>NC_083589.1:15456972-16757104 GCF_027579695.1 Neoarius graeffei | reverse complement strand
TCTGAAACGAGTTTTCAACGTACTACTGTGATATGCACTTGTTCAGAGTGGGAAAACACACTTTGTCACCGAGTGCATGAAAACAGCTTTCCTACGGCAGGAGCTCACTCAGCCAGTCTGTAAAGCCTTTTCAGCGGATAAAGCAAGCGTTTGGCAAAGAAAATTGATTTTGAGTAAAATGAGTGCATTCGAGCATATGTGACATGGAACAACTTTCTAAGCATGGATTTTCATGTTTTCGAGCTTTTAACACATTTTCATCATGTTTGTCATTTTAACTGTATAAGCACGTCTGAAACGAGTTTTCAACATAGTACTGTGATATGCACTTGTTCAGAGTGGCAAAACACACTTTGTTTCACCGAGTGCATGAAAACAGCTTTCCTACGGCAGGAGCTCACTCAGCCAGTCCGTAAAGCCGTTTCAGCGGATAAAACAAGCGTGTAGCAAGGAAAATTGATTTTGAGTGAAATGAGTGCATTCGAGCATATGTGACATGGAACAACTTTCTAAGCAGGGATTTTCATGTTTTCGAGCTTTTAACACATTTTCATCATATTTGTCATTTTAACTGTATAAGCACGTCTGAAACGAGTTTTCAACGTACTACTGTGATATGCACTTGTTCAGAGTGGGAAAACACACTTTGTCACCGAGTGCATGAAAACAGCTTTCCTACGGCAGGAGCTCACTCAGCCAGTCTGTAAAGCCTTTTCAGCGGATAAAGCAAGCGTTTGGCAAAGAAAATTGATTTTGAGTAAAATGAGTGCATTCGAGCATATGTGACATGGAACAACTTTCTAAGCATGGATTTTCATGTTTTCGAGCTTTTAACACATTTTCATCATGTTTGTCATTTTAACTGTATAAGCACGTCTGAAACGAGTTTTCAACATAGTACTGTGATATGCACTTGTTCAGAGTGGCAAAACACACTTTGTTTCACCGAGTGCATGAAAACAGCTTTCCTACGGCAGGAGCTCACTCAGCCAGTCCGTAAAGCCGTTTCAGCGGATAAAACGCGTGGAGCAAGGAACATTGATTTTGAGTGAAATGAGTGCATTCGAGCATATGTGACATGGAACAACTTTCTAAGCATGGATTTTCATGTTTTCGGGCTTTTAACACATTTTCATCATATTTGTCATTTTAACTGTATAAGCACGTCTGAAACGAGTTTTCAACGTACTACTGTGATATGCACTTGTTCAGAGTGGGAAAACACACTTTGTCACCGAGTGCATGAAAACAGCTTTCCTACGGCAGGAGCTCACTCAGCCAGTCTGTAAAGCCTTTTCAGCGGATAAAGCAAGCGTTTGGCAAAGAAAATTGATTTTGAGTAAAATGAGTGCATTCGAGCATATGTGACATGGAACAACTTTCTAAGCATGGATTTTCATGTTTTCGAGCTTTTAACACATTTTCATCATGTTTGTCATTTTAACTGTATAAGCACGTCTGAAACGAGTTTTCAACATAGTACTGTGATATGCACTTGTTCAGAGTGGCAAAACACACTTTGTTTCACCGAGTGCATGAAAACAGCTTTCCTACGGCAGGAGCTCACTCAGCCAGTCCGTAAAGCCGTTTCAGCGGATAAAACGCGTGGAGCAAGGAACATTGATTTTGAGTGAAATGAGTGCATTCGAGCATATGTGACATGGAACAACTTTCTAAGCATGGATTTTCATGTTTTCGGGCTTTTAACACATTTTCATCATATTTGTCATTTTAACTGTATAAGCACGTCTGAAACGAGTTTTCAACGTACTACTGTGATATGCACTTGTTCAGAGTGGGAAAACACACTTTGTCACCGAGTGCATGAAAACAGCTTTCCTACGGCAGGAGCTCACTCAGCCAGTCTGTAAAGCCTTTTCAGCGGATAAAGCAAGCGTTTGGCAAAGAAAATTGATTTTGAGTAAAATGAGTGCATTCGAGCATATGTGACATGGAACAACTTTCTAAGCATGGATTTTCATGTTTTCGAGCTTTTAACACATTTTCATCATGTTTGTCATTTTAACTGTATAAGCACGTCTGAAACGAGTTTTCAACATAGTACTGTGATATGCACTTGTTCAGAGTGGCAAAACACACTTTGTTTCACCGAGTGCATGAAAACAGCTTTCCAACGGCAGGAGCTCACTCAGCCAGTCCGTAAAGCCGTTTCAGCGGATAAAACAAGCGTGTAGCAAGGAAAATTGATTTTGAGTGAAATGAGTGCATTCGAGCATATGTGACATGGAACAACTTTCTAAGCAGGGATTTTCATGTTTTCGAGCTTTTAACACATTTTCATCATATTTGTCATTTTAACTGTATAAGCACGTCTGAAACGAGTTTTCAACGTACTACTGTGATATGCACTTGTTCAGAGTGGGAAAACACACTTTGTCACCGAGTGCATGAAAACAGCTTTCCTACGGCAGGAGCTCACTCAGCCAGTCTGTAAAGCCTTTTCAGCGGATAAAGCAAGCGTTTGGCAAAGAAAATTGATTTTGAGTAAAATGAGTGCATTCGAGCATATGTGACATGGAACAACTTTCTAAGCATGGATTTTCATGTTTTCGAGCTTTTAACACATTTTCATCATATTTGTCATTTTAACTGTATAAGCACGTCTGAAACGAGTTTTCAACGTACTACTGTGATATGCACTTGTTCAGAGTGGGAAAACACACTTTGTCACCGAGTGCATGAAAACAGCTTTCCTACGGCAGGAGCTCACTCAGCCAGTCTGTAAAGCCTTTTCAGCGGATAAAGCAAGCGTTTGGCAAAGAAAATTGATTTTGAGTAAAATGAGTGCATTCGAGCATATGTGACATGGACCAACTTTCTAAGCATGGATTTTCATGTTTTCGAGCTTTTAACACATTTTCATCATGTTTGTCATTTTAACTGTATAAGCACGTCTGAAACGACTTTTCAACATAGTACTGTGTTATGCACTTGTTCAGAGTGGCAAAACACACTTTGTTTCACCGAGTGCATGAAAACAGCTTTCCTACGGCAGGAGCTCACTCAGCCAGTCCGTAAAGCCGTTTCAGCGGATAAAACGCGTGGAGCAAGGAACATTGATTTTGAGTGAAATGAGTGCATTCGAGCATATGTGACATGGAACAACTTTCTAAGCAGGGATTTTCATGTTTTCGAGCTTTTAACACATTTTCATCATATTTGTCATTTTAACTGTATAAGCACGTCTGAAACGAGTTTTCAACGTACTACTGTGATATGCACTTGTTCAGAGTGGGAAAACACACTTTGTCACCGAGTGCATGAAAACAGCTTTCCTACGGCAGGAGCTCACTCAGCCAGTCTGTAAAGCCTTTTCAGCGGATAAAGCAAGCGTTTGGCAAAGAAAATTGATTTTGAGTAAAATGAGTGCATTCGAGCATATGTGACATGGAACAACTTTCTAAGCATGGATTTTCATGTTTTCGAGCTTTTAACACATTTTCATCATGTTTGTCATTTTAACTGTATAAGCACGTCTGAAACGAGTTTTCAACATAGTACTGTGATATGCACTTGTTCAGAGTGGCAAAACACACTTTCTTTCACCGAGTGCATGAAAACAGCTTTCCTACGGCAGGAGCTCACTCAGCCAGTCCGTAAAGCCGTTTCAGCGGATAAAACGCGTGGAGCAAGGAACATTGATTTTGAGTGAAATGAGTGCATTCGAGCATATGTGACATGGAACAACTTTCTAAGCATGGATTTTCATGTTTTCGGGCTTTTAACACATTTTCATCATATTTGTCATTTTAACTGTATAAGCACGTCTGAAACGAGTTTTCAACGTACTACTGTGATATGCACTTGTTCAGAGTGGGAAAACACACTTTGTCACCGAGTGCATGAAAACAGCTTTCCTACGGCAGGAGCTCACTCAGCCAGTCTGTAAAGCCTTTTCAGCGGATAAAGCAAGCGTTTGGCAAAGAAAATTGATTTTGAGTAAAATGAGTGCATTCGAGCATATGTGACATGGAACAACTTTCTAAGCATGGATTTTCATGTTTTCGAGCTTTTAACACATTTTCATCATGTTTGTCATTTTAACTGTATAAGCACGTCTGAAACGAGTTTTCAACATAGTACTGTGATATGCACTTGTTCAGAGTGGCAAAACACACTTTGTTTCACCGAGTGCATGAAAACAGCTTTCCTACGGCAGGAGCTCACTCAGCCAGTCCGTAAAGCCGTTTCAGCGGATAAAACAAGCGTGTAGCAAGGAAAATTGATTTTGAGTGAAATGAGTGCATTCGAGCATATGTGACATGGAACAACTTTCTAAGCAGGGATTTTCATGTTTTCGAGCTTTTAACACATTTTCATCATATTTGTCATTTTAACTGTATAAGCACGTCTGAAACGAGTTTTCAACGTACTACTGTGATATGCACTTGTTCAGAGTGGGAAAACACACTTTGTCACCGAGTGCATGAAAACAGCTTTCCTACGGCAGGAGCTCACTCAGCCAGTCTGTAAAGCCTTTTCAGCGGATAAAGCAAGCGTTTGGCAAAGAAAATTGATTTTGAGTAAAATGAGTGCATTCGAGCATATGTGACATGGAACAACTTTCTAAGCATGGATTTTCATGTTTTCGAGCTTTTAACACATTTTCATCATGTTTGTCATTTTAACTGTATAAGCACGTCTGAAACGAGTTTTCAACATAGTACTGTGATATGCACTTGTTCAGAGTGGCAAAACACACTTTGTTTCACCGAGTGCATGAAAACAGCTTTCCTACGGCAGGAGCTCACTCAGCCAGTCCGTAAAGCCGTTTCAGCGGATAAAACGCGTGGAGCAAGGAACATTGATTTTGAGTGAAATGAGTGCATTCGAGCATATGTGACATGGAACAACTTTCTAAGCATGGATTTTCATGTTTTCGGGCTTTTAACACATTTTCATCATATTTGTCATTTTAACTGTATAAGCACGTCTGAAACGAGTTTTCAACGTACTACTGTGATATGCACTTGTTCAGAGTGGGAAAACACACTTTGTCACCGAGTGCATGAAAACAGCTTTCCTACGGCAGGAGCTCACTCAGCCAGTCTGTAAAGCCTTTTCAGCGGATAAAGCAAGCGTTTGGCAAAGAAAATTGATTTTGAGTAAAATGAGTGCATTCGAGCATATGTGACATGGAACAACTTTCTAAGCATGGATTTTCATGTTTTCGAGCTTTTAACACATTTTCATCATGTTTGTCATTTTAACTGTGTAAGCACGTCTGAAACGAGTTTTCAACATAGTACTGTGATATGCACTTGTTCAGAGTGGCAAAACACACTTTGTTTCACCGAGTGCATGAAAACAGCTTTCCAACGGCAGGAGCTCACTCAGCCAGTCCGTAAAGCCGTTTCAGCGGATAAAACAAGCGTGTAGCAAGGAAAATTGATTTTGAGTGAAATGAGTGCATTCGAGCATATGTGACATGGAACAACTTTCTAAGCAGGGATTTTCATGTTTTCGAGCTTTTAACACATTTTCATCATATTTGTCATTTTAACTGTATAAGCACGTCTGAAACGAGTTTTCAACGTACTACTGTGATATGCACTTGTTCAGAGTGGGAAAACACACTTTGTCACCGAGTGCATGAAAACAGCTTTCCTACGGCAGGAGCTCACTCAGCCAGTCTGTAAAGCCTTTTCAGCGGATAAAGCAAGCGTTTGGCAAAGAAAATTGATTTTGAGTAAAATGAGTGCATTCGAGCATATGTGACATGGAACAACTTTCTAAGCATGGATTTTCATGTTTTCGAGCTTTTAACACATTTTCATCATATTTGTCATTTTAACTGTATAAGCACGTCTGAAACGAGTTTTCAACGTACTACTGTGATATGCACTTGTTCAGAGTGGGAAAACACACTTTGTCACCGAGTGCATGAAAACAGCTTTCCTACGGCAGGAGCTCACTCAGCCAGTCTGTAAAGCCTTTTCAGCGGATAAAGCAAGCGTTTGGCAAAGAAAATTGATTTTGAGTAAAATGAGTGCATTCGAGCATATGTGACATGGAACAACTTTCTAAGCATGGATTTTCATGTTTTCGAGCTTTTAACACATTTTCATCATGTTTGTCATTTTAACTGTATAAGCACGTCTGAAACGAGTTTTCAACATAGTACTGTGATATGCACTTGTTCAGAGTGGCAAAACACACTTTGTTTCACCGAGTGCATGAAAACAGCTTTCCTACGGCAGGAGCTCACTCAGCCAGTCCGTAAAGCCGTTTCAGCGGATAAAACAAGCGTGTAGCAAGGAAAATTGATTTTGAGTGAAATGAGTGCATTCGAGCATATGTGACATGGAACAACTTTCTAAGCAGGGATTTTCATGTTTTCGAGCTTTTAACACATTTTCATCATATTTGTCATTTTAACTGTATAAGCACGTCTGAAACGAGTTTTCAACGTACTACTGTGATATGCACTTGTTCAGAGTGGGAAAACACACTTTGTCACCGAGTGCATGAAAACAGCTTTCCTACGGCAGGAGCTCACTCAGCCAGTCTGTAAAGCCTTTTCAGCGGATAAAGCAAGCGTTTGGCAAAGAAAATTGATTTTGAGTAAAATGAGTGCATTCGAGCATATGTGACATGGAACAACTTTCTAAGCATGGATTTTCATGTTTTCGAGCTTTTAACACATTTTCATCATGTTTGTCATTTTAACTGTATAAGCACGTCTGAAACGAGTTTTCAACATAGTACTGTGATATGCACTTGTTCAGAGTGGCAAAACACACTTTGTTTCACCGAGTGCATGAAAACAGCTTTCCTACGGCAGGAGCTCACTCAGCCAGTCCGTAAAGCCGTTTCAGCGGATAAAACAAGCGTGTAGCAAGGAAAATTGATTTTGAGTGAAATGAGTGCATTCGAGCATATGTGACATGGAACAACTTTCTAAGCAGGGATTTTCATGTTTTCGAGCTTTTAACACATTTTCATCATATTTGTCATTTTAACTGTATAAGCACGTCTGAAACGAGTTTTCAACGTACTACTGTGATATGCACTTGTTCAGAGTGGGAAAACACACTTTGTCACCGAGTGCATGAAAACAGCTTTCCTACGGCAGGACTCAGCCAGTCTGTAAAGCCTTTTCAGCGGATAAAGCAAGCGTTTGGCAAAGAAAATTGATTTTGAGTAAAATGAGTGCATTCGAGCATATGTGACATGGAACAACTTTCTAAGCATGGATTTTCATGTTTTCGAGCTTTTAACACATTTTCATCATGTTTGTCATTTTAACTGTATAAGCACGTCTGAAACGAGTTTTCAACATAGTACTGTGATATGCACTTGTTCAGAGTGGCAAAACACACTTTCTTTCACCGAGTGCATGAAAACAGCTTTCCTACGGCAGGAGCTCACTCAGCCAGTCCGTAAAGCCGTTTCAGCGGATAAAACAAGCGTGTAGCAAAGAAAATTGATTTTGAGTGAAATGAGTGCATTCGAGCATATGTGACATGGAACAACTTTCTAAGCATGGATTTTCATGTTTTCGAGCTTTTAACACATTTTCATCATGTTTGTCATTTTAACTGTATAAGCACGTCTGAAACGAGTTTTCAACATAGTACTGTGATATGCACTTGTTCAGAGTGGCAAAACACACTTTGTTTCACCGAGTGCATGAAAACAGCTTTCCTACGGCAGGAGCTCACTCAGCCAGTCCGTAAAGCCGTTTCAGCGGATAAAACAAGCGTGTAGCAAGGAAAATTGATTTTGAGTGAAATGAGTGCATTCGAGCATATGTGACATGGAACAACTTTCTAAGCAGGGATTTTCATGTTTTCGAGCTTTTAACACATTTTCATCATATTTGTCATTTTAACTGTATAAGCACGTCTGAAACGAGTTTTCAACGTACTACTGTGATATGCACTTGTTCAGAGTGGGAAAACACACTTTGTCACCGAGTGCATGAAAACAGCTTTCCTACGGCAGGAGCTCACTCAGCCAGTCTGTAAAGCCTTTTCAGCGGATAAAGCAAGCGTTTGGCAAAGAAAATTGATTTTGAGTAAAATGAGTGCATTCGAGCATATGTGACATGGAACAACTTTCTAAGCATGGATTTTCATGTTTTCGAGCTTTTAACACATTTTCATCATGTTTGTCATTTTAACTGTATAAGCACGTCTGAAACGAGTTTTCAACATAGTACTGTGATATGCACTTGTTCAGAGTGGCAAAACACACTTTGTTTCACCGAGTGCATGAAAACAGCTTTCCAACGGCAGGAGCTCACTCAGCCAGTCCGTAAAGCCGTTTCAGCGGATAAAACAAGCGTGTAGCAAGGAAAATTGATTTTGAGTGAAATGAGTGCATTCGAGCATATGTGACATGGAACAACTTTCTAAGCAGGGATTTTCATGTTTTCGAGCTTTTAACACATTTTCATCATATTTGTCATTTTAACTGTATAAGCACGTCTGAAACGAGTTTTCAACGTACTACTGTGATATGCACTTGTTCAGAGTGGGAAAACACACTTTGTCACCGAGTGCATGAAAACAGCTTTCCTACGGCAGGAGCTCACTCAGCCAGTCTGTAAAGCCTTTTCAGCGGATAAAGCAAGCGTTTGGCAAAGAAAATTGATTTTGAGTAAAATGAGTGCATTCGAGCATATGTGACATGGAACAACTTTCTAAGCATGGATTTTCATGTTTTCGAGCTTTTAACACATTTTCATCATGTTTGTCATTTTAACTGTATAAGCACGTCTGAAACGAGTTTTCAACATAGTACTGTGATATGCACTTGTTCAGAGTGGCAAAACACACTTTGTTTCACCGAGTGCATGAAAACAGCTTTCCTACGGCAGGAGCTCACTCAGCCAGTCCGTAAAGCCGTTTCAGCGGATAAAACAAGCGTGTAGCAAGGAAAATTGATTTTGAGTGAAATGAGTGCATTCGAGCATATGTGACATGGAACAACTTTCTAAGCAGGGATTTTCATGTTTTCGAGCTTTTAACACATTTTCATCATATTTGTCATTTTAACTGTATAAGCACGTCTGAAACGAGTTTTCAACGTACTACTGTGATATGCACTTGTTCAGAGTGGGAAAACACACTTTGTCACCGAGTGCATGAAAACAGCTTTCCTACGGCAGGAGCTCACTCAGCCAGTCCGTAAAGCCGTTTCAGCGGATAAAACAAGCGTGTAGCAAGGAAAATTGATTTTGAGTGAAATGAGTGCATTCGAGCATATGTGACATGGAACAACTTTCTAAGCATGGATTTTCATGTTTTCGAGCTTTTAACACATTTTCATCATGTTTGTCATTTTAACTGTATAAGCACGTCTGAAACGAGTTTTCAACATTGTCCTGTGATATGCACTTGTTCAGACTGGCAAAACACACTTTGTTTCACCGAGTGCATGAAAACAGCTTTCCTACGGCAGGAGCTCACTCAGCCAGTCCGTAAAGCCGTTTCAGCGGATAAAACAAGCGTGTAGCAAGGAAAATTGATTTTGAGTGAAATGAGTGCATTCGAGCATATGTGACATGGAACAACTTTCTAAGCAGGGATTTTCATGTTTTCGAGCTTTTAACACATTTTCATCATATTTGTCATTTTAACTGTATAAGCACGTCTGAAACGAGTTTTCAACGTACTACTGTGATATGCACTTGTTCAGAGTGGGAAAACACACTTTGTCACCGAGTGCATGAAAACAGCTTTCCTACGGCAGGAGCTCACTCAGCCAGTCTGTAAAGCCTTTTCAGCGGATAAAGCAAGCGTTTGGCAAAGAAAATTGATTTTGAGTAAAATGAGTGCATTCGAGCATATGTGACATGGACCAACTTTCTAAGCATGGATTTTCATGTTTTCGAGCTTTTAACACATTTTCATCATGTTTGTCATTTTAACTGTATAAGCACGTCTGAAACGACTTTTCAACATAGTACTGTGTTATGCACTTGTTCAGAGTGGCAAAACACACTTTGTTTCACCGAGTGCATGAAAACAGCTTTCCTACGGCAGGAGCTCACTCAGCCAGTCCGTAAAGCCGTTTCAGCGGATAAAACGCGTGGAGCAAGGAACATTGATTTTGAGTGAAATGAGTGCATTCGAGCATATGTGACATGGAACAACTTTCTAAGCAGGGATTTTCATGTTTTCGAGCTTTTAACACATTTTCATCATATTTGTCATTTTAACTGTATAAGCACGTCTGAAACGAGTTTTCAACGTACTACTGTGATATGCACTTGTTCAGAGTGGGAAAACACACTTTGTCACCGAGTGCATGAAAACAGCTTTCCTACGGCAGGAGCTCACTCAGCCAGTCTGTAAAGCCTTTTCAGCGGATAAAGCAAGCGTTTGGCAAAGAAAATTGATTTTGAGTAAAATGAGTGCATTCGAGCATATGTGACATGGAACAACTTTCTAAGCATGGATTTTCATGTTTTCGAGCTTTTAACACATTTTCATCATGTTTGTCATTTTAACTGTATAAGCACGTCTGAAACGAGTTTTCAACATAGTACTGTGATATGCACTTGTTCAGAGTGGCAAAACACACTTTCTTTCACCGAGTGCATGAAAACAGCTTTCCTACGGCAGGAGCTCACTCAGCCAGTCCGTAAAGCCGTTTCAGCGGATAAAACGCGTGGAGCAAGGAACATTGATTTTGAGTGAAATGAGTGCATTCGAGCATATGTGACATGGAACAACTTTCTAAGCATGGATTTTCATGTTTTCGGGCTTTTAACACATTTTCATCATATTTGTCATTTTAACTGTATAAGCACGTCTGAAACGAGTTTTCAACGTACTACTGTGATATGCACTTGTTCAGAGTGGGAAAACACACTTTGTCACCGAGTGCATGAAAACAGCTTTCCTACGGCAGGAGCTCACTCAGCCAGTCTGTAAAGCCTTTTCAGCGGATAAAGCAAGCGTTTGGCAAAGAAAATTGATTTTGAGTAAAATGAGTGCATTCGAGCATATGTGACATGGAACAACTTTCTAAGCATGGATTTTCATGTTTTCGAGCTTTTAACACATTTTCATCATGTTTGTCATTTTAACTGTATAAGCACGTCTGAAACGAGTTTTCAACATAGTACTGTGATATGCACTTGTTCAGAGTGGCAAAACACACTTTGTTTCACCGAGTGCATGAAAACAGCTTTCCTACGGCAGGAGCTCACTCAGCCAGTCCGTAAAGCCGTTTCAGCGGATAAAACAAGCGTGTAGCAAGGAAAATTGATTTTGAGTGAAATGAGTGCATTCGAGCATATGTGACATGGAACAACTTTCTAAGCAGGGATTTTCATGTTTTCGAGCTTTTAACACATTTTCATCATATTTGTCATTTTAACTGTATAAGCACGTCTGAAACGAGTTTTCAACGTACTACTGTGATATGCACTTGTTCAGAGTGGGAAAACACACTTTGTCACCGAGTGCATGAAAACAGCTTTCCTACGGCAGGAGCTCACTCAGCCAGTCTGTAAAGCCTTTTCAGCGGATAAAGCAAGCGTTTGGCAAAGAAAATTGATTTTGAGTAAAATGAGTGCATTCGAGCATATGTGACATGGAACAACTTTCTAAGCATGGATTTTCATGTTTTCGAGCTTTTAACACATTTTCATCATGTTTGTCATTTTAACTGTATAAGCACGTCTGAAACGAGTTTTCAACATAGTACTGTGATATGCACTTGTTCAGAGTGGCAAAACACACTTTGTTTCACCGAGTGCATGAAAACAGCTTTCCTACGGCAGGAGCTCACTCAGCCAGTCCGTAAAGCCGTTTCAGCGGATAAAACGCGTGGAGCAAGGAACATTGATTTTGAGTGAAATGAGTGCATTCGAGCATATGTGACATGGAACAACTTTCTAAGCATGGATTTTCATGTTTTCGGGCTTTTAACACATTTTCATCATATTTGTCATTTTAACTGTATAAGCACGTCTGAAACGAGTTTTCAACGTACTACTGTGATATGCACTTGTTCAGAGTGGGAAAACACACTTTGTCACCGAGTGCATGAAAACAGCTTTCCTACGGCAGGAGCTCACTCAGCCAGTCTGTAAAGCCTTTTCAGCGGATAAAGCAAGCGTTTGGCAAAGAAAATTGATTTTGAGTAAAATGAGTGCATTCGAGCATATGTGACATGGAACAACTTTCTAAGCATGGATTTTCATGTTTTCGAGCTTTTAACACATTTTCATCATGTTTGTCATTTTAACTGTGTAAGCACGTCTGAAACGAGTTTTCAACATAGTACTGTGATATGCACTTGTTCAGAGTGGCAAAACACACTTTGTTTCACCGAGTGCATGAAAACAGCTTTCCAACGGCAGGAGCTCACTCAGCCAGTCCGTAAAGCCGTTTCAGCGGATAAAACAAGCGTGTAGCAAGGAAAATTGATTTTGAGTGAAATGAGTGCATTCGAGCATATGTGACATGGAACAACTTTCTAAGCAGGGATTTTCATGTTTTCGAGCTTTTAACACATTTTCATCATATTTGTCATTTTAACTGTATAAGCACGTCTGAAACGAGTTTTCAACGTACTACTGTGATATGCACTTGTTCAGAGTGGGAAAACACACTTTGTCACCGAGTGCATGAAAACAGCTTTCCTACGGCAGGAGCTCACTCAGCCAGTCTGTAAAGCCTTTTCAGCGGATAAAGCAAGCGTTTGGCAAAGAAAATTGATTTTGAGTAAAATGAGTGCATTCGAGCATATGTGACATGGAACAACTTTCTAAGCATGGATTTTCATGTTTTCGAGCTTTTAACACATTTTCATCATATTTGTCATTTTAACTGTATAAGCACGTCTGAAACGAGTTTTCAACGTACTACTGTGATATGCACTTGTTCAGAGTGGGAAAACACACTTTGTCACCGAGTGCATGAAAACAGCTTTCCTACGGCAGGAGCTCACTCAGCCAGTCTGTAAAGCCTTTTCAGCGGATAAAGCAAGCGTTTGGCAAAGAAAATTGATTTTGAGTAAAATGAGTGCATTCGAGCATATGTGACATGGAACAACTTTCTAAGCATGGATTTTCATGTTTTCGAGCTTTTAACACATTTTCATCATGTTTGTCATTTTAACTGTATAAGCACGTCTGAAACGAGTTTTCAACATAGTACTGTGATATGCACTTGTTCAGAGTGGCAAAACACACTTTGTTTCACCGAGTGCATGAAAACAGCTTTCCTACGGCAGGAGCTCACTCAGCCAGTCCGTAAAGCCGTTTCAGCGGATAAAACAAGCGTGTAGCAAGGAAAATTGATTTTGAGTGAAATGAGTGCATTCGAGCATATGTGACATGGAACAACTTTCTAAGCAGGGATTTTCATGTTTTCGAGCTTTTAACACATTTTCATCATATTTGTCATTTTAACTGTATAAGCACGTCTGAAACGAGTTTTCAACGTACTACTGTGATATGCACTTGTTCAGAGTGGGAAAACACACTTTGTCACCGAGTGCATGAAAACAGCTTTCCTACGGCAGGAGCTCACTCAGCCAGTCTGTAAAGCCTTTTCAGCGGATAAAGCAAGCGTTTGGCAAAGAAAATTGATTTTGAGTAAAATGAGTGCATTCGAGCATATGTGACATGGAACAACTTTCTAAGCATGGATTTTCATGTTTTCGAGCTTTTAACACATTTTCATCATGTTTGTCATTTTAACTGTATAAGCACGTCTGAAACGAGTTTTCAACATAGTACTGTGATATGCACTTGTTCAGAGTGGCAAAACACACTTTGTTTCACCGAGTGCATGAAAACAGCTTTCCTACGGCAGGAGCTCACTCAGCCAGTCCGTAAAGCCGTTTCAGCGGATAAAACAAGCGTGTAGCAAGGAAAATTGATTTTGAGTGAAATGAGTGCATTCGAGCATATGTGACATGGAACAACTTTCTAAGCAGGGATTTTCATGTTTTCGAGCTTTTAACACATTTTCATCATATTTGTCATTTTAACTGTATAAGCACGTCTGAAACGAGTTTTCAACGTACTACTGTGATATGCACTTGTTCAGAGTGGGAAAACACACTTTGTCACCGAGTGCATGAAAACAGCTTTCCTACGGCAGGACTCAGCCAGTCTGTAAAGCCTTTTCAGCGGATAAAGCAAGCGTTTGGCAAAGAAAATTGATTTTGAGTAAAATGAGTGCATTCGAGCATATGTGACATGGAACAACTTTCTAAGCATGGATTTTCATGTTTTCGAGCTTTTAACACATTTTCATCATGTTTGTCATTTTAACTGTATAAGCACGTCTGAAACGAGTTTTCAACATAGTACTGTGATATGCACTTGTTCAGAGTGGCAAAACACACTTTCTTTCACCGAGTGCATGAAAACAGCTTTCCTACGGCAGGAGCTCACTCAGCCAGTCCGTAAAGCCGTTTCAGCGGATAAAACAAGCGTGTAGCAAAGAAAATTGATTTTGAGTGAAATGAGTGCATTCGAGCATATGTGACATGGAACAACTTTCTAAGCATGGATTTTCATGTTTTCGAGCTTTTAACACATTTTCATCATGTTTGTCATTTTAACTGTATAAGCACGTCTGAAACGAGTTTTCAACATAGTACTGTGATATGCACTTGTTCAGAGTGGCAAAACACACTTTGTTTCACCGAGTGCATGAAAACAGCTTTCCTACGGCAGGAGCTCACTCAGCCAGTCCGTAAAGCCGTTTCAGCGGATAAAACAAGCGTGTAGCAAGGAAAATTGATTTTGAGTGAAATGAGTGCATTCGAGCATATGTGACATGGAACAACTTTCTAAGCAGGGATTTTCATGTTTTCGAGCTTTTAACACATTTTCATCATATTTGTCATTTTAACTGTATAAGCACGTCTGAAACGAGTTTTCAACGTACTACTGTGATATGCACTTGTTCAGAGTGGGAAAACACACTTTGTCACCGAGTGCATGAAAACAGCTTTCCTACGGCAGGAGCTCACTCAGCCAGTCTGTAAAGCCTTTTCAGCGGATAAAGCAAGCGTTTGGCAAAGAAAATTGATTTTGAGTAAAATGAGTGCATTCGAGCATATGTGACATGGAACAACTTTCTAAGCATGGATTTTCATGTTTTCGAGCTTTTAACACATTTTCATCATGTTTGTCATTTTAACTGTATAAGCACGTCTGAAACGAGTTTTCAACATAGTACTGTGATATGCACTTGTTCAGAGTGGCAAAACACACTTTGTTTCACCGAGTGCATGAAAACAGCTTTCCAACGGCAGGAGCTCACTCAGCCAGTCCGTAAAGCCGTTTCAGCGGATAAAACAAGCGTGTAGCAAGGAAAATTGATTTTGAGTGAAATGAGTGCATTCGAGCATATGTGACATGGAACAACTTTCTAAGCAGGGATTTTCATGTTTTCGAGCTTTTAACACATTTTCATCATATTTGTCATTTTAACTGTATAAGCACGTCTGAAACGAGTTTTCAACGTACTACTGTGATATGCACTTGTTCAGAGTGGGAAAACACACTTTGTCACCGAGTGCATGAAAACAGCTTTCCTACGGCAGGAGCTCACTCAGCCAGTCTGTAAAGCCTTTTCAGCGGATAAAGCAAGCGTTTGGCAAAGAAAATTGATTTTGAGTAAAATGAGTGCATTCGAGCATATGTGACATGGAACAACTTTCTAAGCATGGATTTTCATGTTTTCGAGCTTTTAACACATTTTCATCATGTTTGTCATTTTAACTGTATAAGCACGTCTGAAACGAGTTTTCAACATAGTACTGTGATATGCACTTGTTCAGAGTGGCAAAACACACTTTGTTTCACCGAGTGCATGAAAACAGCTTTCCTACGGCAGGAGCTCACTCAGCCAGTCCGTAAAGCCGTTTCAGCGGATAAAACAAGCGTGTAGCAAGGAAAATTGATTTTGAGTGAAATGAGTGCATTCGAGCATATGTGACATGGAACAACTTTCTAAGCAGGGATTTTCATGTTTTCGAGCTTTTAACACATTTTCATCATATTTGTCATTTTAACTGTATAAGCACGTCTGAAACGAGTTTTCAACGTACTACTGTGATATGCACTTGTTCAGAGTGGGAAAACACACTTTGTCACCGAGTGCATGAAAACAGCTTTCCTACGGCAGGAGCTCACTCAGCCAGTCTGTAAAGCCTTTTCAGCGGATAAAGCAAGCGTTTGGCAAAGAAAATTGATTTTGAGTAAAATGAGTGCATTCGAGCATATGTGACATGGAACAACTTTCTAAGCATGGATTTTCATGTTTTCGAGCTTTTAACACATTTTCATCATGTTTGTCATTTTAACTGTATAAGCACGTCTGAAACGAGTTTTCAACATAGTACTGTGATATGCACTTGTTCAGAGTGGCAAAACACACTTTGTTTCACCGAGTGCATGAAAACAGCTTTCCTACGGCAGGAGCTCACTCAGCCAGTCCGTAAAGCCGTTTCAGCGGATAAAACAAGCGTGTAGCAAGGAAAATTGATTTTGAGTGAAATGAGTGCATTCGAGCATATGTGACATGGAACAACTTTCTAAGCAGGGATTTTCATGTTTTCGAGCTTTTAACACATTTTCATCATATTTGTCATTTTAACTGTATAAGCACGTCTGAAACGAGTTTTCAACGTACTACTGTGATATGCACTTGTTCAGAGTGGGAAAACACACTTTGTCACCGAGTGCATGAAAACAGCTTTCCTACGGCAGGAGCTCACTCAGCCAGTCCGTAAAGCCGTTTCAGCGGATAAAACAAGCGTGTAGCAAGGAAAATTGATTTTGAGTGAAATGAGTGCATTCGAGCATATGTGACATGGAACAACTTTCTAAGCATGGATTTTCATGTTTTCGAGCTTTTAACACATTTTCATCATGTTTGTCATTTTAACTGTATAAGCACGTCTGAAACGAGTTTTCAACATTGTCCTGTGATATGCACTTGTTCAGACTGGCAAAACACACTTTGTTTCACCGAGTGCATGAAAACAGCTTTCCTACGGCAGGAGCTCACTCAGCCAGTCCGTAAAGCCGTTTCAGCGGATAAAACAAGCGTGTAGCAAGGAAAATTGATTTTGAGTGAAATGAGTGCATTCGAGCATATGTGACATGGAACAACTTTCTAAGCAGGGATTTTCATGTTTTCGAGCTTTTAACACATTTTCATCATATTTGTCATTTTAACTGTATAAGCACGTCTGAAACGAGTTTTCAACGTACTACTGTGATATGCACTTGTTCAGAGTGGGAAAACACACTTTGTCACCGAGTGCATGAAAACAGCTTTCCTACGGCAGGAGCTCACTCAGCCAGTCTGTAAAGCCTTTTCAGCGGATAAAGCAAGCGTTTGGCAAAGAAAATTGATTTTGAGTAAAATGAGTGCATTCGAGCATATGTGACATGGAACAACTTTCTAAGCATGGATTTTCATGTTTTCGAGCTTTTAACACATTTTCATCATGTTTGTCATTTTAACTGTATAAGCACGTCTGAAACGACTTTTCAACATAGTACTGTGTTATGCACTTGTTCAGAGTGGCAAAACACACTTTGTTTCACCGAGTGCATGAAAACAGCTTTCCTACGGCAGGAGCTCACTCAGCCAGTCCGTAAAGCCGTTTCAGCGGATAAAACAAGCGTGTAGCAAGGAAAATTGATTTTGAGTGAAATGAGTGCATTCGAGCATATGTGACATGGAACAACTTTCTAAGCAGGGATTTTCATGTTTTCGAGCTTTTAACACATTTTCATCATATTTGTCATTTTAACTGTATAAGCACGTCTGAAACGAGTTTTCAACGTACTACTGTGATATGCACTTGTTCAGAGTGGGAAAACACACTTTGTCACCGAGTGCATGAAAACAGCTTTCCTACGGCAGGAGCTCACTCAGCCAGTCTGTAAAGCCTTTTCAGCGGATAAAGCAAGCGTTTGGCAAAGAAAATTGATTTTGAGTAAAATGAGTGCATTCGAGCATATGTGACATGGAACAACTTTCTAAGCATGGATTTTCATGTTTTCGAGCTTTTAACACATTTTCATCATGTTTGTCATTTTAACTGTATAAGCACGTCTGAAACGACTTTTCAACATAGTACTGTGTTATGCACTTGTTCAGAGTGGCAAAACACACTTTGTTTCACCGAGTGCATGAAAACAGCTTTCCTACGGCAGGAGCTCACTCAGCCAGTCCGTAAAGCCGTTTCAGCGGATAAAACAAGCGTGTAGCAAGGAAAATTGATTTTGAGTGAAATGAGTGCATTCGAGCATATGTGACATGGAACAACTTTCTAAGCAGGGATTTTCATGTTTTCGAGCTTTTAACACATTTTCATCATATTTGTCATTTTAACTGTATAAGCACGTCTGAAACGAGTTTTCAACGTACTACTGTGATATGCACTTGTTCAGAGTGGGAAAACACACTTTGTCACCGAGTGCATGAAAACAGCTTTCCTACGGCAGGAGCTCACTCAGCCAGTCTGTAAAGCCTTTTCAGCGGATAAAGCAAGCGTTTGGCAAAGAAAATTGATTTTGAGTAAAATGAGTGCATTCGAGCATATGTGACATGGAACAACTTTCTAAGCATGGATTTTCATGTTTTCGAGCTTTTAACACATTTTCATCATGTTTGTCATTTTAACTGTATAAGCACGTCTGAAACGAGTTTTCAACATTGTACTGTGATATGCACTTGTTCAGACTGGCAAAACACACTTTGTTTCACCGAGTGCATGAAAACAGCTTTCCTACGGCAGGAGCTCACTCAGCCAGTCCGTAAAGCCGTTTCAGCGGATAAAACAAGCGTGTAGCAAGGAAAATTGATTTTGAGTGAAATGAGTGCATTCGAGCATATGTGACATGGAACAACGTTCTAAGCAGGGATTTTCATGTTTTCGAGCTTTTAACACATTTTCATCATATTTGTCATTTTAACTGTATAAGCACGTCTGAAACGAGTTTTCAACGTACTACTGTGATATGCACTTGTTCAGAGTGGGAAAACACACTTTGTCACCGAGTGCATGAAAACAGCTTTCCTACGGCAGGAGCTCACTCAGCCAGTCTGTAAAGCCTTTTCAGCGGATAAAGCAAGCGTTTGGCAAAGAAAATTGATTTTGAGTAAAATGAGTGCATTCGAGCATATGTGACATGGAACAACTTTCTAAGCATGGATTTTCATGTTTTCGAGCTTTTAACACATTTTCATCATGTTTGTCATTTTAACTGTATAAGCACGTCTGAAACGAGTTTTCAACATAGTACTGTGATATGCACTTGTTCAGAGTGGCAAAACACACTTTGTTTCACCGAGTGCATGAAAACAGCTTTCCTACGGCAGGAGCTCACTCAGCCAGTCCGTAAAGCCGTTTCAGCGGATAAAACGCGTGGAGCAAGGAACATTGATTTTGAGTGAAATGAGTGCATTCGAGCATATGTGACATGGAACAACTTTCTAAGCATGGATTTTCATGTTTTCGGGCTTTTAACACATTTTCATCATATTTGTCATTTTAACTGTATAAGCACGTCTGAAACGAGTTTTCAACGTACTACTGTGATATGCACTTGTTCAGAGTGGGAAAACACACTTTGTCACCGAGTGCATGAAAACAGCTTTCCTACGGCAGGAGCTCACTCAGCCAGTCTGTAAAGCCTTTTCAGCGGATAAAGCAAGCGTTTGGCAAAGAAAATTGATTTTGAGTAAAATGAGTGCATTCGAGCATATGTGACATGGAACAACTTTCTAAGCATGGATTTTCATGTTTTCGAGCTTTTAACACATTTTCATCATGTTTGTCATTTTAACTGTATAAGCACGTCTGAAACGAGTTTTCAACATAGTACTGTGATATGCACTTGTTCAGAGTGGCAAAACACACTTTGTTTCACCGAGTGCATGAAAACAGCTTTCCTACGGCAGGAGCTCACTCAGCCAGTCCGTAAAGCCGTTTCAGCGGATAAAACGCGTGGAGCAAGGAACATTGATTTTGAGTGAAATGAGTGCATTCGAGCATATGTGACATGGAACAACTTTCTAAGCATGGATTTTCATGTTTTCGGGCTTTTAACACATTTTCATCATATTTGTCATTTTAACTGTATAAGCACGTCTGAAACGAGTTTTCAACGTACTACTGTGATATGCACTTGTTCAGAGTGGGAAAACACACTTTGTCACCGAGTGCATGAAAACAGCTTTCCTACGGCAGGAGCTCACTCAGCCAGTCTGTAAAGCCTTTTCAGCGGATAAAGCAAGCGTTTGGCAAAGAAAATTGATTTTGAGTAAAATGAGTGCATTCGAGCATATGTGACATGGAACAACTTTCTAAGCATGGATTTTCATGTTTTCGAGCTTTTAACACATTTTCATCATGTTTGTCATTTTAACTGTATAAGCACGTCTGAAACGAGTTTTCAACATAGTACTGTGATATGCACTTGTTCAGAGTGGCAAAACACACTTTGTTTCACCGAGTGCATGAAAACAGCTTTCCAACGGCAGGAGCTCACTCAGCCAGTCCGTAAAGCCGTTTCAGCGGATAAAACAAGCGTGTAGCAAGGAAAATTGATTTTGAGTGAAATGAGTGCATTCGAGCATATGTGACATGGAACAACTTTCTAAGCAGGGATTTTCATGTTTTCGAGCTTTTAACACATTTTCATCATATTTGTCATTTTAACTGTATAAGCACGTCTGAAACGAGTTTTCAACGTACTACTGTGATATGCACTTGTTCAGAGTGGGAAAACACACTTTGTCACCGAGTGCATGAAAACAGCTTTCCTACGGCAGGAGCTCACTCAGCCAGTCTGTAAAGCCTTTTCAGCGGATAAAGCAAGCGTTTGGCAAAGAAAATTGATTTTGAGTAAAATGAGTGCATTCGAGCATATGTGACATGGAACAACTTTCTAAGCATGGATTTTCATGTTTTCGAGCTTTTAACACATTTTCAT
Organism: Neoarius graeffei; assembly: GCF_027579695.1. Classification (NCBI taxonomy): domain Eukaryota; kingdom Metazoa; phylum Chordata; class Actinopteri; order Siluriformes; family Ariidae; genus Neoarius; species Neoarius graeffei. The sequence continues at coordinate 16,736,142 of NC_083589.1, read as the reverse complement.
CATATTTGTCATTTTAACTGTATAAGCACGTCTGAAACGAGTTTTCAACGTACTACTGTGATATGCACTTGTTCAGAGTGGGAAAACACACTTTGTCACCGAGTGCATGAAAACAGCTTTCCTACGGCAGGAGCTCACTCAGCCAGTCTGTAAAGCCTTTTCAGCGGATAAAGCAAGCGTTTGGCAAAGAAAATTGATTTTGAGTAAAATGAGTGCATTCGAGCATATGTGACATGGAACAACTTTCTAAGCATGGATTTTCATGTTTTCGAGCTTTTAACACATTTTCATCATGTTTGTCATTTTAACTGTATAAGCACGTCTGAAACGTCTTTTCAACATAGTACTGTGTTATGCACTTGTTCAGAGTGGCAAAACACACTTTGTTTCACCGAGTGCATGAAAACAGCTTTCCTACGGCAGGAGCTCACTCAGCCAGTCCGTAAAGCCGTTTCAGCGGATAAAACAAGCGTGTAGCAAGGAAAATTGATTTTGAGTGAAATGAGTGCATTCGAGCATATGTGACATGGAACAACTTTCTAAGCAGGGATTTTCATGTTTTCGAGCTTTTAACACATTTTCATCATATTTGTCATTTTAACTGTATAAGCACGTCTGAAACGAGTTTTCAACGTACTACTGTGATATGCACTTGTTCAGAGTGGGAAAACACACTTTGTCACCGAGTGCATGAAAACAGCTTTCCTACGGCAGGAGCTCACTCAGCCAGTCTGTAAAGCCTTTTCAGCGGATAAAGCAAGCGTTTGGCAAAGAAAATTGATTTTGAGTAAAATGAGTGCATTCGAGCATATGTGACATGGAACAACTTTCTAAGCATGGATTTTCATGTTTTCGAGCTTTTAACACATTTTCATCATGTTTGTCATTTTAACTGTATAAGCACGTCTGAAACGAGTTTTCAACATTGTACTGTGATATGCACTTGTTCAGACTGGCAAAACACACTTTGTTTCACCGAGTGCATGAAAACAGCTTTCCTACGGCAGGAGCTCACTCAGCCAGTCCGTAAAGCCGTTTCAGCGGATAAAACAAGCGTGTAGCAAGGAAAATTGATTTTGAGTGAAATGAGTGCATTCGAGCATATGTGACATGGAACAACGTTCTAAGCAGGGATTTTCATGTTTTCGAGCTTTTAACACATTTTCATCATATTTGTCATTTTAACTGTATAAGCACGTCTGAAACGAGTTTTCAACGTACTACTGTGATATGCACTTGTTCAGAGTGGGAAAACACACTTTGTCACCGAGTGCATGAAAACAGCTTTCCTACGGCAGGAGCTCACTCAGCCAGTCTGTAAAGCCTTTTCAGCGGATAAAGCAAGCGTTTGGCAAAGAAAATTGATTTTGAGTAAAATGAGTGCATTCGAGCATATGTGACATGGAACAACTTTCTAAGCATGGATTTTCATGTTTTCGAGCTTTTAACACATTTTCATCATGTTTGTCATTTTAACTGTATAAGCACGTCTGAAACGAGTTTTCAACATAGTACTGTGATATGCACTTGTTCAGAGTGGCAAAACACACTTTGTTTCACCGAGTGCATGAAAACAGCTTTCCAACGGCAGGAGCTCACTCAGCCAGTCCGTAAAGCCGTTTCAGCGGATAAAACAAGCGTGTAGCAAGGAAAATTGATTTTGAGTGAAATGAGTGCATTCGAGCATATGTGACATGGAACAACTTTCTAAGCAGGGATTTTCATGTTTTCGAGCTTTTAACACATTTTCATCATATTTGTCATTTTAACTGTATAAGCACGTCTGAAACGAGTTTTCAACGTACTACTGTGATATGCACTTGTTCAGAGTGGGAAAACACACTTTGTCACCGAGTGCATGAAAACAGCTTTCCTACGGCAGGAGCTCACTCAGCCAGTCTGTAAAGCCTTTTCAGCGGATAAAGCAAGCGTTTGGCAAAGAAAATTGATTTTGAGTAAAATGAGTGCATTCGAGCATATGTGACATGGAACAACTTTCTAAGCATGGATTTTCATGTTTTCGAGCTTTTAACACATTTTCATCATATTTGTCATTTTAACTGTATAAGCACGTCTGAAACGAGTTTTCAACGTACTACTGTGATATGCACTTGTTCAGAGTGGGAAAACACACTTTGTCACCGAGTGCATGAAAACAGCTTTCCTACGGCAGGAGCTCACTCAGCCAGTCTGTAAAGCCTTTTCAGCGGATAAAGCAAGCGTTTGGCAAAGAAAATTGATTTTGAGTAAAATGAGTGCATTCGAGCATATGTGACATGGAACAACTTTCTAAGCATGGATTTTCATGTTTTCGAGCTTTTAACACATTTTCATCATGTTTGTCATTTTAACTGTATAAGCACGTCTGAAACGACTTTTCAACATAGTACTGTGTTATGCACTTGTTCAGAGTGGCAAAACACACTTTGTTTCACCGAGTGCATGAAAACAGCTTTCCTACGGCAGGAGCTCACTCAGCCAGTCCGTAAAGCCGTTTCAGCGGATAAAACAAGCGTGTAGCAAGGAAAATTGATTTTGAGTGAAATGAGTGCATTCGAGCATATGTGACATGGAACAACTTTCTAAGCAGGGATTTTCATGTTTTCGAGCTTTTAACACATTTTCATCATATTTGTCATTTTAACTGTATAAGCACGTCTGAAACGAGTTTTCAACGTACTACTGTGATATGCACTTGTTCAGAGTGGGAAAACACACTTTGTCACCGAGTGCATGAAAACAGCTTTCCTACGGCAGGAGCTCACTCAGCCAGTCTGTAAAGCCTTTTCAGCGGATAAAGCAAGCGTTTGGCAAAGAAAATTGATTTTGAGTAAAATGAGTGCATTCGAGCATATGTGACATGGAACAACTTTCTAAGCATGGATTTTCATGTTTTCGAGCTTTTAACACATTTTCATCATGTTTGTCATTTTAACTGTATAAGCACGTCTGAAACGACTTTTCAACATAGTACTGTGTTATGCACTTGTTCAGAGTGGCAAAACACACTTTGTTTCACCGAGTGCATGAAAACAGCTTTCCTACGGCAGGAGCTCACTCAGCCAGTCCGTAAAGCCGTTTCAGCGGATAAAACAAGCGTGTAGCAAGGAAAATTGATTTTGAGTGAAATGAGTGCATTCGAGCATATGTGACATGGAACAACTTTCTAAGCAGGGATTTTCATGTTTTCGAGCTTTTAACACATTTTCATCATATTTGTCATTTTAACTGTATAAGCACGTCTGAAACGAGTTTTCAACGTACTACTGTGATATGCACTTGTTCAGAGTGGGAAAACACACTTTGTCACCGAGTGCATGAAAACAGCTTTCATACGGCAGGAGCTCACTCAGCCAGTCTGTAAAGCCTTTTCAGCGGATAAAGCAAGCGTTTGGCAAAGAAAATTGATTTTGAGTAAAATGAGTGCATTCGAGCATATGTGACATGGAACAACTTTCTAAGCATGGATTTTCATGTTTTCGAGCTTTTAACACATTTTCATCATGTTTGTCATTTTAACTGTATAAGCACGTCTGAAACGAGTTTTCAACATTGTACTGTGATATGCACTTGTTCAGACTGGCAAAACACACTTTGTTTCACCGAGTGCATGAAAACAGCTTTCCTACGGCAGGAGCTCACTCAGCCAGTCCGTAAAGCCGTTTCAGCGGATAAAACAAGCGTGTAGCAAGGAAAATTGATTTTGAGTGAAATGAGTGCATTCGAGCATATGTGACATGGAACAACGTTCTAAGCAGGGATTTTCATGTTTTCGAGCTTTTAACACATTTTCATCATATTTGTCATTTTAACTGTATAAGCACGTCTGAAACGAGTTTTCAACGTACTACTGTGATATGCACTTGTTCAGAGTGGGAAAACACACTTTGTCACCGAGTGCATGAAAACAGCTTTCCTACGGCAGGAGCTCACTCAGCCAGTCTGTAAAGCCTTTTCAGCGGATAAAGCAAGCGTTTGGCAAAGAAAATTGATTTTGAGTAAAATGAGTGCATTCGAGCATATGTGACATGGAACAACTTTCTAAGCATGGATTTTCATGTTTTCGAGCTTTTAACACATTTTCATCATGTTTGTCATTTTAACTGTATAAGCACGTCTGAAACGAGTTTTCAACATAGTACTGTGATATGCACTTGTTCAGAGTGGCAAAACACACTTTGTTTCACCGAGTGCATGAAAACAGCTTTCCTACGGCAGGAGCTCACTCAGCCAGTCCGTAAAGCCGTTTCAGCGGATAAAACGCGTGGAGCAAGGAACATTGATTTTGAGTGAAATGAGTGCATTCGAGCATATGTGACATGGAACAACTTTCTAAGCATGGATTTTCATGTTTTCGGGCTTTTAACACATTTTCATCATATTTGTCATTTTAACTGTATAAGCACGTCTGAAACGAGTTTTCAACGTACTACTGTGATATGCACTTGTTCAGAGTGGGAAAACACACTTTGTCACCGAGTGCATGAAAACAGCTTTCCTACGGCAGGAGCTCACTCAGCCAGTCTGTAAAGCCTTTTCAGCGGATAAAGCAAGCGTTTGGCAAAGAAAATTGATTTTGAGTAAAATGAGTGCATTCGAGCATATGTGACATGGAACAACTTTCTAAGCATGGATTTTCATGTTTTCGAGCTTTTAACACATTTTCATCATGTTTGTCATTTTAACTGTATAAGCACGTCTGAAACGAGTTTTCAACATAGTACTGTGATATGCACTTGTTCAGAGTGGCAAAACACACTTTGTTTCACCGAGTGCATGAAAACAGCTTTCCTACGGCAGGAGCTCACTCAGCCAGTCCGTAAAGCCGTTTCAGCGGATAAAACGCGTGGAGCAAGGAACATTGATTTTGAGTGAAATGAGTGCATTCGAGCATATGTGACATGGAACAACTTTCTAAGCATGGATTTTCATGTTTTCGGGCTTTTAACACATTTTCATCATATTTGTCATTTTAACTGTATAAGCACGTCTGAAACGAGTTTTCAACGTACTACTGTGATATGCACTTGTTCAGAGTGGGAAAACACACTTTGTCACCGAGTGCATGAAAACAGCTTTCCTACGGCAGGAGCTCACTCAGCCAGTCTGTAAAGCCTTTTCAGCGGATAAAGCAAGCGTTTGGCAAAGAAAATTGATTTTGAGTAAAATGAGTGCATTCGAGCATATGTGACATGGAACAACTTTCTAAGCATGGATTTTCATGTTTTCGAGCTTTTAACACATTTTCATCATGTTTGTCATTTTAACTGTATAAGCACGTCTGAAACGAGTTTTCAACATAGTACTGTGATATGCACTTGTTCAGAGTGGCAAAACACACTTTGTTTCACCGAGTGCATGAAAACAGCTTTCCAACGGCAGGAGCTCACTCAGCCAGTCCGTAAAGCCGTTTCAGCGGATAAAACAAGCGTGTAGCAAGGAAAATTGATTTTGAGTGAAATGAGTGCATTCGAGCATATGTGACATGGAACAACTTTCTAAGCAGGGATTTTCATGTTTTCGAGCTTTTAACACATTTTCATCATATTTGTCATTTTAACTGTATAAGCACGTCTGAAACGAGTTTTCAACGTACTACTGTGATATGCACTTGTTCAGAGTGGGAAAACACACTTTGTCACCGAGTGCATGAAAACAGCTTTCCTACGGCAGGAGCTCACTCAGCCAGTCTGTAAAGCCTTTTCAGCGGATAAAGCAAGCGTTTGGCAAAGAAAATTGATTTTGAGTAAAATGAGTGCATTCGAGCATATGTGACATGGAACAACTTTCTAAGCATGGATTTTCATGTTTTCGAGCTTTTAACACATTTTCATCATATTTGTCATTTTAACTGTATAAGCACGTCTGAAACGAGTTTTCAACGTACTACTGTGATATGCACTTGTTCAGAGTGGGAAAACACACTTTGTCACCGAGTGCATGAAAACAGCTTTCCTACGGCAGGAGCTCACTCAGCCAGTCTGTAAAGCCTTTTCAGCGGATAAAGCAAGCGTTTGGCAAAGAAAATTGATTTTGAGTAAAATGAGTGCATTCGAGCATATGTGACATGGAACAACTTTCTAAGCATGGATTTTCATGTTTTCGAGCTTTTAACACATTTTCATCATGTTTGTCATTTTAACTGTATAAGCACGTCTGAAACGAGTTTTCAACATAGTACTGTGTTATGCACTTGTTCAGAGTGGCAAAACACACTTTGTTTCACCGAGTGCATGAAAACAGCTTTCCTACGGCAGGAGCTCACTCAGCCAGTCCGTAAAGCCGTTTCAGCGGATAAAACAAGCGTGTAGCAAGGAAAATTGATTTTGAGTGAAATGAGTGCATTCGAGCATATGTGACATGGAACAACTTTCTAAGCAGGGATTTTCATGTTTTCGAGCTTTTAACACATTTTCATCATATTTGTCATTTTAACTGTATAAGCACGTCTGAAACGAGTTTTCAACGTACTACTGTGATATGCACTTGTTCAGAGTGGGAAAACACACTTTGTTTCACCGAGTGCATGAAAACAGCTTTCCTACGGCAGGAGCTCACTCAGCCAGTCCGTAAAGCCGTTTCAGCGGATAAAACAAGCGTGTAGCAAGGAAAATTGATTTTGAGTGAAATGAGTGCATTCGAGCATATGTGACATGGAACAACTTTCTAAGCATGGATTTTCATGTTTTCGAGCTTTTAACACATTTTCATCATGTTTGTCATTTTAACTGTATAAGCACGTCTGAAACGAGTTTTCAACATTGTCCTGTGATATGCACTTGTTCAGACTGGCAAAACACACTTTGTTTCACCGAGTGCATGAAAACAGCTTTCCTACGGCAGGAGCTCACTCAGCCAGTCCGTAAAGCCGTTTCAGCGGATAAAACAAGCGTGTAGCAAGGAAAATTGATTTTGAGTGAAATGAGTGCATTCGAGCATATGTGACATGGAACAACTTTCTAAGCAGGGATTTTCATGTTTTCGAGCTTTTAACACATTTTCATCATATTTGTCATTTTAACTGTATAAGCACGTCTGAAACGAGTTTTCAACGTACTACTGTGATATGCACTTGTTCAGAGTGGGAAAACACACTTTGTCACCGAGTGCATGAAAACAGCTTTCCTACGGCAGGAGCTCACTCAGCCAGTCTGTAAAGCCTTTTCAGCGGATAAAGCAAGCGTTTGGCAAAGAAAATTGATTTTGAGTAAAATGAGTGCATTCGAGCATATGTGACATGGAACAACTTTCTAAGCATGGATTTTCATGTTTTCGAGCTTTTAACACATTTTCATCATGTTTGTCATTTTAACTGTATAAGCACGTCTGAAACGACTTTTCAACATAGTACTGTGTTATGCACTTGTTCAGAGTGGCAAAACACACTTTGTTTCACCGAGTGCATGAAAACAGCTTTCCTACGGCAGGAGCTCACTCAGCCAGTCCGTAAAGCCGTTTCAGCGGATAAAACAAGCGTGTAGCAAGGAAAATTGATTTTGAGTGAAATGAGTGCATTCGAGCATATGTGACATGGAACAACTTTCTAAGCAGGGATTTTCATGTTTTCGAGCTTTTAACACATTTTCATCATATTTGTCATTTTAACTGTATAAGCACGTCTGAAACGAGTTTTCAACGTACTACTGTGATATGCACTTGTTCAGAGTGGGAAAACACACTTTGTCACCGAGTGCATGAAAACAGCTTTCCTACGGCAGGAGCTCACTCAGCCAGTCTGTAAAGCCTTTTCAGCGGATAAAGCAAGCGTTTGGCAAAGAAAATTGATTTTGAGTAAAATGAGTGCATTCGAGCATATGTGACATGGAACAACTTTCTAAGCATGGATTTTCATGTTTTCGAGCTTTTAACACATTTTCATCATGTTTGTCATTTTAACTGTATAAGCACGTCTGAAACGAGTTTTCAACATAGTACTGTGATATGCACTTGTTCAGAGTGGCAAAACACACTTTGTTTCACCGAGTGCATGAAAACAGCTTTCCTACGGCAGGAGCTCACTCAGCCAGTCCGTAAAGCCGTTTCAGCGGATAAAACGCGTGGAGCAAGGAACATTGATTTTGAGTGAAATGAGTGCATTCGAGCATATGTGACATGGAACAACTTTCTAAGCATGGATTTTCATGTTTTCGGGCTTTTAACACATTTTCATCATATTTGTCATTTTAACTGTATAAGCACGTCTGAAACGAGTTTTCAACGTACTACTGTGATATGCACTTGTTCAGAGTGGGAAAACACACTTTGTCACCGAGTGCATGAAAACAGCTTTCCTACGGCAGGAGCTCACTCAGCCAGTCTGTAAAGCCTTTTCAGCGGATAAAGCAAGCGTTTGGCAAAGAAAATTGATTTTGAGTAAAATGAGTGCATTCGAGCATATGTGACATGGAACAACTTTCTAAGCATGGATTTTCATGTTTTCGATCTTTTAACACATTTTCATCATGTTTGTCATTTTAACTGTATAAGCACGTCTGAAACGAGTTTTCAACATAGTACTGTGATATGCACTTGTTCAGAGTGGCAAAACACACTTTGTTTCACCGAGTGCATGAAAACAGCTTTCCTACGGCAGGAGCTCACTCAGCCAGTCCGTAAAGCCGTTTCAGCGGATAAAACGCGTGGAGCAAGGAACATTGATTTTGAGTGAAATGAGTGCATTCGAGCATATGTGACATGGAACAACTTTCTAAGCATGGATTTTCATGTTTTCGGGCTTTTAACACATTTTCATCATATTTGTCATTTTAACTGTATAAGCACGTCTGAAACGAGTTTTCAACGTACTACTGTGATATGCACTTGTTCAGAGTGGGAAAACACACTTTGTCACCGAGTGCATGAAAACAGCTTTCCTACGGCAGGAGCTCACTCAGCCAGTCTGTAAAGCCTTTTCAGCGGATAAAGCAAGCGTTTGGCAAAGAAAATTGATTTTGAGTAAAATGAGTGCATTCGAGCATATGTGACATGGAACAACTTTCTAAGCATGGATTTTCATGTTTTCGAGCTTTTAACACATTTTCATCATGTTTGTCATTTTAACTGTATAAGCACGTCTGAAACGAGTTTTCAACATAGTACTGTGATATGCACTTGTTCAGAGTGGCAAAACACACTTTGTTTCACCGAGTGCATGAAAACAGCTTTCCTACGGCAGGAGCTCACTCAGCCAGTCCGTAAAGCCGTTTCAGCGGATAAAACGCGTGGAGCAAGGAACATTGATTTTGAGTGAAATGAGTGCATTCGAGCATATGTGACATGGAACAACTTTCTAAGCATGGATTTTCATGTTTTCGGGCTTTTAACACATTTTCATCATATTTGTCATTTTAACTGTATAAGCACGTCTGAAACGAGTTTTCAACGTACTACTGTGATATGCACTTGTTCAGAGTGGGAAAACACACTTTGTCACCGAGTGCATGAAAACAGCTTTCCTACGGCAGGAGCTCACTCAGCCAGTCTGTAAAGCCTTTTCAGCGGATAAAGCAAGCGTTTGGCAAAGAAAATTGATTTTGAGTAAAATGAGTGCATTCGAGCATATGTGACATGGAACAACTTTCTAAGCATGGATTTTCATGTTTTCGAGCTTTTAACACATTTTCATCATGTTTGTCATTTTAACTGTATAAGCACGTCTGAAACGAGTTTTCAACATAGTACTGTGATATGCACTTGTTCAGAGTGGCAAAACACACTTTGTTTCACCGAGTGCATGAAAACAGCTTTCCAACGGCAGGAGCTCACTCAGCCAGTCCGTAAAGCCGTTTCAGCGGATAAAACAAGCGTGTAGCAAGGAAAATTGATTTTGAGTGAAATGAGTGCATTCGAGCATATGTGACATGGAACAACTTTCTAAGCAGGGATTTTCATGTTTTCGAGCTTTTAACACATTTTCATCATATTTGTCATTTTAACTGTATAAGCACGTCTGAAACGAGTTTTCAACGTACTACTGTGATATGCACTTGTTCAGAGTGGGAAAACACACTTTGTCACCGAGTGCATGAAAACAGCTTTCCTACGGCAGGAGCTCACTCAGCCAGTCTGTAAAGCCTTTTCAGCGGATAAAGCAAGCGTTTGGCAAAGAAAATTGATTTTGAGTAAAATGAGTGCATTCGAGCATATGTGACATGGAACAACTTTCTAAGCATGGATTTTCATGTTTTCGAGCTTTTAACACATTTTCATCATATTTGTCATTTTAACTGTATAAGCACGTCTGAAACGAGTTTTCAACGTACTACTGTGATATGCACTTGTTCAGAGTGGGAAAACACACTTTGTCACCGAGTGCATGAAAACAGCTTTCCTACGGCAGGAGCTCACTCAGCCAGTCTGTAAAGCCTTTTCAGCGGATAAAGCAAGCGTTTGGCAAAGAAAATTGATTTTGAGTAAAATGAGTGCATTCGAGCATATGTGACATGGAACAACTTTCTAAGCATGGATTTTCATGTTTTCGAGCTTTTAACACATTTTCATCATGTTTGTCATTTTAACTGTATAAGCACGTCTGAAACGAGTTTTCAACATAGTACTGTGATATGCACTTGTTCAGAGTGGCAAAACACACTTTGTTTCACCGAGTGCATGAAAACAGCTTTCCAACGGCAGGAGCTCACTCAGCCAGTCCGTAAAGCCGTTTCAGCGGATAAAACAAGCGTGTAGCAAGGAAAATTGATTTTGAGTGAAATGAGTGCATTCGAGCATATGTGACATGGAACAACTTTCTAAGCAGGGATTTTCATGTTTTCGAGCTTTTAACACATTTTCATCATATTTGTCATTTTAACTGTATAAGCACGTCTGAAACGAGTTTTCAACGTACTACTGTGATATGCACTTGTTCAGAGTGGGAAAACACACTTTGTCACCGAGTGCATGAAAACAGCTTTCCTACGGCAGGAGCTCACTCAGCCAGTCTGTAAAGCCTTTTCAGCGGATAAAGCAAGCGTTTGGCAAAGAAAATTGATTTTGAGTAAAATGAGTGCATTCGAGCATATGTGACATGGAACAACTTTCTAAGCATGGATTTTCATGTTTTCGAGCTTTTAACACATTTTCATCATATTTGTCATTTTAACTGTATAAGCACGTCTGAAACGAGTTTTCAACGTACTACTGTGATATGCACTTGTTCAGAGTGGGAAAACACACTTTGTCACCGAGTGCATGAAAACAGCTTTCCTACGGCAGGAGCTCACTCAGCCAGTCTGTAAAGCCTTTTCAGCGGATAAAGCAAGCGTTTGGCAAAGAAAATTGATTTTGAGTAAAATGAGTGCATTCGAGCATATGTGACATGGAACAACTTTCTAAGCATGGATTTTCATGTTTTCGAGCTTTTAACACATTTTCATCATGTTTGTCATTTTAACTGTATAAGCACGTCTGAAACGAGTTTTCAACATAGTACTGTGTTATGCACTTGTTCAGAGTGGCAAAACACACTTTGTTTCACCGAGTGCATGAAAACAGCTTTCCTACGGCAGGAGCTCACTCAGCCAGTCCGTAAAGCCGTTTCAGCGGATAAAACAAGCGTGTAGCAAGGAAAATTGATTTTGAGTGAAATGAGTGCATTCGAGCATATGTGACATGGAACAACTTTCTAAGCAGGGATTTTCATGTTTTCGAGCTTTTAACACATTTTCATCATATTTGTCATTTTAACTGTATAAGCACGTCTGAAACGAGTTTTCAACGTACTACTGTGATATGCACTTGTTCAGAGTGGGAAAACACACTTTGTTTCACCGAGTGCATGAAAACAGCTTTCCTACGGCAGGAGCTCACTCAGCCAGTCCGTAAAGCCGTTTCAGCGGATAAAACAAGCGTGTAGCAAGGAAAATTGATTTTGAGTGAAATGAGTGCATTCGAGCATATGTGACATGGAACAACTTTCTAAGCATGGATTTTCATGTTTTCGAGCTTTTAACACATTTTCATCATGTTTGTCATTTTAACTGTATAAGCACGTCTGAAACGAGTTTTCAACATTGTCCTGTGATATGCACTTGTTCAGACTGGCAAAACACACTTTGTTTCACCGAGTGCATGAAAACAGCTTTCCTACGGCAGGAGCTCACTCAGCCAGTCCGTAAAGCCGTTTCAGCGGATAAAACAAGCGTGTAGCAAGGAAAATTGATTTTGAGTGAAATGAGTGCATTCGAGCATATGTGACATGGAACAACTTTCTAAGCAGGGATTTTCATGTTTTCGAGCTTTTAACACATTTTCATCATATTTGTCATTTTAACTGTATAAGCACGTCTGAAACGAGTTTTCAACGTACTACTGTGATATGCACTTGTTCAGAGTGGGAAAACACACTTTGTCACCGAGTGCATGAAAACAGCTTTCCTACGGCAGGAGCTCACTCAGCCAGTCTGTAAAGCCTTTTCAGCGGATAAAGCAAGCGTTTGGCAAAGAAAATTGATTTTGAGTAAAATGAGTGCATTCGAGCATATGTGACATGGAACAACTTTCTAAGCATGGATTTTCATGTTTTCGAGCTTTTAACACATTTTCATCATGTTTGTCATTTTAACTGTATAAGCACGTCTGAAACGAGTTTTCAACATAGTACTGTGATATGCACTTGTTCAGAGTGGCAAAACACACTTTGTTTCACCGAGTGCATGAAAACAGCTTTCCTACGGCAGGAGCTCACTCAGCCAGTCCGTAAAGCCGTTTCAGCGGATAAAACAAGCGTGTAGCAAGGAAAATTGATTTTGAGTGAAATGAGTGCATTCGAGCATATGTGACATGGAACAACTTTCTAAGCAGGGATTTTCATGTTTTCGAGCTTTTAACACATTTTCATCATATTTGTCATTTTAACTGTATAAGCACGTCTGAAACGAGTTTTCAACGTACTACTGTGATATGCACTTGTTCAGAGTGGGAAAACACACTTTGTCACCGAGTGCATGAAAACAGCTTTCCTACGGCAGGAGCTCACTCAGCCAGTCTGTAAAGCCTTTTCAGCGGATAAAGCAAGCGTTTGGCAAAGAAAATTGATTTTGAGTAAAATGAGTGCATTCGAGCATATGTGACATGGAACAACTTTCTAAGCATGGATTTTCATGTTTTCGAGCTTTTAACACATTTTCATCATGTTTGTCATTTTAACTGTATAAGCACGTCTGAAACGAGTTTTCAACATAGTACTGTGATATGCACTTGTTCAGAGTGGCAAAACACACTTTGTTTCACCGAGTGCATGAAAACAGCTTTCCTACGGCAGGAGCTCACTCAGCCAGTCCGTAAAGCCGTTTCAGCGGATAAAACGCGTGGAGCAAGGAACATTGATTTTGAGTGAAATGAGTGCATTCGAGCATATGTGACATGGAACAACTTTCTAAGCATGGATTTTCATGTTTTCGGGCTTTTAACACATTTTCATCATATTTGTCATTTTAACTGTATAAGCACGTCTGAAACGAGTTTTCAACGTACTACTGTGATATGCACTTGTTCAGAGTGGGAAAACACACTTTGTCACCGAGTGCATGAAAACAGCTTTCCTACGGCAGGAGCTCACTCAGCCAGTCTGTAAAGCCTTTTCAGCGGATAAAGCAAGCGTTTGGCAAAGAAAATTGATTTTGAGTAAAATGAGTGCATTCGAGCATATGTGACATGGAACAACTTTCTAAGCATGGATTTTCATGTTTTCGAGCTTTTAACACATTTTCATCATGTTTGTCATTTTAACTGTATAAGCACGTCTGAAACGAGTTTTCAACATAGTACTGTGATATGCACTTGTTCAGAGTGGCAAAACACACTTTGTTTCACCGAGTGCATGAAAACAGCTTTCCTACGGCAGGAGCTCACTCAGCCAGTCCGTAAAGCCGTTTCAGCGGATAAAACGCGTGGAGCAAGGAACATTGATTTTGAGTGAAATGAGTGCATTCGAGCATATGTGACATGGAACAACTTTCTAAGCATGGATTTTCATGTTTTCGGGCTTTTAACACATTTTCATCATATTTGTCATTTTAACTGTATAAGCACGTCTGAAACGAGTTTTCAACGTACTACTGTGATATGCACTTGTTCAGAGTGGGAAAACACACTTTGTCACCGAGTGCATGAAAACAGCTTTCCTACGGCAGGAGCTCACTCAGCCAGTCTGTAAAGCCTTTTCAGCGGATAAAGCAAGCGTTTGGCAAAGAAAATTGATTTTGAGTAAAATGAGTGCATTCGAGCATATGTGACATGGAACAACTTTCTAAGCATGGATTTTCATGTTTTCGAGCTTTTAACACATTTTCATCATGTTTGTCATTTTAACTGTATAAGCACGTCTGAAACGAGTTTTCAACATAGTACTGTGATATGCACTTGTTCAGAGTGGCAAAACACACTTTGTTTCACCGAGTGCATGAAAACAGCTTTCCTACGGCAGGAGCTCACTCAGCCAGTCCGTAAAGCCGTTTCAGCGGATAAAACAAGCGTGTAGCAAGGAAAATTGATTTTGAGTGAAATGAGTGCATTCGAGCATATGTGACATGGAACAACTTTCTAAGCAGGGATTTTCATGTTTTCGAGCTTTTAACACATTTTCATCATATTTGTCATTTTAACTGTATAAGCACGTCTGAAACGAGTTTTCAACGTACTACTGTGATATGCACTTGTTCAGAGTGGGAAAACACACTTTGTCACCGAGTGCATGAAAACAGCTTTCCTACGGCAGGAGCTCACTCAGCCAGTCTGTAAAGCCTTTTCAGCGGATAAAGCAAGCGTTTGGCAAAGAAAATTGATTTTGAGTAAAATGAGTGCATTCGAGCATATGTGACATGGAACAACTTTCTAAGCATGGATTTTCATGTTTTCGAGCTTTTAACACATTTTCATCATGTTTGTCATTTTAACTGTATAAGCACGTCTGAAACGAGTTTTCAACATAGTACTGTGATATGCACTTGTTCAGAGTGGCAAAACACACTTTGTTTCACCGAGTGCATGAAAACAGCTTTCCTACGGCAGGAGCTCACTCAGCCAGTCCGTAAAGCCGTTTCAGCGGATAAAACAAGCGTGTAGCAAGGAAAATTGATTTTGAGTGAAATGAGTGCATTCGAGCATATGTGACATGGAACAACTTTCTAAGCAGGGATTTTCATGTTTTCGAGCTTTTAACACATTTTCATCATATTTGTCATTTTAACTGTATAAGCACGTCTGAAACGAGTTTTCAACGTACTACTGTGATATGCACTTGTTCAGAGTGGGAAAACACACTTTGTCACCGAGTGCATGAAAACAGCTTTCCTACGGCAGGAGCTCACTCAGCCAGTCTGTAAAGCCTTTTCAGCGGATAAAGCAAGCGTTTGGCAAAGAAAATTGATTTTGAGTAAAATGAGTGCATTCGAGCATATGTGACATGGAACAACTTTCTAAGCATGGATTTTCATGTTTTCGAGCTTTTAACACATTTTCATCATGTTTGTCATTTTAACTGTATAAGCACGTCTGAAACGAGTTTTCAACATAGTACTGTGATATGCACTTGTTCAGAGTGGCAAAACACACTTTCTTTCACCGAGTGCATGAAAACAGCTTTCCTACGGCAGGAGCTCACTCAGCCAGTCCGTAAAGCCGTTTCAGCGGATAAAACGCGTGGAGCAAGGAAAATTGATTTTGAGTGAAATGAGTGCATTCGAGCATATGTGACATGGAACAACTTTCTAAGCATGGATTTTCATGTTTTCGGGCTTTTAACACATTTTCATCATATTTGTCATTTTAACTGTATAAGCACGTCTGAAACGAGTTTTCAACGTACTACTGTGATATGCACTTGTTCAGAGTGGGAAAACACACTTTGTCACCGAGTGCATGAAAACAGCTTTCCTACGGCAGGAGCTCACTCAGCCAGTCTGTAAAGCCTTTTCAGCGGATAAAGCAAGCGTTTGGCAAAGAAAATTGATTTTGAGTAAAATGAGTGCATTCGAGCATATGTGACATGGAACAACTTTCTAAGCATGGATTTTCATGTTTTCGAGCTTTTAACACATTTTCATCATGTTTGTCATTTTAACTGTATAAGCACGTCTGAAACGAGTTTTCAACATAGTACTGTGATATGCACTTGTTCAGAGTGGCAAAACACACTTTGTTTCACCGAGTGCATGAAAACAGCTTTCCTACGGCAGGAGCTCACTCAGCCAGTCTGTAAAGCCTTTTCAGCGGATAAAGCAAGCGTTTGGCAAAGAAAATTGATTTTGAGTAAAATGAGTGCATTCGAGCATATGTGACATGGAACAACTTTCTAAGCATGGATTTTCATGTTTTCGAGCTTTTAACACATTTTCATCATGTTTGTCATTTTAACTGTATAAGCACGTCTGAAACGAGTTTTCAACATAGTAATGTGATATGCACTTGTTCAGAGTGGCAAAACACACTTTGTTTCACCGAGTGCATGAAAACAGCTTTCCTACGGCAGGAGCTCACTCAGCCAGTCCGTAAAGCCGTTTCAGCGGATAAAACGCGTGGAGCAAGGAACATTGATTTTGAGTGAAATGAGTGCATTCGAGCATATGTGACATGGAACAACTTTCTAAGCATGGATTTTCATGTTTTCGGGCTTTTAACACATTTTCATCATATTTGTCATTTTAACTGTATAAGCACGTCTGAAACGAGTTTTCAACGTACTACTGTGATATGCACTTGTTCAGAGTGGGAAAACACACTTTGTCACCGAGTGCATGAAAACAGCTTTCCTACGGCAGGAGCTCACTCAGCCAGTCTGTAAAGCCTTTTCAGCGGATAAAGCAAGCGTTTGGCAAAGAAAATTGATTTTGAGTAAAATGAGTGCATTCGAGCATATGTGACATGGAACAACTTTCTAAGCATGGATTTTCATGTTTTCGAGCTTTTAACACATTTTCATCATGTTTGTCATTTTAACTGTATAAGCACGTCTGAAACGAGTTTTCAACATAGTACTGTGATATGCACTTGTTCAGAGTGGCAAAACACACTTTGTTTCACCGAGTGCATGAAAACAGCTTTCCTACGGCAGGAGCTCACTCAGCCAGTCCGTAAAGCCGTTTCAGCGGATAAAACAAGCGTGTAGCAAGGAAAATTGATTTTGAGTGAAATGAGTGCATTCGAGCATATGTGACATGGAACAACTTTCTAAGCAGGGATTTTCATGTTTTCGAGCTTTTAACACATTTTCATCATATTTGTCATTTTAACTGTATAAGCACGTCTGAAACGAGTTTTCAACGTACTACTGTGATATGCACTTGTTCAGAGTGGGAAAACACACTTTGTCACCGAGTGCATGAAAACAGCTTTCCTACGGCAGGAGCTCACTCAGCCAGTCTGTAAAGCCTTTTCAGCGGATAAAGCAAGCGTTTGGCAAAGAAAATTGATTTTGAGTAAAATGAGTGCATTCGAGCATATGTGACATGGAACAACTTTCTAAGCATGGATTTTCATGTTTTCGAGCTTTTAACACATTTTCATCATGTTTGTCATTTTAACTGTATAAGCCCGTCTGAAACGAGTTTTCAACATAGTACTGTGATATGCACTTGTTCAGAGTGGCAAAACACACTTTGTTTCACCGAGTGCATGAAAACAGCTTTCCAACGGCAGGAGCTCACTCAGCCAGTCCGTAAAGCCGTTTCAGCGGATAAAACAAGCGTGTAGCAAGGAAAATTGATTTTGAGTGAAATGAGTGCATTCGAGCATATGTGACATGGAACAACTTTCTAAGCAGGGATTTTCATGTTTTCGAGCTTTTAACACATTTTCATCATATTTGTCATTTTAACTGTATAAGCACGTCTGAAACGAGTTTTCAACGTACTACTGTGATATGCACTTGTTCAGAGTGGGAAAACACACTTTGTCACCGAGTGCATGAAAACAGCTTTCCTACGGCAGGAGCTCACTCAGCCAGTCTGTAAAGCCTTTTCAGCGGATAAAGCAAGCGTTTGGCAAAGAAAATTGATTTTGAGTAAAATGAGTGCATTCGAGCATATGTGACATGGAACAACTTTCTAAGCATGGATTTTCATGTTTTCGAGCTTTTAACACATTTTCATCATGTTTGTCATTTTAACTGTATAAGCACGTCTGAAACGAGTTTTCAACATAGTACTGTGATATGCACTTGTTCAGAGTGGCAAAACACACTTTGTTTCACCGAGTGCATGAAAACAGCTTTCCTACGGCAGGAGCTCACTCAGCCAGTCCGTAAAGCCGTTTCAGCGGATAAAACGCGTGGAGCAAGGAACATTGATTTTGAGTGAAATGAGTGCATTCGAGCATATGTGACATGGAACAACTTTCTAAGCATGGATTTTCATGTTTTCGGGCTTTTAACACATTTTCATCATATTTGTCATTTTAACTGTATAAGCACGTCTGAAACGAGTTTTCAACGTACTACTGTGATATGCACTTGTTCAGAGTGGGAAAACACACTTTGTCACCGAGTGCATGAAAACAGCTTTCCTACGGCAGGAGCTCACTCAGCCAGTCTGTAAAGCCTTTTCAGCGGATAAAGCAAGCGTTTGGCAAAGAAAATTGATTTTGAGTAAAATGAGTGCATTCGAGCATATGTGACATGGAACAACTTTCTAAGCATGGATTTTCATGTTTTCGAGCTTTTAACACATTTTCATCATGTTTGTCATTTTAACTGTATAAGCACGTCTGAAACGAGTTTTCAACATAGTACTGTGATATGCACTTGTTCAGAGTGGCAAAACACACTTTGTTTCACCGAGTGCATGAAAACAGCTTTCCTACGGCAGGAGCTCACTCAGCCAGTCCGTGAAGCCGTTTCAGCGGATAAAACAAGCGTGTAGCAAGGAAAATTGATTTTGAGTGAAATGAGTGCATTCGAGCATATGTGACATGGAACAACTTTCTAAGCATGGATTTTCATGTTTTCGAGCTTTTAACACATTTTCATCATGTTTGTCATTTTAACTGTATAAGCACGTCTGAAACGAGTTTTCAACATTGTCCTGTGATATGCACTTGTTCAGACTGGCAAAACACACTTTGTTTCACCGAGTGCATGAAAACAGCTTTCCTACGGCAGGAGCTCACTCAGCCAGTCCGTAAAGCCGTTTCAGCGGATAAAACAAGCGTGTAGCAAGGAAAATTGATTTTGAGTGAAATGAGTGCATTCGAGCATATGTGACATGGAACAACTTTCTAAGCAGGGATTTTCATGTTTTCGAGCTTTTAACACATTTTCATCATATTTGTCATTTTAACTGTATAAGCACGTCTGAAACGAGTTTTCAACGTACTACTGTGATATGCACTTGTTCAGAGTGGGAAAACACACTTTGTCACCGAGTGCATGAAAACAGCTTTCCTACGGCAGGAGCTCACTCAGCCAGTCTGTAAAGCCTTTTCAGCGGATAAAGCAAGCGTTTGGCAAAGAAAATTGATTTTGAGTAAAATGAGTGCATTCGAGCATATGTGACATGGAACAACTTTCTAAGCATGGATTTTCATGTTTTCGAGCTTTTAACACATTTTCATCATGTTTGTCATTTTAACTGTATAAGCACGTCTGAAACGACTTTTCAACATAGTACTGTGTTATGCACTTGTTCAGAGTGGCAAAACACACTTTGTTTCACCGAGTGCATGAAAACAGCTTTCCTACGGCAGGAGCTCACTCAGCCAGTCCGTAAAGCCGTTTCAGCGGATAAAACAAGCGTGTAGCAAGGAAAATTGATTTTGAGTGAAATGAGTGCATTCGAGCATATGTGACATGGAACAACTTTCTAAGCAGGGATTTTCATGTTTTCGAGCTTTTAACACATTTTCATCATATTTGTCATTTTAACTGTATAAGCACGTCTGAAACGAGTTTTCAACGTACTACTGTGATATGCACTTGTTCAGAGTGGGAAAACACACTTTGTCACCGAGTGCATGAAAACAGCTTTCCTACGGCAGGAGCTCACTCAGCCAGTCTGTAAAGCCTTTTCAGCGGATAAAGCAAGCGTTTGGCAAAGAAAATTGATTTTGAGTAAAATGAGTGCATTCGAGCATATGTGACATGGAACAACTTTCTAAGCATGGATTTTCATGTTTTCGAGCTTTTAACACATTTTCATCATGTTTGTCATTTTAACTGTATAAGCACGTCTGAAACGAGTTTTCAACATAGTACTGTGATATGCACTTGTTCAGAGTGGCAAAACACACTTTGTTTCACCGAGTGCATGAAAACAGCTTTCCTACGGCAGGAGCTCACTCAGCCAGTCCGTAAAGCCGTTTCAGCGGATAAAACGCGTGGAGCAAGGAACATTGATTTTGAGTGAAATGAGTGCATTCGAGCATATGTGACATGGAACAACTTTCTAAGCATGGATTTTCATGTTTTCGGGCTTTTAACACATTTTCATCATATTTGTCATTTTAACTGTATAAGCACGTCTGAAACGAGTTTTCAACGTACTACTGTGATATGCACTTGTTCAGAGTGGGAAAACACACTTTGTCACCGAGTGCATGAAAACAGCTTTCCTACGGCAGGAGCTCACTCAGCCAGTCTGTAAAGCCTTTTCAGCGGATAAAGCAAGCGTTTGGCAAAGAAAATTGATTTTGAGTAAAATGAGTGCATTCGAGCATATGTGACATGGAACAACTTTCTAAGCATGGATTTTCATGTTTTCGAGCTTTTAACACATTTTCATCATGTTTGTCATTTTAACTGTATAAGCACGTCTGAAACGAGTTTTCAACATAGTACTGTGATATGCACTTGTTCAGAGTGGCAAAACACACTTTGTTTCACCGAGTGCATGAAAACAGCTTTCCTACGGCAGGAGCTCACTCAGCCAGTCCGTAAAGCCGTTTCAGCGGATAAAACGCGTGGAGCAAGGAACATTGATTTTGAGTGAAATGAGTGCATTCGAGCATATGTGACATGGAACAACTTTCTAAGCATGGATTTTCATGTTTTCGGGCTTTTAACACATTTTCATCATATTTGTCATTTTAACTGTATAAGCACGTCTGAAACGAGTTTTCAACGTACTACTGTGATATGCACTTGTTCAGAGTGGGAAAACACACTTTGTCACCGAGTGCATGAAAACAGCTTTCCTACGGCAGGAGCTCACTCAGCCAGTCTGTAAAGCCTTTTCAGCGGATAAAGCAAGCGTTTGGCAAAGAAAATTGATTTTGAGTAAAATGAGTGCATTCGAGCATATGTGACATGGAACAACTTTCTAAGCATGGATTTTCATGTTTTCGAGCTTTTAACACATTTTCATCATGTTTGTCATTTTAACTGTATAAGCACGTCTGAAACGAGTTTTCAACATAGTACTGTGATATGCACTTGTTCAGAGTGGGAAAACACACTTTGTCACCGAGTGCATGAAAACAGCTTTCCTACGGCAGGAGCTCACTCAGCCAGTCTGTAAAGCCTTTTCAGCGGATAAAGCAAGCGTTTGGCAAAGAAAATTGATTTTGAGTAAAATGAGTGCATTCGAGCATATGTGACATGGAACAACTTTCTAAGCATGGATTTTCATGTTTTCGAGCTTTTAACACATTTTCATCATGTTTGTCATTTTAACTGTATAAGCACGTCTGAAACGAGTTTTCAACATAGTACTGTGATATGCACTTGTTCAGAGTGGCAAAACACACTTTGTTTCACCGAGTGCATGAAAACAGCTTTCCTACGGCAGGAGCTCACTCAGCCAGTCCGTAAAGCCGTTTCAGCGGATAAAACGCGTGGAGCAAGGAACATTGATTTTGAGTGAAATGAGTGCATTCGAGCATATGTGACATGGAACAACTTTCTAAGCATGGATTTTCATGTTTTCGGGCTTTTAACACATTTTCATCATATTTGTCATTTTAACTGTATAAGCACGTCTGAAACGAGTTTTCAACGTACTACTGTGATATGCACTTGTTCAGAGTGGGAAAACACACTTTGTCACCGAGTGCATGAAAACAGCTTTCCTACGGCAGGAGCTCACTCAGCCAGTCTGTAAAGCCTTTTCAGCGGATAAAGCAAGCGTTTGGCAAAGAAAATTGATTTTGAGTAAAATGAGTGCATTCGAGCATATGTGACATGGAACAACTTTCTAAGCATGGATTTTCATGTTTTCGAGCTTTTAACACATTTTCATCATGTTTGTCATTTTAACTGTATAAGCACGTCTGAAACGAGTTTTCAACATAGTACTGTGATATGCACTTGTTCAGAGTGGCAAAACACACTTTGTTTCACCGAGTGCATGAAAACAGCTTTCCTACGGCAGGAGCTCACTCAGCCAGTCCGTAAAGCCGTTTCAGCGGATAAAACGCGTGGAGCAAGGAACATTGATTTTGAGTGAAATGAGTGCATTCGAGCATATGTGACATGGAACAACTTTCTAAGCATGGATTTTCATGTTTTCGGGCTTTTAACACATTTTCATCATATTTGTCATTTTAACTGTATAAGCACGTCTGAAACGAGTTTTCAACGTACTACTGTGATATGCACTTGTTCAGAGTGGGAAAACACACTTTGTCACCGAGTGCATGAAAACAGCTTTCCTACGGCAGGAGCTCACTCAGCCAGTCTGTAAAGCCTTTTCAGCGGATAAAGCAAGCGTTTGGCAAAGAAAATTGATTTTGAGTAAAATGAGTGCATTCGAGCATATGTGACATGGAACAACTTTCTAAGCATGGATTTTCATGTTTTCGAGCTTTTAACACATTTTCATCATGTTTGTCATTTTAACTGTATAAGCACGTCTGAAACGAGTTTTCAACATAGTACTGTGATATGCACTTGTTCAGAGTGGCAAAACACACTTTGTTTCACCGAGTGCATGAAAACAGCTTTCCTACGGCAGGAGCTCACTCAGCCAGTCCGTAAAGCCGTTTCAGCGGATAAAACAAGCGTGTAGCAAGGAAAATTGATTTTGAGTGAAATGAGTGCATTCGAGCATATGTGACATGGAACAACTTTCTAAGCAGGGATTTTCATGTTTTCGAGCTTTTAACACATTTTCATCATATTTGTCATTTTAACTGTATAAGCACGTCTGAAACGAGTTTTCAACGTACTACTGTGATATGCACTTGTTCAGAGTGGGAAAACACACTTTGTCACCGAGTGCATGAAAACAGCTTTCCTACGGCAGGAGCTCACTCAGCCAGTCTGTAAAGCCTTTTCAGCGGATAAAGCAAGCGTTTGGCAAAGAAAATTGATTTTGAGTAAAATGAGTGCATTCGAGCATATGTGACATGGAACAACTTTCTAAGCATGGATTTTCATGTTTTCGAGCTTTTAACACATTTTCATCATGTTTGTCATTTTAACTGTATAAGCACGTCTGAAACGAGTTTTCAACATAGTACTGTGATATGCACTTGTTCAGAGTGGCAAAACACACTTTGTTTCACCGAGTGCATGAAAACAGCTTTCCTACGGCAGGAGCTCACTCAGCCAGTCCGTAAAGCCGTTTCAGCGGATAAAACGCGTGGAGCAAGGAACATTGATTTTGAGTGAAATGAGTGCATTCGAGCATATGTGACATGGAACAACTTTCTAAGCATGGATTTTCATGTTTTCGGGCTTTTAACACATTTTCATCATATTTGTCATTTTAACTGTATAAGCACGTCTGAAACGAGTTTTCAACGTACTACTGTGATATGCACTTGTTCAGAGTGGGAAAACACACTTTGTCACCGAGTGCATGAAAACAGCTTTCCTACGGCAGGAGCTCACTCAGCCAGTCTGTAAAGCCTTTTCAGCGGATAAAGCAAGCGTTTGGCAAAGAAAATTGATTTTGAGTAAAATGAGTGCATTCGAGCATATGTGACATGGAACAACTTTCTAAGCATGGATTTTCATGTTTTCGAGCTTTTAACACATTTTCATCATGTTTGTCATTTTAACTGTATAAGCACGTCTGAAACGAGTTTTCAACATAGTACTGTGATATGCACTTGTTCAGAGTGGCAAAACACACTTTGTTTCACCGAGTGCATGAAAACAGCTTTCCTACGGCAGGAGCTCACTCAGCCAGTCTGTAAAGCCTTTTCAGCGGATAAAGCAAGCGTTTGGCAAAGAAAATTGATTTTGAGTAAAATGAGTGCATTCGAGCATATGTGACATGGAACAACTTTCTAAGCATGGATTTTCATGTTTTCGAGCTTTTAACACATTTTCATCATGTTTGTCATTTTAACTGTATAAGCACGTCTGAAACGAGTTTTCAACATAGTAATGTGATATGCACTTGTTCAGAGTGGCAAAACACACTTTGTTTCACCGAGTGCATGAAAACAGCTTTCCTACGGCAGGAGCTCACTCAGCCAGTCCGTAAAGCCGTTTCAGCGGATAAAACGCGTGGAGCAAGGAACATTGATTTTGAGTGAAATGAGTGCATTCGAGCATATGTGACATGGAACAACTTTCTAAGCATGGATTTTCATGTTTTCGGGCTTTTAACACATTTTCATCATATTTGTCATTTTAACTGTATAAGCACGTCTGAAACGAGTTTTCAACGTACTACTGTGATATGCACTTGTTCAGAGTGGGAAAACACACTTTGTCACCGAGTGCATGAAAACAGCTTTCCTACGGCAGGAGCTCACTCAGCCAGTCTGTAAAGCCTTTTCAGCGGATAAAGCAAGCGTTTGGCAAAGAAAATTGATTTTGAGTAAAATGAGTGCATTCGAGCATATGTGACATGGAACAACTTTCTAAGCATGGATTTTCATGTTTTCGAGCTTTTAACACATTTTCATCATGTTTGTCATTTTAACTGTATAAGCACGTCTGAAACGAGTTTTCAACATAGTACTGTGATATGCACTTGTTCAGAGTGGCAAAACACACTTTGTTTCACCGAGTGCATGAAAACAGCTTTCCTACGGCAGGAGCTCACTCAGCCAGTCCGTAAAGCCGTTTCAGCGGATAAAACAAGCGTGTAGCAAGGAAAATTGATTTTGAGTGAAATGAGTGCATTCGAGCATATGTGACATGGAACAACTTTCTAAGCAGGGATTTTCATGTTTTCGAGCTTTTAACACATTTTCATCATATTTGTCATTTTAACTGTATAAGCACGTCTGAAACGAGTTTTCAACGTACTACTGTGATATGCACTTGTTCAGAGTGGGAAAACACACTTTGTCACCGAGTGCATGAAAACAGCTTTCCTACGGCAGGAGCTCACTCAGCCAGTCTGTAAAGCCTTTTCAGCGGATAAAGCAAGCGTTTGGCAAAGAAAATTGATTTTGAGTAAAATGAGTGCATTCGAGCATATGTGACATGGAACAACTTTCTAAGCATGGATTTTCATGTTTTCGAGCTTTTAACACATTTTCATCATGTTTGTCATTTTAACTGTATAAGCACGTCTGAAACGAGTTTTCAACATAGTACTGTGATATGCACTTGTTCAGAGTGGCAAAACACACTTTGTTTCACCGAGTGCATGAAAACAGCTTTCCAACGGCAGGAGCTCACTCAGCCAGTCCGTAAAGCCGTTTCAGCGGATAAAACAAGCGTGTAGCAAGGAAAATTGATTTTGAGTGAAATGAGTGCATTCGAGCATATGTGACATGGAACAACTTTCTAAGCAGGGATTTTCATGTTTTCGAGCTTTTAACACATTTTCATCATATTTGTCATTTTAACTGTATAAGCACGTCTGAAACGAGTTTTCAACGTACTACTGTGATATGCACTTGTTCAGAGTGGGAAAACACACTTTGTCACCGAGTGCATGAAAACAGCTTTCCTACGGCAGGAGCTCACTCAGCCAGTCTGTAAAGCCTTTTCAGCGGATAAAGCAAGCGTTTGGCAAAGAAAATTGATTTTGAGTAAAATGAGTGCATTCGAGCATATGTGACATGGAACAACTTTCTAAGCATGGATTTTCATGTTTTCGAGCTTTTAACACATTTTCATCATGTTTGTCATTTTAACTGTATAAGCACGTCTGAAACGAGTTTTCAACATAGTACTGTGATATGCACTTGTTCAGAGTGGCAAAACACACTTTGTTTCACCGAGTGCATGAAAACAGCTTTCCTACGGCAGGAGCTCACTCAGCCAGTCCGTAAAGCCGTTTCAGCGGATAAAACGCGTGGAGCAAGGAACATTGATTTTGAGTGAAATGAGTGCATTCGAGCATATGTGACATGGAACAACTTTCTAAGCATGGATTTTCATGTTTTCGGGCTTTTAACACATTTTCATCATATTTGTCATTTTAACTGTATAAGCACGTCTGAAACGAGTTTTCAACGTACTACTGTGATATGCACTTGTTCAGAGTGGGAAAACACACTTTGTCACCGAGTGCATGAAAACAGCTTTCCTACGGCAGGAGCTCACTCAGCCAGTCTGTAAAGCCTTTTCAGCGGATAAAGCAAGCGTTTGGCAAAGAAAATTGATTTTGAGTAAAATGAGTGCATTCGAGCATATGTGACATGGAACAACTTTCTAAGCATGGATTTTCATGTTTTCGAGCTTTTAACACATTTTCATCATGTTTGTCATTTTAACTGTATAAGCACGTCTGAAACGAGTTTTCAACATAGTACTGTGATATGCACTTGTTCAGAGTGGCAAAACACACTTTGTTTCACCGAGTGCATGAAAACAGCTTTCCTACGGCAGGAGCTCACTCAGCCAGTCCGTAAAGCCGTTTCAGCGGATAAAACAAGCGTGTAGCAAGGAAAATTGATTTTGAGTGAAATGAGTGCATTCGAGCATATGTGACATGGAACAACTTTCTAAGCAGGGATTTTCATGTTTTCGAGCTTTTAACACATTTTCATCATATTTGTCATTTTAACTGTATAAGCACGTCTGAAACGAGTTTTCAACGTACTACTGTGATATGCACTTGTTCAGAGTGGGAAAACACACTTTGTCACCGAGTGCATGAAAACAGCTTTCCTACGGCAGGAGCTCACTCAGCCAGTCTGTAAAGCCTTTTCAGCGGATAAAGCAAGCGTTTGGCAAAGAAAATTGATTTTGAGTAAAATGAGTGCATTCGAGCATATGTGACATGGAACAACTTTCTAAGCATGGATTTTCATGTTTTCGAGCTTTTAACACATTTTCATCATGTTTGTCATTTTAACTGTATAAGCACGTCTGAAACGAGTTTTCAACATAGTACTGTGATATGCACTTGTTCAGAGTGGCAAAACACACTTTGTTTCACCGAGTGCATGAAAACAGCTTTCCTACGGCAGGAGCTCACTCAGCCAGTCCGTAAAGCCGTTTCAGCGGATAAAACGCGTGGAGCAAGGAACATTGATTTTGAGTGAAATGAGTGCATTCGAGCATATGTGACATGGAACAACTTTCTAAGCATGGATTT
Organism: Neoarius graeffei; assembly: GCF_027579695.1. Taxonomy (NCBI): domain Eukaryota; kingdom Metazoa; phylum Chordata; class Actinopteri; order Siluriformes; family Ariidae; genus Neoarius; species Neoarius graeffei. The sequence continues at coordinate 16,708,759 of NC_083589.1, read as the reverse complement.
TCATGTTTTCGGGCTTTTAACACATTTTCATCATATTTGTCATTTTAACTGTATAAGCACGTCTGAAACGAGTTTTCAACGTACTACTGTGATATGCACTTGTTCAGAGTGGGAAAACACACTTTGTCACCGAGTGCATGAAAACAGCTTTCCTACGGCAGGAGCTCACTCAGCCAGTCTGTAAAGCCTTTTCAGCGGATAAAGCAAGCGTTTGGCAAAGAAAATTGATTTTGAGTAAAATGAGTGCATTCGAGCATATGTGACATGGAACAACTTTCTAAGCATGGATTTTCATGTTTTCGAGCTTTTAACACATTTTCATCATGTTTGTCATTTTAACTGTATAAGCACGTCTGAAACGAGTTTTCAACATAGTACTGTGATATGCACTTGTTCAGAGTGGCAAAACACACTTTGTTTCACCGAGTGCATGAAAACAGCTTTCCTACGGCAGGAGCTCACTCAGCCAGTCCGTAAAGCCGTTTCAGCGGATAAAACAAGCGTGTAGCAAGGAAAATTGATTTTGAGTGAAATGAGTGCATTCGAGCATATGTGACATGGAACAACTTTCTAAGCAGGGATTTTCATGTTTTCGAGCTTTTAACACATTTTCATCATATTTGTCATTTTAACTGTATAAGCACGTCTGAAACGAGTTTTCAACGTACTACTGTGATATGCACTTGTTCAGAGTGGGAAAACACACTTTGTCACCGAGTGCATGAAAACAGCTTTCCTACGGCAGGAGCTCACTCAGCCAGTCTGTAAAGCCTTTTCAGCGGATAAAGCAAGCGTTTGGCAAAGAAAATTGATTTTGAGTAAAATGAGTGCATTCGAGCATATGTGACATGGAACAACTTTCTAAGCATGGATTTTCATGTTTTCGAGCTTTTAACACATTTTCATCATGTTTGTCATTTTAACTGTATAAGCACGTCTGAAACGAGTTTTCAACATTGTACTGTGATATGCACTTGTTCAGACTGGCAAAACACACTTTGTTTCACCGAGTGCATGAAAACAGCTTTCCTACGGCAGGAGCTCACTCAGCCAGTCCGTAAAGCCGTTTCAGCGGATAAAACAAGCGTGTAGCAAGGAAAATTGATTTTGAGTGAAATGAGTGCATTCGAGCATATGTGACATGGAACAACGTTCTAAGCAGGGATTTTCATGTTTTCGAGCTTTTAACACATTTTCATCATATTTGTCATTTTAACTGTATAAGCACGTCTGAAACGAGTTTTCAACGTACTACTGTGATATGCACTTGTTCAGAGTGGGAAAACACACTTTGTCACCGAGTGCATGAAAACAGCTTTCCTACGGCAGGAGCTCACTCAGCCAGTCTGTAAAGCCTTTTCAGCGGATAAAGCAAGCGTTTGGCAAAGAAAATTGATTTTGAGTAAAATGAGTGCATTCGAGCATATGTGACATGGAACAACTTTCTAAGCATGGATTTTCATGTTTTCGAGCTTTTAACACATTTTCATCATGTTTGTCATTTTAACTGTATAAGCACGTCTGAAACGAGTTTTCAACATAGTACTGTGATATGCACTTGTTCAGAGTGGCAAAACACACTTTGTTTCACCGAGTGCATGAAAACAGCTTTCCTACGGCAGGAGCTCACTCAGCCAGTCCGTGAAGCCGTTTCAGCGGATAAAACAAGCGTGTAGCAAGGAAAATTGATTTTGAGTGAAATGAGTGCATTCGAGCATATGTGACATGGAACAACTTTCTAAGCATGGATTTTCATGTTTTCGAGCTTTTAACACATTTTCATCATGTTTGTCATTTTAACTGTATAAGCACGTCTGAAACGAGTTTTCAACATTGTCCTGTGATATGCACTTGTTCAGACTGGCAAAACACACTTTGTTTCACCGAGTGCATGAAAACAGCTTTCCTACGGCAGGAGCTCACTCAGCCAGTCCGTAAAGCCGTTTCAGCGGATAAAACAAGCGTGTAGCAAGGAAAATTGATTTTGAGTGAAATGAGTGCATTCGAGCATATGTGACATGGAACAACTTTCTAAGCAGGGATTTTCATGTTTTCGAGCTTTTAACACATTTTCATCATATTTGTCATTTTAACTGTATAAGCACGTCTGAAACGAGTTTTCAACGTACTACTGTGATATGCACTTGTTCAGAGTGGGAAAACACACTTTGTCACCGAGTGCATGAAAACAGCTTTCCTACGGCAGGAGCTCACTCAGCCAGTCTGTAAAGCCTTTTCAGCGGATAAAGCAAGCGTTTGGCAAAGAAAATTGATTTTGAGTAAAATGAGTGCATTCGAGCATATGTGACATGGAACAACTTTCTAAGCATGGATTTTCATGTTTTCGAGCTTTTAACACATTTTCATCATGTTTGTCATTTTAACTGTATAAGCACGTCTGAAACGACTTTTCAACATAGTACTGTGTTATGCACTTGTTCAGAGTGGCAAAACACACTTTGTTTCACCGAGTGCATGAAAACAGCTTTCCTACGGCAGGAGCTCACTCAGCCAGTCCGTAAAGCCGTTTCAGCGGATAAAACAAGCGTGTAGCAAGGAAAATTGATTTTGAGTGAAATGAGTGCATTCGAGCATATGTGACATGGAACAACTTTCTAAGCAGGGATTTTCATGTTTTCGAGCTTTTAACACATTTTCATCATATTTGTCATTTTAACTGTATAAGCACGTCTGAAACGAGTTTTCAACGTACTACTGTGATATGCACTTGTTCAGAGTGGGAAAACACACTTTGTCACCGAGTGCATGAAAACAGCTTTCCTACGGCAGGAGCTCACTCAGCCAGTCTGTAAAGCCTTTTCAGCGGATAAAGCAAGCGTTTGGCACAGAAAATTGATTTTGAGTAAAATGAGTGCATTCGAGCATATGTGACATGGAACAACTTTCTAAGCATGGATTTTCATGTTTTCGAGCTTTTAACACATTTTCATCATGTTTGTCATTTTAACTGTATAAGCACGTCTGAAACGAGTTTTCAACATAGTACTGTGATATGCACTTGTTCAGAGTGGCAAAACACACTTTGTTTCACCGAGTGCATGAAAACAGCTTTCCTACGGCAGGAGCTCACTCAGCCAGTCCGTAAAGCCGTTTCAGCGGATAAAACGCGTGGAGCAAGGAACATTGATTTTGAGTGAAATGAGTGCATTCGAGCATATGTGACATGGAACAACTTTCTAAGCATGGATTTTCATGTTTTCGGGCTTTTAACACATTTTCATCATATTTGTCATTTTAACTGTATAAGCACGTCTGAAACGAGTTTTCAACGTACTACTGTGATATGCACTTGTTCAGAGTGGGAAAACACACTTTGTCACCGAGTGCATGAAAACAGCTTTCCTACGGCAGGAGCTCACTCAGCCAGTCTGTAAAGCCTTTTCAGCGGATAAAGCAAGCGTTTGGCAAAGAAAATTGATTTTGAGTAAAATGAGTGCATTCGAGCATATGTGACATGGAACAACTTTCTAAGCATGGATTTTCATGTTTTCGAGCTTTTAACACATTTTCATCATGTTTGTCATTTTAACTGTATAAGCACGTCTGAAACGAGTTTTCAACATAGTACTGTGATATGCACTTGTTCAGAGTGGCAAAACACACTTTGTTTCACCGAGTGCATGAAAACAGCTTTCCTACGGCAGGAGCTCACTCAGCCAGTCCGTAAAGCCGTTTCAGCGGATAAAACGCGTGGAGCAAGGAACATTGATTTTGAGTGAAATGAGTGCATTCGAGCATATGTGACATGGAACAACTTTCTAAGCATGGATTTTCATGTTTTCGGGCTTTTAACACATTTTCATCATATTTGTCATTTTAACTGTATAAGCACGTCTGAAACGAGTTTTCAACGTACTACTGTGATATGCACTTGTTCAGAGTGGGAAAACACACTTTGTCACCGAGTGCATGAAAACAGCTTTCCTACGGCAGGAGCTCACTCAGCCAGTCTGTAAAGCCTTTTCAGCGGATAAAGCAAGCGTTTGGCAAAGAAAATTGATTTTGAGTAAAATGAGTGCATTCGAGCATATGTGACATGGAACAACTTTCTAAGCATGGATTTTCATGTTTTCGAGCTTTTAACACATTTTCATCATGTTTGTCATTTTAACTGTATAAGCACGTCTGAAACGAGTTTTCAACATAGTACTGTGATATGCACTTGTTCAGAGTGGCAAAACACACTTTGTTTCACCGAGTGCATGAAAACAGCTTTCCTACGGCAGGAGCTCACTCAGCCAGTCTGTAAAGCCTTTTCAGCGGATAAAGCAAGCGTTTGGCAAAGAAAATTGATTTTGAGTAAAATGAGTGCATTCGAGCATATGTGACATGGAACAACTTTCTAAGCATGGATTTTCATGTTTTCGAGCTTTTAACACATTTTCATCATGTTTGTCATTTTAACTGTATAAGCACGTCTGAAACGAGTTTTCAACATAGTACTGTGATATGCACTTGTTCAGAGTGGCAAAACACACTTTGTTTCACCGAGTGCATGAAAACAGCTTTCCTACGGCAGGAGCTCACTCAGCCAGTCCGTAAAGCCGTTTCAGCGGATAAAACAAGCGTGTAGCAAGGAAAATTGATTTTGAGTGAAATGAGTGCATTCGAGCATATGTGACATGGAACAACTTTCTAAGCAGGGATTTTCATGTTTTCGAGCTTTTAACACATTTTCATCATATTTGTCATTTTAACTGTATAAGCACGTCTGAAACGAGTTTTCAACGTACTACTGTGATATGCACTTGTTCAGAGTGGGAAAACACACTTTGTCACCGAGTGCATGAAAACAGCTTTCCTACGGCAGGAGCTCACTCAGCCAGTCTGTAAAGCCTTTTCAGCGGATAAAGCAAGCGTTTGGCAAAGAAAATTGATTTTGAGTAAAATGAGTGCATTCGAGCATATGTGACATGGAACAACTTTCTAAGCATGGATTTTCATGTTTTCGAGCTTTTAACACATTTTCATCATGTTTGTCATTTTAACTGTATAAGCACGTCTGAAACGAGTTTTCAACATAGTACTGTGATATGCACTTGTTCAGAGTGGCAAAACACACTTTGTTTCACCGAGTGCATGAAAACAGCTTTCCTACGGCAGGAGCTCACTCAGCCAGTCCGTAAAGCCGTTTCAGCGGATAAAACGCGTGGAGCAAGGAACATTGATTTTGAGTGAAATGAGTGCATTCGAGCATATGTGACATGGAACAACTTTCTAAGCATGGATTTTCATGTTTTCGGGCTTTTAACACATTTTCATCATATTTGTCATTTTAACTGTATAAGCACGTCTGAAACGAGTTTTCAACGTACTACTGTGATATGCACTTGTTCAGAGTGGGAAAACACACTTTGTCACCGAGTGCATGAAAACAGCTTTCCTACGGCAGGAGCTCACTCAGCCAGTCTGTAAAGCCTTTTCAGCGGATAAAGCAAGCGTTTGGCAAAGAAAATTGATTTTGAGTAAAATGAGTGCATTCGAGCATATGTGACATGGAACAACTTTCTAAGCATGGATTTTCATGTTTTCGAGCTTTTAACACATTTTCATCATGTTTGTCATTTTAACTGTATAAGCACGTCTGAAACGAGTTTTCAACATAGTACTGTGATATGCACTTGTTCAGAGTGGCAAAACACACTTTGTTTCACCGAGTGCATGAAAACAGCTTTCCTACGGCAGGAGCTCACTCAGCCAGTCTGTAAAGCCTTTTCAGCGGATAAAGCAAGCGTTTGGCAAAGAAAATTGATTTTGAGTAAAATGAGTGCATTCGAGCATATGTGACATGGAACAACTTTCTAAGCATGGATTTTCATGTTTTCGAGCTTTTAACACATTTTCATCATGTTTGTCATTTTAACTGTATAAGCACGTCTGAAACGAGTTTTCAACATAGTAATGTGATATGCACTTGTTCAGAGTGGCAAAACACACTTTGTTTCACCGAGTGCATGAAAACAGCTTTCCTACGGCAGGAGCTCACTCAGCCAGTCCGTAAAGCCGTTTCAGCGGATAAAACGCGTGGAGCAAGGAACATTGATTTTGAGTGAAATGAGTGCATTCGAGCATATGTGACATGGAACAACTTTCTAAGCATGGATTTTCATGTTTTCGGGCTTTTAACACATTTTCATCATATTTGTCATTTTAACTGTATAAGCACGTCTGAAACGAGTTTTCAACGTACTACTGTGATATGCACTTGTTCAGAGTGGGAAAACACACTTTGTCACCGAGTGCATGAAAACAGCTTTCCTACGGCAGGAGCTCACTCAGCCAGTCTGTAAAGCCTTTTCAGCGGATAAAGCAAGCGTTTGGCAAAGAAAATTGATTTTGAGTAAAATGAGTGCATTCGAGCATATGTGACATGGAACAACTTTCTAAGCATGGATTTTCATGTTTTCGAGCTTTTAACACATTTTCATCATGTTTGTCATTTTAACTGTATAAGCACGTCTGAAACGAGTTTTCAACATAGTACTGTGATATGCACTTGTTCAGAGTGGCAAAACACACTTTGTTTCACCGAGTGCATGAAAACAGCTTTCCTACGGCAGGAGCTCACTCAGCCAGTCCGTAAAGCCGTTTCAGCGGATAAAACAAGCGTGTAGCAAGGAAAATTGATTTTGAGTGAAATGAGTGCATTCGAGCATATGTGACATGGAACAACTTTCTAAGCAGGGATTTTCATGTTTTCGAGCTTTTAACACATTTTCATCATATTTGTCATTTTAACTGTATAAGCACGTCTGAAACGAGTTTTCAACGTACTACTGTGATATGCACTTGTTCAGAGTGGGAAAACACACTTTGTCACCGAGTGCATGAAAACAGCTTTCCTACGGCAGGAGCTCACTCAGCCAGTCTGTAAAGCCTTTTCAGCGGATAAAGCAAGCGTTTGGCAAAGAAAATTGATTTTGAGTAAAATGAGTGCATTCGAGCATATGTGACATGGAACAACTTTCTAAGCATGGATTTTCATGTTTTCGAGCTTTTAACACATTTTCATCATGTTTGTCATTTTAACTGTATAAGCACGTCTGAAACGAGTTTTCAACATAGTACTGTGATATGCACTTGTTCAGAGTGGCAAAACACACTTTGTTTCACCGAGTGCATGAAAACAGCTTTCCAACGGCAGGAGCTCACTCAGCCAGTCCGTAAAGCCGTTTCAGCGGATAAAACAAGCGTGTAGCAAGGAAAATTGATTTTGAGTGAAATGAGTGCATTCGAGCATATGTGACATGGAACAACTTTCTAAGCAGGGATTTTCATGTTTTCGAGCTTTTAACACATTTTCATCATATTTGTCATTTTAACTGTATAAGCACGTCTGAAACGAGTTTTCAACGTACTACTGTGATATGCACTTGTTCAGAGTGGGAAAACACACTTTGTCACCGAGTGCATGAAAACAGCTTTCCTACGGCAGGAGCTCACTCAGCCAGTCTGTAAAGCCTTTTCAGCGGATAAAGCAAGCGTTTGGCAAAGAAAATTGATTTTGAGTAAAATGAGTGCATTCGAGCATATGTGACATGGAACAACTTTCTAAGCATGGATTTTCATGTTTTCGAGCTTTTAACACATTTTCATCATGTTTGTCATTTTAACTGTATAAGCACGTCTGAAACGAGTTTTCAACATAGTACTGTGATATGCACTTGTTCAGAGTGGCAAAACACACTTTGTTTCACCGAGTGCATGAAAACAGCTTTCCTACGGCAGGAGCTCACTCAGCCAGTCCGTAAAGCCGTTTCAGCGGATAAAACGCGTGGAGCAAGGAACATTGATTTTGAGTGAAATGAGTGCATTCGAGCATATGTGACATGGAACAACTTTCTAAGCATGGATTTTCATGTTTTCGGGCTTTTAACACATTTTCATCATATTTGTCATTTTAACTGTATAAGCACGTCTGAAACGAGTTTTCAACGTACTACTGTGATATGCACTTGTTCAGAGTGGGAAAACACACTTTGTCACCGAGTGCATGAAAACAGCTTTCCTACGGCAGGAGCTCACTCAGCCAGTCTGTAAAGCCTTTTCAGCGGATAAAGCAAGCGTTTGGCAAAGAAAATTGATTTTGAGTAAAATGAGTGCATTCGAGCATATGTGACATGGAACAACTTTCTAAGCATGGATTTTCATGTTTTCGAGCTTTTAACACATTTTCATCATGTTTGTCATTTTAACTGTATAAGCACGTCTGAAACGAGTTTTCAACATAGTACTGTGATATGCACTTGTTCAGAGTGGCAAAACACACTTTGTTTCACCGAGTGCATGAAAACAGCTTTCCTACGGCAGGAGCTCACTCAGCCAGTCCGTGAAGCCGTTTCAGCGGATAAAACAAGCGTGTAGCAAGGAAAATTGATTTTGAGTGAAATGAGTGCATTCGAGCATATGTGACATGGAACAACTTTCTAAGCATGGATTTTCATGTTTTCGAGCTTTTAACACATTTTCATCATGTTTGTCATTTTAACTGTATAAGCACGTCTGAAACGAGTTTTCAACATTGTCCTGTGATATGCACTTGTTCAGACTGGCAAAACACACTTTGTTTCACCGAGTGCATGAAAACAGCTTTCCTACGGCAGGAGCTCACTCAGCCAGTCCGTAAAGCCGTTTCAGCGGATAAAACAAGCGTGTAGCAAGGAAAATTGATTTTGAGTGAAATGAGTGCATTCGAGCATATGTGACATGGAACAACTTTCTAAGCAGGGATTTTCATGTTTTCGAGCTTTTAACACATTTTCATCATATTTGTCATTTTAACTGTATAAGCACGTCTGAAACGAGTTTTCAACGTACTACTGTGATATGCACTTGTTCAGAGTGGGAAAACACACTTTGTCACCGAGTGCATGAAAACAGCTTTCCTACGGCAGGAGCTCACTCAGCCAGTCTGTAAAGCCTTTTCAGCGGATAAAGCAAGCGTTTGGCAAAGAAAATTGATTTTGAGTAAAATGAGTGCATTCGAGCATATGTGACATGGAACAACTTTCTAAGCATGGATTTTCATGTTTTCGAGCTTTTAACACATTTTCATCATGTTTGTCATTTTAACTGTATAAGCACGTCTGAAACGACTTTTCAACATAGTACTGTGTTATGCACTTGTTCAGAGTGGCAAAACACACTTTGTTTCACCGAGTGCATGAAAACAGCTTTCCTACGGCAGGAGCTCACTCAGCCAGTCCGTAAAGCCGTTTCAGCGGATAAAACAAGCGTGTAGCAAGGAAAATTGATTTTGAGTGAAATGAGTGCATTCGAGCATATGTGACATGGAACAACTTTCTAAGCAGGGATTTTCATGTTTTCGAGCTTTTAACACATTTTCATCATATTTGTCATTTTAACTGTATAAGCACGTCTGAAACGAGTTTTCAACGTACTACTGTGATATGCACTTGTTCAGAGTGGGAAAACACACTTTGTCACCGAGTGCATGAAAACAGCTTTCCTACGGCAGGAGCTCACTCAGCCAGTCTGTAAAGCCTTTTCAGCGGATAAAGCAAGCGTTTGGCAAAGAAAATTGATTTTGAGTAAAATGAGTGCATTCGAGCATATGTGACATGGAACAACTTTCTAAGCATGGATTTTCATGTTTTCGAGCTTTTAACACATTTTCATCATGTTTGTCATTTTAACTGTATAAGCACGTCTGAAACGAGTTTTCAACATAGTACTGTGATATGCACTTGTTCAGAGTGGCAAAACACACTTTGTTTCACCGAGTGCATGAAAACAGCTTTCCTACGGCAGGAGCTCACTCAGCCAGTCCGTAAAGCCGTTTCAGCGGATAAAACGCGTGGAGCAAGGAACATTGATTTTGAGTGAAATGAGTGCATTCGAGCATATGTGACATGGAACAACTTTCTAAGCATGGATTTTCATGTTTTCGGGCTTTTAACACATTTTCATCATATTTGTCATTTTAACTGTATAAGCACGTCTGAAACGAGTTTTCAACGTACTACTGTGATATGCACTTGTTCAGAGTGGGAAAACACACTTTGTCACCGAGTGCATGAAAACAGCTTTCCTACGGCAGGAGCTCACTCAGCCAGTCTGTAAAGCCTTTTCAGCGGATAAAGCAAGCGTTTGGCAAAGAAAATTGATTTTGAGTAAAATGAGTGCATTCGAGCATATGTGACATGGAACAACTTTCTAAGCATGGATTTTCATGTTTTCGAGCTTTTAACACATTTTCATCATGTTTGTCATTTTAACTGTATAAGCACGTCTGAAACGAGTTTTCAACATAGTACTGTGATATGCACTTGTTCAGAGTGGCAAAACACACTTTGTTTCACCGAGTGCATGAAAACAGCTTTCCTACGGCAGGAGCTCACTCAGCCAGTCCGTAAAGCCGTTTCAGCGGATAAAACGCGTGGAGCAAGGAACATTGATTTTGAGTGAAATGAGTGCATTCGAGCATATGTGACATGGAACAACTTTCTAAGCATGGATTTTCATGTTTTCGGGCTTTTAACACATTTTCATCATATTTGTCATTTTAACTGTATAAGCACGTCTGAAACGAGTTTTCAACGTACTACTGTGATATGCACTTGTTCAGAGTGGGAAAACACACTTTGTCACCGAGTGCATGAAAACAGCTTTCCTACGGCAGGAGCTCACTCAGCCAGTCTGTAAAGCCTTTTCAGCGGATAAAGCAAGCGTTTGGCAAAGAAAATTGATTTTGAGTAAAATGAGTGCATTCGAGCATATGTGACATGGAACAACTTTCTAAGCATGGATTTTCATGTTTTCGAGCTTTTAACACATTTTCATCATGTTTGTCATTTTAACTGTATAAGCACGTCTGAAACGAGTTTTCAACATAGTACTGTGATATGCACTTGTTCAGAGTGGCAAAACACACTTTGTTTCACCGAGTGCATGAAAACAGCTTTCCTACGGCAGGAGCTCACTCAGCCAGTCCGTAAAGCCGTTTCAGCGGATAAAACAAGCGTGTAGCAAGGAAAATTGATTTTGAGTGAAATGAGTGCATTCGAGCATATGTGACATGGAACAACTTTCTAAGCAGGGATTTTCATGTTTTCGAGCTTTTAACACATTTTCATCATATTTGTCATTTTAACTGTATAAGCACGTCTGAAACGAGTTTTCAACGTACTACTGTGATATGCACTTGTTCAGAGTGGGAAAACACACTTTGTCACCGAGTGCATGAAAACAGCTTTCCTACGGCAGGAGCTCACTCAGCCAGTCTGTAAAGCCTTTTCAGCGGATAAAGCAAGCGTTTGGCAAAGAAAATTGATTTTGAGTAAAATGAGTGCATTCGAGCATATGTGACATGGAACAACTTTCTAAGCATGGATTTTCATGTTTTCGAGCTTTTAACACATTTTCATCATGTTTGTCATTTTAACTGTATAAGCACGTCTGAAACGAGTTTTCAACATAGTACTGTGATATGCACTTGTTCAGAGTGGCAAAACACACTTTGTTTCACCGAGTGCATGAAAACAGCTTTCCTACGGCAGGAGCTCACTCAGCCAGTCCGTAAAGCCGTTTCAGCGGATAAAACGCGTGGAGCAAGGAACATTGATTTTGAGTGAAATGAGTGCATTCGAGCATATGTGACATGGAACAACTTTCTAAGCATGGATTTTCATGTTTTCGGGCTTTTAACACATTTTCATCATATTTGTCATTTTAACTGTATAAGCACGTCTGAAACGAGTTTTCAACGTACTACTGTGATATGCACTTGTTCAGAGTGGGAAAACACACTTTGTCACCGAGTGCATGAAAACAGCTTTCCTACGGCAGGAGCTCACTCAGCCAGTCTGTAAAGCCTTTTCAGCGGATAAAGCAAGCGTTTGGCAAAGAAAATTGATTTTGAGTAAAATGAGTGCATTCGAGCATATGTGACATGGAACAACTTTCTAAGCATGGATTTTCATGTTTTCGAGCTTTTAACACATTTTCATCATGTTTGTCATTTTAACTGTATAAGCACGTCTGAAACGAGTTTTCAACATAGTACTGTGATATGCACTTGTTCAGAGTGGCAAAACACACTTTGTTTCACCGAGTGCATGAAAACAGCTTTCCTACGGCAGGAGCTCACTCAGCCAGTCCGTGAAGCCGTTTCAGCGGATAAAACAAGCGTGTAGCAAGGAAAATTGATTTTGAGTGAAATGAGTGCATTCGAGCATATGTGACATGGAACAACTTTCTAAGCATGGATTTTCATGTTTTCGAGCTTTTAACACATTTTCATCATGTTTGTCATTTTAACTGTATAAGCACGTCTGAAACGAGTTTTCAACATTGTCCTGTGATATGCACTTGTTCAGACTGGCAAAACACACTTTGTTTCACCGAGTGCATGAAAACAGCTTTCCTACGGCAGGAGCTCACTCAGCCAGTCCGTAAAGCCGTTTCAGCGGATAAAACAAGCGTGTAGCAAGGAAAATTGATTTTGAGTGAAATGAGTGCATTCGAGCATATGTGACATGGAACAACTTTCTAAGCAGGGATTTTCATGTTTTCGAGCTTTTAACACATTTTCATCATATTTGTCATTTTAACTGTATAAGCACGTCTGAAACGAGTTTTCAACGTACTACTGTGATATGCACTTGTTCAGAGTGGGAAAACACACTTTGTCACCGAGTGCATGAAAACAGCTTTCCTACGGCAGGAGCTCACTCAGCCAGTCTGTAAAGCCTTTTCAGCGGATAAAGCAAGCGTTTGGCAAAGAAAATTGATTTTGAGTAAAATGAGTGCATTCGAGCATATGTGACATGGAACAACTTTCTAAGCATGGATTTTCATGTTTTCGAGCTTTTAACACATTTTCATCATGTTTGTCATTTTAACTGTATAAGCACGTCTGAAACGACTTTTCAACATAGTACTGTGTTATGCACTTGTTCAGAGTGGCAAAACACACTTTGTTTCACCGAGTGCATGAAAACAGCTTTCCTACGGCAGGAGCTCACTCAGCCAGTCCGTAAAGCCGTTTCAGCGGATAAAACAAGCGTGTAGCAAGGAAAATTGATTTTGAGTGAAATGAGTGCATTCGAGCATATGTGACATGGAACAACTTTCTAAGCAGGGATTTTCATGTTTTCGAGCTTTTAACACATTTTCATCATATTTGTCATTTTAACTGTATAAGCACGTCTGAAACGAGTTTTCAACGTACTACTGTGATATGCACTTGTTCAGAGTGGGAAAACACACTTTGTCACCGAGTGCATGAAAACAGCTTTCCTACGGCAGGAGCTCACTCAGCCAGTCTGTAAAGCCTTTTCAGCGGATAAAGCAAGCGTTTGGCAAAGAAAATTGATTTTGAGTAAAATGAGTGCATTCGAGCATATGTGACATGGAACAACTTTCTAAGCATGGATTTTCATGTTTTCGAGCTTTTAACACATTTTCATCATGTTTGTCATTTTAACTGTATAAGCACGTCTGAAACGAGTTTTCAACATAGTACTGTGATATGCACTTGTTCAGAGTGGCAAAACACACTTTGTTTCACCGAGTGCATGAAAACAGCTTTCCTACGGCAGGAGCTCACTCAGCCAGTCCGTAAAGCCGTTTCAGCGGATAAAACGCGTGGAGCAAGGAACATTGATTTTGAGTGAAATGAGTGCATTCGAGCATATGTGACATGGAACAACTTTCTAAGCATGGATTTTCATGTTTTCGGGCTTTTAACACATTTTCATCATATTTGTCATTTTAACTGTATAAGCACGTCTGAAACGAGTTTTCAACGTACTACTGTGATATGCACTTGTTCAGAGTGGGAAAACACACTTTGTTTCACCGAGTGCATGAAAACAGCTTTCCTACGGCAGGAGCTCACTCAGCCAGTCCGTGAAGCCGTTTCAGCGGATAAAACAAGCGTGTAGCAAGGAAAATTGATTTTGAGTGAAATGAGTGCATTCGAGCATATGTGACATGGAACAACTTTCTAAGCATGGATTTTCATGTTTTCGAGCTTTTAACACATTTTCATCATGTTTGTCATTTTAACTGTATAAGCACGTCTGAAACGAGTTTTCAACATTGTCCTGTGATATGCACTTGTTCAGACTGGCAAAACACACTTTGTTTCACCGAGTGCATGAAAACAGCTTTCCTACGGCAGGAGCTCACTCAGCCAGTCCGTAAAGCCGTTTCAGCGGATAAAACAAGCGTGTAGCAAGGAAAATTGATTTTGAGTGAAATGAGTGCATTCGAGCATATGTGACATGGAACAACTTTCTAAGCAGGGATTTTCATGTTTTCGAGCTTTTAACACATTTTCATCATATTTGTCATTTTAACTGTATAAGCACGTCTGAAACGAGTTTTCAACGTACTACTGTGATATGCACTTGTTCAGAGTGGGAAAACACACTTTGTCACCGAGTGCATGAAAACAGCTTTCCTACGGCAGGAGCTCACTCAGCCAGTCTGTAAAGCCTTTTCAGCGGATAAAGCAAGCGTTTGGCAAAGAAAATTGATTTTGAGTAAAATGAGTGCATTCGAGCATATGTGACATGGAACAACTTTCTAAGCATGGATTTTCATGTTTTCGAGCTTTTAACACATTTTCATCATGTTTGTCATTTTAACTGTATAAGCACGTCTGAAACGACTTTTCAACATAGTACTGTGTTATGCACTTGTTCAGAGTGGCAAAACACACTTTGTTTCACCGAGTGCATGAAAACAGCTTTCCTACGGCAGGAGCTCACTCAGCCAGTCCGTAAAGCCGTTTCAGCGGATAAAACAAGCGTGTAGCAAGGAAAATTGATTTTGAGTGAAATGAGTGCATTCGAGCATATGTGACATGGAACAACTTTCTAAGCAGGGATTTTCATGTTTTCGAGCTTTTAACACATTTTCATCATATTTGTCATTTTAACTGTATAAGCACGTCTGAAACGAGTTTTCAACGTACTACTGTGATATGCACTTGTTCAGAGTGGGAAAACACACTTTGTCACCGAGTGCATGAAAACAGCTTTCCTACGGCAGGAGCTCACTCAGCCAGTCTGTAAAGCCTTTTCAGCGGATAAAGCAAGCGTTTGGCAAAGAAAATTGATTTTGAGTAAAATGAGTGCATTCGAGCATATGTGACATGGAACAACTTTCTAAGCATGGATTTTCATGTTTTCGAGCTTTTAACACATTTTCATCATGTTTGTCATTTTAACTGTATAAGCACGTCTGAAACGAGTTTTCAACATAGTACTGTGATATGCACTTGTTCAGAGTGGCAAAACACACTTTGTTTCACCGAGTGCATGAAAACAGCTTTCCTACGGCAGGAGCTCACTCAGCCAGTCCGTAAAGCCGTTTCAGCGGATAAAACGCGTGGAGCAAGGAACATTGATTTTGAGTGAAATGAGTGCATTCGAGCATATGTGACATGGAACAACTTTCTAAGCATGGATTTTCATGTTTTCGGGCTTTTAACACATTTTCATCATATTTGTCATTTTAACTGTATAAGCACGTCTGAAACGAGTTTTCAACGTACTACTGTGATATGCACTTGTTCAGAGTGGGAAAACACACTTTGTCACCGAGTGCATGAAAACAGCTTTCCTACGGCAGGAGCTCACTCAGCCAGTCTGTAAAGCCTTTTCAGCGGATAAAGCAAGCGTTTGGCAAAGAAAATTGATTTTGAGTAAAATGAGTGCATTCGAGCATATGTGACATGGAACAACTTTCTAAGCATGGATTTTCATGTTTTCGAGCTTTTAACACATTTTCATCATGTTTGTCATTTTAACTGTATAAGCACGTCTGAAACGAGTTTTCAACATAGTACTGTGATATGCACTTGTTCAGAGTGGCAAAACACACTTTGTTTCACCGAGTGCATGAAAACAGCTTTCCTACGGCAGGAGCTCACTCAGCCAGTCCGTATAGCCGTTTCAGCGGATAAAACGCGTGGAGCAAGGAACATTGATTTTGAGTGAAATGAGTGCATTCGAGCATATGTGACATGGAACAACTTTCTAAGCATGGATTTTCATGTTTTCGGGCTTTTAACACATTTTCATCATATTTGTCATTTTAACTGTATAAGCACGTCTGAAACGAGTTTTCAACGTACTACTGTGATATGCACTTGTTCAGAGTGGGAAAACACACTTTGTCACCGAGTGCATGAAAACAGCTTTCCTACGGCAGGAGCTCACTCAGCCAGTCTGTAAAGCCTTTTCAGCGGATAAAGCAAGCGTTTGGCAAAGAAAATTGATTTTGAGTAAAATGAGTGCATTCGAGCATATGTGACATGGAACAACTTTCTAAGCATGGATTTTCATGTTTTCGAGCTTTTAACACATTTTCATCATGTTTGTCATTTTAACTGTATAAGCACGTCTGAAACGAGTTTTCAACATAGTACTGTGATATGCACTTGTTCAGAGTGGCAAAACACACTTTGTTTCACCGAGTGCATGAAAACAGCTTTCCTACGGCAGGAGCTCACTCAGCCAGTCCGTAAAGCCGTTTCAGCGGATAAAACAAGCGTGTAGCAAGGAAAATTGATTTTGAGTGAAATGAGTGCATTCGAGCATATGTGACATGGAACAACTTTCTAAGCAGGGATTTTCATGTTTTCGAGCTTTTAACACATTTTCATCATATTTGTCATTTTAACTGTATAAGCACGTCTGAAACGAGTTTTCAACGTACTACTGTGATATGCACTTGTTCAGAGTGGGAAAACACACTTTGTCACCGAGTGCATGAAAACAGCTTTCCTACGGCAGGAGCTCACTCAGCCAGTCTGTAAAGCCTTTTCAGCGGATAAAGCAAGCGTTTGGCAAAGAAAATTGATTTTGAGTAAAATGAGTGCATTCGAGCATATGTGACATGGAACAACTTTCTAAGCATGGATTTTCATGTTTTCGAGCTTTTAACACATTTTCATCATGTTTGTCATTTTAACTGTATAAGCACGTCTGAAACGAGTTTTCAACATAGTACTGTGATATGCACTTGTTCAGAGTGGCAAAACACACTTTGTTTCACCGAGTGCATGAAAACAGCTTTCCTACGGCAGGAGCTCACTCAGCCAGTCCGTAAAGCCGTTTCAGCGGATAAAACGCGTGGAGCAAGGAACATTGATTTTGAGTGAAATGAGTGCATTCGAGCATATGTGACATGGAACAACTTTCTAAGCATGGATTTTCATGTTTTCGGGCTTTTAACACATTTTCATCATATTTGTCATTTTAACTGTATAAGCACGTCTGAAACGAGTTTTCAACGTACTACTGTGATATGCACTTGTTCAGAGTGGGAAAACACACTTTGTCACCGAGTGCATGAAAACAGCTTTCCTACGGCAGGAGCTCACTCAGCCAGTCTGTAAAGCCTTTTCAGCGGATAAAGCAAGCGTTTGGCAAAGAAAATTGATTTTGAGTAAAATGAGTGCATTCGAGCATATGTGACATGGAACAACTTTCTAAGCATGGATTTTCATGTTTTCGAGCTTTTAACACATTTTCATCATGTTTGTCATTTTAACTGTATAAGCACGTCTGAAACGAGTTTTCAACATAGTACTGTGATATGCACTTGTTCAGAGTGGCAAAACACACTTTGTTTCACCGAGTGCATGAAAACAGCTTTCCTACGGCAGGAGCTCACTCAGCCAGTCCGTGAAGCCGTTTCAGCGGATAAAACAAGCGTGTAGCAAGGAAAATTGATTTTGAGTGAAATGAGTGCATTCGAGCATATGTGACATGGAACAACTTTCTAAGCATGGATTTTCATGTTTTCGAGCTTTTAACACATTTTCATCATGTTTGTCATTTTAACTGTATAAGCACGTCTGAAACGAGTTTTCAACATTGTCCTGTGATATGCACTTGTTCAGACTGGCAAAACACACTTTGTTTCACCGAGTGCATGAAAACAGCTTTCCTACGGCAGGAGCTCACTCAGCCAGTCCGTAAAGCCGTTTCAGCGGATAAAACAAGCGTGTAGCAAGGAAAATTGATTTTGAGTGAAATGAGTGCATTCGAGCATATGTGACATGGAACAACTTTCTAAGCAGGGATTTTCATGTTTTCGAGCTTTTAACACATTTTCATCATATTTGTCATTTTAACTGTATAAGCACGTCTGAAACGAGTTTTCAACGTACTACTGTGATATGCACTTGTTCAGAGTGGGAAAACACACTTTGTCACCGAGTGCATGAAAACAGCTTTCCTACGGCAGGAGCTCACTCAGCCAGTCTGTAAAGCCTTTTCAGCGGATAAAGCAAGCGTTTGGCAAAGAAAATTGATTTTGAGTAAAATGAGTGCATTCGAGCATATGTGACATGGAACAACTTTCTAAGCATGGATTTTCATGTTTTCGAGCTTTTAACACATTTTCATCATGTTTGTCATTTTAACTGTATAAGCACGTCTGAAACGACTTTTCAACATAGTACTGTGTTATGCACTTGTTCAGAGTGGCAAAACACACTTTGTTTCACCGAGTGCATGAAAACAGCTTTCCTACGGCAGGAGCTCACTCAGCCAGTCCGTAAAGCCGTTTCAGCGGATAAAACAAGCGTGTAGCAAGGAAAATTGATTTTGAGTGAAATGAGTGCATTCGAGCATATGTGACATGGAACAACTTTCTAAGCAGGGATTTTCATGTTTTCGAGCTTTTAACACATTTTCATCATATTTGTCATTTTAACTGTATAAGCACGTCTGAAACGAGTTTTCAACGTACTACTGTGATATGCACTTGTTCAGAGTGGGAAAACACACTTTGTCACCGAGTGCATGAAAACAGCTTTCCTACGGCAGGAGCTCACTCAGCCAGTCTGTAAAGCCTTTTCAGCGGATAAAGCAAGCGTTTGGCAAAGAAAATTGATTTTGAGTAAAATGAGTGCATTCGAGCATATGTGACATGGAACAACTTTCTAAGCATGGATTTTCATGTTTTCGAGCTTTTAACACATTTTCATCATGTTTGTCATTTTAACTGTATAAGCACGTCTGAAACGAGTTTTCAACATAGTAATGTGATATGCACTTGTTCAGAGTGGCAAAACACACTTTGTTTCACCGAGTGCATGAAAACAGCTTTCCTACGGCAGGAGCTCACTCAGCCAGTCCGTAAAGCCGTTTCAGCGGATAAAACGCGTGGAGCAAGGAACATTGATTTTGAGTGAAATGAGTGCATTCGAGCATATGTGACATGGAACAACTTTCTAAGCATGGATTTTCATGTTTTCGGGCTTTTAACACATTTTCATCATATTTGTCATTTTAACTGTATAAGCACGTCTGAAACGAGTTTTCAACGTACTACTGTGATATGCACTTGTTCAGAGTGGGAAAACACACTTTGTCACCGAGTGCATGAAAACAGCTTTCCTACGGCAGGAGCTCACTCAGCCAGTCTGTAAAGCCTTTTCAGCGGATAAAGCAAGCGTTTGGCAAAGAAAATTGATTTTGAGTAAAATGAGTGCATTCGAGCATATGTGACATGGAACAACTTTCTAAGCATGGATTTTCATGTTTTCGAGCTTTTAACACATTTTCATCATGTTTGTCATTTTAACTGTATAAGCACGTCTGAAACGAGTTTTCAACATAGTACTGTGATATGCACTTGTTCAGAGTGGCAAAACACACTTTGTTTCACCGAGTGCATGAAAACAGCTTTCCTACGGCAGGAGCTCACTCAGCCAGTCCGTAAAGCCGTTTCAGCGGATAAAACGCGTGGAGCAAGGAACATTGATTTTGAGTGAAATGAGTGCATTCGAGCATATGTGACATGGAACAACTTTCTAAGCATGGATTTTCATGTTTTCGGGCTTTTAACACATTTTCATCATATTTGTCATTTTAACTGTATAAGCACGTCTGAAACGAGTTTTCAACGTACTACTGTGATATGCACTTGTTCAGAGTGGGAAAACACACTTTGTCACCGAGTGCATGAAAACAGCTTTCCTACGGCAGGAGCTCACTCAGCCAGTCTGTAAAGCCTTTTCAGCGGATAAAGCAAGCGTTTGGCAAAGAAAATTGATTTTGAGTAAAATGAGTGCATTCGAGCATATGTGACATGGAACAACTTTCTAAGCATGGATTTTCATGTTTTCGAGCTTTTAACACATTTTCATCATGTTTGTCATTTTAACTGTATAAGCACGTCTGAAACGAGTTTTCAACATAGTACTGTGATATGCACTTGTTCAGAGTGGCAAAACACACTTTGTTTCACCGAGTGCATGAAAACAGCTTTCCTACGGCAGGAGCTCACTCAGCCAGTCCGTAAAGCCGTTTCAGCGGATAAAACAAGCGTGTAGCAAGGAAAATTGATTTTGAGTGAAATGAGTGCATTCGAGCATATGTGACATGGAACAACTTTCTAAGCAGGGATTTTCATGTTTTCGAGCTTTTAACACATTTTCATCATATTTGTCATTTTAACTGTATAAGCACGTCTGAAACGAGTTTTCAACGTACTACTGTGATATGCACTTGTTCAGAGTGGGAAAACACACTTTGTCACCGAGTGCATGAAAACAGCTTTCCTACGGCAGGAGCTCACTCAGCCAGTCTGTAAAGCCTTTTCAGCGGATAAAGCAAGCGTTTGGCAAAGAAAATTGATTTTGAGTAAAATGAGTGCATTCGAGCATATGTGACATGGAACAACTTTCTAAGCATGGATTTTCATGTTTTCGAGCTTTTAACACATTTTCATCATGTTTGTCATTTTAACTGTATAAGCACGTCTGAAACGAGTTTTCAACATAGTACTGTGATATGCACTTGTTCAGAGTGGCAAAACACACTTTGTTTCACCGAGTGCATGAAAACAGCTTTCCTACGGCAGGAGCTCACTCAGCCAGTCCGTAAAGCCGTTTCAGCGGATAAAACGCGTGGAGCAAGGAACATTGATTTTGAGTGAAATGAGTGCATTCGAGCATATGTGACATGGAACAACTTTCTAAGCATGGATTTTCATGTTTTCGGGCTTTTAACACATTTTCATCATATTTGTCATTTTAACTGTATAAGCACGTCTGAAACGAGTTTTCAACGTACTACTGTGATATGCACTTGTTCAGAGTGGGAAAACACACTTTGTCACCGAGTGCATGAAAACAGCTTTCCTACGGCAGGAGCTCACTCAGCCAGTCTGTAAAGCCTTTTCAGCGGATAAAGCAAGCGTTTGGCAAAGAAAATTGATTTTGAGTAAAATGAGTGCATTCGAGCATATGTGACATGGAACAACTTTCTAAGCATGGATTTTCATGTTTTCGAGCTTTTAACACATTTTCATCATGTTTGTCATTTTAACTGTATAAGCACGTCTGAAACGAGTTTTCAACATAGTACTGTGATATGCACTTGTTCAGAGTGGCAAAACACACTTTGTTTCACCGAGTGCATGAAAACAGCTTTCCTACGGCAGGAGCTCACTCAGCCAGTCTGTAAAGCCTTTTCAGCGGATAAAGCAAGCGTTTGGCAAAGAAAATTGATTTTGAGTAAAATGAGTGCATTCGAGCATATGTGACATGGAACAACTTTCTAAGCATGGATTTTCATGTTTTCGAGCTTTTAACACATTTTCATCATGTTTGTCATTTTAACTGTATAAGCACGTCTGAAACGAGTTTTCAACATAGTAATGTGATATGCACTTGTTCAGAGTGGCAAAACACACTTTGTTTCACCGAGTGCATGAAAACAGCTTTCCTACGGCAGGAGCTCACTCAGCCAGTCCGTAAAGCCGTTTCAGCGGATAAAACGCGTGGAGCAAGGAACATTGATTTTGAGTGAAATGAGTGCATTCGAGCATATGTGACATGGAACAACTTTCTAAGCATGGATTTTCATGTTTTCGGGCTTTTAACACATTTTCATCATATTTGTCATTTTAACTGTATAAGCACGTCTGAAACGAGTTTTCAACGTACTACTGTGATATGCACTTGTTCAGAGTGGGAAAACACACTTTGTCACCGAGTGCATGAAAACAGCTTTCCTACGGCAGGAGCTCACTCAGCCAGTCTGTAAAGCCTTTTCAGCGGATAAAGCAAGCGTTTGGCAAAGAAAATTGATTTTGAGTAAAATGAGTGCATTCGAGCATATGTGACATGGAACAACTTTCTAAGCATGGATTTTCATGTTTTCGAGCTTTTAACACATTTTCATCATGTTTGTCATTTTAACTGTATAAGCACGTCTGAAACGAGTTTTCAACATAGTACTGTGATATGCACTTGTTCAGAGTGGCAAAACACACTTTGTTTCACCGAGTGCATGAAAACAGCTTTCCTACGGCAGGAGCTCACTCAGCCAGTCCGTAAAGCCGTTTCAGCGGATAAAACAAGCGTGTAGCAAGGAAAATTGATTTTGAGTGAAATGAGTGCATTCGAGCATATGTGACATGGAACAACTTTCTAAGCAGGGATTTTCATGTTTTCGAGCTTTTAACACATTTTCATCATATTTGTCATTTTAACTGTATAAGCACGTCTGAAACGAGTTTTCAACGTACTACTGTGATATGCACTTGTTCAGAGTGGGAAAACACACTTTGTCACCGAGTGCATGAAAACAGCTTTCCTACGGCAGGAGCTCACTCAGCCAGTCTGTAAAGCCTTTTCAGCGGATAAAGCAAGCGTTTGGCAAAGAAAATTGATTTTGAGTAAAATGAGTGCATTCGAGCATATGTGACATGGAACAACTTTCTAAGCATGGATTTTCATGTTTTCGAGCTTTTAACACATTTTCATCATGTTTGTCATTTTAACTGTATAAGCACGTCTGAAACGAGTTTTCAACATAGTACTGTGATATGCACTTGTTCAGAGTGGCAAAACACACTTTGTTTCACCGAGTGCATGAAAACAGCTTTCCAACGGCAGGAGCTCACTCAGCCAGTCCGTAAAGCCGTTTCAGCGGATAAAACAAGCGTGTAGCAAGGAAAATTGATTTTGAGTGAAATGAGTGCATTCGAGCATATGTGACATGGAACAACTTTCTAAGCAGGGATTTTCATGTTTTCGAGCTTTTAACACATTTTCATCATATTTGTCATTTTAACTGTATAAGCACGTCTGAAACGAGTTTTCAACGTACTACTGTGATATGCACTTGTTCAGAGTGGGAAAACACACTTTGTCACCGAGTGCATGAAAACAGCTTTCCTACGGCAGGAGCTCACTCAGCCAGTCTGTAAAGCCTTTTCAGCGGATAAAGCAAGCGTTTGGCAAAGAAAATTGATTTTGAGTAAAATGAGTGCATTCGAGCATATGTGACATGGAACAACTTTCTAAGCATGGATTTTCATGTTTTCGAGCTTTTAACACATTTTCATCATGTTTGTCATTTTAACTGTATAAGCACGTCTGAAACGAGTTTTCAACATAGTACTGTGATATGCACTTGTTCAGAGTGGCAAAACACACTTTGTTTCACCGAGTGCATGAAAACAGCTTTCCTACGGCAGGAGCTCACTCAGCCAGTCCGTAAAGCCGTTTCAGCGGATAAAACGCGTGGAGCAAGGAACATTGATTTTGAGTGAAATGAGTGCATTCGAGCATATGTGACATGGAACAACTTTCTAAGCATGGATTTTCATGTTTTCGGGCTTTTAACACATTTTCATCATATTTGTCATTTTAACTGTATAAGCACGTCTGAAACGAGTTTTCAACGTACTACTGTGATATGCACTTGTTCAGAGTGGGAAAACACACTTTGTCACCGAGTGCATGAAAACAGCTTTCCTACGGCAGGAGCTCACTCAGCCAGTCTGTAAAGCCTTTTCAGCGGATAAAGCAAGCGTTTGGCAAAGAAAATTGATTTTGAGTAAAATGAGTGCATTCGAGCATATGTGACATGGAACAACTTTCTAAGCATGGATTTTCATGTTTTCGAGCTTTTAACACATTTTCATCATGTTTGTCATTTTAACTGTATAAGCACGTCTGAAACGAGTTTTCAACATAGTACTGTGATATGCACTTGTTCAGAGTGGCAAAACACACTTTGTTTCACCGAGTGCATGAAAACAGCTTTCCTACGGCAGGAGCTCACTCAGCCAGTCCGTAAAGCCGTTTCAGCGGATAAAACAAGCGTGTAGCAAGGAAAATTGATTTTGAGTGAAATGAGTGCATTCGAGCATATGTGACATGGAACAACTTTCTAAGCAGGGATTTTCATGTTTTCGAGCTTTTAACACATTTTCATCATATTTGTCATTTTAACTGTATAAGCACGTCTGAAACGAGTTTTCAACGTACTACTGTGATATGCACTTGTTCAGAGTGGGAAAACACACTTTGTCACCGAGTGCATGAAAACAGCTTTCCTACGGCAGGAGCTCACTCAGCCAGTCTGTAAAGCCTTTTCAGCGGATAAAGCAAGCGTTTGGCAAAGAAAATTGATTTTGAGTAAAATGAGTGCATTCGAGCATATGTGACATGGAACAACTTTCTAAGCATGGATTTTCATGTTTTCGAGCTTTTAACACATTTTCATCATGTTTGTCATTTTAACTGTATAAGCACGTCTGAAACGAGTTTTCAACATAGTACTGTGATATGCACTTGTTCAGAGTGGCAAAACACACTTTGTTTCACCGAGTGCATGAAAACAGCTTTCCTACGGCAGGAGCTCACTCAGCCAGTCCGTAAAGCCGTTTCAGCGGATAAAACGCGTGGAGCAAGGAACATTGATTTTGAGTGAAATGAGTGCATTCGAGCATATGTGACATGGAACAACTTTCTAAGCATGGATTTTCATGTTTTCGGGCTTTTAACACATTTTCATCATATTTGTCATTTTAACTGTATAAGCACGTCTGAAACGAGTTTTCAACGTACTACTGTGATATGCACTTGTTCAGAGTGGGAAAACACACTTTGTCACCGAGTGCATGAAAACAGCTTTCCTACGGCAGGAGCTCACTCAGCCAGTCTGTAAAGCCTTTTCAGCGGATAAAGCAAGCGTTTGGCAAAGAAAATTGATTTTGAGTAAAATGAGTGCATTCGAGCATATGTGACATGGAACAACTTTCTAAGCATGGATTTTCATGTTTTCGAGCTTTTAACACATTTTCATCATGTTTGTCATTTTAACTGTATAAGCACGTCTGAAACGAGTTTTCAACATAGTACTGTGATATGCACTTGTTCAGAGTGGCAAAACACACTTTGTTTCACCGAGTGCATGAAAACAGCTTTCCTACGGCAGGAGCTCACTCAGCCAGTCCGTAAAGCCGTTTCAGCGGATAAAACAAGCGTGTAGCAAGGAAAATTGATTTTGAGTGAAATGAGTGCATTCGAGCATATGTGACATGGAACAACTTTCTAAGCAGGGATTTTCATGTTTTCGAGCTTTTAACACATTTTCATCATATTTGTCATTTTAACTGTATAAGCACGTCTGAAACGAGTTTTCAACGTACTACTGTGATATGCACTTGTTCAGAGTGGGAAAACACACTTTGTCACCGAGTGCATGAAAACAGCTTTCCTACGGCAGGAGCTCACTCAGCCAGTCTGTAAAGCCTTTTCAGCGGATAAAGCAAGCGTTTGGCAAAGAAAATTGATTTTGAGTAAAATGAGTGCATTCGAGCATATGTGACATGGAACAACTTTCTAAGCATGGATTTTCATGTTTTCGAGCTTTTAACACATTTTCATCATGTTTGTCATTTTAACTGTATAAGCACGTCTGAAACGAGTTTTCAACATAGTACTGTGATATGCACTTGTTCAGAGTGGCAAAACACACTTTGTTTCACCGAGTGCATGAAAACAGCTTTCCTACGGCAGGAGCTCACTCAGCCAGTCCGTAAAGCCGTTTCAGCGGATAAAACGCGTGGAGCAAGGAACATTGATTTTGAGTGAAATGAGTGCATTCGAGCATATGTGACATGGAACAACTTTCTAAGCATGGATTTTCATGTTTTCGGGCTTTTAACACATTTTCATCATATTTGTCATTTTAACTGTATAAGCACGTCTGAAACGAGTTTTCAACGTACTACTGTGATATGCACTTGTTCAGAGTGGGAAAACACACTGTCACCGAGTGCATGAAAACAGCTTTCCTACGGCAGGAGCTCACTCAGCCAGTCTGTAAAGCCTTTTCAGCGGATAAAGCAAGCGTTTGGCAAAGAAAATTGATTTTGAGTAAAATGAGTGCATTCGAGCATATGTGACATGGAACAACTTTCTAAGCATGGATTTTCATGTTTTCGAGCTTTTAACACATTTTCATCATGTTTGTCATTTTAACTGTATAAGCACGTCTGAAACGAGTTTTCAACATAGTACTGTGATATGCACTTGTTCAGAGTGGCAAAACACACTTTGTTTCACCGAGTGCATGAAAACAGCTTTCCTACGGCAGGAGCTCACTCAGCCAGTCCGTAAAGCCGTTTCAGCGGATAAAACGCGTGGAGCAAGGAACATTGATTTTGAGTGAAATGAGTGCATTCGAGCATATGTGACATGGAACAACTTTCTAAGCATGGATTTTCATGTTTTCGGGTTTTTAACACATTTTCATCATATTTGTCATTTTAACTGTATAAGCACGTCTGAAACGAGTTTTCAACGTACTACTGTGATATGCACTTGTTCAGAGTGGGAAAACACACTTTGTCACCGAGTGCATGAAAACAGCTTTCCTACGGCAGGAGCTCACTCAGCCAGTCTGTAAAGCCTTTTCAGCGGATAAAGCAAGCGTTTGGCAAAGAAAATTGATTTTGAGTAAAATGAGTGCATTCGAGCATATGTGACATGGAACAACTTTCTAAGCATGGATTTTCATGTTTTCGAGCTTTTAACACATTTTCATCATGTTTGTCATTTTAACTGTATAAGCACGTCTGAAACGAGTTTTCAACATAGTACTGTGATATGCACTTGTTCAGAGTGGCAAAACACACTTTGTTTCACCGAGTGCATGAAAACAGCTTTCCTACGGCAGGAGCTCACTCAGCCAGTCTGTAAAGCCTTTTCAGCGGATAAAGCAAGCGTTTGGCAAAGAAAATTGATTTTGAGTAAAATGAGTGCATTCGAGCATATGTGACATGGAACAACTTTCTAAGCATGGATTTTCATGTTTTCGAGCTTTTAACACATTTTCATCATGTTTGTCATTTTAACTGTATAAGCACGTCTGAAACGAGTTTTCAACATAGTAATGTGATATGCACTTGTTCAGAGTGGCAAAACACACTTTGTTTCACCGAGTGCATGAAAACAGCTTTCCTACGGCAGGAGCTCACTCAGCCAGTCCGTAAAGCCGTTTCAGCGGATAAAACGCGTGGAGCAAGGAACATTGATTTTGAGTGAAATGAGTGCATTCGAGCATATGTGACATGGAACAACTTTCTAAGCATGGATTTTCATGTTTTCGGGCTTTTAACACATTTTCATCATATTTGTCATTTTAACTGTATAAGCACGTCTGAAACGAGTTTTCAACGTACTACTGTGATATGCACTTGTTCAGAGTGGGAAAACACACTTTGTCACCGAGTGCATGAAAACAGCTTTCCTACGGCAGGAGCTCACTCAGCCAGTCTGTAAAGCCTTTTCAGCGGATAAAGCAAGCGTTTGGCAAAGAAAATTGATTTTGAGTAAAATGAGTGCATTCGAGCATATGTGACATGGAACAACTTTCTAAGCATGGATTTTCATGTTTTCGAGCTTTTAACACATTTTCATCATGTTTGTCATTTTAACTGTATAAGCACGTCTGAAACGAGTTTTCAACATAGTACTGTGATATGCACTTGTTCAGAGTGGCAAAACACACTTTGTTTCACCGAGTGCATGAAAACAGCTTTCCTACGGCAGGAGCTCACTCAGCCAGTCCGTAAAGCCGTTTCAGCGGATAAAACAAGCGTGTAGCAAGGAAAATTGATTTTGAGTGAAATGAGTGCATTCGAGCATATGTGACATGGAACAACTTTCTAAGCAGGGATTTTCATGTTTTCGAGCTTTTAACACATTTTCATCATATTTGTCATTTTAACTGTATAAGCACGTCTGAAACGAGTTTTCAACGTACTACTGTGATATGCACTTGTTCAGAGTGGGAAAACACACTTTGTCACCGAGTGCATGAAAACAGCTTTCCTACGGCAGGAGCTCACTCAGCCAGTCTGTAAAGCCTTTTCAGCGGATAAAGCAAGCGTTTGGCAAAGAAAATTGATTTTGAGTAAAATGAGTGCATTCGAGCATATGTGACATGGAACAACTTTCTAAGCATGGATTTTCATGTTTTCGAGCTTTTAACACATTTTCATCATGTTTGTCATTTTAACTGTATAAGCACGTCTGAAACGAGTTTTCAACATAGTACTGTGATATGCACTTGTTCAGAGTGGCAAAACACACTTTGTTTCACCGAGTGCATGAAAACAGCTTTCCTACGGCAGGAGCTCACTCAGCCAGTCCGTAAAGCCGTTTCAGCGGATAAAACGCGTGGAGCAAGGAACATTGATTTTGAGTGAAATGAGTGCATTCGAGCATATGTGACATGGAACAACTTTCTAAGCATGGATTTTCATGTTTTCGGGCTTTTAACACATTTTCATCATATTTGTCATTTTAACTGTATAAGCACGTCTGAAACGAGTTTTCAACGTACTACTGTGATATGCACTTGTTCAGAGTGGGAAAACACACTGTCACCGAGTGCATGAAAACAGCTTTCCTACGGCAGGAGCTCACTCAGCCAGTCTGTAAAGCCTTTTCAGCGGATAAAGCAAGCGTTTGGCAAAGAAAATTGATTTTGAGTAAAATGAGTGCATTCGAGCATATGTGACATGGAACAACTTTCTAAGCATGGATTTTCATGTTTTCGAGCTTTTAACACATTTTCATCATGTTTGTCATTTTAACTGTATAAGCACGTCTGAAACGAGTTTTCAACATAGTACTGTGATATGCACTTGTTCAGAGTGGCAAAACACACTTTGTTTCACCGAGTGCATGAAAACAGCTTTCCTACGGCAGGAGCTCACTCAGCCAGTCCGTAAAGCCGTTTCAGCGGATAAAACGCGTGGAGCAAGGAACATTGATTTTGAGTGAAATGAGTGCATTCGAGCATATGTGACATGGAACAACTTTCTAAGCATGGATTTTCATGTTTTCGGGTTTTTAACACATTTTCATCATATTTGTCATTTTAACTGTATAAGCACGTCTGAAACGAGTTTTCAACGTACTACTGTGATATGCACTTGTTCAGAGTGGGAAAACACACTTTGTCACCGAGTGCATGAAAACAGCTTTCCTACGGCAGGAGCTCACTCAGCCAGTCTGTAAAGCCTTTTCAGCGGATAAAGCAAGCGTTTGGCAAAGAAAATTGATTTTGAGTAAAATGAGTGCATTCGAGCATATGTGACATGGAACAACTTTCTAAGCATGGATTTTCATGTTTTCGAGCTTTTAACACATTTTCATCATGTTTGTCATTTTAACTGTATAAGCACGTCTGAAACGAGTTTTCAACATAGTACTGTGATATGCACTTGTTCAGAGTGGCAAAACACACTTTGTTTCACCGAGTGCATGAAAACAGCTTTCCTACGGCAGGAGCTCACTCAGCCAGTCTGTAAAGCCTTTTCAGCGGATAAAGCAAGCGTTTGGCAAAGAAAATTGATTTTGAGTAAAATGAGTGCATTCGAGCATATGTGACATGGAACAACTTTCTAAGCATGGATTTTCATGTTTTCGAGCTTTTAACACATTTTCATCATGTTTGTCATTTTAACTGTATAAGCACGTCTGAAACGAGTTTTCAACATAGTAATGTGATATGCACTTGTTCAGAGTGGCAAAACACACTTTGTTTCACCGAGTGCATGAAAACAGCTTTCCTACGGCAGGAGCTCACTCAGCCAGTCCGTAAAGCCGTTTCAGCGGATAAAACGCGTGGAGCAAGGAACATTGATTTTGAGTGAAATGAGTGCATTCGAGCATATGTGACATGGAACAACTTTCTAAGCATGGATTTTCATGTTTTCGGGCTTTTAACACATTTTCATCATATTTGTCATTTTAACTGTATAAGCACGTCTGAAACGAGTTTTCAACGTACTACTGTGATATGCACTTGTTCAGAGTGGGAAAACACACTTTGTCACCGAGTGCATGAAAACAGCTTTCCTACGGCAGGAGCTCACTCAGCCAGTCTGTCAAGCCTTTTCAGCGGATAAAGCAAGCGTTTGGCAAAGAAAATTGATTTTGAGTAAAATGAGTGCATTCGAGCATATGTGACATGGAACAACTTTCTAAGCATGGATTTTCATGTTTTCGAGCTTTTAACACATTTTCATCATGTTTGTCATTTTAACTGTATAAGCACGTCTGAAACGAGTTTTCAACATAGTACTGTGATATGCACTTGTTCAGAGTGGCAAAACACACTTTGTTTCACCGAGTGCATGAAAACAGCTTTCCTACGGCAGGAGCTCACTCAGCCAGTCCGTAAAGCCGTTTCAGCGGATAAAACAAGCGTGTAGCAAGGAAAATTG
Organism: Neoarius graeffei; assembly: GCF_027579695.1. Classification (NCBI taxonomy): domain Eukaryota; kingdom Metazoa; phylum Chordata; class Actinopteri; order Siluriformes; family Ariidae; genus Neoarius; species Neoarius graeffei. The sequence goes on along the minus strand of NC_083589.1, from coordinate 16,678,204 downwards.
ATTTTGAGTGAAATGAGTGCATTCGAGCATATGTGACATGGAACAACTTTCTAAGCAGGGATTTTCATGTTTTCGAGCTTTTAACACATTTTCATCATATTTGTCATTTTAACTGTATAAGCACGTCTGAAACGAGTTTTCAACGTACTACTGTGATATGCACTTGTTCAGAGTGGGAAAACACACTTTGTCACCGAGTGCATGAAAACAGCTTTCCTACGGCAGGAGCTCACTCAGCCAGTCTGTAAAGCCTTTTCAGCGGATAAAGCAAGCGTTTGGCAAAGAAAATTGATTTTGAGTAAAATGAGTGCATTCGAGCATATGTGACATGGAACAACTTTCTAAGCATGGATTTTCATGTTTTCGAGCTTTTAACACATTTTCATCATGTTTGTCATTTTAACTGTATAAGCACGTCTGAAACGAGTTTTCAACATAGTACTGTGATATGCACTTGTTCAGAGTGGCAAAACACACTTTGTTTCACCGAGTGCATGAAAACAGCTTTCCTACGGCAGGAGCTCACTCAGCCAGTCCGTAAAGCCGTTTCAGCGGATAAAACGCGTGGAGCAAGGAACATTGATTTTGAGTGAAATGAGTGCATTCGAGCATATGTGACATGGAACAACTTTCTAAGCATGGATTTTCATGTTTTCGGGCTTTTAACACATTTTCATCATATTTGTCATTTTAACTGTATAAGCACGTCTGAAACGAGTTTTCAACGTACTACTGTGATATGCACTTGTTCAGAGTGGGAAAACACACTGTCACCGAGTGCATGAAAACAGCTTTCCTACGGCAGGAGCTCACTCAGCCAGTCTGTAAAGCCTTTTCAGCGGATAAAGCAAGCGTTTGGCAAAGAAAATTGATTTTGAGTAAAATGAGTGCATTCGAGCATATGTGACATGGAACAACTTTCTAAGCATGGATTTTCATGTTTTCGAGCTTTTAACACATTTTCATCATGTTTGTCATTTTAACTGTATAAGCACGTCTGAAACGAGTTTTCAACATAGTACTGTGATATGCACTTGTTCAGAGTGGCAAAACACACTTTGTTTCACCGAGTGCATGAAAACAGCTTTCCTACGGCAGGAGCTCACTCAGCCAGTCCGTAAAGCCGTTTCAGCGGATAAAACGCGTGGAGCAAGGAACATTGATTTTGAGTGAAATGAGTGCATTCGAGCATATGTGACATGGAACAACTTTCTAAGCATGGATTTTCATGTTTTCGGGTTTTTAACACATTTTCATCATATTTGTCATTTTAACTGTATAAGCACGTCTGAAACGAGTTTTCAACGTACTACTGTGATATGCACTTGTTCAGAGTGGGAAAACACACTTTGTCACCGAGTGCATGAAAACAGCTTTCCTACGGCAGGAGCTCACTCAGCCAGTCTGTAAAGCCTTTTCAGCGGATAAAGCAAGCGTTTGGCAAAGAAAATTGATTTTGAGTAAAATGAGTGCATTCGAGCATATGTGACATGGAACAACTTTCTAAGCATGGATTTTCATGTTTTCGAGCTTTTAACACATTTTCATCATGTTTGTCATTTTAACTGTATAAGCACGTCTGAAACGAGTTTTCAACATAGTACTGTGATATGCACTTGTTCAGAGTGGCAAAACACACTTTGTTTCACCGAGTGCATGAAAACAGCTTTCCTACGGCAGGAGCTCACTCAGCCAGTCTGTAAAGCCTTTTCAGCGGATAAAGCAAGCGTTTGGCAAAGAAAATTGATTTTGAGTAAAATGAGTGCATTCGAGCATATGTGACATGGAACAACTTTCTAAGCATGGATTTTCATGTTTTCGAGCTTTTAACACATTTTCATCATGTTTGTCATTTTAACTGTATAAGCACGTCTGAAACGAGTTTTCAACATAGTAATGTGATATGCACTTGTTCAGAGTGGCAAAACACACTTTGTTTCACCGAGTGCATGAAAACAGCTTTCCTACGGCAGGAGCTCACTCAGCCAGTCCGTAAAGCCGTTTCAGCGGATAAAACGCGTGGAGCAAGGAACATTGATTTTGAGTGAAATGAGTGCATTCGAGCATATGTGACATGGAACAACTTTCTAAGCATGGATTTTCATGTTTTCGGGCTTTTAACACATTTTCATCATATTTGTCATTTTAACTGTATAAGCACGTCTGAAACGAGTTTTCAACGTACTACTGTGATATGCACTTGTTCAGAGTGGGAAAACACACTTTGTCACCGAGTGCATGAAAACAGCTTTCCTACGGCAGGAGCTCACTCAGCCAGTCTGTAAAGCCTTTTCAGCGGATAAAGCAAGCGTTTGGCAAAGAAAATTGATTTTGAGTAAAATGAGTGCATTCGAGCATATGTGACATGGAACAACTTTCTAAGCATGGATTTTCATGTTTTCGAGCTTTTAACACATTTTCATCATGTTTGTCATTTTAACTGTATAAGCACGTCTGAAACGAGTTTTCAACATAGTACTGTGATATGCACTTGTTCAGAGTGGCAAAACACACTTTGTTTCACCGAGTGCATGAAAACAGCTTTCCTACGGCAGGAGCTCACTCAGCCAGTCCGTAAAGCCGTTTCAGCGGATAAAACAAGCGTGTAGCAAGGAAAATTGATTTTGAGTGAAATGAGTGCATTCGAGCATATGTGACATGGAACAACTTTCTAAGCAGGGATTTTCATGTTTTCGAGCTTTTAACACATTTTCATCATATTTGTCATTTTAACTGTATAAGCACGTCTGAAACGAGTTTTCAACGTACTACTGTGATATGCACTTGTTCAGAGTGGGAAAACACACTTTGTCACCGAGTGCATGAAAACAGCTTTCCTACGGCAGGAGCTCACTCAGCCAGTCTGTAAAGCCTTTTCAGCGGATAAAGCAAGCGTTTGGCAAAGAAAATTGATTTTGAGTAAAATGAGTGCATTCGAGCATATGTGACATGGAACAACTTTCTAAGCATGGATTTTCATGTTTTCGAGCTTTTAACACATTTTCATCATGTTTGTCATTTTAACTGTATAAGCACGTCTGAAACGAGTTTTCAACATAGTACTGTGATATGCACTTGTTCAGAGTGGCAAAACACACTTTGTTTCACCGAGTGCATGAAAACAGCTTTCCAACGGCAGGAGCTCACTCAGCCAGTCCGTAAAGCCGTTTCAGCGGATAAAACAAGCGTGTAGCAAGGAAAATTGATTTTGAGTGAAATGAGTGCATTCGAGCATATGTGACATGGAACAACTTTCTAAGCAGGGATTTTCATGTTTTCGAGCTTTTAACACATTTTCATCATATTTGTCATTTTAACTGTATAAGCACGTCTGAAACGAGTTTTCAACGTACTACTGTGATATGCACTTGTTCAGAGTGGGAAAACACACTTTGTCACCGAGTGCATGAAAACAGCTTTCCTACGGCAGGAGCTCACTCAGCCAGTCTGTAAAGCCTTTTCAGCGGATAAAGCAAGCGTTTGGCAAAGAAAATTGATTTTGAGTAAAATGAGTGCATTCGAGCATATGTGACATGGAACAACTTTCTAAGCATGGATTTTCATGTTTTCGAGCTTTTAACACATTTTCATCATGTTTGTCATTTTAACTGTATAAGCACGTCTGAAACGAGTTTTCAACATAGTACTGTGATATGCACTTGTTCAGAGTGGCAAAACACACTTTGTTTCACCGAGTGCATGAAAACAGCTTTCCTACGGCAGGAGCTCACTCAGCCAGTCTGTAAAGCCTTTTCAGCGGATAAAGCAAGCGTTTGGCAAAGAAAATTGATTTTGAGTAAAATGAGTGCATTCGAGCATATGTGACATGGAACAACTTTCTAAGCATGGATTTTCATGTTTTCGAGCTTTTAACACATTTTCATCATGTTTGTCATTTTAACTGTATAAGCACGTCTGAAACGAGTTTTCAACATAGTAATGTGATATGCACTTGTTCAGAGTGGCAAAACACACTTTGTTTCACCGAGTGCATGAAAACAGCTTTCCTACGGCAGGAGCTCACTCAGCCAGTCCGTAAAGCCGTTTCAGCGGATAAAACGCGTGGAGCAAGGAACATTGATTTTGAGTGAAATGAGTGCATTCGAGCATATGTGACATGGAACAACTTTCTAAGCATGGATTTTCATGTTTTCGGGCTTTTAACACATTTTCATCATATTTGTCATTTTAACTGTATAAGCACGTCTGAAACGAGTTTTCAACGTACTACTGTGATATGCACTTGTTCAGAGTGGGAAAACACACTTTGTCACCGAGTGCATGAAAACAGCTTTCCTACGGCAGGAGCTCACTCAGCCAGTCTGTAAAGCCTTTTCAGCGGATAAAGCAAGCGTTTGGCAAAGAAAATTGATTTTGAGTAAAATGAGTGCATTCGAGCATATGTGACATGGAACAACTTTCTAAGCATGGATTTTCATGTTTTCGAGCTTTTAACACATTTTCATCATGTTTGTCATTTTAACTGTATAAGCACGTCTGAAACGAGTTTTCAACATAGTACTGTGATATGCACTTGTTCAGAGTGGCAAAACACACTTTGTTTCACCGAGTGCATGAAAACAGCTTTCCTACGGCAGGAGCTCACTCAGCCAGTCCGTAAAGCCGTTTCAGCGGATAAAACAAGCGTGTAGCAAGGAAAATTGATTTTGAGTGAAATGAGTGCATTCGAGCATATGTGACATGGAACAACTTTCTAAGCAGGGATTTTCATGTTTTCGAGCTTTTAACACATTTTCATCATATTTGTCATTTTAACTGTATAAGCACGTCTGAAACGAGTTTTCAACGTACTACTGTGATATGCACTTGTTCAGAGTGGGAAAACACACTTTGTCACCGAGTGCATGAAAACAGCTTTCCTACGGCAGGAGCTCACTCAGCCAGTCTGTAAAGCCTTTTCAGCGGATAAAGCAAGCGTTTGGCAAAGAAAATTGATTTTGAGTAAAATGAGTGCATTCGAGCATATGTGACATGGAACAACTTTCTAAGCATGGATTTTCATGTTTTCGAGCTTTTAACACATTTTCATCATGTTTGTCATTTTAACTGTATAAGCACGTCTGAAACGAGTTTTCAACATAGTACTGTGATATGCACTTGTTCAGAGTGGCAAAACACACTTTGTTTCACCGAGTGCATGAAAACAGCTTTCCAACGGCAGGAGCTCACTCAGCCAGTCCGTAAAGCCGTTTCAGCGGATAAAACAAGCGTGTAGCAAGGAAAATTGATTTTGAGTGAAATGAGTGCATTCGAGCATATGTGACATGGAACAACTTTCTAAGCAGGGATTTTCATGTTTTCGAGCTTTTAACACATTTTCATCATATTTGTCATTTTAACTGTATAAGCACGTCTGAAACGAGTTTTCAACGTACTACTGTGATATGCACTTGTTCAGAGTGGGAAAACACACTTTGTCACCGAGTGCATGAAAACAGCTTTCCTACGGCAGGAGCTCACTCAGCCAGTCTGTAAAGCCTTTTCAGCGGATAAAGCAAGCGTTTGGCAAAGAAAATTGATTTTGAGTAAAATGAGTGCATTCGAGCATATGTGACATGGAACAACTTTCTAAGCATGGATTTTCATGTTTTCGAGCTTTTAACACATTTTCATCATGTTTGTCATTTTAACTGTATAAGCACGTCTGAAACGAGTTTTCAACATAGTACTGTGATATGCACTTGTTCAGAGTGGCAAAACACACTTTGTTTCACCGAGTGCATGAAAACAGCTTTCCTACGGCAGGAGCTCACTCAGCCAGTCCGTAAAGCCGTTTCAGCGGATAAAACGCGTGGAGCAAGGAACATTGATTTTGAGTGAAATGAGTGCATTCGAGCATATGTGACATGGAACAACTTTCTAAGCATGGATTTTCATGTTTTCGGGCTTTTAACACATTTTCATCATATTTGTCATTTTAACTGTATAAGCACGTCTGAAACGAGTTTTCAACGTACTACTGTGATATGCACTTGTTCAGAGTGGGAAAACACACTTTGTCACCGAGTGCATGAAAACAGCTTTCCTACGGCAGGAGCTCACTCAGCCAGTCTGTAAAGCCTTTTCAGCGGATAAAGCAAGCGTTTGGCAAAGAAAATTGATTTTGAGTAAAATGAGTGCATTCGAGCATATGTGACATGGAACAACTTTCTAAGCATGGATTTTCATGTTTTCGAGCTTTTAACACATTTTCATCATGTTTGTCATTTTAACTGTATAAGCACGTCTGAAACGAGTTTTCAACATAGTACTGTGATATGCACTTGTTCAGAGTGGCAAAACACACTTTGTTTCACCGAGTGCATGAAAACAGCTTTCCTACGGCAGGAGCTCACTCAGCCAGTCCGTGAAGCCGTTTCAGCGGATAAAACAAGCGTGTAGCAAGGAAAATTGATTTTGAGTGAAATGAGTGCATTCGAGCATATGTGACATGGAACAACTTTCTAAGCATGGATTTTCATGTTTTCGAGCTTTTAACACATTTTCATCATGTTTGTCATTTTAACTGTATAAGCACGTCTGAAACGAGTTTTCAACATTGTCCTGTGATATGCACTTGTTCAGACTGGCAAAACACACTTTGTTTCACCGAGTGCATGAAAACAGCTTTCCTACGGCAGGAGCTCACTCAGCCAGTCCGTAAAGCCGTTTCAGCGGATAAAACAAGCGTGTAGCAAGGAAAATTGATTTTGAGTGAAATGAGTGCATTCGAGCATATGTGACATGGAACAACTTTCTAAGCAGGGATTTTCATGTTTTCGAGCTTTTAACACATTTTCATCATATTTGTCATTTTAACTGTATAAGCACGTCTGAAACGAGTTTTCAACGTACTACTGTGATATGCACTTGTTCAGAGTGGGAAAACACACTTTGTCACCGAGTGCATGAAAACAGCTTTCCTACGGCAGGAGCTCACTCAGCCAGTCTGTAAAGCCTTTTCAGCGGATAAAGCAAGCGTTTGGCAAAGAAAATTGATTTTGAGTAAAATGAGTGCATTCGAGCATATGTGACATGGAACAACTTTCTAAGCATGGATTTTCATGTTTTCGAGCTTTTAACACATTTTCATCATGTTTGTCATTTTAACTGTATAAGCACGTCTGAAACGACTTTTCAACATAGTACTGTGTTATGCACTTGTTCAGAGTGGCAAAACACACTTTGTTTCACCGAGTGCATGAAAACAGCTTTCCTACGGCAGGAGCTCACTCAGCCAGTCCGTAAAGCCGTTTCAGCGGATAAAACAAGCGTGTAGCAAGGAAAATTGATTTTGAGTGAAATGAGTGCATTCGAGCATATGTGACATGGAACAACTTTCTAAGCAGGGATTTTCATGTTTTCGAGCTTTTAACACATTTTCATCATATTTGTCATTTTAACTGTATAAGCACGTCTGAAACGAGTTTTCAACGTACTACTGTGATATGCACTTGTTCAGAGTGGGAAAACACACTTTGTCACCGAGTGCATGAAAACAGCTTTCCTACGGCAGGAGCTCACTCAGCCAGTCTGTAAAGCCTTTTCAGCGGATAAAGCAAGCGTTTGGCAAAGAAAATTGATTTTGAGTAAAATGAGTGCATTCGAGCATATGTGACATGGAACAACTTTCTAAGCATGGATTTTCATGTTTTCGAGCTTTTAACACATTTTCATCATGTTTGTCATTTTAACTGTATAAGCACGTCTGAAACGAGTTTTCAACATTGTACTGTGATATGCACTTGTTCAGACTGGCAAAACACACTTTGTTTCACCGAGTGCATGAAAACAGCTTTCCTACGGCAGGAGCTCACTCAGCCAGTCCGTAAAGCCGTTTCAGCGGATAAAACAAGCGTGTAGCAAGGAAAATTGATTTTGAGTGAAATGAGTGCATTCGAGCATATGTGACATGGAACAACGTTCTAAGCAGGGATTTTCATGTTTTCGAGCTTTTAACACATTTTCATCATATTTGTCATTTTAACTGTATAAGCACGTCTGAAACGAGTTTTCAACGTACTACTGTGATATGCACTTGTTCAGAGTGGGAAAACACACTTTGTCACCGAGTGCATGAAAACAGCTTTCCTACGGCAGGAGCTCACTCAGCCAGTCTGTAAAGCCTTTTCAGCGGATAAAGCAAGCGTTTGGCAAAGAAAATTGATTTTGAGTAAAATGAGTGCATTCGAGCATATGTGACATGGAACAACTTTCTAAGCATGGATTTTCATGTTTTCGAGCTTTTAACACATTTTCATCATGTTTGTCATTTTAACTGTATAAGCACGTCTGAAACGAGTTTTCAACATAGTACTGTGATATGCACTTGTTCAGAGTGGCAAAACACACTTTGTTTCACCGAGTGCATGAAAACAGCTTTCCTACGGCAGGAGCTCACTCAGCCAGTCCGTGAAGCCGTTTCAGCGGATAAAACAAGCGTGTAGCAAGGAAAATTGATTTTGAGTGAAATGAGTGCATTCGAGCATATGTGACATGGAACAACTTTCTAAGCATGGATTTTCATGTTTTCGAGCTTTTAACACATTTTCATCATGTTTGTCATTTTAACTGTATAAGCACGTCTGAAACGAGTTTTCAACATTGTCCTGTGATATGCACTTGTTCAGACTGGCAAAACACACTTTGTTTCACCGAGTGCATGAAAACAGCTTTCCTACGGCAGGAGCTCACTCAGCCAGTCCGTAAAGCCGTTTCAGCGGATAAAACAAGCGTGTAGCAAGGAAAATTGATTTTGAGTGAAATGAGTGCATTCGAGCATATGTGACATGGAACAACTTTCTAAGCAGGGATTTTCATGTTTTCGAGCTTTTAACACATTTTCATCATATTTGTCATTTTAACTGTATAAGCACGTCTGAAACGAGTTTTCAACGTACTACTGTGATATGCACTTGTTCAGAGTGGGAAAACACACTTTGTCACCGAGTGCATGAAAACAGCTTTCCTACGGCAGGAGCTCACTCAGCCAGTCTGTAAAGCCTTTTCAGCGGATAAAGCAAGCGTTTGGCAAAGAAAATTGATTTTGAGTAAAATGAGTGCATTCGAGCATATGTGACATGGAACAACTTTCTAAGCATGGATTTTCATGTTTTCGAGCTTTTAACACATTTTCATCATGTTTGTCATTTTAACTGTATAAGCACGTCTGAAACGACTTTTCAACATAGTACTGTGTTATGCACTTGTTCAGAGTGGCAAAACACACTTTGTTTCACCGAGTGCATGAAAACAGCTTTCCTACGGCAGGAGCTCACTCAGCCAGTCCGTAAAGCCGTTTCAGCGGATAAAACAAGCGTGTAGCAAGGAAAATTGATTTTGAGTGAAATGAGTGCATTCGAGCATATGTGACATGGAACAACTTTCTAAGCAGGGATTTTCATGTTTTCGAGCTTTTAACACATTTTCATCATATTTGTCATTTTAACTGTATAAGCACGTCTGAAACGAGTTTTCAACGTACTACTGTGATATGCACTTGTTCAGAGTGGGAAAACACACTTTGTCACCGAGTGCATGAAAACAGCTTTCCTACGGCAGGAGCTCACTCAGCCAGTCTGTAAAGCCTTTTCAGCGGATAAAGCAAGCGTTTGGCAAAGAAAATTGATTTTGAGTAAAATGAGTGCATTCGAGCATATGTGACATGGAACAACTTTCTAAGCATGGATTTTCATGTTTTCGAGCTTTTAACACATTTTCATCATGTTTGTCATTTTAACTGTATAAGCACGTCTGAAACGAGTTTTCAACATAGTACTGTGATATGCACTTGTTCAGAGTGGCAAAACACACTTTGTTTCACCGAGTGCATGAAAACAGCTTTCCTACGGCAGGAGCTCACTCAGCCAGTCCGTAAAGCCGTTTCAGCGGATAAAACGCGTGGAGCAAGGAACATTGATTTTGAGTGAAATGAGTGCATTCGAGCATATGTGACATGGAACAACTTTCTAAGCATGGATTTTCATGTTTTCGGGCTTTTAACACATTTTCATCATATTTGTCATTTTAACTGTATAAGCACGTCTGAAACGAGTTTTCAACGTACTACTGTGATATGCACTTGTTCAGAGTGGGAAAACACACTTTGTCACCGAGTGCATGAAAACAGCTTTCCTACGGCAGGAGCTCACTCAGCCAGTCTGTAAAGCCTTTTCAGCGGATAAAGCAAGCGTTTGGCAAAGAAAATTGATTTTGAGTAAAATGAGTGCATTCGAGCATATGTGACATGGAACAACTTTCTAAGCATGGATTTTCATGTTTTCGAGCTTTTAACACATTTTCATCATGTTTGTCATTTTAACTGTATAAGCACGTCTGAAACGAGTTTTCAACATAGTACTGTGATATGCACTTGTTCAGAGTGGCAAAACACACTTTGTTTCACCGAGTGCATGAAAACAGCTTTCCTACGGCAGGAGCTCACTCAGCCAGTCCGTAAAGCCGTTTCAGCGGATAAAACGCGTGGAGCAAGGAACATTGATTTTGAGTGAAATGAGTGCATTCGAGCATATGTGACATGGAACAACTTTCTAAGCATGGATTTTCATGTTTTCGGGCTTTTAACACATTTTCATCATATTTGTCATTTTAACTGTATAAGCACGTCTGAAACGAGTTTTCAACGTACTACTGTGATATGCACTTGTTCAGAGTGGGAAAACACACTTTGTCACCGAGTGCATGAAAACAGCTTTCCTACGGCAGGAGCTCACTCAGCCAGTCTGTAAAGCCTTTTCAGCGGATAAAGCAAGCGTTTGGCAAAGAAAATTGATTTTGAGTAAAATGAGTGCATTCGAGCATATGTGACATGGAACAACTTTCTAAGCATGGATTTTCATGTTTTCGAGCTTTTAACACATTTTCATCATGTTTGTCATTTTAACTGTATAAGCACGTCTGAAACGAGTTTTCAACATAGTACTGTGATATGCACTTGTTCAGAGTGGCAAAACACACTTTGTTTCACCGAGTGCATGAAAACAGCTTTCCTACGGCAGGAGCTCACTCAGCCAGTCCGTAAAGCCGTTTCAGCGGATAAAACAAGCGTGTAGCAAGGAAAATTGATTTTGAGTGAAATGAGTGCATTCGAGCATATGTGACATGGAACAACTTTCTAAGCAGGGATTTTCATGTTTTCGAGCTTTTAACACATTTTCATCATATTTGTCATTTTAACTGTATAAGCACGTCTGAAACGAGTTTTCAACGTACTACTGTGATATGCACTTGTTCAGAGTGGGAAAACACACTTTGTCACCGAGTGCATGAAAACAGCTTTCCTACGGCAGGAGCTCACTCAGCCAGTCTGTAAAGCCTTTTCAGCGGATAAAGCAAGCGTTTGGCAAAGAAAATTGATTTTGAGTAAAATGAGTGCATTCGAGCATATGTGACATGGAACAACTTTCTAAGCATGGATTTTCATGTTTTCGAGCTTTTAACACATTTTCATCATGTTTGTCATTTTAACTGTATAAGCACGTCTGAAACGAGTTTTCAACATAGTACTGTGATATGCACTTGTTCAGAGTGGCAAAACACACTTTGTTTCACCGAGTGCATGAAAACAGCTTTCCTACGGCAGGAGCTCACTCAGCCAGTCCGTAAAGCCGTTTCAGCGGATAAAACGCGTGGAGCAAGGAACATTGATTTTGAGTGAAATGAGTGCATTCGAGCATATGTGACATGGAACAACTTTCTAAGCATGGATTTTCATGTTTTCGGGCTTTTAACACATTTTCATCATATTTGTCATTTTAACTGTATAAGCACGTCTGAAACGAGTTTTCAACGTACTACTGTGATATGCACTTGTTCAGAGTGGGAAAACACACTTTGTCACCGAGTGCATGAAAACAGCTTTCCTACGGCAGGAGCTCACTCAGCCAGTCTGTAAAGCCTTTTCAGCGGATAAAGCAAGCGTTTGGCAAAGAAAATTGATTTTGAGTAAAATGAGTGCATTCGAGCATATGTGACATGGAACAACTTTCTAAGCATGGATTTTCATGTTTTCGAGCTTTTAACACATTTTCATCATGTTTGTCATTTTAACTGTATAAGCACGTCTGAAACGAGTTTTCAACATAGTACTGTGATATGCACTTGTTCAGAGTGGCAAAACACACTTTGTTTCACCGAGTGCATGAAAACAGCTTTCCTACGGCAGGAGCTCACTCAGCCAGTCTGTAAAGCCTTTTCAGCGGATAAAGCAAGCGTTTGGCAAAGAAAATTGATTTTGAGTAAAATGAGTGCATTCGAGCATATGTGACATGGAACAACTTTCTAAGCATGGATTTTCATGTTTTCGAGCTTTTAACACATTTTCATCATGTTTGTCATTTTAACTGTATAAGCACGTCTGAAACGAGTTTTCAACATAGTAATGTGATATGCACTTGTTCAGAGTGGCAAAACACACTTTGTTTCACCGAGTGCATGAAAACAGCTTTCCTACGGCAGGAGCTCACTCAGCCAGTCCGTAAAGCCGTTTCAGCGGATAAAACGCGTGGAGCAAGGAACATTGATTTTGAGTGAAATGAGTGCATTCGAGCATATGTGACATGGAACAACTTTCTAAGCATGGATTTTCATGTTTTCGGGCTTTTAACACATTTTCATCATATTTGTCATTTTAACTGTATAAGCACGTCTGAAACGAGTTTTCAACGTACTACTGTGATATGCACTTGTTCAGAGTGGGAAAACACACTTTGTCACCGAGTGCATGAAAACAGCTTTCCTACGGCAGGAGCTCACTCAGCCAGTCTGTAAAGCCTTTTCAGCGGATAAAGCAAGCGTTTGGCAAAGAAAATTGATTTTGAGTAAAATGAGTGCATTCGAGCATATGTGACATGGAACAACTTTCTAAGCATGGATTTTCATGTTTTCGAGCTTTTAACACATTTTCATCATGTTTGTCATTTTAACTGTATAAGCACGTCTGAAACGAGTTTTCAACATAGTACTGTGATATGCACTTGTTCAGAGTGGCAAAACACACTTTGTTTCACCGAGTGCATGAAAACAGCTTTCCTACGGCAGGAGCTCACTCAGCCAGTCCGTAAAGCCGTTTCAGCGGATAAAACAAGCGTGTAGCAAGGAAAATTGATTTTGAGTGAAATGAGTGCATTCGAGCATATGTGACATGGAACAACTTTCTAAGCAGGGATTTTCATGTTTTCGAGCTTTTAACACATTTTCATCATATTTGTCATTTTAACTGTATAAGCACGTCTGAAACGAGTTTTCAACGTACTACTGTGATATGCACTTGTTCAGAGTGGGAAAACACACTTTGTCACCGAGTGCATGAAAACAGCTTTCCTACGGCAGGAGCTCACTCAGCCAGTCTGTAAAGCCTTTTCAGCGGATAAAGCAAGCGTTTGGCAAAGAAAATTGATTTTGAGTAAAATGAGTGCATTCGAGCATATGTGACATGGAACAACTTTCTAAGCATGGATTTTCATGTTTTCGAGCTTTTAACACATTTTCATCATGTTTGTCATTTTAACTGTATAAGCACGTCTGAAACGAGTTTTCAACATAGTACTGTGATATGCACTTGTTCAGAGTGGCAAAACACACTTTGTTTCACCGAGTGCATGAAAACAGCTTTCCAACGGCAGGAGCTCACTCAGCCAGTCCGTAAAGCCGTTTCAGCGGATAAAACAAGCGTGTAGCAAGGAAAATTGATTTTGAGTGAAATGAGTGCATTCGAGCATATGTGACATGGAACAACTTTCTAAGCAGGGATTTTCATGTTTTCGAGCTTTTAACACATTTTCATCATATTTGTCATTTTAACTGTATAAGCACGTCTGAAACGAGTTTTCAACGTACTACTGTGATATGCACTTGTTCAGAGTGGGAAAACACACTTTGTCACCGAGTGCATGAAAACAGCTTTCCTACGGCAGGAGCTCACTCAGCCAGTCTGTAAAGCCTTTTCAGCGGATAAAGCAAGCGTTTGGCAAAGAAAATTGATTTTGAGTAAAATGAGTGCATTCGAGCATATGTGACATGGAACAACTTTCTAAGCATGGATTTTCATGTTTTCGAGCTTTTAACACATTTTCATCATGTTTGTCATTTTAACTGTATAAGCACGTCTGAAACGAGTTTTCAACATAGTACTGTGATATGCACTTGTTCAGAGTGGCAAAACACACTTTGTTTCACCGAGTGCATGAAAACAGCTTTCCTACGGCAGGAGCTCACTCAGCCAGTCCGTAAAGCCGTTTCAGCGGATAAAACGCGTGGAGCAAGGAACATTGATTTTGAGTGAAATGAGTGCATTCGAGCATATGTGACATGGAACAACTTTCTAAGCATGGATTTTCATGTTTTCGGGCTTTTAACACATTTTCATCATATTTGTCATTTTAACTGTATAAGCACGTCTGAAACGAGTTTTCAACGTACTACTGTGATATGCACTTGTTCAGAGTGGGAAAACACACTTTGTCACCGAGTGCATGAAAACAGCTTTCCTACGGCAGGAGCTCACTCAGCCAGTCTGTAAAGCCTTTTCAGCGGATAAAGCAAGCGTTTGGCAAAGAAAATTGATTTTGAGTAAAATGAGTGCATTCGAGCATATGTGACATGGAACAACTTTCTAAGCATGGATTTTCATGTTTTCGAGCTTTTAACACATTTTCATCATGTTTGTCATTTTAACTGTATAAGCACGTCTGAAACGACTTTTCAACATAGTACTGTGTTATGCACTTGTTCAGAGTGGCAAAACACACTTTGTTTCACCGAGTGCATGAAAACAGCTTTCCTACGGCAGGAGCTCACTCAGCCAGTCCGTAAAGCCGTTTCAGCGGATAAAACAAGCGTGTAGCAAGGAAAATTGATTTTGAGTGAAATGAGTGCATTCGAGCATATGTGACATGGAACAACTTTCTAAGCAGGGATTTTCATGTTTTCGAGCTTTTAACACATTTTCATCATATTTGTCATTTTAACTGTATAAGCACGTCTGAAACGAGTTTTCAACGTACTACTGTGATATGCACTTGTTCAGAGTGGGAAAACACACTTTGTCACCGAGTGCATGAAAACAGCTTTCCTACGGCAGGAGCTCACTCAGCCAGTCTGTAAAGCCTTTTCAGCGGATAAAGCAAGCGTTTGGCAAAGAAAATTGATTTTGAGTAAAATGAGTGCATTCGAGCATATGTGACATGGAACAACTTTCTAAGCATGGATTTTCATGTTTTCGAGCTTTTAACACATTTTCATCATGTTTGTCATTTTAACTGTATAAGCACGTCTGAAACGAGTTTTCAACATAGTACTGTGATATGCACTTGTTCAGAGTGGCAAAACACACTTTGTTTCACCGAGTGCATGAAAACAGCTTTCCTACGGCAGGAGCTCACTCAGCCAGTCCGTAAAGCCGTTTCAGCGGATAAAACGCGTGGAGCAAGGAACATTGATTTTGAGTGAAATGAGTGCATTCGAGCATATGTGACATGGAACAACTTTCTAAGCATGGATTTTCATGTTTTCGGGCTTTTAACACATTTTCATCATATTTGTCATTTTAACTGTATAAGCACGTCTGAAACGAGTTTTCAACGTACTACTGTGATATGCACTTGTTCAGAGTGGGAAAACACACTTTGTCACCGAGTGCATGAAAACAGCT
The DNA here is from genome assembly GCF_027579695.1 of Neoarius graeffei. Classification (NCBI taxonomy): domain Eukaryota; kingdom Metazoa; phylum Chordata; class Actinopteri; order Siluriformes; family Ariidae; genus Neoarius; species Neoarius graeffei. The sequence goes on along the minus strand of NC_083589.1, from coordinate 16,662,534 downwards.
TTCCTACGGCAGGAGCTCACTCAGCCAGTCTGTAAAGCCTTTTCAGCGGATAAAGCAAGCGTTTGGCAAAGAAAATTGATTTTGAGTAAAATGAGTGCATTCGAGCATATGTGACATGGAACAACTTTCTAAGCATGGATTTTCATGTTTTCGAGCTTTTAACACATTTTCATCATGTTTGTCATTTTAACTGTATAAGCACGTCTGAAACGAGTTTTCAACATAGTACTGTGATATGCACTTGTTCAGAGTGGCAAAACACACTTTGTTTCACCGAGTGCATGAAAACAGCTTTCCTACGGCAGGAGCTCACTCAGCCAGTCCGTAAAGCCGTTTCAGCGGATAAAACGCGTGGAGCAAGGAACATTGATTTTGAGTGAAATGAGTGCATTCGAGCATATGTGACATGGAACAACTTTCTAAGCATGGATTTTCATGTTTTCGGGCTTTTAACACATTTTCATCATATTTGTCATTTTAACTGTATAAGCACGTCTGAAACGAGTTTTCAACGTACTACTGTGATATGCACTTGTTCAGAGTGGGAAAACACACTTTGTCACCGAGTGCATGAAAACAGCTTTCCTACGGCAGGAGCTCACTCAGCCAGTCTGTAAAGCCTTTTCAGCGGATAAAGCAAGCGTTTGGCAAAGAAAATTGATTTTGAGTAAAATGAGTGCATTCGAGCATATGTGACATGGAACAACTTTCTAAGCATGGATTTTCATGTTTTCGAGCTTTTAACACATTTTCATCATGTTTGTCATTTTAACTGTATAAGCACGTCTGAAACGAGTTTTCAACATAGTACTGTGATATGCACTTGTTCAGAGTGGCAAAACACACTTTGTTTCACCGAGTGCATGAAAACAGCTTTCCTACGGCAGGAGCTCACTCAGCCAGTCCGTAAAGCCGTTTCAGCGGATAAAACAAGCGTGTAGCAAGGAAAATTGATTTTGAGTGAAATGAGTGCATTCGAGCATATGTGACATGGAACAACTTTCTAAGCAGGGATTTTCATGTTTTCGAGCTTTTAACACATTTTCATCATATTTGTCATTTTAACTGTATAAGCACGTCTGAAACGAGTTTTCAACGTACTACTGTGATATGCACTTGTTCAGAGTGGGAAAACACACTTTGTCACCGAGTGCATGAAAACAGCTTTCCTACGGCAGGAGCTCACTCAGCCAGTCTGTAAAGCCTTTTCAGCGGATAAAGCAAGCGTTTGGCAAAGAAAATTGATTTTGAGTAAAATGAGTGCATTCGAGCATATGTGACATGGAACAACTTTCTAAGCATGGATTTTCATGTTTTCGAGCTTTTAACACATTTTCATCATGTTTGTCATTTTAACTGTATAAGCACGTCTGAAACGAGTTTTCAACATAGTACTGTGATATGCACTTGTTCAGAGTGGCAAAACACACTTTGTTTCACCGAGTGCATGAAAACAGCTTTCCTACGGCAGGAGCTCACTCAGCCAGTCCGTAAAGCCGTTTCAGCGGATAAAACGCGTGGAGCAAGGAACATTGATTTTGAGTGAAATGAGTGCATTCGAGCATATGTGACATGGAACAACTTTCTAAGCATGGATTTTCATGTTTTCGGGCTTTTAACACATTTTCATCATATTTGTCATTTTAACTGTATAAGCACGTCTGAAACGAGTTTTCAACGTACTACTGTGATATGCACTTGTTCAGAGTGGGAAAACACACTTTGTCACCGAGTGCATGAAAACAGCTTTCCTACGGCAGGAGCTCACTCAGCCAGTCTGTAAAGCCTTTTCAGCGGATAAAGCAAGCGTTTGGCAAAGAAAATTGATTTTGAGTAAAATGAGTGCATTCGAGCATATGTGACATGGAACAACTTTCTAAGCATGGATTTTCATGTTTTCGAGCTTTTAACACATTTTCATCATGTTTGTCATTTTAACTGTATAAGCACGTCTGAAACGAGTTTTCAACATAGTACTGTGATATGCACTTGTTCAGAGTGGCAAAACACACTTTGTTTCACCGAGTGCATGAAAACAGCTTTCCTACGGCAGGAGCTCACTCAGCCAGTCTGTAAAGCCTTTTCAGCGGATAAAGCAAGCGTTTGGCAAAGAAAATTGATTTTGAGTAAAATGAGTGCATTCGAGCATATGTGACATGGAACAACTTTCTAAGCATGGATTTTCATGTTTTCGAGCTTTTAACACATTTTCATCATGTTTGTCATTTTAACTGTATAAGCACGTCTGAAACGAGTTTTCAACATAGTAATGTGATATGCACTTGTTCAGAGTGGCAAAACACACTTTGTTTCACCGAGTGCATGAAAACAGCTTTCCTACGGCAGGAGCTCACTCAGCCAGTCCGTAAAGCCGTTTCAGCGGATAAAACGCGTGGAGCAAGGAACATTGATTTTGAGTGAAATGAGTGCATTCGAGCATATGTGACATGGAACAACTTTCTAAGCATGGATTTTCATGTTTTCGGGCTTTTAACACATTTTCATCATATTTGTCATTTTAACTGTATAAGCACGTCTGAAACGAGTTTTCAACGTACTACTGTGATATGCACTTGTTCAGAGTGGGAAAACACACTTTGTCACCGAGTGCATGAAAACAGCTTTCCTACGGCAGGAGCTCACTCAGCCAGTCTGTAAAGCCTTTTCAGCGGATAAAGCAAGCGTTTGGCAAAGAAAATTGATTTTGAGTAAAATGAGTGCATTCGAGCATATGTGACATGGAACAACTTTCTAAGCATGGATTTTCATGTTTTCGAGCTTTTAACACATTTTCATCATGTTTGTCATTTTAACTGTATAAGCACGTCTGAAACGAGTTTTCAACATAGTACTGTGATATGCACTTGTTCAGAGTGGCAAAACACACTTTGTTTCACCGAGTGCATGAAAACAGCTTTCCTACGGCAGGAGCTCACTCAGCCAGTCCGTAAAGCCGTTTCAGCGGATAAAACAAGCGTGTAGCAAGGAAAATTGATTTTGAGTGAAATGAGTGCATTCGAGCATATGTGACATGGAACAACTTTCTAAGCAGGGATTTTCATGTTTTCGAGCTTTTAACACATTTTCATCATATTTGTCATTTTAACTGTATAAGCACGTCTGAAACGAGTTTTCAACGTACTACTGTGATATGCACTTGTTCAGAGTGGGAAAACACACTTTGTCACCGAGTGCATGAAAACAGCTTTCCTACGGCAGGAGCTCACTCAGCCAGTCTGTAAAGCCTTTTCAGCGGATAAAGCAAGCGTTTGGCAAAGAAAATTGATTTTGAGTAAAATGAGTGCATTCGAGCATATGTGACATGGAACAACTTTCTAAGCATGGATTTTCATGTTTTCGAGCTTTTAACACATTTTCATCATGTTTGTCATTTTAACTGTATAAGCACGTCTGAAACGAGTTTTCAACATAGTACTGTGATATGCACTTGTTCAGAGTGGCAAAACACACTTTGTTTCACCGAGTGCATGAAAACAGCTTTCCAACGGCAGGAGCTCACTCAGCCAGTCCGTAAAGCCGTTTCAGCGGATAAAACAAGCGTGTAGCAAGGAAAATTGATTTTGAGTGAAATGAGTGCATTCGAGCATATGTGACATGGAACAACTTTCTAAGCAGGGATTTTCATGTTTTCGAGCTTTTAACACATTTTCATCATATTTGTCATTTTAACTGTATAAGCACGTCTGAAACGAGTTTTCAACGTACTACTGTGATATGCACTTGTTCAGAGTGGGAAAACACACTTTGTCACCGAGTGCATGAAAACAGCTTTCCTACGGCAGGAGCTCACTCAGCCAGTCTGTAAAGCCTTTTCAGCGGATAAAGCAAGCGTTTGGCAAAGAAAATTGATTTTGAGTAAAATGAGTGCATTCGAGCATATGTGACATGGAACAACTTTCTAAGCATGGATTTTCATGTTTTCGAGCTTTTAACACATTTTCATCATGTTTGTCATTTTAACTGTATAAGCACGTCTGAAACGAGTTTTCAACATAGTACTGTGATATGCACTTGTTCAGAGTGGCAAAACACACTTTGTTTCACCGAGTGCATGAAAACAGCTTTCCTACGGCAGGAGCTCACTCAGCCAGTCCGTAAAGCCGTTTCAGCGGATAAAACGCGTGGAGCAAGGAACATTGATTTTGAGTGAAATGAGTGCATTCGAGCATATGTGACATGGAACAACTTTCTAAGCATGGATTTTCATGTTTTCGGGCTTTTAACACATTTTCATCATATTTGTCATTTTAACTGTATAAGCACGTCTGAAACGAGTTTTCAACGTACTACTGTGATATGCACTTGTTCAGAGTGGGAAAACACACTTTGTCACCGAGTGCATGAAAACAGCTTTCCTACGGCAGGAGCTCACTCAGCCAGTCTGTAAAGCCTTTTCAGCGGATAAAGCAAGCGTTTGGCAAAGAAAATTGATTTTGAGTAAAATGAGTGCATTCGAGCATATGTGACATGGAACAACTTTCTAAGCATGGATTTTCATGTTTTCGAGCTTTTAACACATTTTCATCATGTTTGTCATTTTAACTGTATAAGCACGTCTGAAACGAGTTTTCAACATAGTACTGTGATATGCACTTGTTCAGAGTGGCAAAACACACTTTGTTTCACCGAGTGCATGAAAACAGCTTTCCTACGGCAGGAGCTCACTCAGCCAGTCCGTAAAGCCGTTTCAGCGGATAAAACAAGCGTGTAGCAAGGAAAATTGATTTTGAGTGAAATGAGTGCATTCGAGCATATGTGACATGGAACAACTTTCTAAGCAGGGATTTTCATGTTTTCGAGCTTTTAACACATTTTCATCATATTTGTCATTTTAACTGTATAAGCACGTCTGAAACGAGTTTTCAACGTACTACTGTGATATGCACTTGTTCAGAGTGGGAAAACACACTTTGTCACCGAGTGCATGAAAACAGCTTTCCTACGGCAGGAGCTCACTCAGCCAGTCTGTAAAGCCTTTTCAGCGGATAAAGCAAGCGTTTGGCAAAGAAAATTGATTTTGAGTAAAATGAGTGCATTCGAGCATATGTGACATGGAACAACTTTCTAAGCATGGATTTTCATGTTTTCGAGCTTTTAACACATTTTCATCATGTTTGTCATTTTAACTGTATAAGCACGTCTGAAACGAGTTTTCAACATAGTACTGTGATATGCACTTGTTCAGAGTGGCAAAACACACTTTGTTTCACCGAGTGCATGAAAACAGCTTTCCTACGGCAGGAGCTCACTCAGCCAGTCCGTAAAGCCGTTTCAGCGGATAAAACGCGTGGAGCAAGGAACATTGATTTTGAGTGAAATGAGTGCATTCGAGCATATGTGACATGGAACAACTTTCTAAGCATGGATTTTCATGTTTTCGGGCTTTTAACACATTTTCATCATATTTGTCATTTTAACTGTATAAGCACGTCTGAAACGAGTTTTCAACGTACTACTGTGATATGCACTTGTTCAGAGTGGGAAAACACACTTTGTCACCGAGTGCATGAAAACAGCTTTCCTACGGCAGGAGCTCACTCAGCCAGTCTGTAAAGCCTTTTCAGCGGATAAAGCAAGCGTTTGGCAAAGAAAATTGATTTTGAGTAAAATGAGTGCATTCGAGCATATGTGACATGGAACAACTTTCTAAGCATGGATTTTCATGTTTTCGAGCTTTTAACACATTTTCATCATGTTTGTCATTTTAACTGTATAAGCACGTCTGAAACGAGTTTTCAACATAGTACTGTGATATGCACTTGTTCAGAGTGGCAAAACACACTTTGTTTCACCGAGTGCATGAAAACAGCTTTCCTACGGCAGGAGCTCACTCAGCCAGTCCGTAAAGCCGTTTCAGCGGATAAAACAAGCGTGTAGCAAGGAAAATTGATTTTGAGTGAAATGAGTGCATTCGAGCATATGTGACATGGAACAACTTTCTAAGCAGGGATTTTCATGTTTTCGAGCTTTTAACACATTTTCATCATATTTGTCATTTTAACTGTATAAGCACGTCTGAAACGAGTTTTCAACGTACTACTGTGATATGCACTTGTTCAGAGTGGGAAAACACACTTTGTCACCGAGTGCATGAAAACAGCTTTCCTACGGCAGGAGCTCACTCAGCCAGTCTGTAAAGCCTTTTCAGCGGATAAAGCAAGCGTTTGGCAAAGAAAATTGATTTTGAGTAAAATGAGTGCATTCGAGCATATGTGACATGGAACAACTTTCTAAGCATGGATTTTCATGTTTTCGAGCTTTTAACACATTTTCATCATGTTTGTCATTTTAACTGTATAAGCACGTCTGAAACGAGTTTTCAACATAGTACTGTGATATGCACTTGTTCAGAGTGGCAAAACACACTTTGTTTCACCGAGTGCATGAAAACAGCTTTCCTACGGCAGGAGCTCACTCAGCCAGTCCGTAAAGCCGTTTCAGCGGATAAAACGCGTGGAGCAAGGAACATTGATTTTGAGTGAAATGAGTGCATTCGAGCATATGTGACATGGAACAACTTTCTAAGCATGGATTTTCATGTTTTCGGGCTTTTAACACATTTTCATCATATTTGTCATTTTAACTGTATAAGCACGTCTGAAACGAGTTTTCAACGTACTACTGTGATATGCACTTGTTCAGAGTGGGAAAACACACTGTCACCGAGTGCATGAAAACAGCTTTCCTACGGCAGGAGCTCACTCAGCCAGTCTGTAAAGCCTTTTCAGCGGATAAAGCAAGCGTTTGGCAAAGAAAATTGATTTTGAGTAAAATGAGTGCATTCGAGCATATGTGACATGGAACAACTTTCTAAGCATGGATTTTCATGTTTTCGAGCTTTTAACACATTTTCATCATGTTTGTCATTTTAACTGTATAAGCACGTCTGAAACGAGTTTTCAACATAGTACTGTGATATGCACTTGTTCAGAGTGGCAAAACACACTTTGTTTCACCGAGTGCATGAAAACAGCTTTCCTACGGCAGGAGCTCACTCAGCCAGTCCGTAAAGCCGTTTCAGCGGATAAAACGCGTGGAGCAAGGAACATTGATTTTGAGTGAAATGAGTGCATTCGAGCATATGTGACATGGAACAACTTTCTAAGCATGGATTTTCATGTTTTCGGGTTTTTAACACATTTTCATCATATTTGTCATTTTAACTGTATAAGCACGTCTGAAACGAGTTTTCAACGTACTACTGTGATATGCACTTGTTCAGAGTGGGAAAACACACTTTGTCACCGAGTGCATGAAAACAGCTTTCCTACGGCAGGAGCTCACTCAGCCAGTCTGTAAAGCCTTTTCAGCGGATAAAGCAAGCGTTTGGCAAAGAAAATTGATTTTGAGTAAAATGAGTGCATTCGAGCATATGTGACATGGAACAACTTTCTAAGCATGGATTTTCATGTTTTCGAGCTTTTAACACATTTTCATCATGTTTGTCATTTTAACTGTATAAGCACGTCTGAAACGAGTTTTCAACATAGTACTGTGATATGCACTTGTTCAGAGTGGCAAAACACACTTTGTTTCACCGAGTGCATGAAAACAGCTTTCCTACGGCAGGAGCTCACTCAGCCAGTCTGTAAAGCCTTTTCAGCGGATAAAGCAAGCGTTTGGCAAAGAAAATTGATTTTGAGTAAAATGAGTGCATTCGAGCATATGTGACATGGAACAACTTTCTAAGCATGGATTTTCATGTTTTCGAGCTTTTAACACATTTTCATCATGTTTGTCATTTTAACTGTATAAGCACGTCTGAAACGAGTTTTCAACATAGTACTGTGATATGCACTTGTTCAGAGTGGCAAAACACACTTTGTTTCACCGAGTGCATGAAAACAGCTTTCCTACGGCAGGAGCTCACTCAGCCAGTCCGTAAAGCCGTTTCAGCGGATAAAACAAGCGTGTAGCAAGGAAAATTGATTTTGAGTGAAATGAGTGCATTCGAGCATATGTGACATGGAACAACTTTCTAAGCAGGGATTTTCATGTTTTCGAGCTTTTAACACATTTTCATCATATTTGTCATTTTAACTGTATAAGCACGTCTGAAACGAGTTTTCAACGTACTACTGTGATATGCACTTGTTCAGAGTGGGAAAACACACTTTGTCACCGAGTGCATGAAAACAGCTTTCCTACGGCAGGAGCTCACTCAGCCAGTCTGTAAAGCCTTTTCAGCGGATAAAGCAAGCGTTTGGCAAAGAAAATTGATTTTGAGTAAAATGAGTGCATTCGAGCATATGTGACATGGAACAACTTTCTAAGCATGGATTTTCATGGTTTCGAGCTTTTAACACATTTTCATCATGTTTGTCATTTTAACTGTATAAGCACGTCTGAAACGAGTTTTCAACATAGTACTGTGATATGCACTTGTTCAGAGTGGCAAAACACACTTTGTTTCACCGAGTGCATGAAAACAGCTTTCCTACGGCAGGAGCTCACTCAGCCAGTCCGTAAAGCCGTTTCAGCGGATAAAACGCGTGGAGCAAGGAACATTGATTTTGAGTGAAATGAGTGCATTCGAGCATATGTGACATGGAACAACTTTCTAAGCATGGATTTTCATGTTTTCGGGCTTTTAACACATTTTCATCATATTTGTCATTTTAACTGTATAAGCACGTCTGAAACGAGTTTTCAACGTACTACTGTGATATGCACTTGTTCAGAGTGGGAAAACACACTGTCACCGAGTGCATGAAAACAGCTTTCCTACGGCAGGAGCTCACTCAGCCAGTCTGTAAAGCCTTTTCAGCGGATAAAGCAAGCGTTTGGCAAAGAAAATTGATTTTGAGTAAAATGAGTGCATTCGAGCATATGTGACATGGAACAACTTTCTAAGCATGGATTTTCATGTTTTCGAGCTTTTAACACATTTTCATCATGTTTGTCATTTTAACTGTATAAGCACGTCTGAAACGAGTTTTCAACATAGTACTGTGATATGCACTTGTTCAGAGTGGCAAAACACACTTTGTTTCACCGAGTGCATGAAAACAGCTTTCCTACGGCAGGAGCTCACTCAGCCAGTCCGTAAAGCCGTTTCAGCGGATAAAACGCGTGGAGCAAGGAACATTGATTTTGAGTGAAATGAGTGCATTCGAGCATATGTGACATGGAACAACTTTCTAAGCATGGATTTTCATGTTTTCGGGTTTTTAACACATTTTCATCATATTTGTCATTTTAAGTGTATAAGCACGTCTGAAACGAGTTTTCAACGTACTACTGTGATATGCACTTGTTCAGAGTGGGAAAACACACTTTGTCACCGAGTGCATGAAAACAGCTTTCCTACGGCAGGAGCTCACTCAGCCAGTCTGTAAAGCCTTTTCAGCGGATAAAGCAAGCGTTTGGCAAAGAAAATTGATTTTGAGTAAAATGAGTGCATTCGAGCATATGTGACATGGAACAACTTTCTAAGCATGGATTTTCATGTTTTCGAGCTTTTAACACATTTTCATCATGTTTGTCATTTTAACTGTATAAGCACGTCTGAAACGAGTTTTCAACATAGTACTGTGATATGCACTTGTTCAGAGTGGCAAAACACACTTTGTTTCACCGAGTGCATGAAAACAGCTTTCCTACGGCAGGAGCTCACTCAGCCAGTCTGTAAAGCCTTTTCAGCGGATAAAGCAAGCGTTTGGCAAAGAAAATTGATTTTGAGTAAAATGAGTGCATTCGAGCATATGTGACATGGAACAACTTTCTAAGCATGGATTTTCATGTTTTCGAGCTTTTAACACATTTTCATCATGTTTGTCATTTTAACTGTATAAGCACGTCTGAAACGAGTTTTCAACATAGTACTGTGATATGCACTTGTTCAGAGTGGCAAAACACACTTTGTTTCACCGAGTGCATGAAAACAGCTTTCCTACGGCAGGAGCTCACTCAGCCAGTCCGTAAAGCCGTTTCAGCGGATAAAACAAGCGTGTAGCAAGGAAAATTGATTTTGAGTGAAATGAGTGCATTCGAGCATATGTGACATGGAACAACTTTCTAAGCAGGGATTTTCATGTTTTCGAGCTTTTAACACATTTTCATCATATTTGTCATTTTAACTGTATAAGCACGTCTGAAACGAGTTTTCAACGTACTACTGTGATATGCACTTGTTCAGAGTGGGAAAACACACTTTGTCACCGAGTGCATGAAAACAGCTTTCCTACGGCAGGAGCTCACTCAGCCAGTCTGTAAAGCCTTTTCAGCGGATAAAGCAAGCGTTTGGCAAAGAAAATTGATTTTGAGTAAAATGAGTGCATTCGAGCATATGTGACATGGAACAACTTTCTAAGCATGGATTTTCATGTTTTCGAGCTTTTAACACATTTTCATCATGTTTGTCATTTTAACTGTATAAGCACGTCTGAAACGAGTTTTCAACATAGTACTGTGATATGCACTTGTTCAGAGTGGCAAAACACACTTTGTTTCACCGAGTGCATGAAAACAGCTTTCCTACGGCAGGAGCTCACTCAGCCAGTCCGTAAAGCCGTTTCAGCGGATAAAACGCGTGGAGCAAGGAACATTGATTTTGAGTGAAATGAGTGCATTCGAGCATATGTGACATGGAACAACTTTCTAAGCATGGATTTTCATGTTTTCGGGTTTTTAACACATTTTCATCATATTTGTCATTTTAACTGTATAAGCACGTCTGAAACGAGTTTTCAACGTACTACTGTGATATGCACTTGTTCAGAGTGGGAAAACACACTTTGTCACCGAGTGCATGAAAACAGCTTTCCTACGGCAGGAGCTCACTCAGCCAGTCTGTAAAGCCTTTTCAGCGGATAAAGCAAGCGTTTGGCAAAGAAAATTGATTTTGAGTAAAATGAGTGCATTCGAGCATATGTGACATGGAACAACTTTCTAAGCATGGATTTTCATGTTTTCGAGCTTTTAACACATTTTCATCATGTTTGTCATTTTAACTGTATAAGCACGTCTGAAACGAGTTTTCAACATAGTACTGTGATATGCACTTGTTCAGAGTGGCAAAACACACTTTGTTTCACCGAGTGCATGAAAACAGCTTTCCTACGGCAGGAGCTCACTCAGCCAGTCTGTAAAGCCTTTTCAGCGGATAAAGCAAGCGTTTGGCAAAGAAAATTGATTTTGAGTAAAATGAGTGCATTCGAGCATATGTGACATGGAACAACTTTCTAAGCATGGATTTTCATGTTTTCGAGCTTTTAACACATTTTCATCATGTTTGTCATTTTAACTGTATAAGCACGTCTGAAACGAGTTTTCAACATAGTACTGTGATATGCACTTGTTCAGAGTGGCAAAACACACTTTGTTTCACCGAGTGCATGAAAACAGCTTTCCTACGGCAGGAGCTCACTCAGCCAGTCCGTAAAGCCGTTTCAGCGGATAAAACAAGCGTGTAGCAAGGAAAATTGATTTTGAGTGAAATGAGTGCATTCGAGCATATGTGACATGGAACAACTTTCTAAGCAGGGATTTTCATGTTTTCGAGCTTTTAACACATTTTCATCATATTTGTCATTTTAACTGTATAAGCACGTCTGAAACGAGTTTTCAACGTACTACTGTGATATGCACTTGTTCAGAGTGGGAAAACACACTTTGTCACCGAGTGCATGAAAACAGCTTTCCTACGGCAGGAGCTCACTCAGCCAGTCTGTAAAGCCTTTTCAGCGGATAAAGCAAGCGTTTGGCAAAGAAAATTGATTTTGAGTAAAATGAGTGCATTCGAGCATATGTGACATGGAACAACTTTCTAAGCATGGATTTTCATGTTTTCGAGCTTTTAACACATTTTCATCATGTTTGTCATTTTAACTGTATAAGCACGTCTGAAACGAGTTTTCAACATAGTACTGTGATATGCACTTGTTCAGAGTGGCAAAACACACTTTGTTTCACCGAGTGCATGAAAACAGCTTTCCTACGGCAGGAGCTCACTCAGCCAGTCCGTAAAGCCGTTTCAGCGGATAAAACGCGTGGAGCAAGGAACATTGATTTTGAGTGAAATGAGTGCATTCGAGCATATGTGACATGGAACAACTTTCTAAGCATGGATTTTCATGTTTTCGGGCTTTTAACACATTTTCATCATATTTGTCATTTTAACTGTATAAGCACGTCTGAAACGAGTTTTCAACGTACTACTGTGATATGCACTTGTTCAGAGTGGGAAAACACACTGTCACCGAGTGCATGAAAACAGCTTTCCTACGGCAGGAGCTCACTCAGCCAGTCTGTAAAGCCTTTTCAGCGGATAAAGCAAGCGTTTGGCAAAGAAAATTGATTTTGAGTAAAATGAGTGCATTCGAGCATATGTGACATGGAACAACTTTCTAAGCATGGATTTTCATGTTTTCGAGCTTTTAACACATTTTCATCATGTTTGTCATTTTAACTGTATAAGCACGTCTGAAACGAGTTTTCAACATAGTACTGTGATATGCACTTGTTCAGAGTGGCAAAACACACTTTGTTTCACCGAGTGCATGAAAACAGCTTTCCTACGGCAGGAGCTCACTCAGCCAGTCCGTAAAGCCGTTTCAGCGGATAAAACGCGTGGAGCAAGGAACATTGATTTTGAGTGAAATGAGTGCATTCGAGCATATGTGACATGGAACAACTTTCTAAGCATGGATTTTCATGTTTTCGGGTTTTTAACACATTTTCATCATATTTGTCATTTTAAGTGTATAAGCACGTCTGAAACGAGTTTTCAACGTACTACTGTGATATGCACTTGTTCAGAGTGGGAAAACACACTTTGTCACCGAGTGCATGAAAACAGCTTTCCTACGGCAGGAGCTCACTCAGCCAGTCTGTAAAGCCTTTTCAGCGGATAAAGCAAGCGTTTGGCAAAGAAAATTGATTTTGAGTAAAATGAGTGCATTCGAGCATATGTGACATGGAACAACTTTCTAAGCATGGATTTTCATGTTTTCGAGCTTTTAACACATTTTCATCATGTTTGTCATTTTAACTGTATAAGCACGTCTGAAACGAGTTTTCAACATAGTACTGTGATATGCACTTGTTCAGAGTGGCAAAACACACTTTGTTTCACCGAGTGCATGAAAACAGCTTTCCTACGGCAGGAGCTCACTCAGCCAGTCTGTAAAGCCTTTTCAGCGGATAAAGCAAGCGTTTGGCAAAGAAAATTGATTTTGAGTAAAATGAGTGCATTCGAGCATATGTGACATGGAACAACTTTCTAAGCATGGATTTTCATGTTTTCGAGCTTTTAACACATTTTCATCATGTTTGTCATTTTAACTGTATAAGCACGTCTGAAACGAGTTTTCAACATAGTACTGTGATATGCACTTGTTCAGAGTGGCAAAACACACTTTGTTTCACCGAGTGCATGAAAACAGCTTTCCTACGGCAGGAGCTCACTCAGCCAGTCCGTAAAGCCGTTTCAGCGGATAAAACAAGCGTGTAGCAAGGAAAATTGATTTTGAGTGAAATGAGTGCATTCGAGCATATGTGACATGGAACAACTTTCTAAGCAGGGATTTTCATGTTTTCGAGCTTTTAACACATTTTCATCATATTTGTCATTTTAACTGTATAAGCACGTCTGAAACGAGTTTTCAACGTACTACTGTGATATGCACTTGTTCAGAGTGGGAAAACACACTTTGTCACCGAGTGCATGAAAACAGCTTTCCTACGGCAGGAGCTCACTCAGCCAGTCTGTAAAGCCTTTTCAGCGGATAAAGCAAGCGTTTGGCAAAGAAAATTGATTTTGAGTAAAATGAGTGCATTCGAGCATATGTGACATGGAACAACTTTCTAAGCATGGATTTTCATGTTTTCGAGCTTTTAACACATTTTCATCATGTTTGTCATTTTAACTGTATAAGCACGTCTGAAACGAGTTTTCAACATAGTACTGTGATATGCACTTGTTCAGAGTGGCAAAACACACTTTGTTTCACCGAGTGCATGAAAACAGCTTTCCTACGGCAGGAGCTCACTCAGCCAGTCCGTAAAGCCGTTTCAGCGGATAAAACGCGTGGAGCAAGGAACATTGATTTTGAGTGAAATGAGTGCATTCGAGCATATGTGACATGGAACAACTTTCTAAGCATGGATTTTCATGTTTTCGGGCTTTTAACACATTTTCATCATATTTGTCATTTTAACTGTATAAGCACGTCTGAAACGAGTTTTCAACGTACTACTGTGATATGCACTTGTTCAGAGTGGGAAAACACACTGTCACCGAGTGCATGAAAACAGCTTTCCTACGGCAGGAGCTCACTCAGCCAGTCTGTAAAGCCTTTTCAGCGGATAAAGCAAGCGTTTGGCAAAGAAAATTGATTTTGAGTAAAATGAGTGCATTCGAGCATATGTGACATGGAACAACTTTCTAAGCATGGATTTTCATGTTTTCGAGCTTTTAACACATTTTCATCATGTTTGTCATTTTAACTGTATAAGCACGTCTGAAACGAGTTTTCAACATAGTACTGTGATATGCACTTGTTCAGAGTGGCAAAACACACTTTGTTTCACCGAGTGCATGAAAACAGCTTTCCTACGGCAGGAGCTCACTCAGCCAGTCCGTAAAGCCGTTTCAGCGGATAAAACGCGTGGAGCAAGGAACATTGATTTTGAGTGAAATGAGTGCATTCGAGCATATGTGACATGGAACAACTTTCTAAGCATGGATTTTCATGTTTTCGGGTTTTTAACACATTTTCATCATATTTGTCATTTTAACTGTATAAGCACGTCTGAAACGAGTTTTCAACGTACTACTGTGATATGCACTTGTTCAGAGTGGGAAAACACACTTTGTCACCGAGTGCATGAAAACAGCTTTCCTACGGCAGGAGCTCACTCAGCCAGTCTGTAAAGCCTTTTCAGCGGATAAAGCAAGCGTTTGGCAAAGAAAATTGATTTTGAGTAAAATGAGTGCATTCGAGCATATGTGACATGGAACAACTTTCTAAGCATGGATTTTCATGTTTTCGAGCTTTTAACACATTTTCATCATGTTTGTCATTTTAACTGTATAAGCACGTCTGAAACGAGTTTTCAACATAGTACTGTGATATGCACTTGTTCAGAGTGGCAAAACACACTTTGTTTCACCGAGTGCATGAAAACAGCTTTCCTACGGCAGGAGCTCACTCAGCCAGTCTGTAAAGCCTTTTCAGCGGATAAAGCAAGCGTTTGGCAAAGAAAATTGATTTTGAGTGAAATGAGTGCATTCGAGCATATGTGACATGGAACAACTTTCTAAGCATGGATTTTCATGTTTTCGAGCTTTTAACACATTTTCATCATGTTTGTCATTTTAACTGTATAAGCACGTCTGAAACGAGTTTTCAACATAGTACTGTGATATGCACTTGTTCAGAGTGGCAAAACACACTTTGTTTCACCGAGTGCATGAAAACAGCTTTCCTACGGCAGGAGCTCACTCAGCCAGTCCGTAAAGCCGTTTCAGCGGATAAAACAAGCGTGTAGCAAGGAAAATTGATTTTGAGTGAAATGAGTGCATTCGAGCATATGTGACATGGAACAACTTTCTAAGCAGGGATTTTCATGTTTTCGAGCTTTTAACACATTTTCATCATATTTGTCATTTTAACTGTATAAGCACGTCTGAAACGAGTTTTCAACGTACTACTGTGATATGCACTTGTTCAGAGTGGGAAAACACACTTTGTCACCGAGTGCATGAAAACAGCTTTCCTACGGCAGGAGCTCACTCAGCCAGTCTGTAAAGCCTTTTCAGCGGATAAAGCAAGCGTTTGGCAAAGAAAATTGATTTTGAGTAAAATGAGTGCATTCGAGCATATGTGACATGGAACAACTTTCTAAGCATGGATTTTCATGTTTTCGAGCTTTTAACACATTTTCATCATGTTTGTCATTTTAACTGTATAAGCACGTCTGAAACGAGTTTTCAACATAGTACTGTGATATGCACTTGTTCAGAGTGGCAAAACACACTTTGTTTCACCGAGTGCATGAAAACAGCTTTCCTACGGCAGGAGCTCACTCAGCCAGTCCGTAAAGCCGTTTCAGCGGATAAAACAAGCGTGTAGCAAGGAAAATTGATTTTGAGTGAAATGAGTGCATTCGAGCATATGTGACATGGAACAACTTTCTAAGCAGGGATTTTCATGTTTTCGAGCTTTTAACACATTTTCATCATATTTGTCATTTTAACTGTATAAGCACGTCTGAAACGAGTTTTCAACGTACTACTGTGATATGCACTTGTTCAGAGTGGGAAAACACACTTTGTCACCGAGTGCATGAAAACAGCTTTCCTACGGCAGGAGCTCACTCAGCCAGTCTGTAAAGCCTTTTCAGCGGATAAAGCAAGCGTTTGGCAAAGAAAATTGATTTTGAGTAAAATGAGTGCATTCGAGCATATGTGACATGGAACAACTTTCTAAGCATGGATTTTCATGTTTTCGAGCTTTTAACACATTTTCATCATGTTTGTCATTTTAACTGAATAAGCACGTCTGAAACGAGTTTTCAACATAGTACTGTGATATGCACTTGTTCAGAGTGGCAAAACACACTTTGTTTCACCGAGTGCATGAAAACAGCTTTCCTACGGCAGGAGCTCACTCAGCCAGTCCGTAAAGCCGTTTCAGCGGATAAAACGCGTGGAGCAAGGAACATTGATTTTGAGTGAAATGAGTGCATTCGAGCATATGTGACATGGAACAACTTTCTAAGCATGGATTTTCATGTTTTCGGGCTTTTAACACATTTTCATCATATTTGTCATTTTAACTGTATAAGCACGTCTGAAACGAGTTTTCAACGTACTACTGTGATATGCACTTGTTCAGAGTGGGAAAACACACTTTGTCACCGAGTGCATGAAAACAGCTTTCCTACGGCAGGAGCTCACTCAGCCAGTCTGTAAAGCCTTTTCAGCGGATAAAGCAAGCGTTTGGCAAAGAAAATTGATTTTGAGTAAAATGAGTGCATTCGAGCATATGTGACATGGAACAACTTTCTAAGCATGGATTTTCATGTTTTCGAGCTTTTAACACATTTTCATCATGTTTGTCATTTTAACTGTATAAGCACGTCTGAAACGAGTTTTCAACATAGTACTGTGATATGCACTTGTTCAGAGTGGCAAAACACACTTTGTTTCACCGAGTGCATGAAAACAGCTTTCCTACGGCAGGAGCTCACTCAGCCAGTCCGTAAAGCCGTTTCAGCGGATAAAACAAGCGTGTAGCAAGGAAAATTGATTTTGAGTGAAATGAGTGCATTCGAGCATATGTGACATGGAACAACTTTCTAAGCAGGGATTTTCATGTTTTCGAGCTTTTAACACATTTTCATCATATTTGTCATTTTAACTGTATAAGCACGTCTGAAACGAGTTTTCAACGTACTACTGTGATATGCACTTGTTCAGAGTGGGAAAACACACTTTGTCACCGAGTGCATGAAAACAGCTTTCCTACGGCAGGAGCTCACTCAGCCAGTCTGTAAAGCCTTTTCAGCGGATAAAGCAAGCGTTTGGCAAAGAAAATTGATTTTGAGTAAAATGAGTGCATTCGAGCATATGTGACATGGAACAACTTTCTAAGCATGGATTTTCATGTTTTCGAGCTTTTAACACATTTTCATCATGTTTGTCATTTTAACTGTATAAGCACGTCTGAAACGAGTTTTCAACATAGTACTGTGATATGCACTTGTTCAGAGTGGCAAAACACACTTTGTTTCACCGAGTGCATGAAAACAGCTTTCCTACGGCAGGAGCTCACTCAGCCAGTCCGTAAAGCCGTTTCAGCGGATAAAACAAGCGTGTAGCAAGGAAAATTGATTTTGAGTGAAATGAGTGCATTCGAGCATATGTGACATGGAACAACTTTCTAAGCAGGGATTTTCATGTTTTCGAGCTTTTAACACATTTTCATCATATTTGTCATTTTAACTGTATAAGCACGTCTGAAACGAGTTTTCAACGTACTACTGTGATATGCACTTGTTCAGAGTGGGAAAACACACTTTGTCACCGAGTGCATGAAAACAGCTTTCCTACGGCAGGAGCTCACTCAGCCAGTCTGTAAAGCCTTTTCAGCGGATAAAGCAAGCGTTTGGCAAAGAAAATTGATTTTGAGTAAAATGAGTGCATTCGAGCATATGTGACATGGAACAACTTTCTAAGCATGGATTTTCATGTTTTCGAGCTTTTAACACATTTTCATCATGTTTGTCATTTTAACTGTATAAGCACGTCTGAAACGAGTTTTCAACATAGTACTGTGATATGCACTTGTTCAGAGTGGCAAAACACACTTTGTTTCACCGAGTGCATGAAAACAGCTTTCCTACGGCAGGAGCTCACTCAGCCAGTCCGTAAAGCCGTTTCAGCGGATAAAACGCGTGGAGCAAGGAACATTGATTTTGAGTGAAATGAGTGCATTCGAGCATATGTGACATGGAACAACTTTCTAAGCATGGATTTTCATGTTTTCGGGCTTTTAACACATTTTCATCATATTTGTCATTTTAACTGTATAAGCACGTCTGAAACGAGTTTTCAACGTACTACTGTGATATGCACTTGTTCAGAGTGGGAAAACACACTTTGTCACCGAGTGCATGAAAACAGCTTTCCTACGGCAGGAGCTCACTCAGCCAGTCTGTAAAGCCTTTTCAGCGGATAAAGCAAGCGTTTGGCAAAGAAAATTGATTTTGAGTAAAATGAGTGCATTCGAGCATATGTGACATGGAACAACTTTCTAAGCATGGATTTTCATGTTTTCGAGCTTTTAACACATTTTCATCATGTTTGTCATTTTAACTGTATAAGCACGTCTGAAACGAGTTTTCAACATAGTACTGTGATATGCACTTGTTCAGAGTGGCAAAACACACTTTGTTTCACCGAGTGCATGAAAACAGCTTTCCTACGGCAGGAGCTCACTCAGCCAGTCCGTAAAGCCGTTTCAGCGGATAAAACAAGCGTGTAGCAAGGAAAATTGATTTTGAGTGAAATGAGTGCATTCGAGCATATGTGACATGGAACAACTTTCTAAGCAGGGATTTTCATGTTTTCGAGCTTTTAACACATTTTCATCATATTTGTCATTTTAACTGTATAAGCACGTCTGAAACGAGTTTTCAACGTACTACTGTGATATGCACTTGTTCAGAGTGGGAAAACACACTTTGTCACCGAGTGCATGAAAACAGCTTTCCTACGGCAGGAGCTCACTCAGCCAGTCTGTAAAGCCTTTTCAGCGGATAAAGCAAGCGTTTGGCAAAGAAAATTGATTTTGAGTAAAATGAGTGCATTCGAGCATATGTGACATGGAACAACTTTC
The DNA here is from genome assembly GCF_027579695.1 of Neoarius graeffei. NCBI lineage: Eukaryota > Metazoa > Chordata > Actinopteri > Siluriformes > Ariidae > Neoarius > Neoarius graeffei. Next base: position 16,643,167 of record NC_083589.1, on the reverse strand, counting down.
TAAGCATGGATTTTCATGTTTTCGAGCTTTTAACACATTTTCATCATGTTTGTCATTTTAACTGTATAAGCACGTCTGAAACGAGTTTTCAACATAGTACTGTGATATGCACTTGTTCAGAGTGGCAAAACACACTTTGTTTCACCGAGTGCATGAAAACAGCTTTCCTACGGCAGGAGCTCACTCAGCCAGTCCGTAAAGCCGTTTCAGCGGATAAAACGCGTGGAGCAAGGAAAATTGATTTTGAGTGAAATGAGTGCATTCGAGCATATGTGACATGGAACAACTTTCTAAGCATGGATTTTCATGTTTTCGGGCTTTTAACACATTTTCATCATATTTGTCATTTTAACTGTATAAGCACGTCTGAAACGAGTTTTCAACGTACTACTGTGATATGCACTTGTTCAGAGTGGGAAAACACACTTTGTCACCGAGTGCATGAAAACAGCTTTCCTACGGCAGGAGCTCACTCAGCCAGTCTGTAAAGCCTTTTCAGCGGATAAAGCAAGCGTTTGGCAAAGAAAATTGATTTTGAGTAAAATGAGTGCATTCGAGCATATGTGACATGGAACAACTTTCTAAGCATGGATTTTCATGTTTTCGAGCTTTTAACACATTTTCATCATGTTTGTCATTTTAACTGTATAAGCACGTCTGAAACGAGTTTTCAACATAGTACTGTGATATGCACTTGTTCAGAGTGGCAAAACACACTTTGTTTCACCGAGTGCATGAAAACAGCTTTCCTACGGCAGGAGCTCACTCAGCCAGTCCGTAAAGCCGTTTCAGCGGATAAAACAAGCGTGTAGCAAGGAAAATTGATTTTGAGTGAAATGAGTGCATTCGAGCATATGTGACATGGAACAACTTTCTAAGCAGGGATTTTCATGTTTTCGAGCTTTTAACACATTTTCATCATATTTGTCATTTTAACTGTATAAGCACGTCTGAAACGAGTTTTCAACGTACTACTGTGATATGCACTTGTTCAGAGTGGGAAAACACACTTTGTCACCGAGTGCATGAAAACAGCTTTCCTACGGCAGGAGCTCACTCAGCCAGTCTGTAAAGCCTTTTCAGCGGATAAAGCAAGCGTTTGGCAAAGAAAATTGATTTTGAGTAAAATGAGTGCATTCGAGCATATGTGACATGGAACAACTTTCTAAGCATGGATTTTCATGTTTTCGAGCTTTTAACACATTTTCATCATGTTTGTCATTTTAACTGTATAAGCACGTCTGAAACGAGTTTTCAACATAGTACTGTGATATGCACTTGTTCAGAGTGGCAAAACACACTTTGTTTCACCGAGTGCATGAAAACAGCTTTCCTACGGCAGGAGCTCACTCAGCCAGTCCGTAAAGCCGTTTCAGCGGATAAAACGCGTGGAGCAAGGAACATTGATTTTGAGTGAAATGAGTGCATTCGAGCATATGTGACATGGAACAACTTTCTAAGCATGGATTTTCATGTTTTCGGGCTTTTAACACATTTTCATCATATTTGTCATTTTAACTGTATAAGCACGTCTGAAACGAGTTTTCAACGTACTACTGTGATATGCACTTGTTCAGAGTGGGAAAACACACTGTCACCGAGTGCATGAAAACAGCTTTCCTACGGCAGGAGCTCACTCAGCCAGTCTGTAAAGCCTTTTCAGCGGATAAAGCAAGCGTTTGGCAAAGAAAATTGATTTTGAGTAAAATGAGTGCATTCGAGCATATGTGACATGGAACAACTTTCTAAGCATGGATTTTCATGTTTTCGAGCTTTTAACACATTTTCATCATGTTTGTCATTTTAACTGTATAAGCACGTCTGAAACGAGTTTTCAACATAGTACTGTGATATGCACTTGTTCAGAGTGGCAAAACACACTTTGTTTCACCGAGTGCATGAAAACAGCTTTCCTACGGCAGGAGCTCACTCAGCCAGTCCGTAAAGCCGTTTCAGCGGATAAAACGCGTGGAGCAAGGAACATTGATTTTGAGTGAAATGAGTGCATTCGAGCATATGTGACATGGAACAACTTTCTAAGCATGGATTTTCATGTTTTCGGGTTTTTAACACATTTTCATCATATTTGTCATTTTAACTGTATAAGCACGTCTGAAACGAGTTTTCAACGTACTACTGTGATATGCACTTGTTCAGAGTGGGAAAACACACTTTGTCACCGAGTGCATGAAAACAGCTTTCCTACGGCAGGAGCTCACTCAGCCAGTCTGTAAAGCCTTTTCAGCGGATAAAGCAAGCGTTTGGCAAAGAAAATTGATTTTGAGTAAAATGAGTGCATTCGAGCATATGTGACATGGAACAACTTTCTAAGCATGGATTTTCATGTTTTCGAGCTTTTAACACATTTTCATCATGTTTGTCATTTTAACTGTATAAGCACGTCTGAAACGAGTTTTCAACATAGTACTGTGATATGCACTTGTTCAGAGTGGCAAAACACACTTTGTTTCACCGAGTGCATGAAAACAGCTTTCCTACGGCAGGAGCTCACTCAGCCAGTCTGTAAAGCCTTTTCAGCGGATAAAGCAAGCGTTTGGCAAAGAAAATTGATTTTGAGTAAAATGAGTGCATTCGAGCATATGTGACATGGAACAACTTTCTAAGCATGGATTTTCATGTTTTCGAGCTTTTAACACATTTTCATCATGTTTGTCATTTTAACTGTATAAGCACGTCTGAAACGAGTTTTCAACATAGTACTGTGATATGCACTTGTTCAGAGTGGCAAAACACACTTTGTTTCACCGAGTGCATGAAAACAGCTTTCCTACGGCAGGAGCTCACTCAGCCAGTCCGTAAAGCCGTTTCAGCGGATAAAACAAGCGTGTAGCAAGGAAAATTGATTTTGAGTGAAATGAGTGCATTCGAGCATATGTGACATGGAACAACTTTCTAAGCAGGGATTTTCATGTTTTCGAGCTTTTAACACATTTTCATCATATTTGTCATTTTAACTGTATAAGCACGTCTGAAACGAGTTTTCAACGTACTACTGTGATATGCACTTGTTCAGAGTGGGAAAACACACTTTGTCACCGAGTGCATGAAAACAGCTTTCCTACGGCAGGAGCTCACTCAGCCAGTCTGTAAAGCCTTTTCAGCGGATAAAGCAAGCGTTTGGCAAAGAAAATTGATTTTGAGTAAAATGAGTGCATTCGAGCATATGTGACATGGAACAACTTTCTAAGCATGGATTTTCATGTTTTCGAGCTTTTAACACATTTTCATCATGTTTGTCATTTTAACTGTATAAGCACGTCTGAAACGAGTTTTCAACATAGTACTGTGATATGCACTTGTTCAGAGTGGCAAAACACACTTTGTTTCACCGAGTGCATGAAAACAGCTTTCCTACGGCAGGAGCTCACTCAGCCAGTCCGTAAAGCCGTTTCAGCGGATAAAACGCGTGGAGCAAGGAACATTGATTTTGAGTGAAATGAGTGCATTCGAGCATATGTGACATGGAACAACTTTCTAAGCATGGATTTTCATGTTTTCGGGCTTTTAACACATTTTCATCATATTTGTCATTTTAACTGTATAAGCACGTCTGAAACGAGTTTTCAACGTACTACTGTGATATGCACTTGTTCAGAGTGGGAAAACACACTTTGTCACCGAGTGCATGAAAACAGCTTTCCTACGGCAGGAGCTCACTCAGCCAGTCTGTAAAGCCTTTTCAGCGGATAAAGCAAGCGTTTGGCAAAGAAAATTGATTTTGAGTAAAATGAGTGCATTCGAGCATATGTGACATGGAACAACTTTCTAAGCATGGATTTTCATGTTTTCGAGCTTTTAACACATTTTCATCATGTTTGTCATTTTAACTGTATAAGCACGTCTGAAACGAGTTTTCAACATAGTACTGTGATATGCACTTGTTCAGAGTGGCAAAACACACTTTGTTTCACCGAGTGCATGAAAACAGCTTTCCTACGGCAGGAGCTCACTCAGCCAGTCCGTAAAGCCGTTTCAGCGGATAAAACGCGTGGAGCAAGGAACATTGATTTTGAGTGAAATGAGTGCATTCGAGCATATGTGACATGGAACAACTTTCTAAGCATGGATTTTCATGTTTTCGGGCTTTTAACACATTTTCATCATATTTGTCATTTTAACTGTATAAGCACGTCTGAAACGAGTTTTCAACGTACTACTGTGATATGCACTTGTTCAGAGTGGGAAAACACACTTTGTCACCGAGTGCATGAAAACAGCTTTCCTACGGCAGGAGCTCACTCAGCCAGTCTGTAAAGCCTTTTCAGCGGATAAAGCAAGCGTTTGGCAAAGAAAATTGATTTTGAGTAAAATGAGTGCATTCGAGCATATGTGACATGGAACAACTTTCTAAGCATGGATTTTCATGTTTTCGAGCTTTTAACACATTTTCATCATGTTTGTCATTTTAACTGTATAAGCACGTCTGAAACGAGTTTTCAACATAGTACTGTGATATGCACTTGTTCAGAGTGGCAAAACACACTTTGTTTCACCGAGTGCATGAAAACAGCTTTCCAACGGCAGGAGCTCACTCAGCCAGTCCGTAAAGCCGTTTCAGCGGATAAAACAAGCGTGTAGCAAGGAAAATTGATTTTGAGTGAAATGAGTGCATTCGAGCATATGTGACATGGAACAACTTTCTAAGCAGGGATTTTCATGTTTTCGAGCTTTTAACACATTTTCATCATATTTGTCATTTTAACTGTATAAGCACGTCTGAAACGAGTTTTCAACGTACTACTGTGATATGCACTTGTTCAGAGTGGGAAAACACACTTTGTCACCGAGTGCATGAAAACAGCTTTCCTACGGCAGGAGCTCACTCAGCCAGTCTGTAAAGCCTTTTCAGCGGATAAAGCAAGCGTTTGGCAAAGAAAATTGATTTTGAGTAAAATGAGTGCATTCGAGCATATGTGACATGGAACAACTTTCTAAGCATGGATTTTCATGTTTTCGAGCTTTTAACACATTTTCATCATATTTGTCATTTTAACTGTATAAGCACGTCTGAAACGAGTTTTCAACGTACTACTGTGATATGCACTTGTTCAGAGTGGGAAAACACACTTTGTCACCGAGTGCATGAAAACAGCTTTCCTACGGCAGGAGCTCACTCAGCCAGTCTGTAAAGCCTTTTCAGCGGATAAAGCAAGCGTTTGGCAAAGAAAATTGATTTTGAGTAAAATGAGTGCATTCGAGCATATGTGACATGGAACAACTTTCTAAGCATGGATTTTCATGTTTTCGAGCTTTTAACACATTTTCATCATGTTTGTCATTTTAACTGTATAAGCACGTCTGAAACGAGTTTTCAACATAGTACTGTGATATGCACTTGTTCAGAGTGGCAAAACACACTTTGTTTCACCGAGTGCATGAAAACAGCTTTCCAACGGCAGGAGCTCACTCAGCCAGTCCGTAAAGCCGTTTCAGCGGATAAAACAAGCGTGTAGCAAGGAAAATTGATTTTGAGTGAAATGAGTGCATTCGAGCATATGTGACATGGAACAACTTTCTAAGCAGGGATTTTCATGTTTTCGAGCTTTTAACACATTTTCATCATATTTGTCATTTTAACTGTATAAGCACGTCTGAAACGAGTTTTCAACGTACTACTGTGATATGCACTTGTTCAGAGTGGGAAAACACACTTTGTCACCGAGTGCATGAAAACAGCTTTCCTACGGCAGGAGCTCACTCAGCCAGTCTGTAAAGCCTTTTCAGCGGATAAAGCAAGCGTTTGGCAAAGAAAATTGATTTTGAGTAAAATGAGTGCATTCGAGCATATGTGACATGGAACAACTTTCTAAGCATGGATTTTCATGTTTTCGAGCTTTTAACACATTTTCATCATGTTTGTCATTTTAACTGTATAAGCACGTCTGAAACGAGTTTTCAACATAGTACTGTGATATGCACTTGTTCAGAGTGGCAAAACACACTTTGTTTCACCGAGTGCATGAAAACAGCTTTCCTACGGCAGGAGCTCACTCAGCCAGTCCGTAAAGCCGTTTCAGCGGATAAAACGCGTGGAGCAAGGAACATTGATTTTGAGTGAAATGAGTGCATTCGAGCATATGTGACATGGAACAACTTTCTAAGCATGGATTTTCATGTTTTCGGGCTTTTAACACATTTTCATCATATTTGTCATTTTAACTGTATAAGCACGTCTGAAACGAGTTTTCAACGTACTACTGTGATATGCACTTGTTCAGAGTGGGAAAACACACTTTGTCACCGAGTGCATGAAAACAGCTTTCCTACGGCAGGAGCTCACTCAGCCAGTCTGTAAAGCCTTTTCAGCGGATAAAGCAAGCGTTTGGCAAAGAAAATTGATTTTGAGTAAAATGAGTGCATTCGAGCATATGTGACATGGAACAACTTTCTAAGCATGGATTTTCATGTTTTCGAGCTTTTAACACATTTTCATCATGTTTGTCATTTTAACTGTATAAGCACGTCTGAAACGAGTTTTCAACATAGTACTGTGATATGCACTTGTTCAGAGTGGCAAAACACACTTTGTTTCACCGAGTGCATGAAAACAGCTTTCCTACGGCAGGAGCTCACTCAGCCAGTCCGTAAAGCCGTTTCAGCGGATAAAACGCGTGGAGCAAGGAACATTGATTTTGAGTGAAATGAGTGCATTCGAGCATATGTGACATGGAACAACTTTCTAAGCATGGATTTTCATGTTTTCGGGCTTTTAACACATTTTCATCATATTTGTCATTTTAACTGTATAAGCACGTCTGAAACGAGTTTTCAACGTACTACTGTGATATGCACTTGTTCAGAGTGGGAAAACACACTTTGTCACCGAGTGCATGAAAACAGCTTTCCTACGGCAGGAGCTCACTCAGCCAGTCTGTAAAGCCTTTTCAGCGGATAAAGCAAGCGTTTGGCAAAGAAAATTGATTTTGAGTAAAATGAGTGCATTCGAGCATATGTGACATGGAACAACTTTCTAAGCATGGATTTTCATGTTTTCGAGCTTTTAACACATTTTCATCATGTTTGTCATTTTAACTGTATAAGCACGTCTGAAACGAGTTTTCAACATAGTACTGTGATATGCACTTGTTCAGAGTGGCAAAACACACTTTGTTTCACCGAGTGCATGAAAACAGCTTTCCTACGGCAGGAGCTCACTCAGCCAGTCCGTAAAGCCGTTTCAGCGGATAAAACAAGCGTGTAGCAAGGAAAATTGATTTTGAGTGAAATGAGTGCATTCGAGCATATGTGACATGGAACAACTTTCTAAGCAGGGATTTTCATGTTTTCGAGCTTTTAACACATTTTCATCATATTTGTCATTTTAACTGTATAAGCACGTCTGAAACGAGTTTTCAACGTACTACTGTGATATGCACTTGTTCAGAGTGGGAAAACACACTTTGTCACCGAGTGCATGAAAACAGCTTTCCTACGGCAGGAGCTCACTCAGCCAGTGTGTAAAGCCTTTTCAGCGGATAAAGCAAGCGTTTGGCAAAGAAAATTGATTTTGAGTAAAATGAGTGCATTCGAGCATATGTGACATGGAACAACTTTCTAAGCATGGATTTTCATGTTTTCGAGCTTTTAACACATTTTCATCATGTTTGTCATTTTAACTGTATAAGCACGTCTGAAACGAGTTTTCAACATAGTACTGTGATATGCACTTGTTCAGAGTGGCAAAACACACTTTGTTTCACCGAGTGCATGAAAACAGCTTTCCTACGGCAGGAGCTCACTCAGCCAGTCCGTAAAGCCGTTTCAGCGGATAAAACGCGTGGAGCAAGGAACATTGATTTTGAGTGAAATGAGTGCATTCGAGCATATGTGACATGGAACAACTTTCTAAGCATGGATTTTCATGTTTTCGGGCTTTTAACACATTTTCATCATATTTGTCATTTTAACTGTATAAGCACGTCTGAAACGAGTTTTCAACGTACTACTGTGATATGCACTTGTTCAGAGTGGGAAAACACACTTTGTCACCGAGTGCATGAAAACAGCTTTCCTACGGCAGGAGCTCACTCAGCCAGTCTGTAAAGCCTTTTCAGCGGATAAAGCAAGCGTTTGGCAAAGAAAATTGATTTTGAGTAAAATGAGTGCATTCGAGCATATGTGACATGGAACAACTTTCTAAGCATGGATTTTCATGTTTTCGAGCTTTTAACACATTTTCATCATGTTTGTCATTTTAACTGTATAAGCACGTCTGAAACGAGTTTTCAACATAGTACTGTGATATGCACTTGTTCAGAGTGGCAAAACACACTTTGTTTCACCGAGTGCATGAAAACAGCTTTCCTACGGCAGGAGCTCACTCAGCCAGTCCGTAAAGCCGTTTCAGCGGATAAAACAAGCGTGTAGCAAGGAAAATTGATTTTGAGTGAAATGAGTGCATTCGAGCATATGTGACATGGAACAACTTTCTAAGCAGGGATTTTCATGTTTTCGAGCTTTTAACACATTTTCATCATATTTGTCATTTTAACTGTATAAGCACGTCTGAAACGAGTTTTCAACGTACTACTGTGATATGCACTTGTTCAGAGTGGGAAAACACACTTTGTCACCGAGTGCATGAAAACAGCTTTCCTACGGCAGGAGCTCACTCAGCCAGTCTGTAAAGCCTTTTCAGCGGATAAAGCAAGCGTTTGGCAAAGAAAATTGATTTTGAGTAAAATGAGTGCATTCGAGCATATGTGACATGGAACAACTTTCTAAGCATGGATTTTCATGTTTTCGAGCTTTTAACACATTTTCATCATGTTTGTCATTTTAACTGTATAAGCACGTCTGAAACGAGTTTTCAACATAGTACTGTGATATGCACTTGTTCAGAGTGGCAAAACACACTTTGTTTCACCGAGTGCATGAAAACAGCTTTCCTACGGCAGGAGCTCACTCAGCCAGTCCGTAAAGCCGTTTCAGCGGATAAAACGCGTGGAGCAAGGAACATTGATTTTGAGTGAAATGAGTGCATTCGAGCATATGTGACATGGAACAACTTTCTAAGCATGGATTTTCATGTTTTCGGGCTTTTAACACATTTTCATCATATTTGTCATTTTAACTGTATAAGCACGTCTGAAACGAGTTTTCAACGTACTACTGTGATATGCACTTGTTCAGAGTGGGAAAACACACTGTCACCGAGTGCATGAAAACAGCTTTCCTACGGCAGGAGCTCACTCAGCCAGTCTGTAAAGCCTTTTCAGCGGATAAAGCAAGCGTTTGGCAAAGAAAATTGATTTTGAGTAAAATGAGTGCATTCGAGCATATGTGACATGGAACAACTTTCTAAGCATGGATTTTCATGTTTTCGAGCTTTTAACACATTTTCATCATGTTTGTCATTTTAACTGTATAAGCACGTCTGAAACGAGTTTTCAACATAGTACTGTGATATGCACTTGTTCAGAGTGGCAAAACACACTTTGTTTCACCGAGTGCATGAAAACAGCTTTCCTACGGCAGGAGCTCACTCAGCCAGTCCGTAAAGCCGTTTCAGCGGATAAAACGCGTGGAGCAAGGAACATTGATTTTGAGTGAAATGAGTGCATTCGAGCATATGTGACATGGAACAACTTTCTAAGCATGGATTTTCATGTTTTCGGGTTTTTAACACATTTTCATCATATTTGTCATTTTAACTGTATAAGCACGTCTGAAACGAGTTTTCAACGTACTACTGTGATATGCACTTGTTCAGAGTGGGAAAACACACTTTGTCACCGAGTGCATGAAAACAGCTTTCCTACGGCAGGAGCTCACTCAGCCAGTCTGTAAAGCCTTTTCAGCGGATAAAGCAAGCGTTTGGCAAAGAAAATTGATTTTGAGTAAAATGAGTGCATTCGAGCATATGTGACATGGAACAACTTTCTAAGCATGGATTTTCATGTTTTCGAGCTTTTAACACATTTTCATCATGTTTGTCATTTTAACTGTATAAGCACGTCTGAAACGAGTTTTCAACATAGTACTGTGATATGCACTTGTTCAGAGTGGCAAAACACACTTTGTTTCACCGAGTGCATGAAAACAGCTTTCCTACGGCAGGAGCTCACTCAGCCAGTCTGTAAAGCCTTTTCAGCGGATAAAGCAAGCGTTTGGCAAAGAAAATTGATTTTGAGTAAAATGAGTGCATTCGAGCATATGTGACATGGAACAACTTTCTAAGCATGGATTTTCATGTTTTCGAGCTTTTAACACATTTTCATCATGTTTGTCATTTTAACTGTATAAGCACGTCTGAAACGAGTTTTCAACATAGTACTGTGATATGCACTTGTTCAGAGTGGCAAAACACACTTTGTTTCACCGAGTGCATGAAAACAGCTTTCCTACGGCAGGAGCTCACTCAGCCAGTCCGTAAAGCCGTTTCAGCGGATAAAACAAGCGTGTAGCAAGGAAAATTGATTTTGAGTGAAATGAGTGCATTCGAGCATATGTGACATGGAACAACTTTCTAAGCAGGGATTTTCATGTTTTCGAGCTTTTAACACATTTTCATCATATTTGTCATTTTAACTGTATAAGCACGTCTGAAACGAGTTTTCAACGTACTACTGTGATATGCACTTGTTCAGAGTGGGAAAACACACTTTGTCACCGAGTGCATGAAAACAGCTTTCCTACGGCAGGAGCTCACTCAGCCAGTCTGTAAAGCCTTTTCAGCGGATAAAGCAAGCGTTTGGCAAAGAAAATTGATTTTGAGTAAAATGAGTGCATTCGAGCATATGTGACATGGAACAACTTTCTAAGCATGGATTTTCATGTTTTCGAGCTTTTAACACATTTTCATCATGTTTGTCATTTTAACTGTATAAGCACGTCTGAAACGAGTTTTCAACATAGTACTGTGATATGCACTTGTTCAGAGTGGCAAAACACACTTTGTTTCACCGAGTGCATGAAAACAGCTTTCCTACGGCAGGAGCTCACTCAGCCAGTCCGTAAAGCCGTTTCAGCGGATAAAACGCGTGGAGCAAGGAACATTGATTTTGAGTGAAATGAGTGCATTCGAGCATATGTGACATGGAACAACTTTCTAAGCATGGATTTTCATGTTTTCGGGCTTTTAACACATTTTCATCATATTTGTCATTTTAACTGTATAAGCACGTCTGAAACGAGTTTTCAACGTACTACTGTGATATGCACTTGTTCAGAGTGGGAAAACACACTTTGTCACCGAGTGCATGAAAACAGCTTTCCTACGGCAGGAGCTCACTCAGCCAGTCTGTAAAGCCTTTTCAGCGGATAAAGCAAGCGTTTGGCAAAGAAAATTGATTTTGAGTAAAATGAGTGCATTCGAGCATATGTGACATGGAACAACTTTCTAAGCATGGATTTTCATGTTTTCGAGCTTTTAACACATTTTCATCATGTTTGTCATTTTAACTGTATAAGCACGTCTGAAACGAGTTTTCAACATAGTACTGTGATATGCACTTGTTCAGAGTGGCAAAACACACTTTGTTTCACCGAGTGCATGAAAACAGCTTTCCTACGGCAGGAGCTCACTCAGCCAGTCCGTAAAGCCGTTTCAGCGGATAAAACGCGTGGAGCAAGGAACATTGATTTTGAGTGAAATGAGTGCATTCGAGCATATGTGACATGGAACAACTTTCTAAGCATGGATTTTCATGTTTTCGGGCTTTTAACACATTTTCATCATATTTGTCATTTTAACTGTATAAGCACGTCTGAAACGAGTTTTCAACGTACTACTGTGATATGCACTTGTTCAGAGTGGGAAAACACACTTTGTCACCGAGTGCATGAAAACAGCTTTCCTACGGCAGGAGCTCACTCAGCCAGTCTGTAAAGCCTTTTCAGCGGATAAAGCAAGCGTTTGGCAAAGAAAATTGATTTTGAGTAAAATGAGTGCATTCGAGCATATGTGACATGGAACAACTTTCTAAGCATGGATTTTCATGTTTTCGAGCTTTTAACACATTTTCATCATGTTTGTCATTTTAACTGTATAAGCACGTCTGAAACGAGTTTTCAACATAGTACTGTGATATGCACTTGTTCAGAGTGGCAAAACACACTTTGTTTCACCGAGTGCATGAAAACAGCTTTCCAACGGCAGGAGCTCACTCAGCCAGTCCGTAAAGCCGTTTCAGCGGATAAAACAAGCGTGTAGCAAGGAAAATTGATTTTGAGTGAAATGAGTGCATTCGAGCATATGTGACATGGAACAACTTTCTAAGCAGGGATTTTCATGTTTTCGAGCTTTTAACACATTTTCATCATATTTGTCATTTTAACTGTATAAGCACGTCTGAAACGAGTTTTCAACGTACTACTGTGATATGCACTTGTTCAGAGTGGGAAAACACACTTTGTCACCGAGTGCATGAAAACAGCTTTCCTACGGCAGGAGCTCACTCAGCCAGTCTGTAAAGCCTTTTCAGCGGATAAAGCAAGCGTTTGGCAAAGAAAATTGATTTTGAGTAAAATGAGTGCATTCGAGCATATGTGACATGGAACAACTTTCTAAGCATGGATTTTCATGTTTTCGAGCTTTTAACACATTTTCATCATATTTGTCATTTTAACTGTATAAGCACGTCTGAAACGAGTTTTCAACGTACTACTGTGATATGCACTTGTTCAGAGTGGGAAAACACACTTTGTCACCGAGTGCATGAAAACAGCTTTCCTACGGCAGGAGCTCACTCAGCCAGTCTGTAAAGCCTTTTCAGCGGATAAAGCAAGCGTTTGGCAAAGAAAATTGATTTTGAGTAAAATGAGTGCATTCGAGCATATGTGACATGGAACAACTTTCTAAGCATGGATTTTCATGTTTTCGAGCTTTTAACACATTTTCATCATGTTTGTCATTTTAACTGTATAAGCACGTCTGAAACGAGTTTTCAACATAGTACTGTGATATGCACTTGTTCAGAGTGGCAAAACACACTTTGTTTCACCGAGTGCATGAAAACAGCTTTCCAACGGCAGGAGCTCACTCAGCCAGTCCGTAAAGCCGTTTCAGCGGATAAAACAAGCGTGTAGCAAGGAAAATTGATTTTGAGTGAAATGAGTGCATTCGAGCATATGTGACATGGAACAACTTTCTAAGCAGGGATTTTCATGTTTTCGAGCTTTTAACACATTTTCATCATATTTGTCATTTTAACTGTATAAGCACGTCTGAAACGAGTTTTCAACGTACTACTGTGATATGCACTTGTTCAGAGTGGGAAAACACACTTTGTCACCGAGTGCATGAAAACAGCTTTCCTACGGCAGGAGCTCACTCAGCCAGTCTGTAAAGCCTTTTCAGCGGATAAAGCAAGCGTTTGGCAAAGAAAATTGATTTTGAGTAAAATGAGTGCATTCGAGCATATGTGACATGGAACAACTTTCTAAGCATGGATTTTCATGTTTTCGAGCTTTTAACACATTTTCATCATGTTTGTCATTTTAACTGTATAAGCACGTCTGAAACGAGTTTTCAACATAGTACTGTGATATGCACTTGTTCAGAGTGGCAAAACACACTTTGTTTCACCGAGTGCATGAAAACAGCTTTCCTACGGCAGGAGCTCACTCAGCCAGTCCGTAAAGCCGTTTCAGCGGATAAAACGCGTGGAGCAAGGAACATTGATTTTGAGTGAAATGAGTGCATTCGAGCATATGTGACATGGAACAACTTTCTAAGCATGGATTTTCATGTTTTCGGGTTTTTAACACATTTTCATCATATTTGTCATTTTAACTGTATAAGCACGTCTGAAACGAGTTTTCAACGTACTACTGTGATATGCACTTGTTCAGAGTGGGAAAACACACTTTGTCACCGAGTGCATGAAAACAGCTTTCCTACGGCAGGAGCTCACTCAGCCAGTCTGTAAAGCCTTTTCAGCGGATAAAGCAAGCGTTTGGCAAAGAAAATTGATTTTGAGTAAAATGAGTGCATTCGAGCATATGTGACATGGAACAACTTTCTAAGCATGGATTTTCATGTTTTCGAGCTTTTAACACATTTTCATCATGTTTGTCATTTTAACTGTATAAGCACGTCTGAAACGAGTTTTCAACATAGTACTGTGATATGCACTTGTTCAGAGTGGCAAAACACACTTTGTTTCACCGAGTGCATGAAAACAGCTTTCCTACGGCAGGAGCTCACTCAGCCAGTCTGTAAAGCCTTTTCAGCGGATAAAGCAAGCGTTTGGCAAAGAAAATTGATTTTGAGTAAAATGAGTGCATTCGAGCATATGTGACATGGAACAACTTTCTAAGCATGGATTTTCATGTTTTCGAGCTTTTAACACATTTTCATCATGTTTGTCATTTTAACTGTATAAGCACGTCTGAAACGAGTTTTCAACATAGTACTGTGATATGCACTTGTTCAGAGTGGCAAAACACACTTTGTTTCACCGAGTGCATGAAAACAGCTTTCCTACGGCAGGAGCTCACTCAGCCAGTCCGTAAAGCCGTTTCAGCGGATAAAACAAGCGTGTAGCAAGGAAAATTGATTTTGAGTGAAATGAGTGCATTCGAGCATATGTGACATGGAACAACTTTCTAAGCAGGGATTTTCATGTTTTCGAGCTTTTAACACATTTTCATCATATTTGTCATTTTAACTGTATAAGCACGTCTGAAACGAGTTTTCAACGTACTACTGTGATATGCACTTGTTCAGAGTGGGAAAACACACTTTGTCACCGAGTGCATGAAAACAGCTTTCCTACGGCAGGAGCTCACTCAGCCAGTCTGTAAAGCCTTTTCAGCGGATAAAGCAAGCGTTTGGCAAAGAAAATTGATTTTGAGTAAAATGAGTGCATTCGAGCATATGTGACATGGAACAACTTTCTAAGCATGGATTTTCATGTTTTCGAGCTTTTAACACATTTTCATCATGTTTGTCATTTTAACTGTATAAGCACGTCTGAAACGAGTTTTCAACATAGTACTGTGATATGCACTTGTTCAGAGTGGCAAAACACACTTTGTTTCACCGAGTGCATGAAAACAGCTTTCCTACGGCAGGAGCTCACTCAGCCAGTCCGTAAAGCCGTTTCAGCGGATAAAACGCGTGGAGCAAGGAACATTGATTTTGAGTGAAATGAGTGCATTCGAGCATATGTGACATGGAACAACTTTCTAAGCATGGATTTTCATGTTTTCGGGCTTTTAACACATTTTCATCATATTTGTCATTTTAACTGTATAAGCACGTCTGAAACGAGTTTTCAACGTACTACTGTGATATGCACTTGTTCAGAGTGGGAAAACACACTTTGTCACCGAGTGCATGAAAACAGCTTTCCTACGGCAGGAGCTCACTCAGCCAGTCTGTAAAGCCTTTTCAGCGGATAAAGCAAGCGTTTGGCAAAGAAAATTGATTTTGAGTAAAATGAGTGCATTCGAGCATATGTGACATGGAACAACTTTCTAAGCATGGATTTTCATGTTTTCGAGCTTTTAACACATTTTCATCATGTTTGTCATTTTAACTGTATAAGCACGTCTGAAACGAGTTTTCAACATAGTACTGTGATATGCACTTGTTCAGAGTGGCAAAACACACTTTGTTTCACCGAGTGCATGAAAACAGCTTTCCTACGGCAGGAGCTCACTCAGCCAGTCCGTAAAGCCCGTTTCAGCGGATAAAAACGCGTGGAGCAAGGAACATTGATTTTGAGTGAAATGAGTGCATTCGAGCATATGTGACATGGAACAACTTTCTAAGCATGGATTTTCATGTTTTCGGGCTTTTAACACATTTTCATCATATTTGTCATTTTAACTGTATAAGCACGTCTGAAACGAGTTTTCAACGTACTACTGTGATATGCACTTGTTCAGAGTGGGAAAACACACTTTGTCACCGAGTGCATGAAAACAGCTTTCCTACGGCAGGAGCTCACTCAGCCAGTCTGTAAAGCCTTTTCAGCGGATAAAAGCAAGCGTTTGGCAAAGAAAATTGATTTTGAGTAAAATGAGTGCATTCGAGCATATGTGACATGGAACAACTTTCTAAGCATGGATTTTCATGTTTTCGAGCTTTTAACACATTTTCATCATGTTTGTCATTTTAACTGTATAAGCACGTCTGAAACGAGTTTTCAACATAGTACTGTGATATGCACTTGTTCAGAGTGGCAAAACACACTTTGTTTCACCGAGTGCATGAAAACAGCTTTCCAACGGCAGGAGCTCACTCAGCCAGTCCGTAAAGCCGTTTCAGCGGATAAAACAAGCGTGTAGCAAGGAAAATTGATTTTGAGTGAAATGAGTGCATTCGAGCATATGTGACATGGAACAACTTTCTAAGCAGGGATTTTCATGTTTTCGAGCTTTTAACACATTTTCATCATATTTGTCATTTTAACTGTATAAGCACGTCTGAAACGAGTTTTCAACGTACTACTGTGATATGCACTTGTTCAGAGTGGGAAAACACACTTTGTCACCGAGTGCATGAAAACAGCTTTCCTACGGCAGGAGCTCACTCAGCCAGTCTGTAAAGCCTTTTCAGCGGATAAAGCAAGCGTTTGGCAAAGAAAATTGATTTTGAGTAAAATGAGTGCATTCGAGCATATGTGACATGGAACAACTTTCTAAGCATGGATTTTCATGTTTTCGAGCTTTTAACACATTTTCATCATATTTGTCATTTTAACTGTATAAGCACGTCTGAAACGAGTTTTCAACGTACTACTGTGATATGCACTTGTTCAGAGTGGGAAAACACACTTTGTCACCGAGTGCATGAAAACAGCTTTCCTACGGCAGGAGCTCACTCAGCCAGTCTGTAAAGCCTTTTCAGCGGATAAAGCAAGCGTTTGGCAAAGAAAATTGATTTTGAGTAAAATGAGTGCATTCGAGCATATGTGACATGGAACAACTTTCTAAGCATGGATTTTCATGTTTTCGAGCTTTTAACACATTTTCATCATGTTTGTCATTTTAACTGTATAAGCACGTCTGAAACGAGTTTTCAACATAGTACTGTGATATGCACTTGTTCAGAGTGGCAAAACACACTTTGTTTCACCGAGTGCATGAAAACAGCTTTCCAACGGCAGGAGCTCACTCAGCCAGTCCGTAAAGCCGTTTCAGCGGATAAAACAAGCGTGTAGCAAGGAAAATTGATTTTGAGTGAAATGAGTGCATTCGAGCATATGTGACATGGAACAACTTTCTAAGCAGGGATTTTCATGTTTTCGAGCTTTTAACACATTTTCATCATATTTGTCATTTTAACTGTATAAGCACGTCTGAAACGAGTTTTCAACGTACTACTGTGATATGCACTTGTTCAGAGTGGGAAAACACACTTTGTCACCGAGTGCATGAAAACAGCTTTCCTACGGCAGGAGCTCACTCAGCCAGTCTGTAAAGCCTTTTCAGCGGATAAAGCAAGCGTTTGGCAAAGAAAATTGATTTTTGAGTAAAATGAGTGCATTCGAGCATATGTGACATGGAACAACTTTCTAAGCATGGATTTTCATGTTTTCGAGCTTTTAACACATTTTCATCATGTTTGTCATTTTAACTGTATAAGCACGTCTGAAACGAGTTTTCAACATAGTACTGTGATATGCACTTGTTCAGAGTGGCAAAACACACTTTGTTTCACCGAGTGCATGAAAACAGCTTTCCTACGGCAGGAGCTCACTCAGCCAGTCCGTAAAGCCGTTTCAGCGGATAAAACGCGTGGAGCAAGGAACATTGATTTTGAGTGAAATGAGTGCATTCGAGCATATGTGACATGGAACAACTTTCTAAGCATGGATTTTCATGTTTTCGGGCTTTTAACACATTTTCATCATATTTGTCATTTTAACTGTATAAGCACGTCTGAAACGAGTTTTCAACGTACTACTGTGATATGCACTTGTTCAGAGTGGGAAAACACACTTTGTCACCGAGTGCATGAAAACAGCTTTCCTACGGCAGGAGCTCACTCAGCCAGTCTGTAAAGCCTTTTCAGCGGATAAAGCAAGCGTTTGGCAAAGAAAATTGATTTTGAGTAAAATGAGTGCATTCGAGCATATGTGACATGGAACAACTTTCTAAGCATGGATTTTCATGTTTTCGAGCTTTTAACACATTTTCATCATGTTTGTCATTTTAACTGTATAAGCACGTCTGAAACGAGTTTTCAACATAGTACTGTGATATGCACTTGTTCAGAGTGGCAAAACACACTTTGTTTCACCGAGTGCATGAAAACAGCTTTCCTACGGCAGGAGCTCACTCAGCCAGTCCGTAAAGCCGTTTCAGCGGATAAAACGCGTGGGAGCAAGGAACATTGATTTTGAGTGAAATGAGTGCATTCGAGCATATGTGACATGGAACAACTTTCTAAGCATGGATTTTCATGTTTTCGGGCTTTTAACACATTTTCATCATATTTGTCATTTTAACTGTATAAGCACGTCTGAAACGAGTTTTCAACGTACTACTGTGATATGCACTTGTTCAGAGTGGGAAAACACACTTTGTCACCGAGTGCATGAAAACAGCTTTCCTACGGCAGGAGCTCACTCAGCCAGTCTGTAAAGCCTTTTCAGCGGATAAAGCAAGCGTTTGGCAAAGAAAATTGATTTTGAGTAAAATGAGTGCATTCGAGCATATGTGACATGGAACAACTTTCTAAGCATGGATTTTCATGTTTTCGAGCTTTTAACACATTTTCATCATGTTTGTCATTTTAACTGTATAAGCACGTCTGAAACGAGTTTTCAACATAGTACTGTGATATGCACTTGTTCAGAGTGGCAAAACACACTTTGTTTCACGAGTGCATGAAAAACAGCTTTCCTACGGCAGGAGCTCACTCAGCCAGTCCGTAAAGCCGTTTCAGCGGATAAAACAAGCGTGTAGCAAGGAAAATTGATTTTGAGTGAAATGAGTGCATTCGAGCATATGTGACATGGAACAACTTTCTAAGATTTTCATGTTTTCGAGCTTTTAACACATTTTCATCATATTTGTCATTTTAACTGTATAAGCACGTCTGAAACGAGTTTTCAACGTACTACTGTGATATGCACTTGTTCAGAGTGGGAAAACACACTTTGTCACCGAGTGCATGAAAACAGCTTTCCTACGGCAGGAGCTCACTCAGCCAGTGTGTAAAGCCTTTTCAGCGGATAAAGCAAGCGTTTGGCAAAGAAAATTGATTTTGAGTAAAATGAGTGCATTCGAGCATATGTGACATGGAACAACTTTCTAAGCATGGATTTTCATGTTTTCGAGCTTTTAACACATTTTCATCATGTTTGTCATTTTAACTGTATAAGCACGTCTGAAACGAGTTTTCAACATAGTACTGTGATATGCACTTGTTCAGAGTGGCAAAACACACTTTGTTTCACCGAGTGCATGAAAACAGCTTTCCTACGGCAGGAGCTCACTCAGCCAGTCCGTAAAGCCGTTTCAGCGGATAAAACGCGTGGAGCAAGGAACATTGATTTTGAGTGAAATGAGTGCATTCGAGCATATGTGACATGGAACAACTTTCTAAGCATGGATTTTCATGTTTTCGGGCTTTTAACACATTTTCATCATATTTGTCATTTTAACTGTATAAGCACGTCTGAAACGAGTTTTCAACGTACTACTGTGATATGCACTTGTTCAGAGTGGGAAAACACACTTTGTCACCGAGTGCATGAAAACAGCTTTCCTACGGCAGGAGCTCACTCAGCCAGTCTGTAAAGCCTTTTCAGCGGATAAAGCAAGCGTTTGGCAAAGAAAATTGATTTTGAGTAAAATGAGTGCATTCGAGCATATGTGACATGGAACAACTTTCTAAGCATGGATTTTCATGTTTTCGAGCTTTTAACACATTTTCATCATGTTTGTCATTTTAACTGTATAAGCACGTCTGAAACGAGTTTTCAACATAGTACTGTGATATGCACTTGTTCAGAGTGGCAAAACACACTTTGTTTCACCGAGTGCATGAAAACAGCTTTCCTACGGCAGGAGCTCACTCAGCCAGTCCGTAAAGCCGTTTCAGCGGATAAAACGCGTGGAGCAAGGAACATTGATTTTGAGTGAAATGAGTGCATTCGAGCATATGTGACATGGAACAACTTTCTAAGCATGGATTTTCATGTTTTCGGGCTTTTAACACATTTTCATCATATTTGTCATTTTAACTGTATAAGCACGTCTGAAACGAGTTTTCAACGTACTACTGTGATATGCACTTGTTCAGAGTGGGAAAACACACTTTGTCACCGAGTGCATGAAAACAGCTTTCCTACGGCAGGAGCTCACTCAGCCAGTCTGTAAAGCCTTTTCAGCGGATAAAGCAAGCGTTTGGCAAAGAAAATTGATTTTGAGTAAAATGAGTGCATTCGAGCATATGTGACATGGAACAACTTTCTAAGCATGGATTTTCATGTTTTCGAGCTTTTAACACATTTTCATCATGTTTGTCATTTTAACTGTATAAGCACGTCTGAAACGAGTTTTCAACATAGTACTGTGATATGCACTTGTTCAGAGTGGCAAAACACACTTTGTTTCACCGAGTGCATGAAAACAGCTTTCCTACGGCAGGAGCTCACTCAGCCAGTCCGTAAAGCCGTTTCAGCGGATAAAACAAGCGTGTAGCAAGGAAAATTGATTTTGAGTGAAATGAGTGCATTCGAGCATATGTGACATGGAACAACTTTCTAAGCAGGGATTTTCATGTTTTCGAGCTTTTAACACATTTTCATCATATTTGTCATTTTAACTGTATAAGCACGTCTGAAACGAGTTTTCAACGTACTACTGTGATATGCACTTGTTCAGAGTGGGAAAACACACTTTGTCACCGAGTGCATGAAAACAGCTTTCCTACGGCAGGAGCTCACTCAGCCAGTCTGTAAAGCCTTTTCAGCGGATAAAGCAAGCGTTTGGCAAAGAAAATTGATTTTGAGTAAAATTAGTGCATTCGAGCATATGTGACAATGGAACAACTTTCTAAGCATGGATTTTCATGTTTTCGAGCTTTTAACACATTTTCATCATATTTGTCATTTTAACTGTATAAGCACGTCTGAAACGAGTTTTCAACGTACTACTGTGATATGCACTTGTTCAGAGTGGAAAACACACTTTGTCACCGAGTGCATGAAAACAGCTTTCCTACGGCAGGAGCCTCACTCAGCCAGTCTGTAAAGCCTTTTCAGCGGATAAAGCAAGCGTTTGGCAAAGAAAATTGATTTTGAGTAAAATGAGTGCATTCGAGCATATGTGACATGGAACAACTTTCTAAGCATGGATTTTCATGTTTTCGAGCTTTTAACAACATTTTCATCATGTTTGTCATTTTAACTGTATAAGCACGTCTGAAACGAGTTTTCAACATAGTACTGTGATATGCACTTGTTCAGAGTGGCAAAACACACTTTGTTTCACCGAGTGCATGAAAACAGCTTTCCAACGGCAGGAGCTCACTCAGCCAGTCCGTAAAGCCGTTTCAGCGGATAAAACAAGCGTGTGTAGCAAGGAAAATTGATTTTGAGTGAAATGAGTGCATTCGAGCATATGTGACATGGAACAACTTTCTAAGCAGGGATTTTCATGTTTTCGAGCTTCTTAACACATTTTTCATCATATTTGTCATTTTAACTGTATAAGCACGTCTGAAACGAGTTTTCAACGTACTACTGTGATATGCACTTGTTCAGAGTGGGGAAAACACACTTTGTCACCGAGTGCATGAAAACAGCTTTCCTACGGCAGGAGCTCACTCAGCCAGTCTGTAAAGCCTTTTCAGCGGATAAAGCAAGCGTTTGGCAAAGAAAATTGATTTTGAGTAAAATGAGTGCATTCGAGCATATGTGACATGGAACAACTTTCTAAGCATGGATTTTCATGTTTTCGAGCTTTTAACACATTTTCATCATGTTTGTCATTTTAACTCGTATAAGCACGTCTGAAACGAGTTTTCAACATTAGTACTGTGATATGCACTTGTTCAGAGTGGCAAAACACACTTTGTTTCACCGAGTGCATGAAAACAGCTTTCCTACGGCAGGAGCTCACTCAGCCAGTCCGTAAAGCCGTTTCAGCGGATAAAACGCGTGGAGCAAGGAACCATTGATTTTGAGTGAAATGAGTGCATTCGAGCATATGTGACATGGAACAACTTTCTAAGCATGGATTTTCATGTTTTCGGGCTTTTAACACATTTTCATCATATTTGTCATTTTAACTGTATAAGCACGTCTGAAACGAGTTTTCAACGTACTACTGTGATATGCACTTGTTCAGAGTGGGAAAACACACTTTGTCACCGAGTGCATGAAAACAGCTTTCCTACGGCAGGAGCTCACTCAGCCAGTCTGTAAAGCCTTTTCAGCGGATAAAGCAGAGCGTTTGGCAAAGAAAATTGATTTTGAGTAAAATGAGTGCATTCGAGCATATGTGACATGGAACAACTTTCTAAGCATGGATTTTCATGTTTTCGAGCTTTTAACACATTTTCATCATGTTTGTCATTTTAACTGTATAAGCACGTCTGAAACGAGTTTTCAACCATAGTACTGTGATATGCACTTGTTCAGAGTGGCAAAACACACTTTGTTTCACCGAGTGCATGAAAACAGCTTTCCTACGGCAGGAGCTCACTCAGCCAGTCCGTAAAGCCGTTTCAGCGGATAAAACGCGTGGAGCAAAGGAACATTGATTTTGAGTGAAATGAGTGCATTCGAGCATATGTGACATGGAACAACTTTCTAAGCATGGATTTTCATGTTTTCGGGCTTTTAACACATTTTCATCATATTTGTCATTTTAACTGTATAAGCACGTCTGAAACGAGTTTTCAACGTACTACTGTGATATGCACTTGTTCAGAGTGGGAAAACACACTTTGTCACCGAGTGCATGAAAACAGCTTTCCTACGGCAGGAGCTCACTCAGCCAGTCTGTAAAGCCTTTTCAGCGGATAAAGCAAGCGTTTGGCAAAGAAAATTGATTTTGAGTAAAATGAGTGCATTCGAGCATATGTGACATGGAACAACTTTCTAAGCATGGATTTTCATGTTTTCGAGCTTTTAACACATTTTCATCATGTTTGTCATTTAACTGTATAAGCACGTCTGAAACGAGTTTTCAACATAGTACTGTGATATGCACTTGTTCAGAGTGGCAAAACACACTTTGTATTCACCGAGTGCATGAAACAGCTTTCCTACGGCAGGAGCTCACTCAGCCAGTCCGTAAAGCCGTTTCAGCGGATAAAACAAGCGTGTAGCAAGGAAAATTGATTTTGAGTGAAATGAGTGCATTCGAGCATATGTGACATGGAACAACTTTCTAAGCAGGGATTTTCATGTTTCGAGCTTTTAACACATTTTCATCATATTTGTCATTTTAACTGTATAAGCACGTCTGAAACGAGTTTTCAACGTACTACTGTGATATGCACTTGTTCAGAGTGGGAAAACACACTTTGTCACCGAGTGCATGAAAACAGCTTTCCTACGGCAGGAGCTCACTCAGCCAGTCTGTAAAGCCTTTTCAGCGGAATAAAGCAAGCGTTTGGCAAAGAAAATTGATTTTGAGTAAAATGAGTGCATTCGAGCATATGTGACATGGAACAACTTTCTAAGCATGGATTTTCATGTTTTCGAGCTTTTAACACATTTTCATCATATTTGTCATTTTAACTGTATAAGCACGTCTGAAACGAGTTTTCAACGTACTACTGTGATATGCACTTGTTCAGAGTGGGAAAACACACTTTGTCACCGCGAGTGCATGAAAACAGCTTTCCTACGGCAGGAGCTCACTCAGCCAGTCTGTAAAGCCTTTTCAGCGGATAAAGCAAGCGTTGGCAAAGAAATTGATTTTGAGTAAAATGAGTGCATTCGAGCATATGTGACATGGAACAACTTTCTAAGCATGGATTTTCATGTTTTCGAGCTTTTAACACATTTTCATCATGTTTGTCATTTTAACTGTATAAGCACGTCTGAAACGAGTTTTTCAACATAGTACTGTGATATGCACTTGTTCAGAGTGGCAAAACACACTTTGTTTCACCGAGTGCATGAAAAACAGCTTTCCAACGGCAGGAGCTCACTCAGCCAGTCCGTAAAGCCGTTTCAGCGGATAAAACAAGCGTGTAGCAAGGAAAATTGATTTTGAGTGAAATGAGTGCATTCGAGCATATGTGACATGGAACAACTTTCTAAGCAGGGATTTTCATGTTTTCGAGCTTTTAACACATTTTCATCATATTGTCATTTTAACTGTATAAGCACGTCTGAAACGAGTTTTCAACGTACTACTGTGATATGCACTTGTTCAGAGTGGGAAAACACACTTTGTCACCGAGTGCATGAAAACAGCTTTCCTACGGCAGGAGCTCACTCAGCCAGTCTGTAAAGCCTTTTCAGCGGATAAAGCAAGCGTTTGGCAAAGAAAATTGATTTTGAGTAAAATGAGTGCATTCGAGCATATGTGACATGGAACAACTTTCTAAGCATGGATTTTCATGTTTTCGAGCTTTTAACACATTTTCATCATGTTTGTCATTTTAACTGTATAAGCACGTCTGAAACGAGTTTTCAACATAGTACTGTGATATGCACTTGTTCAGAGTGGCAAAACACACTTTGTTTCACCGAGTGCATGAAAACAGCTTTCCTACGGCAGGAGCTCACTCAGCCAGTCCGTAAAGCCGTTTCAGCGGATAAAACGCGTGGAGCAAGGAACATTGATTTTGAGTGAAATGAGTGCATTCGGAGCATATGTGACATGGAACAACTTTCTAAGCATGGATTTTCATGTTTTCGGGCTTTTAACACATTTTCATCATATTTGTCATTTTAACTGTATAAGCACGTCTGAAACGAGTTTTCAACGTACTACTGTGATATGCACTTGTTCAGAGTGGGAAAACACACTTTGTCACCGGAAGTGCATGAAAACAGCTTTCCTACGGCAGGAGCTCACTCAGCCAGTCTGTAAAGCCTTTTCAGCGGATAAAGCAAGCGTTTGGCAAAGAAAATTGATTTTGAGTAAAATGAGTGCATTCGAGCATATGTGACATGGAACAACTTTCTAAGCATGGATTTTCATGTTTTCGAGCTTTTAACACATTTTCATCATGTTTGTCATTTTAACTGTATAAGCACGTCTGAAACGAGTTTTCAACATAGTACTGTGATATGCACTTGTTCAGAGTGGCAAAACACACTTTGTTTCACCGAGTGCATGAAAACAGCTTCCTACGGCAGGAGCTCACTCAGCCAGTCCGTAAAGCCGTTTCAGCGGATAAAACGCGTGGAGCAAGGAACATTGATTTTGAGTGAAATGAGTGCATTCGAGCATATGTGACATGGAACAACTTTCTAAGCATGGATTTTCATGTTTTCGGGCTTTTAACACATTTTCATCATATTTGTCATTTTAACTGTATAAGCACGTCTGAAACGAGTTTTCAACGTACTACTGTGATATGCACTTGTTCAGAGTGGGAAAACACACTTTGTCACCGAGTGCATGAAAACAGCTTTCCTACGGCAGGAGCTCACTCAGCCAGTCTGTAAAGCCTTTTCCAGCGGATAAAGCAAGCGTTTGGCAAAGAAAATTGATTTTGAGTAAAATGAGTGCATTCGAGCATAAGTGACATGGAACAACTTTCTAAGCATGGATTTTCATGTTTTCGAGCTTTTAACACATTTTCATCATGTTTGTCATTTTAACTGTATAAGCACGTCTGAAACGAGTTTTCAACATAGTACTGTGATATGCACTTGTTCAGAGTGGCAAAACACACTTTGTTTCACCGAGTGCATGAAAACAGCTTTCCTACGGCAGGAGCTCACTCAGCCAGTCCGTTTAAAGCCGTTTCAGCGGATAAAACAAGCGTGTAGCAAGGAAAATTGATTTTGAGTGAAATGAGTGCATTCGAGCATATGTGACATGAACAACTTTCTAAGCAGGGATTTTCCATGTTTTCGAGCTTTTAACACATTTTCATCATATTTGTCATTTTAACTGTATAAGCACGTCTGAAACGAGTTTTCAACGTACTACTGTGATATGCACTTGTTCAGAGTGGGAAAACACACTTTGTCACCGAGTGCATGAAAACAGCTTTCCTACGGCAGGAGCTCACTCAGCCAGTGTGTAAAGCCTTTTCAGCGGATAAAGCAAGCGTTGGCAAAGAAAATTGATTTTGAGTAAAATGAGTGCATTCGAGCATATGTGACATGGAACAACTTTCTAAGCATGGATTTTCATGTTTTCGAGCTTTTAACACATTTTCATCATGTTTGTCATTTTAACTGTATAAGCACGTCTGAAACGAGTTTTCAACATAGTACTGTGATATGCACTTGTTCAGAGTGGCAAAACACACTTTGTTTCACCGAGTGCATGAAAACAGCTTTCCTACGGCAGGAGCTCACTCAGCCAGTCCGTAAAGCCGTTTCAGCGGATAAAACGCGTGGAGCAAGGAACAGTGATTTTGAGTGAAATGAGTGCATTCGAGCATATGTGACATGGAACAACTTTCTAAGCATGGATTTTCATGTTTTCGGGCTTTTAACACATTTTCATCATATTTGTCATTTTAACTGTATAAGCACGTCTGAAACGAGTTTTCAACGTACTACTGTGATATGCACTTGTTCAGAGTGGGAAAACACACTTTGTCACCGAGTGCATGAAAACAGCTTTCCTACGGCAGGAGCTCACTCAGCCAGTCTGTAAAGCCTTTTCAGCGGATAAAGCAAGCGTTTGGCAAAGAAAATTGATTTTGAGTAAAATGAGTGCATTCGAGCATATGTGACATGGAACAACTTTCTAAGCATGGATTTTCATGTTTTCGAGCTTTTAACACATTTTCATCATGTTTGTCATTTTAACTGTATAAGCACGTCTGAAACGAGTTTTCAACATAGTACTGTGATATGCACTTGTTCAGAGTGGCAAAACCACACTTTGTTTCACCGAGTGCATGAAAACAGCTTTCCTACGGCAGGAGCTCACTCAGCCAGTCCGTAAAGCCGTTTCAGCGGATAAAACGCGTGGAGCAAGGAACATTGATTTTGAGTGAAATGAGTGCATTCGAGCATATGTGACATGGAACAACTTTCTAAGCATGGATTTTCATGTTTTCGGGCTTTTTAACACATTTTCATCATATTTGTCATTTTAACTGTATAAGCACGTCTGAAACGAGTTTTCAACGTACTACTGTGATATGCACTTGTTCAGAGTGGGAAAACACACTTTGTCACTGAGTGCATGAAAACAGCTTTCCTACGGCAGGAGCGCCTTCAGCCTGTCCTAACCCCTTTTCAGAGCATAAAGCAAACGTTTGACAAGGAACAGTTGATTTGAGTGAAATGAGTGCATTCGAGCATATGTGAAATGAAACAATTTCTAAGCATGGATTTTCATGTTTTCGAGCCTTTAACACATTTTCATCATATTGGTCATTTTCACTGTAAAAGCACGTCTGAAACAAGTTTTCAACATAGTACTGTGATATGCACTCGTTCAGAGTGGGAAATCACAATTCTGTCACTGAGTGCATGGAAAACAGCTTTCCTAAAGCAAGTGCGCCTTCACAGCCTGTTCCTAACGCCTTTCAGCGCATAAAGCAAACGTTTGACAAGGAACATTGATTTTGAGTGAAATGAGTGCATTCGAGCATATGTGACATGAAACAATTTCTAAGCATGGATTTTCATGTTTCGAGCCTTTAACACATTTTCATCATATTGGTCATTTTAACTGTAAAAGCACGTCTGAAACGAGTTTTTCAACATAGTACTGTGATATGCACTCGTTCAGAGTGGAAATCACAATTTGTGTCAAAGAGTGCATGAAAACAGCTTTCCTAAAGCAGGTGCGCCTTCACAGCCTGTTCCTAACGCCTTTTCAGCGCATAAAGCAAACGTTTGACAAGGAACATTGATTTTGAGTGAAATGAGTGCATTCGAGCATATGTGAAATGAACAATTTCTAAGCATGGATTTTCATGTTTTTCGAGCCTTTAACACATTTTCATCATATTGGTCATTTTCACTGTAAAAGCTCGTCTGAAACGAGTTTTCACATAGTACTGTGATATGCACTCGTTCAGAGTGGGAAATCACAATTTCTGTCACTGAGTGCATGAAAACAGCTTTCCTAAAGCAGGTGCGCCTTCACAGCCTGTTCCTAACGCCTTTTCAGCGCATAAAGCAAACGTTTGACAAGGAACATTGATTTTGAGTGAAATGAGTGCATTCGAGCATATGTGACATGAAACAATTTCTAAGCATGGATTTTCATGTTTTCGAGCCTTTAACACATTTTCATCATATTGGTCATTTTAACTGTAAAAGCACGTCTGAAACGAGTTTTCAACATAGTACTGTGATATGCACTCGTTCAGAGTGGGAAATCACAATTTGTGTCACTGAGTGCATGAAAACAGCTTTCCTAAAGCAGGTGCGCCTTCACAGCCTGTTCCTAACGCCTTTTCAGCGCATAAAGCAAACGTTTGACAAGGAACATTGATTCATATGTGACATGGAACAACTTTCTAAGCATGGATTTTCATGTTTTCGAGCTTTTAACACATTTTCATCATGTTTGTCATTTTAACTGTATAAGCACGTCTGAAACGAGTTTTCAACATAGTACTGTGATATGCACTTGTTCAGAGTGGCAAAACACACTTTGTTTCACCGAGTGCATGAAAACAGCTTTCCTACGGCAGGAGCTCACTCAGCCAGTCTGTAAAGCCTTTTCAGCGGATAAAGCAAGCGTTTGGCAAAGAAAATTGATTTTGAGTAAAATGAGTGCATTCGAGCATATGTGACATGGAACAACTTTCTAAGCATGGATTTTCATGTTTTCGAGCTTTTAACACATTTTCATCATGTTTGTCATTTTAACTGTATAAGCACGTCTGAAACGAGTTTTCAACATAGTAATGTGATATGCACTTGTTCAGAGTGGCAAAACACACTTTGTTTCACCGAGTGCATGAAAACAGCTTTCCTACGGCAGGAGCTCACTCAGCCAGTCCGTAAAGCCGTTTCAGCGGATAAAACGCGTGGAGCAAGGAACATTGATTTTGAGTGAAATGAGTGCATTCGAGCATATGTGACATGGAACAACTTTCTAAGCATGGATTTTCATGTTTTCGGGCTTTTAACACATTTTCATCATATTTGTCATTTTAACTGTATAAGCACGTCTGAAACGAGTTTTCAACGTACTACTGTGATATGCACTTGTTCAGAGTGGGAAAACACACTTTGTCACCGAGTGCATGAAAACAGCTTTCCTACGGCAGGAGCTCACTCAGCCAGTCTGTAAAGCCTTTTCAGCGGATAAAGCAAGCGTTTGGCAAAGAAAATTGATTTTGAGTAAAATGAGTGCATTCGAGCATATGTGACATGGAACAACTTTCTAAGCATGGATTTTCATGTTTTCGAGCTTTTAACACATTTTCATCATGTTTGTCATTTTAACTGTATAAGCACGTCTGAAACGAGTTTTCAACATAGTACTGTGATATGCACTTGTTCAGAGTGGCAAAACACACTTTGTTTCACCGAGTGCATGAAAACAGCTTTCCTACGGCAGGAGCTCACTCAGCCAGTCCGTAAAGCCGTTTCAGCGGATAAAACAAGCGTGTAGCAAGGAAAATTGATTTTGAGTGAAATGAGTGCATTCGAGCATATGTGACATGGAACAACTTTCTAAGCAGGGATTTTCATGTTTTCGAGCTTTTAACACATTTTCATCATATTTGTCATTTTAACTGTATAAGCACGTCTGAAACGAGTTTTCAACGTACTACTGTGATATGCACTTGTTCAGAGTGGGAAAACACACTTTGTCACCGAGTGCATGAAAACAGCTTTCCTACGGCAGGAGCTCACTCAGCCAGTCTGTAAAGCCTTTTCAGCGGATAAAGCAAGCGTTTGGCAAAGAAAATTGATTTTGAGTAAAATGAGTGCATTCGAGCATATGTGACATGGAACAACTTTCTAAGCATGGATTTTCATGTTTTCGAGCTTTTAACACATTTTCATCATGTTTGTCATTTTAACTGTATAAGCACGTCTGAAACGAGTTTTCAACATAGTACTGTGATATGCACTTGTTCAGAGTGGCAAAACACACTTTGTTTCACCGAGTGCATGAAAACAGCTTTCCAACGGCAGGAGCTCACTCAGCCAGTCCGTAAAGCCGTTTCAGCGGATAAAACAAGCGTGTAGCAAGGAAAATTGATTTTGAGTGAAATGAGTGCATTCGAGCATATGTGACATGGAACAACTTTCTAAGCAGGGATTTTCATGTTTTCGAGCTTTTAACACATTTTCATCATATTTGTCATTTTAACTGTATAAGCACGTCTGAAACGAGTTTTCAACGTACTACTGTGATATGCACTTGTTCAGAGTGGGAAAACACACTTTGTCACCGAGTGCATGAAAACAGCTTTCCTACGGCAGGAGCTCACTCAGCCAGTCTGTAAAGCCTTTTCAGCGGATAAAGCAAGCGTTTGGCAAAGAAAATTGATTTTGAGTAAAATGAGTGCATTCGAGCATATGTGACATGGAACAACTTTCTAAGCATGGATTTTCATGTTTTCGAGCTTTTAACACATTTTCATCATGTTTGTCATTTTAACTGTATAAGCACGTCTGAAACGAGTTTTCAACATAGTACTGTGATATGCACTTGTTCAGAGTGGCAAAACACACTTTGTTTCACCGAGTGCATGAAAACAGCTTTCCTACGGCAGGAGCTCACTCAGCCAGTCCGTAAAGCCGTTTCAGCGGATAAAACGCGTGGAGCAAGGAACATTGATTTTGAGTGAAATGAGTGCATTCGAGCATATGTGACATGGAACAACTTTCTAAGCATGGATTTTCATGTTTTCGGGCTTTTAACACATTTTCATCATATTTGTCATTTTAACTGTATAAGCACGTCTGAAACGAGTTTTCAACGTACTACTGTGATATGCACTTGTTCAGAGTGGGAAAACACACTTTGTCACCGAGTGCATGAAAACAGCTTTCCTACGGCAGGAGCTCACTCAGCCAGTCTGTAAAGCCTTTTCAGCGGATAAAGCAAGCGTTTGGCAAAGAAAATTGATTTTGAGTAAAATGAGTGCATTCGAGCATATGTGACATGGAACAACTTTCTAAGCATGGATTTTCATGTTTTCGAGCTTTTAACACATTTTCATCATGTTTGTCATTTTAACTGTATAAGCACGTCTGAAACGAGTTTTCAACATAGTACTGTGATATGCACTTGTTCAGAGTGGCAAAACACACTTTGTTTCACCGAGTGCATGAAAACAGCTTTCCTACGGCAGGAGCTCACTCAGCCAGTCTGTAAAGCCTTTTCAGCGGATAAAGCAAGCGTTTGGCAAAGAAAATTGATTTTGAGTAAAATGAGTGCATTCGAGCATATGTGACATGGAACAACTTTCTAAGCATGGATTTTCATGTTTTCGAGCTTTTAACACATTTTCATCATGTTTGTCATTTTAACTGTATAAGCACGTCTGAAACGAGTTTTCAACATAGTAATGTGATATGCACTTGTTCAGAGTGGCAAAACACACTTTGTTTCACCGAGTGCATGAAAACAGCTTTCCTACGGCAGGAGCTCACTCAGCCAGTCCGTAAAGCCGTTTCAGCGGATAAAACGCGTGGAGCAAGGAACATTGATTTTGAGTGAAATGAGTGCATTCGAGCATATGTGACATGGAACAACTTTCTAAGCATGGATTTTCATGTTTTCGGGCTTTTAACACATTTTCATCATATTTGTCATTTTAACTGTATAAGCACGTCTGAAACGAGTTTTCAACGTACTACTGTGATATGCACTTGTTCAGAGTGGGAAAACACACTTTGTCACCGAGTGCATGAAAACAGCTTTCCTACGGCAGGAGCTCACTCAGCCAGTCTGTAAAGCCTTTTCAGCGGATAAAGCAAGCGTTTGGCAAAGAAAATTGATTTTGAGTAAAATGAGTGCATTCGAGCATATGTGACATGGAACAACTTTCTAAGCATGGATTTTCATGTTTTCGAGCTTTTAACACATTTTCATCATGTTTGTCATTTTAACTGTATAAGCACGTCTGAAACGAGTTTTCAACATAGTACTGTGATATGCACTTGTTCAGAGTGGCAAAACACACTTTGTTTCACCGAGTGCATGAAAACAGCTTTCCTACGGCAGGAGCTCACTCAGCCAGTCCGTAAAGCCGTTTCAGCGGATAAAACAAGCGTGTAGCAAGGAAAATTGATTTTGAGTGAAATGAGTGCATTCGAGCATATGTGACATGGAACAACTTTCTAAGCAGGGATTTTCATGTTTTCGAGCTTTTAACACATTTTCATCATATTTGTCATTTTAACTGTATAAGCACGTCTGAAACGAGTTTTCAACGTACTACTGTGATATGCACTTGTTCAGAGTGGGAAAACACACTTTGTCACCGAGTGCATGAAAACAGCTTTCCTACGGCAGGAGCTCACTCAGCCAGTCTGTAAAGCCTTTTCAGCGGATAAAGCAAGCGTTTGGCAAAGAAAATTGATTTTGAGTAAAATGAGTGCATTCGAGCATATGTGACATGGAACAACTTTCTAAGCATGGATTTTCATGTTTTCGAGCTTTTAACACATTTTCATCATGTTTGTCATTTTAACTGTATAAGCACGTCTGAAACGAGTTTTCAACATAGTACTGTGATATGCACTTGTTCAGAGTGGCAAAACACACTTTGTTTCACCGAGTGCATGAAAACAGCTTTCCAACGGCAGGAGCTCACTCAGCCAGTCCGTAAAGCCGTTTCAGCGGATAAAACAAGCGTGTAGCAAGGAAAATTGATTTTGAGTGAAATGAGTGCATTCGAGCATATGTGACATGGAACAACTTTCTAAGCAGGGATTTTCATGTTTTCGAGCTTTTAACACATTTTCATCATATTTGTCATTTTAACTGTATAAGCACGTCTGAAACGAGTTTTCAACGTACTACTGTGATATGCACTTGTTCAGAGTGGGAAAACACACTTTGTCACCGAGTGCATGAAAACAGCTTTCCTACGGCAGGAGCTCACTCAGCCAGTCTGTAAAGCCTTTTCAGCGGATAAAGCAAGCGTTTGGCAAAGAAAATTGATTTTGAGTAAAATGAGTGCATTCGAGCATATGTGACATGGAACAACTTTCTAAGCATGGATTTTCATGTTTTCGAGCTTTTAACACATTTTCATCATGTTTGTCATTTTAACTGTATAAGCACGTCTGAAACGAGTTTTCAACATAGTACTGTGATATGCACTTGTTCAGAGTGGCAAAACACACTTTGTTTCACCGAGTGCATGAAAACAGCTTTCCAACGGCAGGAGCTCACTCAGCCAGTCCGTAAAGCCGTTTCAGCGGATAAAACAAGCGTGTAGCAAGGAAAATTGATTTTGAGTGAAATGAGTGCATTCGAGCATATGTGACATGGAACAACTTTCTAAGCAGGGATTTTCATGTTTTCGAGCTTTTAACACATTTTCATCATATTTGTCATTTTAACTGTATAAGCACGTCTGAAACGAGTTTTCAACGTACTACTGTGATATGCACTTGTTCAGAGTGGGAAAACACACTTTGTCACCGAGTGCATGAAAACAGCTTTCCTACGGCAGGAGCTCACTCAGCCAGTCTGTAAAGCCTTTTCAGCGGATAAAGCAAGCGTTTGGCAAAGAAAATTGATTTTGAGTAAAATGAGTGCATTCGAGCATATGTGACATGGAACAACTTTCTAAGCATGGATTTTCATGTTTTCGAGCTTTTAACACATTTTCATCATGTTTGTCATTTTAACTGTATAAGCACGTCTGAAACGAGTTTTCAACATAGTACTGTGATATGCACTTGTTCAGAGTGGCAAAACACACTTTGTTTCACCGAGTGCATGAAAACAGCTTTCCTACGGCAGGAGCTCACTCAGCCAGTCCGTAAAGCCGTTTCAGCGGATAAAACAAGCGTGTAGCAAGGAAAATTGATTTTGAGTGAAATGAGTGCATTCGAGCATATGTGACATGGAACAACTTTCTAAGCAGGGATTTTCATGTTTTCGAGCTTTTAACACATTTTCATCATATTTGTCATTTTAACTGTATAAGCACGTCTGAAACGAGTTTTCAACGTACTACTGTGATATGCACTTGTTCAGAGTGGGAAAACACACTTTGTCACCGAGTGCATGAAAACAGCTTTCCTACGGCAGGAGCTCACTCAGCCAGTCTGTAAAGCCTTTTCAGCGGATAAAGCAAGCGTTTGGCAAAGAAAATTGATTTTGAGTAAAATGAGTGCATTCGAGCATATGTGACATGGAACAACTTTCTAAGCATGGATTTTCATGTTTTCGAGCTTTTAACACATTTTCATCATGTTTGTCATTTTAACTGTATAAGCACGTCTGAAACGAGTTTTCAACATAGTACTGTGATATGCACTTGTTCAGAGTGGCAAAACACACTTTGTTTCACCGAGTGCATGAAAACAGCTTTCCTACGGCAGGAGCTCACTCAGCCAGTCCGTAAAGCCGTTTCAGCGGATAAAACGCGTGGAGCAAGGAACATTGATTTTGAGTGAAATGAGTGCATTCGAGCATATGTGACATGGAACAACTTTCTAAGCATGGATTTTCATGTTTTCGGGCTTTTAACACATTTTCATCATATTTGTCATTTTAACTGTATAAGCACGTCTGAAACGAGTTTTCAACGTACTACTGTGATATGCACTTGTTCAGAGTGGGAAAACACACTTTGTCACCGAGTGCATGAAAACAGCTTTCCTACGGCAGGAGCTCACTCAGCCAGTCCGTAAAGCCTTTTCAGCGGATAAAGCAAGCGTTTGGCAAAGAAAATTGATTTTGAGTAAAATGAGTGCATTCGAGCATATGTGACATGGAACAACTTTCTAAGCATGGATTTTCATGTTTTCGAGCTTTTAACACATTTTCATCATGTTTGTCATTTTAACTGTATAAGCACGTCTGAAACGAGTTTTCAACATAGTACTGTGATATGCACTTGTTCAGAGTGGCAAAACACACTTTGTTTCACCGAGTGCATGAAAACAGCTTTCCTACGGCAGGAGCTCACTCAGCCAGTCCGTAAAGCCGTTTCAGCGGATAAAACAAGCGTGTAGCAAGGAAAATTGATTTTGAGTGAAATGAGTGCATTCGAGCATATGTGACATGGAACAACTTTCTAAGCAGGGATTTTCATGTTTTCGAGCTTTTAACACATTTTCATCATATTTGTCATTTTAACTGTATAAGCACGTCTGAAACGAGTTTTCAACGTACTACTGTGATATGCACTTGTTCAGAGTGGGAAAACACACTTTGTCACCGAGTGCATGAAAACAGCTTTCCTACGGCAGGAGCTCACTCAGCCAGTGTGTAAAGCCTTTTCAGCGGATAAAGCAAGCGTGTGGCAAAGAAAATTGATTTTGAGTAAAATGAGTGCATTCGAGCATATGTGACATGGAACAACTTTCTAAGCATGGATTTTCATGTTTTCGAGCTTTTAACACATTTTCATCATGTTTGTCATTTTAACTGTATAAGCACGTCTGAAACGAGTTTTCAACATAGTACTGTGATATGCACTTGTTCAGAGTGGCAAAACACACTTTGTTTCACCGAGTGCATGAAAACAGCTTTCCTACGGCAGGAGCTCACTCAGCCAGTCCGTAAAGCCGTTTCAGCGGATAAAACGCGTGGAGCAAGGAACATTGATTTTGAGTGAAATGAGTGCATTCGAGCATATGTGACATGGAACAACTTTCTAAGCATGGATTTTCATGTTTTCGGGCTTTTAACACATTTTCATCATATTTGTCATTTTAACTGTATAAGCACGTCTGAAACGAGTTTTCAACGTACTACTGTGATATGCACTTGTTCAGAGTGGGAAAACACACTTTGTCACCGAGTGCATGAAAACAGCTTTCCTACGGCAGGAGCTCACTCAGCCAGTCTGTAAAGCCTTTTCAGCGGATAAAGCAAGCGTTTGGCAAAGAAAATTGATTTTGAGTAAAATGAGTGCATTCGAGCATATGTGACATGGAACAACTTTCTAAGCATGGATTTTCATGTTTTCGAGCTTTTAACACATTTTCATCATGTTTGTCATTTTAACTGTATAAGCACGTCTGAAACGAGTTTTCAACATAGTACTGTGATATGCACTTGTTCAGAGTGGCAAAACACACTTTGTTTCACCGAGTGCATGAAAACAGCTTTCCTACGGCAGGAGCTCACTCAGCCAGTCCGTAAAGCCGTTTCAGCGGATAAAACGCGTGGAGCAAGGAACATTGATTTTGAGTGAAATGAGTGCATTCGAGCATATGTGACATGGAACAACTTTCTAAGCATGGATTTTCATGTTTTCGGGCTTTTAACACATTTTCATCATATTTGTCATTTTAACTGTATAAGCACGTCTGAAACGAGTTTTCAACGTACTACTGTGATATGCACTTGTTCAGAGTGGGAAAACACACTTTGTCACCGAGTGCATGAAAACAGCTTTCCTACGGCAGGAGCTCACTCAGCCAGTCTGTAAAGCCTTTTCAGCGGATAAAGCAAGCGTTTGGCAAAGAAAATTGATTTTGAGTAAAATGAGTGCATTCGAGCATATGTGACATGGAACAACTTTCTAAGCATGGATTTTCATGTTTTCGAGCTTTTAACACATTTTCATCATGTTTGTCATTTTAACTGTATAAGCACGTCTGAAACGAGTTTTCAACATAGTACTGTGATATGCACTTGTTCAGAGTGGCAAAACACACTTTGTTTCACCGAGTGCATGAAAACAGCTTTCCTACGGCAGGAGCTCACTCAGCCAGTCCGTAAAGCCGTTTCAGCGGATAAAACAAGCGTGTAGCAAGGAAAATTGATTTTGAGTGAAATGAGTGCATTCGAGCATATGTGACATGGAACAACTTTCTAAGCAGGGATTTTCATGTTTTCGAGCTTTTAACACATTTTCATCATATTTGTCATTTTAACTGTATAAGCACGTCTGAAACGAGTTTTCAACGTACTACTGTGATATGCACTTGTTCAGAGTGGGAAAACACACTTTGTCACCGAGTGCATGAAAACAGCTTTCCTACGGCAGGAGCTCACTCAGCCAGTCTGTAAAGCCTTTTCAGCGGATAAAGCAAGCGTTTGGCAAAGAAAATTGATTTTGAGTAAAATGAGTGCATTCGAGCATATGTGACATGGAACAACTTTCTAAGCATGGATTTTCATGTTTTCGAGCTTTTAACACATTTTCATCATGTTTGTCATTTTAACTGTATAAGCACGTCTGAAACGAGTTTTCAACATAGTACTGTGATATGCACTTGTTCAGAGTGGCAAAACACACTTTGTTTCACCGAGTGCATGAAAACAGCTTTCCTACGGCAGGAGCTCACTCAGCCAGTCCGTAAAGCCGTTTCAGCGGATAAAACGCGTGGAGCAAGGAACATTGATTTTGAGTGAAATGAGTGCATTCGAGCATATGTGACATGGAACAACTTTCTAAGCATGGATTTTCATGTTTTCGGGCTTTTAACACATTTTCATCATATTTGTCATTTTAACTGTATAAGCACGTCTGAAACGAGTTTTCAACGTACTACTGTGATATGCACTTGTTCAGAGTGGGAAAACACACTTTGTCACCGAGTGCATGAAAACAGCTTTCCTACGGCAGGAGCTCACTCAGCCAGTCTGTAAAGCCTTTTCAGCGGATAAAGCAAGCGTTTGGCAAAGAAAATTGATTTTGAGTAAAATGAGTGCATTCGAGCATATGTGACATGGAACAACTTTCTAAGCATGGATTTTCATGTTTTCGAGCTTTTAACACATTTTCATCATGTTTGTCATTTTAACTGTATAAGCACGTCTGAAACGAGTTTTCAACATAGTACTGTGATATGCACTTGTTCAGAGTGGCAAAACACACTTTGTTTCACCGAGTGCATGAAAACAGCTTTCCTACGGCAGGAGCTCACTCAGCCAGTCTGTAAAGCCTTTTCAGCGGATAAAGCAAGCGTTTGGCAAAGAAAATTGATTTTGAGTAAAATGAGTGCATTCGAGCATATGTGACATGGAACAACTTTCTAAGCATGGATTTTCATGTTTTCGAGCTTTTAACACATTTTCATCATGTTTGTCATTTTAACTGTATAAGCACGTCTGAAACGAGTTTTCAACATAGTAATGTGATATGCACTTGTTCAGAGTGGCAAAACACACTTTGTTTCACCGAGTGCATGAAAACAGCTTTCCTACGGCAGGAGCTCACTCAGCCAGTCCGTAAAGCCGTTTCAGCGGATAAAACGCGTGGAGCAAGGAACATTGATTTTGAGTGAAATGAGTGCATTCGAGCATATGTGACATGGAACAACTTTCTAAGCATGGATTTTCATGTTTTCGGGCTTTTAACACATTTTCATCATATTTGTCATTTTAACTGTATAAGCACGTCTGAAACGAGTTTTCAACGTACTACTGTGATATGCACTTGTTCAGAGTGGGAAAACACACTTTGTCACCGAGTGCATGAAAACAGCTTTCCTACGGCAGGAGCTCACTCAGCCAGTCTGTAAAGCCTTTTCAGCGGATAAAGCAAGCGTTTGGCAAAGAAAATTGATTTTGAGTAAAATGAGTGCATTCGAGCATATGTGACATGGAACAACTTTCTAAGCATGGATTTTCATGTTTTCGAGCTTTTAACACATTTTCATCATGTTTGTCATTTTAACTGTATAAGCACGTCTGAAACGAGTTTTCAACATAGTACTGTGATATGCACTTGTTCAGAGTGGCAAAACACACTTTGTTTCACCGAGTGCATGAAAACAGCTTTCCTACGGCAGGAGCTCACTCAGCCAGTCCGTAAAGCCGTTTCAGCGGATAAAACAAGCGTGTAGCAAGGAAAATTGATTTTGAGTGAAATGAGTGCATTCGAGCATATGTGACATGGAACAACTTTCTAAGCAGGGATTTTCATGTTTTCGAGCTTTTAACACATTTTCATCATATTTGTCATTTTAACTGTATAAGCACGTCTGAAACGAGTTTTCAACGTACTACTGTGATATGCACTTGTTCAGAGTGGGAAAACACACTTTGTCACCGAGTGCATGAAAACAGCTTTCCTACGGCAGGAGCTCACTCAGCCAGTCTGTAAAGCCTTTTCAGCGGATAAAGCAAGCGTTTGGCAAAGAAAATTGATTTTGAGTAAAATGAGTGCATTCGAGCATATGTGACATGGAACAACTTTCTAAGCATGGATTTTCATGTTTTCGAGCTTTTAACACATTTTCATCATGTTTGTCATTTTAACTGTATAAGCACGTCTGAAACGAGTTTTCAACATAGTACTGTGATATGCACTTGTTCAGAGTGGCAAAACACACTTTGTTTCACCGAGTGCATGAAAACAGCTTTCCAACGGCAGGAGCTCACTCAGCCAGTCCGTAAAGCCGTTTCAGCGGATAAAACAAGCGTGTAGCAAGGAAAATTGATTTTGAGTGAAATGAGTGCATTCGAGCATATGTGACATGGAACAACTTTCTAAGCAGGGATTTTCATGTTTTCGAGCTTTTAACACATTTTCATCATATTTGTCATTTTAACTGTATAAGCACGTCTGAAACGAGTTTTCAACGTACTACTGTGATATGCACTTGTTCAGAGTGGGAAAACACACTTTGTCACCGAGTGCATGAAAACAGCTTTCCTACGGCAGGAGCTCACTCAGCCAGTCTGTAAAGCCTTTTCAGCGGATAAAGCAAGCGTTTGGCAAAGAAAATTGATTTTGAGTAAAATGAGTGCATTCGAGCATATGTGACATGGAACAACTTTCTAAGCATGGATTTTCATGTTTTCGAGCTTTTAACACATTTTCATCATGTTTGTCATTTTAACTGTATAAGCACGTCTGAAACGAGTTTTCAACATAGTACTGTGATATGCACTTGTTCAGAGTGGCAAAACACACTTTGTTTCACCGAGTGCATGAAAACAGCTTTCCTACGGCAGGAGCTCACTCAGCCAGTCCGTAAAGCCGTTTCAGCGGATAAAACGCGTGGAGCAAGGAACATTGATTTTGAGTGAAATGAGTGCATTCGAGCATATGTGACATGGAACAACTTTCTAAGCATGGATTTTCATGTTTTCGGGCTTTTAACACATTTTCATCATATTTGTCATTTTAACTGTATAAGCACGTCTGAAACGAGTTTTCAACGTACTACTGTGATATGCACTTGTTCAGAGTGGGAAAACACACTTTGTCACCGAGTGCATGAAAACAGCTTTCCTACGGCAGGAGCTCACTCAGCCAGTCTGTAAAGCCTTTTCAGCGGATAAAGCAAGCGTTTGGCAAAGAAAATTGATTTTGAGTAAAATGAGTGCATTCGAGCATATGTGACATGGAACAACTTTCTAAGCATGGATTTTCATGTTTTCGAGCTTTTAACACATTTTCATCATGTTTGTCATTTTAACTGTATAAGCACGTCTGAAACGAGTTTTCAACATAGTACTGTGATATGCACTTGTTCAGAGTGGCAAAACACACTTTGTTTCACCGAGTGCATGAAAACAGCTTTCCTACGGCAGGAGCTCACTCAGCCAGTCCGTAAAGCCGTTTCAGCGGATAAAACAAGCGTGTAGCAAGGAAAATTGATTTTGAGTGAAATGAGTGCATTCGAGCATATGTGACATGGAACAACTTTCTAAGCAGGGATTTTCATGTTTTCGAGCTTTTAACACATTTTCATCATATTTGTCATTTTAACTGTATAAGCACGTCTGAAACGAGTTTTCAACGTACTACTGTGATATGCACTTGTTCAGAGTGGGAAAACACACTTTGTCACCGAGTGCATGAAAACAGCTTTCCTACGGCAGGAGCTCACTCAGCCAGTCTGTAAAGCCTTTTCAGCGGATAAAGCAAGCGTTTGGCAAAGAAAATTGATTTTGAGTAAAATGAGTGCATTCGAGCATATGTGACATGGAACAACTTTCTAAGCATGGATTTTCATGTTTTCGAGCTTTTAACACATTTTCATCATGTTTGTCATTTTAACTGTATAAGCACGTCTGAAACGAGTTTTCAACATAGTACTGTGATATGCACTTGTTCAGAGTGGCAAAACACACTTTGTTTCACCGAGTGCATGAAAACAGCTTTCCTACGGCAGGAGCTCACTCAGCCAGTCCGTAAAGCCGTTTCAGCGGATAAAACGCGTGGAGCAAGGAACATTGATTTTGAGTGAAATGAGTGCATTCGAGCATATGTGACATGGAACAACTTTCTAAGCATGGATTTTCATGTTTTCGGGCTTTTAACACATTTTCATCATATTTGTCATTTTAACTGTATAAGCACGTCTGAAACGAGTTTTCAACGTACTACTGTGATATGCACTTGTTCAGAGTGGGAAAACACACTTTGTCACCGAGTGCATGAAAACAGCTTTCCTACGGCAGGAGCTCACTCAGCCAGTCCGTAAAGCCTTTTCAGCGGATAAAGCAAGCGTTTGGCAAAGAAAATTGATTTTGAGTAAAATGAGTGCATTCGAGCATATGTGACATGGAACAACTTTCTAAGCATGGATTTTCATGTTTTCGAGCTTTTAACACATTTTCATCATGTTTGTCATTTTAACTGTATAAGCACGTCTGAAACGAGTTTTCAACATAGTACTGTGATATGCACTTGTTCAGAGTGGCAAAACACACTTTGTTTCACCGAGTGCATGAAAACAGCTTTCCTACGGCAGGAGCTCACTCAGCCAGTCCGTAAAGCCGTTTCAGCGGATAAAACAAGCGTGTAGCAAGGAAAATTGATTTTGAGTGAAATGAGTGCATTCGAGCATATGTGACATGGAACAACTTTCTAAGCAGGGATTTTCATGTTTTCGAGCTTTTAACACATTTTCATCATATTTGTCATTTTAACTGTATAAGCACGTCTGAAACGAGTTTTCAACGTACTACTGTGATATGCACTTGTTCAGAGTGGGAAAACACACTTTGTCACCGAGTGCATGAAAACAGCTTTCCTACGGCAGGAGCTCACTCAGCCAGTCTGTAAAGCCTTTTCAGCGGATAAAGCAAGCGTTTGGCAAAGAAAATTGATTTTGAGTAAAATGAGTGCATTCGAGCATATGTGACATGGAACAACTTTCTAAGCATGGATTTTCATGTTTTCGAGCTTTTAACACATTTTCATCATGTTTGTCATTTTAACTGTATAAGCACGTCTGAAACGAGTTTTCAACATAGTACTGTGATATGCACTTGTTCAGAGTGGCAAAACACACTTTGTTTCACCGAGTGCATGAAAACAGCTTTCCTACGGCAGGAGCTCACTCAGCCAGTCCGTAAAGCCGTTTCAGCGGATAAAACGCGTGGAGCAAGGAACATTGATTTTGAGTGAAATGAGTGCATTCGAGCATATGTGACATGGAACAACTTTCTAAGCATGGATTTTCATGTTTTCGGGCTTTTAACACATTTTCATCATATTTGTCATTTTAACTGTATAAGCACGTCTGAAACGAGTTTTCAACGTACTACTGTGATATGCACTTGTTCAGAGTGGGAAAACACACTGTCACCGAGTGCATGAAAACAGCTTTCCTACGGCAGGAGCTCACTCAGCCAGTCTGTAAAGCCTTTTCAGCGGATAAAGCAAGCGTTTGGCAAAGAAAATTGATTTTGAGTAAAATGAGTGCATTCGAGCATATGTGACATGGAACAACTTTCTAAGCATGGATTTTCATGTTTTCGAGCTTTTAACACATTTTCATCATGTTTGTCATTTTAACTGTATAAGCACGTCTGAAACGAGTTTTCAACATAGTACTGTGATATGCACTTGTTCAGAGTGGCAAAACACACTTTGTTTCACCGAGTGC
The DNA here is from genome assembly GCF_027579695.1 of Neoarius graeffei. Classification (NCBI taxonomy): domain Eukaryota; kingdom Metazoa; phylum Chordata; class Actinopteri; order Siluriformes; family Ariidae; genus Neoarius; species Neoarius graeffei. Next base: position 16,600,169 of record NC_083589.1, on the reverse strand, counting down.
ATGAAAACAGCTTTCCTACGGCAGGAGCTCACTCAGCCAGTCCGTAAAGCCGTTTCAGCGGATAAAACGCGTGGAGCAAGGAACATTGATTTTGAGTGAAATGAGTGCATTCGAGCATATGTGACATGGAACGACTTTCTAAGCATGGATTTTCATGTTTTCGGGTTTTTAACACATTTTCATCATATTTGTCATTTTAACTGTATAAGCACGTCTGAAACGAGTTTTCAACGTACTACTGTGATATGCACTTGTTCAGAGTGGGAAAACACACTTTGTCACCGAGTGCATGAAAACAGCTTTCCTACGGCAGGAGCTCACTCAGCCAGTCTGTAAAGCCTTTTCAGCGGATAAAGCAAGCGTTTGGCAAAGAAAATTGATTTTGAGTAAAATGAGTGCATTCGAGCATATGTGACATGGAACAACTTTCTAAGCATGGATTTTCATGTTTTCGAGCTTTTAACACATTTTCATCATGTTTGTCATTTTAACTGTATAAGCACGTCTGAAACGAGTTTTCAACATAGTACTGTGATATGCACTTGTTCAGAGTGGCAAAACACACTTTGTTTCACCGAGTGCATGAAAACAGCTTTCCTACGGCAGGAGCTCACTCAGCCAGTCTGTAAAGCCTTTTCAGCGGATAAAGCAAGCGTTTGGCAAAGAAAATTGATTTTGAGTAAAATGAGTGCATTCGAGCATATGTGACATGGAACAACTTTCTAAGCATGGATTTTCATGTTTTCGAGCTTTTAACACATTTTCATCATGTTTGTCATTTTAACTGTATAAGCACGTCTGAAACGAGTTTTCAACATAGTACTGTGATATGCACTTGTTCAGAGTGGCAAAACACACTTTGTTTCACCGAGTGCATGAAAACAGCTTTCCTACGGCAGGAGCTCACTCAGCCAGTCCGTAAAGCCGTTTCAGCGGATAAAACAAGCGTGTAGCAAGGAAAATTGATTTTGAGTGAAATGAGTGCATTCGAGCATATGTGACATGGAACAACTTTCTAAGCAGGGATTTTCATGTTTTCGAGCTTTTAACACATTTTCATCATATTTGTCATTTTAACTGTATAAGCACGTCTGAAACGAGTTTTCAACGTACTACTGTGATATGCACTTGTTCAGAGTGGGAAAACACACTTTGTCACCGAGTGCATGAAAACAGCTTTCCTACGGCAGGAGCTCACTCAGCCAGTCTGTAAAGCCTTTTCAGCGGATAAAGCAAGCGTTTGGCAAAGAAAATTGATTTTGAGTAAAATGAGTGCATTCGAGCATATGTGACATGGAACAACTTTCTAAGCATGGATTTTCATGTTTTCGAGCTTTTAACACATTTTCATCATGTTTGTCATTTTAACTGTATAAGCACGTCTGAAACGAGTTTTCAACATAGTACTGTGATATGCACTTGTTCAGAGTGGCAAAACACACTTTGTTTCACCGAGTGCATGAAAACAGCTTTCCTACGGCAGGAGCTCACTCAGCCAGTCCGTAAAGCCGTTTCAGCGGATAAAACGCGTGGAGCAAGGAACATTGATTTTGAGTGAAATGAGTGCATTCGAGCATATGTGACATGGAACAACTTTCTAAGCATGGATTTTCATGTTTTCGGGCTTTTAACACATTTTCATCATATTTGTCATTTTAACTGTATAAGCACGTCTGAAACGAGTTTTCAACGTACTACTGTGATATGCACTTGTTCAGAGTGGGAAAACACACTTTGTCACCGAGTGCATGAAAACAGCTTTCCTACGGCAGGAGCTGACTCAGCCAGTCTGTAAAGCCTTTTCAGCGGATAAAGCAAGCGTTTGGCAAAGAAAATTGATTTTGAGTAAAATGAGTGCATTCGAGCATATGTGACATGGAACAACTTTCTAAGCATGGATTTTCATGTTTTCGAGCTTTTAACACATTTTCATCATGTTTGTCATTTTAACTGTATAAGCACGTCTGAAACGAGTTTTCAACATAGTACTGTGATATGCACTTGTTCAGAGTGGCAAAACACACTTTGTTTCACCGAGTGCATGAAAACAGCTTTCCTACGGCAGGAGCTCACTCAGCCAGTCCGTAAAGCCGTTTCAGCGGATAAAACGCGTGGAGCAAGGAACATTGATTTTGAGTGAAATGAGTGCATTCGAGCATATGTGACATGGAACAACTTTCTAAGCATGGATTTTCATGTTTTCGGGCTTTTAACACATTTTCATCATATTTGTCATTTTAACTGTATAAGCACGTCTGAAACGAGTTTTCAACGTACTACTGTGATATGCACTTGTTCAGAGTGGGAAAACACACTTTGTCACCGAGTGCATGAAAACAGCTTTCCTACGGCAGGAGCTCACTCAGCCAGTCTGTAAAGCCTTTTCAGCGGATAAAGCAAGCGTTTGGCAAAGAAAATTGATTTTGAGTAAAATGAGTGCATTCGAGCATATGTGACATGGAACAACTTTCTAAGCATGGATTTTCATGTTTTCGAGCTTTTAACACATTTTCATCATGTTTGTCATTTTAACTGTATAAGCACGTCTGAAACGAGTTTTCAACATAGTACTGTGATATGCACTTGTTCAGAGTGGCAAAACACACTTTGTTTCACCGAGTGCATGAAAACAGCTTTCCAACGGCAGGAGCTCACTCAGCCAGTCCGTAAAGCCGTTTCAGCGGATAAAACAAGCGTGTAGCAAGGAAAATTGATTTTGAGTGAAATGAGTGCATTCGAGCATATGTGACATGGAACAACTTTCTAAGCAGGGATTTTCATGTTTTCGAGCTTTTAACACATTTTCATCATATTTGTCATTTTAACTGTATAAGCACGTCTGAAACGAGTTTTCAACGTACTACTGTGATATGCACTTGTTCAGAGTGGGAAAACACACTTTGTCACCGAGTGCATGAAAACAGCTTTCCTACGGCAGGAGCTCACTCAGCCAGTCTGTAAAGCCTTTTCAGCGGATAAAGCAAGCGTTTGGCAAAGAAAATTGATTTTGAGTAAAATGAGTGCATTCGAGCATATGTGACATGGAACAACTTTCTAAGCATGGATTTTCATGTTTTCGAGCTTTTAACACATTTTCATCATATTTGTCATTTTAACTGTATAAGCACGTCTGAAACGAGTTTTCAACGTACTACTGTGATATGCACTTGTTCAGAGTGGGAAAACACACTTTGTCACCGAGTGCATGAAAACAGCTTTCCTACGGCAGGAGCTCACTCAGCCAGTCTGTAAAGCCTTTTCAGCGGATAAAGCAAGCGTTTGGCAAAGAAAATTGATTTTGAGTAAAATGAGTGCATTCGAGCATATGTGACATGGAACAACTTTCTAAGCATGGATTTTCATGTTTTCGAGCTTTTAACACATTTTCATCATGTTTGTCATTTTAACTGTATAAGCACGTCTGAAACGAGTTTTCAACATAGTACTGTGATATGCACTTGTTCAGAGTGGCAAAACACACTTTGTTTCACCGAGTGCATGAAAACAGCTTTCCAACGGCAGGAGCTCACTCAGCCAGTCCGTAAAGCCGTTTCAGCGGATAAAACAAGCGTGTAGCAAGGAAAATTGATTTTGAGTGAAATGAGTGCATTCGAGCATATGTGACATGGAACAACTTTCTAAGCAGGGATTTTCATGTTTTCGAGCTTTTAACACATTTTCATCATATTTGTCATTTTAACTGTATAAGCACGTCTGAAACGAGTTTTCAACGTACTACTGTGATATGCACTTGTTCAGAGTGGGAAAACACACTTTGTCACCGAGTGCATGAAAACAGCTTTCCTACGGCAGGAGCTCACTCAGCCAGTCTGTAAAGCCTTTTCAGCGGATAAAGCAAGCGTTTGGCAAAGAAAATTGATTTTGAGTAAAATGAGTGCATTCGAGCATATGTGACATGGAACAACTTTCTAAGCATGGATTTTCATGTTTTCGAGCTTTTAACACATTTTCATCATGTTTGTCATTTTAACTGTATAAGCACGTCTGAAACGAGTTTTCAACATAGTACTGTGATATGCACTTGTTCAGAGTGGCAAAACACACTTTGTTTCACCGAGTGCATGAAAACAGCTTTCCTACGGCAGGAGCTCACTCAGCCAGTCCGTAAAGCCGTTTCAGCGGATAAAACAAGCGTGTAGCAAGGAAAATTGATTTTGAGTGAAATGAGTGCATTCGAGCATATGTGACATGGAACAACTTTCTAAGCAGGGATTTTCATGTTTTCGAGCTTTTAACACATTTTCATCATATTTGTCATTTTAACTGTATAAGCACGTCTGAAACGAGTTTTCAACGTACTACTGTGATATGCACTTGTTCAGAGTGGGAAAACACACTTTGTCACCGAGTGCATGAAAACAGCTTTCCTACGGCAGGAGCTCACTCAGCCAGTCTGTAAAGCCTTTTCAGCGGATAAAGCAAGCGTTTGGCAAAGAAAATTGATTTTGAGTAAAATGAGTGCATTCGAGCATATGTGACATGGAACAACTTTCTAAGCATGGATTTTCATGTTTTCGAGCTTTTAACACATTTTCATCATGTTTGTCATTTTAACTGTATAAGCACGTCTGAAACGAGTTTTCAACATAGTACTGTGATATGCACTTGTTCAGAGTGGCAAAACACACTTTGTTTCACCGAGTGCATGAAAACAGCTTTCCTACGGCAGGAGCTCACTCAGCCAGTCCGTAAAGCCGTTTCAGCGGATAAAACGCGTGGAGCAAGGAACATTGATTTTGAGTGAAATGAGTGCATTCGAGCATATGTGACATGGAACAACTTTCTAAGCATGGATTTTCATGTTTTCGGGCTTTTAACACATTTTCATCATATTTGTCATTTTAACTGTATAAGCACGTCTGAAACGAGTTTTCAACGTACTACTGTGATATGCACTTGTTCAGAGTGGGAAAACACACTTTGTCACCGAGTGCATGAAAACAGCTTTCCTACGGCAGGAGCTCACTCAGCCAGTCTGTAAAGCCTTTTCAGCGGATAAAGCAAGCGTTTGGCAAAGAAAATTGATTTTGAGTAAAATGAGTGCATTCGAGCATATGTGACATGGAACAACTTTCTAAGCATGGATTTTCATGTTTTCGAGCTTTTAACACATTTTCATCATGTTTGTCATTTTAACTGTATAAGCACGTCTGAAACGAGTTTTCAACATAGTACTGTGATATGCACTTGTTCAGAGTGGCAAAACACACTTTGTTTCACCGAGTGCATGAAAACAGCTTTCCTACGGCAGGAGCTCACTCAGCCAGTCCGTAAAGCCGTTTCAGCGGATAAAACGCGTGGAGCAAGGAACATTGATTTTGAGTGAAATGAGTGCATTCGAGCATATGTGACATGGAACAACTTTCTAAGCATGGATTTTCATGTTTTCGGGCTTTTAACACATTTTCATCATATTTGTCATTTTAACTGTATAAGCACGTCTGAAACGAGTTTTCAACGTACTACTGTGATATGCACTTGTTCAGAGTGGGAAAACACACTTTGTCACCGAGTGCATGAAAACAGCTTTCCTACGGCAGGAGCTCACTCAGCCAGTCTGTAAAGCCTTTTCAGCGGATAAAGCAAGCGTTTGGCAAAGAAAATTGATTTTGAGTAAAATGAGTGCATTCGAGCATATGTGACATGGAACAACTTTCTAAGCATGGATTTTCATGTTTTCGAGCTTTTAACACATTTTCATCATGTTTGTCATTTTAACTGTATAAGCACGTCTGAAACGAGTTTTCAACATAGTACTGTGATATGCACTTGTTCAGAGTGGCAAAACACACTTTGTTTCACCGAGTGCATGAAAACAGCTTTCCTACGGCAGGAGCTCACTCAGCCAGTCCGTAAAGCCGTTTCAGCGGATAAAACAAGCGTGTAGCAAGGAAAATTGATTTTGAGTGAAATGAGTGCATTCGAGCATATGTGACATGGAACAACTTTCTAAGCAGGGATTTTCATGTTTTCGAGCTTTTAACACATTTTCATCATATTTGTCATTTTAACTGTATAAGCACGTCTGAAACGAGTTTTCAACGTACTACTGTGATATGCACTTGTTCAGAGTGGGAAAACACACTTTGTCACCGAGTGCATGAAAACAGCTTTCCTACGGCAGGAGCTCACTCAGCCAGTCTGTAAAGCCTTTTCAGCGGATAAAGCAAGCGTTTGGCAAAGAAAATTGATTTTGAGTAAAATGAGTGCATTCGAGCATATGTGACATGGAACAACTTTCTAAGCATGGATTTTCATGTTTTCGAGCTTTTAACACATTTTCATCATGTTTGTCATTTTAACTGTATAAGCACGTCTGAAACGAGTTTTCAACATAGTACTGTGATATGCACTTGTTCAGAGTGGCAAAACACACTTTGTTTCACCGAGTGCATGAAAACAGCTTTCCTACGGCAGGAGCTCACTCAGCCAGTCCGTAAAGCCGTTTCAGCGGATAAAACGCGTGGAGCAAGGAACATTGATTTTGAGTGAAATGAGTGCATTCGAGCATATGTGACATGGAACAACTTTCTAAGCATGGATTTTCATGTTTTCGGGCTTTTAACACATTTTCATCATATTTGTCATTTTAACTGTATAAGCACGTCTGAAACGAGTTTTCAACGTACTACTGTGATATGCACTTGTTCAGAGTGGGAAAACACACTTTGTCACCGAGTGCATGAAAACAGCTTTCCTACGGCAGGAGCTCACTCAGCCAGTCTGTAAAGCCTTTTCAGCGGATAAAGCAAGCGTTTGGCAAAGAAAATTGATTTTGAGTAAAATGAGTGCATTCGAGCATATGTGACATGGAACAACTTTCTAAGCATGGATTTTCATGTTTTCGAGCTTTTAACACATTTTCATCATGTTTGTCATTTTAACTGTATAAGCACGTCTGAAACGAGTTTTCAACATAGTACTGTGATATGCACTTGTTCAGAGTGGCAAAACACACTTTGTTTCACCGAGTGCATGAAAACAGCTTTCCTACGGCAGGAGCTCACTCAGCCAGTCCGTAAAGCCGTTTCAGCGGATAAAACAAGCGTGTAGCAAGGAAAATTGATTTTGAGTGAAATGAGTGCATTCGAGCATATGTGACATGGAACAACTTTCTAAGCAGGGATTTTCATGTTTTCGAGCTTTTAACACATTTTCATCATATTTGTCATTTTAACTGTATAAGCACGTCTGAAACGAGTTTTCAACGTACTACTGTGATATGCACTTGTTCAGAGTGGGAAAACACACTTTGTCACCGAGTGCATGAAAACAGCTTTCCTACGGCAGGAGCTCACTCAGCCAGTCTGTAAAGCCTTTTCAGCGGATAAAGCAAGCGTTTGGCAAAGAAAATTGATTTTGAGTAAAATGAGTGCATTCGAGCATATGTGACATGGAACAACTTTCTAAGCATGGATTTTCATGTTTTCGAGCTTTTAACACATTTTCATCATGTTTGTCATTTTAACTGTATAAGCACGTCTGAAACGAGTTTTCAACATAGTACTGTGATATGCACTTGTTCAGAGTGGCAAAACACACTTTGTTTCACCGAGTGCATGAAAACAGCTTTCCTACGGCAGGAGCTCACTCAGCCAGTCCGTAAAGCCGTTTCAGCGGATAAAACGCGTGGAGCAAGGAACATTGATTTTGAGTGAAATGAGTGCATTCGAGCATATGTGACATGGAACAACTTTCTAAGCATGGATTTTCATGTTTTCGGGCTTTTAACACATTTTCATCATATTTGTCATTTTAACTGTATAAGCACGTCTGAAACGAGTTTTCAACGTACTACTGTGATATGCACTTGTTCAGAGTGGGAAAACACACTGTCACCGAGTGCATGAAAACAGCTTTCCTACGGCAGGAGCTCACTCAGCCAGTCTGTAAAGCCTTTTCAGCGGATAAAGCAAGCGTTTGGCAAAGAAAATTGATTTTGAGTAAAATGAGTGCATTCGAGCATATGTGACATGGAACAACTTTCTAAGCATGGATTTTCATGTTTTCGAGCTTTTAACACATTTTCATCATGTTTGTCATTTTAACTGTATAAGCACGTCTGAAACGAGTTTTCAACATAGTACTGTGATATGCACTTGTTCAGAGTGGCAAAACACACTTTGTTTCACCGAGTGCATGAAAACAGCTTTCCTACGGCAGGAGCTCACTCAGCCAGTCCGTAAAGCCGTTTCAGCGGATAAAACGCGTGGAGCAAGGAACATTGATTTTGAGTGAAATGAGTGCATTCGAGCATATGTGACATGGAACAACTTTCTAAGCATGGATTTTCATGTTTTCGGGCTTTTAACACATTTTCATCATATTTGTCATTTTAACTGTATAAGCACGTCTGAAACGAGTTTTCAACGTACTACTGTGATATGCACTTGTTCAGAGTGGGAAAACACACTTTGTCACCGAGTGCATGAAAACAGCTTTCCTACGGCAGGAGCTCACTCAGCCAGTCTGTAAAGCCTTTTCAGCGGATAAAGCAAGCGTTTGGCAAAGAAAATTGATTTTGAGTAAAATGAGTGCATTCGAGCATATGTGACATGGAACAACTTTCTAAGCATGGATTTTCATGTTTTCGAGCTTTTAACACATTTTCATCATGTTTGTCATTTTAACTGTATAAGCACGTCTGAAACGAGTTTTCAACATAGTACTGTGATATGCACTTGTTCAGAGTGGCAAAACACACTTTGTTTCACCGAGTGCATGAAAACAGCTTTCCTACGGCAGGAGCTCACTCAGCCAGTCTGTAAAGCCTTTTCAGCGGATAAAGCAAGCGTTTGGCAAAGAAAATTGATTTTGAGTAAAATGAGTGCATTCGAGCATATGTGACATGGAACAACTTTCTAAGCATGGATTTTCATGTTTTCGAGCTTTTAACACATTTTCATCATGTTTGTCATTTTAACTGTATAAGCACGTCTGAAACGAGTTTTCAACATAGTACTGTGATATGCACTTGTTCAGAGTGGCAAAACACACTTTGTTTCACCGAGTGCATGAAAACAGCTTTCCTACGGCAGGAGCTCACTCAGCCAGTCCGTAAAGCCGTTTCAGCGGATAAAACAAGCGTGTAGCAAGGAAAATTGATTTTGAGTGAAATGAGTGCATTCGAGCATATGTGACATGGAACAACTTTCTAAGCAGGGATTTTCATGTTTTCGAGCTTTTAACACATTTTCATCATATTTGTCATTTTAACTGTATAAGCACGTCTGAAACGAGTTTTCAACGTACTACTGTGATATGCACTTGTTCAGAGTGGGAAAACACACTTTGTCACCGAGTGCATGAAAACAGCTTTCCTACGGCAGGAGCTCACTCAGCCAGTCTGTAAAGCCTTTTCAGCGGATAAAGCAAGCGTTTGGCAAAGAAAATTGATTTTGAGTAAAATGAGTGCATTCGAGCATATGTGACATGGAACAACTTTCTAAGCATGGATTTTCATGTTTTCGAGCTTTTAACACATTTTCATCATGTTTGTCATTTTAACTGTATAAGCACGTCTGAAACGAGTTTTCAACATAGTACTGTGATATGCACTTGTTCAGAGTGGCAAAACACACTTTGTTTCACCGAGTGCATGAAAACAGCTTTCCTACGGCAGGAGCTCACTCAGCCAGTCCGTAAAGCCGTTTCAGCGGATAAAACGCGTGGAGCAAGGAACATTGATTTTGAGTAAAATGAGTGCATTCGAGCATATGTGACATGGAACAACTTTCTAAGCATGGATTTTCATGTTTTCGAGCTTTTAACACATTTTCATCATGTTTGTCATTTTAACTGTATAAGCACGTCTGAAACGAGTTTTCAACATAGTACTGTGATATGCACTTGTTCAGAGTGGCAAAACACACTTTGTTTCACCGAGTGCATGAAAACAGCTTTCCTACGGCAGGAGCTCACTCAGCCAGTCCGTAAAGCCGTTTCAGCGGATAAAACGCGTGGAGCAAGGAACATTGATTTTGAGTGAAATGAGTGCATTCGAGCATATGTGACATGGAACAACTTTCTAAGCATGGATTTTCATGTTTTCGGGCTTTTAACACATTTTCATCATATTTGTCATTTTAACTGTATAAGCACGTCTGAAACGAGTTTTCAACGTACTACTGTGATATGCACTTGTTCAGAGTGGGAAAACACACTTTGTCACCGAGTGCATGAAAACAGCTTTCCTACGGCAGGAGCTCACTCAGCCAGTCTGTAAAGCCTTTTCAGCGGATAAAGCAAGCGTTTGGCAAAGAAAATTGATTTTGAGTAAAATGAGTGCATTCGAGCATATGTGACATGGAACAACTTTCTAAGCATGGATTTTCATGTTTTCGAGCTTTTAACACATTTTCATCATGTTTGTCATTTTAACTGTATAAGCACGTCTGAAACGAGTTTTCAACATAGTACTGTGATATGCACTTGTTCAGAGTGGCAAAACACACTTTGTTTCACCGAGTGCATGAAAACAGCTTTCCTACGGCAGGAGCTCACTCAGCCAGTCCGTAAAGCCGTTTCAGCGGATAAAACGCGTGGAGCAAGGAACATTGATTTTGAGTGAAATGAGTGCATTCGAGCATATGTGACATGGAACAACTTTCTAAGCATGGATTTTCATGTTTTCGGGCTTTTAACACATTTTCATCATATTTGTCATTTTAACTGTATAAGCACGTCTGAAACGAGTTTTCAACGTACTACTGTGATATGCACTTGTTCAGAGTGGGAAAACACACTTTGTCACCGAGTGCATGAAAACAGCTTTCCTACGGCAGGAGCTCACTCAGCCAGTCTGTAAAGCCTTTTCAGCGGATAAAGCAAGCGTTTGGCAAAGAAAATTGATTTTGAGTAAAATGAGTGCATTCGAGCATATGTGACATGGAACAACTTTCTAAGCATGGATTTTCATGTTTTCGAGCTTTTAACACATTTTCATCATGTTTGTCATTTTAACTGTATAAGCACGTCTGAAACGAGTTTTCAACATAGTACTGTGATATGCACTTGTTCAGAGTGGCAAAACACACTTTGTTTCACCGAGTGCATGAAAACAGCTTTCCAACGGCAGGAGCTCACTCAGCCAGTCCGTAAAGCCGTTTCAGCGGATAAAACAAGCGTGTAGCAAGGAAAATTGATTTTGAGTGAAATGAGTGCATTCGAGCATATGTGACATGGAACAACTTTCTAAGCAGGGATTTTCATGTTTTCGAGCTTTTAACACATTTTCATCATATTTGTCATTTTAACTGTATAAGCACGTCTGAAACGAGTTTTCAACGTACTACTGTGATATGCACTTGTTCAGAGTGGGAAAACACACTTTGTCACCGAGTGCATGAAAACAGCTTTCCTACGGCAGGAGCTCACTCAGCCAGTCTGTAAAGCCTTTTCAGCGGATAAAGCAAGCGTTTGGCAAAGAAAATTGATTTTGAGTAAAATGAGTGCATTCGAGCATATGTGACATGGAACAACTTTCTAAGCATGGATTTTCATGTTTTCGAGCTTTTAACACATTTTCATCATATTTGTCATTTTAACTGTATAAGCACGTCTGAAACGAGTTTTCAACGTACTACTGTGATATGCACTTGTTCAGAGTGGGAAAACACACTTTGTCACCGAGTGCATGAAAACAGCTTTCCTACGGCAGGAGCTCACTCAGCCAGTCTGTAAAGCCTTTTCAGCGGATAAAGCAAGCGTTTGGCAAAGAAAATTGATTTTGAGTAAAATGAGTGCATTCGAGCATATGTGACATGGAACAACTTTCTAAGCATGGATTTTCATGTTTTCGAGCTTTTAACACATTTTCATCATGTTTGTCATTTTAACTGTATAAGCACGTCTGAAACGAGTTTTCAACATAGTACTGTGATATGCACTTGTTCAGAGTGGCAAAACACACTTTGTTTCACCGAGTGCATGAAAACAGCTTTCCAACGGCAGGAGCTCACTCAGCCAGTCCGTAAAGCCGTTTCAGCGGATAAAACAAGCGTGTAGCAAGGAAAATTGATTTTGAGTGAAATGAGTGCATTCGAGCATATGTGACATGGAACAACTTTCTAAGCAGGGATTTTCATGTTTTCGAGCTTTTAACACATTTTCATCATATTTGTCATTTTAACTGTATAAGCACGTCTGAAACGAGTTTTCAACGTACTACTGTGATATGCACTTGTTCAGAGTGGGAAAACACACTTTGTCACCGAGTGCATGAAAACAGCTTTCCTACGGCAGGAGCTCACTCAGCCAGTCTGTAAAGCCTTTTCAGCGGATAAAGCAAGCGTTTGGCAAAGAAAATTGATTTTGAGTAAAATGAGTGCATTCGAGCATATGTGACATGGAACAACTTTCTAAGCATGGATTTTCATGTTTTCGAGCTTTTAACACATTTTCATCATGTTTGTCATTTTAACTGTATAAGCACGTCTGAAACGAGTTTTCAACATAGTACTGTGATATGCACTTGTTCAGAGTGGCAAAACACACTTTGTTTCACCGAGTGCATGAAAACAGCTTTCCTACGGCAGGAGCTCACTCAGCCAGTCCGTAAAGCCGTTTCAGCGGATAAAACAAGCGTGTAGCAAGGAAAATTGATTTTGAGTGAAATGAGTGCATTCGAGCATATGTGACATGGAACAACTTTCTAAGCAGGGATTTTCATGTTTTCGAGCTTTTAACACATTTTCATCATATTTGTCATTTTAACTGTATAAGCACGTCTGAAACGAGTTTTCAACGTACTACTGTGATATGCACTTGTTCAGAGTGGGAAAACACACTTTGTCACCGAGTGCATGAAAACAGCTTTCCTACGGCAGGAGCTCACTCAGCCAGTCTGTAAAGCCTTTTCAGCGGATAAAGCAAGCGTTTGGCAAAGAAAATTGATTTTGAGTAAAATGAGTGCATTCGAGCATATGTGACATGGAACAACTTTCTAAGCATGGATTTTCATGTTTTCGAGCTTTTAACACATTTTCATCATGTTTGTCATTTTAACTGTATAAGCACGTCTGAAACGAGTTTTCAACATAGTACTGTGATATGCACTTGTTCAGAGTGGCAAAACACACTTTGTTTCACCGAGTGCATGAAAACAGCTTTCCTACGGCAGGAGCTCACTCAGCCAGTCCGTAAAGCCGTTTCAGCGGATAAAACGCGTGGAGCAAGGAACATTGATTTTGAGTGAAATGAGTGCATTCGAGCATATGTGACATGGAACAACTTTCTAAGCATGGATTTTCATGTTTTCGGGCTTTTAACACATTTTCATCATATTTGTCATTTTAACTGTATAAGCACGTCTGAAACGAGTTTTCAACGTACTACTGTGATATGCACTTGTTCAGAGTGGGAAAACACACTTTGTCACCGAGTGCATGAAAACAGCTTTCCTACGGCAGGAGCTCACTCAGCCAGTCTGTAAAGCCTTTTCAGCGGATAAAGCAAGCGTTTGGCAAAGAAAATTGATTTTGAGTAAAATGAGTGCATTCGAGCATATGTGACATGGAACAACTTTCTAAGCATGGATTTTCATGTTTTCGAGCTTTTAACACATTTTCATCATGTTTGTCATTTTAACTGTATAAGCACGTCTGAAACGAGTTTTCAACATAGTACTGTGATATGCACTTGTTCAGAGTGGCAAAACACACTTTGTTTCACCGAGTGCATGAAAACAGCTTTCCTACGGCAGGAGCTCACTCAGCCAGTCTGTAAAGCCTTTTCAGCGGATAAAGCAAGCGTTTGGCAAAGAAAATTGATTTTGAGTAAAATGAGTGCATTCGAGCATATGTGACATGGAACAACTTTCTAAGCATGGATTTTCATGTTTTCGAGCTTTTAACACATTTTCATCATGTTTGTCATTTTAACTGTATAAGCACGTCTGAAACGAGTTTTCAACATAGTACTGTGATATGCACTTGTTCAGAGTGGCAAAACACACTTTGTTTCACCGAGTGCATGAAAACAGCTTTCCTACGGCAGGAGCTCACTCAGCCAGTCCGTAAAGCCGTTTCAGCGGATAAAACAAGCGTGTAGCAAGGAAAATTGATTTTGAGTGAAATGAGTGCATTCGAGCATATGTGACATGGAACAACTTTCTAAGCAGGGATTTTCATGTTTTCGAGCTTTTAACACATTTTCATCATATTTGTCATTTTAACTGTATAAGCACGTCTGAAACGAGTTTTCAACGTACTACTGTGATATGCACTTGTTCAGAGTGGGAAAACACACTTTGTCACCGAGTGCATGAAAACAGCTTTCCTACGGCAGGAGCTCACTCAGCCAGTCTGTAAAGCCTTTTCAGCGGATAAAGCAAGCGTTTGGCAAAGAAAATTGATTTTGAGTAAAATGAGTGCATTCGAGCATATGTGACATGGAACAACTTTCTAAGCATGGATTTTCATGTTTTCGAGCTTTTAACACATTTTCATCATGTTTGTCATTTTAACTGTATAAGCACGTCTGAAACGAGTTTTCAACATAGTACTGTGATATGCACTTGTTCAGAGTGGCAAAACACACTTTGTTTCACCGAGTGCATGAAAACAGCTTTCCTACGGCAGGAGCTCACTCAGCCAGTCCGTAAAGCCGTTTCAGCGGATAAAACGCGTGGAGCAAGGAACATTGATTTTGAGTGAAATGAGTGCATTCGAGCATATGTGACATGGAACAACTTTCTAAGCATGGATTTTCATGTTTTCGGGCTTTTAACACATTTTCATCATATTTGTCATTTTAACTGTATAAGCACGTCTGAAACGAGTTTTCAACGTACTACTGTGATATGCACTTGTTCAGAGTGGGAAAACACACTTTGTCACCGAGTGCATGAAAACAGCTTTCCTACGGCAGGAGCTCACTCAGCCAGTCTGTAAAGCCTTTTCAGCGGATAAAGCAAGCGTTTGGCAAAGAAAATTGATTTTGAGTAAAATGAGTGCATTCGAGCATATGTGACATGGAACAACTTTCTAAGCATGGATTTTCATGTTTTCGAGCTTTTAACACATTTTCATCATGTTTGTCATTTTAACTGTATAAGCACGTCTGAAACGAGTTTTCAACATAGTAATGTGATATGCACTTGTTCAGAGTGGCAAAACACACTTTGTTTCACCGAGTGCATGAAAACAGCTTTCCTACGGCAGGAGCTCACTCAGCCAGTCCGTAAAGCCGTTTCAGCGGATAAAACGCGTGGAGCAAGGAACATTGATTTTGAGTGAAATGAGTGCATTCGAGCATATGTGACATGGAACAACTTTCTAAGCATGGATTTTCATGTTTTCGGGCTTTTAACACATTTTCATCATATTTGTCATTTTAACTGTATAAGCACGTCTGAAACGAGTTTTCAACGTACTACTGTGATATGCACTTGTTCAGAGTGGGAAAACACACTTTGTCACCGAGTGCATGAAAACAGCTTTCCTACGGCAGGAGCTCACTCAGCCAGTCTGTAAAGCCTTTTCAGCGGATAAAGCAAGCGTTTGGCAAAGAAAATTGATTTTGAGTAAAATGAGTGCATTCGAGCATATGTGACATGGAACAACTTTCTAAGCATGGATTTTCATGTTTTCGAGCTTTTAACACATTTTCATCATGTTTGTCATTTTAACTGTATAAGCACGTCTGAAACGAGTTTTCAACATAGTACTGTGATATGCACTTGTTCAGAGTGGCAAAACACACTTTGTTTCACCGAGTGCATGAAAACAGCTTTCCAACGGCAGGAGCTCACTCAGCCAGTCCGTAAAGCCGTTTCAGCGGATAAAACAAGCGTGTAGCAAGGAAAATTGATTTTGAGTGAAATGAGTGCATTCGAGCATATGTGACATGGAACAACTTTCTAAGCAGGGATTTTCATGTTTTCGAGCTTTTAACACATTTTCATCATATTTGTCATTTTAACTGTATAAGCACGTCTGAAACGAGTTTTCAACGTACTACTGTGATATGCACTTGTTCAGAGTGGGAAAACACACTTTGTCACCGAGTGCATGAAAACAGCTTTCCTACGGCAGGAGCTCACTCAGCCAGTCTGTAAAGCCTTTTCAGCGGATAAAGCAAGCGTTTGGCAAAGAAAATTGATTTTGAGTAAAATGAGTGCATTCGAGCATATGTGACATGGAACAACTTTCTAAGCATGGATTTTCATGTTTTCGAGCTTTTAACACATTTTCATCATGTTTGTCATTTTAACTGTATAAGCACGTCTGAAACGAGTTTTCAACATAGTACTGTGATATGCACTTGTTCAGAGTGGCAAAACACACTTTGTTTCACCGAGTGCATGAAAACAGCTTTCCTACGGCAGGAGCTCACTCAGCCAGTCCGTAAAGCCGTTTCAGCGGATAAAACGCGTGGAGCAAGGAACATTGATTTTGAGTGAAATGAGTGCATTCGAGCATATGTGACATGGAACAACTTTCTAAGCATGGATTTTCATGTTTTCGGGCTTTTAACACATTTTCATCATATTTGTCATTTTAACTGTATAAGCACGTCTGAAACGAGTTTTCAACGTACTACTGTGATATGCACTTGTTCAGAGTGGGAAAACACACTTTGTCACCGAGTGCATGAAAACAGCTTTCCTACGGCAGGAGCTCACTCAGCCAGTCTGTAAAGCCTTTTCAGCGGATAAAGCAAGCGTTTGGCAAAGAAAATTGATTTTGAGTAAAATGAGTGCATTCGAGCATATGTGACATGGAACAACTTTCTAAGCATGGATTTTCATGTTTTCGAGCTTTTAACACATTTTCATCATGTTTGTCATTTTAACTGTATAAGCACGTCTGAAACGAGTTTTCAACATAGTACTGTGATATGCACTTGTTCAGAGTGGCAAAACACACTTTGTTTCACCGAGTGCATGAAAACAGCTTTCCTACGGCAGGAGCTCACTCAGCCAGTCTGTAAAGCCTTTTCAGCGGATAAAGCAAGCGTTTGGCAAAGAAAATTGATTTTGAGTAAAATGAGTGCATTCGAGCATATGTGACATGGAACAACTTTCTAAGCATGGATTTTCATGTTTTCGAGCTTTTAACACATTTTCATCATGTTTGTCATTTTAACTGTATAAGCACGTCTGAAACGAGTTTTCAACATAGTAATGTGATATGCACTTGTTCAGAGTGGCAAAACACACTTTGTTTCACCGAGTGCATGAAAACAGCTTTCCTACGGCAGGAGCTCACTCAGCCAGTCCGTAAAGCCGTTTCAGCGGATAAAACGCGTGGAGCAAGGAACATTGATTTTGAGTGAAATGAGTGCATTCGAGCATATGTGACATGGAACAACTTTCTAAGCATGGATTTTCATGTTTTCGGGCTTTTAACACATTTTCATCATATTTGTCATTTTAACTGTATAAGCACGTCTGAAACGAGTTTTCAACGTACTACTGTGATATGCACTTGTTCAGAGTGGGAAAACACACTTTGTCACCGAGTGCATGAAAACAGCTTTCCTACGGCAGGAGCTCACTCAGCCAGTCTGTAAAGCCTTTTCAGCGGATAAAGCAAGCGTTTGGCAAAGAAAATTGATTTTGAGTAAAATGAGTGCATTCGAGCATATGTGACATGGAACAACTTTCTAAGCATGGATTTTCATGTTTTCGAGCTTTTAACACATTTTCATCATGTTTGTCATTTTAACTGTATAAGCACGTCTGAAACGAGTTTTCAACATAGTACTGTGATATGCACTTGTTCAGAGTGGCAAAACACACTTTGTTTCACCGAGTGCATGAAAACAGCTTTCCTACGGCAGGAGCTCACTCAGCCAGTCCGTAAAGCCGTTTCAGCGGATAAAACAAGCGTGTAGCAAGGAAAATTGATTTTGAGTGAAATGAGTGCATTCGAGCATATGTGACATGGAACAACTTTCTAAGCAGGGATTTTCATGTTTTCGAGCTTTTAACACATTTCCATCATATTTGTCATTTTAACTGTATAAGCACGTCTGAAACGAGTTTTCAACGTACTACTGTGATATGCACTTGTTCAGAGTGGGAAAACACACTTTGTCACCGAGTGCATGAAAACAGCTTTCCTACGGCAGGAGCTCACTCAGCCAGTCTGTAAAGCCTTTTCAGCGGATAAAGCAAGCGTTTGGCAAAGAAAATTGATTTTGAGTAAAATGAGTGCATTCGAGCATATGTGACATGGAACAACTTTCTAAGCATGGATTTTCATGTTTTCGAGCTTTTAACACATTTTCATCATGTTTGTCATTTTAACTGTATAAGCACGTCTGAAACGAGTTTTCAACATAGTACTGTGATATGCACTTGTTCAGAGTGGCAAAACACACTTTGTTTCACCGAGTGCATGAAAACAGCTTTCCTACGGCAGGAGCTCACTCAGCCAGTCCGTAAAGCCGTTTCAGCGGATAAAACAAGCGTGTAGCAAGGAAAATTGATTTTGAGTGAAATGAGTGCATTCGAGCATATGTGACATGGAACAACTTTCTAAGCAGGGATTTTCATGTTTTCGAGCTTTTAACACATTTTCATCATATTTGTCATTTTAACTGTATAAGCACGTCTGAAACGAGTTTTCAACGTACTACTGTGATATGCACTTGTTCAGAGTGGGAAAACACACTTTGTCACCGAGTGCATGAAAACAGCTTTCCTACGGCAGGAGCTCACTCAGCCAGTCTGTAAAGCCTTTTCAGCGGATAAAGCAAGCGTTTGGCAAAGAAAATTGATTTTGAGTAAAATGAGTGCATTCGAGCATATGTGACATGGAACAACTTTCTAAGCATGGATTTTCATGTTTTCGAGCTTTTAACACATTTTCATCATGTTTGTCATTTTAACTGTATAAGCACGTCTGAAACGAGTTTTCAACATAGTACTGTGATATGCACTTGTTCAGAGTGGCAAAACACACTTTGTTTCACCGAGTGCATGAAAACAGCTTTCCAACGGCAGGAGCTCACTCAGCCAGTCCGTAAAGCCGTTTCAGCGGATAAAACAAGCGTGTAGCAAGGAAAATTGATTTTGAGTGAAATGAGTGCATTCGAGCATATGTGACATGGAACAACTTTCTAAGCAGGGATTTTCATGTTTTCGAGCTTTTAACACATTTTCATCATATTTGTCATTTTAACTGTATAAGCACGTCTGAAACGAGTTTTCAACGTACTACTGTGATATGCACTTGTTCAGAGTGGGAAAACACACTTTGTCACCGAGTGCATGAAAACAGCTTTCCTACGGCAGGAGCTCACTCAGCCAGTCTGTAAAGCCTTTTCAGCGGATAAAGCAAGCGTTTGGCAAAGAAAATTGATTTTGAGTAAAATGAGTGCATTCGAGCATATGTGACATGGAACAACTTTCTAAGCATGGATTTTCATGTTTTCGAGCTTTTAACACATTTTCATCATGTTTGTCATTTTAACTGTATAAGCACGTCTGAAACGAGTTTTCAACATAGTAATGTGATATGCACTTGTTCAGAGTGGCAAAACACACTTTGTTTCACCGAGTGCATGAAAACAGCTTTCCTACGGCAGGAGCTCACTCAGCCAGTCCGTAAAGCCGTTTCAGCGGATAAAACGCGTGGAGCAAGGAACATTGATTTTGAGTGAAATGAGTGCATTCGAGCATATGTGACATGGAACAACTTTCTAAGCATGGATTTTCATGTTTTCGGGCTTTTAACACATTTTCATCATATTTGTCATTTTAACTGTATAAGCACGTCTGAAACGAGTTTTCAACGTACTACTGTGATATGCACTTGTTCAGAGTGGGAAAACACACTTTGTCACCGAGTGCATGAAAACAGCTTTCCTACGGCAGGAGCTCACTCAGCCAGTCTGTAAAGCCTTTTCAGCGGATAAAGCAAGCGTTTGGCAAAGAAAATTGATTTTGAGTAAAATGAGTGCATTCGAGCATATGTGACATGGAACAACTTTCTAAGCATGGATTTTCATGTTTTCGAGCTTTTAACACATTTTCATCATGTTTGTCATTTTAACTGTATAAGCACGTCTGAAACGAGTTTTCAACATAGTACTGTGATATGCACTTGTTCAGAGTGGCAAAACACACTTTGTTTCACCGAGTGCATGAAAACAGCTTTCCTACGGCAGGAGCTCACTCAGCCAGTCCGTAAAGCCGTTTCAGCGGATAAAACAAGCGTGTAGCAAGGAAAATTGATTTTGAGTGAAATGAGTGCATTCGAGCATATGTGACATGGAACAACTTTCTAAGCAGGGATTTTCATGTTTTCGAGCTTTTAACACATTTTCATCATATTTGTCATTTTAACTGTATAAGCACGTCTGAAACGAGTTTTCAACGTACTACTGTGATATGCACTTGTTCAGAGTGGGAAAACACACTTTGTCACCGAGTGCATGAAAACAGCTTTCCTACGGCAGGAGCTCACTCAGCCAGTCTGTAAAGCCTTTTCAGCGGATAAAGCAAGCGTTTGGCAAAGAAAATTGATTTTGAGTAAAATGAGTGCATTCGAGCATATGTGACATGGAACAACTTTCTAAGCATGGATTTTCATGTTTTCGAGCTTTTAACACATTTTCATCATGTTTGTCATTTTAACTGTATAAGCACGTCTGAAACGAGTTTTCAACATAGTACTGTGATATGCACTTGTTCAGAGTGGCAAAACACACTTTGTTTCACCGAGTGCATGAAAACAGCTTTCCAACGGCAGGAGCTCACTCAGCCAGTCCGTAAAGCCGTTTCAGCGGATAAAACAAGCGTGTAGCAAGGAAAATTGATTTTGAGTGAAATGAGTGCATTCGAGCATATGTGACATGGAACAACTTTCTAAGCAGGGATTTTCATGTTTTCGAGCTTTTAACACATTTTCATCATATTTGTCATTTTAACTGTATAAGCACGTCTGAAACGAGTTTTCAACGTACTACTGTGATATGCACTTGTTCAGAGTGGGAAAACACACTTTGTCACCGAGTGCATGAAAACAGCTTTCCTACGGCAGGAGCTCACTCAGCCAGTCTGTAAAGCCTTTTCAGCGGATAAAGCAAGCGTTTGGCAAAGAAAATTGATTTTGAGTAAAATGAGTGCATTCGAGCATATGTGACATGGAACAACTTTCTAAGCATGGATTTTCATGTTTTCGAGCTTTTAACACATTTTCATCATGTTTGTCATTTTAACTGTATAAGCACGTCTGAAACGAGTTTTCAACATAGTACTGTGATATGCACTTGTTCAGAGTGGCAAAACACACTTTGTTTCACCGAGTGCATGAAAACAGCTTTCCTACGGCAGGAGCTCACTCAGCCAGTCCGTAAAGCCGTTTCAGCGGATAAAACAAGCGTGTAGCAAGGAAAATTGATTTTGAGTGAAATGAGTGCATTCGAGCATATGTGACATGGAACAACTTTCTAAGCAGGGATTTTCATGTTTTCGAGCTTTTAACACATTTTCATCATATTTGTCATTTTAACTGTATAAGCACGTCTGAAACGAGTTTTCAACGTACTACTGTGATATGCACTTGTTCAGAGTGGGAAAACACACTTTGTCACCGAGTGCATGAAAACAGCTTTCCTACGGCAGGAGCTCACTCAGCCAGTCTGTAAAGCCTTTTCAGCGGATAAAGCAAGCGTTTGGCAAAGAAAATTGATTTTGAGTAAAATGAGTGCATTCGAGCATATGTGACATGGAACAACTTTCTAAGCATGGATTTTCATGTTTTCGAGCTTTTAACACATTTTCATCATGTTTGTCATTTTAACTGTATAAGCACGTCTGAAACGAGTTTTCAACATAGTACTGTGATATGCACTTGTTCAGAGTGGCAAAACACACTTTGTTTCACCGAGTGCATGAAAACAGCTTTCCTACGGCAGGAGCTCACTCAGCCAGTCCGTAAAGCCGTTTCAGCGGATAAAACAAGCGTGTAGCAAGGAAAATTGATTTTGAGTGAAATGAGTGCATTCGAGCATATGTGACATGGAACAACTTTCTAAGCAGGGATTTTCATGTTTTCGAGCTTTTAACACATTTTCATCATATTTGTCATTTTAACTGTATAAGCACGTCTGAAACGAGTTTTCAACGTACTACTGTGATATGCACTTGTTCAGAGTGGGAAAACACACTTTGTCACCGAGTGCATGAAAACAGCTTTCCTACGGCAGGAGCTCACTCAGCCAGTCTGTAAAGCCTTTTCAGCGGATAAAGCAAGCGTTTGGCAAAGAAAATTGATTTTGAGTAAAATGAGTGCATTCGAGCATATGTGACATGGAACAACTTTCTAAGCATGGATTTTCATGTTTTCGAGCTTTTAACACATTTTCATCATGTTTGTCATTTTAACTGTATAAGCACGTCTGAAACGAGTTTTCAACATAGTACTGTGATATGCACTTGTTCAGAGTGGCAAAACACACTTTGTTTCACCGAGTGCATGAAAACAGCTTTCCTACGGCAGGAGCTCACTCAGCCAGTCCGTAAAGCCGTTTCAGCGGATAAAACGCGTGGAGCAAGGAACATTGATTTTGAGTGAAATGAGTGCATTCGAGCATATGTGACATGGAACAACTTTCTAAGCATGGATTTTCATGTTTTCGGGCTTTTAACACATTTTCATCATATTTGTCATTTTAACTGTATAAGCACGTCTGAAACGAGTTTTCAACGTACTACTGTGATATGCACTTGTTCAGAGTGGGAAAACACACTTTGTCACCGAGTGCATGAAAACAGCTTTCCTACGGCAGGAGCTCACTCAGCCAGTCTGTAAAGCCTTTTCAGCGGATAAAGCAAGCGTTTGGCAAAGAAAATTGATTTTGAGTAAAATGAGTGCATTCGAGCATATGTGACATGGAACAACTTTCTAAGCATGGATTTTCATGTTTTCGAGCTTTTAACACATTTTCATCATGTTTGTCATTTTAACTGTATAAGCACGTCTGAAACGAGTTTTCAACATAGTACTGTGATATGCACTTGTTCAGAGTGGCAAAACACACTTTGTTTCACCGAGTGCATGAAAACAGCTTTCCTACGGCAGGAGCTCACTCAGCCAGTCCGTAAAGCCGTTTCAGCGGATAAAACGCGTGGAGCAAGGAACATTGATTTTGAGTGAAATGAGTGCATTCGAGCATATGTGACATGGAACAACTTTCTAAGCATGGATTTTCATGTTTTCGGGCTTTTAACACATTTTCATCATATTTGTCATTTTAACTGTATAAGCACGTCTGAAACGAGTTTTCAACGTACTACTGTGATATGCACTTGTTCAGAGTGGGAAAACACACTTTGTCACCGAGTGCATGAAAACAGCTTTCCTACGGCAGGAGCTCACTCAGCCAGTCTGTAAAGCCTTTTCAGCGGATAAAGCAAGCGTTTGGCAAAGAAAATTGATTTTGAGTAAAATGAGTGCATTCGAGCATATGTGACATGGAACAACTTTCTAAGCATGGATTTTCATGTTTTCGAGCTTTTAACACATTTTCATCATGTTTGTCATTTTAACTGTATAAGCACGTCTGAAACGAGTTTTCAACATAGTACTGTGATATGCACTTGTTCAGAGTGGCAAAACACACTTTGTTTCACCGAGTGCATGAAAACAGCTTTCCTACGGCAGGAGCTCACTCAGCCAGTCTGTAAAGCCTTTTCAGCGGATAAAGCAAGCGTTTGGCAAAGAAAATTGATTTTGAGTAAAATGAGTGCATTCGAGCATATGTGACATGGAACAACTTTCTAAGCATGGATTTTCATGTTTTCGAGCTTTTAACACATTTTCATCATGTTTGTCATTTTAACTGTATAAGCACGTCTGAAACGAGTTTTCAACATAGTAATGTGATATGCACTTGTTCAGAGTGGCAAAACACACTTTGTTTCACCGAGTGCATGAAAACAGCTTTCCTACGGCAGGAGCTCACTCAGCCAGTCCGTAAAGCCGTTTCAGCGGATAAAACGCGTGGAGCAAGGAACATTGATTTTGAGTGAAATGAGTGCATTCGAGCATATGTGACATGGAACAACTTTCTAAGCATGGATTTTCATGTTTTCGGGCTTTTAACACATTTTCATCATATTTGTCATTTTAACTGTATAAGCACGTCTGAAACGAGTTTTCAACGTACTACTGTGATATGCACTTGTTCAGAGTGGGAAAACACACTTTGTCACCGAGTGCATGAAAACAGCTTTCCTACGGCAGGAGCTCACTCAGCCAGTCTGTAAAGCCTTTTCAGCGGATAAAGCAAGCGTTTGGCAAAGAAAATTGATTTTGAGTAAAATGAGTGCATTCGAGCATATGTGACATGGAACAACTTTCTAAGCATGGATTTTCATGTTTTCGAGCTTTTAACACATTTTCATCATGTTTGTCATTTTAACTGTATAAGCACGTCTGAAACGAGTTTTCAACATAGTACTGTGATATGCACTTGTTCAGAGTGGCAAAACACACTTTGTTTCACCGAGTGCATGAAAACAGCTTTCCTACGGCAGGAGCTCACTCAGCCAGTCCGTAAAGCCGTTTCAGCGGATAAAACAAGCGTGTAGCAAGGAAAATTGATTTTGAGTGAAATGAGTGCATTCGAGCATATGTGACATGGAACAACTTTCTAAGCAGGGATTTTCATGTTTTCGAGCTTTTAACACATTTTCATCATATTTGTCATTTTAACTGTATAAGCACGTCTGAAACGAGTTTTCAACGTACTACTGTGATATGCACTTGTTCAGAGTGGGAAAACACACTTTGTCACCGAGTGCATGAAAACAGCTTTCCTACGGCAGGAGCTCACTCAGCCAGTCTGTAAAGCCTTTTCAGCGGATAAAGCAAGCGTTTGGCAAAGAAAATTGATTTTGAGTAAAATGAGTGCATTCGAGCATATGTGACATGGAACAACTTTCTAAGCATGGATTTTCATGTTTTCGAGCTTTTAACACATTTTCATCATGTTTGTCATTTTAACTGTATAAGCACGTCTGAAACGAGTTTTCAACATAGTACTGTGATATGCACTTGTTCAGAGTGGCAAAACACACTTTGTTTCACCGAGTGCATGAAAACAGCTTTCCTACGGCAGGAGCTCACTCAGCCAGTCCGTAAAGCCGTTTCAGCGGATAAAACAAGCGTGTAGCAAGGAAAATTGATTTTGAGTGAAATGAGTGCATTCGAGCATATGTGACATGGAACAACTTTCTAAGCAGGGATTTTCATGTTTTCGAGCTTTTAACACATTTTCATCATATTTGTCATTTTAACTGTATAAGCACGTCTGAAACGAGTTTTCAACGTACTACTGTGATATGCACTTGTTCAGAGTGGGAAAACACACTTTGTCACCGAGTGCATGAAAACAGCTTTCCTACGGCAGGAGCTCACTCAGCCAGTCTGTAAAGCCTTTTCAGCGGATAAAGCAAGCGTTTGGCAAAGAAAATTGATTTTGAGTAAAATGAGTGCATTCGAGCATATGTGACATGGAACAACTTTCTAAGCATGGATTTTCATGTTTTCGAGCTTTTAACACATTTTCATCATGTTTGTCATTTTAACTGTATAAGCACGTCTGAAACGAGTTTTCAACATAGTACTGTGATATGCACTTGTTCAGAGTGGCAAAACACACTTTGTTTCACCGAGTGCATGAAAACAGCTTTCCAACGGCAGGAGCTCACTCAGCCAGTCCGTAAAGCCGTTTCAGCGGATAAAACAAGCGTGTAGCAAGGAAAATTGATTTTGAGTGAAATGAGTGCATTCGAGCATATGTGACATGGAACAACTTTCTAAGCAGGGATTTTCATGTTTTCGAGCTTTTAACACATTTTCATCATATTTGTCATTTTAACTGTATAAGCACGTCTGAAACGAGTTTTCAACGTACTACTGTGATATGCACTTGTTCAGAGTGGGAAAACACACTTTGTCACCGAGTGCATGAAAACAGCTTTCCTACGGCAGGAGCTCACTCAGCCAGTCTGTAAAGCCTTTTCAGCGGATAAAGCAAGCGTTTGGCAAAGAAAATTGATTTTGAGTAAAATGAGTGCATTCGAGCATATGTGACATGGAACAACTTTCTAAGAATGGATTTTCATGTTTTCGAGCTTTTAACACATTTTCATCATGTTTGTCATTTTAACTGTATAAGCACGTCTGAAACGAGTTTTCAACATAGTACTGTGATATGCACTTGTTCAGAGTGGCAAAACACACTTTGTTTCACCGAGTGCATGAAAACAGCTTTCCTACGGCAGGAGCTCACTCAGCCAGTCCGTAAAGCCGTTTCAGCGGATAAAACGCGTGGAGCAAGGAACATTGATTTTGAGTGAAATGAGTGCATTCGAGCATATGTGACATGGAACAACTTTCTAAGCATGGATTTTCATGTTTTCGGGCTTTTAACACATTTTCATCATATTTGTCATTTTAACTGTATAAGCACGTCTGAAACGAGTTTTCAACGTACTACTGTGATATGCACTTGTTCAGAGTGGGAAAACACACTTTGTCACCGAGTGCATGAAAACAGCTTTCCTACGGCAGGAGCTCACTCAGCCAGTCTGTAAAGCCTTTTCAGCGGATAAAGCAAGCGTTTGGCAAAGAAAATTGATTTTGAGTAAAATGAGTGCATTCGAGCATATGTGACATGGAACAACTTTCTAAGCAGGGATTTTCATGTTTTCGAGCTTTTAACACATTTTCATCATGTTTGTCATTTTAACTGTATAAGCACGTCTGAAACGAGTTTTCAACATAGTACTGTGATATGCACTTGTTCAGAGTGGCAAAACACACTTTGTTTCACCGAGTGCATGAAAACAGCTTTCCTACGGCAGGAGCTCACTCAGCCAGTCCGAAAAGCCGTTTCAGCGGATAAAACAAGCGTGTAGCAAGGAAAATTGATTTTGAGTGAAATGAGTGCATTCGAGCATATGTGACATGGAACAACTTTCTAAGCAGGGATTTTCATGTTTTCGAGCTTTCAACACATTTTCATCATATTTGTCATTTTAACTGTATAAGCACGTCTGAAACGAGTTTTCAACGTACTACTGTGATATGCACTTGTTCAGAGTGGGAAAACACACTTTGTCACCGAGTGCATGAAAACAGCTTTCCTACGGCAGGAGCTCACTCAGCCAGTCTGTAAAGCCTTTTCAGCGGATAAAGCAAGCGTTTGGCAAAGAAAATTGATTTTGAGTAAAATGAGTGCATTCGAGCATATGTGACATGGAACAACTTTCTAAGCATGGATTTTCATGTTTTCGAGCTTTTAACACATTTTCATCATGTTTGTCATTTTAACTGTATAAGCACGTCTGAAACGAGTTTTCAACATAGTACTGTGATATGCACTTGTTCAGAGTGGCAAAACACACTTTGTTTCACTGAGTGCATGAAAACAGCTTTCCTACGGCAGGAGCTCACTCAGCCAGTCCGTAAAGCCGTTTCAGCGGATAAAACGCGTGGAGCAAGGAACATTGATTTTGAGTGAAATGAGTGCATTCGAGCATATGTGACATGGAACAACTTTCTAAGCATGGATTTTCATGTTTTCGGGCTTTTAACACATTTTCATCATATTTGTCATTTTAACTGTATAAGCACGTCTGAAACGAGTTTTCAACGTACTACTGTGATATGCACTTGTTCAGAGTGGGAAAACACACTTTGTCACCGAGTGCATGAAAACAGCTTTCCTACGGCAGGAGCTCACTCAGCCAGTCTGTAAAGCCTTTTCAGCGGATAAAGCAAGCGTTTGGCAAAGAAAATTGATTTTGAGTAAAATGAGTGCATTCGAGCATATGTGACATGGAACAACTTTCTAAGCATGGATTTTCATGTTTTCGAGCTTTTAACACATTTTCATCATGTTTGTCATTTTAACTGTATAAGCACGTCTGAAACGAGTTTTCAACATAGTACTGTGATATGCACTTGTTCAGAGTGGCAAAACACACTTTGTTTCACCGAGTGCATGAAAACAGCTTTCCTACGGCAGGAGCTCACTCAGCCAGTCCGTAAAGCCGTTTCAGCGGATAAAACAAGCGTGTAGCAAGGAAAATTGATTTTGAGTGAAATGAGTGCATTCGAGCATATGTGACATGGAACAACTTTCTAAGCAGGGATTTTCATGTTTTCGAGCTTTTAACACATTTTCATCATATTTGTCATTTTAACTGTATAAGCACGTCTGAAACGAGTTTTCAACGTACTACTGTGATATGCACTTGTTCAGAGTGGGAAAACACACTTTGTCACCGAGTGCATGAAAACAGCTTTCCTACGGCAGGAGCTCACTCAGCCAGTCTGTAAAGCCTTTTCAGCGGATAAAGCAAGCGTTTGGCAAAGAAAATTGATTTTGAGTAAAATGAGTGCATTCGAGCATATGTGACATGGAACAACTTTCTAAGCATGGATTTTCATGTTTTCGAGCTTTTAACACATTTTCATCATGTTTGTCATTTTAACTGTATAAGCACGTCTGAAACGAGTTTTCAACATAGTACTGTGATATGCACTTGTTCAGAGTGGCAAAACACACTTTGTTTCACCGAGTGCATGAAAACAGCTTTCCAACGGCAGGAGCTCACTCAGCCAGTCCGTAAAGCCGTTTCAGCGGATAAAACAAGCGTGTAGCAAGGAAAATTGATTTTGAGTGAAATGAGTGCATTCGAGCATATGTGACATGGAACAACTTTCTAAGCAGGGATTTTCATGTTTTCGAGCTTTTAACACATTTTCATCATATTTGTCATTTTAACTGTATAAGCACGTCTGAAACGAGTTTTCAACGTACTACTGTGATATGCACTTGTTCAGAGTGGGAAAACACACTTTGTCACCGAGTGCATGAAAACAGCTTTCCTACGGCAGGAGCTCACTCAGCCAGTCTGTAAAGCCTTTTCAGCGGATAAAGCAAGCGTTTGGCAAAGAAAATTGATTTTGAGTAAAATGAGTGCATTCGAGCATATGTGACATGGAACAACTTTCTAAGCATGGATTTTCATGTTTTCGAGCTTTTAACACATTTTCATCATGTTTGTCATTTTAACTGTATAAGCACGTCTGAAACGAGTTTTCAACATAGTACTGTGATATGCACTTGTTCAGAGTGGCAAAACACACTTTGTTTCACCGAGTGCATGAAAACAGCTTTCCTACGGCAGGAGCTCACTCAGCCAGTCCGTAAAGCCGTTTCAGCGGATAAAACGCGTGGAGCAAGGAACATTGATTTTGAGTGAAATGAGTGCATTCGAGCATATGTGACATGGAACAACTTTCTAAGCATGGATTTTCATGTTTTCGGGCTTTTAACACATTTTCATCATATTTGTCATTTTAACTGTATAAGCACGTCTGAAACGAGTTTTCAACGTACTACTGTGATATGCACTTGTTCAGAGTGGGAAAACACACTTTGTCACCGAGTGCATGAAAACAGCTTTCCTACGGCAGGAGCTCACTCAGCCAGTCTGTAAAGCCTTTTCAGCGGATAAAGCAAGCGTTTGGCAAAGAAAATTGATTTTGAGTAAAATGAGTGCATTCGAGCATATGTGACATGGAACAACTTTCTAAGCAGGGATTTTCATGTTTTCGAGCTTTTAACACATTTTCATCATGTTTGTCATTTTAACTGTATAAGCACGTCTGAAACGAGTTTTCAACATAGTACTGTGATATGCACTTGTTCAGAGTGGCAAAACACACTTTGTTTCACCGAGTGCATGAAAACAGCTTTCCTACGGCAGGAGCTCACTCAGCCAGTCCGTAAAGCCGTTTCAGCGGATAAAACAAGCGTGTAGCAAGGAAAATTGATTTTGAGTGAAATGAGTGCATTCGAGCATATGTGACATGGAACAACTTTCTAAGCAGGGATTTTCATGTTTTCGAGCTTTTAACACATTTTCATCATATTTGTCATTTTAACTGTATAAGCACGTCTGAAACGAGTTTTCAACGTACTACTGTGATATGCACTTGTTCAGAGTGGGAAAACACACTTTGTCACCGAGTGCATGAAAACAGCTTTCCTACGGCAGGAGCTCACTCAGCCAGTCTGTAAAGCCTTTTCAGCGGATAAAGCAAGCGTTTGGCAAAGAAAATTGATTTTGAGTAAAATGAGTGCATTCGAGCATATGTGACATGGAACAACTTTCTAAGCATGGATTTTCATGTTTTCGAGCTTTTAACACATTTTCATCATGTTTGTCATTTTAACTGTATAAGCACGTCTGAAACGAGTTTTCAACATAGTACTGTGATATGCACTTGTTCAGAGTGGCAAAACACACTTTGTTTCACTGAGTGCATGAAAACAGCTTTCCTACGGCAGGAGCTCACTCAGCCAGTCCGTAAAGCCGTTTCAGCGGATAAAACGCGTGGAGCAAGGAACATTGATTTTGAGTGAAATGAGTGCATTCGAGCATATGTGACATGGAACAACTTTCTAAGCATGGATTTTCATGTTTTCGGGCTTTTAACACATTTTCATCATATTTGTCATTTTAACTGTATAAGCACGTCTGAAACGAGTTTTCAACGTACTACTGTGATATGCACTTGTTCAGAGTGGGAAAACACACTTTGTCACCGAGTGCATGAAAACAGCTTTCCTACGGCAGGAGCTCACTCAGCCAGTCTGTAAAGCCTTTTCAGCGGATAAAGCAAGCGTTTGGCAAAGAAAATTGATTTTGAGTAAAATGAGTGCATTCGAGCATATGTGACATGGAACAACTTTCTAAGCATGGATTTTCATGTTTTCGAGCTTTTAACACATTTTCATCATGTTTGTCATTTTAACTGTATAAGCACGTCTGAAACGAGTTTTCAACATAGTACTGTGATATGCACTTGTTCAGAGTGGCAAAACACACTTTGTTTCACCGAGTGCATGAAAACAGCTTTCCTACGGCAGGAGCTCACTCAGCCAGTCCGTAAAGCCGTTTCAGCGGATAAAACGCGTGGAGCAAGGAACATTGATTTTGAGTGAAATGAGTGCATTCGAGCATATGTGACATGGAACAACTTTCTAAGCATGGATTTTCATGTTTTCGGGCTTTTAACACATTTTCATCATATTTGTCATTTTAACTGTATAAGCACGTCTGAAACGAGTTTTCAACGTACTACTGTGATATGCACTTGTTCAGAGTGGGAAAACACACTTTGTCACCGAGTGCATGAAAACAGCTTTCCTACGGCAGGAGCTCACTCAGCCAGTCTGTAAAGCCTTTTCAGCGGATAAAGCAAGCGTTTGGCAAAGAAAATTGATTTTGAGTAAAATGAGTGCATTCGAGCATATGTGACATGGAACAACTTTCTAAGCATGGATTTTCATGTTTTCGAGCTTTTAACACATTTTCATCATGTTTGTCATTTTAACTGTATAAGCACGTCTGAAACGAGTTTTCAACATAGTACTGTGATATGCACTTGTTCAGAGTGGCAAAACACACTTTGTTTCACCGAGTGCATGAAAACAGCTTTCCTACGGCAGGAGCTCACTCAGCCAGTCCGTAAAGCCGTTTCAGCGGATAAAACGCGTGGAGCAAGGAACATTGATTTTGAGTGAAATGAGTGCATTCGAGCATATGTGACATGGAACAACTTTCTAAGCATGGATTTTCATGTTTTCGGGCTTTTAACACATTTTCATCATATTTGTCATTTTAACTGTATAAGCACGTCTGAAACGAGTTTTCAACGTACTACTGTGATATGCACTTGTTCAGAGTGGGAAAACACACTTTGTCACCGAGTGCATGAAAACAGCTTTCCTACGGCAGGAGCTCACTCAGCCAGTCTGTAAAGCCTTTTCAGCGGATAAAGCAAGCGTTTGGCAAAGAAAATTGATTTTGAGTAAAATGAGTGCATTCGAGCATATGTGACATGGAACAACTTTCTAAGCATGGATTTTCATGTTTTCGAGCTTTTAACACATTTTCATCATGTTTGTCATTTTAACTGTATAAGCACGTCTGAAACGAGTTTTCAACATAGTACTGTGATATGCACTTGTTCAGAGTGGCAAAACACACTTTGTTTCACCGAGTGCATGAAAACAGCTTTCCTACGGCAGGAGCTCACTCAGCCAGTCCGTAAAGCCGTTTCAGCGGATAAAACAAGCGTGTAGCAAGGAAAATTGATTTTGAGTGAAATGAGTGCATTCGAGCATATGTGACATGGAACAACTTTCTAAGCAGGGATTTTCATGTTTTCGAGCTTTTAACACATTTTCATCATATTTGTCATTTTAACTGTATAAGCACGTCTGAAACGAGTTTTCAACGTACTACTGTGATATGCACTTGTTCAGAGTGGGAAAACACACTTTGTCACCGAGTGCATGAAAACAGCTTTCCTACGGCAGGAGCTCACTCAGCCAGTCTGTAAAGCCTTTTCAGCGGATAAAGCAAGCGTTT
The DNA here is from genome assembly GCF_027579695.1 of Neoarius graeffei. Classification (NCBI taxonomy): domain Eukaryota; kingdom Metazoa; phylum Chordata; class Actinopteri; order Siluriformes; family Ariidae; genus Neoarius; species Neoarius graeffei. Next base: position 16,567,732 of record NC_083589.1, on the reverse strand, counting down.
GGCAAAGAAAATTGATTTTGAGTAAAATGAGTGCATTCGAGCATATGTGACATGGAACAACTTTCTAAGCATGGATTTTCATGTTTTCGAGCTTTTAACACATTTTCATCATGTTTGTCATTTTAACTGTATAAGCACGTCTGAAACGAGTTTTCAACATAGTACTGTGATATGCACTTGTTCAGAGTGGCAAAACACACTTTGTTTCACCGAGTGCATGAAAACAGCTTTCCTACGGCAGGAGCTCACTCAGCCAGTCCGTAAAGCCGTTTCAGCGGATAAAACGCGTGGAGCAAGGAACATTGATTTTGAGTGAAATGAGTGCATTCGAGCATATGTGACATGGAACAACTTTCTAAGCATGGATTTTCATGTTTTCGGGCTTTTAACACATTTTCATCATATTTGTCATTTTAACTGTATAAGCACGTCTGAAACGAGTTTTCAACGTACTACTGTGATATGCACTTGTTCAGAGTGGGAAAACACACTTTGTCACCGAGTGCATGAAAACAGCTTTCCTACGGCAGGAGCTCACTCAGCCAGTCTGTAAAGCCTTTTCAGCGGATAAAGCAAGCGTTTGGCAAAGAAAATTGATTTTGAGTAAAATGAGTGCATTCGAGCATATGTGACATGGAACAACTTTCTAAGCATGGATTTTCATGTTTTCGAGCTTTTAACACATTTTCATCATGTTTGTCATTTTAACTGTATAAGCACGTCTGAAACGAGTTTTCAACATAGTACTGTGATATGCACTTGTTCAGAGTGGCAAAACACACTTTGTTTCACCGAGTGCATGAAAACAGCTTTCCTACGGCAGGAGCTCACTCAGCCAGTCCGTAAAGCCGTTTCAGCGGATAAAACGCGTGGAGCAAGGAACATTGATTTTGAGTGAAATGAGTGCATTCGAGCATATGTGACATGGAACAACTTTCTAAGCATGGATTTTCATGTTTTCGGGCTTTTAACACATTTTCATCATATTTGTCATTTTAACTGTATAAGCACGTCTGAAACGAGTTTTCAACGTACTACTGTGATATGCACTTGTTCAGAGTGGGAAAACACACTTTGTCACCGAGTGCATGAAAACAGCTTTCCTACGGCAGGAGCTCACTCAGCCAGTCTGTAAAGCCTTTTCAGCGGATAAAGCAAGCGTTTGGCAAAGAAAATTGATTTTGAGTAAAATGAGTGCATTCGAGCATATGTGACATGGAACAACTTTCTAAGCATGGATTTTCATGTTTTCGACCTTTTAACACATTTTCATCATGTTTGTCATTTTAACTGTATAAGCACGTCTGAAACGAGTTTTCAACATAGTACTGTGATATGCACTTGTTCAGAGTGGCAAAACACACTTTGTTTCACCGAGTGCATGAAAACAGCTTTCCTACGGCAGGAGCTCACTCAGCCAGTCCGTAAAGCCGTTTCAGCGGATAAAACAAGCGTGTAGCAAGGAAAATTGATTTTGAGTGAAATGAGTGCATTCGAGCATATGTGACATGGAACAACTTTCTAAGCAGGGATTTTCATGTTTTCGAGCTTTTAACACATTTTCATCATATTTGTCATTTTAACTGTATAAGCACGTCTGAAACGAGTTTTCAACGTACTACTGTGATATGCACTTGTTCAGAGTGGGAAAACACACTTTGTCACCGAGTGCATGAAAACAGCTTTCCTACGGCAGGAGCTCACTCAGCCAGTCTGTAAAGCCTTTTCAGCGGATAAAGCAAGCGTTTGGCAAAGAAAATTGATTTTGAGTAAAATGAGTGCATTCGAGCATATGTGACATGGAACAACTTTCTAAGCATGGATTTTCATGTTTTCGAGCTTTTAACACATTTTCATCATGTTTGTCATTTTAACTGTATAAGCACGTCTGAAACGAGTTTTCAACATAGTACTGTGATATGCACTTGTTCAGAGTGGCAAAACACACTTTGTTTCACCGAGTGCATGAAAACAGCTTTCCTACGGCAGGAGCTCACTCAGCCAGTCCGTAAAGCCGTTTCAGCGGATAAAACAAGCGTGTAGCAAGGAAAATTGATTTTGAGTGAAATGAGTGCATTCGAGCATATGTGACATGGAACAACTTTCTAAGCAGGGATTTTCATGTTTTCGAGCTTTTAACACATTTTCATCATATTTGTCATTTTAACTGTATAAGCACGTCTGAAACGAGTTTTCAACGTACTACTGTGATATGCACTTGTTCAGAGTGGGAAAACACACTTTGTCACCGAGTGCATGAAAACAGCTTTCCTACGGCAGGAGCTCACTCAGCCAGTCTGTAAAGCCTTTTCAGCGGATAAAGCAAGCGTTTGGCAAAGAAAATTGATTTTGAGTAAAATGAGTGCATTCGAGCATATGTGACATGGAACAACTTTCTAAGCATGGATTTTCATGTTTTCGAGCTTTTAACACATTTTCATCATGTTTGTCATTTTAACTGTATAAGCACGTCTGAAACGAGTTTTCAACATAGTACTGTGATATGCACTTGTTCAGAGTGGCAAAACACACTTTGTTTCACCGAGTGCATGAAAACAGCTTTCCAACGGCAGGAGCTCACTCAGCCAGTCCGTAAAGCCGTTTCAGCGGATAAAACAAGCGTGTAGCAAGGAAAATTGATTTTGAGTGAAATGAGTGCATTCGAGCATATGTGACATGGAACAACTTTCTAAGCAGGGATTTTCATGTTTTCGAGCTTTTAACACATTTTCATCATATTTGTCATTTTAACTGTATAAGCACGTCTGAAACGAGTTTTCAACGTACTACTGTGATATGCACTTGTTCAGAGTGGGAAAACACACTTTGTCACCGAGTGCATGAAAACAGCTTTCCTACGGCAGGAGCTCACTCAGCCAGTCCGTAAAGCCGTTTCAGCGGATAAAACGCGTGGAGCAAGGAACATTGATTTTGAGTGAAATGAGTGCATTCGAGCATATGTGACATGGAACAACTTTCTAAGCATGGATTTTCATGTTTTCGGGCTTTTAACACATTTTCATCATATTTGTCATTTTAACTGTATAAGCACGTCTGAAACGAGTTTTCAACGTACTACTGTGATATGCACTTGTTCAGAGTGGGAAAACACACTTTGTCACCGAGTGCATGAAAACAGCTTTCCTACGGCAGGAGCTCACTCAGCCAGTCTGTAAAGCCTTTTCAGCGGATAAAGCAAGCGTTTGGCAAAGAAAATTGATTTTGAGTAAAATGAGTGCATTCGAGCATATGTGACATGGAACAACTTTCTAAGCAGGGATTTTCATGTTTTCGAGCTTTTAACACATTTTCATCATGTTTGTCATTTTAACTGTATAAGCACGTCTGAAACGAGTTTTCAACATAGTACTGTGATATGCACTTGTTCAGAGTGGCAAAACACACTTTGTTTCACCGAGTGCATGAAAACAGCTTTCCTACGGCAGGAGCTCACTCAGCCAGTCCGTAAAGCCGTTTCAGCGGATAAAACGCGTGGAGCAAGGAACATTGATTTTGAGTGAAATGAGTGCATTCGAGCATATGTGACATGGAACAACTTTCTAAGCAGGGATTTTCATGTTTTCGAGCTTTTAACACATTTTCATCATATTTGTCATTTTAACTGTATAAGCACGTCTGAAACGAGTTTTCAACGTACTACTGTGATATGCACTTGTTCAGAGTGGGAAAACACACTTTGTCACCGAGTGCATGAAAACAGCTTTCCTACGGCAGGAGCTCACTCAGCCAGTCTGTAAAGCCTTTTCAGCGGATAAAGCAAGCGTTTGGCAAAGAAAATTGATTTTGAGTAAAATGAGTGCATTCGAGCATATGTGACATGGAACAACTTTCTAAGCATGGATTTTCATGTTTTCGAGCTTTTAACACATTTTCATCATGTTTGTCATTTTAACTGTATAAGCACGTCTGAAACGAGTTTTCAACATAGTACTGTGATATGCACTTGTTCAGAGTGGCAAAACACACTTTGTTTCACTGAGTGCATGAAAACAGCTTTCTTACGGCAGGAGCTCACTCAGCCAGTCCGTAAAGCCGTTTCAGCGGATAAAACGCGTGGAGCAAGGAACATTGATTTTGAGTGAAATGAGTGCATTCGAGCATATGTGACATGGAACAACTTTCTAAGCATGGATTTTCATGTTTTCGGGCTTTTAACACATTTTCATCATATTTGTCATTTTAACTGTATAAGCACGTCTGAAACGAGTTTTCAACGTACTACTGTGATATGCACTTGTTCAGAGTGGGAAAACACACTTTGTCACCGAGTGCATGAAAACAGCTTTCCTACGGCAGGAGCTCACTCAGCCAGTCTGTAAAGCCTTTTCAGCGGATAAAGCAAGCGTTTGGCAAAGAAAATTGATTTTGAGTAAAATGAGTGCATTCGAGCATATGTGACATGGAACAACTTTCTAAGCATGGATTTTCATGTTTTCGAGCTTTTAACACATTTTCATCATGTTTGTCATTTTAACTGTATAAGCACGTCTGAAACGAGTTTTCAACATAGTACTGTGATATGCACTTGTTCAGAGTGGCAAAACACACTTTGTTTCACCGAGTGCATGAAAACAGCTTTCCTACGGCAGGAGCTCACTCAGCCAGTCCGTAAAGCCGTTTCAGCGGATAAAACGCGTGGAGCAAGGAACATTGATTTTGAGTGAAATGAGTGCATTCGAGCATATGTGACATGGAACAACTTTCTAAGCATGGATTTTCATGTTTTCGGGCTTTTAACACATTTTCATCATATTTGTCATTTTAACTGTATAAGCACGTCTGAAACGAGTTTTCAACGTACTACTGTGATATGCACTTGTTCAGAGTGGGAAAACACACTTTGTCACCGAGTGCATGAAAACAGCTTTCCTACGGCAGGAGCTCACTCAGCCAGTCTGTAAAGCCTTTTCAGCGGATAAAGCAAGCGTTTGGCAAAGAAAATTGATTTTGAGTAAAATGAGTGCATTCGAGCATATGTGACATGGAACAACTTTCTAAGCATGGATTTTCATGTTTTCGAGCTTTTAACACATTTTCATCATGTTTGTCATTTTAACTGTATAAGCACGTCTGAAACGAGTTTTCAACATAGTACTGTGATATGCACTTGTTCAGAGTGGCAAAACACACTTTGTTTCACCGAGTGCATGAAAACAGCTTTCCTACGGCAGGAGCTCACTCAGCCAGTCCGTAAAGCCGTTTCAGCGGATAAAACGCGTGGAGCAAGGAACATTGATTTTGAGTGAAATGAGTGCATTCGAGCATATGTGACATGGAACAACTTTCTAAGCATGGATTTTCATGTTTTCGGGCTTTTAACACATTTTCATCATATTTGTCATTTTAACTGTATAAGCACGTCTGAAACGAGTTTTCAACGTACTACTGTGATATGCACTTGTTCAGAGTGGGAAAACACACTTTGTCACCGAGTGCATGAAAACAGCTTTCCTACGGCAGGAGCTCACTCAGCCAGTCTGTAAAGCCTTTTCAGCGGATAAAGCAAGCGTTTGGCAAAGAAAATTGATTTTGAGTAAAATGAGTGCATTCGAGCATATGTGACATGGAACAACTTTCTAAGCATGGATTTTCATGTTTTCGAGCTTTTAACACATTTTCATCATGTTTGTCATTTTAACTGTATAAGCACGTCTGAAACGAGTTTTCAACATAGTACTGTGATATGCACTTGTTCAGAGTGGCAAAACACACTTTGTTTCACCGAGTGCATGAAAACAGCTTTCCTACGGCAGGAGCTCACTCAGCCAGTCCGTAAAGCCGTTTCAGCGGATAAAACAAGCGTGTAGCAAGGAAAATTGATTTTGAGTGAAATGAGTGCATTCGAGCATATGTGACATGGAACAACTTTCTAAGCAGGGATTTTCATGTTTTCGAGCTTTTAACACATTTTCATCATATTTGTCATTTTAACTGTATAAGCACGTCTGAAACGAGTTTTCAACGTACTACTGTGATATGCACTTGTTCAGAGTGGGAAAACACACTTTGTCACCGAGTGCATGAAAACAGCTTTCCTACGGCAGGAGCTCACTCAGCCAGTCTGTAAAGCCTTTTCAGCGGATAAAGCAAGCGTTTGGCAAAGAAAATTGATTTTGAGTAAAATGAGTGCATTCGAGCATATGTGACATGGAACAACTTTCTAAGCATGGATTTTCATGTTTTCGAGCTTTTAACACATTTTCATCATGTTTGTCATTTTAACTGTATAAGCACGTCTGAAACGAGTTTTCAACATAGTACTGTGATATGCACTTGTTCAGAGTGGCAAAACACACTTTGTTTCACCGAGTGCATGAAAACAGCTTTCCTACGGCAGGAGCTCACTCAGCCAGTCCGTAAAGCCGTTTCAGCGGATAAAACGCGTGGAGCAAGGAACATTGATTTTGAGTGAAATGAGTGCATTCGAGCATATGTGACATGGAACAACTTTCTAAGCATGGATTTTCATGTTTTCGGGCTTTTAACACATTTTCATCATATTTGTCATTTTAACTGTATAAGCACGTCTGAAACGAGTTTTCAACGTACTACTGTGATATGCACTTGTTCAGAGTGGGAAAACACACTTTGTCACCGAGTGCATGAAAACAGCTTTCCTACGGCAGGAGCTCACTCAGCCAGTCTGTAAAGCCTTTTCAGCGGATAAAGCAAGCGTTTGGCAAAGAAAATTGATTTTGAGTAAAATGAGTGCATTCGAGCATATGTGACATGGAACAACTTTCTAAGCATGGATTTTCATGTTTTCGAGCTTTTAACACATTTTCATCATGTTTGTCATTTTAACTGTATAAGCACGTCTGAAACGAGTTTTCAACATAGTACTGTGATATGCACTTGTTCAGAGTGGCAAAACACACTTTGTTTCACCGAGTGCATGAAAACAGCTTTCCTACGGCAGGAGCTCACTCAGCCAGTCCGTAAAGCCGTTTCAGCGGATAAAACGCGTGGAGCAAGGAACATTGATTTTGAGTGAAATGAGTGCATTCGAGCATATGTGACATGGAACAACTTTCTAAGCATGGATTTTCATGTTTTCGGGCTTTTAACACATTTTCATCATATTTGTCATTTTAACTGTATAAGCACGTCTGAAACGAGTTTTCAACGTACTACTGTGATATGCACTTGTTCAGAGTGGGAAAACACACTTTGTCACCGAGTGCATGAAAACAGCTTTCCTACGGCAGGAGCTCACTCAGCCAGTCTGTAAAGCCTTTTCAGCGGATAAAGCAAGCGTTTGGCAAAGAAAATTGATTTTGAGTAAAATGAGTGCATTCGAGCATATGTGACATGGAACAACTTTCTAAGCATGGATTTTCATGTTTTCGAGCTTTTAACACATTTTCATCATGTTTGTCATTTTAACTGTATAAGCACGTCTGAAACGAGTTTTCAACATAGTACTGTGATATGAACTTGTTCAGAGTGGCAAAACACACTTTGTTTCACCGAGTGCATGAAAACAGCTTTCCTACGGCAGGAGCTCACTCAGCCAGTCCGTAAAGCCGTTTCAGCGGATAAAACAAGCGTGTAGCAAGGAAAATTGATTTTGAGTGAAATGAGTGCATTCGAGCATATGTGACATGGAACAACTTTCTAAGCAGGGATTTTCATGTTTTCGAGCTTTTAACACATTTTCATCATATTTGTCATTTTAACTGTATAAGCACGTCTGAAACGAGTTTTCAACGTACTACTGTGATATGCACTTGTTCAGAGTGGGAAAACACACTTTGTCACCGAGTGCATGAAAACAGCTTTCCTACGGCAGGAGCTCACTCAGCCAGTCTGTAAAGCCTTTTCAGCGGATAAAGCAAGCGTTTGGCAAAGAAAATTGATTTTGAGTAAAATGAGTGCATTCGAGCATATGTGACATGGAACAACTTTCTAAGCATGGATTTTCATGTTTTCGAGCTTTTAACACATTTTCATCATGTTTGTCATTTTAACTGTATAAGCACGTCTGAAACGAGTTTTCAACATAGTACTGTGATATGCACTTGTTCAGAGTGGCAAAACACACTTTGTTTCACCGAGTGCATGAAAACAGCTTTCCTACGGCAGGAGCTCACTCAGCCAGTCCGTAAAGCCGTTTCAGCGGATAAAACGCGTGGAGCAAGGAACATTGATTTTGAGTGAAATGAGTGCATTCGAGCATATGTGACATGGAACAACTTTCTAAGCATGGATTTTCATGTTTTCGGGCTTTTAACACATTTTCATCATATTTGTCATTTTAACTGTATAAGCACGTCTGAAACGAGTTTTCAACGTACTACTGTGATATGCACTTGTTCAGAGTGGGAAAACACACTTTGTCACCGAGTGCATGAAAACAGCTTTCCTACGGCAGGAGCTCACTCAGCCAGTCTGTAAAGCCTTTTCAGCGGATAAAGCAAGCGTTTGGCAAAGAAAATTGATTTTGAGTAAAATGAGTGCATTCGAGCATATGTGACATGGAACAACTTTCTAAGCATGGATTTTCATGTTTTCGAGCTTTTAACACATTTTCATCATGTTTGTCATTTTAACTGTATAAGCACGTCTGAAACGAGTTTTCAACATAGTACTGTGATATGCACTTGTTCAGAGTGGCAAAACACACTTTGTTTCACCGAGTGCATGAAAACAGCTTTCCTACGGCAGGAGCTCACTCAGCCAGTCCGTAAAGCCGTTTCAGCGGATAAAACGCGTGGAGCAAGGAACATTGATTTTGAGTGAAATGAGTGCATTCGAGCATATGTGACATGGAACAACTTTCTAAGCATGGATTTTCATGTTTTCGGGCTTTTAACACATTTTCATCATATTTGTCATTTTAACTGTATAAGCACGTCTGAAACGAGTTTTCAACGTACTACTGTGATATGCACTTGTTCAGAGTGGGAAAACACACTTTGTCACCGAGTGCATGAAAACAGCTTTCCTACGGCAGGAGCTCACTCAGCCAGTCTGTAAAGCCTTTTCAGCGGATAAAGCAAGCGTTTGGCAAAGAAAATTGATTTTGAGTAAAATGAGTGCATTCGAGCATATGTGACATGGAACAACTTTCTAAGCATGGATTTTCATGTTTTCGAGCTTTTAACACATTTTCATCATGTTTGTCATTTTAACTGTATAAGCACGTCTGAAACGAGTTTTCAACATAGTACTGTGATATGCACTTGTTCAGAGTGGCAAAACACACTTTGTTTCACCGAGTGCATGAAAACAGCTTTCCTACGGCAGGAGCTCACTCAGCCAGTCCGTAAAGCCGTTTCAGCGGATAAAACGCGTGGAGCAAGGAACATTGATTTTGAGTGAAATGAGTGCATTCGAGCATATGTGACATGGAACAACTTTCTAAGCATGGATTTTCATGTTTTCGGGCTTTTAACACATTTTCATCATATTTGTCATTTTAACTGTATAAGCACGTCTGAAACGAGTTTTCAACGTACTACTGTGATATGCACTTGTTCAGAGTGGGAAAACACACTTTGTCACCGAGTGCATGAAAACAGCTTTCCTACGGCAGGAGCTCACTCAGCCAGTCTGTAAAGCCTTTTCAGCGGATAAAGCAAGCGTTTGGCAAAGAAAATTGATTTTGAGTAAAATGAGTGCATTCGAGCATATGTGACATGGAACAACTTTCTAAGCATGGATTTTCATGTTTTCGAGCTTTTAACACATTTTCATCATGTTTGTCATTTTAACTGTATAAGCACGTCTGAAACGAGTTTTCAACATAGTACTGTGATATGCACTTGTTCAGAGTGGCAAAACACACTTTGTTTCACCGAGTGCATGAAAACAGCTTTCCTACGGCAGGAGCTCACTCAGCCAGTCCGTAAAGCCGTTTCAGCGGATAAAACAAGCGTGTAGCAAGGAAAATTGATTTTGAGTGAAATGAGTGCATTCGAGCATATGTGACATGGAACAACTTTCTAAGCAGGGATTTTCATGTTTTCGAGCTTTTAACACATTTTCATCATATTTGTCATTTTAACTGTATAAGCACGTCTGAAACGAGTTTTCAACGTACTACTGTGATATGCACTTGTTCAGAGTGGGAAAACACACTTTGTCACCGAGTGCATGAAAACAGCTTTCCTACGGCAGGAGCTCACTCAGCCAGTCTGTAAAGCCTTTTCAGCGGATAAAGCAAGCGTTTGGCAAAGAAAATTGATTTTGAGTAAAATGAGTGCATTCGAGCATATGTGACATGGAACAACTTTCTAAGCATGGATTTTCATGTTTTCGAGCTTTTAACACATTTTCATCATGTTTGTCATTTTAACTGTATAAGCACGTCTGAAACGAGTTTTCAACATAGTACTGTGATATGCACTTGTTCAGAGTGGCAAAACACACTTTGTTTCACCGAGTGCATGAAAACAGCTTTCCTACGGCAGGAGCTCACTCAGCCAGTCCGTAAAGCCGTTTCAGCGGATAAAACGCGTGGAGCAAGGAACATTGATTTTGAGTGAAATGAGTGCATTCGAGCATATGTGACATGGAACAACTTTCTAAGCATGGATTTTCATGTTTTCGGGCTTTTAACACATTTTCATCATATTTGTCATTTTAACTGTATAAGCACGTCTGAAACGAGTTTTCAACGTACTACTGTGATATGCACTTGTTCAGAGTGGGAAAACACACTTTGTCACCGAGTGCATGAAAACAGCTTTCCTACGGCAGGAGCTCACTCAGCCAGTCTGTAAAGCCTTTTCAGCGGATAAAGCAAGCGTTTGGCAAAGAAAATTGATTTTGAGTAAAATGAGTGCATTCGAGCATATGTGACATGGAACAACTTTCTAAGCATGGATTTTCATGTTTTCGAGCTTTTAACACATTTTCATCATGTTTGTCATTTTAACTGTATAAGCACGTCTGAAACGAGTTTTCAACATAGTACTGTGATATGCACTTGTTCAGAGTGGCAAAACACACTTTGTTTCACCGAGTGCATGAAAACAGCTTTCCTACGGCAGGAGCTCACTCAGCCAGTCCGTAAAGCCGTTTCAGCGGATAAAACGCGTGGAGCAAGGAACATTGATTTTGAGTGAAATGAGTGCATTCGAGCATATGTGACATGGAACAACTTTCTAAGCATGGATTTTCATGTTTTCGGGCTTTTAACACATTTTCATCATATTTGTCATTTTAACTGTATAAGCACGTCTGAAACGAGTTTTCAACGTACTACTGTGATATGCACTTGTTCAGAGTGGGAAAACACACTTTGTCACCGAGTGCATGAAAACAGCTTTCCTACGGCAGGAGCTCACTCAGCCAGTCTGTAAAGCCTTTTCAGCGGATAAAGCAAGCGTTTGGCAAAGAAAATTGATTTTGAGTAAAATGAGTGCATTCGAGCATATGTGACATGGAACAACTTTCTAAGCATGGATTTTCATGTTTTCGAGCTTTTAACACATTTTCATCATGTTTGTCATTTTAACTGTATAAGCACGTCTGAAACGAGTTTTCAACATAGTACTGTGATATGCACTTGTTCAGAGTGGCAAAACACACTTTGTTTCACCGAGTGCATGAAAACAGCTTTCCTACGGCAGGAGCTCACTCAGCCAGTCCGTAAAGCCGTTTCAGCGGATAAAACAAGCGTGTAGCAAGGAAAATTGATTTTGAGTGAAATGAGTGCATTCGAGCATATGTGACATGGAACAACTTTCTAAGCAGGGATTTTCATGTTTTCGAGCTTTTAACACATTTTCATCATATTTGTCATTTTAACTGTATAAGCACGTCTGAAACGAGTTTTCAACGTACTACTGTGATATGCACTTGTTCAGAGTGGGAAAACACACTTTGTCACCGAGTGCATGAAAACAGCTTTCCTACGGCAGGAGCTCACTCAGCCAGTCTGTAAAGCCTTTTCAGCGGATAAAGCAAGCGTTTGGCAAAGAAAATTGATTTTGAGTAAAATGAGTGCATTCGAGCATATGTGACATGGAACAACTTTCTAAGCATGGATTTTCATGTTTTCGAGCTTTTAACACATTTTCATCATGTTTGTCATTTTAACTGTATAAGCACGTCTGAAACGAGTTTTCAACATAGTACTGTGATATGCACTTGTTCAGAGTGGCAAAACACACTTTGTTTCACCGAGTGCATGAAAACAGCTTTCCTACGGCAGGAGCTCACTCAGCCAGTCCGTAAAGCCGTTTCAGCGGATAAAACGCGTGGAGCAAGGAACATTGATTTTGAGTGAAATGAGTGCATTCGAGCATATGTGACATGGAACAACTTTCTAAGCATGGATTTTCATGTTTTCGGGCTTTTAACACATTTTCATCATATTTGTCATTTTAACTGTATAAGCACGTCTGAAACGAGTTTTCAACGTACTACTGTGATATGCACTTGTTCAGAGTGGGAAAACACACTTTGTCACCGAGTGCATGAAAACAGCTTTCCTACGGCAGGAGCTCACTCAGCCAGTCTGTAAAGCCTTTTCAGCGGATAAAGCAAGCGTTTGGCAAAGAAAATTGATTTTGAGTAAAATGAGTGCATTCGAGCATATGTGACATGGAACAACTTTCTAAGCATGGATTTTCATGTTTTCGAGCTTTTAACACATTTTCATCATGTTTGTCATTTTAACTGTATAAGCACGTCTGAAACGAGTTTTCAACATAGTACTGTGATATGCACTTGTTCAGAGTGGCAAAACACACTTTGTTTCACCGAGTGCATGAAAACAGCTTTCCTACGGCAGGAGCTCACTCAGCCAGTCCGTAAAGCCGTTTCAGCGGATAAAACGCGTGGAGCAAGGAACATTGATTTTGAGTGAAATGAGTGCATTCGAGCATATGTGACATGGAACAACTTTCTAAGCATGGATTTTCATGTTTTCGGGCTTTTAACACATTTTCATCATATTTGTCATTTTAACTGTATAAGCACGTCTGAAACGAGTTTTCAACGTACTACTGTGATATGCACTTGTTCAGAGTGGGAAAACACACTTTGTCACCGAGTGCATGAAAACAGCTTTCCTACGGCAGGAGCTCACTCAGCCAGTCTGTAAAGCCTTTTCAGCGGATAAAGCAAGCGTTTGGCAAAGAAAATTGATTTTGAGTAAAATGAGTGCATTCGAGCATATGTGACATGGAACAACTTTCTAAGCATGGATTTTCATGTTTTCGAGCTTTTAACACATTTTCATCATGTTTGTCATTTTAACTGTATAAGCACGTCTGAAACGAGTTTTCAACATAGTACTGTGATATGCACTTGTTCAGAGTGGCAAAACACACTTTGTTTCACCGAGTGCATGAAAACAGCTTTCCTACGGCAGGAGCTCACTCAGCCAGTCCGTAAAGCCGTTTCAGCGGATAAAACGCGTGGAGCAAGGAACATTGATTTTGAGTGAAATGAGTGCATTCGAGCATATGTGACATGGAACAACTTTCTAAGCAGGGATTTTCATGTTTTCGGGCTTTTAACACATTTTCATCATATTTGTCATTTTAACTGTATAAGCACGTCTGAAACGAGTTTTCAACGTACTACTGTGATATGCACTTGTTCAGAGTGGGAAAACACACTTTGTCACCGAGTGCATGAAAACAGCTTTCCTACGGCAGGAGCTCACTCAGCCAGTCTGTAAAGCCTTTTCAGCGGATAAAGCAAGCGTTTGGCAAAGAAAATTGATTTTGAGTAAAATGAGTGCATTCGAGCATATGTGACATGGAACAACTTTCTAAGCATGGATTTTCATGTTTTCGAGCTTTTAACACATTTTCATCATGTTTGTCATTTTAACTGTATAAGCACGTCTGAAACGAGTTTTCAACATAGTACTGTGATATGCACTTGTTCAGAGTGGCAAAACACACTTTGTTTCACCGAGTGCATGAAAACAGCTTTCCTACGGCAGGAGCTCACTCAGCCAGTCCGTAAAGCCGTTTCAGCGGATAAAACAAGCGTGTAGCAAGGAAAATTGATTTTGAGTGAAATGAGTGCATTCGAGCATATGTGACATGGAACAACTTTCTAAGCAGGGATTTTCATGTTTTCGAGCTTTTAACACATTTTCATCATATTTGTCATTTTAACTGTATAAGCACGTCTGAAACGAGTTTTCAACGTACTACTGTGATATGCACTTGTTCAGAGTGGGAAAACACACTTTGTCACCGAGTGCATGAAAACAGCTTTCCTACGGCAGGAGCTCACTCAGCCAGTCTGTAAAGCCTTTTCAGCGGATAAAGCAAGCGTTTGGCAAAGAAAATTGATTTTGAGTAAAATGAGTGCATTCGAGCATATGTGACATGGAACAACTTTCTAAGCATGGATTTTCATGTTTTCGAGCTTTTAACACATTTTCATCATGTTTGTCATTTTAACTGTATAAGCACGTCTGAAACGAGTTTTCAACATAGTACTGTGATATGCACTTGTTCAGAGTGGCAAAACACACTTTGTTTCACCGAGTGCATGAAAACAGCTTTCCTACGGCAGGAGCTCACTCAGCCAGTCCGTAAAGCCGTTTCAGCGGATAAAACGCGTGGAGCAAGGAACATTGATTTTGAGTGAAATGAGTGCATTCGAGCATATGTGACATGGAACAACTTTCTAAGCATGGATTTTCATGTTTTCGGGCTTTTAACACATTTTCATCATATTTGTCATTTTAACTGTATAAGCACGTCTGAAACGAGTTTTCAACGTACTACTGTGATATGCACTTGTTCAGAGTGGGAAAACACACTTTGTCACCGAGTGCATGAAAACAGCTTTCCTACGGCAGGAGCTCACTCAGCCAGTCTGTAAAGCCTTTTCAGCGGATAAAGCAAGCGTTTGGCAAAGAAAATTGATTTTGAGTAAAATGAGTGCATTCGAGCATATGTGACATGGAACAACTTTCTAAGCATGGATTTTCATGTTTTCGAGCTTTTAACACATTTTCATCATGTTTGTCATTTTAACTGTATAAGCACGTCTGAAACGAGTTTTCAACATAGTACTGTGATATGCACTTGTTCAGAGTGGCAAAACACACTTTGTTTCACCGAGTGCATGAAAACAGCTTTCCTACGGCAGGAGCTCACTCAGCCAGTCCGTAAAGCCGTTTCAGCGGATAAAACAAGCGTGTAGCAAGGAAAATTGATTTTGAGTGAAATGAGTGCATTCGAGCATATGTGACATGGAACAACTTTCTAAGCAGGGATTTTCATGTTTTCGAGCTTTTAACACATTTTCATCATATTTGTCATTTTAACTGTATAAGCACGTCTGAAACGAGTTTTCAACGTACTACTGTGATATGCACTTGTTCAGAGTGGGAAAACACACTTTGTCACCGAGTGCATGAAAACAGCTTTCCTACGGCAGGAGCTCACTCAGCCAGTCTGTAAAGCCTTTTCAGCGGATAAAGCAAGCGTTTGGCAAAGAAAATTGATTTTGAGTAAAATGAGTGCATTCGAGCATATGTGACATGGAACAACTTTCTAAGCATGGATTTTCATGTTTTCGAGCTTTTAACACATTTTCATCATGTTTGTCATTTTAACTGTATAAGCACGTCTGAAACGAGTTTTCAACATAGTACTGTGATATGCACTTGTTCAGAGTGGCAAAACACACTTTGTTTCACCGAGTGCATGAAAACAGCTTTCCTACGGCAGGAGCTCACTCAGCCAGTCCGTAAAGCCGTTTCAGCGGATAAAACAAGCGTGTAGCAAGGAACATTGATTTTGAGTGAAATGAGTGCATTCGAGCATATGTGACATGGAACAACTTTCTAAGCAGGGATTTTCATGTTTTCGAGCTTTTAACACATTTTCATCATATTTGTCATTTTAACTGTATAAGCACGTCTGAAACGAGTTTTCAGCGTACTACTGTGATATGCACTTGTTCAGAGTGGGAAAACACACTTTGTCACCGAGTGCATGAAAACAGCTTTCCTACGGCAGGAGCTCACTCAGCCAGTCTGTAAAGCCTTTTCAGCGGATAAAGCAAGCGTTTGGCAAAGAAAATTGATTTTGAGTAAAATGAGTGCATTCGAGCATATGTGACATGGAACAACTTTCTAAGCATGGATTTTCATGTTTTCGAGCTTTTAACACATTTTCATCATGTTTGTCATTTTAACTGTATAAGCACGTCTGAAACGAGTTTTCAACATAGTACTGTGATATGCACTTGTTCAGAGTGGCAAAACACACTTTGTTTCACCGAGTGCATGAAAACAGCTTTCCTACGGCAGGAGCTCACTCAGCCAGTCCGTAAAGCCGTTTCAGCGGATAAAACGCGTGGAGCAAGGAACATTGATTTTGAGTGAAATGAGTGCATTCGAGCATATGTGACATGGAACAACTTTCTAAGCATGGATTTTCATGTTTTCGGGCTTTTAACACATTTTCATCATATTTGTCATTTTAACTGTATAAGCACGTCTGAAACGAGTTTTCAACGTACTACTGTGATATGCACTTGTTCAGAGTGGGAAAACACACTTTGTCACCGAGTGCATGAAAACAGCTTTCCTACGGCAGGAGCTCACTCAGCCAGTCTGTAAAGCCTTTTCAGCGGATAAAGCAAGCGTTTGGCAAAGAAAATTGATTTTGAGTAAAATGAGTGCATTCGAGCATATGTGACATGGAACAACTTTCTAAGCATGGATTTTCATGTTTTCGAGCTTTTAACACATTTTCATCATGTTTGTCATTTTAACTGTATAAGCACGTCTGAAACGAGTTTTCAACATAGTACTGTGATATGCACTTGTTCAGAGTGGCAAAACACACTTTGTTTCACCGAGTGCATGAAAACAGCTTTCCTACGGCAGGAGCTCACTCAGCCAGTCCGTAAAGCCGTTTCAGCGGATAAAACGCGTGGAGCAAGGAACATTGATTTTGAGTGAAATGAGTGCATTCGAGCATATGTGACATGGAACAACTTTCTAAGCATGGATTTTCATGTTTTCGGGCTTTTAACACATTTTCATCATATTTGTCATTTTAACTGTATAAGCACGTCTGAAACGAGTTTTCAACGTACTACTGTGATATGCACTTGTTCAGAGTGGGAAAACACACTTTGTCACCGAGTGCATGAAAACAGCTTTCCTACGGCAGGAGCTCACTCAGCCAGTCTGTAAAGCCTTTTCAGCGGATAAAGCAAGCGTTTGGCAAAGAAAATTGATTTTGAGTAAAATGAGTGCATTCGAGCATATGTGACATGGAACAACTTTCTAAGCATGGATTTTCATGTTTTCGAGCTTTTAACACATTTTCATCATGTTTGTCATTTTAACTGTATAAGCACGTCTGAAACGAGTTTTCAACATAGTACTGTGATATGCACTTGTTCAGAGTGGCAAAACACACTTTGTTTCACCGAGTGCATGAAAACAGCTTTCCTACGGCAGGAGCTCACTCAGCCAGTCCGTAAAGCCGTTTCAGCGGATAAAACAAGCGTGTAGCAAGGAAAATTGATTTTGAGTGAAATGAGTGCATTCGAGCATATGTGACATGGAACAACTTTCTAAGCAGGGATTTTCATGTTTTCGAGCTTTTAACACATTTTCATCATATTTGTCATTTTAACTGTATAAGCACGTCTGAAACGAGTTTTCAACGTACTACTGTGATATGCACTTGTTCAGAGTGGGAAAACACACTTTGTCACCGAGTGCATGAAAA
Source organism: Neoarius graeffei (assembly GCF_027579695.1). Classification (NCBI taxonomy): domain Eukaryota; kingdom Metazoa; phylum Chordata; class Actinopteri; order Siluriformes; family Ariidae; genus Neoarius; species Neoarius graeffei. The sequence goes on along the minus strand of NC_083589.1, from coordinate 16,550,030 downwards.
CAGCTTTCCTACGGCAGGAGCTCACTCAGCCAGTCTGTAAAGCCTTTTCAGCGGATAAAGCAAGCGTTTGGCAAAGAAAATTGATTTTGAGTAAAATGAGTGCATTCGAGCATATGTGACATGGAACAACTTTCTAAGCATGGATTTTCATGTTTTCGAGCTTTTAACACATTTTCATCATGTTTGTCATTTTAACTGTATAAGCACGTCTGAAACGAGTTTTCAACATAGTACTGTGATATGCACTTGTTCAGAGTGGCAAAACACACTTTGTTTCACCGAGTGCATGAAAACAGCTTTCCTACGGCAGGAGCTCACTCAGCCAGTCCGTAAAGCCGTTTCAGCGGATAAAACGCGTGGAGCAAGGAACATTGATTTTGAGTGAAATGAGTGCATTCGAGCATATGTGACATGGAACAACTTTCTAAGCATGGATTTTCATGTTTTCGGGCTTTTAACACATTTTCATCATATTTGTCATTTTAACTGTATAAGCACGTCTGAAACGAGTTTTCAACGTACTACTGTGATATGCACTTGTTCAGAGTGGGAAAACACACTTTGTCACCGAGTGCATGAAAACAGCTTTCCTACGGCAGGAGCTCACTCAGCCAGTCTGTAAAGCCTTTTCAGCGGATAAAGCAAGCGTTTGGCAAAGAAAATTGATTTTGAGTAAAATGAGTGCATTCGAGCATATGTGACATGGAACAACTTTCTAAGCATGGATTTTCATGTTTTCGAGCTTTTAACACATTTTCATCATGTTTGTCATTTTAACTGTATAAGCACGTCTGAAACGAGTTTTCAACATAGTACTGTGATATGCACTTGTTCAGAGTGGCAAAACACACTTTGTTTCACCGAGTGCATGAAAACAGCTTTCCTACGGCAGGAGCTCACTCAGCCAGTCCGTAAAGCCGTTTCAGCGGATAAAACGCGTGGAGCAAGGAACATTGATTTTGAGTGAAATGAGTGCATTCGAGCATATGTGACATGGAACAACTTTCTAAGCATGGATTTTCATGTTTTCGGGCTTTTAACACATTTTCATCATATTTGTCATTTTAACTGTATAAGCACGTCTGAAACGAGTTTTCAACGTACTACTGTGATATGCACTTGTTCAGAGTGGGAAAACACACTTTGTCACCGAGTGCATGAAAACAGCTTTCCTACGGCAGGAGCTCACTCAGCCAGTCTGTAAAGCCTTTTCAGCGGATAAAGCAAGCGTTTGGCAAAGAAAATTGATTTTGAGTAAAATGAGTGCATTCGAGCATATGTGACATGGAACAACTTTCTAAGCATGGATTTTCATGTTTTCGAGCTTTTAACACATTTTCATCATGTTTGTCATTTTAACTGTATAAGCACGTCTGAAACGAGTTTTCAACATAGTACTGTGATATGCACTTGTTCAGAGTGGCAAAACACACTTTGTTTCACCGAGTGCATGAAAACAGCTTTCCTACGGCAGGAGCTCACTCAGCCAGTCCGTAAAGCCGTTTCAGCGGATAAAACAAGCGTGTAGCAAGGAAAATTGATTTTGAGTGAAATGAGTGCATTCGAGCATATGTGACATGGAACAACTTTCTAAGCAGGGATTTTCATGTTTTCGAGCTTTTAACACATTTTCATCATATTTGTCATTTTAACTGTATAAGCACGTCTGAAACGAGTTTTCAACGTACTACTGTGATATGCACTTGTTCAGAGTGGGAAAACACACTTTGTCACCGAGTGCATGAAAACAGCTTTCCTACGGCAGGAGCTCACTCAGCCAGTCTGTAAAGCCTTTTCAGCGGATAAAGCAAGCGTTTGGCAAAGAAAATTGATTTTGAGTAAAATGAGTGCATTCGAGCATATGTGACATGGAACAACTTTCTAAGCATGGATTTTCATGTTTTCGAGCTTTTAACACATTTTCATCATGTTTGTCATTTTAACTGTATAAGCACGTCTGAAACGAGTTTTCAACATAGTACTGTGATATGCACTTGTTCAGAGTGGCAAAACACACTTTGTTTCACCGAGTGCATGAAAACAGCTTTCCTACGGCAGGAGCTCACTCAGCCAGTCCGTAAAGCCGTTTCAGCGGATAAAACGCGTGGAGCAAGGAACATTGATTTTGAGTGAAATGAGTGCATTCGAGCATATGTGACATGGAACAACTTTCTAAGCATGGATTTTCATGTTTTCGGGCTTTTAACACATTTTCATCATATTTGTCATTTTAACTGTATAAGCACGTCTGAAACGAGTTTTCAACGTACTACTGTGATATGCACTTGTTCAGAGTGGGAAAACACACTTTGTCACCGAGTGCATGAAAACAGCTTTCCTACGGCAGGAGCTCACTCAGCCAGTCTGTAAAGCCTTTTCAGCGGATAAAGCAAGCGTTTGGCAAAGAAAATTGATTTTGAGTAAAATGAGTGCATTCGAGCATATGTGACATGGAACAACTTTCTAAGCATGGATTTTCATGTTTTCGAGCTTTTAACACATTTTCATCATGTTTGTCATTTTAACTGTATAAGCACGTCTGAAACGAGTTTTCAACATAGTACTGTGATATGCACTTGTTCAGAGTGGCAAAACACACTTTGTTTCACCGAGTGCATGAAAACAGCTTTCCTACGGCAGGAGCTCACTCAGCCAGTCCGTAAAGCCGTTTCAGCGGATAAAACGCGTGGAGCAAGGAACATTGATTTTGAGTGAAATGAGTGCATTCGAGCATATGTGACATGGAACAACTTTCTAAGCAGGGATTTTCATGTTTTCGAGCTTTTAACACATTTTCATCATATTTGTCATTTTAACTGTATAAGCACGTCTGAAACGAGTTTTCAACGTACTACTGTGATATGCACTTGTTCAGAGTGGGAAAACACACTTTGTCACCGAGTGCATGAAAACAGCTTTCCTACGGCAGGAGCTCACTCAGCCAGTCTGTAAAGCCTTTTCAGCGGATAAAGCAAGCGTTTGGCAAAGAAAATTGATTTTGAGTAAAATGAGTGCATTCGAGCATATGTGACATGGAACAACTTTCTAAGCATGGATTTTCATGTTTTCGAGCTTTTAACACATTTTCATCATGTTTGTCATTTTAACTGTATAAGCACGTCTGAAACGAGTTTTCAACATAGTACTGTGATATGCACTTGTTCAGAGTGGCAAAACACACTTTGTTTCACCGAGTGCATGAAAACAGCTTTCCTACGGCAGGAGCTCACTCAGCCAGTCCGTAAAGCCGTTTCAGCGGATAAAACAAGCGTGTAGCAAGGAAAATTGATTTTGAGTGAAATGAGTGCATTCGAGCATATGTGACATGGAACAACTTTCTAAGCAGGGATTTTCATGTTTTCGAGCTTTTAACACATTTTCATCATATTTGTCATTTTAACTGTATAAGCACGTCTGAAACGAGTTTTCAACGTACTACTGTGATATGCACTTGTTCAGAGTGGGAAAACACACTTTGTCACCGAGTGCATGAAAACAGCTTTCCTACGGCAGGAGCTCACTCAGCCAGTCTGTAAAGCCTTTTCAGCGGATAAAGCAAGCGTTTGGCAAAGAAAATTGATTTTGAGTAAAATGAGTGCATTCGAGCATATGTGACATGGAACAACTTTCTAAGCATGGATTTTCATGTTTTCGAGCTTTTAACACATTTTCATCATGTTTGTCATTTTAACTGTATAAGCACGTCTGAAACGAGTTTTCAACATAGTACTGTGATATGCACTTGTTCAGAGTGGCAAAACACACTTTGTTTCACCGAGTGCATGAAAACAGCTTTCCTACGGCAGGAGCTCACTCAGCCAGTCCGTAAAGCCGTTTCAGCGGATAAAACGCGTGGAGCAAGGAACATTGATTTTGAGTGAAATGAGTGCATTCGAGCATATGTGACATGGAACAACTTTCTAAGCATGGATTTTCATGTTTTCGGGCTTTTAACACATTTTCATCATATTTGTCATTTTAACTGTATAAGCACGTCTGAAACGAGTTTTCAACGTACTACTGTGATATGCACTTGTTCAGAGTGGGAAAACACACTTTGTCACCGAGTGCATGAAAACAGCTTTCCTACGGCAGGAGCTCACTCAGCCAGTCTGTAAAGCCTTTTCAGCGGATAAAGCAAGCGTTTGGCAAAGAAAATTGATTTTGAGTAAAATGAGTGCATTCGAGCATATGTGACATGGAACAACTTTCTAAGCATGGATTTTCATGTTTTCGAGCTTTTAACACATTTTCATCATGTTTGTCATTTTAACTGTATAAGCACGTCTGAAACGAGTTTTCAACATAGTACTGTGATATGCACTTGTTCAGAGTGGCAAAACACACTTTGTTTCACCGAGTGCATGAAAACAGCTTTCCTACGGCAGGAGCTCACTCAGCCAGTCCGTAAAGCCGTTTCAGCGGATAAAACGCGTGGAGCAAGGAACATTGATTTTGAGTGAAATGAGTGCATTCGAGCATATGTGACATGGAACAACTTTCTAAGCATGGATTTTCATGTTTTCGGGCTTTTAACACATTTTCATCATATTTGTCATTTTAACTGTATAAGCACGTCTGAAACGAGTTTTCAACGTACTACTGTGATATGCACTTGTTCAGAGTGGGAAAACACACTTTGTCACCGAGTGCATGAAAACAGCTTTCCTACGGCAGGAGCTCACTCAGCCAGTCTGTAAAGCCTTTTCAGCGGATAAAGCAAGCGTTTGGCAAAGAAAATTGATTTTGAGTAAAATGAGTGCATTCGAGCATATGTGACATGGAACAACTTTCTAAGCATGGATTTTCATGTTTTCGAGCTTTTAACACATTTTCATCATGTTTGTCATTTTAACTGTATAAGCACGTCTGAAACGAGTTTTCAACATAGTACTGTGATATGCACTTGTTCAGAGTGGCAAAACACACTTTGTTTCACCGAGTGCATGAAAACAGCTTTCCTACGGCAGGAGCTCACTCAGCCAGTCCGTAAAGCCGTTTCAGCGGATAAAACGCGTGGAGCAAGGAACATTGATTTTGAGTGAAATGAGTGCATTCGAGCATATGTGACATGGAACAACTTTCTAAGCATGGATTTTCATGTTTTCGGGCTTTTAACACATTTTCATCATATTTGTCATTTTAACTGTATAAGCACGTCTGAAACGAGTTTTCAACGTACTACTGTGATATGCACTTGTTCAGAGTGGGAAAACACACTTTGTCACCGAGTGCATGAAAACAGCTTTCCTACGGCAGGAGCTCACTCAGCCAGTCTGTAAAGCCTTTTCAGCGGATAAAGCAAGCGTTTGGCAAAGAAAATTGATTTTGAGTAAAATGAGTGCATTCGAGCATATGTGACATGGAACAACTTTCTAAGCATGGATTTTCATGTTTTCGAGCTTTTAACACATTTTCATCATGTTTGTCATTTTAACTGTATAAGCACGTCTGAAACGAGTTTTCAACATAGTACTGTGATATGCACTTGTTCAGAGTGGCAAAACACACTTTGTTTCACCGAGTGCATGAAAACAGCTTTCCTACGGCAGGAGCTCACTCAGCCAGTCCGTAAAGCCGTTTCAGCGGATAAAACAAGCGTGTAGCAAGGAAAATTGATTTTGAGTGAAATGAGTGCATTCGAGCATATGTGACATGGAACAACTTTCTAAGCAGGGATTTTCATGTTTTCGAGCTTTTAACACATTTTCATCATATTTGTCATTTTAACTGTATAAGCACGTCTGAAACGAGTTTTCAACGTACTACTGTGATATGCACTTGTTCAGAGTGGGAAAACACACTTTGTCACCGAGTGCATGAAAACAGCTTTCCTACGGCAGGAGCTCACTCAGCCAGTCTGTAAAGCCTTTTCAGCGGATAAAGCAAGCGTTTGGCAAAGAAAATTGATTTTGAGTAAAATGAGTGCATTCGAGCATATGTGACATGGAACAACTTTCTAAGCATGGATTTTCATGTTTTCGAGCTTTTAACACATTTTCATCATGTTTGTCATTTTAACTGTATAAGCACGTCTGAAACGAGTTTTCAACATAGTACTGTGATATGCACTTGTTCAGAGTGGCAAAACACACTTTGTTTCACCGAGTGCATGAAAACAGCTTTCCTACGGCAGGAGCTCACTCAGCCAGTCCGTAAAGCCGTTTCAGCGGATAAAACGCGTGGAGCAAGGAACATTGATTTTGAGTGAAATGAGTGCATTCGAGCATATGTGACATGGAACAACTTTCTAAGCATGGATTTTCATGTTTTCGGGCTTTTAACACATTTTCATCATATTTGTCATTTTAACTGTATAAGCACGTCTGAAACGAGTTTTCAACGTACTACTGTGATATGCACTTGTTCAGAGTGGGAAAACACACTTTGTCACCGAGTGCATGAAAACAGCTTTCCTACGGCAGGAGCTCACTCAGCCAGTCTGTAAAGCCTTTTCAGCGGATAAAGCAAGCGTTTGGCAAAGAAAATTGATTTTGAGTAAAATGAGTGCATTCGAGCATATGTGACATGGAACAACTTTCTAAGCATGGATTTTCATGTTTTCGAGCTTTTAACACATTTTCATCATGTTTGTCATTTTAACTGTATAAGCACGTCTGAAACGAGTTTTCAACATAGTACTGTGATATGCACTTGTTCAGAGTGGCAAAACACACTTTGTTTCACCGAGTGCATGAAAACAGCTTTCCTACGGCAGGAGCTCACTCAGCCAGTCCGTAAAGCCGTTTCAGCGGATAAAACGCGTGGAGCAAGGAACATTGATTTTGAGTGAAATGAGTGCATTCGAGCATATGTGACATGGAACAACTTTCTAAGCATGGATTTTCATGTTTTCGGGCTTTTAACACATTTTCATCATATTTGTCATTTTAACTGTATAAGCACGTCTGAAACGAGTTTTCAACGTACTACTGTGATATGCCCTTGTTCAGAGTGGGAAAACACACTTTGTCACCGAGTGCATGAAAACAGCTTTCCTACGGCAGGAGCTCACTCAGCCAGTCTGTAAAGCCTTTTCAGCGGATAAAGCAAGCGTTTGGCAAAGAAAATTGATTTTGAGTAAAATGAGTGCATTCGAGCATATGTGACATGGAACAACTTTCTAAGCATGGATTTTCATGTTTTCGAGCTTTTAACACATTTTCATCATGTTTGTCATTTTAACTGTATAAGCACGTCTGAAACGAGTTTTCAACATAGTACTGTGATATGCACTTGTTCAGAGTGGCAAAACACACTTTGTTTCACCGAGTGCATGAAAACAGCTTTCCTACGGCAGGAGCTCACTCAGCCAGTCCGTAAAGCCGTTTCAGCGGATAAAACGCGTGGAGCAAGGAACATTGATTTTGAGTGAAATGAGTGCATTCGAGCATATGTGACATGGAACAACTTTCTAAGCATGGATTTTCATGTTTTCGGGCTTTTAACACATTTTCATCATATTTGTCATTTTAACTGTATAAGCACGTCTGAAACGAGTTTTCAACGTACTACTGTGATATGCACTTGTTCAGAGTGGGAAAACACACTTTGTCACCGAGTGCATGAAAACAGCTTTCCTACGGCAGGAGCTCACTCAGCCAGTCTGTAAAGCCTTTTCAGCGGATAAAGCAAGCGTTTGGCAAAGAAAATTGATTTTGAGTAAAATGAGTGCATTCGAGCATATGTGACATGGAACAACTTTCTAAGCATGGATTTTCATGTTTTCGAGCTTTTAACACATTTTCATCATGTTTGTCATTTTAACTGTATAAGCACGTCTGAAACGAGTTTTCAACATTGTACTGTGATATGCACTTGTTCAGACTGGCAAAACACACTTTGTTTCACCGAGTGCATGAAAACAGCTTTCCTACGGCAGGAGCTCACTCAGCCAGTCCGTAAAGCCGTTTCAGCGGATAAAACAAGCGTGTAGCAAGGAAAATTGATTTTGAGTGAAATGAGTGCATTCGAGCATATGTGACATGGAACAACTTTCTAAGCAGGGATTTTCATGTTTTCGAGCTTTTAACACATTTTCATCATATTTGTCATTTTAACTGTATAAGCACGTCTGAAACGAGTTTTCAACGTACTACTGTGATATGCACTTGTTCAGAGTGGGAAAACACACTTTGTCACCGAGTGCATGAAAACAGCTTTCCTACGGCAGGAGCTCACTCAGCCAGTCTGTAAAGCCTTTTCAGCGGATAAAGCAAGCGTTTGGCAAAGAAAATTGATTTTGAGTAAAATGAGTGCATTCGAGCATATGTGACATGGAACAACTTTCTAAGCATGGATTTTCATGTTTTCGAGCTTTTAACACATTTTCATCATGTTTGTCATTTTAACTGTATAAGCACGTCTGAAACGAGTTTTCAACATAGTAATGTGATATGCACTTGTTCAGAGTGGCAAAACACACTTTGTTTCACCGAGTGCATGAAAACAGCTTTCCTACGGCAGGAGCTCACTCAGCCAGTCCGTAAAGCCGTTTCAGCGGATAAAACGCGTGGAGCAAGGAACATTGATTTTGAGTGAAATGAGTGCATTCGAGCATATGTGACATGGAACAACTTTCTAAGCATGGATTTTCATGTTTTCGGGCTTTTAACACATTTTCATCATATTTGTCATTTTAACTGTATAAGCACGTCTGAAACGAGTTTTCAACGTACTACTGTGATATGCACTTGTTCAGAGTGGGAAAACACACTTTGTCACCGAGTGCATGAAAACAGCTTTCCTACGGCAGGAGCTCACTCAGCCAGTCTGTAAAGCCTTTTCAGCGGATAAAGCAAGCGTTTGGCAAAGAAAATTGATTTTGAGTAAAATGAGTGCATTCGAGCATATGTGACATGGAACAACTTTCTAAGCATGGATTTTCATGTTTTCGAGCTTTTAACACATTTTCATCATGTTTGTCATTTTAACTGTATAAGCACGTCTGAAACGAGTTTTCAACATTGTACTGTGATATGCACTTGTTCAGACTGGCAAAACACACTTTGTTTCACCGAGTGCATGAAAACAGCTTTCCTACGGCAGGAGCTCACTCAGCCAGTCCGTAAAGCCGTTTCAGCGGATAAAACAAGCGTGGAGCAAGGAACATTGATTTTGAGTGAAATGAGTGCATTCGAGCATATGTGACATGGAACAACTTTCTAAGCATGGATTTTCATGTTTTCGGGCTTTTAACACATTTTCATCATATTTGTCATTTTAACTGTATAAGCACGTCTGAAACGAGTTTTCAACGTACTACTGTGATATGCACTTGTTCAGAGTGGGAAAACACACTTTGTCACCGAGTGCATGAAAACAGCTTTCCTACGGCAGGAGCTCACTCAGCCAGTCTGTAAAGCCTTTTCAGCGGATAAAGCAAGCGTTTGGCAAAGAAAATTGATTTTGAGTAAAATGAGTGCATTCGAGCATATGTGACATGGAACAACTTTCTAAGCATGGATTTTCATGTTTTCGAGCTTTTAACACATTTTCATCATGTTTGTCATTTTAACTGTATAAGCACGTCTGAAACGAGTTTTCAACATAGTACTGTGATATGCACTTGTTCAGAGTGGCAAAACACACTTTGTTTCACCGAGTGCATGAAAACAGCTTTCCTACGGCAGGAGCTCACTCAGCCAGTCCGTAAAGCCGTTTCAGCGGATAAAACGCGTGGAGCAAGGAACATTGATTTTGAGTGAAATGAGTGCATTCGAGCATATGTGACATGGAACAACTTTCTAAGCATGGATTTTCATGTTTTCGGGCTTTTAACACATTTTCATCATATTTGTCATTTTAACTGTATAAGCACGTCTGAAACGAGTTTTCAACGTACTACTGTGATATGCACTTGTTCAGAGTGGGAAAACACACTTTGTCACCGAGTGCATGAAAACAGCTTTCCTACGGCAGGAGCTCACTCAGCCAGTCTGTAAAGCCTTTTCAGCGGATAAAGCAAGCGTTTGGCAAAGAAAATTGATTTTGAGTAAAATGAGTGCATTCGAGCATATGTGACATGGAACAACTTTCTAAGCATGGATTTTCATGTTTTCGAGCTTTTAACACATTTTCATCATGTTTGTCATTTTAACTGTATAAGCACGTCTGAAACGAGTTTTCAACATAGTACTGTGATATGCACTTGTTCAGAGTGGCAAAACACACTTTGTTTCACCGAGTGCATGAAAACAGCTTTCCTACGGCAGGAGCTCACTCAGCCAGTCCGTAAAGCCGTTTCAGCGGATAAAACAAGCGTGTAGCAAGGAAAATTGATTTTGAGTGAAATGAGTGCATTCGAGCATATGTGACATGGAACAACTTTCTAAGCAGGGATTTTCATGTTTTCGAGCTTTTAACACATTTTCATCATATTTGTCATTTTAACTGTATAAGCACGTCTGAAACGAGTTTTCAACGTACTACTGTGATATGCACTTGTTCAGAGTGGGAAAACACACTTTGTCACCGAGTGCATGAAAACAGCTTTCCTACGGCAGGAGCTCACTCAGCCAGTCTGTAAAGCCTTTTCAGCGGATAAAGCAAGCGTTTGGCAAAGAAAATTGATTTTGAGTAAAATGAGTGCATTCGAGCATATGTGACATGGAACAACTTTCTAAGCATGGATTTTCATGTTTTCGAGCTTTTAACACATTTTCATCATGTTTGTCATTTTAACTGTATAAGCACGTCTGAAACGAGTTTTCAACATAGTACTGTGATATGCACTTGTTCAGAGTGGCAAAACACACTTTGTTTCACCGAGTGCATGAAAACAGCTTTCCTACGGCAGGAGCTCACTCAGCCAGTCCGTAAAGCCGTTTCAGCGGATAAAACAAGCGTGTAGCAAGGAAAATTGATTTTGAGTGAAATGAGTGCATTCGAGCATATGTGACATGGAACAACTTTCTAAGCAGGGATTTTCATGTTTTCGAGCTTTTAACACATTTTCATCATATTTGTCATTTTAACTGTATAAGCACGTCTGAAACGAGTTTTCAACGTACTACTGTGATATGCACTTGTTCAGAGTGGGAAAACACACTTTGTCACCGAGTGCATGAAAACAGCTTTCCTACGGCAGGAGCTCACTCAGCCAGTCTGTAAAGCCTTTTCAGCGGATAAAGCAAGCGTTTGGCAAAGAAAATTGATTTTGAGTAAAATGAGTGCATTCGAGCATATGTGACATGGAACAACTTTCTAAGCATGGATTTTCATGTTTTCGAGCTTTTAACACATTTTCATCATGTTTGTCATTTTAACTGTATAAGCACGTCTGAAACGAGCTTTCAACATAGTACTGTGATATGCACTTGTTCAGAGTGGCAAAACACACTTTGTTGCACCGAGTGCATGAAAACAGCTTTCCTACGGCAGGAGCTCACTCAGCCAGTCCGTAAAGCCGTTTCAGCGGATAAAACGCGTGGAGCAAGGAACATTGATTTTGAGTGAAATGAGTGCATTCGAGCATATGTGACATGGAACAACTTTCTAAGCATGGATTTTCATGTTTTCGGGCTTTTAACACATTTTCATCATATTTGTCATTTTAACTGTATAAGCACGTCTGAAACGAGTTTTCAACGTACTACTGTGATATGCACTTGTTCAGAGTGGCAAAACACACTTTGTTTCACCGAGTGCATGAAAACAGCTTTCCTACGGCAGGAGCTCACTCAGCCAGTCCGTAAAGCCGTTTCAGCGGATAAAACAAGCGTGTAGCAAGGAAAATTGATTTTGAGTGAAATGAGTGCATTCGAGCATCTGTGACATGGAACAACTTTCTAAGCAGGGATTTTCATGTTTTCGAGCTTTTAACACATTTTCATCATATTTGTCATTTTAACTGTATAAGCACGTCTGAAACGAGTTTTCAACATAGTACTGTGATATTCACTTGTTCAGAGTGGCAAAACACACTTTGTTTCACCGAGTGCATGAAAACAGCTTTCCTACGGCAGGAGCTCACTCAGCCAGTCCGTAAAGCCGCTTCAGCGGATAAAAAAGCGTGTAGCAAGGAAAATTGATTTTGAGTGAAATGAGTGCATTCGAGCATATGTGACATGGAACAACTTTCTAAGCATGGGTTTTCATGTTTTCGAGCTTTTAACACATTTTCATCATGTTTGTCATTTTAACTGTATAAGCACGTCTGAAACGAGTTTTCAACATTGTCCTGTGATATGCACTTGTTCAGACTGGCAAAACACACTTTGTTTCACCGAGTGCATGAAAACAGCTTTCCTACGGCAGGAGCTCACTCAGCCAGTCCGTAAAGCCGTTTCAGCGGATAAAACAAGCGTGTAGCAAGGAAAATTGATTTTGAGTGAAATGAGTGCATTCGAGCATATGTGACATGGAACAACTTTCTAAGCAGGGATTTTCATGTTTTCGAGCTTTTAACACATTTTCATCATATTTGTCATTTTAACTGTATAAGCACGTCTGAAACGAGTTTTCAACGTACTACTGTGATATGCACTTGTTCAGAGTGGGAAAACACACTTTGTCACTGAGTGCATGAAAACAGCTTTCCTACGGCAGGAGCTCACTCAGCCAGTCTGTAAAGCCTTTTCAGCGGATAAAGCAAGCGTTTGGCAAAGAAAATTGATTTTGAGTAAAATGAGTGCATTCGAGCATATGTGACATGGAACAACTTTCTAAGCATGGATTTTCATGTTTTCGAGCTTTTAACACATTTTCATCATGTTTGTCATTTTAACTGTATAAGCACGTCTGAAACGAGTTTTCAACATAGTACTGTGATATGCACTTGTTCAGAGTGGCAAAACACACTTTGTTTCACCGAGTGCATGAAAACAGCTTTCCTACGGCAGGAGCTCACTCAGCCAGTCCGTAAAGCCGTTTCAGCGGATAAAACAAGCGTGTAGCAAGGAAAATTGATTTTGAGTGAAATGAGTGCATTCGAGCATATGTGACATGGAACAACTTTCTAAGCAGGGATTTTCATGTTTTCGAGCTTTTAACACATTTTCATCATATTTGTCATTTTAACTGTATAAGCACGTCTGAAACGAGTTTTCAACGTACTACTGTGATATGCACTTGCTCAGAGTGGGAAAACACACTTTGTCACCGAGTGCATGAAAACAGCTTTCCTACGGCAGGAGCTCACTCAGCCAGTCTGTAAAGCCTTTTCAGCGGATAAAGCAAGCGTTTGGCAAAGAAAATTGATTTTGAGTAAAATGAGTGCATTCGAGCATATGTGACATGGAACAACTTTCTAAGCATGGATTTTCATGTTTTCGAGCTTTTAACACATTTTCATCATGTTTGTCATTTTAACTGTATAAGCACGTCTGAAACGAGTTTTCAACATAGTACTGTGATATGCACTTGTTCAGAGTGGCAAAACACACTTTGTTTCACCGAGTGCATGAAAACAGCTTTCCTACGGCAGGAGCTCACTCAGCCAGTCCGTAAAGCCGTTTCAGCGGATAAAACGCGTGGAGCAAGGAACATTGATTTTGAGTGAAATGAGTGCATTCGAGCATATGTGACATGGAACAACTTTCTAAGCATGGATTTTCATGTTTTCGAGCTTTTAACACATTTTCATCATGTTTGTCATTTTAACTGTATAAGCACGTCTGAAACGAGTTTTCAACATTGTACTGTGATATGCACTTGTTCAGACTGGCAAAACACACTTTGTTTCACCGAGTGCATGAAAACAGCTTTCCTACGGCAGGAGCTCACTCAGCCAGTCCGTAAAGCCGTTTCAGCGGATAAAACAAGCGTGTAGCAAGGAAAATTGATTTTGAGTGAAATGAGTGCATTCGAGCATATGTGACATGGAACAACTTTCTAAGCAGGGATTTTCATGTTTTCGAGCTTTTAACACATTTTCATCATATTTGTCATTTTAACTGTATAAGCACGTCTGAAACGAGTTTTCAACGTACTACTGTGATATGCACTTGTTCAGAGTGGGAAAACACACTTTGTCACCGAGTGCATGAAAACAGCTTTCCTACGGCAGGAGCTCACTCAGCCAGTCTGTAAAGCCTTTTCAGCGGATAAAGCAAGCGTTTGGCAAAGAAAATTGATTTTGAGTAAAATGAGTGCATTCGAGCATATGTGACATGGAACAACTTTCTAAGCATGGATTTTCATGTTTTCGAGCTTTTAACACATTTTCATCATGTTTGTCATTTTAACTGTATAAGCACGTCTGAAACGAGTTTTCAACATAGTACTGTGATATGCACTTGTTCAGAGTGGCAAAACACACTTTGTTTCACCGAGTGCATGAAAACAGCTTTCCTACGGCAGGAGCTCACTCAGCCAGTCCGTAAAGCCGTTTCAGCGGATAAAACGCGTGGAGCAAGGAACATTGATTTTGAGTGAAATGAGTGCATTCGAGCATATGTGACATGGAACAACTTTCTAAGCATGGATTTTCATGTTTTCGGGCTTTTAACACATTTTCATCATATTTGTCATTTTAACTGTATAAGCACGTCTGAAACGAGTTTTCAACGTACTACTGTGATATGCACTTGTTCAGAGTGGGAAAACACACTTTGTCACCGAGTGCATGAAAACAGCTTTCCTACGGCAGGAGCTCACTCAGCCAGTCTGTAAAGCCTTTTCAGCGGATAAAGCAAGCGTTTGGCAAAGAAAATTGATTTTGAGTAAAATGAGTGCATTCGAGCATATGTGACATGGAACAACTTTCTAAGCATGGATTTTCATGTTTTCGAGCTTTTAACACATTTTCATCATGTTTGTCATTTTAACTGTATAAGCACGTCTGAAACGAGTTTTCAACGTACTACTGTGATATGCACTTGTTCAGAGTGGCAAAACACACTTTGTTTCACCGAGTGCATGAAAACAGCTTTCCTACGGCAGGAGCTCACTCAGCCAGTCTGTAAAGCCTTTTCAGCGGATAAAGCAAGCGTTTGGCAAAGAAAATTGATTTTGAGTAAAATGAGTGCATTCGAGCATATGTGACATGGAGCAACTTTCTAAGCATGGATTTTCATGTTTTCGAGCTTTTAACACATTTTCATCATGTTTGTCATTTTAACTGTATAAGCACGTCTGAAACGAGTTTTCAACATAGTAATGTGATATGCACTTGTTCAGAGTGGCAAAACACACTTTGTTTCACCGAGTGCATGAAAACAGCTTTCCTACGGCAGGAGCTCACTCAGCCAGTCCGTAAAGCCGTTTCAGCGGATAAAACGCGTGGAGCAAGGAACATTGATTTTGAGTGAAATGAGTGCATTCGAGCATATGTGACATGGAACAACTTTCTAAGCATGGATTTTCATGTTTTCGTGCTTTTAACACATTTTCATCATATTTGTCATTTTAACTGTATAAGCACGTCTGAAACGAGTTTTCAACGTACTACTGTGATATGCACTTGTTCAGAGTGGGAAAACACACTTTGTCACCGAGTGCATGAAAACAGCTTTCCTACGGCAGGAGCTCACTCAGCCAGTCTGTAAAGCCTTTTCAGCGGATAAAGCAAGCGTTTGGCAAAGAAAATTGATTTTGAGTAAAATGAGTGCATTCGAGCATATGTGACATGGAACAACTTTCTAAGCATGGATTTTCATGTTTTCGAGCTTTTAACACATTTTCATCATGTTTGTCATTTTAACTGTATAAGCACGTCTGAAACGAGTTTTCAACATAGTACTGTGATATGCACTTGTTCAGAGTGGCAAAACACACTTTGTTTCACCGAGTGCATGAAAACAGCTTTCCTACGGCAGGAGCTCACTCAGCCAGTACGTAAAGCCGTTTCAGCGGATAAAACAAGCGTGTAGCAAGGAAAATTGATTTTGAGTGAAATGAGTGCATTCGAGCATCTGTGACATGGAACAACTTTCTAAGCAGGGATTTTCATGTTTTCGAGCTTTTAACACATTTTCATCATATTTGTCATTTTAACTGTATAAGCACGTCTGAAACGAGTTTTCAACGTACTACTGTGATATGCACTTGTTCAGAGTGGGAAAACACACTTTGTCACCGAGTGCATGAAAACAGCTTTCCTACGGCAGGAGCTCACTCAGCCAGTCTGTAAAGCCTTTTCAGCGGATAAAGCAAGCGTTTGGCAAAGAAAATTGATTTTGAGTAAAATGAGTGCATTCGAGCATATGTGACATGGAACAACTTTCTAAGCATGGATTTTCATGTTTTCGAGCTTTTAACACATTTTCATCATGTTTGTCATTTTAACTGTATAAGCACGTCTGAAACGAGTTTTCAACATAGTACTGTGATATGCACTTGTTCAGAGTGGCAAAACACACTTTGTTTCACCGAGTGCATGAAAACAGCTTTCCTACGGCAGGAGCTCACTCAGCCAGTCCGTAAAGCCGTTTCAGCGGATAAAACAAGCGTGTAGCAAGGAAAATTGATTTTGAGTGAAATGAGTGCATTCGAGCATCTGTGACATGGAACAACTTTCTAAGCAGGGATTTTCATGTTTTCGAGCTTTTAACACATTTTCATCATATTTGTCATTTTAACTGTATAAGCACGTCTGAAACGAGTTTTCAACATAGTACTGTGATATTCACTTGTTCAGAGTGGCAAAACACACTTTGTTTCACCGAGTGCATGAAAACAGCTTTCCTACGGCAGGAGCTCACTCAGCCAGTCCGTAAAGCCGCTTCAGCGGATAAAAAAGCGTGTAGCAAGGAAAATTGATTTTGAGTGAAATGAGTGCATTCGAGCATATGTGACATGGAACAACTTTCTAAGCATGGGTTTTCATGTTTTCGAGCTTTTAACACATTTTCATCATGTTTGTCATTTTAACTGTATAAGCACGTCTGAAACGAGTTTTCAACATTGTCCTGTGATATGCACTTGTTCAGACTGGCAAAACACACTTTGTTTCACCGAGTGCATGAAAACAGCTTTCCTACGGCAGGAGCTCACTCAGCCAGTCCGTAAAGCCGTTTCAGCGGATAAAACAAGCGTGTAGCAAGGAAAATTGATTTTGAGTGAAATGAGTGCATTCGAGCATATGTGACATGGAACAACTTTCTAAGCAGGGATTTTCATGTTTTCGAGCTTTTAACACATTTTCATCATATTTGTCATTTTAACTGTATAAGCACGTCTGAAACGAGTTTTAAACGTACTACTGTGATATGCACTTGTTCAGAGTGGGAAAACACACTTTGTCACCGAGTGCATGAAAACAGCTTTCCTACGGCAGGAGCTCACTCAGCCAGTCTGTAAAGCCTTTTCAGCGGATAAAGCAAGCGTTTGGCAAAGAAAATTGATTTTGAGTAAAATGAGTGCATTCGAGCATATGTGACATGGAACAACTTTCTAAGCATGGATTTTCATGTTTTCGAGCTTTTAACACATTTTCATCATGTTTGTCATTTTAACTGTATAAGCACGTCTGAAACGAGTTTTCAACATAGTACTGTGATATGCACTTGTTCAGAGTGGCAAAACACACTTTGTTTCACCGAGTGCATGAAAACAGCTTTCCTACGGCAGGAGCTCACTCAGCCAGTCCGTAAAGCCGTTTCAGCGGATAAAACAAGCGTGTAGCAAGGAAAATTGATTTTGAGTGAAATGAGTGCATTCGAGCATATGTGACATGGAACAACTTTCTAAGCAGGGATTTTCATGTTTTCGAGCTTTTAACACATTTTCATCATATTTGTCATTTTAACTGTATAAGCACGTCTGAAACGAGTTTTCAACGTACTACTGTGATATGCACTTGTTCAGAGTGGGAAAACACACTTTGTCACCGAGTGCATGAAAACAGCTTTCCTACGGCAGGAGCTCACTCAGCCAGTCTGTAAAGCCTTTTCAGCGGATAAAGCAAGCGTTTGGCAAAGAAAATTGATTTTGAGTAAAATGAGTGCATTCGAGCATATGTGACATGGAACAACTTTCTAAGTATGGATTTTCATGTTTTCGAGCTTTTAACACATTTTCATCATGTTTGTCATTTTAACTGTATAAGCACGTCCGAAACGAGTTTTCAACGTACTACTGTGATATGCACTTGTTCAGAGTGGCAAAACACACTTTGTTTCACCGAGTGCATGAAAACAGCTTTCCTACGGCAGGAGCTCACTCAGCCAGTCTGTAAAGCCTTTTCAGCGGATAAAGCAAGCGTTTGGCAAAGAAAATTGATTTTGAGTAAAATGAGTGCATTCGAGCATATGTGACATGGAACAACTTTCTAAGCATGGATTTTCATGTTTTCGAGCTTTTAACACATTTTCATCATGTTTGTCATTTTAACTGTATAAGCACGTCTGAAACGAGTTTTCAACATAGTAATGTGATATGCACTTGTTCAGAGTGGCAAAACACACTTTGTTTCACCGAGTGCATGAAAACAGCTTTCCTACGGCAGGAGCTCACTCAGCCAGTCCGTAAAGCCGTTTCAGCGGATAAAACGCGTGGAGCAAGGAACATTGATTTTGAGTGAAATGAGTGCATTCGAGCATCTGTGACATGGAACAACTTTCTAAGCAGGGATTTTCATGTTTTCGGGCTTTTAACACATTTTCATCATATTTGTCATTTTAACTGTATAAGCACGTCTGAAACGAGTTTTCAACGTACTACTGTGATATGCACTTGTTCAGAGTGGGAAAACACACTTTGTCACCGAGTGCATGAAAACAGCTTTCCTACGGCAGGAGCTCACTCAGCCAGTCTGTAAAGCCTTTTCAGCGGATAAAGCAAGCGTTTGGCAAAGAAAACTGATTTTGAGTAAAATGAGTGCATTCGAGCATATGTGACATGGAACAACTTTCTAAGCATGGATTTTCATGTTTTCGAGCTTTTAACACATTTTCATCATGTTTGTCATTTTAACTGTATAAGCACGTCTGAAACGAGTTTTCAACATTGTACTGTGATATGCACTTGTTCAGACTGGCAAAACACACTTTGTTTCACCGAGTGCATGAAAACAGCTTTCCTACGGCAGGAGCTCACTCAGCCAGTCCGTAAAGCCGTTTCAGCGGATAAAACAAGCGTGTAGCAAGGAAAATTGATTTTGAGTGAAATGAGTGCATTCGAGCATATGTGACATGGAACAACTTTCTAAGCAGGGATTTTCATGTTTTCGAGCTTTTAACACATTTTCATCATATTTGTCATTTTAACTGTATAAGCACGTCTGAAACGAGTTTTCAACGTACTACTGTGATATGCACTTGTTCAGAGTGGGAAAACACACTTTGTCACCGAGTGCATGAAAACAGCTTTCCTACGGCAGGAGCTCACTCAGCCAGTCTGTAAAGCCTTTTCAGCGGATAAAGAAAGCGTTTGGCAAAGAAAATTGATTTTGAGTAAAATGAGTGCATTCGAGCATATGTGACATGGAACAACTTTCTAAGCATGGATTTTCATGTTTTCGAGCTTTTAACACATTTTCATCATGTTTGTCATTTTAACTGTATAAGCACGTCTGAAACGAGTTTTCAACATAGTACTGTGATATGCACTTGTTCAGAGTGGCAAAACACACTTTGTTTCACCGAGTGCATGAAAACAGCTTTCCTACGGCAGGAGCTCACTCAGCCAGTCCGTAAAGCCGTTTCAGCGGATAAAACGCGTGGAGCAAGGAACATTGATTTTGAGTGAAATGAGTGCATTCGAGCATATGTGACACGGAACAACTTTCTAAGCATGGATTTTCATGTTTTCGGGCTTTTAACACATTTTCATCATATTTGTCATTTTAACTGTATAAGCACGTCTGAAACGAGTTTTCAACGTACTACTGTGATATGCACTTGTTCAGAGTGGGAAAACACACTTTGTCACCGAGTGCATGAAAACAGCTTTCCTACGGCAGGAGCTCACTCAGCCAGTCTGTAAAGCCTTTTCAGCGGATAAAGCAAGCGTTTGGCAAAGAAAATTGATTTTGAGTAAAATGAGTGCATTCGAGCATATGTGACATGGAACAACTTTCTAAGCATGGATTTTCATGTTTTCGAGCTTTTAACACATTTTCATCATGTTTGTCATTTTAACTGTATAAGCACGTCTGAAACGAGTTTTCAACATTGTACTGTGATATGCACTTGTTCAGACTGGCAAAACACACTTTGTTTCACCGAGTGCATGAAAACAGCTTTCCTACGGCAGGAGCTCACTCAGCCAGTCCGTAAAGCCGTTTCAGCGGATAAAACAAGCGTGTAGCAAGGAAAATTGATTTTGAGTGAAATGAGTGCATTCGAGCATATGTGACATGGAACAACTTTCTAAGCAGGGATTTTCATGTTTTCGAGCTTTTAACACATTTTCATCATATTTGTCATTTTAACTGTATAAGCACGTCTGAAACGAGTTTTCAACGTACTACTGTGATATGCACTTGTTCAGAGTGGGAAAACACACTTTGTCACCGAGTGCATGAAAACAGCTTTCCTACGGCAGGAGCTCACTCAGCCAGTCTGTAAAGCCTTTTCAGCGGATAAAGCAAGCGTTTGGCAAAGAAAATTGATTTTGAGTAAAATGAGTGCATTCGAGCATATGTGACATGGAACAACTTTCTAAGCATGGATTTTCATGTTTTCGAGCTTTTAACACATTTTCATCATGTTTGTCATTTTAACTGTATAAGCACGTCTGAAACGAGTTTTCAACATAGTAATGTGATATGCACTTGTTCAGAGTGGCAAAACACACTTTGTTTCACCGAGTGCATGAAAACAGCTTTCCTACGGCAGGAGCTCACTCAGCCAGTCCGTAAAGCCGTTTCAGCGGATAAAACGCGTGGAGCAAGGAACATTGATTTTGAGTGAAATGAGTGCATTCGAGCATATGTGACATGGAACAACTTTCTAAGCATGGATTTTCATGTTTTCGGGCTTTTAACACATTTTCATCATATTTGTCATTTTAACTGTATAAGCACGTCTGAAACGAGTTTTCAACGTACTACTGTGATATGCACTTGTTCAGAGTGGGAAAACACACTTTGTCACCGAGTGCATGAAAACAGCTTTCCTACGGCAGGAGCTCACTCAGCCAGTCTGTAAAGCCTTTTCAGCGGATAAAGCAAGCGTTTGGCAAAGAAAATTGATTTTGAGTAAAATGAGTGCATTCGAGCATATGTGACATGGAACAACTTTCTAAGCATGGATTTTCATGTTTTCGAGCTTTTAACACATTTTCATCATGTTTGTCATTTTAACTGTATAAGCACGTCTGAAACGAGTTTTCAACATAGTACTGTGATATGCACTTGTTCAGAGTGGCAAAACACACTTTGTTTCACCGAGTGCATGAAAACAGCTTTCCTACGGCAGGAGCTCACTCAGCCAGTCCGTAAAGCCGTTTCAGCGGATAAAACAAGCGTGTAGCAAGGAAAATTGATTTTGAGTGAAATGAGTGCATTCGAGCATATGTGACATGGAACAACTTTCTAAGCAGGGATTTTCATGTTTTCGAGCTTTTAACACATTTTCATCATATTTGTCATTTTAACTGTATAAGCACGTCTGAAACGAGTTTTCAACGTACTACTGTGATATGCACTTGTTCAGAGTGGGAAAACACACTTTGTCACCGAGTGCATGAAAACAGCTTTCCTACGGCAGGAGCTCACTCAGCCAGTCTGTAAAGCCTTTTCAGCGGATAAAGCAAGCGTTTGGCAAAGAAAATTGATTTTGAGTAAAATGAGTGCATCCGAGCATATGTGACATGGAACAACTTTCTAAGCATGGATTTTCATGTTTTCGAGCTTTTAACACATTTTCATCATGTTTGTCATTTTAACTGTATAAGCACGTCTGAAACGAGTTTTCAACATAGTACTGTGATATGCACTTGTTCAGAGTGGCAAAACACACTTTGTTTCACCGAGTGCATGAAAACAGCTTTCCTACGGCAGGAGCTCACTCAGCCAGTCCGTAAAGCCGTTTCAGCGGATAAAACGCGTGGAGCAAGGAACATTGATTTTGAGTGAAATGAGTGCATTCGAGCATATGTGACATGGAACAACTTTCTAAGCAGGGATTTTCATGTTTTCGAGCTTTTAACACATTTTCATCATGTTTGTCATTTTAACTGTATAAGCACGTCTGAAACGAGTTTTCAACATAGTACTGTGATATGCACTTGTTCAGAGTGGCAAAACACACTTTGTTTCACCGAGTGCATGAAAACAGCTTTCCTACGGCAGGAGCTCACTCAGCCAGTCCGTAAAGCCGTTTCAGCGGATAAAACGCGTGGAGCAAGGAACATTGATTTTGAGTGAAATGAGTGCATTCGAGCATATGTGACATGGAACAACTTTCTAAGCATGGATTTTCATGTTTTCGGGCTTTTAACACATTTTCATCATATTTGTCATTTTAACTGTATAAGCACGTCTGAAACGAGTTTTCAACGTACTACTGTGATATGCACTTGTTCAGAGTGGGAAAACACACTTTGTCACCGAGTGCATGAAAACAGCTTTCCTACGGCAGGAGCTCACTCAGCCAGTCTGTAAAGCCTTTTCAGCGGATAAAGCAAGCGTTTGGCAAAGAAAATTGATTTTGAGTAAAATGAGTGCATTCGAGCATATGTGACATGGAACAACTTTCTAAGCATGGATTTTCATGTTTTCGAGCTTTTAACACATTTTCATCATGTTTGTCATTTTAACTGTATAAGCACGTCTGAAACGAGTTTTCAACATTGTACTGTGATATGCACTTGTTCAGAGTGGCAAAACACACTTTGTTTCACCGAGTGCATGAAAACAGCTTTCCTACGGCAGGAGCTCACTCAGCCAGTCCGTAAAGCCGTTTCAGCGGATAAAACAAGCGTGTAGCAAGGAAAATTGATTTTGAGTGAAATGAGTGCATTCGAGCATATGTGACATGGAACAACTTTCTAAGCAGGGATTTTCATGTTTTCGAGCTTTTAACACATTTTCATCATATTTGTCATTTTAACTGTATAAGCACGTCTGAAACGAGTTTTCAACGTACTACTGTGATATGCACTTGTTCAGAGTGGGAAAACACACTTTGTCACCGAGTGCATGAAAACAGCTTTCCTACGGCAGGAGCTCACTCAGCCAGTCTGTAAAGCCTTTTCAGCGGATAAAGCAAGCGTTTGGCAAAGAAAATTGATTTTGAGTAAAATGAGTGCATTCGAGCATATGTGACATGGAACAACTTTCTAAGCATGGATTTTCATGTTTTCGAGCTTTTAACACATTTTCATCATGTTTGTCATTTTAACTGTATAAGCACGTCTGAAACGAGTTTTCAACATAGTAATGTGATATGCACTTGTTCAGAGTGGCAAAACACACTTTGTTTCACCGAGTGCATGAAAACAGCTTTCCTACGGCAGGAGCTCACTCAGCCAGTCCGTAAAGCCGTTTCAGCGGATAAAACGCGTGGAGCAAGGAACATTGATTTTGAGTGAAATGAGTGCATTCGAGCATATGTGACATGGAACAACTTTCTAAGCAGGGATTTTCATGTTTTCGAGCTTTTAACACATTTTCATCATATTTGTCATTTTAACTGTATAAGCACGTCTGAAACGAGTTTTCAACGTACTACTGTGATATGCACTTGTTCAGAGTGGGAAAACACACTTTGTCACCGAGTGCATGAAAACAGCTTTCCTACGGCAGGAGCTCACTCAGCCAGTCTGTAAAGCCTTTTCAGCGGATAAAGCAAGCGTTTGGCAAAGAAAATTGATTTTGAGTAAAATGAGTGCATTCGAGCATATGTGACATGGAACAACTTTCTAAGCATGGATTTTCATGTTTTCGAGCTTTTAACACATTTTCATCATGTTTGTCATTTTAACTGTATAAGCACGTCTGAAACGAGTTTTCAACATAGTACTGTGATATGCACTTGTTCAGAGTGGCAAAACACACTTTGTTTCACCGAGTGCATGAAAACAGCTTTCCTACGGCAGGAGCTCACTCAGCCAGTCCGTAAAGCCGTTTCAGCGGATAAAACGCCTGGAGCAAGGAACATTGATTTTGAGTGAAATGAGTGCATTCGAGCATATGTGACATGGAACAACTTTCTAAGCATGGATTTTCATGTTTTCGGGCTTTTAACACATTTTCATCATATTTGTCATTTTAACTGTATAAGCACGTCTGAAACGAGTTTTCAACGTACTACTGTGATATGCACTTGTTCAGAGTGGGAAAACACACTTTGTCACCGAGTGCATGAAAACAGCTTTCCTACGGCAGGAGCTCACTCAGCCAGTCTGTAAAGCCTTTTCAGCGGATAAAGCAAGCGTTTGGCAAAGAAAATTGATTTTGAGTAAAATGAGTGCATTCGAGCATATGTGACATGGAACAACTTTCTAAGCATGGATTTTCATGTTTTCGAGCTTTTAACACATTTTCATCATGTTTGTCATTTTAACTGTATAAGCACGTCTGAAACGAGTTTTCAACATTGTACTGTGATATGCACTTGTTCAGAGTGGCAAAACACACTTTGTTTCACCGAGTGCATGAAAACAGCTTTCCTACGGCAGGAGCTCACTCAGCCAGTCCGTAAAGCCGTTTCAGCGGATAAAACAAGCGTGTAGCAAGGAAAATTGATTTTGAGTGAAATGAGTGCATTCGAGCATATGTGACATGGAACAACTTTCTAAGCAGGGATTTTCATGTTTTCGAGCTTTTAACACATTTTCATCATATTTGTCATTTTAACTGTATAAGCACGTCTGAAACGAGTTTTCAACGTACTACTGTGATATGCACTTGTTCAGAGTGGGAAAACACACTTTGTCACCGAGTGCATGAAAACAGCTTTCCTACGGCAGGAGCTCACTCAGCCAGTCTGTAAAGCCTTTTCAGCGGATAAAGCAAGCGTTTGGCAAAGAAAATTGATTTTGAGTAAAATGAGTGCATTCGAGCATATGTGACATGGAACAACTTTCTAAGCATGGATTTTCATGTTTTCGAGCTTTTAACACATTTTCATCATGTTTGTCATTTTAACTGTATAAGCACGTCTGAAACGAGTTTTCAACATAGTAATGTGATATGCACTTGTTCAGAGTGGCAAAACACACTTTGTTTCACCGAGTGCATGAAAACAGCTTTCCTACGGCAGGAGCTCACTCAGCCAGTCCGTAAAGCCGTTTCAGCGGATAAAACGCCTGGAGCAAGGAACATTGATTTTGAGTGAAATGAGTGCATTCGAGCATATGTGACATGGAACAACTTTCTAAGCATGGATTTTCATGTTTTCGGGCTTTTAACACATTTTCATCATATTTGTCATTTTAACTGTATAAGCACGTCTGAAACGAGTTTTCAACGTACTACTGTGATATGCACTTGTTCAGAGTGGGAAAACACACTTTGTCACCGAGTGCATGAAAACAGCTTTCCTACGGCAGGAGCTCACTCAGCCAGTCTGTAAAGCCTTTTCAGCGGATAAAGCAAGCGTTTGGCAAAGAAAATTGATTTTGAGTAAAATGAGTGCATTCGAGCATATGTGACATGGAACAACTTTCTAAGCATGGATTTTCATGTTTTCGAGCTTTTAACACATTTTCATCATGTTTGTCATTTTAACTGTATAAGCACGTCTGAAACGAGTTTTCAACGTACTACTGTGATATGCACTTGTTCAGAGTGGCAAAACACACTTTGTTTCACCGAGTGCATGAAAACAGCTTTCCTACGGCAGGAGCTCACTCAGCCAGTCTGTAAAGCCTTTTCAGCGGATAAAGCAAGCGTTTGGCAAAGAAAATTGATTTTGAGTAAAATGAGTGCATTCGAGCATATGTGACATGGAGCAACTTTCTAAGCATGGATTTTCATGTTTTCGAGCTTTTAACACATTTTCATCATGTTTGTCATTTTAACTGTATAAGCACGTCTGAAACGAGTTTTCAACATAGTAATGTGATATGCACTTGTTCAGAGTGGCAAAACACACTTTGTTTCACCGAGTGCATGAAAACAGCTTTCCTACGGCAGGAGCTCACTCAGCCAGTCCGTAAAGCCGTTTCAGCGGATAAAACGCGTGGAGCAAGGAACATTGATTTTGAGTGAAATGAGTGCATTCGAGCATATGTGACATGGAACAACTTTCTAAGCATGGATTTTCATGTTTTCGTGCTTTTAACACATTTTCATCATATTTGTCATTTTAACTGTATAAGCACGTCTGAAACGAGTTTTCAACGTACTACTGTGATATGCACTTGTTCAGAGTGGGAAAACACACTTTGTCACCGAGTGCATGAAAACAGCTTTCCTACGGCAGGAGCTCACTCAGCCAGTCTGTAAAGCCTTTTCAGCGGATAAAGCAAGCGTTTGGCAAAGAAAATTGATTTTGAGTAAAATGAGTGCATTCGAGCATATGTGACATGGAACAACTTTCTAAGCATGGATTTTCATGTTTTCGAGCTTTTAACACATTTTCATCATGTTTGTCATTTTAACTGTATAAGCACGTCTGAAACGAGTTTTCAACATAGTACTGTGATATGCACTTGTTCAGAGTGGCAAAACACACTTTGTTTCACCGAGTGCATGAAAACAGCTTTCCTACGGCAGGAGCTCACTCAGCCAGTACGTAAAGCCGTTTCAGCGGATAAAACAAGCGTGTAGCAAGGAAAATTGATTTTGAGTGAAATGAGTGCATTCGAGCATCTGTGACATGGAACAACTTTCTAAGCAGGGATTTTCATGTTTTCGAGCTTTTAACACATTTTCATCATATTTGTCATTTTAACTGTATAAGCACGTCTGAAACGAGTTTTCAACGTACTACTGTGATATGCACTTGTTCAGAGTGGGAAAACACACTTTGTCACCGAGTGCATGAAAACAGCTTTCCTACGGCAGGAGCTCACTCAGCCAGTCTGTAAAGCCTTTTCAGCGGATAAAGCAAGCGTTTGGCAAAGAAAATTGATTTTGAGTAAAATGAGTGCATTCGAGCATATGTGACATGGAACAACTTTCTAAGCATGGATTTTCATGTTTTCGAGCTTTTAACACATTTTCATCATGTTTGTCATTTTAACTGTATAAGCACGTCTGAAACGAGTTTTCAACATAGTACTGTGATATGCACTTGTTCAGAGTGGCAAAACACACTTTGTTTCACCGAGTGCATGAAAACAGCTTTCCTACGGCAGGAGCTCACTCAGCCAGTCCGTAAAGCCGTTTCAGCGGATAAAACGCGTGGAGCAAGGAACATTGATTTTGAGTGAAATGAGTGCATTCGAGCATATGTGACATGGAACAACTTTCTAAGCATGGATTTTCATGTTTTCGGGCTTTTAACACATTTTCATCATATTTGTCATTTTAACTGTATAAGCACGTCTGAAACGAGTTTTCAACGTACTACTGTGATATGCACTTGTTCAGAGTGGGAAAACACACTTTGTCACCGAGTGCATGAAAACAGCTTTCCTACGGCAGGAGCTCACTCAGCCAGTCTGTAAAGCCTTTTCAGCGGATAAAGCAAGCGTTTGGCAAAGAAAATTGATTTTGAGTAAAATGAGTGCATTCGAGCATATGTGACATGGAACAACTTTCTAAGCATGGATTTTCATGTTTTCGAGCTTTTAACACATTTTCATCATGTTTGTCATTTTAACTGTATAAGCACGTCTGAAACGAGTTTTCAACGTACTACTGTGATATGCACTTGTTCAGAGTGGCAAAACACACTTTGTTTCACCGAGTGCATGAAAACAGCTTTCCTACGGCAGGAGCTCACTCAGCCAGTCTGTAAAGCCTTTTCAGCGGATAAAGCAAGCGTTTGGCAAAGAAAATTGATTTTGAGTAAAATGAGTGCATTCGAGCATATGTGACATGGAACAACTTTCTAAGCATGGATTTTCATGTTTTCGAGCTTTTAACACATTTTCATCATGTTTGTCATTTTAACTGTATAAGCACGTCTGAAACGAGTTTTCAACATAGTAATGTGATATGCACTTGTTCAGAGTGGCAAAACACACTTTGTTTCACCGAGTGCATGAAAACAGCTTTCCTACGGCAGGAGCTCACTCAGCCAGTCCGTAAAGCCGTTTCAGCGGATAAAACGCGTGGAGCAAGGAACATTGATTTTGAGTGAAATGAGTGCATTCGAGCATCTGTGACATGGAACAACTTTCTAAGCAGGGATTTTCATGTTTTCGGGCTTTTAACACATTTTCATCATATTTGTCATTTTAACTGTATAAGCACGTCTGAAACGAGTTTTCAACGTACTACTGTGATATGCACTTGTTCAGAGTGGGAAAACACACTTTGTCACCGAGTGCATGAAAACAGCTTTCCTACGGCAGGAGCTCACTCAGCCAGTCTGTAAAGCCTTTTCAGCGGATAAAGCAAGCGTTTGGCAAAGAAAATTGATTTTGAGTAAAATGAGTGCATTCGAGCATATGTGACATGGAACAACTTTCTAAGCATGGATTTTCATGTTTTCGAGCTTTTAACACATTTTCATCATGTTTGTCATTTTAACTGTATAAGCACGTCTGAAACGAGTTTTCAACATTGTACTGTGATATGCACTTGTTCAGACTGGCAAAACACACTTTGTTTCACCGAGTGCATGAAAACAGCTTTCCTACGGCAGGAGCTCACTCAGCCAGTCCGTAAAGCCGTTTCAGCGGATAAAACAAGCGTGTAGCAAGGAAAATTGATTTTGAGTGAAATGAGTGCATTCGAGCATATGTGACATGGAACAACTTTCTAAGCAGGGATTTTCATGTTTTCGAGCTTTTAACACATTTTCATCATATTTGTCATTTTAACTGTATAAGCACGTCTGAAACGAGTTTTCAACGTACTACTGTGATATGCACTTGTTCAGAGTGGGAAAACACACTTTGTCACCGAGTGCATGAAAACAGCTTTCCTACGGCAGGAGCTCACTCAGCCAGTCTGTAAAGCCTTTTCAGCGGATAAAGAAAGCGTTTGGCAAAGAAAATTGATTTTGAGTAAAATGAGTGCATTCGAGCATATGTGACATGGAACAACTTTCTAAGCATGGATTTTCATGTTTTCGAGCTTTTAACACATTTTCATCATGTTTGTCATTTTAACTGTATAAGCACGTCTGAAACGAGTTTTCAACATAGTACTGTGATATGCACTTGTTCAGAGTGGCAAAACACACTTTGTTTCACCGAGTGCATGAAAACAGCTTTCCTACGGCAGGAGCTCACTCAGCCAGTCCGTAAAGCCGTTCCAGCGGATAAAACGCGTGGAGCAAGGAACATTGATTTTGAGTGAAATGAGTGCATTCGAGCATATGTGACACGGAACAACTTTCTAAGCATGGATTTTCATGTTTTCGGGCTTTTAACACATTTTCATCATATTTGTCATTTTAACTGTATAAGCACGTCTGAAACGAGTTTTCAACGTACTACTGTGATATGCACTTGTTCAGAGTGGGAAAACACACTTTGTCACCGAGTGCATGAAAACAGCTTTCCTACGGCAGGAGCTCACTCAGCCAGTCTGTAAAGCCTTTTCAGCGGATAAAGCAAGCGTTTGGCAAAGAAAATTGATTTTGAGTAAAATGAGTGCATTCGAGCATATGTGACATGGAACAACTTTCTAAGCATGGATTTTCATGTTTTCGAGCTTTTAACACATTTTCATCATGTTTGTCATTTTAACTGTATAAGCACGTCTGAAACGAGTTTTCAACATTGTACTGTGATATGCACTTGTTCAGACTGGCAAAACACACTTTGTTTCACCGAGTGCATGAAAACAGCTTTCCTACGGCAGGAGCTCACTCAGCCAGTCCGTAAAGCCGTTTCAGCGGATAAAACAAGCGTGTAGCAAGGAAAATTGATTTTGAGTGAAATGAGTGCATTCGAGCATATGTGACATGGAACAACTTTCTAAGCAGGGATTTTCATGTTTTCGAGCTTTTAACACATTTTCATCATATTTGTCATTTTAACTGTATAAGCACGTCTGAAACGAGTTTTCAACGTACTACTGTGATATGCACTTGTTCAGAGTGGGAAAACACACTTTGTCACCGAGTGCATGAAAACAGCTTTCCTACGGCAGGAGCTCACTCAGCCAGTCTGTAAAGCCTTTTCAGCGGATAAAGCAAGCGTTTGGCAAAGAAAATTGATTTTGAGTAAAATGAGTGCATTCGAGCATATGTGACATGGAACAACTTTCTAAGCATGGATTTTCATGTTTTCGAGCTTTTAACACATTTTCATCATGTTTGTCATTTTAACTGTATAAGCACGTCTGAAACGAGTTTTCAACATAGTAATGTGATATGCACTTGTTCAGAGTGGCAAAACACACTTTGTTTCACCGAGTGCATGAAAACAGCTTTCCTACGGCAGGAGCTCACTCAGCCAGTCCGTAAAGCCGTTTCAGCGGATAAAACGCGTGGAGCAAGGAACATTGATTTTGAGTGAAATGAGTGCATTCGAGCATATGTGACATGGAACAACTTTCTAAGCATGGATTTTCATGTTTTCGGGCTTTTAACACATTTTCATCATATTTGTCATTTTAACTGTATAAGCACGTCTGAAACGAGTTTTCAACGTACTACTGTGATATGCACTTGTTCAGAGTGGGAAAACACACTTTGTCACCGAGTGCATGAAAACAGCTTTCCTACGGCAGGAGCTCACTCAGCCAGTCTGTAAAGCCTTTTCAGCGGATAAAGCAAGCGTTTGGCAAAGAAAATTGATTTTGAGTAAAATGAGTGCATTCGAGCATATGTGACATGGAACAACTTTCTAAGCATGGATTTTCATGTTTTCGAGCTTTTAACACATTTTCATCATGTTTGTCATTTTAACTGTATAAGCACGTCTGAAACGAGTTTTCAACATAGTACTGTGATATGCACTTGTTCAGAGTGGCAAAACACACTTTGTTTCACCGAGTGCATGAAAACAGCTTTCCTACGGCAGGAGCTCACTCAGCCAGTCCGTAAAGCCGTTTCAGCGGATAAAACGCGTGGAGCAAGGAACATTGATTTTGAGTGAAATGAGTGCATTCGAGCATATGTGACATGGAACAACTTTCTAAGCATGGATTTTCATGTTTTCGGGCTTTTAACACATTTTCATCATATTTGTCATTTTAACTGTATAAGCACGTCTGAAACGAGTTTTCAACGTACTACTGTGATATGCACTTGTTCAGAGTGGGAAAACACACTTTGTCACCGAGTGCATGAAAACAGCTTTCCTACGGCAGGAGCTCACTCAGCCAGTCTGTAAAGCCTTTTCAGCGGATAAAGCAAGCGTTTGGCAAAGAAAATTGATTTTGAGTAAAATGAGTGCATTCGAGCATATGTGACATGGAACAACTTTCTAAGCATGGATTTTCATGTTTTCGAGCTTTTAACACATTTTCATCATGTTTGTCATTTTAACTGTATAAGCACGTCTGAAACGAGTTTTCAACATTGTACTGTGATATGCACTTGTTCAGACTGGCAAAACACACTTTGTTTCACCGAGTGCATGAAAACAGCTTTCCTACGGCAGGAGCTCACTCAGCCAGTCCGTAAAGCCGTTTCAGCGGATAAAACAAGCGTGTAGCAAGGAAAATTGATTTTGAGTGAAATGAGTGCATTCGAGCATATGTGACATGGAACAACTTTCTAAGCAGGGATTTTCATGTTTTCGAGCTTTTAACACATTTTCATCATATTTGTCATTTTAACTGTATAAGCACGTCTGAAACGAGTTTTCAACGTACTACTGTGATATGCACTTGTTCAGAGTGGGAAAACACACTTTGTCACCGAGTGCATGAAAACAGCTTTCCTACGGCAGGAGCTCACTCAGCCAGTCTGTAAAGCCTTTTCAGCGGATAAAGCAAGCGTTTGGCAAAGAAAATTGATTTTGAGTAAAATGAGTGCATTCGAGCATATGTGACATGGAACAACTTTCTAAGCATGGATTTTCATGTTTTCGAGCTTTTAACACATTTTCATCATGTTTGTCATTTTAACTGTATAAGCACGTCTGAAACGAGTTTTCAACATAGTAATGTGATATGCACTTGTTCAGAGTGGCAAAACACACTTTGTTTCACCGAGTGCATGAAAACAGCTTTCCTACGGCAGGAGCTCACTCAGCCAGTCCGTAAAGCCGTTTCAGCGGATAAAACGCGTGGAGCAAGGAACATTGATTTTGAGTGAAATGAGTGCATTCGAGCATATGTGACATGGAACAACTTTCTAAGCATGGATTTTCATGTTTTCGGGCTTTTAACACATTTTCATCATATTTGTCATTTTAACTGTATAAGCACGTCTGAAACGAGTTTTCAACGTACTACTGTGATATGCACTTGTTCAGAGTGGGAAAACACACTTTGTCACCGAGTGCATGAAAACAGCTTTCCTACGGCAGGAGCTCACTCAGCCAGTCTGTAAAGCCTTTTCAGCGGATAAAGCAAGCGTTTGGCAAAGAAAATTGATTTTGAGTAAAATGAGTGCATTCGAGCATATGTGACATGGAACAACTTTCTAAGCATGGATTTTCATGTTTTCGAGCTTTTAACACATTTTCATCATGTTTGTCATTTTAACTGTATAAGCACGTCTGAAACGAGTTTTCAACATAGTACTGTGATATGCACTTGTTCAGAGTGGCAAAACACACTTTGTTTCACCGAGTGCATGAAAACAGCTTTCCTACGGCAGGAGCTCACTCAGCCAGTCCGTAAAGCCGTTTCAGCGGATAAAACAAGCGTGTAGCAAGGAAAATTGATTTTGAGTGAAATGAGTGCATTCGAGCATATGTGACATGGAACAACTTTCTAAGCAGGGATTTTCATGTTTTCGAGCTTTTAACACATTTTCATCATATTTGTCATTTTAACTGTATAAGCACGTCTGAAACGAGTTTTCAACGTACTACTGTGATATGCACTTGTTCAGAGTGGGAAAACACACTTTGTCACCGAGTGCATGAAAACAGCTTTCCTACGGCAGGAGCTCACTCAGCCAGTCTGTAAAGCCTTTTCAGCGGATAAAGCAAGCGTTTGGCAAAGAAAATTGATTTTGAGTAAAATGAGTGCATCCGAGCATATGTGACATGGAACAACTTTCTAAGCATGGATTTTCATGTTTTCGAGCTTTTAACACATTTTCATCATGTTTGTCATTTTAACTGTATAAGCACGTCTGAAACGAGTTTTCAACATAGTACTGTGATATGCACTTGTTCAGAGTGGCAAAACACACTTTGTTTCACCGAGTGCATGAAAACAGCTTTCCTACGGCAGGAGCTCACTCAGCCAGTCCGTAAAGCCGTTTCAGCGGATAAAACGCGTGGAGCAAGGAACATTGATTTTGAGTGAAATGAGTGCATTCGAGCATATGTGACATGGAACAACTTTCTAAGCAGGGATTTTCATGTTTTCGAGCTTTTAACACATTTTCATCATGTTTGTCATTTTAACTGTATAAGCACGTCTGAAACGAGTTTTCAACATAGTACTGTGATATGCACTTGTTCAGAGTGGCAAAACACACTTTGTTTCACCGAGTGCATGAAAACAGCTTTCCTACGGCAGGAGCTCACTCAGCCAGTCCGTAAAGCCGTTTCAGCGGATAAAACGCGTGGAGCAAGGAACATTGATTTTGAGTGAAATGAGTGCATTCGAGCATATGTGACATGGAACAACTTTCTAAGCATGGATTTTCATGTTTTCGGGCTTTTAACACATTTTCATCATATTTGTCATTTTAACTGTATAAGCACGTCTGAAACGAGTTTTCAACGTACTACTGTGATATGCACTTGTTCAGAGTGGGAAAACACACTTTGTCACCGAGTGCATGAAAACAGCTTTCCTACGGCAGGAGCTCACTCAGCCAGTCTGTAAAGCCTTTTCAGCGGATAAAGCAAGCGTTTGGCAAAGAAAATTGATTTTGAGTAAAATGAGTGCATTCGAGCATATGTGACATGGAACAACTTTCTAAGCATGGATTTTCATGTTTTCGAGCTTTTAACACATTTTCATCATGTTTGTCATTTTAACTGTATAAGCACGTCTGAAACGAGTTTTCAACATTGTACTGTGATATGCACTTGTTCAGAGTGGCAAAACACACTTTGTTTCACCGAGTGCATGAAAACAGCTTTCCTACGGCAGGAGCTCACTCAGCCAGTCCGTAAAGCCGTTTCAGCGGATAAAACAAGCGTGTAGCAAGGAAAATTGATTTTGAGTGAAATGAGTGCATTCGAGCATATGTGACATGGAACAACTTTCTAAGCAGGGATTTTCATGTTTTCGAGCTTTTAACACATTTTCATCATATTTG
This sequence comes from Neoarius graeffei, assembly GCF_027579695.1. Lineage (NCBI taxonomy): Eukaryota > Metazoa > Chordata > Actinopteri > Siluriformes > Ariidae > Neoarius > Neoarius graeffei. Next base: position 16,515,735 of record NC_083589.1, on the reverse strand, counting down.
TCATTTTAACTGTATAAGCACGTCTGAAACGAGTTTTCAACGTACTACTGTGATATGCACTTGTTCAGAGTGGGAAAACACACTTTGTCACCGAGTGCATGAAAACAGCTTTCCTACGGCAGGAGCTCACTCAGCCAGTCTGTAAAGCCTTTTCAGCGGATAAAGCAAGCGTTTGGCAAAGAAAATTGATTTTGAGTAAAATGAGTGCATTCGAGCATATGTGACATGGAACAACTTTCTAAGCATGGATTTTCATGTTTTCGAGCTTTTAACACATTTTCATCATGTTTGTCATTTTAACTGTATAAGCACGTCTGAAACGAGTTTTCAACATAGTAATGTGATATGCACTTGTTCAGAGTGGCAAAACACACTTTGTTTCACCGAGTGCATGAAAACAGCTTTCCTACGGCAGGAGCTCACTCAGCCAGTCCGTAAAGCCGTTTCAGCGGATAAAACGCGTGGAGCAAGGAACATTGATTTTGAGTGAAATGAGTGCATTCGAGCATATGTGACATGGAACAACTTTCTAAGCAGGGATTTTCATGTTTTCGAGCTTTTAACACATTTTCATCATATTTGTCATTTTAACTGTATAAGCACGTCTGAAACGAGTTTTCAACGTACTACTGTGATATGCACTTGTTCAGAGTGGGAAAACACACTTTGTCACCGAGTGCATGAAAACAGCTTTCCTACGGCAGGAGCTCACTCAGCCAGTCTGTAAAGCCTTTTCAGCGGATAAAGCAAGCGTTTGGCAAAGAAAATTGATTTTGAGTAAAATGAGTGCATTCGAGCATATGTGACATGGAACAACTTTCTAAGCATGGATTTTCATGTTTTCGAGCTTTTAACACATTTTCATCATGTTTGTCATTTTAACTGTATAAGCACGTCTGAAACGAGTTTTCAACATAGTACTGTGATATGCACTTGTTCAGAGTGGCAAAACACACTTTGTTTCACCGAGTGCATGAAAACAGCTTTCCTACGGCAGGAGCTCACTCAGCCAGTCCGTAAAGCCGTTTCAGCGGATAAAACGCCTGGAGCAAGGAACATTGATTTTGAGTGAAATGAGTGCATTCGAGCATATGTGACATGGAACAACTTTCTAAGCATGGATTTTCATGTTTTCGAGCTTTTAACACATTTTCATCATATTTGTCATTTTAACTGTATAAGCACGTCTGAAACGAGTTTTCAACGTACTACTGTGATATGCACTTGTTCAGAGTGGGAAAACACACTTTGTCACCGAGTGCATGAAAACAGCTTTCCTACGGCAGGAGCTCACTCAGCCAGTCTGTAAAGCCTTTTCAGCGGATAAAGCAAGCGTTTGGCAAAGAAAATTGATTTTGAGTAAAATGAGTGCATTCGAGCATATGTGACATGGAACAACTTTCTAAGCATGGATTTTCATGTTTTCGAGCTTTTAACACATTTTCATCATGTTTGTCATTTTAACTGTATAAGCACGTCTGAAACGAGTTTTCAACATTGTACTGTGATATGCACTTGTTCAGAGTGGCAAAACACACTTTGTTTCACCGAGTGCATGAAAACAGCTTTCCTACGGCAGGAGCTCACTCAGCCAGTCCGTAAAGCCGTTTCAGCGGATAAAACAAGCGTGTAGCAAGGAAAATTGATTTTGAGTGAAATGAGTGCATTCGAGCATATGTGACATGGAACAACTTTCTAAGCAGGGATTTTCATGTTTTCGAGCTTTTAACACATTTTCATCATATTTGTCATTTTAACTGTATAAGCACGTCTGAAACGAGTTTTCAACGTACTACTGTGATATGCACTTGTTCAGAGTGGGAAAACACACTTTGTCACCGAGTGCATGAAAACAGCTTTCCTACGGCAGGAGCTCACTCAGCCAGTCTGTAAAGCCTTTTCAGCGGATAAAGCAAGCGTTTGGCAAAGAAAATTGATTTTGAGTAAAATGAGTGCATTCGAGCATATGTGACATGGAACAACTTTCTAAGCATGGATTTTCATGTTTTCGAGCTTTTAACACATTTTCATCATGTTTGTCATTTTAACTGTATAAGCACGTCTGAAACGAGTTTTCAACATAGTACTGTGATATGCACTTGTTCAGAGTGGCAAAACACACTTTGTTTCACCGAGTGCATGAAAACAGCTTTCCTACGGCAGGAGCTCACTCAGCCAGTACGTAAAGCCGTTTCAGCGGATAAAACAAGCGTGTAGCAAGGAAAATTGATTTTGAGTGAAATGAGTGCATTCGAGCATCTGTGACATGGAACAACTTTCTAAGCAGGGATTTTCATGTTTTCGAGCTTTTAACACATTTTCATCATATTTGTCATTTTAACTGTATAAGCACGTCTGAAACGAGTTTTCAACGTACTACTGTGATATGCACTTGTTCAGAGTGGGAAAACACACTTTGTCACCGAGTGCATGAAAACAGCTTTCCTACGGCAGGAGCTCACTCAGCCAGTCTGTAAAGCCTTTTCAGCGGATAAAGCAAGCGTTTGGCAAAGAAAATTGATTTTGAGTAAAATGAGTGCATTCGAGCATATGTGACATGGAACAACTTTCTAAGCATGGATTTTCATGTTTTCGAGCTTTTAACACATTTTCATCATGTTTGTCATTTTAACTGTATAAGCACGTCTGAAACGAGTTTTCAACATAGTACTGTGATATGCACTTGTTCAGAGTGGCAAAACACACTTTGTTTCACCGAGTGCATGAAAACAGCTTTCCTACGGCAGGAGCTCACTCAGCCAGTCCGTAAAGCCGTTTCAGCGGATAAAACAAGCGTGTAGCAAGGAAAATTGATTTTGAGTGAAATGAGTGCATTCGAGCATCTGTGACATGGAACAACTTTCTAAGCAGGGATTTTCATGTTTTCGAGCTTTTAACAAATTTTCATCATATTTGTCATTTTAACTGTATAAGCACGTCTGAAACGAGTTTTCAACATAGTACTGTGATATTCACTTGTTCAGAGTGGCAAAACACACTGTGTTTCACCGAGTGCATGAAAACAGCTTTCCTACGGCAGGAGCTCACTCAGGCAGTCCGTAAAGCCGCTTCAGCGGATAAAAAAGCGTGTAGCAAGGAAAATTGATTTTGAGTGAAATGAGTGCATTCGAGCATATGTGACATGGAACAACTTTCTAAGCATGGGTTTTCATGTTTTCGAGCTTTTAACACATTTTCATCATGTTTGTCATTTTAACTGTATAAGCACGTCTGAAACGAGTTTTCAACATTGTCCTGTGATATGCACTTGTTCAGACTGGCAAAACACACTTTGTTTCACCGAGTGCATGAAAACAGCTTTCCTACGGCAGGAGCTCACTCAGCCAGTCCGTAAAGCCGTTTCAGCGGATAAAACAAGCGTGTAGCAAGGAAAATTGATTTTGAGTGAAATGAGTGCATTCGAGCATATGTGACATGGAACAACTTTCTAAGCAGGGATTTTCATGTTTTCGAGCTTTTAACACATTTTCATCATATTTGTCATTTTAACTGTATAAGCACGTCTGAAACGAGTTTTCAACGTACTACTGTGATATGCACTTGTTCAGAGTGGGAAAACACACTTTGTCACCGAGTGCATGAAAACAGCTTTCCTACGGCAGGAGCTCACTCAGCCAGTCTGTAAAGCCTTTTCAGCGGATAAAGAAAGCGTTTGGCAAAGAAAATTGATTTTGAGTAAAATGAGTGCATTCGAGCATATGTGACATGGAACAACTTTCTAAGCATGGATTTTCATGTTTTCGAGCTTTTAACACATTTTCATCATGTTTGTCATTTTAACTGTATAAGCACGTCTGAAACGAGTTTTCAACATAGTACTGTGATATGCACTTGTTCAGAGTGGCAAAACACACTTTGTTTCACCGAGTGCATGAAAACAGCTTTCCTACGGCAGGAGCTCACTCAGCCAGTCCGTAAAGCCGTTCCAGCGGATAAAACGCGTGGAGCAAGGAACATTGATTTTGAGTGAAATGAGTGCATTCGAGCATATGTGACACGGAACAACTTTCTAAGCATGGATTTTCATGTTTTCGGGCTTTTAACACATTTTCATCATATTTGTCATTTTAACTGTATAAGCACGTCTGAAACGAGTTTTCAACGTACTACTGTGATATGCACTTGTTCAGAGTGGGAAAACACACTTTGTCACCGAGTGCATGAAAACAGCTTTCCTACGGCAGGAGCTCACTCAGCCAGTCTGTAAAGCCTTTTCAGCGGATAAAGCAAGCGTTTGGCAAAGAAAATTGATTTTGAGTAAAATGAGTGCATTCGAGCATATGTGACATGGAACAACTTTCTAAGCATGGATTTTCATGTTTTCGAGCTTTTAACACATTTTCATCATGTTTGTCATTTTAACTGTATAAGCACGTCTGAAACGAGTTTTCAACATTGTACTGTGATATGCACTTGTTCAGACTGGCAAAACACACTTTGTTTCACCGAGTGCATGAAAACAGCTTTCCTACGGCAGGAGCTCACTCAGCCAGTCCGTAAAGCCGTTTCAGCGGATAAAACAAGCGTGTAGCAAGGAAAATTGATTTTGAGTGAAATGAGTGCATTCGAGCATATGTGACATGGAACAACTTTCTAAGCAGGGATTTTCATGTTTTCGAGCTTTTAACACATTTTCATCATATTTGTCATTTTAACTGTATAAGCACGTCTGAAACGAGTTTTCAACGTACTACTGTGATATGCACTTGTTCAGAGTGGGAAAACACACTTTGTCACCGAGTGCATGAAAACAGCTTTCCTACGGCAGGAGCTCACTCAGCCAGTCTGTAAAGCCTTTTCAGCGGATAAAGCAAGCGTTTGGCAAAGAAAATTGATTTTGAGTAAAATGAGTGCATTCGAGCATATGTGACATGGAACAACTTTCTAAGCATGGATTTTCATGTTTTCGAGCTTTTAACACATTTTCATCATGTTTGTCATTTTAACTGTATAAGCACGTCTGAAACGAGTTTTCAACATAGTACTGTGATATGCACTTGTTCAGAGTGGCAAAACACACTTTGTTTCACCGAGTGCATGAAAACAGCTTTCCTACGGCAGGAGCTCACTCAGCCAGTCCGTAAAGCCGTTTCAGCGGATAAAACGCGTGGAGCAAGGAACATTGATTTTGAGTGAAATGAGTGCATTCGAGCATATGTGACATGGAACAACTTTCTAAGCATGGATTTTCATGTTTTCGGGCTTTTAACACATTTTCATCATATTTGTCATTTTAACTGTATAAGCACGTCTGAAACGAGTTTTCAACGTACTACTGTGATATGCACTTGTTCAGAGTGGGAAAACACACTTTGTCACCGAGTGCATGAAAACAGCTTTCCTACGGCAGGAGCTCACTCAGCCAGTCTGTAAAGCCTTTTCAGCGGATAAAGCAAGCGTTTGGCAAAGAAAATTGATTTTGAGTAAAATGAGTGCATTCGAGCATATGTGACATGGAACAACTTTCTAAGCATGGATTTTCATGTTTTCGAGCTTTTAACACATTTTCATCATGTTTGTCATTTTAACTGTATAAGCACGTCTGAAACGAGTTTTCAACGTACTACTGTGATATGCACTTGTTCAGAGTGGCAAAACACACTTTGTTTCACCGAGTGCATGAAAACAGCTTTCCTACGGCAGGAGCTCACTCAGCCAGTCTGTAAAGCCTTTTCAGCGGATAAAGCAAGCGTTTGGCAAAGAAAATTGATTTTGAGTAAAATGAGTGCATTCGAGCATATGTGACATGGAACAACTTTCTAAGCATGGATTTTCATGTTTTCGAGCTTTTAACACATTTTCATCATGTTTGTCATTTTAACTGTATAAGCACGTCTGAAACGAGTTTTCAACATAGTAATGTGATATGCACTTGTTCAGAGTGGCAAAACACACTTTGTTTCACCGAGTGCATGAAAACAGCTTTCCTACGGCAGGAGCTCACTCAGCCAGTCCGTAAAGCCGTTTCAGCGGATAAAACGCGTGGAGCAAGGAACATTGATTTTGAGTGAAATGAGTGCATTCGAGCATCTGTGACATGGAACAACTTTCTAAGCAGGGATTTTCATGTTTTCGGGCTTTTAACACATTTTCATCATATTTGTCATTTTAACTGTATAAGCACGTCTGAAACGAGTTTTCAACGTACTACTGTGATATGCACTTGTTCAGAGTGGGAAAACACACTTTGTCACCGAGTGCATGAAAACAGCTTTCCTACGGCAGGAGCTCACTCAGCCAGTCTGTAAAGCCTTTTCAGCGGATAAAGCAAGCGTTTGGCAAAGAAAATTGATTTTGAGTAAAATGAGTGCATTCGAGCATATGTGACATGGAACAACTTTCTAAGCATGGATTTTCATGTTTTCGAGCTTTTAACACATTTTCATCATGTTTGTCATTTTAACTGTATAAGCACGTCTGAAACGAGTTTTCAACATTGTACTGTGATATGCACTTGTTCAGACTGGCAAAACACACTTTGTTTCACCGAGTGCATGAAAACAGCTTTCCTACGGCAGGAGCTCACTCAGCCAGTCCGTAAAGCCGTTTCAGCGGATAAAACAAGCGTGTAGCAAGGAAAATTGATTTTGAGTGAAATGAGTGCATTCGAGCATATGTGACATGGAACAACTTTCTAAGCAGGGATTTTCATGTTTTCGAGCTTTTAACACATTTTCATCATATTTGTCATTTTAACTGTATAAGCACGTCTGAAACGAGTTTTCAACGTACTACTGTGATATGCACTTGTTCAGAGTGGGAAAACACACTTTGTCACCGAGTGCATGAAAACAGCTTTCCTACGGCAGGAGCTCACTCAGCCAGTCTGTAAAGCCTTTTCAGCGGATAAAGAAAGCGTTTGGCAAAGAAAATTGATTTTGAGTAAAATGAGTGCATTCGAGCATATGTGACATGGAACAACTTTCTAAGCATGGATTTTCATGTTTTCGAGCTTTTAACACATTTTCATCATGTTTGTCATTTTAACTGTATAAGCACGTCTGAAACGAGTTTTCAACATAGTACTGTGATATGCACTTGTTCAGAGTGGCAAAACACACTTTGTTTCACCGAGTGCATGAAAACAGCTTTCCTACGGCAGGAGCTCACTCAGCCAGTCCGAAAAGCCGTTCCAGCGGATAAAACGCGTGGAGCAAGGAACATTGATTTTGAGTGAAATGAGTGCATTCGAGCATATGTGACACGGAACAACTTTCTAAGCATGGATTTTCATGTTTTCGGGCTTTTAACACATTTTCATCATATTTGTCATTTTAACTGTATAAGCACGTCTGAAACGAGTTTTCAACGTACTACTGTGATATGCACTTGTTCAGAGTGGGAAAACACACTTTGTCACCGAGTGCATGAAAACAGCTTTCCTACGGCAGGAGCTCACTCAGCCAGTCTGTAAAGCCTTTTCAGCGGATAAAGCAAGCGTTTGGCAAAGAAAATTGATTTTGAGTAAAATGAGTGCATTCGAGCATATGTGACATGGAACAACTTTCTAAGCATGGATTTTCATGTTTTCGAGCTTTTAACACATTTTCATCATGTTTGTCATTTTAACTGTATAAGCACGTCTGAAACGAGTTTTCAACATTGTACTGTGATATGCACTTGTTCAGACTGGCAAAACACACTTTGTTTCACCGAGTGCATGAAAACAGCTTTCCTACGGCAGGAGCTCACTCAGCCAGTCCGTAAAGCCGTTTCAGCGGATAAAACAAGCGTGTAGCAAGGAAAATTGATTTTGAGTGAAATGAGTGCATTCGAGCATATGTGACATGGAACAACTTTCTAAGCAGGGATTTTCATGTTTTCGAGCTTTTAACACATTTTCATCATATTTGTCATTTTAACTGTATAAGCACGTCTGAAACGAGTTTTCAACGTACTACTGTGATATGCACTTGTTCAGAGTGGGAAAACACACTTTGTCACCGAGTGCATGAAAACAGCTTTCCTACGGCAGGAGCTCACTCAGCCAGTCTGTAAAGCCTTTTCAGCGGATAAAGCAAGCGTTTGGCAAAGAAAATTGATTTTGAGTAAAATGAGTGCATTCGAGCATATGTGACATGGAACAACTTTCTAAGCATGGATTTTCATGTTTTCGAGCTTTTAACACATTTTCATCATGTTTGTCATTTTAACTGTATAAGCACGTCTGAAACGAGTTTTCAACATAGTAATGTGATATGCACTTGTTCAGAGTGGCAAAACACACTTTGTTTCACCGAGTGCATGAAAACAGCTTTCCTACGGCAGGAGCTCACTCAGCCAGTCCGTAAAGCCGTTTCAGCGGATAAAACGCGTGGAGCAAGGAACATTGATTTTGAGTGAAATGAGTGCATTCGAGCATATGTGACATGGAACAACTTTCTAAGCATGGATTTTCATGTTTTCGGGCTTTTAACACATTTTCATCATATTTGTCATTTTAACTGTATAAGCACGTCTGAAACGAGTTTTCAACGTACTACTGTGATATGCACTTGTTCAGAGTGGGAAAACACACTTTGTCACCGAGTGCATGAAAACAGCTTTCCTACGGCAGGAGCTCACTCAGCCAGTCTGTAAAGCCTTTTCAGCGGATAAAGCAAGCGTTTGGCAAAGAAAATTGATTTTGAGTAAAATGAGTGCATTCGAGCATATGTGACATGGAACAACTTTCTAAGCATGGATTTTCATGTTTTCGAGCTTTTAACACATTTTCATCATGTTTGTCATTTTAACTGTATAAGCACGTCTGAAACGAGTTTTCAACATAGTACTGTGATATGCACTTGTTCAGAGTGGCAAAACACACTTTGTTTCACCGAGTGCATGAAAACAGCTTTCCTACGGCAGGAGCTCACTCAGCCAGTCCGTAAAGCCGTTTCAGCGGATAAAACGCGTGGAGCAAGGAACATTGATTTTGAGTGAAATGAGTGCATTCGAGCATATGTGACATGGAACAACTTTCTAAGCATGGATTTTCATGTTTTCGGGCTTTTAACACATTTTCATCATATTTGTCATTTTAACTGTATAAGCACGTCTGAAACGAGTTTTCAACGTACTACTGTGATATGCACTTGTTCAGAGTGGGAAAACACACTTTGTCACCGAGTGCATGAAAACAGCTTTCCTACGGCAGGAGCTCACTCAGCCAGTCTGTAAAGCCTTTTCAGCGGATAAAGCAAGCGTTTGGCAAAGAAAATTGATTTTGAGTAAAATGAGTGCATTCGAGCATATGTGACATGGAACAACTTTCTAAGCATGGATTTTCATGTTTTCGAGCTTTTAACACATTTTCATCATGTTTGTCATTTTAACTGTATAAGCACGTCTGAAACGAGTTTTCAACATTGTACTGTGATATGCACTTGTTCAGACTGGCAAAACACACTTTGTTTCACCGAGTGCATGAAAACAGCTTTCCTACGGCAGGAGCTCACTCAGCCAGTCCGTAAAGCCGTTTCAGCGGATAAAACAAGCGTGTAGCAAGGAAAATTGATTTTGAGTGAAATGAGTGCATTCGAGCATATGTGACATGGAACAACTTTCTAAGCAGGGATTTTCATGTTTTCGAGCTTTTAACACATTTTCATCATATTTGTCATTTTAACTGTATAAGCACGTCTGAAACGAGTTTTCAACGTACTACTGTGATATGCACTTGTTCAGAGTGGGAAAACACACTTTGTCACCGAGTGCATGAAAACAGCTTTCCTACGGCAGGAGCTCACTCAGCCAGTCTGTAAAGCCTTTTCAGCGGATAAAGCAAGCGTTTGGCAAAGAAAATTGATTTTGAGTAAAATGAGTGCATTCGAGCATATGTGACATGGAACAACTTTCTAAGCATGGATTTTCATGTTTTCGAGCTTTTAACACATTTTCATCATGTTTGTCATTTTAACTGTATAAGCACGTCTGAAACGAGTTTTCAACATAGTAATGTGATATGCACTTGTTCAGAGTGGCAAAACACACTTTGTTTCACCGAGTGCATGAAAACAGCTTTCCTACGGCAGGAGCTCACTCAGCCAGTCCGTAAAGCCGTTTCAGCGGATAAAACGCGTGGAGCAAGGAACATTGATTTTGAGTGAAATGAGTGCATTCGAGCATATGTGACATGGAACAACTTTCTAAGCATGGATTTTCATGTTTTCGGGCTTTTAACACATTTTCATCATATTTGTCATTTTAACTGTATAAGCACGTCTGAAACGAGTTTTCAACGTACTACTGTGATATGCACTTGTTCAGAGTGGGAAAACACACTTTGTCACCGAGTGCATGAAAACAGCTTTCCTACGGCAGGAGCTCACTCAGCCAGTCTGTAAAGCCTTTTCAGCGGATAAAGCAAGCGTTTGGCAAAGAAAATTGATTTTGAGTAAAATGAGTGCATTCGAGCATATGTGACATGGAACAACTTTCTAAGCATGGATTTTCATGTTTTCGAGCTTTTAACACATTTTCATCATGTTTGTCATTTTAACTGTATAAGCACGTCTGAAACGAGTTTTCAACGTACTACTGTGATATGCACTTGTTCAGAGTGGCAAAACACACTTTGTTTCACCGAGTGCATGAAAACAGCTTTCCTACGGCAGGAGCTCACTCAGCCAGTCTGTAAAGCCTTTTCAGCGGATAAAGCAAGCGTTTGGCAAAGAAAATTGATTTTGAGTAAAATGAGTGCATTCGAGCATATGTGACATGGAACAACTTTCTAAGCATGGATTTTCATGTTTTCGAGCTTTTAACACATTTTCATCATGTTTGTCATTTTAACTGTATAAGCACGTCTGAAACGAGTTTTCAACATAGTAATGTGATATGCACTTGTTCAGAGTGGCAAAACACACTTTGTTTCACCGAGTGCATGAAAACAGCTTTCCTACGGCAGGAGCTCACTCAGCCAGTCCGTAAAGCCGTTTCAGCGGATAAAACGCGTGGAGCAAGGAACATTGATTTTGAGTGAAATGAGTGCATTCGAGCATCTGTGACATGGAACAACTTTCTAAGCAGGGATTTTCATGTTTTCGGGCTTTTAACACATTTTCATCATATTTGTCATTTTAACTGTATAAGCACGTCTGAAACGAGTTTTCAACGTACTACTGTGATATGCACTTGTTCAGAGTGGGAAAACACACTTTGTCACCGAGTGCATGAAAACAGCTTTCCTACGGCAGGAGCTCACTCAGCCAGTCTGTAAAGCCTTTTCAGCGGATAAAGCAAGCGTTTGGCAAAGAAAATTGATTTTGAGTAAAATGAGTGCATTCGAGCATATGTGACATGGAACAACTTTCTAAGCATGGATTTTCATGTTTTCGAGCTTTTAACACATTTTCATCATGTTTGTCATTTTAACTGTATAAGCACGTCTGAAACGAGTTTTCAACATTGTACTGTGATATGCACTTGTTCAGACTGGCAAAACACACTTTGTTTCACCGAGTGCATGAAAACAGCTTTCCTACGGCAGGAGCTCACTCAGCCAGTCCGTAAAGCCGTTTCAGCGGATAAAACAAGCGTGTAGCAAGGAAAATTGATTTTGAGTGAAATGAGTGCATTCGAGCATATGTGACATGGAACAACTTTCTAAGCAGGGATTTTCATGTTTTCGAGCTTTTAACACATTTTCATCATATTTGTCATTTTAACTGTATAAGCACGTCTGAAACGAGTTTTCAACGTACTACTGTGATATGCACTTGTTCAGAGTGGGAAAACACACTTTGTCACCGAGTGCATGAAAACAGCTTTCCTACGGCAGGAGCTCACTCAGCCAGTCTGTAAAGCCTTTTCAGCGGATAAAGAAAGCGTTTGGCAAAGAAAATTGATTTTGAGTAAAATGAGTGCATTCGAGCATATGTGACATGGAACAACTTTCTAAGCATGGATTTTCATGTTTTCGAGCTTTTAACACATTTTCATCATGTTTGTCATTTTAACTGTATAAGCACGTCTGAAACGAGTTTTCAACATAGTACTGTGATATGCACTTGTTCAGAGTGGCAAAACACACTTTGTTTCACCGAGTGCATGAAAACAGCTTTCCTACGGCAGGAGCTCACTCAGCCAGTCCGTAAAGCCGTTCCAGCGGATAAAACGCGTGGAGCAAGGAACATTGATTTTGAGTGAAATGAGTGCATTCGAGCATATGTGACACGGAACAACTTTCTAAGCATGGATTTTCATGTTTTCGGGCTTTTAACACATTTTCATCATATTTGTCATTTTAACTGTATAAGCACGTCTGAAACGAGTTTTCAACGTACTACTGTGATATGCACTTGTTCAGAGTGGGAAAACACACTTTGTCACCGAGTGCATGAAAACAGCTTTCCTACGGCAGGAGCTCACTCAGCCAGTCTGTAAAGCCTTTTCAGCGGATAAAGCAAGCGTTTGGCAAAGAAAATTGATTTTGAGTAAAATGAGTGCATTCGAGCATATGTGACATGGAACAACTTTCTAAGCATGGATTTTCATGTTTTCGAGCTTTTAACACATTTTCATCATGTTTGTCATTTTAACTGTATAAGCACGTCTGAAACGAGTTTTCAACATTGTACTGTGATATGCACTTGTTCAGACTGGCAAAACACACTTTGTTTCACCGAGTGCATGAAAACAGCTTTCCTACGGCAGGAGCTCACTCAGCCAGTCCGTAAAGCCGTTTCAGCGGATAAAACAAGCGTGTAGCAAGGAAAATTGATTTTGAGTGAAATGAGTGCATTCGAGCATATGTGACATGGAACAACTTTCTAAGCAGGGATTTTCATGTTTTCGAGCTTTTAACACATTTTCATCATATTTGTCATTTTAACTGTATAAGCACGTCTGAAACGAGTTTTCAACGTACTACTGTGATATGCACTTGTTCAGAGTGGGAAAACACACTTTGTCACCGAGTGCATGAAAACAGCTTTCCTACGGCAGGAGCTCACTCAGCCAGTCTGTAAAGCCTTTTCAGCGGATAAAGCAAGCGTTTGGCAAAGAAAATTGATTTTGAGTAAAATGAGTGCATTCGAGCATATGTGACATGGAACAACTTTCTAAGCATGGATTTTCATGTTTTCGAGCTTTTAACACATTTTCATCATGTTTGTCATTTTAACTGTATAAGCACGTCTGAAACGAGTTTTCAACATAGTAATGTGATATGCACTTGTTCAGAGTGGCAAAACACACTTTGTTTCACCGAGTGCATGAAAACAGCTTTCCTACGGCAGGAGCTCACTCAGCCAGTCCGTAAAGCCGTTTCAGCGGATAAAACGCGTGGAGCAAGGAACATTGATTTTGAGTGAAATGAGTGCATTCGAGCATATGTGACATGGAACAACTTTCTAAGCATGGATTTTCATGTTTTCGGGCTTTTAACACATTTTCATCATATTTGTCATTTTAACTGTATAAGCACGTCTGAAACGAGTTTTCAACGTACTACTGTGATATGCACTTGTTCAGAGTGGGAAAACACACTTTGTCACCGAGTGCATGAAAACAGCTTTCCTACGGCAGGAGCTCACTCAGCCAGTCTGTAAAGCCTTTTCAGCGGATAAAGCAAGCGTTTGGCAAAGAAAATTGATTTTGAGTAAAATGAGTGCATTCGAGCATATGTGACATGGAACAACTTTCTAAGCATGGATTTTCATGTTTTCGAGCTTTTAACACATTTTCATCATGTTTGTCATTTTAACTGTATAAGCACGTCTGAAACGAGTTTTCAACATAGTACTGTGATATGCACTTGTTCAGAGTGGCAAAACACACTTTGTTTCACCGAGTGCATGAAAACAGCTTTCCTACGGCAGGAGCTCACTCAGCCAGTCCGTAAAGCCGTTTCAGCGGATAAAACAAGCGTGTAGCAAGGAAAATTGATTTTGAGTGAAATGAGTGCATTCGAGCATATGTGACATGGAACAACTTTCTAAGCAGGGATTTTCATGTTTTCGAGCTTTTAACACATTTTCATCATATTTGTCATTTTAACTGTATAAGCACGTCTGAAACGAGTTTTCAACGTACTACTGTGATATGCACTTGTTCAGAGTGGGAAAACACACTTTGTCACCGAGTGCATGAAAACAGCTTTCCTACGGCAGGAGCTCACTCAGCCAGTCTGTAAAGCCTTTTCAGCGGATAAAGCAAGCGTTTGGCAAAGAAAATTGATTTTGAGTAAAATGAGTGCATTCGAGCATATGTGACATGGAACAACTTTCTAAGCATGGATTTTCATGTTTTCGAGCTTTTAACACATTTTCATCATGTTTGTCATTTTAACTGTATAAGCACGTCTGAAACGAGTTTTCAACATTGTACTGTGATATGCACTTGTTCAGACTGGCAAAACACACTTTGTTTCACCGAGTGCATGAAAACAGCTTTCCTACGGCAGGAGCTCACTCAGCCAGTCCGTAAAGCCGTTTCAGCGGATAAAACAAGCGTGTAGCAAGGAAAATTGATTTTGAGTGAAATGAGTGCATTCGAGCATATGTGACATGGAACAACTTTCTAAGCAGGGATTTTCATGTTTTCGAGCTTTTAACACATTTTCATCATATTTGTCATTTTAACTGTATAAGCACGTCTGAAACGAGTTTTCAACGTACTACTGTGATATGCACTTGTTCAGAGTGGGAAAACACACTTTGTCACCGAGTGCATGAAAACAGCTTTCCTACGGCAGGAGCTCACTCAGCCAGTCTGTAAAGCCTTTTCAGCGGATAAAGCAAGCGTTTGGCAAAGAAAATTGATTTTGAGTAAAATGAGTGCATTCGAGCATATGTGACATGGAACAACTTTCTAAGCATGGATTTTCATGTTTTCGAGCTTTTAACACATTTTCATCATGTTTGTCATTTTAACTGTATAAGCACGTCTGAAACGAGTTTTCAACATAGTAATGTGATATGCACTTGTTCAGAGTGGCAAAACACACTTTGTTTCACCGAGTGCATGAAAACAGCTTTCCTACGGCAGGAGCTCACTCAGCCAGTCCGTAAAGCCGTTTCAGCGGATAAAACGCGTGGAGCAAGGAACATTGATTTTGAGTGAAATGAGTGCATTCGAGCATATGTGACATGGAACAACTTTCTAAGCATGGATTTTCATGTTTTCGGGCTTTTAACACATTTTCATCATATTTGTCATTTTAACTGTATAAGCACGTCTGAAACGAGTTTTCAACGTACTACTGTGATATGCACTTGTTCAGAGTGGGAAAACACACTTTGTCACCGAGTGCATGAAAACAGCTTTCCTACGGCAGGAGCTCACTCAGCCAGTCTGTAAAGCCTTTTCAGCGGATAAAGCAAGCGTTTGGCAAAGAAAATTGATTTTGAGTAAAATGAGTGCATTCGAGCATATGTGACATGGAACAACTTTCTAAGCATGGATTTTCATGTTTTCGAGCTTTTAACACATTTTCATCATGTTTGTCATTTTAACTGTATAAGCACGTCTGAAACGAGTTTTCAACATAGTACTGTGATATGCACTTGTTCAGAGTGGCAAAACACACTTTGTTTCACCGAGTGCATGAAAACAGCTTTCCTACGGCAGGAGCTCACTCAGCCAGTCCGTAAAGCCGTTTCAGCGGATAAAACAAGCGTGTAGCAAGGAAAATTGATTTTGAGTGAAATGAGTGCATTCGAGCATATGTGACATGGAACAACTTTCTAAGCAGGGATTTTCATGTTTTCGAGCTTTTAACACATTTTCATCATATTTGTCATTTTAACTGTATAAGCACGTCTGAAACGAGTTTTCAACGTACTACTGTGATATGCACTTGTTCAGAGTGGGAAAACACACTTTGTCACCGAGTGCATGAAAACAGCTTTCCTACGGCAGGAGCTCACTCAGCCAGTCTGTAAAGCCTTTTCAGCGGATAAAGCAAGCGTTTGGCAAAGAAAATTGATTTTGAGTAAAATGAGTGCATCCGAGCATATGTGACATGGAACAACTTTCTAAGCATGGATTTTCATGTTTTCGAGCTTTTAACACATTTTCATCATGTTTGTCATTTTAACTGTATAAGCACGTCTGAAACGAGTTTTCAACATAGTACTGTGATATGCACTTGTTCAGAGTGGCAAAACACACTTTGTTTCACCGAGTGCATGAAAACAGCTTTCCTACGGCAGGAGCTCACTCAGCCAGTCCGTAAAGCCGTTTCAGCGGATAAAACGCGTGGAGCAAGGAACATTGATTTTGAGTGAAATGAGTGCATTCGAGCATATGTGACATGGAACAACTTTCTAAGCAGGGATTTTCATGTTTTCGAGCTTTTAACACATTTTCATCATGTTTGTCATTTTAACTGTATAAGCACGTCTGAAACGAGTTTTCAACATAGTACTGTGATATGCACTTGTTCAGAGTGGCAAAACACACTTTGTTTCACCGAGTGCATGAAAACAGCTTTCCTACGGCAGGAGCTCACTCAGCCAGTCCGTAAAGCCGTTTCAGCGGATAAAACGCGTGGAGCAAGGAACATTGATTTTGAGTGAAATGAGTGCATTCGAGCATATGTGACATGGAACAACTTTCTAAGCATGGATTTTCATGTTTTCGGGCTTTTAACACATTTTCATCATATTTGTCATTTTAACTGTATAAGCACGTCTGAAACGAGTTTTCAACGTACTACTGTGATATGCACTTGTTCAGAGTGGGAAAACACACTTTGTCACCGAGTGCATGAAAACAGCTTTCCTACGGCAGGAGCTCACTCAGCCAGTCTGTAAAGCCTTTTCAGCGGATAAAGCAAGCGTTTGGCAAAGAAAATTGATTTTGAGTAAAATGAGTGCATTCGAGCATATGTGACATGGAACAACTTTCTAAGCATGGATTTTCATGTTTTCGAGCTTTTAACACATTTTCATCATGTTTGTCATTTTAACTGTATAAGCACGTCTGAAACGAGTTTTCAACATTGTACTGTGATATGCACTTGTTCAGAGTGGCAAAACACACTTTGTTTCACCGAGTGCATGAAAACAGCTTTCCTACGGCAGGAGCTCACTCAGCCAGTCCGTAAAGCCGTTTCAGCGGATAAAACAAGCGTGTAGCAAGGAAAATTGATTTTGAGTGAAATGAGTGCATTCGAGCATATGTGACATGGAACAACTTTCTAAGCAGGGATTTTCATGTTTTCGAGCTTTTAACACATTTTCATCATATTTGTCATTTTAACTGTATAAGCACGTCTGAAACGAGTTTTCAACGTACTACTGTGATATGCACTTGTTCAGAGTGGGAAAACACACTTTGTCACCGAGTGCATGAAAACAGCTTTCCTACGGCAGGAGCTCACTCAGCCAGTCTGTAAAGCCTTTTCAGCGGATAAAGCAAGCGTTTGGCAAAGAAAATTGATTTTGAGTAAAATGAGTGCATTCGAGCATATGTGACATGGAACAACTTTCTAAGCATGGATTTTCATGTTTTCGAGCTTTTAACACATTTTCATCATGTTTGTCATTTTAACTGTATAAGCACGTCTGAAACGACTTTTCAACATTGTACTGTGATATGCACTTGTTCAGACTGGCAAAACACACTTTGTTTCACCGAGTGTATGAAAACAGCTTTCCTACGGCAGGAGCTCACTCAGCCAGTCCGTAAAGCCGTTTCAGCGGATAAAACAAGCGTGTAGCAAGGAAAATTGATTTTGAGTGAAATGAGTGCATTCGAGCATATGTGACATGGAACAACTTTCTAAGCAGGGATTTTCATGTTTTCGAGCTTTTAACACATTTTCATCATATTTGTCATTTTAACTGTATAAGCACGTCTGAAACGAGTTTTCAACGTACTACTGTGATATGCACTTGTTCAGAGTGGGAAAACACACTTTGTCACCGAGTGCATGAAAACAGCTTTCCTACGGCAGGAGCTCACTCAGCCAGTCTGTAAAGCCTTTTCAGCGGATAAAGAAAGCGTTTGGCAAAGAAAATTGATTTTGAGTAAAATGAGTGCATTCGAGCATATGTGACATGGAACAACTTTCTAAGCATGGATTTTCATGTTTTCGAGCTTTTAACACATTTTCATCATGTTTGTCATTTTAACTGTATAAGCACGTCTGAAACGACTTTTCAACATAGTACTGTGTTATGCACTTGTTCAGAGTGGCAAAACACACTTTGTTTCACCGAGTGCATGAAAACAGCTTTCCTACGGCAGGAGCTCACTCAGCCAGTCCGTGAAGCCGTTTCAGCGGATAAAACAAGCGTGTAGCAAGGAAAATTGATTTTGAGTGAAATGAGTGCATTCGAGCATATGTGACATGGAACAACTTTCTAAGCATGGATTTTCATGTTTTCGAGCTTTTAACACATTTTCATCATGTTTGTCATTTTAACTGTATAAGCACGTCTGAAACGAGTTTTCAACATAGTACTGTGATATGCACTTGTTCAGAGTGGCAAAACACACTTTGTTTCACCGAGTGCATGAAAACAGCTTTCCTACGGCAGGAGCTCACTCAGCCAGTCCGTAAAGCCGTTTCAGCGGATAAAACGCGTGGAGCAAGGAACATTGATTTTGAGTGAAATGAGTGCATTCGAGCATATGTGACATGGAACAACTTTCTAAGCATGGATTTTCATGTTTTCGAGCTTTTAACACATTTTCATCATGTTTGTCATTTTAACTGTATAAGCACGTCTGAAACGAGTTTTCAACATAGTAATGTGATATGCACTTGTTCAGAGTGGCAAAACACACTTTGTTTCACCGAGTGCATGAAAACAGCTTTCCTACGGCAGGAGCTCACTCAGCCAGTCCGTAAAGCCGTTTCAGCGGATAAAACGCGTGGAGCAAGGAACATTGATTTTGAGTGAAATGAGTGCATTCGAGCATATGTGACATGGAACAACTTTCTAAGCATGGATTTTCATGTTTTCGGGCTTTTAACACATTTTCATCATATTTGTCATTTTAACTGTATAAGCACGTCTGAAACGAGTTTTCAACGTACTACTGTGATATGCACTTGTTCAGAGTGGGAAAACACACTTTGTCACCGAGTGCATGAAAACAGCTTTCCTACGGCAGGAGCTCACTCAGCCAGTCTGTAAAGCCTTTTCAGCGGATAAAGCAAGCGTTTGGCAAAGAAAATTGATTTTGAGTAAAATGAGTGCATTCGAGCATATGTGACATGGAACAACTTTCTAAGCATGGATTTTCATGTTTTCGAGCTTTTAACACATTTTCATCATGTTTGTCATTTTAACTGTATAAGCACGTCTGAAACGAGTTTTCAACATAGTACTGTGATATGCACTTGTTCAGAGTGGCAAAACACACTTTGTTTCACCGAGTGCATGAAAACAGCTTTCCTACGGCAGGAGCTCACTCAGCCAGTCCGTAAAGCCGTTTCAGCGGATAAAACGCGTGGAGCAAGGAACATTGATTTTGAGTGAAATGAGTGCATTCGAGCATATGTGACATGGAACAACTTTCTAAGCATGGATTTTCATGTTTTCGGGCTTTTAACACATTTTCATCATATTTGTCTTTTTAACTGTATAAGCACGTCTGAAACGAGTTTTCAACGTACTACTGTGATATGCACTTGTTCAGAGTGGGAAAACACACTTTGTCACCGAGTGCATGAAAACAGCTTTCCTACGGCAGGAGCTCACTCAGCCAGTCTGTAAAGCCTTTTCAGCGGATAAAGCAAGCGTTTGGCAAAGAAAATTGATTTTGAGTAAAATGAGTGCATTCGAGCATATGTGACATGGAACAACTTTCTAAGCATGGATTTTCATGTTTTCGAGCTTTTAACACATTTTCATCATGTTTGTCATTTTAACTGTATAAGCACGTCTGAAACGAGTTTTCAACATAGTAATGTGATATGCACTTGTTCAGAGTGGCAAAACACACTTTGTTTCACCGAGTGCATGAAAACAGCTTTCCTACGGCAGGAGCTCACTCAGCCAGTCCGTAAAGCCGTTTCAGCGGATAAAACGCGTGGAGCAAGGAACATTGATTTTGAGTGAAATGAGTGCATTCGAGCATATGTGACATGGAACAACTTTCTAAGCATGGATTTTCATGTTTTCGGGCTTTTAACACATTTTCATCATATTTGTCATTTTAACTGTATAAGCACGTCTGAAACGAGTTTTCAACGTACTACTGTGATATGCACTTGTTCAGAGTGGGAAAACACACTTTGTCACCGAGTGCATGAAAACAGCTTTCCTACGGCAGGAGCTCACTCAGCCAGTCTGTAAAGCCTTTTCAGCGGATAAAGCAAGCGTTTGGCAAAGAAAATTGATTTTGAGTAAAATGAGTGCATTCGAGCATATGTGACATGGAACAACTTTCTAAGCATGGATTTTCATGTTTTCGAGCTTTTAACACATTTTCATCATGTTTGTCATTTTAACTGTATAAGCACGTCTGAAACGAGTTTTCAACATAGTACTGTGATATGCACTTGTTCAGAGTGGCAAAACACACTTTGTTTCACCGAGTGCATGAAAACAGCTTTCCTACGGCAGGAGCTCACTCAGCCAGTCCGTGAAGCCGTTTCAGCGGATAAAACAAGCGTGTAGCAAGGAAAATTGATTTTGAGTGAAATGAGTGCATTCGAGCATATGTGACATGGAACAACTTTCTAAGCATGGATTTTCATGTTTTCGAGCTTTTAACACATTTTCATCATGTTTGTCATTTTAACTGTATAAGCACGTCTGAAACGAGTTTTCAACATTGTCCTGTGATATGCACTTGTTCAGACTGGCAAAACACACTTTGTTTCACCGAGTGCATGAAAACAGCTTTCCTACGGCAGGAGCTCACTCAGCCAGTCCGTAAAGCCGTTTCAGCGGATAAAACAAGCGTGTAGCAAGGAAAATTGATTTTGAGTGAAATGAGTGCATTCGAGCATATGTGACATGGAACAACTTTCTAAGCAGGGATTTTCATGTTTTCGAGCTTTTAACACATTTTCATCATATTTGTCATTTTAACTGTATAAGCACGTCTGAAACGAGTTTTCAACGTACTACTGTGATATGCACTTGTTCAGAGTGGGAAAACACACTTTGTCACCGAGTGCATGAAAACAGCTTTCCTACGGCAGGAGCTCACTCAGCCAGTCTGTAAAGCCTTTTCAGCGGATAAAGAAAGCGTTTGGCATAGAAAATTGATTTTGAGTAAAATGAGTGCATTCGAGCATATGTGACATGGAACAACTTTCTAAGCATGGATTTTCATGTTTTCGAGCTTTTAACACATTTTCATCATGTTTGTCATTTTAACTGTATAAGCACGTCTGAAACGACTTTTCAACATAGTACTGTGTTATGCACTTGTTCAGAGTGGCAAAACACACTTTGTTTCACCGAGTGCATGAAAACAGCTTTCCTACGGCAGGAGCTCACTCAGCCAGTCCGTAAAGCCGTTTCAGCGGATAAAACAAGCGTGTAGCAAGGAAAATTGATTTTGAGTGAAATGAGTGCATTCGAGCATATGTGACATGGAACAACTTTCTAAGCAGGGATTTTCATGTTTTCGAGCTTTTAACACATTTTCATCATATTTGTC
Organism: Neoarius graeffei; assembly: GCF_027579695.1. NCBI lineage: Eukaryota > Metazoa > Chordata > Actinopteri > Siluriformes > Ariidae > Neoarius > Neoarius graeffei. The sequence goes on along the minus strand of NC_083589.1, from coordinate 16,494,156 downwards.
ATTTTAACTGTATAAGCACGTCTGAAACGAGTTTTCAACGTACTACTGTGATATGCACTTGTTCAGAGTGGGAAAACACACTTTGTCACCGAGTGCATGAAAACAGCTTTCCTACGGCAGGAGCTCACTCAGCCAGTCTGTAAAGCCTTTTCAGCGGATAAAACAAGCGTGTAGGAAGGAAAATTGATTTTGAGTGAAATGAGTGCATTCGAGCATATGTGACATGGAACAACTTTCTAAGCAGGGATTTTCATGTTTTCGAGCTTTTAACACATTTTCATCATATTTGTCATTTTAACTGTATAAGCACGTCTGAAACGAGTTTTCAACGTACTACTGTGATATGCACTTGTTCAGAGTGGGAAAACACACTTTGTCACCGAGTGCATGAAAACAGCTTTCCTACGGCAGGAGCTCACTCAGCCAGTCTGTAAAGCCTTTTCAGCGGATAAAGAAAGCGTTTGGCAAAGAAAATTGATTTTGAGTAAAATGAGTGCATTCGAGCATATGTGACATGGAACAACTTTCTAAGCATGGATTTTCATGTTTTCGAGCTTTTAACACATTTTCATCATGTTTGTCATTTTAACTGTATAAGCACGTCTGAAACGAGTTTTCAACATTGTACTGTGATATGCACTTGTTCAGAGTGGCAAAACACACTTTGTTTCACCGAGTGCATGAAAACAGCTTTCCTACGGCAGGAGCTCACTCAGCCAGTCCGTAAAGCCGTTTCAGCGGATAAAACAAGCGTGTAGCAAGGAAAATTGATTTTGAGTGAAATGAGTGCATTCGAGCATATGTGACATGGAACAACTTTCTAAGCAGGGATTTTCATGTTTTCGAGCTTTTAACACATTTTCATCATATTTGTCATTTTAACTGTATAAGCACGTCTGAAACGAGTTTTCAACGTACTACTGTGATATGCACTTGTTCAGAGTGGGAAAACACACTTTGTCACCGAGTGCATGAAAACAGCTTTCCTACGGCAGGAGCTCACTCAGCCAGTCTGTAAAGCCTTTTCAGCGGATAAAGCAAGCGTTTGGCAAAGAAAATTGATTTTGAGTAAAATGAGTGCATTCGAGCATATGTGACATGGAACAACTTTCTAAGCATGGATTTTCATGTTTTCGAGCTTTTAACACATTTTCATCATGTTTGTCATTTTAACTGTATAAGCACGTCTGAAACGAGTTTTCAACATTGTACTGTGATATGCACTTGTTCAGAGTGGCAAAACACACTTTGTTTCACCGAGTGCATGAAAACAGCTTTCCTACGGCAGGAGCTCACTCAGCCAGTCCGTAAAGCCGTTTCAGCGGATAAAACAAGCGTGTAGCAAGGAAAATTGATTTTGAGTGAAATGAGTGCATTCGAGCATATGTGACATGGAACAACTTTCTAAGCAGGGATTTTCATGTTTTCGAGCTTTTAACACATTTTCATCATATTTGTCATTTTAACTGTATAAGCACGTCTGAAACGAGTTTTCAACGTACTACTGTGATATGCACTTGTTCAGAGTGGGAAAACACACTTTGTCACCGAGTGCATGAAAACAGCTTTCCTACGGCAGGAGCTCACTCAGCCAGTCTGTAAAGCCTTTTCAGCGGATAAAGCAAGCGTTTGGCAAAGAAAATTGATTTTGAGTAAAATGAGTGCATTCGAGCATATGTGACATGGAACAACTTTCTAAGCATGGATTTTCATGTTTTCGAGCTTTTAACACATTTTCATCATGTTTGTCATTTTAACTGTATAAGCACGTCTGAAACGACTTTTCAACATAGTACTGTGTTATGCACTTGTTCAGAGTGGCAAAACACACTTTGTTTCACCGAGTGCATGAAAACAGCTTTCCTACGGCAGGAGCTCACTCAGCCAGTCCGTAAAGCCGTTTCAGCGGATAAAACAAGCGTGTAGCAAGGAAAATTGATTTTGAGTGAAATGAGTGCATTCGAGCATATGTGACATGGAACAACTTTCTAAGCATGGATTTTCATGTTTTCGAGCTTTTAACACATTTTCATCATGTTTGTCATTTTAACTGTATAAGCACGTCTGAAACGAGTTTTCAACATAGTACTGTGATATGCACTTGTTCAGAGTGGCAAAACACACTTTGTTTCACCGAGTGCATGAAAACAGCTTTCCTACGGCAGGAGCTCACTCAGCCAGTCCGTAAAGCCGTTTCAGCGGATAAAACGCGTGGAGCAAGGAACATTGATTTTGAGTGAAATGAGTGCATTCGAGCATATGTGACATGGAACAACTTTCTAAGCATGGATTTTCATGTTTTCGGGCTTTTAACACATTTTCATCATATTTGTCATTTTAACTGTATAAGCACGTCTGAAACGAGTTTTCAACGTACTACTGTGATATGCACTTGTTGAGAGTGGGAAAACACACTTTGTCACCGAGTGCATGAAAACAGCTTTCCTACGGCAGGAGCTCACTCAGCCAGTCTGTAAAGCCTTTTCAGCGGATAAAGCAAGCGTTTGGCAAAGAAAATTGATTTTGAGTAAAATGAGTGCATTCGAGCATATGTGACATGGAACAACTTTCTAAGCATGGATTTTCATGTTTTCGAGCTTTTAACACATTTTCATCATGTTTGTCATTTTAACTGTATAAGCACGTCTGAAACGAGTTTTCAACATTGTACTGTGATATGCACTTGTTCAGAGTGGCAAAACACACTTTGTTTCACCGAGTGCATGAAAACAGCTTTCCTACGGCAGGAGCTCACTCAGCCAGTCCGTGAAGCCGTTTCAGCGGATAAAACAAGCGTGTAGCAAGGAAAATTGATTTTGAGTGAAATGAGTGCATTCGAGCATATGTGACATGGAACAACTTTCTAAGCATGGATTTTCATGTTTTCGAGCTTTTAACACATTTTCATCATGTTTGTCATTTTAACTGTATAAGCACGTCTGAAACGAGTTTTCAACATTGTCCTGTGATATGCACTTGTTCAGACTGGCAAAACACACTTTGTTTCACCGAGTGCATGAAAACAGCTTTCCTACGGCAGGAGCTCACTCAGCCAGTCCGTAAAGCCGTTTCAGCGGATAAAACAAGCGTGTAGCAAGGAAAATTGATTTTGAGTGAAATGAGTGCATTCGAGCATATGTGACATGGAACAACTTTCTAAGCAGGGATTTTCATGTTTTCGAGCTTTTAACACATTTTCATCATATTTGTCATTTTAACTGTATAAGCACGTCTGAAACGAGTTTTCAACGTACTACTGTGATATGCACTTGTTCAGAGTGGGAAAACACACTTTGTCACCGAGTGCATGAAAACAGCTTTCCTACGGCAGGAGCTCACTCAGCCAGTCTGTAAAGCCTTTTCAGCGGATAAAGCAAGCGTTTGGCAAAGAAAATTGATTTTGAGTAAAATGAGTGCATTCGAGCATATGTGACATGGAACAACTTTCTAAGCATGGATTTTCATGTTTTCGAGCTTTTAACACATTTTCATCATGTTTGTCATTTTAACTGTATAAGCACGTCTGAAACGACTTTTCAACATAGTACTGTGTTATGCACTTGTTCAGAGTGGCAAAACACACTTTGTTTCACCGAGTGCATGAAAACAGCTTTCCTACGGCAGGAGCTCACTCAGCCAGTCCGTAAAGCCGTTTCAGCGGATAAAACAAGCGTGTAGCAAGGAAAATTGATTTTGAGTGAAATGAGTGCATTCGAGCATATGTGACATGGAACAACTTTCTAAGCAGGGATTTTCATGTTTTCGAGCTTTTAACACATTTTCATCATATTTGTCATTTTAACTGTATAAGCACGTCTGAAACGAGTTTTCAACGTACTACTGTGATATGCACTTGTTCAGAGTGGGAAAACACACTTTGTCACCGAGTGCATGAAAACAGCTTTCCTACGGCAGGAGCTCACTCAGCCAGTCTGTAAAGCCTTTTCAGCGGATAAAGCAAGCGTTTGGCAAAGAAAATTGATTTTGAGTAAAATGAGTGCATTCGAGCATATGTGACATGGAACAACTTTCTAAGCATGGATTTTCATGTTTTCGAGCTTTTAACACATTTTCATCATGTTTGTCATTTTAACTGTATAAGCACGTCTGAAACGAGTTTTCAACATAGTACTGTGATATGCACTTGTTCAGAGTGGCAAAACACACTTTGTTTCACCGAGTGCATGAAAACAGCTTTCCTACGGCAGGAGCTCACTCAGCCAGTCTGTAAAGCCTTTTCAGCGGATAAAGCAAGCGTTTGGCAAAGAAAATTGATTTTGAGTAAAATGAGTGCATTCGAGCATATGTGACATGGAACAACTTTCTAAGCATGGATTTTCATGTTTTCGAGCTTTTAACACATTTTCATCATGTTTGTCATTTTAACTGTATAAGCACGTCTGAAACGAGTTTTCAACATAGTACTGTGATATGCACTTGTTCAGAGTGGCAAAACACACTTTGTTTCACCGAGTGCATGAAAACAGCTTTCCTACGGCAGGAGCTCACTCAGCCAGTCCGTAAAGCCGTTTCAGCGGATAAAACAAGCGTGTAGCAAGGAAAATTGATTTTGAGTGAAATGAGTGCATTCGAGCATATGTGACATGGAACAACTTTCTAAGCAGGGATTTTCATGTTTTCGAGCTTTTAACACATTTTCATCATATTTGTCATTTTAACTTTATAAGCACGTCTGAAACGAGTTTTCAACGTACTACTGTGATATGCACTTGTTCAGAGTGGGAAAACACACTTTGTCACCGAGTGCATGAAAACAGCTTTCCTACGGCAGGAGCTCACTCAGCCAGTCTGTAAAGCCTTTTCAGCGGATAAAGCAAGCGTTTGGCAAAGAAAATTGATTTTGAGTAAAATGAGTGCATTCGAGCATATGTGACATGGAACAACTTTCTAAGCATGGATTTTCATGTTTTCGAGCTTTTAACACATTTTCATCATGTTTGTCATTTTAACTGTATAAGCACGTCTGAAACGAGTTTTCAACATAGTACTGTGATATGCACTTGTTCAGAGTGGCAAAACACACTTTGTTTCACCGAGTGCATGAAAACAGCTTTCCTACGGCAGGAGCTCACTCAGCCAGTCCGTAAAGCCGTTTCAGCGGATAAAACAAGCGTGTAGCAAGGAAAATTGATTTTGAGTGAAATGAGTGCATTCGAGCATATGTGACATGGAACAACTTTCTAAGCAGGGATTTTCATGTTTTCGAGCTTTTAACACATTTTCATCATATTTGTCATTTTAACTGTATAAGCACGTCTGAAACGAGTTTTCAACGTACTACTGTGATATGCACTTGTTCAGAGTGGGAAAACACACTTTGTCACCGAGTGCATGAAAACAGCTTTCCTACGGCAGGAGCTCACTCAGCCAGTCTGTAAAGCCTTTTCAGCGGATAAAGCAAGCGTTTGGCAAAGAAAATTGATTTTGAGTAAAATGAGTGCATTCGAGCATATGTGACATGGAACAACTTTCTAAGCATGGATTTTCATGTTTTCGAGCTTTTAACACATTTTCATCATGTTTGTCATTTTAACTGTATAAGCACGTCTGAAACGAGTTTTCAACATAGTACTGTGATATGCACTTGTTCAGAGTGGCAAAACACACTTTGTTTCACCGAGTGCATGAAAACAGCTTTCCTACGGCAGGAGCTCACTCAGCCAGTCCGTAAAGCCGTTTCAGCGGATAAAACGCGTGGAGCAAGGAACATTGATTTTGAGTGAAATGAGTGCATTCGAGCATATGTGACATGGAACAACTTTCTAAGCATGGATTTTCATGTTTTCGGGCTTTTAACACATTTTCATCATATTTGTCATTTTAACTGTATAAGCACGTCTGAAACGAGTTTTCAACGTACTACTGTGATATGCACTTGTTCAGAGTGGGAAAACACACTTTGTCACCGAGTGCATGAAAACAGCTTTCCTACGGCAGGAGCTCACTCAGCCAGTCTGTAAAGCCTTTTCAGCGGATAAAGCAAGCGTTTGGCAAAGAAAATTGATTTTGAGTAAAATGAGTGCATTCGAGCATATGTGACATGGAACAACTTTCTAAGCATGGATTTTCATGTTTTCGAGCTTTTAACACATTTTCATCATGTTTGTCATTTTAACTGTATAAGCACGTCTGAAACGAGTTTTCAACATAGTACTGTGATATGCACTTGTTCAGAGTGGCAAAACACACTTTGTTTCACCGAGTGCATGAAAACAGCTTTCCTACGGCAGGAGCTCACTCAGCCAGTCCGTGAAGCCGTTTCAGCGGATAAAACAAGCGTGTAGCAAGGAAAATTGATTTTGAGTGAAATGAGTGCATTCGAGCATATGTGACATGGAACAACTTTCTAAGCATGGATTTTCATGTTTTCGAGCTTTTAACACATTTTCATCATGTTTGTCATTTTAACTGTATAAGCACGTCTGAAACGAGTTTTCAACATTGTCCTGTGATATGCACTTGTTCAGACTGGCAAAACACACTTTGTTTCACCGAGTGCATGAAAACAGCTTTCCTACGGCAGGAGCTCACTCAGCCAGTCCGTAAAGCCGTTTCAGCGGATAAAACAAGCGTGTAGCAAGGAAAATTGATTTTGAGTGAAATGAGTGCATTCGAGCATATGTGACATGGAACAACTTTCTAAGCAGGGATTTTCATGTTTTCTAGCTTTTAACACATTTTCATCATATTTGTCATTTTAACTGTATAAGCACGTCTGAAACGAGTTTTCAACGTACTACTGTGATATGCACTTGTTCAGAGTGGGAAAACACACTTTGTCACCGAGTGCATGAAAACAGCTTTCCTACGGCAGGAGCTCACTCAGCCAGTCTGTAAAGCCTTTTCAGCGGATAAAGAAAGCGTTTGGCAAAGAAAATTGATTTTGAGTAAAATGAGTGCATTCGAGCATATGTGACATGGAACAACTTTCTAAGCATGGATTTTCATGTTTTCGAGCTTTTAACACATTTTCATCATGTTTGTCATTTTAACTGTATAAGCACGTCTGAAACGACTTTTCAACATAGTACTGTGTTATGCACTTGTTCAGAGTGGCAAAACACACTTTGTTTCACCGAGTGCATGAAAACAGCTTTCCTACGGCAGGAGCTCACTCAGCCAGTCCGTAAAGCCGTTTCAGCGGATAAAACAAGCGTGTAGCAAGGAAAATTGATTTTGAGTGAAATGAGTGCATTCGAGCATATGTGACATGGAACAACTTTCTAAGCAGGGATTTTCATGTTTTCGAGCTTTTAACACATTTTCATCATATTTGTCATTTTAACTGTATAAGCACGTCTGAAACGAGTTTTCAACGTACTACTGTGATATGCACTTGTTCAGAGTGGGAAAACACACTTTGTCACCGAGTGCATGAAAACAGCTTTCCTACGGCAGGAGCTCACTCAGCCAGTCTGTAAAGCCTTTTCAGCGGATAAAACAAGCGTGTAGGAAGGAAAATTGATTTTGAGTGAAATGAGTGCATTCGAGCATATGTGACATGGAACAACTTTCTAAGCAGGGATTTTCATGTTTTCGAGCTTTTAACACATTTTCATCATATTTGTCATTTTAACTGTATAAGCACGTCTGAAACGAGTTTTCAACGTACTACTGTGATATGCACTTGTTCAGAGTGGGAAAACACACTTTGTCACCGAGTGCATGAAAACAGCTTTCCTACGGCAGGAGCTCACTCAGCCAGTCTGTAAAGCCTTTTCAGCGGATAAAGAAAGCGTTTGGCAAAGAAAATTGATTTTGAGTAAAATGAGTGCATTCGAGCATATGTGACATGGAACAACTTTCTAAGCATGGATTTTCATGTTTTCGAGCTTTTAACACATTTTCATCATGTTTGTCATTTTAACTGTATAAGCACGTCTGAAACGAGTTTTCAACATTGTACTGTGATATGCACTTGTTCAGAGTGGCAAAACACACTTTGTTTCACCGAGTGCATGAAAACAGCTTTCCTACGGCAGGAGCTCACTCAGCCAGTCCGTAAAGCCGTTTCAGCGGATAAAACAAGCGTGTAGCAAGGAAAATTGATTTTGAGTGAAATGAGTGCATTCGAGCATATGTGACATGGAACAACTTTCTAAGCAGGGATTTTCATGTTTTCGAGCTTTTAACACATTTTCATCATATTTGTCATTTTAACTGTATAAGCACGTCTGAAACGAGTTTTCAACGTACTACTGTGATATGCACTTGTTCAGAGTGGGAAAACACACTTTGTCACCGAGTGCATGAAAACAGCTTTCCTACGGCAGGAGCTCACTCAGCCAGTCTGTAAAGCCTTTTCAGCGGATAAAGCAAGCGTTTGGCAAAGAAAATTGATTTTGAGTAAAATGAGTGCATTCGAGCATATGTGACATGGAACAACTTTCTAAGCATGGATTTTCATGTTTTCGAGCTTTTAACACATTTTCATCATGTTTGTCATTTTAACTGTATAAGCACGTCTGAAACGAGTTTTCAACATTGTACTGTGATATGCACTTGTTCAGAGTGGCAAAACACACTTTGTTTCACCGAGTGCATGAAAACAGCTTTCCTACGGCAGGAGCTCACTCAGCCAGTCCGTAAAGCCGTTTCAGCGGATAAAACAAGCGTGTAGCAAGGAAAATTGATTTTGAGTGAAATGAGTGCATTCGAGCATATGTGACATGGAACAACTTTCTAAGCAGGGATTTTCATGTTTTCGAGCTTTTAACACATTTTCATCATATTTGTCATTTTAACTGTATAAGCACGTCTGAAACGAGTTTTCAACGTACTACTGTGATATGCACTTGTTCAGAGTGGGAAAACACACTTTGTCACCGAGTGCATGAAAACAGCTTTCCTACGGCAGGAGCTCACTCAGCCAGTCTGTAAAGCCTTTTCAGCGGATAAAGAAAGCGTTTGGCAAAGAAAATTGATTTTGAGTAAAATGAGTGCATTCGAGCATATGTGACATGGAACAACTTTCTAAGCATGGATTTTCATGTTTTCGAGCTTTTAACACATTTTCATCATGTTTGTCATTTTAACTGTATAAGCACGTCTGAAACGACTTTTCAACATAGTACTGTGTTATGCACTTGTTCAGAGTGGCAAAACACACTTTGTTTCACCGAGTGCATGAAAACAGCTTTCCTACGGCAGGAGCTCACTCAGCCAGTCCGTAAAGCCGTTTCAGCGGATAAAACAAGCGTGTAGCAAGGAAAATTGATTTTGAGTGAAATGAGTGCATTCGAGCATATGTGACATGGAACAACTTTCTAAGCAGGGATTTTCATGTTTTCGAGCTTTTAACACATTTTCATCATATTTGTCATTTTAACTGTATAAGCACGTCTGAAACGAGTTTTCAACGTACTACTGTGATATGCACTTGTTCAGAGTGGGAAAACACACTTTGTCACCGAGTGCATGAAAACAGCTTTCCTACGGCAGGAGCTCACTCAGCCAGTCTGTAAAGCCTTTTCAGCGGATAAAGCAAGCGTTTGGCAAAGAAAATTGATTTTGAGTAAAATGAGTGCATTCGAGCATATGTGACATGGAACAACTTTCTAAGCATGGATTTTCATGTTTTCGAGCTTTTAACACATTTTCATCATGTTTGTCATTTTAACTGTATAAGCACGTCTGAAACGAGTTTTCAACATTGTACTGTGATATGCACTTGTTCAGACTGGCAAAACACACTTTGTTTCACCGAGTGCATGAAAACAGCTTTCCTACGGCAGGAGCTCACTCAGCCAGTCCGTGAAGCCGTTTCAGCGGATAAAACAAGCGTGTAGCAAGGAAAATTGATTTTGAGTGAAATGAGTGCATTCGAGCATATGTGACATGGAACAACTTTCTAAGCATGGATTTTCATGTTTTCGAGCTTTTAACACATTTTCATCATGTTTGTCATTTTAACTGTATAAGCACGTCTGAAACGAGTTTTCAACATAGTACTGTGATATGCACTTGTTCAGAGTGGCAAAACACACTTTGTTTCACCGAGTGCATGAAAACAGCTTTCCTACGGCAGGAGCTCACTCAGCCAGTCCGTAAAGCCGTTTCAGCGGATAAAACGCGTGGAGCAAGGAACATTGATTTTGAGTGAAATGAGTGCATTCGAGCATATGTGACATGGAACAACTTTCTAAGCATGGATTTTCATGTTTTCGGGCTTTTAACACATTTTCATCATATTTGTCATTTTAACTGTATAAGCACGTCTGAAACGAGTTTTCAACGTACTACTGTGATATGCACTTGTTCAGAGTGGGAAAACACACTTTGTCACCGAGTGCATGAAAACAGCTTTCCTACGGCAGGAGCTCACTCAGCCAGTCTGTAAAGCCTTTTCAGCGGATAAAGCAAGCGTTTGGCAAAGAAAATTGATTTTGAGTAAAATGAGTGCATTCGAGCATATGTGACATGGAACAACTTTCTAAGCATGGATTTTCATGTTTTCGAGCTTTTAACACATTTTCATCATGTTTGTCATTTTAACTGTATAAGCACGTCTGAAACGAGTTTTCAACATAGTACTGTGATATGCACTTGTTCAGAGTGGCAAAACACACTTTGTTTCACCGAGTGCATGAAAACAGCTTTCCTACGGCAGGAGCTCACTCAGCCAGTCCGTAAAGCCGTTTCAGCGGATAAAACAAGCGTGTAGCAAGGAAAATTGATTTTGAGTGAAATGAGTGCATTCGAGCATATGTGACATGGAACAACTTTCTAAGCAGGGATTTTCATGTTTTCGAGCTTTTAACACATTTTCATCATGTTTGTCATTTTAACTGTATAAGCACGTCTGAAACGAGTTTTCAACATAGTACTGTGATATGCACTTGTTCAGAGTGGCAAAACACACTTTGTTTCACCGAGTGCATGAAAACAGCTTTCCTACGGCAGGAGCTCACTCAGCCAGTCCGTAAAGCCGTTTCAGCGGATAAAACGCGTGGAGCAAGGAACATTGATTTTGAGTGAAATGAGTGCATTCGAGCATATGTGACATGGAACAACTTTCTAAGCATGGATTTTCATGTTTTCGGGCTTTTAACACATTTTCATCATATTTGTCATTTTAACTGTATAAGCACGTCTGAAACGAGTTTTCAACGTACTACTGTGATATGCACTTGTTCAGAGTGGGAAAACACACTTTGTCACCGAGTGCATGAAAACAGCTTTCCTACGGCAGGAGCTCACTCAGCCAGTCTGTAAAGCCTTTTCAGCGGATAAAGCAAGCGTTTGGCAAAGAAAATTGATTTTGAGTAAAATGAGTGCATTCGAGCATATGTGACATGGAACAACTTTCTAAGCATGGATTTTCATGTTTTCGAGCTTTTAACACATTTTCATCATGTTTGTCATTTTAACTGTATAAGCACGTCTGAAACGAGTTTTCAACATAGTACTGTGATATGCACTTGTTCAGAGTGGCAAAACACACTTTGTTTCACCGAGTGCATGAAAACAGCTTTCCAACGGCAGGAGCTCACTCAGCCAGTCCGTAAAGCCGTTTCAGCGGATAAAACAAGCGTGTAGCAAGGAAAATTGATTTTGAGTGAAATGAGTGCATTCGAGCATATGTGACATGGAACAACTTTCTAAGCATGGATTTTCATGTTTTCGGGCTTTTAACACATTTTCATCATATTTGTCATTTTAACTGTATAAGCACGTCTGAAACGAGTTTTCAACGTACTACTGTGATATGCACTTGTTCAGAGTGGGAAAACACACTTTGTCACCGAGTGCATGAAAACAGCTTTCCTACGGCAGGAGCTCACTCAGCCAGTCTGTAAAGCCTTTTCAGCGGATAAAACAAGCGTGTAGGAAGGAAAATTGATTTTGAGTGAAATGAGTGCATTCGAGCATATGTGACATGGAACAACTTTCTAAGCAGGGATTTTCATGTTTTCGAGCTTTTAACACATTTTCATCATATTTGTCATTTTAACTGTATAAGCACGTCTGAAACGAGTTTTCAACGTACTACTGTGATATGCACTTGTTCAGAGTGGGAAAACACACTTTGTCACCGAGTGCATGAAAACAGCTTTCCTACGGCAGGAGCTCACTCAGCCAGTCTGTAAAGCCTTTTCAGCGGATAAAGAAAGCGTTTGGCAAAGAAAATTGATTTTGAGTAAAATGAGTGCATTCGAGCATATGTGACATGGAACAACTTTCTAAGCATGGATTTTCATGTTTTCGAGCTTTTAACACATTTTCATCATGTTTGTCATTTTAACTGTATAAGCACGTCTGAAACGAGTTTTCAACATTGTACTGTGATATGCACTTGTTCAGAGTGGCAAAACACACTTTGTTTCACCGAGTGCATGAAAACAGCTTTCCTACGGCAGGAGCTCACTCAGCCAGTCCGTAAAGCCGTTTCAGCGGATAAAACAAGCGTGTAGCAAGGAAAATTGATTTTGAGTGAAATGAGTGCATTCGAGCATATGTGACATGGAACAACTTTCTAAGCAGGGATTTTCATGTTTTCGAGCTTTTAACACATTTTCATCATATTTGTCATTTTAACTGTATAAGCACGTCTGAAACGAGTTTTCAACGTACTACTGTGATATGCACTTGTTCAGAGTGGGAAAACACACTTTGTCACCGAGTGCATGAAAACAGCTTTCCTACGGCAGGAGCTCACTCAGCCAGTCTGTAAAGCCTTTTCAGCGGATAAAGCAAGCGTTTGGCAAAGAAAATTGATTTTGAGTAAAATGAGTGCATTCGAGCATATGTGACATGGAACAACTTTCTAAGCATGGATTTTCATGTTTTCGAGCTTTTAACACATTTTCATCATGTTTGTCATTTTAACTGTATAAGCACGTCTGAAACGAGTTTTCAACATTGTACTGTGATATGCACTTGTTCAGAGTGGCAAAACACACTTTGTTTCACCGAGTGCATGAAAACAGCTTTCCTACGGCAGGAGCTCACTCAGCCAGTCCGTAAAGCCGTTTCAGCGGATAAAACAAGCGTGTAGCAAGGAAAATTGATTTTGAGTGAAATGAGTGCATTCGAGCATATGTGACATGGAACAACTTTCTAAGCAGGGATTTTCATGTTTTCGAGCTTTTAACACATTTTCATCATATTTGTCATTTTAACTGTATAAGCACGTCTGAAACGAGTTTTCAACGTACTACTGTGATATGCACTTGTTCAGAGTGGGAAAACACACTTTGTCACCGAGTGCATGAAAACAGCTTTCCTACGGCAGGAGCTCACTCAGCCAGTCTGTAAAGCCTTTTCAGCGGATAAAGCAAGCGTTTGGCAAAGAAAATTGATTTTGAGTAAAATGAGTGCATTCGAGCATATGTGACATGGAACAACTTTCTAAGCATGGATTTTCATGTTTTCGAGCTTTTAACACATTTTCATCATGTTTGTCATTTTAACTGTATAAGCACGTCTGAAACGACTTTTCAACATAGTACTGTGTTATGCACTTGTTCAGAGTGGCAAAACACACTTTGTTTCACCGAGTGCATGAAAACAGCTTTCCTACGGCAGGAGCTCACTCAGCCAGTCCGTAAAGCCGTTTCAGCGGATAAAACAAGCGTGTAGCAAGGAAAATTGATTTTGAGTGAAATGAGTGCATTCGAGCATATGTGACATGGAACAACTTTCTAAGCATGGATTTTCATGTTTTCGAGCTTTTAACACATTTTCATCATGTTTGTCATTTTAACTGTATAAGCACGTCTGAAACGAGTTTTCAACATAGTACTGTGATATGCACTTGTTCAGAGTGGCAAAACACACTTTGTTTCACCGAGTGCATGAAAACAGCTTTCCTACGGCAGGAGCTCACTCAGCCAGTCCGTAAAGCCGTTTCAGCGGATAAAACGCGTGGAGCAAGGAACATTGATTTTGAGTGAAATGAGTGCATTCGAGCATATGTGACATGGAACAACTTTCTAAGCATGGATTTTCATGTTTTCGGGCTTTTAACACATTTTCATCATATTTGTCATTTTAACTGTATAAGCACGTCTGAAACGAGTTTTCAACGTACTACTGTGATATGCACTTGTTGAGAGTGGGAAAACACACTTTGTCACCGAGTGCATGAAAACAGCTTTCCTACGGCAGGAGCTCACTCAGCCAGTCTGTAAAGCCTTTTCAGCGGATAAAGCAAGCGTTTGGCAAAGAAAATTGATTTTGAGTAAAATGAGTGCATTCGAGCATATGTGACATGGAACAACTTTCTAAGCATGGATTTTCATGTTTTCGAGCTTTTAACACATTTTCATCATGTTTGTCATTTTAACTGTATAAGCACGTCTGAAACGAGTTTTCAACATAGTACTGTGATATGCACTTGTTCAGAGTGGCAAAACACACTTTGTTTCACCGAGTGCATGAAAACAGCTTTCCTACGGCAGGAGCTCACTCAGCCAGTCCGTAAAGCCGTTTCAGCGGATAAAACGCGTGGAGCAAGGAACATTGATTTTGAGTGAAATGAGTGCATTCGAGCATATGTGACATGGAACAACTTTCTAAGCATGGATTTTCATGTTTTCGGGCTTTTAACACATTTTCATCATATTTGTCATTTTAACTGTATAAGCACGTCTGAAACGAGTTTTCAACGTACTACTGTGATATGCACTTGTTCAGAGTGGGAAAACACACTTTGTCACCGAGTGCATGAAAACAGCTTTCCTACGGCAGGAGCTCACTCAGCCAGTCTGTAAAGCCTTTTCAGCGGATAAAGCAAGCGTTTGGCAAAGAAAATTGATTTTGAGTAAAATGAGTGCATTCGAGCATATGTGACATGGAACAACTTTCTAAGCATGGATTTTCATGTTTTCGAGCTTTTAACACATTTTCATCATGTTTGTCATTTTAACTGTATAAGCACGTCTGAAACGAGTTTTCAACATAGTACTGTGATATGCACTTGTTCAGAGTGGCAAAACACACTTTGTTTCACCGAGTGCATGAAAACAGCTTTCCTACGGCAGGAGCTCACTCAGCCAGTCCGTGAAGCCGTTTCAGCGGATAAAACAAGCGTGTAGCAAGGAAAATTGATTTTGAGTGAAATGAGTGCATTCGAGCATATGTGACATGGAACAACTTTCTAAGCATGGATTTTCATGTTTTCGAGCTTTTAACACATTTTCATCATGTTTGTCATTTTAACTGTATAAGCACGTCTGAAACGAGTTTTCAACATTGTCCTGTGATATGCACTTGTTCAGACTGGCAAAACACACTTTGTTTCACCGAGTGCATGAAAACAGCTTTCCTACGGCAGGAGCTCACTCAGCCAGTCCGTAAAGCCGTTTCAGCGGATAAAACAAGCGTGTAGCAAGGAAAATTGATTTTGAGTGAAATGAGTGCATTCGAGCATATGTGACATGGAACAACTTTCTAAGCAGGGATTTTCATGTTTTCGAGCTTTTAACACATTTTCATCATATTTGTCATTTTAACTGTATAAGCACGTCTGAAACGAGTTTTCAACGTACTACTGTGATATGCACTTGTTCAGAGTGGGAAAACACACTTTGTCACCGAGTGCATGAAAACAGCTTTCCTACGGCAGGAGCTCACTCAGCCAGTCTGTAAAGCCTTTTCAGCGGATAAAGAAAGCGTTTGGCAAAGAAAATTGATTTTGAGTAAAATGAGTGCATTCGAGCATATGTGACATGGAACAACTTTCTAAGCATGGATTTTCATGTTTTCGAGCTTTTAACACATTTTCATCATGTTTGTCATTTTAACTGTATAAGCACGTCTGAAACGACTTTTCAACATAGTACTGTGTTATGCACTTGTTCAGAGTGGCAAAACACACTTTGTTTCACCGAGTGCATGAAAACAGCTTTCCTACGGCAGGAGCTCACTCAGCCAGTCCGTAAAGCCGTTTCAGCGGATAAAACAAGCGTGTAGCAAGGAAAATTGATTTTGAGTGAAATGAGTGCATTCGAGCATATGTGACATGGAACAACTTTCTAAGCAGGGATTTTCATGTTTTCGAGCTTTTAACACATTTTCATCATATTTGTCATTTTAACTGTATAAGCACGTCTGAAACGAGTTTTCAACGTACTACTGTGATATGCACTTGTTCAGAGTGGGAAAACACACTTTGTCACCGAGTGCATGAAAACAGCTTTCCTACGGCAGGAGCTCACTCAGCCAGTCTGTAAAGCCTTTTCAGCGGATAAAACAAGCGTGTAGGAAGGAAAATTGATTTTGAGTGAAATGAGTGCATTCGAGCATATGTGACATGGAACAACTTTCTAAGCAGGGATTTTCATGTTTTCGAGCTTTTAACACATTTTCATCATATTTGTCATTTTAACTGTATAAGCACGTCTGAAACGAGTTTTCAACGTACTACTGTGATATGCACTTGTTCAGAGTGGGAAAACACACTTTGTCACCGAGTGCATGAAAACAGCTTTCCTACGGCAGGAGCTCACTCAGCCAGTCTGTAAAGCCTTTTCAGCGGATAAAGAAAGCGTTTGGCAAAGAAAATTGATTTTGAGTAAAATGAGTGCATTCGAGCATATGTGACATGGAACAACTTTCTAAGCATGGATTTTCATGTTTTCGAGCTTTTAACACATTTTCATCATGTTTGTCATTTTAACTGTATAAGCACGTCTGAAACGAGTTTTCAACATTGTACTGTGATATGCACTTGTTCAGAGTGGCAAAACACACTTTGTTTCACCGAGTGCATGAAAACAGCTTTCCTACGGCAGGAGCTCACTCAGCCAGTCCGTAAAGCCGTTTCAGCGGATAAAACAAGCGTGTAGCAAGGAAAATTGATTTTGAGTGAAATGAGTGCATTCGAGCATATGTGACATGGAACAACTTTCTAAGCAGGGATTTTCATGTTTTCGAGCTTTTAACACATTTTCATCATATTTGTCATTTTAACTGTATAAGCACGTCTGAAACGAGTTTTCAACGTACTACTGTGATATGCACTTGTTCAGAGTGGGAAAACACACTTTGTCACCGAGTGCATGAAAACAGCTTTCCTACGGCAGGAGCTCACTCAGCCAGTCTGTAAAGCCTTTTCAGCGGATAAAGCAAGCGTTTGGCAAAGAAAATTGATTTTGAGTAAAATGAGTGCATTCGAGCATATGTGACATGGAACAACTTTCTAAGCATGGATTTTCATGTTTTCGAGCTTTTAACACATTTTCATCATGTTTGTCATTTTAACTGTATAAGCACGTCTGAAACGAGTTTTCAACATTGTACTGTGATATGCACTTGTTCAGAGTGGCAAAACACACTTTGTTTCACCGAGTGCATGAAAACAGCTTTCCTACGGCAGGAGCTCACTCAGCCAGTCCGTAAAGCCGTTTCAGCGGATAAAACAAGCGTGTAGCAAGGAAAATTGATTTTGAGTGAAATGAGTGCATTCGAGCATATGTGACATGGAACAACTTTCTAAGCAGGGATTTTCATGTTTTCGAGCTTTTAACACATTTTCATCATATTTGTCATTTTAACTGTATAAGCACGTCTGAAACGAGTTTTCAACGTACTACTGTGATATGCACTTGTTCAGAGTGGGAAAACACACTTTGTCACCGAGTGCATGAAAACAGCTTTCCTACGGCAGGAGCTCACTCAGCCAGTCTGTAAAGCCTTTTCAGCGGATAAAGAAAGCGTTTGGCAAAGAAAATTGATTTTGAGTAAAATGAGTGCATTCGAGCATATGTGACATGGAACAACTTTCTAAGCATGGATTTTCATGTTTTCGAGCTTTTAACACATTTTCATCATGTTTGTCATTTTAACTGTATAAGCACGTCTGAAACGACTTTTCAACATAGTACTGTGTTATGCACTTGTTCAGAGTGGCAAAACACACTTTGTTTCACCGAGTGCATGAAAACAGCTTTCCTACGGCAGGAGCTCACTCAGCCAGTCCGTAAAGCCGTTTCAGCGGATAAAACAAGCGTGTAGCAAGGAAAATTGATTTTGAGTGAAATGAGTGCATTCGAGCATATGTGACATGGAACAACTTTCTAAGCAGGGATTTTCATGTTTTCGAGCTTTTAACACATTTTCATCATATTTGTCATTTTAACTGTATAAGCACGTCTGAAACGAGTTTTCAACGTACTACTGTGATATGCACTTGTTCAGAGTGGGAAAACACACTTTGTCACCGAGTGCATGAAAACAGCTTTCCTACGGCAGGAGCTCACTCAGCCAGTCTGTAAAGCCTTTTCAGCGGATAAAGCAAGCGTTTGGCAAAGAAAATTGATTTTGAGTAAAATGAGTGCATTCGAGCATATGTGACATGGAACAACTTTCTAAGCATGGATTTTCATGTTTTCGAGCTTTTAACACATTTTCATCATGTTTGTCATTTTAACTGTATAAGCACGTCTGAAACGAGTTTTCAACATTGTACTGTGATATGCACTTGTTCAGACTGGCAAAACACACTTTGTTTCACCGAGTGCATGAAAACAGCTTTCCTACGGCAGGAGCTCACTCAGCCAGTCCGTGAAGCCGTTTCAGCGGATAAAACAAGCGTGTAGCAAGGAAAATTGATTTTGAGTGAAATGAGTGCATTCGAGCATATGTGACATGGAACAACTTTCTAAGCATGGATTTTCATGTTTTCGAGCTTTTAACACATTTTCATCATGTTTGTCATTTTAACTGTATAAGCACGTCTGAAACGAGTTTTCAACATAGTACTGTGATATGCACTTGTTCAGAGTGGCAAAACACACTTTGTTTCACCGAGTGCATGAAAACAGCTTTCCTACGGCAGGAGCTCACTCAGCCAGTCCGTAAAGCCGTTTCAGCGGATAAAACGCGTGGAGCAAGGAACATTGATTTTGAGTGAAATGAGTGCATTCGAGCATATGTGACATGGAACAACTTTCTAAGCATGGATTTTCATGTTTTCGGGCTTTTAACACATTTTCATCATATTTGTCATTTTAACTGTATAAGCACGTCTGAAACGAGTTTTCAACGTACTACTGTGATATGCACTTGTTCAGAGTGGGAAAACACACTTTGTCACCGAGTGCATGAAAACAGCTTTCCTACGGCAGGAGCTCACTCAGCCAGTCTGTAAAGCCTTTTCAGCGGATAAAGCAAGCGTTTGGCAAAGAAAATTGATTTTGAGTAAAATGAGTGCATTCGAGCATATGTGACATGGAACAACTTTCTAAGCATGGATTTTCATGTTTTCGAGCTTTTAACACATTTTCATCATGTTTGTCATTTTAACTGTATAAGCACGTCTGAAACGAGTTTTCAACATAGTACTGTGATATGCACTTGTTCAGAGTGGCAAAACACACTTTGTTTCACCGAGTGCATGAAAACAGCTTTCCTACGGCAGGAGCTCACTCAGCCAGTCCGTAAAGCCGTTTCAGCGGATAAAACAAGCGTGTAGCAAGGAAAATTGATTTTGAGTGAAATGAGTGCATTCGAGCATATGTGACATGGAACAACTTTCTAAGCAGGGATTTTCATGTTTTCGAGCTTTTAACACATTTTCATCATGTTTGTCATTTTAACTGTATAAGCACGTCTGAAACGAGTTTTCAACATAGTACTGTGATATGCACTTGTTCAGAGTGGCAAAACACACTTTGTTTCACCGAGTGCATGAAAACAGCTTTCCTACGGCAGGAGCTCACTCAGCCAGTCCGTAAAGCCGTTTCAGCGGATAAAACGCGTGGAGCAAGGAACATTGATTTTGAGTGAAATGAGTGCATTCGAGCATATGTGACATGGAACAACTTTCTAAGCATGGATTTTCATGTTTTCGGGCTTTTAACACATTTTCATCATATTTGTCATTTTAACTGTATAAGCACGTCTGAAACGAGTTTTCAACGTACTACTGTGATATGCACTTGTTCAGAGTGGGAAAACACACTTTGTCACCGAGTGCATGAAAACAGCTTTCCTACGGCAGGAGCTCACTCAGCCAGTCTGTAAAGCCTTTTCAGCGGATAAAGCAAGCGTTTGGCAAAGAAAATTGATTTTGAGTAAAATGAGTGCATTCGAGCATATGTGACATGGAACAACTTTCTAAGCATGGATTTTCATGTTTTCGAGCTTTTAACACATTTTCATCATGTTTGTCATTTTAACTGTATAAGCACGTCTGAAACGAGTTTTCAACATAGTACTGTGATATGCACTTGTTCAGAGTGGCAAAACACACTTTGTTTCACCGAGTGCATGAAAACAGCTTTCCTACGGCAGGAGCTCACTCAGCCAGTCCGTAAAGCCGTTTCAGCGGATAAAACAAGCGTGTAGCAAGGAAAATTGATTTTGAGTGAAATGAGTGCATTCGAGCATATGTGACATGGAACAACTTTCTAAGCAGGGATTTTCATGTTTTCGAGCTTTTAACACATTTTCATCATATTTGTCATTTTAACTGTATAAGCACGTCTGAAACGAGTTTTCAACGTACTACTGTGATATGCACTTGTTCAGAGTGGGAAAACACACTTTGTCACCGAGTGCATGAAAACAGCTTTCCTACGGCAGGAGCTCACTCAGCCAGTCTGTAAAGCCTTTTCAGCGGATAAAGCAAGCGTTTGGCAAAGAAAATTGATTTTGAGTAAAATGAGTGCATTCGAGCATATGTGACATGGAACAACTTTCTAAGCATGGATTTTCATGTTTTCGAGCTTTTAACACATTTTCATCATGTTTGTCATTTTAACTGTATAAGCACGTCTGAAACGAGTTTTCAACATAGTACTGTGATATGCACTTGTTCAGAGTGGCAAAACACACTTTGTTTCACCGAGTGCATGAAAACAGCTTTCCTACGGCAGGAGCTCACTCAGCCAGTCCGTAAAGCCGTTTCAGCGGATAAAACAAGCGTGTAGCAAGGAAAATTGATTTTGAGTGAAATGAGTGCATTCGAGCATATGTGACATGGAACAACTTTCTAAGCAGGGATTTTCATGTTTTCGAGCTTTTAACACATTTTCATCATATTTGTCATTTTAACTGTATAAGCACGTCTGAAACGAGTTTTCAACGTACTACTGTGATATGCACTTGTTCAGAGTGGGAAAACACACTTTGTCACCGAGTGCATGAAAACAGCTTTCCTACGGCAGGAGCTCACTCAGCCAGTCTGTAAAGCCTTTTCAGCGGATAAAGCAAGCGTTTGGCAAAGAAAATTGATTTTGAGTAAAATGAGTGCATTCGAGCATATGTGACATGGAACAACTTTCTAAGCATGGATTTTCATGTTTTCGAGCTTTTAACACATTTTCATCATGTTTGTCATTTTAACTGTATAAGCACGTCTGAAACGAGTTTTCAACATAGTACTGTGATATGCACTTGTTCAGAGTGGCAAAACACACTTTGTTTCACCGAGTGCATGAAAACAGCTTTCCTACGGCAGGAGCTCACTCAGCCAGTCCGTAAAGCCGTTTCAGCGGATAAAACGCGTGGAGCAAGGAACATTGATTTTGAGTGAAATGAGTGCATTCGAGCATATGTGACATGGAACAACTTTCTAAGCATGGATTTTCATGTTTTCGGGCTTTTAACACATTTTCATCATATTTGTCATTTTAACTGTATAAGCACGTCTGAAACGAGTTTTCAACGTACTACTGTGATATGCACTTGTTCAGAGTGGGAAAACACACTTTGTCACCGAGTGCATGAAAACAGCTTTCCTACGGCAGGAGCTCACTCAGCCAGTCTGTAAAGCCTTTTCAGCGGATAAAGCAAGCGTTTGGCAAAGAAAATTGATTTTGAGTAAAATGAGTGCATTCGAGCATATGTGACATGGAACAACTTTCTAAGCATGGATTTTCATGTTTTCGAGCTTTTAACACATTTTCATCATGTTTGTCATTTTAACTGTATAAGCACGTCTGAAACGAGTTTTCAACATAGTACTGTGATATGCACTTGTTCAGAGTGGCAAAACACACTTTGTTTCACCGAGTGCATGAAAACAGCTTTCCTACGGCAGGAGCTCACTCAGCCAGTCCGTAAAGCCGTTTCAGCGGATAAAACGCGTGGAACAAGGAACATTGATTTTGAGTGAAATGAGTGCATTCGAGCATATGTGACATGGAACAACTTTCTAAGCATGGATTTTCATGTTTTCGGGCTTTTAACACATTTTCATCATATTTGTCATTTTAACTGTATAAGCACGTCTGAAACGAGTTTTCAACGTACTACTGTGATATGCACTTGTTCAGAGTGGGAAAACACACTTTGTCACCGAGTGCATGAAAACAGCTTTCCTACGGCAGGAGCTCACTCAGCCAGTCTGTAAAGCCTTTTCAGCGGATAAAGCAAGCGTTTGGCAAAGAAAATTGATTTTGAGTAAAATGAGTGCATTCGAGCATATGTGACATGGAACAACTTTCTAAGCATGGATTTTCATGTTTTCGAGCTTTTAACACATTTTCATCATGTTTGTCATTTTAACTGTATAAGCACGTCTGAAACGAGTTTTCAACATAGTACTGTGATATGCACTTGTTCAGAGTGGCAAAACACACTTTGTTTCACCGAGTGCATGAAAACAGCTTTCCAACGGCAGGAGCTCACTCAGCCAGTCCGTAAAGCCGTTTCAGCGGATAAAACAAGCGTGTAGCAAGGAAAATTGATTTTGAGTGAAATGAGTGCATTCGAGCATATGTGACATGGAACAACTTTCTAAGCAGGGATTTTCATGTTTTCGAGCTTTTAACACATTTTCATCATATTTGTCATTTTAACTGTATAAGCACGTCTGAAACGAGTTTTCAACGTACTACTGTGATATGCACTTGTTCAGAGTGGGAAAACACACTTTGTCACCGAGTGCATGAAAACAGCTTTCCTACGGCAGGAGCTCACTCAGCCAGTCTGTAAAGCCTTTTCAGCGGATAAAGCAAGCGTTTGGCAAAGAAAATTGATTTTGAGTAAAATGAGTGCATTCGAGCATATGTGACATGGAACAACTTTCTAAGCATGGATTTTCATGTTTTCGAGCTTTTAACACATTTTCATCATGTTTGTCATTTTAACTGTATAAGCACGTCTGAAACGAGTTTTCAACATAGTACTGTGATATGCACTTGTTCAGAGTGGCAAAACACACTTTGTTTCACCGAGTGCATGAAAACAGCTTTCCTACGGCAGGAGCTCACTCAGCCAGTCCGTAAAGCCGTTTCAGCGGATAAAACGCGTGGAGCAAGGAACATTGATTTTGAGTGAAATGAGTGCATTCGAGCATATGTGACATGGAACAACTTTCTAAGCATGGATTTTCATGTTTTCGGGCTTTTAACACATTTTCATCATATTTGTCATTTTAACTGTATAAGCACGTCTGAAACGAGTTTTCAACGTACTACTGTGATATGCACTTGTTCAGAGTGGGAAAACACACTTTGTCACCGAGTGCATGAAAACAGCTTTCCTACGGCAGGAGCTCACTCAGCCAGTCTGTAAAGCCTTTTCAGCGGATAAAGCAAGCGTTTGGCAAAGAAAATTGATTTTGAGTAAAATGAGTGCATTCGAGCATATGTGACATGGAACAACTTTCTAAGCAGGGATTTTCATGTTTTCGAGCTTTTAACACATTTTCATCATGTTTGTCATTTTAACTGTATAAGCACGTCTGAAACGAGTTTTCAACATAGTACTGTGATATGCACTTGTTCAGAGTGGCAAAACACACTTTGTTTCACCGAGTGCATGAAAACAGCTTTCCTACGGCAGGAGCTCACTCAGCCAGTCCGTAAAGCCGTTTCAGCGGATAAAACAAGCGTGTAGCAAGGAAAATAGATTTTGAGTGAAATGAGTGCATTCGAGCATATGTGACATGGAACAACTTTCTAAGCAGGGATTTTCATGTTTTCGAGCTTTTAACACATTTTCATCATATTTGTCATTTTAACTGTATAAGCACGTCTGAAACGAGTTTTCAACGTACTACTGTGATATGCACTTGTTCAGAGTGGGAAAACACACTTTGTCACCGAGTGCATGAAAACAGCTTTCCTACGGCAGGAGCTCACTCAGCCAGTCTGTAAAGCCTTTTCAGCGGATAAAGCAAGCGTTTGGCAAAGAAAATTGATTTTGAGTAAAATGAGTGCATTCGAGCATATGTGACATGGAACAACTTTCTAAGCATGGATTTTCATGTTTTCGAGCTTTTAACACATTTTCATCATGTTTGTCATTTTAACTGTATAAGCACGTCTGAAACGAGTTTTCAACATAGTACTGTGATATGCACTTGTTCAGAGTGGCAAAACACACTTTGTTTCACTGAGTGCATGAAAACAGCTTTCCTACGGCAGGAGCTCACTCAGCCAGTCCGTAAAGCCGTTTCAGCGGATAAAACGCGTGGAGCAAGGAACATTGATTTTGAGTGAAATGAGTGCATTCGAGCATATGTGACATGGAACAACTTTCTAAGCATGGATTTTCATGTTTTCGGGCTTTTAACACATTTTCATCATATTTGTCATTTTAACTGTATAAGCACGTCTGAAACGAGTTTTCAACGTACTACTGTGATATGCACTTGTTCAGAGTGGGAAAACACACTTTGTCACCGAGTGCATGAAAACAGCTTTCCTACGGCAGGAGCTCACTCAGCCAGTCTGTAAAGCCTTTTCAGCGGATAAAGCAAGCGTTTGGCAAAGAAAATTGATTTTGAGTAAAATGAGTGCATTCGAGCATATGTGACATGGAACAACTTTCTAAGCATGGATTTTCATGTTTTCGAGCTTTTAACACATTTTCATCATGTTTGTCATTTTAACTGTATAAGCACGTCTGAAACGAGTTTTCAACATAGTACTGTGATATGCACTTGTTCAGAGTGGCAAAACACACTTTGTTTCACCGAGTGCATGAAAACAGCTTTCCTACGGCAGGAGCTCACTCAGCCAGTCCGTAAAGCCGTTTCAGCGGATAAAACGCGTGGAGCAAGGAACATTGATTTTGAGTGAAATGAGTGCATTCGAGCATATGTGACATGGAACAACTTTCTAAGCATGGATTTTCATGTTTTCGGGCTTTTAACACATTTTCATCATATTTGTCATTTTAACTGTATAAGCACGTCTGAAACGAGTTTTCAACGTACTACTGTGATATGCACTTGTTCAGAGTGGGAAAACACACTTTGTCACCGAGTGCATGAAAACAGCTTTCCTACGGCAGGAGCTCACTCAGCCAGTCTGTAAAGCCTTTTCAGCGGATAAAGCAAGCGTTTGGCAAAGAAAATTGATTTTGAGTAAAATGAGTGCATTCGAGCATATGTGACATGGAACAACTTTCTAAGCATGGATTTTCATGTTTTCGAGCTTTTAACACATTTTCATCATGTTTGTCATTTTAACTGTATAAGCACGTCTGAAACGAGTTTTCAACATAGTACTGTGATATGCACTTGTTCAGAGTGGCAAAACACACTTTGTTTCACCGAGTGCATGAAAACAGCTTTCCTACGGCAGGAGCTCACTCAGCCAGTCCGTAAAGCCGTTTCAGCGGATAAAACGCGTGGAGCAAGGAACATTGATTTTGAGTGAAATGAGTGCATTCGAGCATATGTGACATGGAACAACTTTCTAAGCATGGATTTTCATGTTTTCGGGCTTTTAACACATTTTCATCATATTTGTCATTTTAACTGTATAAGCACGTCTGAAACGAGTTTTCAACGTACTACTGTGATATGCACTTGTTCAGAGTGGGAAAACACACTTTGTCACCGAGTGCATGAAAACAGCTTTCCTACGGCAGGAGCTCACTCAGCCAGTCTGTAAAGCCTTTTCAGCGGATAAAGCAAGCGTTTGGCAAAGAAAATTGATTTTGAGTAAAATGAGTGCATTCGAGCATATGTGACATGGAACAACTTTCTAAGCATGGATTTTCATGTTTTCGAGCTTTTAACACATTTTCATCATGTTTGTCATTTTAACTGTATAAGCACGTCTGAAACGAGTTTTCAACATAGTACTGTGATATGCACTTGTTCAGAGTGGCAAAACACACTTTGTTTCACCGAGTGCATGAAAACAGCTTTCCTACGGCAGGAGCTCACTCAGCCAGTCCGTAAAGCCGTTTCAGCGGATAAAACAAGCGTGTAGCAAGGAAAATTGATTTTGAGTGAAATGAGTGCATTCGAGCATATGTGACATGGAACAACTTTCTAAGCAGGGATTTTCATGTTTTCGAGCTTTTAACACATTTTCATCATATTTGTCATTTTAACTGTATAAGCACGTCTGAAACGAGTTTTCAACGTACTACTGTGATATGCACTTGTTCAGAGTGGGAAAACACACTTTGTCACCGAGTGCATGAAAACAGCTTTCCTACGGCAGGAGCTCACTCAGCCAGTCTGTAAAGCCTTTTCAGCGGATAAAGCAAGCGTTTGGCAAAGAAAATTGATTTTGAGTAAAATGAGTGCATTCGAGCATATGTGACATGGAACAACTTTCTAAGCATGGATTTTCATGTTTTCGAGCTTTTAACACATTTTCATCATGTTTGTCATTTTAACTGTATAAGCACGTCTGAAACGAGTTTTCAACATAGTACTGTGATATGCACTTGTTCAGAGTGGCAAAACACACTTTGTTTCACCGAGTGCATGAAAACAGCTTTCCTACGGCAGGAGCTCACTCAGCCAGTCCGTAAAGCCGTTTCAGCGGATAAAACGCGTGGAGCAAGGAACATTGATTTTGAGTGAAATGAGTGCATTCGAGCATATGTGACATGGAACAACTTTCTAAGCATGGATTTTCATGTTTTCGGGCTTTTAACACATTTTCATCATATTTGTCATTTTAACTGTATAAGCACGTCTGAAACGAGTTTTCAACGTACTACTGTGATATGCACTTGTTCAGAGTGGGAAAACACACTTTGTCACCGAGTGCATGAAAACAGCTTTCCTACGGCAGGAGCTCACTCAGCCAGTCTGTAAAGCCTTTTCAGCGGATAAAGCAAGCGTTTGGCAAAGAAAATTGATTTTGAGTAAAATGAGTGCATTCGAGCATATGTGACATGGAACAACTTTCTAAGCATGGATTTTCATGTTTTCGAGCTTTTAACACATTTTCATCATGTTTGTCATTTTAACTGTATAAGCACGTCTGAAACGAGTTTTCAACATAGTACTGTGATATGCACTTGTTCAGAGTGGCAAAACACACTTTGTTTCACCGAGTGCATGAAAACAGCTTTCCTACGGCAGGAGCTCACTCAGCCAGTCCGTAAAGCCGTTTCAGCGGATAAAACGCGTGGAGCAAGGAACATTGATTTTGAGTGAAATGAGTGCATTCGAGCATATGTGACATGGAACAACTTTCTAAGCATGGATTTTCATGTTTTCGGGCTTTTAACACATTTTCATCATATTTGTCATTTTAACTGTATAAGCACGTCTGAAACGAGTTTTCAACGTACTACTGTGATATGCACTTGTTCAGAGTGGGAAAACACACTTTGTCACCGAGTGCATGAAAACAGCTTTCCTACGGCAGGAGCTCACTCAGCCAGTCTGTAAAGCCTTTTCAGCGGATAAAGCAAGCGTTTGGCAAAGAAAATTGATTTTGAGTAAAATGAGTGCATTCGAGCATATGTGACATGGAACAACTTTCTAAGCATGGATTTTCATGTTTTCGAGCTTTTAACACATTTTCATCATGTTTGTCATTTTAACTGTATAAGCACGTCTGAAACGAGTTTTCAACATAGTACTGTGATATGAACTTGTTCAGAGTGGCAAAACACACTTTGTTTCACCGAGTGCATGAAAACAGCTTTCCTACGGCAGGAGCTCACTCAGCCAGTCCGTAAAGCCGTTTCAGCGGATAAAACAAGCGTGTAGCAAGGAAAATTGATTTTGAGTGAAATGAGTGCATTCGAGCATATGTGACATGGAACAACTTTCTAAGCAGGGATTTTCATGTTTTCGAGCTTTTAACACATTTTCATCATATTTGTCATTTTAACTGTATAAGCACGTCTGAAACGAGTTTTCAACGTACTACTGTGATATGCACTTGTTCAGAGTGGGAAAACACACTTTGTCACCGAGTGCATGAAAACAGCTTTCCTACGGCAGGAGCTCACTCAGCCAGTCTGTAAAGCCTTTTCAGCGGATAAAGCAAGCGTTTGGCAAAGAAAATTGATTTTGAGTAAAATGAGTGCATTCGAGCATATGTGACATGGAACAACTTTCTAAGCATGGATTTTCATGTTTTCGAGCTTTTAACACATTTTCATCATGTTTGTCATTTTAACTGTATAAGCACGTCTGAAACGAGTTTTCAACATAGTACTGTGATATGCACTTGTTCAGAGTGGCAAAACACACTTTGTTTCACCGAGTGCATGAAAACAGCTTTCCTACGGCAGGAGCTCACTCAGCCAGTCCGTAAAGCCGTTTCAGCGGATAAAACGCGTGGAGCAAGGAACATTGATTTTGAGTGAAATGAGTGCATTCGAGCATATGTGACATGGAACAACTTTCTAAGCATGGATTTTCATGTTTTCGGGCTTTTAACACATTTTCATCATATTTGTCATTTTAACTGTATAAGCACGTCTGAAACGAGTTTTCAACGTACTACTGTGATATGCACTTGTTCAGAGTGGGAAAACACACTTTGTCACCGAGTGCATGAAAACAGCTTTCCTACGGCAGGAGCTCACTCAGCCAGTCTGTAAAGCCTTTTCAGCGGATAAAGCAAGCGTTTGGCAAAGAAAATTGATTTTGAGTAAAATGAGTGCATTCGAGCATATGTGACATGGAACAACTTTCTAAGCATGGATTTTCATGTTTTCGAGCTTTTAACACATTTTCATCATGTTTGTCATTTTAACTGTATAAGCACGTCTGAAACGAGTTTTCAACATAGTACTGTGATATGCACTTGTTCAGAGTGGCAAAACACACTTTGTTTCACCGAGTGCATGAAAACAGCTTTCCTACGGCAGGAGCTCACTCAGCCAGTCCGTAAAGCCGTTTCAGCGGATAAAACGCGTGGAGCAAGGAACATTGATTTTGAGTGAAATGAGTGCATTCGAGCATATGTGACATGGAACAACTTTCTAAGCATGGATTTTCATGTTTTCGGGCTTTTAACACATTTTCATCATATTTGTCATTTTAACTGTATAAGCACGTCTGAAACGAGTTTTCAACGTACTACTGTGATATGCACTTGTTCAGAGTGGGAAAACACACTTTGTCACCGAGTGCATGAAAACAGCTTTCCTACGGCAGGAGCTCACTCAGCCAGTCTGTAAAGCCTTTTCAGCGGATAAAGCAAGCGTTTGGCAAAGAAAATTGATTTTGAGTAAAATGAGTGCATTCGAGCATATGTGACATGGAACAACTTTCTAAGCATGGATTTTCATGTTTTCGAGCTTTTAACACATTTTCATCATGTTTGTCATTTTAACTGTATAAGCACGTCTGAAACGAGTTTTCAACATAGTACTGTGATATGCACTTGTTCAGAGTGGCAAAACACACTTTGTTTCACCGAGTGCATGAAAACAGCTTTCCTACGGCAGGAGCTCACTCAGCCAGTCCGTAAAGCCGTTTCAGCGGATAAAACGCGTGGAGCAAGGAACATTGATTTTGAGTGAAATGAGTGCATTCGAGCATATGTGACATGGAACAACTTTCTAAGCATGGATTTTCATGTTTTCGGGCTTTTAACACATTTTCATCATATTTGTCATTTTAACTGTATAAGCACGTCTGAAACGAGTTTTCAACGTACTACTGTGATATGCACTTGTTCAGAGTGGGAAAACACACTTTGTCACCGAGTGCATGAAAACAGCTTTCCTACGGCAGGAGCTCACTCAGCCAGTCTGTAAAGCCTTTTCAGCGGATAAAGCAAGCGTTTGGCAAAGAAAATTGATTTTGAGTAAAATGAGTGCATTCGAGCATATGTGACATGGAACAACTTTCTAAGCATGGATTTTCATGTTTTCGAGCTTTTAACACATTTTCATCATGTTTGTCATTTTAACTGTATAAGCACGTCTGAAACGAGTTTTCAACATAGTACTGTGATATGCACTTGTTCAGAGTGGCAAAACACACTTTGTTTCACCGAGTGCATGAAAACAGCTTTCCTACGGCAGGAGCTCACTCAGCCAGTCCGTAAAGCCGTTTCAGCGGATAAAACAAGCGTGTAGCAAGGAAAATTGATTTTGAGTGAAATGAGTGCATTCGAGCATATGTGACATGGAACAACTTTCTAAGCAGGGATTTTCATGTTTTCGAGCTTTTAACACATTTTCATCATATTTGTCATTTTAACTGTATAAGCACGTCTGAAACGAGTTTTCAACGTACTACTGTGATATGCACTTGTTCAGAGTGGGAAAACACACTTTGTCACCGAGTGCATGAAAACAGCTTTCCTACGGCAGGAGCTCACTCAGCCAGTCTGTAAAGCCTTTTCAGCGGATAAAGCAAGCGTTTGGCAAAGAAAATTGATTTTGAGTAAAATGAGTGCATTCGAGCATATGTGACATGGAACAACTTTCTAAGCATGGATTTTCATGTTTTCGAGCTTTTAACACATTTTCATCATGTTTGTCATTTTAACTGTATAAGCACGTCTGAAACGAGTTTTCAACATAGTACTGTGATATGCACTTGTTCAGAGTGGCAAAACACACTTTGTTTCACCGAGTGCATGAAAACAGCTTTCCTACGGCAGGAGCTCACTCAGCCAGTCCGTAAAGCCGTTTCAGCGGATAAAACGCGTGGAACAAGGAACATTGATTTTGAGTGAAATGAGTGCATTCGAGCATATGTGACATGGAACAACTTTCTAAGCATGGATTTTCATGTTTTCGGGCTTTTAACACATTTTCATCATATTTGTCATTTTAACTGTATAAGCACGTCTGAAACGAGTTTTCAACGTACTACTGTGATATGCACTTGTTCAGAGTGGGAAAACACACTTTGTCACCGAGTGCATGAAAACAGCTTTCCTACGGCAGGAGCTCACTCAGCCAGTCTGTAAAGCCTTTTCAGCGGATAAAGCAAGCGTTTGGCAAAGAAAATTGATTTTGAGTAAAATGAGTGCATTCGAGCATATGTGACATGGAACAACTTTCTAAGCATGGATTTTCATGTTTTCGAGCTTTTAACACATTTTCATCATGTTTGTCATTTTAACTGTATAAGCACGTCTGAAACGAGTTTTCAACATAGTACTGTGATATGCACTTGTTCAGAGTGGCAAAACACACTTTGTTTCACCGAGTGCATGAAAACAGCTTTCCTACGGCAGGAGCTCACTCAGCCAGTCCGTAAAGCCGTTTCAGCGGATAAAACGCGTGGAGCAAGGAACATTGATTTTGAGTGAAATGAGTGCATTCGAGCATATGTGACATGGAACAACTTTCTAAGCATGGATTTTCATGTTTTCGGGCTTTTAACACATTTTCATCATATTTGTCATTTTAACTGTATAAGCACGTCTGAAACGAGTTTTCAACGTACTACTGTGATATGCACTTGTTCAGAGTGGGAAAACACACTTTGTCACCGAGTGCATGAAAACAGCTTTCCTACGGCAGGAGCTCACTCAGCCAGTCTGTAAAGCCTTTTCAGCGGATAAAGCAAGCGTTTGGCAAAGAAAATTGATTTTGAGTAAAATGAGTGCATTCGAGCATATGTGACATGGAACAACTTTCTAAGCATGGATTTTCATGTTTTCGAGCTTTTAACACATTTTCATCATGTTTGTCATTTTAACTGTATAAGCACGTCTGAAACGAGTTTTCAACATAGTACTGTGATATGCACTTGTTCAGAGTGGCAAAACACACTTTGTTTCACCGAGTGCATGAAAACAGCTTTCCTACGGCAGGAGCTCACTCAGCCAGTCCGTAAAGCCGTTTCAGCGGATAAAACGCGTGGAGCAAGGAACATTGATTTTGAGTGAAATGAGTGCATTCGAGCATATGTGACATGGAACAACTTTCTAAGCATGGATTTTCATGTTTTCGGGCTTTTAACACATTTTCATCATATTTGTCATTTTAACTGTATAAGCACGTCTGAAACGAGTTTTCAACGTACTACTGTGATATGCACTTGTTCAGAGTGGGAAAACACACTTTGTCACCGAGTGCATGAAAACAGCTTTCCTACGGCAGGAGCTCACTCAGCCAGTCTGTAAAGCCTTTTCAGCGGATAAAGCAAGCGTTTGGCAAAGAAAATTGATTTTGAGTAAAATGAGTGCATTCGAGCATATGTGACATGGAACAACTTTCTAAGCATGGATTTTCATGTTTTCGAGCTTTTAACACATTTTCATCATGTTTGTCATTTTAACTGTATAAGCACGTCTGAAACGAGTTTTCAACATAGTACTGTGATATGCACTTGTTCAGAGTGGCAAAACACACTTTGTTTCACCGAGTGCATGAAAACAGCTTTCCTACGGCAGGAGCTCACTCAGCCAGTCCGTAAAGCCGTTTCAGCGGATAAAACAAGCGTGTAGCAAGGAACATTGATTTTGAGTGAAATGAGTGCATTCGAGCATATGTGACATGGAACAACTTTCTAAGCAGGGATTTTCATGTTTTCGAGCTTTTAACACATTTTCATCATATTTGTCATTTTAACTGTATAAGCACGTCTGAAACGAGTTTTCAACGTACTACTGTGATATGCACTTGTTCAGAGTGGGAAAACACACTTTGTCACCGAGTGCATGAAAACAGCTTTCCTACGGCAGGAGCTCACTCAGCCAGTCTGTAAAGCCTTTTCAGCGGATAAAGCAAGCGTTTGGCAAAGAAAATTGATTTTGAGTAAAATGAGTGCATTCGAGCATATGTGACATGGAACAACTTTCTAAGCATGGATTTTCATGTTTTCGAGCTTTTAACACATTTTCATCATGTTTGTCATTTTAACTGTATAAGCACGTCTGAAACGAGTTTTCAACATAGTACTGTGATATGCACTTGTTCAGAGTGGCAAAACACACTTTGTTTCACCGAGTGCATGAAAACAGCTTTCCTACGGCAGGAGCTCACTCAGCCAGTCCGTAAAGCCGTTTCAGCGGATAAAACGCGTGGAGCAAGGAACATTGATTTTGAGTGAAATGAGTGCATTCGAGCATATGTGACATGGAACAACTTTCTAAGCATGGATTTTCATGTTTTCGGGCTTTTAACACATTTTCATCATATTTGTCATTTTAACTGTATAAGCACGTCTGAAACGAGTTTTCAACGTACTACTGTGATATGCACTTGTTCAGAGTGGGAAAACACACTTTGTCACCGAGTGCATGAAAACAGCTTTCCTACGGCAGGAGCTCACTCAGCCAGTCTGTAAAGCCTTTTCAGCGGATAAAGCAAGCGTTTGGCAAAGAAAATTGATTTTGAGTAAAATGAGTGCATTCGAGCATATGTGACATGGAACAACTTTCTAAGCATGGATTTTCATGTTTTCGAGCTTTTAACACATTTTCATCATGTTTGTCATTTTAACTGTATAAGCACGTCTGAAACGAGTTTTCAACATAGTACTGTGATATGCACTTGTTCAGAGTGGCAAAACACACTTTGTTTCACCGAGTGCATGAAAACAGCTTTCCTACGGCAGGAGCTCACTCAGCCAGTCCGTAAAGCCGTTTCAGCGGATAAAACGCGTGGAGCAAGGAACATTGATTTTGAGTGAAATGAGTGCATTCGAGCATATGTGACATGGAACAACTTTCTAAGCATGGATTTTCATGTTTTCGGGCTTTTAACACATTTTCATCATATTTGTCATTTTAACTGTATAAGCACGTCTGAAACGAGTTTTCAACGTACTACTGTGATATGCACTTGTTCAGAGTGGGAAAACACACTTTGTCACCGAGTGCATGAAAACAGCTTTCCTACGGCAGGAGCTCACTCAGCCAGTCTGTAAAGCCTTTTCAGCGGATAAAGCAAGCGTTTGGCAAAGAAAATTGATTTTGAGTAAAATGAGTGCATTCGAGCATATGTGACATGGAACAACTTTCTAAGCATGGATTTTCATGTTTTCGAGCTTTTAACACATTTTCATCATGTTTGTCATTTTAACTGTATAAGCACGTCTGAAACGAGTTTTCAACATAGTACTGTGATATGCACTTGTTCAGAGTGGCAAAACACACTTTGTTTCACCGAGTGCATGAAAACAGCTTTCCTACGGCAGGAGCTCACTCAGCCAGTCCGTAAAGCCGTTTCAGCGGATAAAACAAGCGTGTAGCAAGGAAAATTGATTTTGAGTGAAATGAGTGCATTCGAGCATATGTGACATGGAACAACTTTCTAAGCAGGGATTTTCATGTTTTCGAGCTTTTAACACATTTTCATCATATTTGTCATTTTAACTGTATAAGCACGTCTGAAACGAGTTTTCAACGTACTACTGTGATATGCACTTGTTCAGAGTGGGAAAACACACTTTGTCACCGAGTGCATGAAAACAGCTTTCCTACGGCAGGAGCTCACTCAGCCAGTCTGTAAAGCCTTTTCAGCGGATAAAGCAAGCGTTTGGCAAAGAAAATTGATTTTGAGTAAAATGAGTGCATTCGAGCATATGTGACATGGAACAACTTTCTAAGCATGGATTTTCATGTTTTCGAGCTTTTAACACATTTTCATCATGTTTGTCATTTTAACTGTATAAGCACGTCTGAAACGAGTTTTCAACATAGTACTGTGATATGCACTTGTTCAGAGTGGCAAAACACACTTTGTTTCACCGAGTGCATGAAAACAGCTTTCCTACGGCAGGAGCTCACTCAGCCAGTCCGTAAAGCCGTTTCAGCGGATAAAACGCGTGGAGCAAGGAACATTGATTTTGAGTGAAATGAGTGCATTCGAGCATATGTGACATGGAACAACTTTCTAAGCATGGATTTTCATGTTTTCGGGCTTTTAACACATTTTCATCATATTTGTCATTTTAACTGTATAAGCACGTCTGAAACGAGTTTTCAACGTACTACTGTGATATGCACTTGTTCAGAGTGGGAAAACACACTTTGTCACCGAGTGCATGAAAACAGCTTTCCTACGGCAGGAGCTCACTCAGCCAGTCTGTAAAGCCTTTTCAGCGGATAAAGCAAGCGTTTGGCAAAGAAAATTGATTTTGAGTAAAATGAGTGCATTCGAGCATATGTGACATGGAACAACTTTCTAAGCATGGATTTTCATGTTTTCGAGCTTTTAACACATTTTCATCATGTTTGTCATTTTAACTGTATAAGCACGTCTGAAACGAGTTTTCAACATAGTACTGTGATATGCACTTGTTCAGAGTGGCAAAACACACTTTGTTTCACCGAGTGCATGAAAACAGCTTTCCTACGGCAGGAGCTCACTCAGCCAGTCCGTAAAGCCGTTTCAGCGGATAAAACGCGTGGAGCAAGGAACATTGATTTTGAGTGAAATGAGTGCATTCGAGCATATGTGACATGGAACAACTTTCTAAGCATGGATTTTCATGTTTTCGGGCTTTTAACACATTTTCATCATATTTGTCATTTTAACTGTATAAGCACGTCTGAAACGAGTTTTCAACGTACTACTGTGATATGCACTTGTTCAGAGTGGGAAAACACACTTTGTCACCGAGTGCATGAAAACAGCTTTCCTACGGCAGGAGCTCACTCAGCCAGTCTGTAAAGCCTTTTCAGCGGATAAAGCAAGCGTTTGGCAAAGAAAATTGATTTTGAGTAAAATGAGTGCATTCGAGCATATGTGACATGGAACAACTTTCTAAGCATGGATTTTCATGTTTTCGAGCTTTTAACACATTTTCATCATGTTTGTCATTTTAACTGTATAAGCACGTCTGAAACGAGTTTTCAACATAGTACTGTGATATGCACTTGTTCAGAGTGGCAAAACACACTTTGTTTCACCGAGTGCATGAAAACAGCTTTCCTACGGCAGGAGCTCACTCAGCCAGTCCGTAAAGCCGTTTCAGCGGATAAAACGCGTGGAGCAAGGAACATTGATTTTGAGTGAAATGAGTGCATTCGAGCATATGTGACATGGAACAACTTTCTAAGCATGGATTTTCATGTTTTCGGGCTTTTAACACATTTTCATCATATTTGTCATTTTAACTGTATAAGCACGTCTGAAACGAGTTTTCAACGTACTACTGTGATATGCACTTGTTCAGAGTGGGAAAACACACTTTGTCACCGAGTGCATGAAAACAGCTTTCCTACGGCAGGAGCTCACTCAGCCAGTCTGTAAAGCCTTTTCAGCGGATAAAGCAAGCGTTTGGCAAAGAAAATTGATTTTGAGTAAAATGAGTGCATTCGAGCATATGTGACATGGAACAACTTTCTAAGCATGGATTTTCATGTTTTCGAGCTTTTAACACATTTTCATCATGTTTGTCATTTTAACTGTATAAGCACGTCTGAAACGAGTTTTCAACATAGTACTGTGATATGCACTTGTTCAGAGTGGCAAAACACACTTTGTTTCACCGAGTGCATGAAAACAGCTTTCCTACGGCAGGAGCTCACTCAGCCAGTCAGTAAAGCCGTTTCAGCGGATAAAACAAGCGTGTAGCAAGGAAAATTGATTTTGAGTGAAATGAGTGCATTCGAGCATATGTGACATGGAACAACTTTCTAAGCAGGGATTTTCATGTTTTCGAGCTTTTAACACATTTTCATCATATTTGTCATTTTAACTGTATAAGCACGTCTGAAACGAGTTTTCAACGTACTACTGTGATATGCACTTGTTCAGAGTGGGAAAACACACTTTGTCACCGAGTGCATGAAAACAGCTTTCCTACGGCAGGAGCTCACTCAGCCAGTCTGTAAAGCCTTTTCAGCGGATAAAGCAAGCGTTTGGCAAAGAAAATTGATTTTGAGTAAAATGAGTGCATTCGAGCATATGTGACATGGAACAACTTTCTAAGCATGGATTTTCATGTTTTCGAGCTTTTAACACATTTTCATCATGTTTGTCATTTTAACTGTATAAGCACGTCTGAAACGAGTTTTCAACATAGTACTGTGATATGCACTTGTTCAGAGTGGCAAAACACACTTTGTTTCACCGAGTGCATGAAAACAGCTTTCCTACGGCAGGAGCTCACTCAGCCAGTCCGTAAAGCCGTTTCAGCGGATAAAACGCGTGGAGCAAGGAACATTGATTTTGAGTGAAATGAGTGCATTCGAGCATATGTGACATGGAACAACTTTCTAAGCATGGATTTTCATGTTTTCGGGCTTTTAACACATTTTCATCATATTTGTCATTTTAACTGTATAAGCACGTCTGAAACGAGTTTTCAACGTACTACTGTGATATGCACTTGTTCAGAGTGGGAAAACACACTTTGTCACCGAGTGCATGAAAACAGCTTTCCTACGGCAGGAGCTCACTCAGCCAGTCTGTAAAGCCTTTTCAGCGGATAAAGCAAGCGTTTGGCAAAGAAAATTGATTTTGAGTAAAATGAGTGCATTCGAGCATATGTGACATGGAACAACTTTCTAAGCATGGATTTTCATGTTTTCGAGCTTTTAACACATTTTCATCATGTTTGTCATTTTAACTGTATAAGCACGTCTGAAACGAGTTTTCAACATAGTACTGTGATATGCACTTGTTCAGAGTGGCAAAACACACTTTGTTTCACCGAGTGCATGAAAACAGCTTTCCTACGGCAGGAGCTCACTCAGCCAGTCCGTAAAGCCGTTTCAGCGGATAAAACGCGTGGAGCAAGGAACATTGATTTTGAGTGAAATGAGTGCATTCGAGCATATGTGACATGGAACAACTTTCTAAGCATGGATTTTCATGTTTTCGGGCTTTTAACACATTTTCATCATATTTGTCATTTTAACTGTATAAGCACGTCTGAAACGAGTTTTCAACGTACTACTGTGATATGCACTTGTTCAGAGTGGGAAAACACACTTTGTCACCGAGTGCATGAAAACAGCTTTCCTACGGCAGGAGCTCACTCAGCCAGTCTGTAAAGCCTTTTCAGCGGATAAAGCAAGCGTTTGGCAAAGAAAATTGATTTTGAGTAAAATGAGTGCATTCGAGCATATGTGACATGGAACAACTTTCTAAGCAGGGATTTTCATGTTTTCGAGCTTTTAACACATTTTCATCATGTTTGTCATTTTAACTGTATAAGCACGTCTGAAACGAGTTTTCAACATAGTACTGTGATATGCACTTGTTCAGAGTGGCAAAACACACTTTGTTTCACCGAGTGCATGAAAACAGCTTTCCTACGGCAGGAGCTCACTCAGCCAGTCCGTAAAGCCGTTTCAGCGGATAAAACGCGTGGAGCAAGGAACATTGATTTTGAGTGAAATGAGTGCATTCGAGCATATGTGACATGGAACAACTTTCTAAGCATGGATTTTCATGTTTTCGGGCTTTTAACACATTTTCATCATATTTGTCATTTTAACTGTATAAGCACGTCTGAAACGAGTTTTCAACGTACTACTGTGATATGCACTTGTTCAGAGTGGGAAAACACACTTTGTCACCGAGTGCATGAAAACAGCTTTCCTACGGCAGGAGCTCACTCAGCCAGTCTGTAAAGCCTTTTCAGCGGATAAAGCAAGCGTTTGGCAAAGAAAATTGATTTTGAGTAAAATGAGTGCATTCGAGCATATGTGACATGGAACAACTTTCTAAGCATGGATTTTCATGTTTTCGAGCTTTTAACACATTTTCATCATGTTTGTCATTTTAACTGTATAAGCACGTCTGAAACGAGTTTTCAACATAGTACTGTGATATGCACTTGTTCAGAGTGGCAAAACACACTTTGTTTCACCGAGTGCATGAAAACAGCTTTCCTACGGCAGGAGCTCACTCAGCCAGTCCGTAAAGCCGTTTCAGCGGATAAAACAAGCGTGTAGCAAGGAAAATTGATTTTGAGTGAAATGAGTGCATTCGAGCATATGTGACATGGAACAACTTTCTAAGCAGGGATTTTCATGTTTTCGAGCTTTTAACACATTTTCATCATATTTGTCATTTTAACTGTATAAGCACGTCTGAAACGAGTTTTCAACGTACTACTGTGATATGCACTTGTTCAGAGTGGGAAAACACACTTTGTCACCGAGTGCATGAAAACAGCTTTCCTACGGCAGGAGCTCACTCAGCCAGTCTGTAAAGCCTTTTCAGCGGATAAAGCAAGCGTTTGGCAAAGAAAATTGATTTTGAGTAAAATGAGTGCATTCGAGCATATGTGACATGGAACAACTTTCTAAGCATGGATTTTCATGTTTTCGAGCTTTTAACACATTTTCATCATGTTTGTCATTTTAACTGTATAAGCACGTCTGAAACGAGTTTTCAACATAGTACTGTGATATGCACTTGTTCAGAGTGGCAAAACACACTTTGTTTCACCGAGTGCATGAAAACAGCTTTCCTACGGCAGGAGCTCACTCAGCCAGTCCGTAAAGCCGTTTCAGCGGATAAAACGCGTGGAGCAAGGAACATTGATTTTGAGTGAAATGAGTGCATTCGAGCATATGTGACATGGAACAACTTTCTAAGCATGGATTTTCATGTTTTCGGGCTTTTAACACATTTTCATCATATTTGTCATTTTAACTGTATAAGCACGTCTGAAACGAGTTTTCAACGTACTACTGTGATATGCACTTGTTCAGAGTGGGAAAACACACTTTGTCACCGAGTGCATGAAAACAGCTTTCCTACGGCAGGAGCTCACTCAGCCAGTCTGTAAAGCCTTTTCAGCGGATAAAGCAAGCGTTTGGCAAAGAAAATTGATTTTGAGTAAAATGAGTGCATTCGAGCATATGTGACATGGAACAACTTTCTAAGCATGGATTTTCATGTTTTCGAGCTTTTAACACATTTTCATCATGTTTGTCATTTTAACTGTATAAGCACGTCTGAAACGAGTTTTCAACATAGTACTGTGATATGCACTTGTTCAGAGTGGCAAAACACACTTTGTTTCACCGAGTGCATGAAAACAGCTTTCCTACGGCAGGAGCTCACTCAGCCAGTCCGTAAAGCCGTTTCAGCGGATAAAACGCGTGGAGCAAGGAACATTGATTTTGAGTGAAATGAGTGCATTCGAGCATATGTGACATGGAACAACTTTCTAAGCATGGATTTTCATGTTTTCGGGCTTTTAACACATTTTCATCATATTTGTCATTTTAACTGTATAAGCACGTCTGAAACGAGTTTTCAACGTACTACTGTGATATGCACTTGTTCAGAGTGGGAAAACACACTTTGTCACCGAGTGCATGAAAACAGCTTTCCTACGGCAGGAGCTCACTCAGCCAGTCTGTAAAGCCTTTTCAGCGGATAAAGCAAGCGTTTGGCAAAGAAAATTGATTTTGAGTAAAATGAGTGCATTCGAGCATATGTGACATGGAACAACTTTCTAAGCATGGATTTTCATGTTTTCGAGCTTTTAACACATTTTCATCATGTTTGTCATTTTAACTGTATAAGCACGTCTGAAACGAGTTTTCAACATAGTACTGTGATATGCACTTGTTCAGAGTGGCAAAACACACTTTGTTTCACCGAGTGCATGAAAACAGCTTTCCTACGGCAGGAGCTCACTCAGCCAGTCCGTAAAGCCGTTTCAGCGGATAAAACAAGCGTGTAGCAAGGAAAATTGATTTTGAGTGAAATGAGTGCATTCGAGCATATGTGACATGGAACAACTTTCTAAGCAGGGATTTTCATGTTTTCGAGCTTTTAACACATTTTCATCATATTTGTCATTTTAACTGTATAAGCACGTCTGAAACGAGTTTTCAACGTACTACTGTGATATGCACTTGTTCAGAGTGGGAAAACACACTTTGTCACCGAGTGCATGAAAACAGCTTTCCTACGGCAGGAGCTCACTCAGCCAGTCTGTAAAGCCTTTTCAGCGGATAAAGCAAGCGTTTGGCAAAGAAAATTGATTTTGAGTAAAATGAGTGCATTCGAGCATATGTGACATGGAACAACTTTCTAAGCATGGATTTTCATGTTTTCGAGCTTTTAACACATTTTCATCATGTTTGTCATTTTAACTGTATAAGCACGTCTGAAACGAGTTTTCAACATAGTACTGTGATATGCACTTGTTCAGAGTGGCAAAACACACTTTGTTTCACCGAGTGCATGAAAACAGCTTTCCTACGGCAGGAGCTCACTCAGCCAGTCCGTAAAGCCGTTTCAGCGGATAAAACGCGTGGAGCAAGGAACATTGATTTTGAGTGAAATGAGTGCATTCGAGCATATGTGACATGGAACAACTTTCTAAGCATGGATTTTCATGTTTTCGGGCTTTTAACACATTTTCATCATATTTGTCATTTTAACTGTATAAGCACGTCTGAAACGAGTTTTCAACGTACTACTGTGATATGCACTTGTTCAGAGTGGGAAAACACACTTTGTCACCGAGTGCATGAAAACAGCTTTCCTACGGCAGGAGCTCACTCAGCCAGTCTGTAAAGCCTTTTCAGCGGATAAAGCAAGCGTTTGGCAAAGAAAATTGATTTTGAGTAAAATGAGTGCATTCGAGCATATGTGACATGGAACAACTTTCTAAGCATGGATTTTCATGTTTTCGAGCTTTTAACACATTTTCATCATGTTTGTCATTTTAACTGTATAAGCACGTCTGAAACGAGTTTTCAACATAGTACTGTGATATGCACTTGTTCAGAGTGGCAAAACACACTTTGTTTCACCGAGTGCATGAAAACAGCTTTCCTACGGCAGGAGCTCACTCAGCCAGTCCGTAAAGCCGTTTCAGCGGATAAAACGCGTGGAGCAAGGAACATTGATTTTGAGTGAAATGAGTGCATTCGAGCATATGTGACATGGAACAACTTTCTAAGCATGGATTTTCATGTTTTCGGGCTTTTAACACATTTTCATCATATTTGTCATTTTAACTGTATAAGCACGTCTGAAACGAGTTTTCAACCTACTACTGTGATATGCACTTGTTCAGAGTGGGAAAACACACTTTGTCACCGAGTGCATGAAAACAGCTTTCCTACGGCAGGAGCTCACTCAGCCAGTCTGTAAAGCCTTTTCAGCGGATAAAGCAAGCGTTTGGCAAAGAAAATTGATTTTGAGTAAAATGAGTGCATTCGAGCATATGTGACATGGAACAACTTTCTAAGCATGGATTTTCATGTTTTCGAGCTTTTAACACATTTTCATCATGTTTGTCATTTTAACTGTATAAGCACGTCTGAAACGAGTTTTCAACATTGTACTGTGATATGCACTTGTTCAGACTGGCAAAACACACTTTGTTTCACCGAGTGCATGAAAACAGCTTTCCTACGGCAGGAGCTCACTCAGCCAGTCCGTAAAGCCGTTTCAGCGGATAAAACAAGCGTGGAGCAAGGAACATTGATTTTGAGTGAAATGAGTGCATTCGAGCATATGTGACATGGAACAACTTTCTAAGCATGGATTTTCATGTTTTCGGGCTTTTAACACATTTTCATCATATTTGTCATTTTAACTGTATAAGCACGTCTGAAACGAGTTTTCAACGTACTACTGTGATATGCACTTGTTCAGAGTGGGAAAACACACTTTGTCACCGAGTGCATGAAAACAGCTTTCCTACGGCAGGAGCTCACTCAGCCAGTCTGTAAAGCCTTTTCAGCGGATA
This sequence comes from Neoarius graeffei, assembly GCF_027579695.1. NCBI lineage: Eukaryota > Metazoa > Chordata > Actinopteri > Siluriformes > Ariidae > Neoarius > Neoarius graeffei. The sequence goes on along the minus strand of NC_083589.1, from coordinate 16,451,426 downwards.
AAGCAAGCGTTTGGCAAAGAAAATTGATTTTGAGTAAAATGAGTGCATTCGAGCATATGTGACATGGAACAACTTTCTAAGCATGGATTTTCATGTTTTCGAGCTTTTAACACATTTTCATCATGTTTGTCATTTTAACTGTATAAGCACGTCTGAAACGAGTTTTCAACATAGTAATGTGATATGCACTTGTTCAGAGTGGCAAAACACACTTTGTTTCACCGAGTGCATGAAAACAGCTTTCCTACGGCAGGAGCTCACTCAGCCAGTCCGTAAAGCCGTTTCAGCGGATAAAACAAGCGTGTAGCAAGGAAAATTGATTTTGAGTGAAATGAGTGCATTCGAGCATATGTGACATGGAACAACTTTCTAAGCAGGGATTTTCATGTTTTCGAGCTTTTAACACATTTTCATCATATTTGTCATTTTAACTGTATAAGCACGTCTGAAACGAGTTTTCAACGTACTACTGTGATATGCACTTGTTCAGAGTGGGAAAACACACTTTGTCACCGAGTGCATGAAAACAGCTTTCCTACGGCAGGACCTCACTCAGCCAGTCTGTAAAGCCTTTTCAGCGGATAAAGCAAGCGTTTGGCAAAGAAAATTGATTTTGAGTAAAATGAGTGCATTCGAGCATATGTGACATGGAACAACTTTCTAAGCATGGATTTTCATGTTTTCGAGCTTTTAACACATTTTCATCATGTTTGTCATTTTAACTGTATAAGCACGTCTGAAACGAGTTTTCAACATAGTACTGTGATATGCACTTGTTCAGAGTGGCAAAACACACTTTGTTTCACCGAGTGCATGAAAACAGCTTTCCTACGGCAGGAGCTCACTCAGCCAGTCCGTAAAGCCGTTTCAGCGGATAAAACGCGTGGAGCAAGGAACATTGATTTTGAGTGAAATGAGTGCATTCGAGCATATGTGACATGGAACAACTTTCTAAGCATGGATTTTCATGTTTTCGGGCTTTTAACACATTTTCATCATATTTGTCATTTTAACTGTATAAGCACGTCTGAAACGAGTTTTCAACGTACTACTGTGATATGCACTTGTTCAGAGTGGGAAAACACACTTTGTCACCGAGTGCATGAAAACAGCTTTCCTACGGCAGGAGCTCACTCAGCCAGTCTGTAAAGCCTTTTCAGCGGATAAAGCAAGCGTTTGGCAAAGAAAATTGATTTTGAGTAAAATGAGTGCATTCGAGCATATGTGACATGGAACAACTTTCTAAGCATGGATTTTCATGTTTTCGAGCTTTTAACACATTTTCATCATGTTTGTCATTTTAACTGTATAAGCACGTCTGAAACGAGTTTTCAACATAGTACTGTGATATGCACTTGTTCAGAGTGGCAAAACACACTTTGTTTCACCGAGTGCATGAAAACAGCTTTCCTACGGCAGGAGCTCACTCAGCCAGTCCGTAAAGCCGTTTCAGCGGATAAAACGCGTGGAGCAAGGAACATTGATTTTGAGTGAAATGAGTGCATTCGAGCATATGTGACATGGAACAACTTTCTAAGCATGGATTTTCATGTTTTCGGGCTTTTAACACATTTACATCATATTTGTCATTTTAACTGTATAAGCACGTCTGAAACGAGTTTTCAACGTACTACTGTGATATGCACTTGTTCAGAGTGGGAAAACACACTTTGTCACCGAGTGCATGAAAACAGCTTTCCTACGGCAGGAGCTCACTCAGCCAGTCTGTAAAGCCTTTTCAGCGGATAAAGCAAGCGTTTGGCAAAGAAAATTGATTTTGAGTAAAATGAGTGCATTCGAGCATATGTGACATGGAACAACTTTCTAAGCATGGATTTTCATGTTTTCGAGCTTTTAACACATTTTCATCATGTTTGTCATTTTAACTGTATAAGCACGTCTGAAACGAGTTTTCAACATAGTACTGTGATATGCACTTGTTCAGAGTGGCAAAACACACTTTGTTTCACCGAGTGCATGAAAACAGCTTTCCTACGGCAGGAGCTCACTCAGCCAGTCCGTAAAGCCGTTTCAGCGGATAAAACGCGTGGAGCAAGGAACATTGATTTTGAGTGAAATGAGTGCATTCGAGCATATGTGACATGGAACAACTTTCTAAGCATGGATTTTCATGTTTTCGGGCTTTTAACACATTTTCATCATATTTGTCATTTTAACTGTATAAGCACGTCTGAAACGAGTTTTCAACGTACTACTGTGATATGCACTTGTTCAGAGTGGGAAAACACACTTTGTCACCGAGTGCATGAAAACAGCTTTCCTACGGCAGGAGCTCACTCAGCCAGTCTGTAAAGCCTTTTCAGCGGATAAAGCAAGCGTTTGGCAAAGAAAATTGATTTTGAGTAAAATGAGTGCATTCGAGCATATGTGACATGGAACAACTTTCTAAGCATGGATTTTCATGTTTTCGAGCTTTTAACACATTTTCATCATGTTTGTCATTTTAACTGTATAAGCACGTCTGAAACGAGTTTTCAACATTGTACTGTGATATGCACTTGTTCAGACTGGCAAAACACACTTTGTTTCACCGAGTGCATGAAAACAGCTTTCCTACGGCAGGAGCTCACTCAGCCAGTCCGTAAAGCCGTTTCAGCGGATAAAACAAGCGTGTAGCAAGGAAAATTGATTTTGAGTGAAATGAGTGCATTCGAGCATATGTGACATGGAACAACTTTCTAAGCAGGGATTTTCATGTTTTCGAGCTTTTAACACATTTTCATCATATTTGTCATTTTAACTGTATAAGCACGTCTGAAACGAGTTTTCAACGTACTACTGTGATATGCACTTGTTCAGAGTGGGAAAACACACTTTGTCACCGAGTGCATGAAAACAGCTTTCCTACGGCAGGAGCTCACTCAGCCAGTCTGTAAAGCCTTTTCAGCGGATAAAGCAAGCGTTTGGCAAAGAAAATTGATTTTGAGTAAAATGAGTGCATTCGAGCATATGTGACATGGAACAACTTTCTAAGCATGGATTTTCATGTTTTCGAGCTTTTAACACATTTTCATCATGTTTGTCATTTTAACTGTATAAGCACGTCTGAAACGAGTTTTCAACATAGTAATGTGATATGCACTTGTTCAGAGTGGCAAAACACACTTTGTTTCACCGAGTGCATGAAAACAGCTTTCCTACGGCAGGAGCTCACTCAGCCAGTCCGTAAAGCCGTTTCAGCGGATAAAACGCGTGGAGCAAGGAACATTGATTTTGAGTGAAATGAGTGCATTCGAGCATATGTGACATGGAACAACTTTCTAAGCATGGATTTTCATGTTTTCGGGCTTTTAACACATTTTCATCATATTTGTCATTTTAACTGTATAAGCACGTCTGAAACGAGTTTTCAACCTACTACTGTGATATGCACTTGTTCAGAGTGGGAAAACACACTTTGTCACCGAGTGCATGAAAACAGCTTTCCTACGGCAGGAGCTCACTCAGCCAGTCTGTAAAGCCTTTTCAGCGGATAAAGCAAGCGTTTGGCAAAGAAAATTGATTTTGAGTAAAATGAGTGCATTCGAGCATATGTGACATGGAACAACTTTCTAAGCATGGATTTTCATGTTTTCGAGCTTTTAACACATTTTCATCATGTTTGTCATTTTAACTGTATAAGCACGTCTGAAACGAGTTTTCAACATTGTACTGTGATATGCACTTGTTCAGACTGGCAAAACACACTTTGTTTCACCGAGTGCATGAAAACAGCTTTCCTACGGCAGGAGCTCACTCAGCCAGTCCGTAAAGCCGTTTCAGCGGATAAAACAAGCGTGGAGCAAGGAACATTGATTTTGAGTGAAATGAGTGCATTCGAGCATATGTGACATGGAACAACTTTCTAAGCATGGATTTTCATGTTTTCGGGCTTTTAACACATTTTCATCATATTTGTCATTTTAACTGTATAAGCACGTCTGAAACGAGTTTTCAACGTACTACTGTGATATGCACTTGTTCAGAGTGGGAAAACACACTTTGTCACCGAGTGCATGAAAACAGCTTTCCTACGGCAGGAGCTCACTCAGCCAGTCTGTAAAGCCTTTTCAGCGGATAAAGCAAGCGTTTGGCAAAGAAAATTGATTTTGAGTAAAATGAGTGCATTCGAGCATATGTGACATGGAACAACTTTCTAAGCATGGATTTTCATGTTTTCGAGCTTTTAACACATTTTCATCATGTTTGTCATTTTAACTGTATAAGCACGTCTGAAACGAGTTTTCAACATAGTAATGTGATATGCACTTGTTCAGAGTGGCAAAACACACTTTGTTTCACCGAGTGCATGAAAACAGCTTTCCTACGGCAGGAGCTCACTCAGCCAGTCCGTAAAGCCGTTTCAGCGGATAAAACGCGTGGAGCAAGGAACATTGATTTTGAGTGAAATGAGTGCATTCGAGCATATGTGACATGGAACAACTTTCTAAGCATGGATTTTCATGTTTTCGGGCTTTTAACACATTTTCATCATATTTGTCATTTTAACTGTATAAGCACGTCTGAAACGAGTTTTCAACGTACTACTGTGATATGCACTTGTTCAGAGTGGGAAAACACACTTTGTCACCGAGTGCATGAAAACAGCTTTCCTACGGCAGGAGCTCACTCAGCCAGTCTGTAAAGCCTTTTCAGCGGATAAAGCAAGCGTTTGGCAAAGAAAATTGATTTTGAGTAAAATGAGTGCATTCGAGCATATGTGACATGGAACAACTTTCTAAGCATGGATTTTCATGTTTTCGAGCTTTTAACACATTTTCATCATGTTTGTCATTTTAACTGTATAAGCACGTCTGAAACGAGTTTTCAACATAGTACTGTGATATGCACTTGTTCAGAGTGGCAAAACACACTTTGTTTCACCGAGTGCATGAAAACAGCTTTCCTACGGCAGGAGCTCACTCAGCCAGTCCGTAAAGCCGTTTCAGCGGATAAAACAAGCGTGTAGCAAGGAAAATTGATTTTGAGTGAAATGAGTGCATTCGAGCATATGTGACATGGAACAACTTTCTAAGCATTGATTTTCATGTTTTCGAGCTTTTAACACATTTTCATCATATTTGTCATTTTAACTGTATAAGCACGTCTGAAACGAGTTTTCAACGTACTACTGTGATATGCACTTGTTCAGAGTGGGAAAACACACTTTGTCACCGAGTGCATGAAAACAGCTTTCCTACGGCAGGAGCTCACTCAGCCAGTCTGTAAAGCCTTTTCAGCGGATAAAGCAAGCGTTTGGCAAAGAAAATTGATTTTGAGTAAAATGAGTGCATTCGAGCATATGTGACATGGAACAACTTTCTAAGCATGGATTTTCATGTTTTCGAGCTTTTAACACATTTTCATCATGTTTGTCATTTTAACTGTATAAGCACGTCTGAAACGAGTTTTCAACATAGTACTGTGATATGCACTTGTTCAGAGTGGCAAAACACACTTTGTTTCACCGAGTGCATGAAAACAGCTTTCCTACGGCAGGAGCTCACTCAGCCAGTCCGTAAAGCCGTTTCAGCGGATAAAACAAGCGTGTAGCAAGGAAAATTGATTTTGAGTGAAATGAGTGCATTCGAGCATATGTGACATGGAACAACTTTCTAAGCAGGGATTTTCATGTTTTCGAGCTTTTAACACATTTTCATCATATTTGTCATTTTAACTGTATAAGCACGTCTGAAACGAGTTTTCAACGTACTACTGTGATATGCACTTGTTCAGAGTGGGAAAACACACTTTGTCACCGAGTGCATGAAAACAGCTTTCCTACGGCAGGAGCTCACTCAGCCAGTCTGTAAAGCCTTTTCAGCGGATAAAGCAAGCGTTTGGCAAAGAAAATTGATTTTGAGTAAAATGAGTGCATTCGAGCATATGTGACATGGAACAACTTTCTAAGCATGGATTTTCATGTTTTCGAGCTTTTAACACATTTTCATCATGTTTGTCATTTTAACTGTATAAGCACGTCTGAAACGAGTTTTCAACATAGTACTGTGATATGCACTTGTTCAGAGTGGCAAAACACACTTTGTTTCACCGAGTGCATGAAAACAGCTTTCCTACGGCAGGAGCTCACTCAGCCAGTCCGTAAAGCCGTTTCAGCGGATAAAACGCGTGGAGCAAGGAACATTGATTTTGAGTGAAATGAGTGCATTCGAGCATATGTGACATGGAACAACTTTCTAAGCATGGATTTTCATGTTTTCGGGCTTTTAACACATTTTCATCATATTTGTCATTTTAACTGTATAAGCACGTCTGAAACGAGTTTTCAACGTACTACTGTGATATGCACTTGTTCAGAGTGGGAAAACACACTTTGTCACCGAGTGCATGAAAACAGCTTTCCTACGGCAGGAGCTCACTCAGCCAGTCTGTAAAGACTTTTCAGCGGATAAAGCAAGCGTTTGGCAAAGAAAATTGATTTTGAGTAAAATGAGTGCATTCGAGCATATGTGACATGGAACAACTTTCTAAGCATGGATTTTCATGTTTTCGAGCTTTTAACACATTTTCATCATGTTTGTCATTTTAACTGTATAAGCACGTCTGAAACGAGTTTTCAACGTACTACTGTGATATGCACTTGTTCAGAGTGGCAAAACACACTTTGTTTCACCGAGTGCATGAAAACAGCTTTCCTACGGCAGGAGCTCACTCAGCCAGTCTGTAAAGCCTTTTCAGCGGATAAAGCAAGCGTTTGGCAAAGAAAATTGATCTTGAGTAAAATGAGTGCATTCGAGCATATGTGACATGGAGCAACTTTCTAAGCATGGATTTTCATGTTTTCGAGCTTTTAACACATTTTCATCATGTTTGTCATTTTAACTGTATAAGCACGTCTGAAACGAGTTTTCAACATAGTAATGTGATATGCACTTGTTCAGAGTGGCAAAACACACTTTGTTTCACCGAGTGCATGAAAACAGCTTTCCTACGGCAGGAGCTCACTCAGCCAGTCCGTAAAGCCGTTTCAGCGGATAAAACGCGTGGAGCAAGGAACATTGATTTTGAGTGAAATGAGTGCATTCGAGCATATGTGACATGGAACAACTTTCTAAGCATGGATTTTCATGTTTTCGTGCTTTTAACACATTTTCATCATATTTGTCATTTTAACTGTATAAGCACGTCTGAAACGAGTTTTCAACGTACTACTGTGATATGCACTTGTTCAGAGTGGGAAAACACACTTTGTCACCGAGTGCATGAAAACAGCTTTCCTACGGCAGGAGCTCACTCAGCCAGTCTGTAAAGCCTTTTCAGCGGATAAAGCAAGCGTTTGGCAAAGAAAATTGATTTTGAGTAAAATGAGTGCATTCGAGCATATGTGACATGGAACAACTTTCTAAGCATGGATTTTCATGTTTTCGAGCTTTTAACACATTTTCATCATGTTTGTCATTTTAACTGTATAAGCACGTCTGAAACGAGTTTTCAACATAGTACTGTGATATGCACTTGTTCAGAGTGGCAAAACACACTTTGTTTCACCGAGTGCATGAAAACAGCTTTCCTACGGCAGGAGCTCACTCAGCCAGTACGTAAAGCCGTTTCAGCGGATAAAACAAGCGTGTAGCAAGGAAAATTGATTTTGAGTGAAATGAGTGCATTCGAGCATCTGTGACATGGAACAACTTTCTAAGCAGGGATTTTCATGTTTTCGAGCTTTTAACACATTTTCATCATATTTGTCATTTTAACTGTATAAGCACGTCTGAAACGAGTTTTCAACGTACTACTGTGATATGCACTTGTTCAGAGTGGGAAAACACACTTTGTCACCGAGTGCATGAAAACAGCTTTCCTACGGCAGGAGCTCACTCAGCCAGTCTGTAAAGCCTTTTCAGCGGATAAAGCAAGCGTTTGGCAAAGAAAATTGATTTTGAGTAAAATGAGTGCATTCGAGCATATGTGACATGGAACAACTTTCTAAGCATGGATTTTCATGTTTTCGAGCTTTTAACACATTTTCATCATGTTTGTCATTTTAACTGTATAAGCACGTCTGAAACGAGTTTTCAACATAGTACTGTGATATGCACTTGTTCAGAGTGGCAAAACACACTTTGTTTCACCGAGTGCATGAAAACAGCTTTCCTACGGCAGGAGCTCACTCAGCCAGTCCGTAAAGCCGTTTCAGCGGATAAAACAAGCGTGTAGCAAGGAAAATTGATTTTGAGTGAAATGAGTGCATTCGAGCATATGTGACATGGAACAACTTTCTAAGCAGGGATTTTCATGTTTTCGAGCTTTTAACACATTTTCATCATATTTGTCATTTTAACTGTATAAGCACGTCTGAAACGAGTTTTCAACGTACTACTGTGATATGCACTTGTTCAGAGTGGGAAAACACACTTTGTCACCGAGTGCATGAAAACAGCTTTCCTACGGCAGGAGCTCACTCAGCCAGTCTGTAAAGCCTTTTCAGCGGATAAAGCAAGCGTTTGGCAAAGAAAATTGATTTTGAGTAAAATGAGTGCATTCGAGCATATGTGACATGGAACAACTTTCTAAGCATGGATTTTCATGTTTTCAAGCTTTTAACACATTTTCATCATGTTTGTCATTTTAACTGTATAAGCACGTCTGAAACGAGTTTTCAACATAGTACTGTGATATGCACTTGTTCAGAGTGGCAAAACACACTTTGTTTCACCGAGTGCATGAAAACAGCTTTCCTACGGCAGGAGCTCACTCAGCCAGTCCGTAAAGCCGTTTCAGCGGATAAAACGCGTGGAGCAAGGAACATTGATTTTGAGTGAAATGAGTGCATTCGAGCATATGTGACATGGAACAACTTTCTAAGCATGGATTTTCATGTTTTCGGGCTTTTAACACATTTTCATCATATTTGTCATTTTAACTGTATAAGCACGTCTGAAACGAGTTTTCAACGTACTACTGTGATATGCACTTGTTCAGAGTGGGAAAACACACTTTGTCACCGAGTGCATGAAAACAGCTTTCCTACGGCAGGAGCTCACTCAGCCAGTCTGTAAAGCCTTTTCAGCGGATAAAGCAAGCGTTTGGCAAAGAAAATTGATTTTGAGTAAAATGAGTGCATTCGAGCATATGTGACATGGAACAACTTTCTAAGCATGGATTTTCATGTTTTCGAGCTTTTAACACATTTTCATCATGTTTGTCATTTTAACTGTATAAGCACGTCTGAAACGAGTTTTCAACGTACTACTGTGATATGCACTTGTTCAGAGTGGCAAAACACACTTTGTTTCACCGAGTGCATGAAAACAGCTTTCCTACGGCAGGAGCTCACTCAGCCAGTCTGTAAAGCCTTTTCAGCGGATAAAGCAAGCGTTTGGCAAAGAAAATTGATTTTGAGTAAAATGAGTGCATTCGAGCATATGTGACATGGAGCAACTTTCTAAGCATGGATTTTCATGTTTTCGAGCTTTTAACACATTTTCATCATGTTTGTCATTTTAACTGTATAAGCACGTCTGAAACGAGTTTTCAACATAGTAATGTGATATGCACTTGTTCAGAGTGGCAAAACACACTTTGTTTCACCGAGTGCATGAAAACAGCTTTCCTACGGCAGGAGCTCACTCAGCCAGTCCGTAAAGCCGTTTCAGCGGATAAAACGCGTGGAGCAAGGAACATTGATTTTGAGTGAAATGAGTGCATTCGAGCATATGTGACATGGAACAACTTTCTAAGCATGGATTTTCATGTTTTCGTGCTTTTAACACATTTTCATCATATTTGTCATTTTAACTGTATAAGCACGTCTGAAACGAGTTTTCAACGTACTACTGTGATATGCACTTGTTCAGAGTGGGAAAACACACTTTGTCACCGAGTGCATGAAAACAGCTTTCCTACGGCAGGAGCTCACTCAGCCAGTCTGTAAAGCCTTTTCAGCGGATAAAGCAAGCGTTTGGCAAAGAAAATTGATTTTGAGTAAAATGAGTGCATTCGAGCATATGTGACATGGAACAACTTTCTAAGCATGGATTTTCATGTTTTCGAGCTTTTAACACATTTTCATCATGTTTGTCATTTTAACTGTATAAGCACGTCTGAAACGAGTTTTCAACATAGTACTGTGATATGCACTTGTTCAGAGTGGCAAAACACACTTTGTTTCACCGAGTGCATGAAAACAGCTTTCCTACGGCAGGAGCTCACTCAGCCAGTACGTAAAGCCGTTTCAGCGGATAAAACAAGCGTGTAGCAAGGAAAATTGATTTTGAGTGAAATGAGTGCATTCGAGCATCTGTGACATGGAACAACTTTCTAAGCAGGGATTTTCATGTTTTCGAGCTTTTAACACATTTTCATCATATTTGTCATTTTAACTGTATAAGCACGTCTGAAACGAGTTTTCAACGTACTACTGTGATATGCACTTGTTCAGAGTGGGAAAACACACTTTGTCACCGAGTGCATGAAAACAGCTTTCCTACGGCAGGAGCTCACTCAGCCAGTCTGTAAAGCCTTTTCAGCGGATAAAGCAAGCGTTTGGCAAAGAAAATTGATTTTGAGTAAAATGAGTGCATTCGAGCATATGTGACATGGAACAACTTTCTAAGCATGGATTTTCATGTTTTCGAGCTTTTAACACATTTTCATCATGTTTGTCATTTTAACTGTATAAGCACGTCTGAAACGAGTTTTCAACATAGTACTGTGATATGCACTTGTTCAGAGTGGCAAAACACACTTTGTTTCACCGAGTGCATGAAAACAGCTTTCCTACGGCAGGAGCTCACTCAGCCAGTCCGTAAAGCCGTTTCAGCGGATAAAACAAGCGTGTAGCAAGGAAAATTGATTTTGAGTGAAATGAGTGCATTCGAGCATCTGTGACATGGAACAACTTTCTAAGCAGGGATTTTCATGTTTTCGAGCTTTTAACACATTTTCATCATATTTGTCATTTTAACTGTATAAGCACGTCTGAAACGAGTTTTCAACATAGTACTGTGATATTCACTTGTTCAGAGTGGCAAAACACACTTTGTTTCACCGAGTGCATGAAAACAGCTTTCCTACGGCAGGAGCTCACTCAGCCAGTCCGTAAAGCCGCTTCAGCGGATAAAAAAGCGTGTAGCAAGGAAAATTGATTTTGAGTGAAATGAGTGCATTCGAGCATATGTGACATGGAACAACTTTCTAAGCATGGGTTTTCATGTTTTCGAGCTTTTAACACATTTTCATCATGTTTGTCATTTTAACTGTATAAGCACGTCTGAAACGAGTTTTCAACATTGTCCTGTGATATGCACTTGTTCAGACTGGCAAAACACACTTTGTTTCACCGAGTGCATGAAAACAGCTTTCCTACGGCAGGAGCTCACTCAGCCAGTCCGTAAAGCCGTTTCAGCGGATAAAACAAGCGTGTAGCAAGGAAAATTGATTTTGAGTGAAATGAGTGCATTCGAGCATATGTGACATGGAACAACTTTCTAAGCAGGGATTTTCATGTTTTCGAGCTTTTAACACATTTTCATCATATTTGTCATTTTAACTGTATAAGCACGTCTGAAACGAGTTTTCAACGTACTACTGTGATATGCACTTGTTCAGAGTGGGAAAACACACTTTGTCACCGAGTGCATGAAAACAGCTTTCCTACGGCAGGAGCTCACTCAGCCAGTCTGTAAAGCCTTTTCAGCGGATAAAGCAAGCGTTTGGCAAAGAAAATTGATTTTGAGTAAAATGAGTGCATTCGAGCATATGTGACATGGAACAACTTTCTAAGCATGGATTTTCATGTTTTCGAGCTTTTAACACATTTTCATCATGTTTGTCATTTTAACTGTATAAGCACGTCCGAAACGAGTTTTCAACGTACTACTGTGATATGCACTTGTTCAGAGTGGCAAAACACACTTTGTTTCACCGAGTGCATGAAAACAGCTTTCCTACGGCAGGAGCTCACTCAGCCAGTCTGTAAAGCCTTTTCAGCGGATAAAGCAAGCGTTTGGCAAAGAAAATTGATTTTGAGTAAAATGAGTGCATTCGAGCATATGTGACATGGAACAACTTTCTAAGCATGGATTTTCATGTTTTCGAGCTTTTAACACATTTTCATCATGTTTGTCATTTTAACTGTATAAGCACGTCTGAAACGAGTTTTCAACATAGTAATGTGATATGCACTTGTTCAGAGTGGCAAAACACACTTTGTTTCACCGAGTGCATGAAAACAGCTTTCCTACGGCAGGAGCTCACTCAGCCAGTCCGTAAAGCCGTTTCAGCGGATAAAACGCGTGGAGCAAGGAACATTGATTTTGAGTGAAATGAGTGCATTCGAGCATCTGTGACATGGAACAACTTTCTAAGCAGGGATTTTCATGTTTTCGGGCTTTTAACACATTTTCATCATATTTGTCATTTTAACTGTATAAGCACGTCTGAAACGAGTTTTCAACGTACTACTGTGATATGCACTTGTTCAGAGTGGGAAAACACACTTTGTCACCGAGTGCATGAAAACAGCTTTCCTACGGCAGGAGCTCACTCAGCCAGTCTGTAAAGCCTTTTCAGCGGATAAAGCAAGCGTTTGGCAAAGAAAATTGATTTTGAGTAAAATGAGTGCATTCGAGCATATGTGACATGGAACAACTTTCTAAGCATGGATTTTCATGTTTTCGAGCTTTTAACACATTTTCATCATGTTTGTCATTTTAACTGTATAAGCACGTCTGAAACGAGTTTTCATCATTGTACTGTGATATGCACTTGTTCAGACTGGCAAAACACACTTTGTTTCACCGAGTGCATGAAAACAGCTTTCCTACGGCAGGAGCTCACTCAGCCAGTCCGTAAAGCCGTTTCAGCGGATAAAACAAGCGTGTAGCAAGGAAAATTGATTTTGAGTGAAATGAGTGCATTCGAGCATATGTGACATGGAACAACTTTCTAAGCAGGGATTTTCATGTTTTCGAGCTTTTAACACATTTTCATCATATTTGTCATTTTAACTGTATAAGCACGTCTGAAACGAGTTTTCAACGTACTACTGTGATATGCACTTGTTCAGAGTGGGAAAACACACTTTGTCACCGAGTGCATGAAAACAGCTTTCCTACGGCAGGAGCTCACTCAGCCAGTCTGTAAAGCCTTTTCAGCGGATAAAGAAAGCGTTTGGCAAAGAAAATTGATTTTGAGTAAAATGAGTGCATTCGAGCATATGTGACATGGAACAACTTTCTAAGCATGGATTTTCATGTTTTCGAGCTTTTAACACATTTTCATCATGTTTGTCATTTTAACTGTATAAGCACGTCTGAAACGAGTTTTCAACATAGTACTGTGATATGCACTTGTTCAGAGTGGCAAAACACACTTTGTTTCACCGAGTGCATGAAAACAGCTTTCCTACGGCAGGAGCTCACTCAGCCAGTCCGTAAAGCCGTTTCAGCGGATAAAACGCGTGGAGCAAGGAACATTGATTTTGAGTGAAATGAGTGCATTCGAGCATATGTGACACGGAACAACTTTCTAAGCATGGATTTTCATGTTTTCGGGCTTTTAACACATTTTCATCATATTTGTCATTTTAACTGTATAAGCACGTCTGAAACGAGTTTTCAACGTACTACTGTGATATGCACTTGTTCAGAGTGGGAAAACACACTTTGTCACCGAGTGCATGAAAACAGCTTTCCTACGGCAGGAGCTCACTCAGCCAGTCTGTAAAGCCTTTTCAGCGGATAAAGCAAGCGTTTGGCAAAGAAAATTGATTTTGAGTAAAATGAGTGCATTCGAGCATATGTGACATGGAACAACTTTCTAAGCATGGATTTTCATGTTTTCGAGCTTTTAACACATTTTCATCATGTTTGTCATTTTAACTGTATAAGCACGTCTGAAACGAGTTTTCAACATTGTACTGTGATATGCACTTGTTCAGACTGGCAAAACACACTTTGTTTCACCGAGTGCATGAAAACAGCTTTCCTACGGCAGGAGCTCACTCAGCCAGTCCGTAAAGCCGTTTCAGCGGATAAAACAAGCGTGTAGCAAGGAAAATTGATTTTGAGTGAAATGAGTGCATTCGAGCATATGTGACATGGAACAACTTTCTAAGCAGGGATTTTCATGTTTTCGAGCTTTTAACACATTTTCATCATATTTGTCATTTTAACTGTATAAGCACGTCTGAAACGAGTTTTCAACGTACTACTGTGATATGCACTTGTTCAGAGTGGGAAAACACACTTTGTCACCGAGTGCATGAAAACAGCTTTCCTACGGCAGGAGCTCACTCAGCCAGTCTGTAAAGCCTTTTCAGCGGATAAAGCAAGCGTTTGGCAAAGAAAATTGATTTTGAGTAAAATGAGTGCATCCGAGCATATGTGACATGGAACAACTTTCTAAGCATGGATTTTCATGTTTTCGAGCTTTTAACACATTTTCATCATGTTTGTCATTTTAACTGTATAAGCACGTCTGAAACGAGTTTTCAACATAGTACTGTGATATGCACTTGTTCAGAGTGGCAAAACACACTTTGTTTCACCGAGTGCATGAAAACAGCTTTCCTACGGCAGGAGCTCACTCAGCCAGTCCGTAAAGCCGTTTCAGCGGATAAAACGCGTGGAGCAAGGAACATTGATTTTGAGTGAAATGAGTGCATTCGAGCATATGTGACATGGAACAACTTTCTAAGCAGGGATTTTCATGTTTTCGAGCTTTTAACACATTTTCATCATGTTTGTCATTTTAACTGTATAAGCACGTCTGAAACGAGTTTTCAACATAGTACTGTGATATGCACTTGTTCAGAGTGGCAAAACACACTTTGTTTCACCGAGTGCATGAAAACAGCTTTCCTACGGCAGGAGCTCACTCAGCCAGTCCGTAAAGCCGTTTCAGCGGATAAAACGCGTGGAGCAAGGAACATTGATTTTGAGTGAAATGAGTGCATTCGAGCATATGTGACATGGAACAACTTTCTAAGCATGGATTTTCATGTTTTCGGGCTTTTAACACATTTTCATCATATTTGTCATTTTAACTGTATAAGCACGTCTGAAACGAGTTTTCAACGTACTACTGTGATATGCACTTGTTCAGAGTGGGAAAACACACTTTGTCACCGAGTGCATGAAAACAGCTTTCCTACGGCAGGAGCTCACTCAGCCAGTCTGTAAAGCCTTTTCAGCGGATAAAGCAAGCGTTTGGCAAAGAAAATTGATTTTGAGTAAAATGAGTGCATTCGAGCATATGTGACATGGAACAACTTTCTAAGCATGGATTTTCATGTTTTCGAGCTTTTAACACATTTTCATCATGTTTGTCATTTTAACTGTATAAGCACGTCTGAAACGAGTTTTCAACATTGTACTGTGATATGCACTTGTTCAGAGTGGCAAAACACACTTTGTTTCACCGAGTGCATGAAAACAGCTTTCCTACGGCAGGAGCTCACTCAGCCAGTCCGTAAAGCCGTTTCAGCGGATAAAACAAGCGTGTAGCAAGGAAAATTGATTTTGAGTGAAATGAGTGCATTCGAGCATATGTGACATGGAACAACTTTCTAAGCAGGGATTTTCATGTTTTCGAGCTTTTAACACATTTTCATCATATTTGTCATTTTAACTGTATAAGCACGTCTGAAACGAGTTTTCAACGTACTACTGTGATATGCACTTGTTCAGAGTGGGAAAACACACTTTGTCACCGAGTGCATGAAAACAGCTTTCCTACGGCAGGAGCTCACTCAGCCAGTCTGTAAAGCCTTTTCAGCGGATAAAGCAAGCGTTTGGCAAAGAAAATTGATTTTGAGTAAAATGAGTGCATTCGAGCATATGTGACATGGAACAACTTTCTAAGCATGGATTTTCATGTTTTCGAGCTTTTAACACATTTTCATCATGTTTGTCATTTTAACTGTATAAGCACGTCTGAAACGAGTTTTCAACATAGTAATGTGATATGCACTTGTTCAGAGTGGCAAAACACACTTTGTTTCACCGAGTGCATGAAAACAGCTTTCCTACGGCAGGAGCTCACTCAGCCAGTCCGTAAAGCCGTTTCAGCGGATAAAACGCGTGGAGCAAGGAACATTGATTTTGAGTGAAATGAGTGCATTCGAGCATATGTGACATGGAACAACTTTCTAAGCAGGGATTTTCATGTTTTCGAGCTTTTAACACATTTTCATCATATTTGTCATTTTAACTGTATAAGCACGTCTGAAACGAGTTTTCAACGTACTACTGTGATATGCACTTGTTCAGAGTGGGAAAACACACTTTGTCACCGAGTGCATGAAAACAGCTTTCCTACGGCAGGAGCTCACTCAGCCAGTCTGTAAAGCCTTTTCAGCGGATAAAGCAAGCGTTTGGCAAAGAAAATTGATTTTGAGTAAAATGAGTGCATTCGAGCATATGTGACATGGAACAACTTTCTAAGCATGGATTTTCATGTTTTCGAGCTTTTAACACATTTTCATCATGTTTGTCATTTTAACTGTATAAGCACGTCTGAAACGAGTTTTCAACGTACTACTGTGATATGCACTTGTTCAGAGTGGCAAAACACACTTTGTTTCACCGAGTGCATGAAAACAGCTTTCCTACGGCAGGAGCTCACTCAGCCAGTCTGTAAAGCCTTTTCAGCGGATAAAGCAAGCGTTTGGCAAAGAAAATTGATTTTGAGTAAAATGAGTGCATTCGAGCATATGTGACATGGAGCAACTTTCTAAGCATGGATTTTCATGTTTTCGAGCTTTTAACACATTTTCATCATGTTTGTCATTTTAACTGTATAAGCACGTCTGAAACGAGTTTTCAACATAGTAATGTGATATGCACTTGTTCAGAGTGGCAAAACACACTTTGTTTCACCGAGTGCATGAAAACAGCTTTCCTACGGCAGGAGCTCACTCAGCCAGTCCGTAAAGCCGTTTCAGCGGATAAAACGCGTGGAGCAAGGAACATTGATTTTGAGTGAAATGAGTGCATTCGAGCATATGTGACATGGAACAACTTTCTAAGCATGGATTTTCATGTTTTCGTGCTTTTAACACATTTTCATCATATTTGTCATTTTAACTGTATAAGCACGTCTGAAACGAGTTTTCAACGTACTACTGTGATATGCACTTGTTCAGAGTGGGAAAACACACTTTGTCACCGAGTGCATGAAAACAGCTTTCCTACGGCAGGAGCTCACTCAGCCAGTCTGTAAAGCCTTTTCAGCGGATAAAGCAAGCGTTTGGCAAAGAAAATTGATTTTGAGTAAAATGAGTGCATTCGAGCATATGTGACATGGAACAACTTTCTAAGCATGGATTTTCATGTTTTCGAGCTTTTAACACATTTTCATCATGTTTGTCATTTTAACTGTATAAGCACGTCTGAAACGAGTTTTCAACATAGTACTGTGATATGCACTTGTTCAGAGTGGCAAAACACACTTTGTTTCACCGAGTGCATGAAAACAGCTTTCCTACGGCAGGAGCTCACTCAGCCAGTACGTAAAGCCGTTTCAGCGGATAAAACAAGCGTGTAGCAAGGAAAATTGATTTTGAGTGAAATGAGTGCATTCGAGCATCTGTGACATGGAACAACTTTCTAAGCAGGGATTTTCATGTTTTCGAGCTTTTAACACATTTTCATCATATTTGTCATTTTAACTGTATAAGCACGTCTGAAACGAGTTTTCAACGTACTACTGTGATATGCACTTGTTCAGAGTGGGAAAACACACTTTGTCACCGAGTGCATGAAAACAGCTTTCCTACGGCAGGAGCTCACTCAGCCAGTCTGTAAAGCCTTTTCAGCGGATAAAGCAAGCGTTTGGCAAAGAAAATTGATTTTGAGTAAAATGAGTGCATTCGAGCATATGTGACATGGAACAACTTTCTAAGCATGGATTTTCATGTTTTCGAGCTTTTAACACATTTTCATCATGTTTGTCATTTTAACTGTATAAGCACGTCTGAAACGAGTTTTCAACATAGTACTGTGATATGCACTTGTTCAGAGTGGCAAAACACACTTTGTTTCACCGAGTGCATGAAAACAGCTTTCCTACGGCAGGAGCTCACTCAGCCAGTCCGTAAAGCCGTTTCAGCGGATAAAACAAGCGTGTAGCAAGGAAAATTGATTTTGAGTGAAATGAGTGCATTCGAGCATCTGTGACATGGAACAACTTTCTAAGCAGGGATTTTCATGTTTTCGAGCTTTTAACAAATTTTCATCATATTTGTCATTTTAACTGTATAAGCACGTCTGAAACGAGTTTTCAACATAGTACTGTGATATTCACTTGTTCAGAGTGGCAAAACACACTGTGTTTCACCGAGTGCATGAAAACAGCTTTCCTACGGCAGGAGCTCACTCAGCCAGTCCGTAAAGCCGCTTCAGCGGATAAAAAAGCGTGTAGCAAGGAAAATTGATTTTGAGTGAAATGAGTGCATTCGAGCATATGTGACATGGAACAACTTTCTAAGCATGGGTTTTCATGTTTTCGAGCTTTTAACACATTTTCATCATGTTTGTCATTTTAACTGTATAAGCACGTCTGAAACGAGTTTTCAACATTGTCCTGTGATATGCACTTGTTCAGACTGGCAAAACACACTTTGTTTCACCGAGTGCATGAAAACAGCTTTCCTACGGCAGGAGCTCACTCAGCCAGTCCGTAAAGCCGTTTCAGCGGATAAAACAAGCGTGTAGCAAGGAAAATTGATTTTGAGTGAAATGAGTGCATTCGAGCATATGTGACATGGAACAACTTTCTAAGCAGGGATTTTCATGTTTTCGAGCTTTTAACACATTTTCATCATATTTGTCATTTTAACTGTATAAGCACGTCTGAAACGAGTTTTCAACGTACTACTGTGATATGCACTTGTTCAGAGTGGGAAAACACACTTTGTCACCGAGTGCATGAAAACAGCTTTCCTACGGCAGGAGCTCACTCAGCCAGTCTGTAAAGCCTTTTCAGCGGATAAAGCAAGCGTTTGGCAAAGAAAATTGATTTTGAGTAAAATGAGTGCATTCGAGCATATGTGAAATGGAACAACTTTCTAAGCATGGATTTTCATGTTTTCGAGCTTTTAACACATTTTCATCATGTTTGTCATTTTAACTGTATAAGCACGTCTGAAACGAGTTTTCAACATAGTACTGTGATATGCACTTGTTCAGAGTGGCAAAACACACTTTGTTTCACCGAGTGCATGAAAACAGCTTTCCTACGGCAGGAGCTCACTCAGCCAGTCCGTAAAGCCGTTTCAGCGGATAAAACAAGCGTGTAGCAAGGAAAATTGATTTTGAGTGAAATGAGTGCATTCGAGCATATGTGACATGGAACAACTTTCTAAGCAGGGATTTTCATGTTTTCGAGCTTTTAACACATTTTCATCATATTTGTCATTTTAACTGTATAAGCACGTCTGAAACGAGTTTTCAACGTACTACTGTGATATGCACTTGTTCAGAGTGGGAAAACACACTTTGTCACCGAGTGCATGAAAACAGCTTTCCTACGGCAGGAGCTCACTCAGCCAGTCTGTAAAGCCTTTTCAGCGGATAAAGCAAGCGTTTGGCAAAGAAAATTGATTTTGAGTAAAATGAGTGCATTCGAGCATATGTGACATGGAACAACTTTCTAAGCATGGATTTTCATGTTTTCGAGCTTTTAACACATTTTCATCATGTTTGTCATTTTAACTGTATAAGCACGTCTGAAACGAGTTTTCAACATAGTACTGTGATATGCACTTGTTCAGAGTGGCAAAACACACTTTGTTTCACCGAGTGCATGAAAACAGCTTTCCTACGGCAGGAGCTCACTCAGCCAGTCCGTAAAGCCGTTTCAGCGGATAAAACGCGTGGAGCAAGGAACATTGATTTTGAGTGAAATGAGTGCATTCGAGCATATGTGACATGGAACAACTTTCTAAGCATGGATTTTCATGTTTTCGGGCTTTTAACACATTTTCATCATATTTGTCATTTTAACTGTATAAGCACGTCTGAAACGAGTTTTCAACGTACTACTGTGATATGCACTTGTTCAGAGTGGGAAAACACACTTTGTCACCGAGTGCATGAAAACAGCTTTCCTACGGCAGGAGCTCACTCAGCCAGTCTGTAAAGCCTTTTCAGCGGATAAAGCAAGCGTTTGGCAAAGAAAATTGATTTTGAGTAAAATGAGTGCATTCGAGCATATGTGACATGGAACAACTTTCTAAGCATGGATTTTCATGTTTTCGAGCTTTTAACACATTTTCATCATGTTTGTCATTTTAACTGTATAAGCACGTCTGAAACGAGTTTTCAACGTACTACTGTGATATGCACTTGTTCAGAGTGGCAAAACACACTTTGTTTCACCGAGTGCATGAAAACAGCTTTCCTACGGCAGGAGCTCACTCAGCCAGTCCGTAAAGCCGTTTCAGCGGATAAAACAAGCGTGTAGCAAGGAAAATTGATTTTGAGTGAAATGAGTGCATTCGAGCATATGTGACATGGAACAACTTTCTAAGCAGGGATTTTCATGTTTTCGAGCTTTTAACACATTTTCATCATATTTGTCATTTTAACTGTATAAGCACGTCTGAAACGAGTTTTCAACGTACTACTGTGATATGCACTTGTTCAGAGTGGGAAAACACACTTTGTCACCGAGTGCATGAAAACAGCTTTCCTACGGCAGGAGCTCACTCAGCCAGTCTGTAAAGCCTTTTCAGCGGATAAAGCAAGCGTTTGGCAAAGAAAATTGATTTTGAGTAAAATGAGTGCATCCGAGCATATGTGACATGGAACAACTTTCTAAGCATGGATTTTCATGTTTTCGAGCTTTTAACACATTTTCATCATGTTTGTCATTTTAACTGTATAAGCACGTCTGAAACGAGTTTTCAACATAGTACTGTGATATGCACTTGTTCAGAGTGGCAAAACACACTTTGTTTCACCGAGTGCATGAAAACAGCTTTCCTACGGCAGGAGCTCACTCAGCCAGTCCGTAAAGCCGTTTCAGCGGATAAAACGCGTGGAGCAAGGAACATTGATTTTGAGTGAAATGAGTGCATTCGAGCATATGTGACATGGAACAACTTTCTAAGCAGGGATTTTCATGTTTTCGAGCTTTTAACACATTTTCATCATGTTTGTCATTTTAACTGTATAAGCACGTCTGAAACGAGTTTTCAACATAGTACTGTGATATGCACTTGTTCAGAGTGGCAAAACACACTTTGTTTCACCGAGTGCATGAAAACAGCTTTCCTACGGCAGGAGCTCACTCAGCCAGTCCGTAAAGCCGTTTCAGCGGATAAAACGCGTGGAGCAAGGAACATTGATTTTGAGTGAAATGAGTGCATTCGAGCATATGTGACATGGAACAACTTTCTAAGCATGGATTTTCATGTTTTCGGGCTTTTAACACATTTTCATCATATTTGTCATTTTAACTGTATAAGCACGTCTGAAACGAGTTTTCAACGTACTACTGTGATATGCACTTGTTCAGAGTGGGAAAACACACTTTGTCACCGAGTGCATGAAAACAGCTTTCCTACGGCAGGAGCTCACTCAGCCAGTCTGTAAAGCCTTTTCAGCGGATAAAGCAAGCGTTTGGCAAAGAAAATTGATTTTGAGTAAAATGAGTGCATTCGAGCATATGTGACATGGAACAACTTTCTAAGCATGGATTTTCATGTTTTCGAGCTTTTAACACATTTTCATCATGTTTGTCATTTTAACTGTATAAGCACGTCTGAAACGAGTTTTCAACATTGTACTGTGATATGCACTTGTTCAGAGTGGCAAAACACACTTTGTTTCACCGAGTGCATGAAAACAGCTTTCCTACGGCAGGAGCTCACTCAGCCAGTCCGTAAAGCCGTTTCAGCGGATAAAACAAGCATGTAGCAAGGAAAATTGATTTTGAGTGAAATGAGTGCATTCGAGCATATGTGACATGGAACAACTTTCTAAGCAGGGATTTTCATGTTTTCGAGCTTTTAACACATTTTCATCATATTTGTCATTTTAACTGTATAAGCACGTCTGAAACGAGTTTTCAACGTACTACTGTGATATGCACTTGTTCAGAGTGGGAAAACACACTTTGTCACCGAGTGCATGAAAACAGCTTTCCTACGGCAGGAGCTCACTCAGCCAGTCTGTAAAGCCTTTTCAGCGGATAAAGCAAGCGTTTGGCAAAGAAAATTGATTTTGAGTAAAATGAGTGCATTCGAGCATATGTGACATGGAACAACTTTCTAAGCATGGATTTTCATGTTTTCGAGCTTTTAACACATTTTCATCATGTTTGTCATTTTAACTGTATAAGCACGTCTGAAACGAGTTTTCAACATAGTAATGTGATATGCACTTGTTCAGAGTGGCAAAACACACTTTGTTTCACCGAGTGCATGAAAACAGCTTTCCTACGGCAGGAGCTCACTCAGCCAGTCCGTAAAGCCGTTTCAGCGGATAAAACGCGTGGAGCAAGGAACATTGATTTTGAGTGAAATGAGTGCATTCGAGCATATGTGACATGGAACAACTTTCTAAGCAGGGATTTTCATGTTTTCGAGCTTTTAACACATTTTCATCATATTTGTCATTTTAACTGTATAAGCACGTCTGAAACGAGTTTTCAACGTACTACTGTGATATGCACTTGTTCAGAGTGGGAAAACACACTTTGTCACCGAGTGCATGAAAACAGCTTTCCTACGGCAGGAGCTCACTCAGCCAGTCTGTAAAGCCTTTTCAGCGGATAAAGCAAGCGTTTGGCAAAGAAAATTGATTTTGAGTAAAATGAGTGCATTCGAGCATATGTGACATGGAACAACTTTCTAAGCATGGATTTTCATGTTTTCGAGCTTTTAACACATTTTCATCATGTTTGTCATTTTAACTGTATAAGCACGTCTGAAACGAGTTTTCAACATAGTACTGTGATATGCACTTGTTCAGAGTGGCAAAACACACTTTGTTTCACCGAGTGCATGAAAACAGCTTTCCTACGGCAGGAGCTCACTCAGCCAGTCCGTAAAGCCGTTTCAGCGGATAAAACGCCTGGAGCAAGGAACATTGATTTTGAGTGAAATGAGTGCATTCGAGCATATGTGACATGGAACAACTTTCTAAGCATGGATTTTCATGTTTTCGGGCTTTTAACACATTTTCATCATATTTGTCATTTTAACTGTATAAGCACGTCTGAAACGAGTTTTCAACGTACTACTGTGATATGCACTTGTTCAGAGTGGGAAAACACACTTTGTCACCGAGTGCATGAAAACAGCTTTCCTACGGCAGGAGCTCACTCAGCCAGTCTGTAAAGCCTTTTCAGCGGATAAAGCAAGCGTTTGGCAAAGAAAATTGATTTTGAGTAAAATGAGTGCATTCGAGCATATGTGACATGGAACAACTTTCTAAGCATGGATTTTCATGTTTTCGAGCTTTTAACACATTTTCATCATGTTTGTCATTTTAACTGTATAAGCACGTCTGAAACGAGTTTTCAACGTACTACTGTGATATGCACTTGTTCAGAGTGGCAAAACACACTTTGTTTCACCGAGTGCATGAAAACAGCTTTCCTACGGCAGGAGCTCACTCAGCCAGTCTGTAAAGCCTTTTCAGCGGATAAAGCAAGCGTTTGGCAAAGAAAATTGATTTTGAGTAAAATGAGTGCATTCGAGCATATGTGACATGGAGCAACTTTCTAAGCATGGATTTTCATGTTTTCGAGCTTTTAACACATTTTCATCATGTTTGTCATTTTAACTGTATAAGCACGTCTGAAACGAGTTTTCAACATAGTAATGTGATATGCACTTGTTCAGAGTGGCAAAACACACTTTGTTTCACCGAGTGCATGAAAACAGCTTTCCTACGGCAGGAGCTCACTCAGCCAGTCCGTAAAGCCGTTTCAGCGGATAAAACGCGTGGAGCAAGGAACATTGATTTTGAGTGAAATGAGTGCATTCGAGCATATGTGACATGGAACAACTTTCTAAGCATGGATTTTCATGTTTTCGGGCTTTTAACACATTTTCATCATATTTGTCATTTTAACTGTATAAGCACGTCTGAAACGAGTTTTCAACGTACTACTGTGATATGCACTTGTTCAGAGTGGGAAAACACACTTTGTCACCGAGTGCATGAAAACAGCTTTCCTACGGCAGGAGCTCACTCAGCCAGTCTGTAAAGCCTTTTCAGCGGATAAAGCAAGCGTTTGGCAAAGAAAATTGATTTTGAGTAAAATGAGTGCATTCGAGCATATGTGACATGGAACAACTTTCTAAGCATGGATTTTCATGTTTTCGAGCTTTTAACACATTTTCATCATGTTTGTCATTTTAACTGTATAAGCACGTCTGAAACGAGTTTTCAACATAGTACTGTGATATGCACTTGTTCAGAGTGGCAAAACACACTTTGTTTCACCGAGTGCATGAAAACAGCTTTCCTACGGCAGGAGCTCACTCAGCCAGTACGTAAAGCCGTTTCAGCGGATAAAACAAGCGTGTAGCAAGGAAAATTGATTTTGAGTGAAATGAGTGCATTCGAGCATCTGTGACATGGAACAACTTTCTAAGCAGGGATTTTCATGTTTTCGAGCTTTTAACACATTTTCATCATATTTGTCATTTTAACTGTATAAGCACGTCTGAAACGAGTTTTCAACGTACTACTGTGATATGCACTTGTTCAGAGTGGGAAAACACACTTTGTCACCGAGTGCATGAAAACAGCTTTCCTACGGCAGGAGCTCACTCAGCCAGTCTGTAAAGCCTTTTCAGCGGATAAAGCAAGCGTTTGGCAAAGAAAATTGATTTTGAGTAAAATGAGTGCATTCGAGCATATGTGACATGGAACAACTTTCTAAGCATGGATTTTCATGTTTTCGAGCTTTTAACACATTTTCATCATGTTTGTCATTTTAACTGTATAAGCACGTCTGAAACGAGTTTTCAACATAGTACTGTGATATGCACTTGTTCAGAGTGGCAAAACACACTTTGTTTCACCGAGTGCATGAAAACAGCTTTCCTACGGCAGGAGCTCACTCAGCCAGTCCGTAAAGCCGTTTCAGCGGATAAAACAAGCGTGTAGCAAGGAAAATTGATTTTGAGTGAAATGAGTGCATTCGAGCATCTGTGACATGGAACAACTTTCTAAGCAGGGATTTTCATGTTTTCGAGCTTTTAACAAATTTTCATCATATTTGTCATTTTAACTGTATAAGCACGTCTGAAACGAGTTTTCAACATAGTACTGTGATATTCACTTGTTCAGAGTGGCAAAACACACTGTGTTTCACCGAGTGCATGAAAACAGCTTTCCTACGGCAGGAGCTCACTCAGCCAGTCCGTAAAGCCGCTTCAGCGGATAAAAAAGCGTGTAGCAAGGAAAATTGATTTTGAGTGAAATGAGTGCATTCGAGCATATGTGACATGGAACAACTTTCTAAGCATGGGTTTTCATGTTTTCGAGCTTTTAACACATTTTCATCATGTTTGTCATTTTAACTGTATAAGCACGTCTGAAACGAGTTTTCAACATTGTCCTGTGATATGCACTTGTTCAGACTGGCAAAACACACTTTGTTTCACCGAGTGCATGAAAACAGCTTTCCTACGGCAGGAGCTCACTCAGCCAGTCCGTAAAGCCGTTTCAGCGGATAAAACAAGCGTGTAGCAAGGAAAATTGATTTTGAGTGAAATGAGTGCATTCGAGCATATGTGACATGGAACAACTTTCTAAGCAGGGATTTTCATGTTTTCGAGCTTTTAACACATTTTCATCATATTTGTCATTTTAACTGTATAAGCACGTCTGAAACGAGTTTTCAACGTACTACTGTGATATGCACTTGTTCAGAGTGGGAAAACACACTTTGTCACCGAGTGCATGAAAACAGCTTTCCTACGGCAGGAGCTCACTCAGCCAGTCTGTAAAGCCTTTTCAGCGGATAAAGCAAGCGTTTGGCAAAGAAAATTGATTTTGAGTAAAATGAGTGCATTCGAGCATATGTGACATGGAACAACTTTCTAAGCATGGATTTTCATGTTTTCGAGCTTTTAACACATTTTCATCATGTTTGTCATTTTAACTGTATAAGCACGTCTGAAACGAGTTTTCAACATAGTACTGTGATATGCACTTGTTCAGAGTGGCAAAACACACTTTGTTTCACCGAGTGCATGAAAACAGCTTTCCTACGGCAGGAGCTCACTCAGCCAGTCCGTAAAGCCGTTTCAGCGGATAAAACAAGCGTGTAGCAAGGAAAATTGATTTTGAGTGAAATGAGTGCATTCGAGCATATGTGACATGGAACAACTTTCTAAGCAGGGATTTTCATGTTTTCGAGCTTTTAACACATTTTCATCATATTTGTCATTTTAACTGTATAAGCACGTCTGAAACGAGTTTTCAACGTACTACTGTGATATGCACTTGTTCAGAGTGGGAAAACACACTTTGTCACCGAGTGCATGAAAACAGCTTTCCTACGGCAGGAGCTCACTCAGCCAGTCTGTAAAGCCTTTTCAGCGGATAAAGCAAGCGTTTGGCAAAGAAAATTGATTTTGAGTAAAATGAGTGCATTCGAGCATATGTGACATGGAACAACTTTCTAAGCATGGATTTTCATGTTTTCGGGCTTTTAACACATTTTCATCATATTTGTCATTTTAACTGTATAAGCACGTCTGAAACGAGTTTTCAACGTACTACTGTGATATGCACTTGTTCAGAGTGGGAAAACACACTTTGTCACCGAGTGCATGAAAACAGCTTTCCTACGGCAGGAGCTCACTCAGCCAGTCTGTAAAGCCTTTTCAGCGGATAAAGCACGCGTGTAGCAAGGAAAATTGATTTTGAGTGAAATGAGTGCATTCGAGCATATGTGACATGGAACAACTTTCTAAGCAGGGATTTTCATGTTTTCGAGCTTTTAACACATTTTCATCATATTTGTCATTTTAACTGTATAAGCACGTCTGAAACGAGTTTTCAACGTACTACTGTGATATGCACTTGTTCAGAGTGGGAAAACACACTTTGTCACCGAGTGCATGAAAACAGCTTTCCTACGGCAGGAGCTCACTCAGCCAGTCTGTAAAGCCTTTTCAGCGGATAAAGCAAGCGTTTGGCAAAGAAAATTGATTTTGAGTAAAATGAGTGCATTCGAGCATATGTGACATGGAACAACTTTCTAAGCATGGATTTTCATGTTTTCGGGCTTTTAACACATTTTCATCATATTTGTCATTTTAACTGTATAAGCACGTCTGAAACGAGTTTTCAACGTACTACTGTGATATGCACTTGTTCAGAGTGGGAAAACACACTTTGTCACCGAGTGCATGAAAACAGCTTTCCTACGGCAGGAGCTCACTCAGCCAGTCTGTAAAGCCTTTTCAGCGGATAAAGCACGCGTTTGGCAAAGAAAATTGATTTTGAGTAAAATGAGTGCATTCGAGCATATGTGACATGGAACAACTTTCTAAGCATGGATTTTCATGTTTTCGAGCTTTTAACACATTTTCATCATGTTTGTCATTTTAACTGTATAAGCACGTCTGAAACGAGTTTTCAACATAGTACTGTGATATGCACTTGTTCAGAGTGGCAAAACACACTTTGTTTCACCGAGTGCATGAAAACAGCTTTCCTACGGCAGGAGCTCACTCAGCCAGTCCGTAAAGCCGTTTCAGCGGATAAAACGCGTGGAGCAAGGAACATTGATTTTGAGTGAAATGAGTGCATTCGAGCATATGTGACATGGAACAACTTTCTAAGCAGGGATTTTCATGTTTTCGAGCTTTTAACACATTTTCATCATGTTTGTCATTTTAACTGTATAAGCACGTCTGAAACGAGTTTTCAACATAGTACTGTGATATGCACTTGTTCAGAGTGGCAAAACACACTTTGTTTCACCGAGTGCATGAAAACAGCTTTCCTACGGCAGGAGCTCACTCAGCCAGTCCGTAAAGCCGTTTCAGCGGATAAAACGCGTGGAGCAAGGAACATTGATTTTGAGTGAAATGAGTGCATTCGAGCATATGTGACAAGGAACAACTTTCTAAGCATGGATTTTCATGTTTTCGGGCTTTTAACACATTTTCATCATATTTGTCATTTTAACTGTATAAGCACGTCTGAAACGAGTTTTCAACGTACTACTGTGATATGCACTTGTTCAGAGTGGGAAAACACACTTTGTCACCGAGTGCATGAAAACAGCTTTCCTACGGCAGGAGCTCACTCAGCCAGTCTGTAAAGCCTTTTCAGCGGATAAAGCAAGCGTTTGGCAAAGAAAATTGATTTTGAGTAAAATGAGTGCATTCGAGCATATGTGACATGGAACAACTTTCTAAGCATGGATTTTCATGTTTTCGAGCTTTTAACACATTTTCATCATGTTTGTCATTTTAACTGTATAAGCACGTCTGAAACGAGTTTTCAACATTGTACTGTGATATGCACTTGTTCAGAGTGGCAAAACACACTTTGTTTCACCGAGTGCATGAAAACAGCTTTCCTACGGCAGGAGCTCACTCAGCCAGTCCGTAAAGCCGTTTCAGCGGATAAAACAAGCGTGTAGCAAGGAAAATTGATTTTGAGTGAAATGAGTGCATTCGAGCATATGTGACATGGAACAACTTTCTAAGCAGGGATTTTCATGTTTTCGAGCTTTTAACACATTTTCATCATATTTGTCATTTTAACTGTATAAGCACGTCTGAAACGAGTTTTCAACGTACTACTGTGATATGCACTTGTTCAGAGTGGGAAAACACACTTTGTCACCGAGTGCATGAAAACAGCTTTCCTACGGCAGGAGCTCACTCAGCCAGTCTGTAAAGCCTTTTCAGCGGATAAAGCAAGCGTTTGGCAAAGAAAATTGATTTTGAGTAAAATGAGTGCATTCGAGCATATGTGACATGGAACAACTTTCTAAGCATGGATTTTCATGTTTTCGAGCTTTTAACACATTTTCATCATGTTTGTCATTTTAACTGTATAAGCACGTCTGAAACGAGTTTTCAACATAGTAATGTGATATGCACTTGTTCAGAGTGGCAAAACACACTTTGTTTCACCGAGTGCATGAAAACAGCTTTCCTACGGCAGGAGCTCACTCAGCCAGTCCGTAAAGCCGTTTCAGCGGATAAAACGCGTGGAGCAAGGAACATTGATTTTGAGTGAAATGAGTGCATTCGAGCATATGTGAAATGGAACAACTTTCTAAGCATGGATTTTCATGTTTTCGGGCTTTTAACACATTTTCATCATATTTGTCATTTTAACTGTATAAGCACGTCTGAAACGAGTTTTCAACGTACTACTGTGATATGCACTTGTTCAGAGTGGGAAAACACACTTTGTCACCGAGTGCATGAAAACAGCTTTCCTACGGCAGGAGCTCACTCAGCCAGTCTGTAAAGCCTTTTCAGCGGATAAAGCAAGCGTTTGGCAAAGAAAATTGATTTTGAGTAAAATGAGTGCATTCGAGCATATGTGACATGGAACAACTTTCTAAGCATGGATTTTCATGTTTTCGAGCTTTTAACACATTTTCATCATGTTTGTCATTTTAACTGTATAAGCACGTCTGAAACGAGTTTTCAACATAGTACTGTGATATGCACTTGTTCAGAGTGGCAAAACACACTTTGTTTCACCGAGTGCATGAAAACAGCTTTCCTACGGCAGGAGCTCACTCAGCCAGTCCGTAAAGCCGTTTCAGCGGATAAAACAAGCGTGTAGCAAGGAAAATTGATTTTGAGTGAAATGAGTGCATTCGAGCATATGTGACATGGAACAACTTTCTAAGCAGGGATTTTCATGTTTTCGAGCTTTTAACACATTTTCATCATATTTGTCATTTTAACTGTATAAGCACGTCTGAAACGAGTTTTCAACGTACTACTGTGATATGCACTTGTTCAGAGTGGGAAAACACACTTTGTCACCGAGTGCATGAAAACAGCTTTCCTACGGCAGGAGCTCACTCAGCCAGTCTGTAAAGCCTTTTCAGCGGATAAAGCAAGCGTTTGGCAAAGAAAATTGATTTTGAGTAAAATGAGTGCATTCGAGCATATGTGACATGGAACAACTTTCTAAGCATGGATTTTCATGTTTTCGAGCTTTTAACACATTTTCATCATGTTTGTCATTTTAACTGTATAAGCACGTCTGAAACGAGTTTTCAACATAGTACTGTGATATGCACTTGTTCAGAGTGGCAAAACACACTTTGTTTCACCGAGTGCATGAAAACAGCTTTCCTACGGCAGGAGCTCACTCAGCCAGTCCGTAAAGCCGTTTCAGCGGATAAAACGCGTGGAGCAAGGAACATTGATTTTGAGTGAAATGAGTGCATTCGAGCATATGTGACACGGAACAACTTTCTAAGCATGGATTTTCATGTTTTCGGGCTTTTAACACATTTTCATCATATTTGTCATTTTAACTGTATAAGCACGTCTGAAACGAGTTTTCAACGTACTACTGTGATATGCACTTGTTCAGAGTGGGAAAACACACTTTGTCACCGAGTGCATGAAAACAGCTTTCCTACGGCAGGAGCTCACTCAGCCAGTCTGTAAAGCCTTTTCAGCGGATAAAGCAAGCGTTTGGCAAAGAAAATTGATTTTGAGTAAAATGAGTGCATTCGAGCATATGTGACATGGAACAACTTTCTAAGCATGGATTTTCATGTTTTCGAGCTTTTAACACATTTTCATCATGTTTGTCATTTTAACTGTATAAGCACGTCTGAAACGAGTTTTCAACATTGTACTGTGATATGCACTTGTTCAGAGTGGCAAAACACACTTTGTTTCACCGAGTGCATGAAAACAGCTTTCCTACGGCAGGAGCTCACTCAGCCAGTCCGTAAAGCCGTTTCAGCGGATAAAACAAGCGTGTAGCAAGGAAAATTGATTTTGAGTGAAATGAGTGCATTCGAGCATATGTGACATGGAACAACTTTCTAAGCAGGGATTTTCATGTTTTCGAGCTTTTAACACATTTTCATCATATTTGTCATTTTAACTGTATAAGCACGTCTGAAACGAGTTTTCAACGTACTACTGTGATATGCACTTGTTCAGAGTGGGAAAACACACTTTGTCACCGAGTGCATGAAAACAGCTTTCCTACGGCAGGAGCTCACTCAGCCAGTCTGTAAAGCCTTTTCAGCGGATAAAGCAAGCGTTTGGCAAAGAAAATTGATTTTGAGTAAAATGAGTGCATTCGAGCATATGTGACATGGAACAACTTTCTAAGCATGGATTTTCATGTTTTCGAGCTTTTAACACATTTTCATCATGTTTGTCATTTTAACTGTATAAGCACGTCTGAAACGAGTTTTCAACATAGTAATGTGATATGCACTTGTTCAGAGTGGCAAAACACACTTTGTTTCACCGAGTGCATGAAACAGCTTTCCTACGGCAGGAGCTCACTCAGCCAGTCCGTAAAGCCGTTTCAGCGGATAAAACAAGCGTGTAGCAAGGAAAATTGATTTTGAGTGAAATGAGTGCATTCGAGCATATGTGCCATGGAACAACTTTCTAAGCATGGATTTTCATGTTTTCGTGCTTTTAACACATTTTCATCATATTTGTCATTTTAACTGTATAAGCACGTCTGAAACGAGTTTTCAACGTACTACTGTGATATGCACTTGTTCAGAGTGGCAAAACACACTTTGTTTCACCGAGTGCATGAAAACAGCTTTCCTACGGCAGGAGCTCACTCAGCCAGTACGTAAAGCCGTTTCAGCGGATAAAACAAGCGTGTAGCAAGGAAAATTGATTTTGAGTGAAATGAGTGCATTCGAGCATCTGTGACATGGAACAACTTTCTAAGCAGGGATTTTCATGTTTTCGAGCTTTTAACACATTTTCATCATATTTGTCATTTTAACTGTATAAGCACGTCTGAAACGAGTTTTCAACGTACTACTGTGATATGCACTTGTTCAGAGTGGGAAAACACACTTTGTCACCGAGTGCATGAAAACAGCTTTCCTACGGCAGGAGCTCACTCAGCCAGTCTGTAAAGCCTTTTCAGCGGATAAAGCAAGCGTTTGGCAAAGAAAATTGATTTTGAGTAAAATGAGTGCATTCGAGCATATGTGACATGGAACAACTTTCTAAGCAGGGATTTTCATGTTTTCGAGCTTTTAACACATTTTCATCATGTTTGTCATTTTAACTGTATAAGCACGTCTGAAACGAGTTTTCAACATAGTACTGTGATATTCACTTGTTCAGAGTGGCAAAACACACTTTGTTTCACCGAGTGCATGAAAACAGCTTTCCTACGGCAGGAGCTCACTCAGCCAGTCCGTAAAGCCGCTTCAGCGGATAAAAAAGCGTGTAGCAAGGAAAATTGATTTTGAGTGAAATGAGTGCATTCGAGCATATGTGACATGGAACAACTTTCTAAGCATGGGTTTTCATGTTTTCGAGCTTTTAACACATTTTCATCATGTTTGTCATTTTAACTGTATAAGCACGTCTGAAACGAGTTTTCAACATTGTCCTGTGATATGCACTTGTTCAGACTGGCAAAACACACTTTGTTTCACCGAGTGCATGAAAACAGCTTTCCTACGGCAGGAGCTCACTCAGCCAGTCCGTAAAGCCGTTTCAGCGGATAAAACAAGCGTGTAGCAAGGAAAATTGATTTTGAGTGAAATGAGTGCATTCGAGCATATGTGACATGGAACAACTTTCTAAGCAGGGATTTTCATGTTTTCGAGCTTTTAACACATTTTCATCATATTTGTCATTTTAACTGTATAAGCACGTCTGAAACGAGTTTTCAACATTGTACTGTGATATGCACTTGTTCAGAGTGGCAAAACACTTTGTTTCACCGAGTGCATGAAAACAGCTTTCCTACGGCAGGAGCTCACTCAGCCAGTCCGTAAAGCCGTTTCAGCGGATAAAACACGCGTGTAGCAAGGAACATTGATTTTGAGTGAAATGAGAGCATTCGAGCATATGTGACATGGAACAACTTTCTAAGCAGGGATTTTCATGTTTTCGAGCTTTTAACACATTTTCATCATATTTGTCATTTTAACTGTATAAGCACGTCTGAAACGAGTTTTTAACACAGTATTGTGATATGCACTTGTTCAGAGTGAGAAAACACACTTTGTGTCATCGAATGCATGAAAACAGCTTGCCTACGGCAGGAGCTCACTCAGCCTGTCTGTAAAGCCGTTTCAACGCAAAAAGCAAGCGTTTGATAAGGAACATTGAAAATGAGTGCATTCGAGCATATGTGACTGAACAACTTTCTAAGCAGGGATTTTCATGTTTTCGAGCTTTTAACACATTTTCATCATATTTGTCATTTTAACTGTATAAGCACGTCTGAAACGAGTTTTCAACATAGTACTGTGATATGCACTTGTTCAGAGTGGCAAAACACACTTTGTTTCACCGAGTGCATGAAAACAGCTTTCCTACGGCAGGAGCTCACTCAGCCAGTCCGTAAAGCCGTTTCAGCGGATAAAACAAGCGTGTAGCAAGGAAAATTGATTTTGAGTGAAATGAGTGCATTCGAGCATATGTGACATGGAACAACTTTCTAAGCAGGGATTTTCATGTTTTCGAGCTTTTAACACATTTTCATCATATTTGTCATTTTAACTGTATAAGCACGTCTGAAACGAGTTTTCAACGTACTACTGTGATATGCACTTGTTCAGAGTGGGAAAACACACTTTGTCACCGAGTGAATGAAAACAGCTTTCCTACGGCAGGAGCTCACTCAGCCAGTCTGTAAAGCCTTTTCAGCGGATAAAGCAAGCGTTTGGCAAAGAAAATTGATTTTGAGTAAAATGAGTGCATTCGAGCATATGTGACATGGAACAACTTTCTAAGCATGGATTTTCATGTTTTCGAGCTTTTAACACATTTTCATCATGTTTGTCATTTTAACTGTATAAGCACGTCTGAAACGAGTTTTCAACGTACTACTGTGATATGCACTTGTTCAGAGTGGCAAAACACACTTTGTTTCACCGAGTGCATGAAAACAGCTTTCCTACGGCAGGAGCTCACTCAGCCAGTCTGTAAAGCCTTTTCAGCGGATAAAGCAAGCGTTTGGCAAAGAAAATTGATTTTGAGTAAAATGAGTGCATTCGAGCATATGTGACATGGAACAACTTTCTAAGCATGGATTTTCATGTTTTCGAGCTTTTAACACATTTTCATCATGTTTGTCATTTTAACTGTATAAGCACGTCTGAAACGAGTTTTCAACATAGTAATGTGATATGCACTTGTTCAGAGTGGCAAAACACACTTTGTTTCACCGAGTGCATGAAAACAGCTTTCCTACGGCAGGAGCTCACTCAGCCAGTCCGTAAAGCCGTTTCAGCGGATAAAACGCGTGGAGCAAGGAACATTGATTTTGAGTGAAATGAGTGCATTCGAGCATATGTGACATGGAACAACTTTCTAAGCATGGATTTTCATGTTTTCGGGCTTTTAACACATTTTCATCATATTTGTCATTTTAACTGTATAAGCACGTCTGAAACGAGTTTTCAACGTACTACTGTGATATGCACTTGTTCAGAGTGGGAAAACACACTTTGTCACCGAGTGCATGAAAACAGCTTTCCTACGGCAGGAGCTCACTCAGCCAGTCTGTAAAGCCTTTTCAGCGGATAAAGCAAGCGTTTGGCAAAGAAAATTGATTTTGAGTAAAATGAGTGCATTCGAGCATATGTGACATGGAACAACTTTCTAAGCATGGATTTTCATGTTTTCGAGCTTTTAACACATTTTCATCATGTTTGTCATTTTAACTGTATAAGCACGTCTGAAACGAGTTTTCAACATAGTACTGTGATATGCACTTGTTCAGAGTGGCAAAACACACTTTGTTTCACCGAGTGCATGAAAACAGCTTTCCTACGGCAGGAGCTCACTCAGCCAGTCCGTAAAGCCGTTTCAGCGGATAAAACAAGCGTGTAGCAAGGAAAATTGATTTTGAGTGAAATGAGTGCATTCGAGCATATGTGACATGGAACAACTTTCTAAGCAGGGATTTTCATGTTTTCGAGCTTTTAACACATTTTCATCATATTTGTCATTTTAACTGTATAAGCACGTCTGAAACGAGTTTTCAACGTACTACTGTGATATGCACTTGTTCAGAGTGGGAAAACACACTTTGTCACCGAGTGCATGAAAACAGCTTTCCTACGGCAGGAGCTCACTCAGCCAGTCTGTAAAGCCTTTTCAGCGGATAAAGCAAGCGTTTGGCAAAGAAAATTGATTTTGAGTAAAATGAGTGCATTCGAGCATATGTGACATGGAACAACTTTCTAAGCATGGATTTTCATGTTTTCGAGCTTTTAACACATTTTCATCATGTTTGTCATTTTAACTGTATAAGCACGTCTGAAACGAGTTTTCAACATAGTACTGTGATATGCACTTGTTCAGAGTGGCAAAACACACTTTGTTTCACCGAGTGCATGAAAACAGCTTTCCTACGGCAGGAGCTCACTCAGCCAGTCCGTAAAGCCGTTTCAGCGGATAAAACGCGTGGAGCAAGGAACATTGATTTTGAGTGAAATGAGTGCATTCGAGCATATGTGACATGGAACAACTTTCTAAGCATGGATTTTCATGTTTTCGGGCTTTTAACACATTTTCATCATATTTGTCATTTTAACTGTATAAGCACGTCTGAAACGAGTTTTCAACGTACTACTGTGATATGCACTTGTTCAGAGTGGGAAAACACACTTTGTCACCGAGTGCATGAAAACAGCTTTCCTACGGCAGGAGCTCACTCAGCCAGTCTGTAAAGCCTTTTCAGCGGATAAAGCAAGCGTTTGGCAAAGAAAATTGATTTTGAGTAAAATGAGTGCATTCGAGCATATGTGACATGGAACAACTTTCTAAGCATGGATTTTCATGTTTTCGAGCTTTTAACACATTTTCATCATGTTTGTCATTTTAACTGTATAAGCACGTCTGAAACGAGTTTTCAACATTGTACTGTGATATGCACTTGTTCAGAGTGGCAAAACACACTTTGTTTCACCGAGTGCATGAAAACAGCTTTCCTACGGCAGGAGCTCACTCAGCCAGTCCGTAAAGCCGTTTCAGCGGATAAAACAAGCGTGTAGCAAGGAAAATTGATTTTGAGTGAAATGAGTGCATTCGAGCATATGTGACATGGAACAACTTTCTAAGCAGGGATTTTCATGTTTTCGAGCTTTTAACACATTTTCATCATATTTGTCATTTTAACTGTATAAGCACGTCTGAAACGAGTTTTCAACGTACTACTGTGATATGCACTTGTTCAGAGTGGGAAAACACACTTTGTCACCGAGTGCATGAAAACAGCTTTCCTACGGCAGGAGCTCACTCAGCCAGTCTGTAAAGCCTTTTCAGCGGATAAAGCAAGCGTTTGGCAAAGAAAATTGATTTTGAGTAAAATGAGTGCATTCGAGCATATGTGACATGGAACAACTTTCTAAGCATGGATTTTCATGTTTTCGAGCTTTTAACACATTTTCATCATGT
Organism: Neoarius graeffei; assembly: GCF_027579695.1. Lineage (NCBI taxonomy): Eukaryota > Metazoa > Chordata > Actinopteri > Siluriformes > Ariidae > Neoarius > Neoarius graeffei. The sequence continues at coordinate 16,414,855 of NC_083589.1, read as the reverse complement.
TTGTCATTTTAACTGTATAAGCACGTCTGAAACGAGTTTTCAACATAGTACTGTGATATGCACTTGTTCAGAGTGGCAAAACACACTTTGTTTCACCGAGTGCATGAAAACAGCTTTCCTACGGCAGGAGCTCACTCAGCCAGTCCGTAAAGCCGTTTCAGCGGACAAAACGCGTGGAGCAAGGAACATTGATTTTGAGTGAAATGAGTGCATTCGAGCATATGTGACATGGAACAACTTTCTAAGCATGGATTTTCATGTTTTCGGGCTTTTAACACATTTTCATCATATTTGTCATTTTAACTGTATAAGCACGTCTGAAACGAGTTTTCAACGTACTACTGTGATATGCACTTGTTCAGAGTGGGAAAACACACTTTGTCACCGAGTGCATGAAAACAGCTTTCCTACGGCAGGAGCTCACTCAGCCAGTCTGTAAAGCCTTTTCAGCGGATAAAGCAAGCGTTTGGCAAAGAAAATTGATTTTGAGTAAAATGAGTGCATTCGAGCATATGTGACATGGAACAACTTTCTAAGCATGGATTTTCATGTTTTCGAGCTTTTAACACATTTTCATCATGTTTGTCATTTTAACTGTATAAGCACGTCTGAAACGAGTTTTCAACATTGTACTGTGATATGCACTTGTTCAGAGTGGCAAAACACACTTTGTTTCACCGAGTGCATGAAAACAGCTTTCCTACGGCAGGAGCTCACTCAGCCAGTCCGTAAAGCCGTTTCAGCGGATAAAACAAGCGTGTAGCAAGGAAAATTGATTTTGAGTGAAATGAGTGCATTCGAGCATATGTGACATGGAACAACTTTCTAAGCAGGGATTTTCATGTTTTCGAGCTTTTAACACATTTTCATCATATTTGTCATTTTAACTGTATAAGCACGTCTGAAACGAGTTTTCAACGTACTACTGTGATATGCACTTGTTCAGAGTGGGAAAACACACTTTGTCACCGAGTGCATGAAAACAGCTTTCCTACGGCAGGAGCTCACTCAGCCAGTCTGTAAAGCCTTTTCAGCGGATAAAGCAAGCGTTTGGCAAAGAAAATTGATTTTGAGTAAAATGAGTGCATTCGAGCATATGTGACATGGAACAACTTTCTAAGCATGGATTTTCATGTTTTCGAGCTTTTAACACATTTTCATCATGTTTGTCATTTTAACTGTATAAGCACGTCTGAAACGAGTTTTCAACATAGTAATGTGATATGCACTTGTTCAGAGTGGCAAAACACACTTTGTTTCACCGAGTGCATGAAAACAGCTTTCCTACGGCAGGAGCTCACTCAGCCAGTCCGTAAAGCCGTTTCAGCGGATAAAACGCGTGGAGCAAGGAACAATGATTTTGAGTGAAATGAGTGCATTCGAGCATATGTGACATGGAACAACTTTCTAAGCATGGATTTTCATGTTTTCGGGCTTTTAACACATTTTCATCATATTTGTCATTTTAACTGTATAAGCACGTCTGAAACGAGTTTTCAACGTACTACTGTGATATGCACTTGTTCAGAGTGGGAAAACACACTTTGTCACCGAGTGCATGAAAACAGCTTTCCTACGGCAGGAGCTCACTCAGCCAGTCTGTAAAGCCTTTTCAGCGGATAAAGCAAGTGTTTGGCAAAGAAAATTGATTTTGAGTAAAATGAGTGCATTCGAGCATATGTGACATGGAACAACTTTCTAAGCATGGATTTTCATGTTTTCGAGCTTTTAACACATTTTCATCATGTTTGTCATTTTAACTGTATAAGCACGTCTGAAACGAGTTTTCAACATTGTACTGTGATATGCACTTGTTCAGAGTGGCAAAACACACTTTGTTTCACCGAGTGCATGAAAACAGCTTTCCTACGGCAGGAGCTCACTCAGCCAGTCCGTAAAGCCGTTTCAGCGGATAAAACAAGCGTGTAGCAAGGAAAATTGATTTTGAGTGAAATGAGTGCATTCGAGCATATGTGACATGGAACAACTTTCTAAGCAGGGATTTTCATGTTTTCGAGCTTTTAACACATTTTCATCATATTTGTCATTTTAACTGTATAAGCACGTCTGAAACGAGTTTTCAACGTACTACTGTGATATGCACTTGTTCAGAGTGGGAAAACACACTTTGTCACCGAGTGCATGAAAACAGCTTTCCTACGGCAGGAGCTCACTCAGCCAGTCTGTAAAGCCTTTTCAGCGGATAAAGCAAGCGTTTGGCAAAGAAAATTGATTTTGAGTAAAATGAGTGCATTCGAGCATATGTGACATGGAACAACTTTCTAAGCATGGATTTTCATGTTTTCGAGCTTTTAACACATTTTCATCATGTTTGTCATTTTAACTGTATAAGCACGTCTGAAACGAGTTTTCAACATAGTAATGTGATATGCACTTGTTCAGAGTGGCAAAACACACTTTGTTTCACCGAGTGCATGAAAACAGCTTTCCTACGGCAGGAGCTCACTCAGCCAGTCCGTAAAGCCGTTTCAGCGGATAAAACGCGTGGAGCAAGGAACATTGATTTTGAGTGAAATGAGTGCATTCGAGCATATGTGACATGGAACAACTTTCTAAGCATGGATTTTCATGTTTTCGGGCTTTTAACACATTTTCATCATATTTGTCATTTTAACTGTATAAGCACGTCTGAAACGAGTTTTCAACGTACTACTGTGATATGCACTTGTTCAGAGTGGGAAAACACACTTTGTCACCGAGTGCATGAAAACAGCTTTCCTACGGCAGGAGCTCACTCAGCCAGTCTGTAAAGCCTTTTCAGCGGATAAAGCAAGCGTTTGGCAAAGAAAATTGATTTTGAGTAAAATGAGTGCATTCGAGCATATGTGACATGGAACAACTTTCTAAGCATGGATTTTCATGTTTTCGAGCTTTTAACACATTTTCATCATGTTTGTCATTTTAACTGTATAAGCACGTCTGAAACGAGTTTTCAACATTGTACTGTGATATGCACTTGTTCAGACTGGCAAAACACACTTTGTTTCACCGAGTGCATGAAAACAGCTTTCCTACGGCAGGAGCTCACTCAGCCAGTCCGTAAAGCCGTTTCAGCGGATAAAACAAGCGTGTAGCAAGGAAAATTGATTTTGAGTGAAATGAGTGCATTCGAGCATATGTGACATGGAACAACTTTCTAAGCAGGGATTTTCATGTTTTCGAGCTTTTAACACATTTTCATCATATTTGTCATTTTAACTGTATAAGCACGTCTGAAACGAGTTTTCAACGTACTACTGTGATATGCACTTGTTCAGAGTGGGAAAACACACTTTGTCACCGAGTGCATGAAAACAGCTTTCCTACGGCAGGAGCTCACTCAGCCAGTCTGTAAAGCCTTTTCAGCGGATAAAGCAAGCGTTTGGCAAAGAAAATTGATTTTGAGTAAAATGAGTGCATTCGAGCATATGTGACATGGAACAACTTTCTAAGCATGGATTTTCATGTTTTCGAGCTTTTAACACATTTTCATCATGTTTGTCATTTTAACTGTATAAGCACGTCTGAAACGAGTTTTCAACATAGTAATGTGATATGCACTTGTTCAGAGTGGCAAAACACACTTTGTTTCACCGAGTGCATGAAAACAGCTTTCCTACGGCAGGAGCTCACTCAGCCAGTCCGTAAAGCCGTTTCAGCGGATAAAACAAGCGTGTAGCAAGGAAAATTGATTTTGAGTGAAATGAGTGCATTCGAGCATATGTGACATGGAACAACTTTCTAAGCATGGATTTTCATGTTTTCGGGCTTTTAACACATTTTCATCATATTTGTCATTTTAACTGTATAAGCACGTCTGAAACGAGTTTTCAACGTACTACTGTGATATGCACTTGTTCAGAGTGGGAAAACACACTTTGTCACCGAGTGCATGAAAACAGCTTTCCTACGGCAGGAGCTCACTCAGCCAGTCTGTAAAGCCTTTTCAGCGGATAAAGCAAGCGTTTGGCAAAGAAAATTGATTTTGAGTAAAATGAGTGCATTCGAGCATATGTGACATGGAACAACTTTCTAAGCATGGATTTTCATGTTTTCGAGCTTTTAACACATTTTCATCATGTTTGTCATTTTAACTGTATAAGCACGTCTGAAACGAGTTTTCAACATAGTACTGTGATATGCACTTGTTCAGAGTGGCAAAACACACTTTGTTTCACCGAGTGCATGAAAACAGCTTTCCTACGGCAGGAGCTCACTCAGCCAGTCCGTAAAGCCGTTTCAGCGGATAAAACAAGCGTGTAGCAAGGAAAATTGATTTTGAGTGAAATGAGTGCATTCGAGCATATGTGACATGGAACAACTTTCTAAGCATGGATTTTCATGTTTTCGAGCTTTTAACACATTTTCATCATGTTTGTCATTTTAACTGTATAAGCACGTCTGAAACGAGTTTTCAACATTGTCCTGTGATATGCACTTGTTCAGACTGGCAAAACACACTTTGTTTCACCGAGTGCATGAAAACAGCTTTCCTACGGCAGGAGCTCACTCAGCCAGTCCGTAAAGCCGTTTCAGCGGATAAAACAAGCGTGTAGCAAGGAAAATTGATTTTGAGTGAAATGAGTGCATTCGAGCATATGTGACATGGAACAACTTTCTAAGCAGGGATTTTCATGTTTTCGAGCTTTTAACACATTTTCATCATATTTGTCATTTTAACTGTATAAGCACGTCTGAAACGAGTTTTCAACATTGTACTGTGATATGCACTTGTTCAGAGTGGCAAAACACACTTTGTTTCACCGAGTGCATGAAAACAGCTTCCCTACGGCAGGAGCTCACTCAGCCAGTCCGTAAAGCCGTTTCAGCGGATAAAACACGCGTGTAGCAAGGAACATTGATTTTGAGTGAAATGAGAGCATTCGAGCATATGTGACATGGAACAACTTTCTAAGCAGGGATTTTCATGTTTTCGAGCTTTTAACACATTTTCATCATATTTGTCATTTTAACTGTATAAGCACGTCTGAAACGAGTTTTCAACATAGTACTGTGATATGCACTTGTTCAGACTGGCAAAACACACTTTGTTTCACCGAGTGCATGAAACAGCTTTCCTACGGCAGGAGCTCACTCAGCCAGTCCGTAAAGCCGTTTCAGCGGATAAAACAAGCGTGTAGCAAGGAAAATTGATTTTGAGTGAAATGAGTGCATTCGAGCATATGTGCCATGGAACAACTTTCTAAGCATGGATTTTCATGTTTTCGTGCTTTTAACACATTTTCATCATATTTGTCATTTTAACTGTATAAGCACGTCTGAAACGAGTTTTCAACGTACTACTGTGATATGCACTTGTTCAGAGTGGGAAAACACACTTTGTCACCGAGTGCATGAAAACAGCTTTCCTACGGCAGGAGCTCACTCAGCCAGTCTGTAAAGCCTTTTCAGCGGATAAAGCAAGCGTTTGGCAAAGAAAATTGATTTTGAGTAAAATGAGTGCATTCGAGCATATGTGACATGGAACAACTTTCTAAGCATGGATTTTCATGTTTTCGAGCTTTTAACACATTTTCATCATGTTTGTCATTTTAACTGTATAAGCACGTCTGAAACGAGTTTTCAACATAGTACTGTGATATGCACTTGTTCAGAGTGGCAAAACACACTTTGTTTCACCGAGTGAATGAAAACAGCTTTCCTACGGCAGGAGCTCACTCAGCCAGTACGTAAAGCCGTTTCAGCGGATAAAACAAGCGTGTAGCAAGGAAAATTGATTTTGAGTGAAATGAGTGCATTCGAGCATCTGTGACATGGAACAACTTTCTAAGCAGGGATTTTCATGTTTTCGAGCTTTTAACACATTTTCATCATATTTGTCATTTTAACTGTATAAGCACGTCTGAAACGAGTTTTCAACGTACTACTGTGATATGCACTTGTTCAGAGTGGGAAAACACACTTTGTCACCGAGTGCATGAAAACAGCTTTCCTACGGCAGGAGCTCACTCAGCCAGTCTGTAAAGCCTTTTCAGCGGATAAAGCAAGCGTTTGCCAAAGAAAATTGATTTTGAGTAAAATGAGTGCATTCGAGCATATGTGACATGGAACAACTTTCTAAGCATGGATTTTCATGTTTTCGAGCTTTTAACACATTTTCATCATGTTTGTCATTTTAACTGTATAAGCACGTCTGAAACGAGTTTTCAACATAGTACTGTGATATGCACTTGTTCAGAGTGGCAAAACACACTTTGTTTCACCGAGTGCATGAAAACAGCTTTCCTACGGCAGGAGCTCACTCAGCCAGTCCGTAAAGCCGTTTCAGCGGATAAAACAAGCGTGTAGCAAGGAAAATTGATTTTGAGTGAAATGAGTGCATTCGAGCATCTGTGACATGGAACAACTTTCTAAGCAGGGATTTTCATGTTTTCGAGCTTTTAACACATTTTCATCATATTTGTCATTTTAACTGTATAAGCACGTCTGAAACGAGTTTTCAACATAGTACTGTGATATTCACTTGTTCAGAGTGGCAAAACACACTTTGTTTCACCGAGTGCATGAAAACAGCTTTCCTACGGCAGGAGCTCACTCAGCCAGTCCGTAAAGCCGCTTCAGCGGATAAAAAAGCGTGTAGCAAGGAAAATTGATTTTGAGTGAAATGAGTGCATTCGAGCATATGTGACATGGAACAACTTTCTAAGCATGGGTTTTCATGTTTTCGAGCTTTTAACACATTTTCATCATGTTTGTCATTTTAACTGTATAAGCACGTCTGAAACGAGTTTTCAACATTGTCCTGTGATATGCACTTGTTCAGACTGGCAAAACACACTTTGTTTCACCGAGTGCATGAAAACAGCTTTCCTACGGCAGGAGCTCACTCAGCGAGTCCGTAAAGCCGTTTCAGCGGATAAAACAAGCGTGTAGCAAGGAAAATTGATTTTGAGTGAAATGAGTGCATTCGAGCATATGTGACATGGAACAACTTTCTAAGCAGGGATTTTCATGTTTTCGAGCTTTTAACACATTTTCATCATATTTGTCATTTTAACTGTATAAGCACGTCTGAAACGAGTTTTCAACATTGTACTGTGATATGCACTTGTTCAGAGTGGCAAAACACTTTGTTTCACCGAGTGCATGAAAACAGCTTTCCTACGGCAGGAGCTCACTCAGCCAGTCCGTAAAGCCGTTTCAGCGGATAAAACACGCGTGTAGCAAGGAACATTGATTTTGAGTGAAATGAGAGCATTCGAGCATATGTGACATGGAACAACTTTCTAAGCAGGGATTTTCATGTTTTCGAGCTTTTAACACATTTTCATCATATTTGTCATTTTAACTGTATAAGCACGTCTGAAACGAGTTTTTAACACAGTATTGTGATATGCACTTGTTCAGAGTGAGAAAACACACTTTGTGTCATCGAATGCATGAAAACAGCTTGCCTACGGCAGGAGCTCACTCAGCCTGTCTGTAAAGCCGTTTCAACGCAAAAAGCAAGCGTTTGATAAGGAACATTGAAAATGAGTGCATTCGAGCATATGTGACGGAACAACTTTCTAAGCAGGGATTTTCATGTTTTCGAGCTTTTAACACATTTTCATCATATTTGTCATTTTAACTGTATAAGCACGTCTGAAACGAGTTTTCAACATAGTACTGTGATATGCACTTGTTCAGAGTGGCAAAACACACTTTGTTTCACCGAGTGCATGAAAACAGCTTTCCTACGGCAGGAGCTCACTCAGCCAGTCCGTAAAGCCGTTTCAGCGGATAAAACAAGCGTGTAGCAAGGAAAATTGATTTTGAGTGAAATGAGTGCATTCGAGCATATGTGACATGGAACAACTTTCTAAGCAGGGATTTTCATGTTTTCGAGCTTTTAACACATTTTCATCATATTTGTCATTTTAACTGTATAAGCACGTCTGAAACGAGTTTTCAACGTACTACTGTGATATGCACTTGTTCAGAGTGGGAAAACACACTTTGTCACCGAGTGCATGAAAACAGCTTTCCTACGGCAGGAGCTCACTCAGCCAGTCTGTAAAGCCTTTTCAGCGGATAAAGCAAGCGTTTGGCAAAGAAAATTGATTTTGAGTAAAATGAGTGCATTCGAGCATATGTGACATGGAACAACTTTCTAAGCATGGATTTTCATGTTTTCGAGCTTTTAACACATTTTCATCATGTTTGTCATTTTAACTGTATAAGCACGTCTGAAACGAGTTTTCAACATAGTACTGTGATATGCACTTGTTCAGAGTGGCAAAACACACTTTGTTTCACCGAGTGCATGAAAACAGCTTTCCTACGGCAGGAGCTCACTCAGCCAGTCCGTAAAGCCGTTTCAGCGGATAAAACGCGTGGAGCAAGGAACATTGATTTTGAGTGAAATGAGTGCATTCGAGCATATGTGACATGGAACAACTTTCTAAGCATGGATTTTCATGTTTTCGGGCTTTTAACACATTTTCATCATATTTGTCATTTTAACTGTATAAGCACGTCTGAAACGAGTTTTCAACGTACTACTGTGATATGCACTTGTTCAGAGTGGGAAAACACACTTTGTCACCGAGTGCATGAAAACAGCTTTCCTACGGCAGGAGCTCACTCAGCCAGTCTGTAAAGCCTTTTCAGCGGATAAAGCAAGCGTTTGGCAAAGAAAATTGATTTTGAGTAAAATGAGTGCATTCGAGCATATGTGACATGGAACAACTTTCTAAGCATGGATTTTCATGTTTTCGAGCTTTTAACACATTTTCATCATGTTTGTCATTTTAACTGTATAAGCACGTCTGAAACGAGTTTTCAACGTACTACTGTGATATGCACTTGTTCAGAGGGGCAAAACACACTTTGTTTCACCGAGTGCATGAAAACAGCTTTCCTACGGCAGGAGCTCACTCAGCCAGTCTGTAAAGCCTTTTCAGCGGATAAAGCAAGCGTTTGGCAAAGAAAATTGATTTTGAGTAAAATGAGTGCATTCGAGCATATGTGACATGGAACAACTTTCTAAGCATGGATTTTCATGTTTTCGAGCTTTTAACACATTTTCATCATGTTTGTCATTTTAACTGTATAAGCACGTCTGAAACGAGTTTTCAACATAGTAATGTGATATGCACTTGTTCAGAGTGGCAAAACACACTTTGTTTCACCGAGTGCATGAAAACAGCTTTCCTACGGCAGGAGCTCACTCAGCCAGTCCGTAAAGCCGTTTCAGCGGATAAAACAAGCGTGTAGCAAGGAAAATTGATTTTGAGTGAAATGAGTGCATTCGAGCATATGTGACATGGAACAACTTTCTAAGCAGGGATTTTCATGTTTTCGAGCTTTTAACACATTTTCATCATATTTGTCATTTTAACTGTATAAGCACGTCTGAAACGAGTTTTCAACATAGTACTGTGATATGCACTTGTTCAGACTGGCAAAACACACTTTGTTTCACCGAGTGCATGAAACAGCTTTCCTACGGCAGGAGCTCACTCAGCCAGTCCGTAAAGCCGTTTCAGCGGATAAAACAAGCGTGTAGCAAGGAAAATTGATTTTGAGTGAAATGAGTGCATTCGAGCATATGTGCCATGGAACAACTTTCTAAGCATGGATTTTCATGTTTTCGTGCTTTTAACACATTTTCATCATATTTGTCATTTTAACTGTATAAGCACGTCTGAAACGAGTTTTCAACGTACTACTGTGATATGCACTTGTTCAGAGTGGGAAAACACACTTTGTCACCGAGTGCATGAAAACAGCTTTCCTACGGCAGGAGCTCACTCAGCCAGTCTGTAAAGCCTTTTCAGCGGATAAAGCAAGCGTTTGGCAAAGAAAATTGATTTTGAGTAAAATGAGTGCATTCGAGCATATGTGACATGGAACAACTTTCTAAGCATGGATTTTCATGTTTTCGAGCTTTTAACACATTTTCATCATGTTTGTCATTTTAACTGTATAAGCACGTCTGAAACGAGTTTTCAACATAGTACTGTGATATGCACTTGTTCAGAGTGGCAAAACACACTTTGTTTCACCGAGTGCATGAAAACAGCTTTCCTACGGCAGGAGCTCACTCAGCCAGTACGTAAAGCCGTTTCAGCGGATAAAACAAGCGTGTAGCAAGGAAAATTGATTTTGAGTGAAATGAGTGCATTCGAGCATCTGTGACATGGAACAACTTTCTAAGCAGGGATTTTCATGTTTTCGAGCTTTTAACACATTTTCATCATATTTGTCATTTTAACTGTATAAGCACGTCTGAAACGAGTTTTCAACGTACTACTGTGATATGCACTTGTTCAGAGTGGGAAAACACACTTTGTCACCGAGTGCATGAAAACAGCTTTCCTACGGCAGGAGCTCACTCAGCCAGTCTGTAAAGCCTTTTCAGCGGATAAAGCAAGCGTTTGGCAAAGAAAATTGATTTTGAGTAAAATGAGTGCATTCGAGCATATGTGACATGGAACAACTTTCTAAGCATGGATTTTCATGTTTTCGAGCTTTTAACACATTTTCATCATGTTTGTCATTTTAACTGTATAAGCACGTCTGAAACGAGTTTTCAACATAGTACTGTGATATGCACTTGTTCAGAGTGGCAAAACACACTTTGTTTCACCGAGTGCATGAAAACAGCTTTCCTACGGCAGGAGCTCACTCAGCCAGTCCGTAAAGCCGTTTCAGCGGATAAAACAAGCGTGTAGCAAGGAAAATTGATTTTGAGTGAAATGAGTGCATTCGAGCATCTGTGACATGGAACAACTTTCTAAGCAGGGATTTTCATGTTTTCGAGCTTTTAACACATTTTCATCATATTTGTCATTTTAACTGTATAAGCACGTCTGAAACGAGTTTTCAACATAGTACTGTGATATTCACTTGTTCAGAGTGGCAAAACACACTTTGTTTCACCGAGTGCATGAAAACAGCTTTCCTACGGCAGGAGCTCACTCAGCCAGTCCGTAAAGCCGCTTCAGCGGATAAAAAAGCGTGTAGCAAGGAAAATTGATTTTGAGTGAAATGAGTGCATTCGAGCATATGTGACATGGAACAACTTTCTAAGCATGGGTTTTCATGTTTTCGAGCTTTTAACACATTTTCATCATGTTTGTCATTTTAACTGTATAAGCACGTCTGAAACGAGTTTTCAACATTGTCCTGTGATATGCACTTGTTCAGACTGGCAAAACACACTTTGTTTCACCGAGTGCATGAAAACAGCTTTCCTACGGCAGGAGCTCACTCAGCCAGTCCGTAAAGCCGTTTCAGCGGATAAAACAAGCGTGTAGCAAGGAAAATTGATTTTGAGTGAAATGAGTGCATTCGAGCATATGTGACATGGAACAACTTTCTAAGCAGGGATTTTCATGTTTTCGAGCTTTTAACACATTTTCATCATATTTGTCATTTTAACTGTATAAGCACGTCTGAAACGAGTTTTTAACACAGTATTGTGATATGCACTTGTTCAGAGTGAGAAAACACACTTTGTGTCATCGAATGCATGAAAACAGCTTGCCTACGGCAGGAGCTCACTCAGCCTGTCTGTAAAGCCGTTTCAACGCAAAAAGCAAGCGTTTGATAAGGAACATTGAAAATGAGTGCATTCGAGCATATGTGACGGAACAACTTTCTAAGCAGGGATTTTCATGTTTTCGAGCTTTTAACACATTTTCATCATATTTGTCATTTTAAGTGTATAAGCACGTCTGAAACGAGTTTTCAACATAGTACTGTGATATGCACTTGTTCAGACTGGCAAAACACACTTTGTTTCACCGAGTGCATGAAACAGCTTTCCTACGGCAGGAGCTCACTCAGCCAGTCCGTAAAGCCGTTTCAGCGGATAAAACAAGCGTGTAGCAAGGAAAATTGATTTTGAGTGAAATGAGTGCATTCGAGCATATGTGCCATGGAACAACTTTCTAAGCATGGATTTTCATGTTTTCGTGCTTTTAACACATTTTCATCATATTTGTCATTTTAACTGTATAAGCACGTCTGAAACGAGTTTTCAACGTACTACTGTGATATGCACTTGTTCAGAGTGGGAAAACACACTTTGTCACCGAGTGCATGAAAACAGCTTTCCTACGGCAGGAGCTCACTCAGCCAGTCTGTAAAGCCTTTTCAGCGGATAAAGCAAGCGTTTGGCAAAGAAAATTGATTTTGAGTAAAATGAGTGCATTCGAGCATATGTGACATGGAACAACTTTCTAAGCATGGATTTTCATGTTTTCGAGCTTTTAACACATTTTCATCATGTTTGTCATTTTAACTGTATAAGCACGTCTGAAACGAGTTTTCAACATAGTACTGTGATATGCACTTGTTCAGAGTGGCAAAACACACTTTGTTTCACCGAGTGCATGAAAACAGCTTTCCTACGGCAGGAGCTCACTCAGCCAGTACGTAAAGCCGTTTCAGCGGATAAAACAAGCGTGTAGCAAGGAAAATTGATTTTGAGTGAAATGAGTGCATTCGAGCATCTGTGACATGGAACAACTTTCTAAGCAGGGATTTTCATGTTTTCGAGCTTTTAACACATTTTCATCATATTTGTCATTTTAACTGTATAAGCACGTCTGAAACGAGTTTTCAACGTACTACTGTGATATGCACTTGTTCAGAGTGGGAAAACACACTTTGTCACCGAGTGCATGAAAACAGCTTTCCTACGGCAGGAGCTCACTCAGCCAGTCTGTAAAGCCTTTTCAGCGGATAAAGCAAGCGTTTGGCAAAGAAAATTGATTTTGAGTAAAATGAGTGCATTCGAGCATATGTGACATGGAACAACTTTCTAAGCATGGATTTTCATGTTTTCGAGCTTTTAACACATTTTCATCATGTTTGTCATTTTAACTGTATAAGCACGTCTGAAACGAGTTTTCAACATAGTACTGTGATATGCACTTGTTCAGAGTGGCAAAACACACTTTGTTTCACCGAGTGCATGAAAACAGCTTTCCTACGGCAGGAGCTCACTCAGCCAGTCCGTAAAGCCGTTTCAGCGGATAAAACAAGCGTGTAGCAAGGAAAATTGATTTTGAGTGAAATGAGTGCATTCGAGCATCTGTGACATGGAACAACTTTCTAAGCAGGGATTTTCATGTTTTCGAGCTTTTAACACATTTTCATCATATTTGTCATTTTAACTGTATAAGCACGTCTGAAACGAGTTTTCAACATAGTACTGTGATATTCACTTGTTCAGAGTGGCAAAACACACTTTGTTTCACCGAGTGCATGAAAACAGCTTTCCTACGGCAGGAGCTCACTCAGCCAGTCCGTAAAGCCGCTTCAGCGGATAAAAAAGCGTGTAGCAAGGAAAATTGATTTTGAGTGAAATGAGTGCATTCGAGCATATGTGACATGGAACAACTTTCTAAGCATGGGTTTTCATGTTTTCGAGCTTTTAACACATTTTCATCATGTTTGTCATTTTAACTGTATAAGCACGTCTGAAACGAGTTTTCAACATTGTCCTGTGATATGCACTTGTTCAGACTGGCAAAACACACTTTGTTTCACCGAGTGCATGAAAACAGCTTTCCTACGGCAGGAGCTCACTCAGCCAGTCCGTAAAGCCGTTTCAGCGGATAAAACAAGCGTGTAGCAAGGAAAATTGATTTTGAGTGAAATGAGTGCATTCGAGCATATGTGACATGGAACAACTTTCTAAGCAGGGATTTTCATGTTTTCGAGCTTTTAACACATTTTCATCATATTTGTCATTTTAACTGTATAAGCACGTCTGAAACGAGTTTTCAACATTGTACTGTGATATGCACTTGTTCAGAGTGGCAAAACACTTTGTTTCACCGAGTGCATGAAAACAGCTTTCCTACGGCAGGAGCTCACTCAGCCAGTCCGTAAAGCCGTTTCAGCGGATAAAACACGCGTGTAGCAAGGAACATTGATTTTGAGTGAAATGAGAGCATTCGAGCATATGTGACATGGAACAACTTTCTAAGCAGGGATTTTCATGTTTTCGAGCTTTTAACACATTTTCATCATATTTGTCATTTTAACTGTATAAGCACGTCTGAAACGAGTTTTTAACACAGTATTGTGATATGCACTTGTTCAGAGTGAGAAAACACACTTTGTGTCATCGAATGCATGAAAACAGCTTGCCTACGGCAGGAGCTCACTCAGCCTGTCTGTAAAGCCGTTTCAACGCAAAAAGCAAGCGTTTGATAAGGAACATTGAAAATGAGTGCATTCGAGCATATGTGACGGAACAACTTTCTAAGCAGGGATTTTCATGTTTTCGAGCTTTTAACACATTTTCATCATATTTATCATTTTAACTGTATAAGCACGTCTGAAACGAGTTTTCAACGTACTACTGTGATATGCACTTGTTCAGAGTGGGAAAACACACTTTGTCACCGAGTGCATGAAAACAGCTTTCCTACGGCAGGAGCTCACTCAGCCAGTCTGTAAAGCCTTTTCAGCGGATAAAGCAAGCGTTTGGCAAAGAAAATTGATTTTGAGTAAAATGAGTGCATTCGAGCATATGTGACATGGAACAACTTTCTAAGCATGGATTTTCATGTTTTCGAGCTTTTAACACATTTTCATCATGTTTGTCATTTTAACTGTATAAGCACGTCTGAAACGAGTTTTCAACATAGTTCTGTGATATGCACTTGTTCAGAGTGGCAAAACACACTTTGTTTCACCGAGTGCATGAAAACAGCTTTCCTACGGCAGGAGCTCACTCAGCCAGTCCGTAAAGCCGTTTCAGCGGATAAAACAAGCGTGTAGCAAGGAAAATTGATTTTGAGTGAAATGAGTGCATTCGAGCATATGTGACATGGAACAACTTTCTAAGCAGGGATTTTCATGTTTTCGAGCTTTTAACACATTTTCATCATATTTGTCATTTTAACTGTATAAGCACGTCTGAAACGAGTTTTCAACGTACTACTGTGATATGCACTTGTTCAGAGTGGGAAAACACACTTTGTCACCGAGTGCATGAAAACAGCTTTCCTACGGCAGGAGCTCACTCAGCCAGTCCGTAAAGCCTTTTCAGCGGATAAAGCAAGCGTTTGGCAAAGAAAATTGATTTTGAGTAAAATGAGTGCATTCGAGCATATGTGACATGGAACAACTTTCTAAGCATGGATTTTCATGTTTTCGAGCTTTTAACACATTTTCATCATGTTTGTCATTTTAACTGTATAAGCACGTCTGAAACGAGTTTTCAACATAGTAATGTGATATGCACTTGTTCAGAGTGGCAAAACACACTTTGTTTCACCGAGTGCATGAAAACAGCTTTCCTACGGCAGGAGCTCACTCAGCCAGTCCGTAAAGCCGTTTCAGCGGATAAAACGCGTGGAGCAAGGAACATTGATTTTGAGTGAAATGAGTGCATTCGAGCATATGTGACATGGAACAACTTTCTAAGCATGGATTTTCATGTTTTCGGGCTTTTAACACATTTTCATTATATTTGTCATTTTAACTGTATAAGCACGTCTGAAACGAGTTTTCAACGTACTACTGTGATATGCACTTGTTCAGAGTGGGAAAACACACTTTGTCACCGAGTGCATGAAAACAGCTTTCCTACGGCAGGAGCTCACTCAGCCAGTCTGTAAAGCCTTTTCAGCGGATAAAGCAAGCGTTTGGCAAAGAAAATTGATTTTGAGTAAAATGAGTGCATTCGAGCATATGTGACATGGAACAACTTTCTAAGCATGGATTTTCATGTTTTCGAGCTTTTAACACATTTTCATCATGTTTGTCATTTTAACTGTATAAGCACGTCTGAAACGAGTTTTCAACATTGTACTGTGATATGCACTTGTTCAGACTGGCAAAACACACTTTGTTTCACCGAGTGCATGAAAACAGCTTTCCTACGGCAGGAGCTCACTCAGCCAGTCCGTAAAGCCGTTTCAGCGGATAAAACAAGCGTGTAGCAAGGAAAATTGATTTTGAGTGAAATGAGTGCATTCGAGCATATGTGACATGGAACAACTTTCTAAGCAGGGATTTTCATGTTTTCGAGCTTTTAACACATTTTCATCATATTTGTCATTTTAACTGTATAAGCACGTCTGAAACGAGTTTTCAACGTACTACTGTGATATGCACTTGTTCAGAGTGGGAAAACACACTTTGTCACCGAGTGCATGAAAACAGCTTTCCTACGGCAGGAGCTCACTCAGCCAGTCTGTAAAGCCTTTTCAGCGGATAAAGCAAGCGTTTGGCAAAGAAAATTGATTTTGAGTAAAATGAGTGCATTCGAGCATATGTGACATGGAACAACTTTCTAAGCATGGATTTTCATGTTTTCGAGCTTTTAACACATTTTCATCATGTTTGTCATTTTAACTGTATAAGCACGTCTGAAACGAGTTTTCAACATAGTACTGTGATATGCACTTGTTCAGAGTGGCAAAACACACTTTGTTTCACCGAGTGCATGAAAACAGCTTTCCTACGGCAGGAGCTCACTCAGCCAGTCTGTAAAGCCTTTTCAGCGGATAAAGCAAGCGTTTGGCAAAGAAAATTGATTTTGAGTAAAATGAGTGCATTCGAGCATATGTGACATGGAACAACTTTCTAAGCATGGATTTTCATGTTTTCGAGCTTTTAACACATTTTCATCATGTTTGTCATTTTAACTGTAAAAGCACGTCTGAAACGAGTTTTGAACATAGTATTGTGACATGCACGTGATCAGAGAGGGAAAAAACACTTTGTGTGTCACCATGTGCACGAAAACAGCTTTCCTTGCACAGGTATGCCTTCAACCTGTTTCTAACGCCTTTTCAGAGCAAACGTTTTACAAGGAACATTTATTTTGAGTGAAATGAGTGCATTCGAGCATATGCGACATGTAACCACTTTCTAAGCATGGATTTTCATGTTTTCGAGCTTTCCAGACATTTTCATCATATCTGTCATTTTAACTGTAAAAAGCACGGCTGAAACGAGTTTTGAACATAGTATTGTGACATGCACGTGATCAGAGTGGGAAAAAACACTTTGTCACCATGTGCACGAAAACAGCTTTCCTTGCGCAGCTACGGCTTCAGCCTGTTTCTAACGCCTTTTCAGAGCAAACGTTTTGCAAGGAACATGGATTTTGAGTGAAATGAGTGCATTCGAGCATATGTGACATGTAACCACTTTCTAAGCATGGATTTTCATATTTTCGAGCTTTCCACACATTTTCATCATATTTGTCATTTTAACTGTAAAAGCACGTCTGAAACGAGTTTTGAACATAGTATTGTGACATGCACGTGATCAGAGTGGGAAAAAACACTTTGTGTGTCACCATGTGCACGAAAACAGCTTTCCTTGCACAGCTACGCCTTCAGCCTGTTTCTAACGCCTTTTCAAAGCAAACGTTTTGCAAGGAACATGGATTTTGAGTGAAATGAGTGCATTCGAGCATATGTGACATGTAACCACTTTCTAAGCATGGATTTTCATGTTTTCGAGCTTTCCACACATTTTCATCATATTTGTCATTTTAACTGTAAAAAGCACGGCTGAAGCGAGTTTTGACCATAGTATTGTGACATGCACTTGATCAGAGTGGGAAAACACACTTTGTGTGTCACCATGTGTATGAAAACAGCTTTCCTTGCACAGGTACGCCTTCAGCCTGTTTCTAACGCCTTTTCAGAGCAAAGGTTTTACAAGGAACATTGATTTTGAGTGAAAGGAGTGCATTCGCGCATATGTGACATGTCACAACTTTCTAAGCATGGATTTTCATGTTTTCGAGCTTTCCACACATTTTCGTCATTTTAACTGTAAAAGCACGTCTGAAACGAGTTTTGAACATAGTATTGTGACATGCACGTGATCAGAGTGGGAAAAAACACTTTGTGTGTCACCATGTGCACGAAAACAGCTTTCCTTGCGCAGCTACGCCTTCAGCCTGTTTCTAACGCCTTTTCAGAGCAAACGTTTTGCAAGGAACATTGATTTTGAGTGAAATGAGTGCATTCGAGCATATGCGACATGTAACCACTTTCTAAGCATGGATTTTCATGTTTTCGAGCTTTCCAGACATTTTCATCATATCTGTCATTTTAACTGTAAAAAGCACGGCTGAAACGAGTTTTGAACATAGTATTGTGACATGCACGTGATCAGAGTGGGAAAAAAAACTTTGTCACCATGTGCACGAAAACAGCTTTCCTTGCGCAGCTACGGCTTCAGCCTGTTTCTAACGCCTTTTCAGAGCAAACGTTTTGCAAGGAACATGGATTTTGAGTGAAATGAGTGCATTCGAGCATATGTGACATGTAACCACTTTCTAAGCATGGATTTTCATATTTTCGAGCTTTCCACACATTTTCATCATATTTGTCATTTTAACTGTAAAAGCACGTCTGAAACGAGTTTTGAACATAGTATTGTGACATGCACGTGATCAGAGTGGGAAAAAACACTTTGTGTGTCACCATGTGCACGAAAACAGCTTTCCTTGCGCAGCTACGCCTTCAGCCTGTTTCTAACGCCTTTTCAAAGCAAGCGTTTGGCAAGGAACATTGATTTTGAGTGAAATGAGAGCATTCGAGCATATGTGACATGGAAACACTTTCTAAGCATGGATTTTAATGTTTTCGAGCTTTTCACACATTTTCATCATATTTGTCATTTTAACTGTATAAGCACGTCTGTAATGAGTTTTTGACATAGTATTGTAATATGCAATTGTTCAGAGTGAGAAAACACACTTTGTGTCACCGAGTGCATAAAAACAGCTTTCCTACGGCAGGAGCTCACTCAGCCTGTCTGTAAAGCCGTTTCAACGCAAAAAGCAAGCGTTTGACAAGGAACATTGAAAATGAGTGCATTCGAGCATATGTGACGGAACAACTTTCTAAGTATGGATTTTCATGTTTTCGAGCTTTTAACACATTTTCATCATATTTGTCATTTTAACTGTATAAGCCCGTCTGGAACGAGTTTTCAACATGCACTTGTTGAAACTATGATATGCACTTGTTCAGAGTGGAAAACACACTTTGTTTCACCGAGTGCATGAAAACAGCTTTCCTACGGCAGGAGCTCACTCAGCCAGTCCGTAAAGCCATTTCAGCGGATAAAACAAGCGTGTAGCAATGAAAATTGATTTTGAGTGAAATGAGTGCATTCGAGCATATGTGCCATGGAACAACTTTCTAAGCATGGATTTTCATGTTTTCGAGCTTTTAACACATTTTCATCATATTTGGCATTTTAACTGTGTAAGCACGTCTGGAACGAGTTTTCAACATGCACTTGTTGAAACTATGATATGCACTTGTTCAGAGTGGCAAAACACTTTGTTTCACCGAGTGCATGAAAACAGCTTTCCTACTGCCGGAGCTCACTCAGCCAGCCTGTAAAGCCGTTTCAGCGCATAAAGCAAGCGTTTGGCAAGGAACATTGATTTTGAGTGAAATGAGTGCATTCGAGCATATGTGACATGGAACAACTTTCTAAGCATGGATTTTCATGTTTTCGAGCTTTTAACACATTTTCATCATATTTGTCATTTTAACTGTATAAGCATGTCTGTATTGAGTTTTTAACATAGTATAAGCACTTGTTCAGAGTGGGAAAACACACTTTGTGTCACCGAGTTAATGAAAACAGCTTTCATACCCCAGAAGCACATTCAGCTTGTTTGTAACGCCCTTTTAGAGCATAAAGCAAACGTTTGACAAGGGACATTGATTTTGAATGAAATGAGTGTATTCGAGCATATGTGACATGGAAACACTTTCTAAGCATGGATTTTCATGTTTTCGAGCTTTTAACACATGTTCATCATATTTGTCATTTTAACTGTATAAGCACGTCTGAAACGAGTTTTCAACATAGTACTGTGATATGCACTTGTTCAGAGTGGCAAAACACACTTTGTCACCGAGTGCATGAAAACAGCTTTCCTACGGCAGGAGCTCACTCAGCCAGTCTGTAAAGCCTTTTCAGCGGATAAAGCAAGCGTTTGGCAAAGAAAATTGATTTTGAGTAAAATGAGTGCATTCGAGCATATGTGACATGGAACAACTTTCTAAGCATGGATTTTCATGTTTTCGAGCTTTTAACACATTTTCATCATGTTTGTCATTTTAACTGTATAAGCACGTCTGAAACGAGTTTTCAACATAGTACTGTGATATGCACTTGTTCAGAGTGGCAAAACACACTTTGTTTCACCGAGTGCATGAAAACAGCTTTCCTACGGCAGGAGCTCACTCAGCCAGTCCGTAAAGCCGTTTCAGCGGATAAAACAAGCGTGTAGCAAGGAAAATTGATTTTGAGTGAAATGAGTGCATTCGAGCATCTGTGACATGGAACAACTTTCTAAGCAGGGATTTTCATGTTTTCGAGCTTTTAACACATTTTCATCATATTTGTCATTTTAACTGTATAAGCACGTCTGAAACGAGTTTTCAACATAGTACTGTGATATTCACTTGTTCAGAGTGGCAAAACACACTTTGTTTCACCGAGTGCATGAAAACAGCTTTCCTACGGCAGGAGCTCACTCAGCCAGTCCGTAAAGCCGCTTCAGCGGATAAAAAAGCGTGTAGCAAGGAAAATTGATTTTGAGTGAAATGAGTGCATTCGAGCATATGTGACATGGAACAACTTTCTAAGCATGGGTTTTCATGTTTTCGAGCTTTTAACACATTTTCATCATGTTTGTCATTTTAACTGTATAAGCACGTCTGAAACGAGTTTTCAACATTGTCCTGTGATATGCACTTGTTCAGACTGGCAAAACACACTTTGTTTCACCGAGTGCATGAAAACAGCTTTCCTACGGCAGGAGCTCACTCAGCCAGTCCGTAAAGCCGTTTCAGCGGATAAAACAAGCGTGTAGCAAGGAAAATTGATTTTGAGTGAAATGAGTGCATTCGAGCATATGTGACATGGAACAACTTTCTAAGCAGGGATTTTCATGTTTTCGAGCTTTTAACACATTTTCATCATATTTGTCATTTTAACTGTATAAGCACGTCTGAAACGAGTTTTTAACACAGTATTGTGATATGCACTTGTTCAGAGTGAGAAAACACACTTTGTGTCATCGAATGCATGAAAACAGCTTGCCTACGGCAGGAGCTCACTCAGCCTGTCTGTAAAGCCGTTTCAACGCAAAAAGCAAGCGTTTGATAAGGAACATTGAAAATGAGTGCATTCGAGCATATGTGACGGAACAACTTTCTAAGCAGGGATTTTCATGTTTTCGAGCTTTTAACACATTTTCATCATATTTGTCATTTTAAGTGTATAAGCACGTCTGAAACGAGTTTTCAACATAGTACTGTGATATGCACTTGTTCAGACTGGCAAAACACACTTTGTTTCACCGAGTGCATGAAACAGCTTTCCTACGGCAGGAGCTCACTCAGCCAGTCCGTAAAGCCGTTTCAGCGGATAAAACAAGCGTGTAGCAAGGAAAATTGATTTTGAGTGAAATGAGTGCATTCGAGCATATGTGCCATGGAACAACTTTCTAAGCATGGATTTTCATGTTTTCGTGCTTTTAACACATTTTCATCATATTTGTCATTTTAACTGTATAAGCACGTCTGAAACGAGTTTTCAACGTACTACTGTGATATGCACTTGTTCAGAGTGGGAAAACACACTTTGTCACCGAGTGCATGAAAACAGCTTTCCTACGGCAGGAGCTCACTCAGCCAGTCTGTAAAGCCTTTTCAGCGGATAAAGCAAGCGTTTGGCAAAGAAAATTGATTTTGAGTAAAATGAGTGCATTCGAGCATATGTGACATGGAACAACTTTCTAAGCATGGATTTTCATGTTTTCGAGCTTTTAACACATTTTCATCATGTTTGTCATTTTAACTGTATAAGCACGTCTGAAACGAGTTTTCAACATAGTACTGTGATATGCACTTGTTCAGAGTGGCAAAACACACTTTGTTTCACCGAGTGCATGAAAACAGCTTTCCTACGGCAGGAGCTCACTCAGCCAGTACGTAAAGCCGTTTCAGCGGATAAAACAAGCGTGTAGCAAGGAAAATTGATTTTGAGTGAAATGAGTGCATTCGAGCATCTGTGACATGGAACAACTTTCTAAGCAGGGATTTTCATGTTTTCGAGCTTTTAACACATTTTCATCATATTTGTCATTTTAACTGTATAAGCACGTCTGAAACGAGTTTTCAACGTACTACTGTGATATGCACTTGTTCAGAGTGGGAAAACACACTTTGTCACCGAGTGCATGAAAACAGCTTTCCTACGGCAGGAGCTCACTCAGCCAGTCTGTAAAGCCTTTTCAGCGGATAAAGCAAGCGTTTGGCAAAGAAAATTGATTTTGAGTAAAATGAGTGCATTCGAGCATATGTGACATGGAACAACTTTCTAAGCATGGATTTTCATGTTTTCGAGCTTTTAACACATTTTCATCATGTTTGTCATTTTAACTGTATAAGCACGTCTGAAACGAGTTTTCAACATAGTACTGTGATATGCACTTGTTCAGAGTGGCAAAACACACTTTGTTTCACCGAGTGCATGAAAACAGCTTTCCTACGGCAGGAGCTCACTCAGCCAGTCCGTAAAGCCGTTTCAGCGGATAAAACAAGCGTGTAGCAAGGAAAATTGATTTTGAGTGAAATGAGTGCATTCGAGCATCTGTGACATGGAACAACTTTCTAAGCAGGGATTTTCATGTTTTCGAGCTTTTAACACATTTTCATCATATTTGTCATTTTAACTGTATAAGCACGTCTGAAACGAGTTTTCAACATAGTACTGTGATATTCACTTGTTCAGAGTGGCAAAACACACTTTGTTTCACCGAGTGCATGAAAACAGCTTTCCTACGGCAGGAGCTCACTCAGCCAGTCCGTAAAGCCGCTTCAGCGGATAAAAAAGCGTGTAGCAAGGAAAATTGATTTTGAGTGAAATGAGTGCATTCGAGCATATGTGACATGGAACAACTTTCTAAGCATGGGTTTTCATGTTTTCGAGCTTTTAACACATTTTCATCATGTTTGTCATTTTAACTGTATAAGCACGTCTGAAACGAGTTTTCAACATTGTCCTGTGATATGCACTTGTTCAGACTGGCAAAACACACTTTGTTTCACCGAGTGCATGAAAACAGCTTTCCTACGGCAGGAGCTCACTCAGCCAGTCCGTAAAGCCGTTTCAGCGGATAAAACAAGCGTGTAGCAAGGAAAATTGATTTTGAGTGAAATGAGTGCATTCGAGCATATGTGACATGGAACAACTTTCTAAGCAGGGATTTTCATGTTTTCGAGCTTTTAACACATTTTCATCATATTTGTCATTTTAACTGTATAAGCACGTCTGAAACGAGTTTTCAACATTGTACTGTGATATGCACTTGTTCAGAGTGGCAAAACACTTTGTTTCACCGAGTGCATGAAAACAGCTTTCCTACGGCAGGAGCTCACTCAGCCAGTCCGTAAAGCCGTTTCAGCGGATAAAACACGCGTGTAGCAAGGAACATTGATTTTGAGTGAAATGAGAGCATTCGAGCATATGTGACATGGAACAACTTTCTAAGCAGGGATTTTCATGTTTTCGAGCTTTTAACACATTTTCATCATATTTGTCATTTTAACTGTATAAGCACGTCTGAAACGAGTTTTTAACACAGTATTGTGATATGCACTTGTTCAGAGTGAGAAAACACACTTTGTGTCATCGAATGCATGAAAACAGCTTGCCTACGGCAGGAGCTCACTCAGCCTGTCTGTAAAGCCGTTTCAACGCAAAAAGCAAGCGTTTGATAAGGAACATTGAAAATGAGTGCATTCGAGCATATGTGACGGAACAACTTTCTAAGCAGGGATTTTCATGTTTTCGAGCTTTTAACACATTTTCATCATATTTATCATTTTAACTGTATAAGCACGTCTGAAACGAGTTTTCAACGTACTACTGTGATATGCACTTGTTCAGAGTGGGAAAACACACTTTGTCACCGAGTGCATGAAAACAGCTTTCCTACGGCAGGAGCTCACTCAGCCAGTCTGTAAAGCCTTTTCAGCGGATAAAGCAAGCGTTTGGCAAAGAAAATTGATTTTGAGTAAAATGAGTGCATTCGAGCATATGTGACATGGAACAACTTTCTAAGCATGGATTTTCATGTTTTCGAGCTTTTAACACATTTTCATCATGTTTGTCATTTTAACTGTATAAGCACGTCTGAAACGAGTTTTCAACATAGTTCTGTGATATGCACTTGTTCAGAGTGGCAAAACACACTTTGTTTCACCGAGTGCATGAAAACAGCTTTCCTACGGCAGGAGCTCACTCAGCCAGTCCGTAAAGCCGTTTCAGCGGATAAAACAAGCGTGTAGCAAGGAAAATTGATTTTGAGTGAAATGAGTGCATTCGAGCATATGTGACATGGAACAACTTTCTAAGCAGGGATTTTCATGTTTTCGAGCTTTTAACACATTTTCATCATATTTGTCATTTTAACTGTATAAGCACGTCTGAAACGAGTTTTCAACGTACTACTGTGATATGCACTTGTTCAGAGTGGGAAAACACACTTTGTCACCGAGTGCATGAAAACAGCTTTCCTACGGCAGGAGCTCACTCAGCCAGTCCGTAAAGCCTTTTCAGCGGATAAAGCAAGCGTTTGGCAAAGAAAATTGATTTTGAGTAAAATGAGTGCATTCGAGCATATGTGACATGGAACAACTTTCTAAGCATGGATTTTCATGTTTTCGAGCTTTTAACACATTTTCATCATGTTTGTCATTTTAACTGTATAAGCACGTCTGAAACGAGTTTTCAACATAGTAATGTGATATGCACTTGTTCAGAGTGGCAAAACACACTTTGTTTCACCGAGTGCATGAAAACAGCTTTCCTACGGCAGGAGCTCACTCAGCCAGTCCGTAAAGCCGTTTCAGCGGATAAAACGCGTGGAGCAAGGAACATTGATTTTGAGTGAAATGAGTGCATTCGAGCATATGTGACATGGAACAACTTTCTAAGCATGGATTTTCATGTTTTCGGGCTTTTAACACATTTTCATTATATTTGTCATTTTAACTGTATAAGCACGTCTGAAACGAGTTTTCAACGTACTACTGTGATATGCACTTGTTCAGAGTGGGAAAACACACTTTGTCACCGAGTGCATGAAAACAGCTTTCCTACGGCAGGAGCTCACTCAGCCAGTCTGTAAAGCCTTTTCAGCGGATAAAGCAAGCGTTTGGCAAAGAAAATTGATTTTGAGTAAAATGAGTGCATTCGAGCATATGTGACATGGAACAACTTTCTAAGCATGGATTTTCATGTTTTCGAGCTTTTAACACATTTTCATCATGTTTGTCATTTTAACTGTATAAGCACGTCTGAAACGAGTTTTCAACATTGTACTGTGATATGCACTTGTTCAGACTGGCAAAACACACTTTGTTTCACCGAGTGCATGAAAACAGCTTTCCTACGGCAGGAGCTCACTCAGCCAGTCCGTAAAGCCGTTTCAGCGGATAAAACAAGCGTGTAGCAAGGAAAATTGATTTTGAGTGAAATGAGTGCATTCGAGCATATGTGACATGGAACAACTTTCTAAGCAGGGATTTTCATGTTTTCGAGCTTTTAACACATTTTCATCATATTTGTCATTTTAACTGTATAAGCACGTCTGAAACGAGTTTTCAACGTACTACTGTGATATGCACTTGTTCAGAGTGGGAAAACACACTTTGTCACCGAGTGCATGAAAACAGCTTTCCTACGGCAGGAGCTCACTCAGCCAGTCTGTAAAGCCTTTTCAGCGGATAAAGCAAGCGTTTGGCAAAGAAAATTGATTTTGAGTAAAATGAGTGCATTCGAGCATATGTGACATGGAACAACTTTCTAAGCATGGATTTTCATGTTTTCGAGCTTTTAACACATTTTCATCATGTTTGTCATTTTAACTGTATAAGCACGTCTGAAACGAGTTTTCAACATAGTACTGTGATATGCACTTGTTCAGAGTGGCAAAACACACTTTGTTTCACCGAGTGCATGAAAACAGCTTTCCTACGGCAGGAGCTCACTCAGCCAGTCTGTAAAGCCTTTTCAGCGGATAAAGCAAGCGTTTGGCAAAGAAAATTGATTTTGAGTAAAATGAGTGCATTCGAGCATATGTGACATGGAACAACTTTCTAAGCATGGATTTTCATGTTTTCGAGCTTTTAACACATTTTCATCATGTTTGTCATTTTAACTGTAAAAGCACGTCTGAAACGAGTTTTGAACATAGTATTGTGACATGCACGTGATCAGAGAGGGAAAAAACACTTTGTGTGTCACCATGTGCACGAAAACAGCTTTCCTTGCACAGGTATGCCTTCAACCTGTTTCTAACGCCTTTTCAGAGCAAACGTTTTACAAGGAACATTTATTTTGAGTGAAAGGAGTGCATTCGCGCATATGTGACATGTCACAACTTTCTAAGCATGGATTTTCATGTTTTCGAGCTTTCCACACATTTTCGTCATTTTAACTGTAAAAGCACGTCTGAAACGAGTTTTGAACATAGTATTGTGACATGCACGTGATCAGAGTGGGAAAAAACACTTTGTGTGTCACCATGTGCACGAAAACAGCTTTCCTTGCGCAGCTACGCCTTCAGCCTGTTTCTAACGCCTTTTCAGAGCAAACGTTTTGCAAGGAACATTGATTTTGAGTGAAATGAGTGCATTCGAGCATATGCGACATGTAACCACTTTCTAAGCATGGATTTTCATGTTTTCGAGCTTTCCAGACATTTTCATCATATCTGTCATTTTAACTGTAAAAAGCACGGCTGAAACGAGTTTTGAACATAGTATTGTGACATGCACGTGATCAGAGTGGGAAAAAAAACTTTGTCACCATGTGCACGAAAACAGCTTTCCTTGCGCAGCTACGGCTTCAGCCTGTTTCTAACGCCTTTTCAGAGCAAACGTTTTGCAAGGAACATGGATTTTGAGTGAAATGAGTGCATTCGAGCATATGTGACATGTAACCACTTTCTAAGCATGGATTTTCATATTTTCGAGCTTTCCACACATTTTCATCATACTTGTCATTTTAACTGTAAAAGCACGTCTGAAACGAGTTTTGAACATAGTATTGTGACATGCACGTGATCAGAGTGGGAAAAAACACTTTGTGTGTCACCATGTGCACGAAAACAGCTTTCCTTGCGCAGCTACGCCTTCAGCCTGTTTCTAACGCCTTTTCAAAGCAAGCGTTTGGCAAGGAACATTGATTTTGAGTGAAATGAGAGCATTCGAGCATATGTGACATGGAAACACTTTCTAAGCATGGATTTTAATGTTTTCGAGCTTTTCACACATTTTCATCATATTTGTCATTTTAACTGTATAAGCACGTCTGTAATGAGTTTTTGACATAGTATTGTAATATGCAATTGTTCAGAGTGAGAAAACACACTTTGTGTCACCGAGGGCATAAAAACAGCTTTCCTACGGCAGGAGCTCACTCAGCCTGTCTGTAAAGCCGTTTCAACGCAAAAAGCAAGCGTTTGACAAGGAACATTGAAAATGAGTGCATTCGAGCATATGTGACGGAACAACTTTCTAAGTATGGATTTTCATGTTTTCGAGCTTTTAACACATTTTCATCATATTTGTCATTTTAACTGTATAAGCCCGTCTGGAACGAGTTTTCAACATGCACTTGTTGAAACTATGATATGCACTTGTTCAGAGTGGAAAACACACTTTGTTTCACCGAGTGCATGAAAACAGCTTTCCTACGGCAGGAGCTCACTCAGCCAGTCCGTAAAGCCATTTCAGCGGATAAAACAAGCGTGTAGCAATGAAAATTGATTTTGAGTGAAATGAGTGCATTCGAGCATATGTGCCATGGAACAACTTTCTAAGCATGGATTTTCATGTTTTCGAGCTTTTAACACATTTTCATCATATTTGGCATTTTAACTGTGTAAGCACGTCTGGAACGAGTTTTCAACATGCACTTGTTGAAACTATGATATGCACTTGTTCAGAGTGGCAAAACACTTTGTTTCACCGAGTGCATGAAAACAGCTTTCCTACTGCCGGAGCTCACTCAGCCAGCCTGTAAAGCCGTTTCAGCGCATAAAGCAAGCGTTTGGCAAGGAACATGGATTTTGAGTGAAATGAGTGCATTCGAGCATATGTGACATGTAACCACTTTCTAAGCATGGATTTTCATGTTTTCGAGCTTTCCACACATTTTCATCATATTTGTCATTTTAACTGTAAAAAGCACGGCTGAAGCGAGTTTTGACCATAGTATTGTGACATGCACTTGATCAGAGTGGGAAAACACACTTTGTGTGTCACCATGTGTATGAAAACAGCTTTCCTTGCACAGGTACGCCTTCAGCCTGTTTCTAACGCCTTTTCAGAGCAAAGGTTTTACAAGGAACATTGATTTTGAGTGAAAGGAGTGCATTCGCGCATATGTGACATGTCACAACTTTCTAAGCATGGATTTTCATGTTTTCGAGCTTTCCACACATTTTCGTCATTTTAACTGTAAAAGCACGTCTGAAACGAGTTTTGAACATAGTATTGTGACATGCACGTGATCAGAGTGGGAAAAAACACTTTGTGTGTCACCATGTGCACGAAAACAGCTTTCCTTGCGCAGCTACGCCTTCAGCCTGTTTCTAACGCCTTTTCAGAGCAAACGTTTTGCAAGGAACATTGATTTTGAGTGAAATGAGTGCATTCGAGCATATGCGACATGTAACCACTTTCTAAGCATGGATTTTCATGTTTTCGAGCTTTCCAGACATTTTCATCATATCTGTCATTTTAACTGTAAAAAGCACGGCTGAAACGAGTTTTGAACATAGTATTGTGACATGCACGTGATCAGAGTGGGAAAAAAAACTTTGTCACCATGTGCACGAAAACAGCTTTCCTTGCGCAGCTACGGCTTCAGCCTGTTTCTAACGCCTTTTCAGAGCAAACGTTTTGCAAGGAACATGGATTTTGAGTGAAATGAGTGCATTCGAGCATATGTGACATGTAACCACTTTCTAAGCATGGATTTTCATATTTTCGAGCTTTCCACACATTTTCATCATACTTGTCATTTTAACTGTAAAAGCACGTCTGAAACGAGTTTTGAACATAGTATTGTGACATGCACGTGATCAGAGTGGGAAAAAAACACTTTGTGTGTCACCATGTGCACGAAAACAGCTTTCCTTGCGCAGCTACGCCTTCAGCCTGTTTCTAACGCCTTTTCAAAGCAAGCGTTTGGCAAGGAACATTGATTTTGAGTGAAATGAGAGCATTCGAGCATATGTGACATGGAAACACTTTCTAAGCATGGATTTTAATGTTTTCGAGCTTTTCACACATTTTCATCATATTTGTCATTTTAACTGTATAAGCACGTCTGTAATGAGTTTTTGACATAGTATTGTAATATGCAATTGTTCAGAGTGAGAAAACACACTTTGTGTCACCGAGTGCATAAAAACAGCTTTCCTACGGCAGGAGCTCACTCAGCCTGTCTGTAAAGCCGTTTCAACGCAAAAAGCAAGCGTTTGACAAGGAACATTGAAAATGAGTGCATTCGAGCATATGTGACGGAACAACTTTCTAAGTATGGATTTTCATGTTTTCGAGCTTTTAACACATTTTCATCATATTTGTCATTTTAACTGTATAAGCCCGTCTGGAACGAGTTTTCAACATGCACTTGTTGAAACTATGATATGCACTTGTTCAGAGTGGAAAACACACTTTGTTTCACCGAGTGCATGAAAACAGCTTTCCTACGGCAGGAGCTCACTCAGCCAGTCCGTAAAGCCATTTCAGCGGATAAAACAAGCGTGTAGCAATGAAAATTGATTTTGAGTGAAATGAGTGCATTCGAGCATATGTGCCATGGAACAACTTTCTAAGCATGGATTTTCATGTTTTCGAGCTTTTAACACATTTTCATCATATTTGGCATTTTAACTGTGTAAGCACGTCTGGAACGAGTTTTCAACATGCACTTGTTGAAACTATGATATGCACTTGTTCAGAGTGGCAAAACACTTTGTTTCACCGAGTGCATGAAAACAGCTTTCCTACTGCCGGAGCTCACTCAGCCAGCCTGTAAAGCCGTTTCAGCGCATAAAGCAAGCGTTTGGCAAGGAACATTGATTTTGAGTGAAATGAGTGCATTCGAGCATATGTGACATGGAACAACTTTCTAAGCATGGATTTTCATGTTTTCGAGCTTTTAACACATTTTCATCATATTTGTCATTTTAACTGTATAAGCATGTCTGTATTGAGTTTTTAACATAGTATAAGCACTTGTTCAGAGTGGGAAAACACACTTTGTGTCACCGAGTTAATGAAAACAGCTTTCATACCCCAGAAGCACATTCAGCTTGTTTGTAACGCCCTTTTAGAGCATAAAGCAAACGTTTGACAAGGGACATTGATTTTGAATGAAATGAGTGTATTCGAGCATATGTGACATGGAAACACTTTCTAAGCATGGATTTTCATGTTTTCGAGCTTTTAACACATGTTCATCATATTTGTCATTTTAACTGTATAAGCACGTCTGAAACGAGTTTTCAACATAGTACTGTGATATGCACTTGTTCAGAGTGGCAAAACACACTTTGTCACCGAGTGCATGAAAACAGCTTTCCTACGGCAGGAGCTCACTCAGCCAGTCTGTAAAGCCTTTTCAGCGGATAAAGCAAGCGTTTGGCAAAGAAAATTGATTTTGAGTAAAATGAGTGCATTCGAGCATATGTGACATGGAACAACTTTCTAAGCATGGATTTTCATGTTTTCGAGCTTTTAACACATTTTCATCATGTTTGTCATTTTAAGTGTATAAGCATGTCTGTATTGAGTTTTTAACATAGTATAAGCACTTGTTCAGAGTGGGAAAACACACTTTGTGTCACCGAGTTAATGAAAACAGCTTTCATACCCCAGAAGCACATTCAGCTTGTTTGTAACGCCCTTTTAGAGCATAAAGCAAACGTTTGACAAGGAACATTGATTTTGAATGAAATGAGTGTATTCGAGCATATGTGACATGGAAACACTTTCTAAGCATGGATTTTCATGTTTTCGAGCTTTTAACACATGTTCATCATATTTGTCATTTTAACTGTATAAGCACGTCTGAAACGAGTTTTCAACATAGTACTGTGATATGCACTTGTTCAGTGTGAGAAAACACACTTTGTGTCACCGAGTGCATGAAAACAGCTATCCTACGGCAGGAGCTCACTCAGCCTGTCTGTAAAGCCGTTTCAACGCAAAAAGCAAGCGTTTGACAAGGAACATTGAAAATGAGTGCATTCGAGCATATGTGACGGAACAACTTTCTAAGTATGGATTTTCATGTTTTCCAGCTTTTAACACATTTTCATCATATTTGTCATTTTAACTGTATAAGCACGTCTGGAACGAGTTTTCAACATGCACTTGTTGAAACTATGATATGCACTTGTTCAGAGTGGAAAACACACTTTGTTTCACCGAGTGCATGAAAACAGCTTTCCTACGGCAGGAGCTCACTCAGCCTGTCTGTAAAGCCGTTTCAACGCAAAAAGCAAGCGTTTGACAAGAAACATTGAAAATGAGTGCATTCGAGCATATGTGACGGAACAACTTTCTAAGTATGGATTTTCATGTTTTCCAGCTTTCTACACATTTTCATCATATTTGTCATTTTAACTGTAAAAGCACGTCTGAAACGAGTTTTGAACATAGTATTGTGACATGCACGTGATCAGAGAGGGAAAAAACACTTTGTCACCATGTGCACGAAAACAGCTTTCCTTGCGCAGCTACGGCTTCAGCCTGTTTCTAACGCCTTTTCAGAGCAAACGTTTTGCAAGGAACATGGATTTTGAGTGAAATGAGTGCATTCGAGCATATGTGACATGTAACCACTTTCTAAGCATGGATTTTCATATTTTCGAGCTTTCCACACATTTTCATCATATTTGTCATTTTAACTGTAAAAGCACGTCTGAAACGAGTTTTGAACATAGTATTGTGACATGCACGTGATCAGAGTGGGAAAAAACACTTTGTGTGTCACCATGTGCACGAAAACAGCTTTCCTTGCACAGCTACGCCTTCAGCCTGTTTCTAACGCCTTTTCAAAGCAAACGTTTTGCAAGGAACATGGATTTTGAGTGAAATGAGTGCATTCGAGCATATGTGACATGTAACCACTTTCTAAGCATGGATTTTCATGTTTTCGAGCTTTCCACACATTTTCATCATATTTGTCATTTTAACTGTAAAAAGCACGGCTGAAGCGAGTTTTGACCATAGTATTGTGACATGCACTTGATCAGAGTGGGAAAACACACTTTGTGTGTCACCATGTGTATGAAAACAGCTTTCCTTGCACAGGTACGCCTTCAGCCTGTTTCTAACGCCTTTTCAGAGCAAACGTTTTACAAGGAACATTGATTTTGAGTGAAAGGAGTGCATTCGCGCATATGTGACATGTCACAACTTTCTAAGCATGGATTTTCATGTTTTCGAGCTTTCCACACATTTTCGTCATTTTAACTGTAAAAGCACGTCTGAAACGAGTTTTGAACATAGTATTGTGTCATGCACGTGATCAGAGTGGGAAAAAACACTTTGTGTGTCACCATGTGCACGAAAACAGCTTTCCTTGCGCAGCTACGCCTTCAGCCTGTTTCTAACGCCTTTTCAGAGCAAACGTTTTGCAAGGAACATTGATTTTGAGTGAAATGAGTGCATTCGAGCATATGCGACATGTAACCACTTTCTAAGCATGGATTTTCATGTTTTCGAGCTTTCCAGACATTTTCATCATATCTGTCATTTTAACTGTAAAAAGCACGGCTGAAACGAGTTTTGAACATAGTATTGTGACATGCACGTGATCAGAGTGGGAAAAAACACTTTGTCACCATGTGCACGAAAACAGCTTTCCTTGCGCAGCTACGGCTTCAGCCTGTTTCTAACGCCTTTTCAGAGCAAACGTTTTGCAAGGAACATGGATTTTGAGTGAAATGAGTGCATTCGAGCATATGTGACATGTAACCACTTTCTAAGCATGGATTTTCATATTTTCGAGCTTTCCACACATTTTCATCATATTTGTCATTTTAACTGTAAAAGCACGTCTGAAACGAGTTTTGAACATAGTATTGTGACATGCACGTGATCAGAGTGGGAAAAAACACTTTGTGTGTCACCATGTGCACGAAAACAGCTTTCCTTGCGCAGCTACGCCTTCAGCCTGTTTCTAACGCCTTTTCAAAGCAAGCGTTTGGCAAGGAACATTGATTTTGAGTGAAATGAGAGCATTCGAGCATATGTGACATGGAAACACTTTCTAAGCATGGATTTTAATGTTTTCGAGCTTTTCACACATTTTCATCATATTTGTCATTTTAACTGTATAAGCACGTCTGAAACGAGTTTTGAACATAGTATTGTGACATGCACGTGATCAGAGTGGGAAAAAACACTTTGTGTGTCACCATGTGCACGAAAACAGCTTTCCTTGCACAGCTACGCCTTCAGCCTGTTTCTAACGCCTTTTCAAAGCAAACGTTTTGCAAGGAACATGGATTTTGAGTGAAATGAGTGCATTCGAGCATATGCGACATGTAACCACTTTCTAAGCATGGATTTTCATGTTTTCGAGCTTTCCAGACATTTTCATCATATCTGTCATTTTAACTGTAAAAAGCACGGCTGAAACGAGTTTTGAACATAGTATTGTGACATGCACGTGATCAGAGTGGGAAAAAACACTTTGTCACCATGTGCACGAAAACAGCTTTCCTTGCGCAGCTACGGCTTCAGCCTGTTTCTAACGCCTTTTCAGAGCAAACGTTTTGCAAGGAAGATGGATTTTGAGTGAAATGAGTGCATTCGAGCATATGTGACATGTAACCACTTTCTAAGCATGGATTTTCATATTTTCGAGCTTTCCACACATTTTCATCATATTTGTCATTTTAACTGTAAAAGCACGTCTGAAACGAGTTTTGAACATAGTATTGTGACATGCACGTGATCAGAGTGGGAAAAAACACTTTGTGTGTCACCATGTGCACGAAAACAGCTTTCCTTGCACAGCTACGCCTTCAGCCTGTTTCTAACGCCTTTTCAAAGCAAACGTTTTGCAAGGAACATGGATTTTGAGTGAAATGAGTGCATTCGAGCATATGTGACATGTAACGACTTTCTAAGCATGGATTTTCATGTTTTCGAGCTTTCCACACATTTTCATCATATTTGTCATTTTAACTGTAAAAAGCACGGCTGAAGCGAGTTTTGACCATAGTATTGTGACATGCACTTGATCAGAGTGGGAAAACACACTTTGTGTGTCACCATGTGTATGAAAACAGCTTTCCTTGCACAGGTACGCCTTCAGCCTGTTTCTAACGCCTTTTCAGGGCAAACGTTTTACAAGGAACATTGATTTTGAGTGAAAGGAGTGCATTCGCGCATATGTGACATGTCACAACTTTCTAAGCATGGATTTTCATGTTTTCGAGCTTTCCACACATTTTCGTCATTTTAACTGTAAAAGCACGTCTGAAACGAGTTTTGAACATAGTATTGTGACATGCACGTGATCAGAGTGGGAAAAAACACTTTGTGTGTCACCATGTGCACGAAAACAGCTTTCCTTGCGCAGCTACGCCTTCAGCCTGTTTCTAACGCCTTTTCAGAGCAAGCGTTTTGCAAGGAACATTGATTTTGAGTGAAATGAGTGCATTCGAGCATATGTGCCATGGAACAACTTTCTAAGCATGGATTTTCATGTTTTCGAGCTTTTAACACATTTTCATCATATTTGGCATTTTAACTGTGTAAGCACGTCTGAAACGAGGTTTCAACATTGTACTGTGATATGCACTTGTTCAGAGTGGCAAAACACTTTGTTTCACCGAGTGCATGAAAACAGCTTTCCTACTGCCGGAGCTCACTCAGCCAGCCTGTAAAGCCGTTTCAGCGCATAAAGCAAGCGTTTGGCAAGGAACATTGATTTTGAGTGAAATGAGTGCATTCGAGCATATGTGACATGGAACAACTTTCTAAGCATGGATTTTCATGTTTTCGAGCTTTTAACACATTTTCATCATATCTGTCATTTTAACTGTAAAAAGCACGGCTGAAACGAGTTTTGAACATAGTATTGTGACATGCACGTGATCAGAGTGGGAAAAAACACTTTGTCACCATGTGCACGAAAACAGCTTTCCTTGCGCAGCTACGGCTTCAGCCTGTTTCTAACGCCTTTTCAGAGCAAACGTTTTGCAAGGAACATGGATTTTGAGTGAAATGAGTGCATTCGAGCATATGTGACATGTAACCACTTTCTAAGCATGGATTTTCATATTTTCGAGCTTTCCACACATTTTCATCATATTTGTCATTTTAACTGTAAAAGCACGTCTGAAACGAGTTTTGAACATAGTATTGTGACATGCACGTGATCAGAGTGGGAAAAAACACTTTGTGTGTCACCATGTGCAAGAAAACAGCTTTCCTTGCGCAGCTACGCCTTCAGCCTGTTTCTAACGCCTTTTCAAAGCAAGCGTTTGGCAAGGAACATTGATTTTGAGTGAAATGAGAGCATTCGAGCATATGTGACATGGAAACACTTTCTAAGCATGGATTTTAATGTTTTCGAGCTTTTCACACATTTTCATCATATTTGTCATTTTAACTGTATAAGCACGTCTGTAATGAGTTTTTGACATAGTATTGTAATATGCAATTGTTCAGAGTGAGAAAACACACTTTGTGTCACCGAGTGCATAAAAACAGCTTTCCTACGGCAGGAGCTCACTCAGCCTGTCTGTAAAGCCGTTTCAACGCAAAAAGCAAGCGTTTGACAAGGAACATTGAAAATGAGTGCATTCGAGCATATGTGACGGAACAACTTTCTAAGTATGGATTTTCATGTTTTCGAGCTTTTAACACATTTTCATCATATTTGTCATTTTAACTGTATAAGCACGTCTGGAACGAGTTTTCAACATGCACTTGTTGAAACTATGATATGCACTTGTTCAGAGTGGAAAACACACTTTGTTTCACCGAGTGCATGAAAACAGCTTTCCTACGGCAGGAGCTCACTCAGCCAGTCCGTAAAGCCATTTCAGCGGATAAAACAAGCGTGTAGCAATGAAAATTGATTTTGAGTGAAATGAGTGCATTCGAGCATATGTGCCATGGAACAACTTTCTAAGCATGGATTTTCATGTTTTCGAGCTTTTAACACATTTTCATCATATTTGGCATTTTAACTGTGTAAGCACGTCTGAAACGAGGTTTCAACATTGTACTGTGATATGCACTTGTTCAGAGTGGCAAAACACTTTGTTTCACCGAGTGCATGAAAACAGCTTTCCTACTGCCGGAGCTCACTCAGCCAGCCTGTAAAGCCGTTTCAGCGCATAAAGCAAGCGTTTGGCAAGGAACATTGATTTTGAGTGAAATGAGTGCATTCGAGCATATGTGACATGGAACAACTTTCTAAGCATGGATTTTCATGTTTTCGAGCTTTTAACACATTTTCATCATGTTTGTCATTTTAAGTGTATAAGCATGTCTGTATTGAGTTTTTAACATAGTATAAGCACTTGTTCAGAGTGGGAAAACACACTTTGTGTCACCGAGTTAATGAAAACAGCTTTCATACCCCAGAAGCACATTCAGCTTGTTTGTAACGCCCTTTTAGAGCATAAAGCAAACGTTTGACAAGGAACATTGATTTTGAATGAAATGAGTGTATTCGAGCATATGTGACATGGAAACACTTTCTAAGCATGGATTTTCATGTTTTCGAGCTTTTAACACATGTTCATCATATTTGTCATTTTAACTGTATAAGCACGTCTGAAACGAGTTTTCAACATAGTACTGTGATATGCACTTGTTCAGAGTGAGAAAACACACTTTGTGTCACCGAGTGCATGAAAACAGCTTTCCTACGGCAGGAGCTCACTCAGCCTGTCTGTAAAGCCGTTTCAACGCAAAAAGCAAGCGTTTGACAAGGAACATTGAAAATGAGTGCATTCGAGCATATGTGACGGAACAACTTTCTAAGTATGGATTTTCATGTTTTCCAGCTTTTAACACATTTTCATCATATTTGTCATTTTAACTGTATAAGCACGTCTGGAACGAGTTTTCAACATGCACTTGTTGAAACTATGATATGCACTTGTTCAGAGTGGAAAACACACTTTGTTTCACCGAGTGCATGAAAACAGCTTTCCTACGGCAGGAGCTCACTCAGCCTGTCTGTAAAGCCGTTTCAACGCAAAAAGCAAGCGTTTGACAAGAAACATTGAAAATGAGTGCATTCGAGCATATGTGACGGAACAACTTTCTAAGTATGGATTTTCATGTTTTCCAGCTTTCTACACATTTTCATCATATTTGTCATTTTAACTGTAAAAGCACGTCTGAAACGAGTTTTGAACATAGTATTGTGACATGCACGTGATCAGAGAGGGAAAAAACACTTTGTGTGTCACCATGTGCACGAAAACAGCTTTCCTTGCACAGGTATGCCTTCAACCTGTTTCTAACGCCTTTTCAGAGCAAACGTTTTACAAGGAACATTGATTTTGAGTGAAATGAGTGCATTCGAGCATATGCGACATGTAACCACTTTCTAAGCATGGATTTTCATGTTTTCGAGCTTTCCAGACATTTTCATCATATCTGTCATTTTAACTGTAAAAAGCACGGCTGAAACGAGTTTTGAACATAGTATTGTGACATGCACGTGATCAGAGTGGGAAAAAACACTTTGTCACCATGTGCACGAAAACAGCTTTCCTTGCGCAGCTACGGCTTCAGCCTGTTTCTAACGCCTTTTCAGAGCAAACGTTTTGCAAGGAACATGGATTTTGAGTGAAATGAGTGCATTCGAGCATATGTGACATGTAACCACTTTCTAAGCATGGATTTTCATATTTTCGAGCTTTCCACACATTTTCATCATATTTGTCATTTTAACTGTAAAAGCACGTCTGAAACGAGTTTTGAACATAGTATTGTGACATGCACGTGATCAGAGTGGGAAAAAACACTTTGTGTGTCACCATGTGCAAGAAAACAGCTTTCGTTGCACAGCTACGCCTTCAGCCTGTTTCTAACGCCTTTTCAAAGCAAACGTTTTGCAAGGAACATGGATTTTGAGTGAAATGAGTGCATTCGAGCATATGTGACATGTAACCACTTTCTAAGCATGGATTTTCATGTTTTCGAGCTTTCCACACATTTTCATCATATTTGTCATTTTAACTGTAAAAAGCACGGCTGAAGCGAGTTTTGACCATAGTATTGTGACATGCACTTGATCAGAGTGGGAAAACACACTTTGTGTGTCACCATGTGTATGAAAACAACTTTCCTTGCACAGGTACGCCTTCAGCCTGTTTCTAACGCCTTTTCAGAGCAAACGTTTTACAAGGAACATTGATTTTGAGTGAAAGGAGTGCATTCGCGCATATGTGACATGTCACAACTTTCTAAGCATGGATTTTCATGTTTTCGAGCTTTCCACACATTTTCGTCATTTTAACTGTAAAAGCACGTCTGAAACGAGTTTTGAACATAGTATTGTGACATGCACGTGATCAGAGTGGGAAAAAACACTTTGTGTGTCACCATGTGCACGAAAACAGCTTTCCTTGCGCAGCTACGCCTTCAGCCTGTTTCTAACGCCTTTTCAGAGCAAACGTTTTGCAAGGAACATTGATTTTGAGTGAAATGAGTGCATTCGAGCATATGCGACATGTAACCACTTTCTAAGCATGGATTTTCATGTTTTCGAGCTTTCCAGACATTTTCATCATATCTGTCATTTTAACTGTAAAAAGCACGGCTGAAACGAGTTTTGAACATAGTATTGTGACATGCACGTGATCAGAGTGGGAAAAAACACTTTGTCACCATGTGCACGAAAACAGCTTTCCTTGCGCAGCTACGGCTTCAGCCTGTTTCTAACGCCTTTTCAGAGCAAACGTTTTGCAAGGAACATGGATTTTGAGTGAAATGAGTGCATTCGAGCATATGTGACATGTAACCACTTTCTAAGCATGGATTTTCATATTTTCGAGCTTTCCACACATTTTCATCATATTTGTCATTTTAACTGTAAAAGCACGTCTGAAACGAGTTTTGAACATAGTATTGTGACATGCACGTGATCAGAGTGGGAAAAAACACTTTGTGTGTCACCATGTGCACGAAAACAGCTTTCCTTGCACAGCTACGCCTTCAGCCTGTTTCTAACGCCTTTTCAAAGCAAACGTTTTGCAAGGAACATGGATTTTGAGTGAAATGAGTGCATTCGAGCATATGTGACATGTAACCACTTTCTAAGCATGGATTTTCATGTTTTCGAGCTTTCCACACATTTTCATCATATTTGTCATTTTAACTGTAAAAAGCACGGCTGAAGCGAGTTTTGACCATAGTATTGTGACATGCACTTGATCAGAGTGGGAAAACACACTTTGTGTGTCACCATGTGTATGAAAACAGCTTTCCTTGCACAGGTACGCCTTCAGCCTGTTTCTAACGCCTTTTCAGAGCAAACGTTTTACAAGGAACATTGATTTTGAGTGAAAGGAGTGCATTCGCGCATATGTGACATGTCACAACTTTCTAAGCATGGATTTTCATGTTTTCGAGCTTTCCACACATTTTCGTCATTTTAACTGTAAAAGCACGTCTGAAACGAGTTTTGAACATAGTATTGTGACATGCACGTGATCAGAGTGGGAAAAAACACTTTGTGTGTCACCATGTGCACGAAAACAGCTTTCCTTGCGCAGCTACGCCTTCAGCCTGTTTCTAACGCCTTTTCAGAGCAAACGTTTTGCAAGGAACATTGATTTTGAGTGAAATGAGTGCATTCGAGCATATGCGACATGTAACCACTTTCTAAGCATGGATTTTCATGTTTTCGAGCTTTCCAGACATTTTCATCATATCTGTCATTTTAACTGTAAAAAGCACGGCTGAAACGAGTTTTGAACATAGTATTGTGACATGCACGTGATCAGAGTGGGAAAAAACACTTTGTCACCATGTGCACGAAAACAGCTTTCCTTGCGCAGCTACGGCTTCAGCCTGTTTCTAACGCCTTTTCAGAGCAAACGTTTTGCAAGGAACATGGATTTTGAGTGAAATGAGTGCATTCGAGCATATGTGACATGTAACCACTTTCTAAGCATGGATTTTCATATTTTCGAGCTTTCCACACATTTTCATCATATTTGTCATTTTAACTGTAAAAGCACGTCTGAAACGAGTTTTGAACATAGTATTGTGACATGCACGTGATCAGAGTGGGAAAAAACACTTTGTGTGTCACCATGTGCACGAAAACAGCTTTCCTTGCGCAGCTACGCCTTCAGCCTGTTTCTAACGCCTTTTCAAAGCAAGCGTTTGGCAAGGAACATTGATTTTGAGTGAAATGAGAGCATTCGAGCATATGTGACATGGACACACTTTCTAAGCATGGATTTTAATGTTTTCGAGCTTTTCACACATTTTCATCATATTTGTCATTTTAACTGTATAAGCACGTCTGTAATGAGTTTTTGACATAGTATTGTAATATGCAATTGTTCAGAGTGAGAAAACACACTTTGTGTCACCGAGTGCATAA
The DNA here is from genome assembly GCF_027579695.1 of Neoarius graeffei. Taxonomy (NCBI): domain Eukaryota; kingdom Metazoa; phylum Chordata; class Actinopteri; order Siluriformes; family Ariidae; genus Neoarius; species Neoarius graeffei. The sequence goes on along the minus strand of NC_083589.1, from coordinate 16,374,196 downwards.
AAACAGCTTTCCTACGGCAGGAGCTCACTCAGCCTGTCTGTAAAGCCGTTTCAACGCAAAAAGCAAGCGTTTGACAAGGAACATTGAAAATGAGTGCATTCGAGCATATGTGACGGAACAACTTTCTAAGTATGGATTTTCATGTTTTCGAGCTTTTAACACATTTTCATCATATTTGTCATTTTAACTGTATAAGCCCGTCTGGAACGAGTTTTCAACATGCACTTGTTGAAACTATGATATGCACTTGTTCAGAGTGGAAAACACACTTTGTTTCACCGAGTGCATGAAAACAGCTTTCCTACGGCAGGAGCTCACTCAGCCAGTCCGTAAAGCCATTTCAGCGGATAAAACAAGCGTGTAGCAATGAAAATTGATTTTGAGTGAAATGAGTGCATTCGAGCATATGTGCCATGGAACAACTTTCTAAGCATGGATTTTCATGTTTTCGAGCTTTTAACACATTTTCATCATATTTGGCATTTTAACTGTGTAAGCACGTCTGAAACGAGGTTTCAACATTGTACTGTGATATGCACTTGTTCAGAGTGGCAAAACACTTTGTTTCACCGAGTGCATGAAAACAGCTTTCCTACTGCCGGAGCTCACTCAGCCAGCCTGTAAAGCCGTTTCAGCGCATAAAGCAAGCGTTTGGCAAGGAACATTGATTTTGAGTGAAATGAGTGCATTCGAGCATATGTGACATGGAACAACTTTCTAAGCATGGATTTTCATGTTTTCGAGCTTTTAACACATTTTCATCATGTTTGTCATTTTAAGTGTATAAGCATGTCTGTATTGAGTTTTTAACATAGTATAAGCACTTGTTCAGAGTGGGAAAACACACTTTGTGTCACCGAGTTAATGAAAACAGCTTTCATACCCCAGAAGCACATTCAGCTTGTTTGTAACGCCCTTTTAGAGCATAAAGCAAACGTTTGACAAGGAACATTGATTTTGAATGAAATGAGTGTATTCGAGCATATGTGACATGGAAACACTTTCTAAGCATGGATTTTCATGTTTTCGAGCTTTTAACACATGTTCATCATATTTGTCATTTTAACTGTATAAGCACGTCTGAAACGAGTTTTCAACATAGTACTGTGATATGCACTTGTTCAGAGTGAGAAAACACACTTTGTGTCACCGAGTGCATGAAAACAGCTTTCCTACGGCAGGAGCTCACTCAGCCTGTCTGTAAAGCCGTTTCAACGCAAAAAGCAAGTGTTTGACAAGGAACATTGAAAATGAGTGCATTCGAGCATATGTGACGGAACAACTTTCTAAGTATGGATTTTCATGTTTTCCAGCTTTTAACACATTTTCATCATATTTGTCATTTTAACTGTATAAGCACGTCTGGAACGAGTTTTCAACATGCACTTGTTGAAACTATGATATGCACTTGTTCAGAGTGGAAAACACACTTTGTTTCACCGAGTGCATGAAAACAGCTTTCCTACGGCAGGAGCTCACTCAGCCTGTCTGTAAAGCCGTTTCAACGCAAAAAGCAAGCGTTTGACAAGAAACATTGAAAATGAGTGCATTCGAGCATATGTGACGGAACAACTTTCTAAGTATGGATTTTCATGTTTTCCAGCTTTCTACACATTTTCATCATATTTGTCATTTTAACTGTAAAAGCACGTCTGAAACGAGTTTTGAACATAGTATTGTGACATGCACGTGATCAGAGAGGGAAAAAACACTTTGTGTGTCACCATGTGCACGAAAACAGCTTTCCTTGCACAGGTATGCCTTCAACCTGTTTCTAACGCCTTTTCAGAGCAAACGTTTTACAAGGAACATTGATTTTGAGTGAAATGAGTGCATTCGAGCATATGCGACATGTAACCACTTTCTAAGCATGGATTTTCATGTTTTCGAGCTTTCCAGACATTTTCATCATATCTGTCATTTTAACTGTAAAAAGCACGGCTGAAACGAGTTTTGAACATAGTATTGTGACATGCACGTGATCAGAGTGGGAAAAAACACTTTGTCACCATGTGCACGAAAACAGCTTTCCTTGCACAGCTACGGCTTCAGCCTGTTTCTAACGCCTTTTCAGAGCAAACGTTTAGCAAGGAACATGGATTTTGAGTGAAATGAGTGCATTCGAGCATATGTGACATGTAACCACTTTCTAAGCATGGATTTTCATATTTTCGAGCTTTCCACACATTTTCATCATATTTGTCATTTTAACTGTAAAAGCACGTCTGAAACGAGTTTTGAACATAGTATTGTGACATGCACGTGATCAGAGAGGGAAAAAACACTTTGTGTGTCACCATGTGCACGAAAACAGCTTTCCTTGCACAGGTATGCCTTCAACCTGTTTCTAACGCCTTTTCAGAGCAAACGTTTTACAAGGAACATTGATTTTGAGTGAAATGAGTGCATTCGAGCATATGCGACATGTAACCACTTTCTAAGCATGGATTTTCATGTTTTCGAGCTTTCCAGACATTTTCATCATATCTGTCATTTTAACTGTAAAAAGCACGGCTGAAACGAGTTTTGAACATAGTATTGTGACATGCACGTGATCAGAGTGGGAAAAAACACTTTGTCACCATGTGCACGAAAACAGCTTTCCTTGCGCAGCTACGGCTTCAGCCTGTTTCTAACGCCTTTTCAGAGCAAACGTTTTGCAAGGAACATGGATTTTGAGTGAAATGAGTGCATTCGAGCATATGTGACATGTAACCACTTTCTAAGCATGGATTTTCATATTTTCGAGCTTTCCACACATTTTCATCATATTTGTCATTTTAACTGTAAAAGCACGTCTGAAACGAGTTTTGAACATAGTATTGTGACATGCACGTGATCAGAGTGGGAAAAAACACTTTGTGTGTCACCATGTGCACGAAAACAGCTTTCCTTGCACAGCTACGCCTTCAGCCTGTTTCTAACGCCTTTTCAAAGCAAACGTTTTGCAAGGAACATGGATTTTGAGTGAAATGAGTGCATTCGAGCATATGCGACATGTAACCACTTTCTAAGCATGGATTTTCATGTTTTCGAGCTTTCCAGACATTTTCATCATATCTGTCATTTTAACTGTAAAAAGCACGGCTGAAACGAGTTTTGAACATAGTATTGTGACATGCACGTGATCAGAGTGGGAAAAAACACTTTGTCACCATGTGCACGAAAACAGCTTTCCTTGCGCAGCTATGGCTTCAGCCTGTTTCTAACGCCTTTTCAGAGCAAACGTTTTGCAAGGAACATGGATTTTGAGTGAAATGAGTGCATTCGAGCATATGTGACATGTAACCACTTTCTAAGCATGGATTTTCATATTTTCGAGCTTTCCACACATTTTCATCATATTTGTCATTTTAACTGTAAAAGCACGTCTGAAACGAGTTTTGAACATAGTATTGTGACATGCACTTGATCAGAGTGGGAAAACACACTTTGTGTGTCACCATGTGTATGAAAACAGCTTTCCTTGCACAGGTACGCCTTCAGCCTGTTTCTAACGCCTTTTCAGAGCAAACGTTTGACAAGGAACATTGATTTTGAGTGAAAGGAGTGCATTCGCGCATATGTGACATGTCACAACTTTCTAAGCATGGATTTTCATGTTTTCGAGCTTTCCACACATTTTCGTCATTTTAACTGTAAAAGCACGTCTGAAACGAGTTTTGAACATAGTATTGTGACATGCACGTGATCAGAGTGGGAAAAAACACTTTGTGTGTCACCATGTGCACGAAAACAGCTTTCCTTGCGCAGCTACGCCTTCAGCCTGTTTCTAACGCCTTTTCAGAGCAAACGTTTTGCAAGGAACATTGATTTTGAGTGCATTCGAGCATATGCGACATGTAACCACTTTCTAAGCATGGATTTTCATGTTTTCGAGCTTTCCAGACATTTTCATCATATCTGTCATTTTAACTGTAAAAAGCACGGCTGAAACGAGTTTTGAACATAGTATTGTGACATGCACGTGATCAGAGTGGGAAAAAACACTTTGTCACCATGTGCACGAAAACAGCTTTCCTTGCGCAGCTACGGCTTCAGCCTGTTTCTAACGCCTTTTCAGAGCAAACGTTTTGCAAGGAACATGGATTTTGAGTGAAATGAGTGCATTCGAGCATATGTGACATGTAACCACTTTCTAAGCATGGATTTTCATATTTTCGAGCTTTCCACACATTTTCATCATATTTGTCATTTTAACTGTAAAAGCACGTCTGAAACGAGTTTTGAACATAGTATTGTGACATGCACGTGATCAGAGTGGGAAAAAACACTTTGTGTGTCACCATGTGCACGAAAACAGCTTTCCTTGCACAGCTACGCCTTCAGCCTGTTTCTAACGCCTTTTCAAAGCAAACGTTTTGCAAGGAACATGGATTTTGAGTGAAATGAGTGCATTCGAGCATATGTGACATGTAACCACTTTCTAAGCATGGATTTTCATGTTTTCGAGCTTTCCACACATTTTCATCATATTTGTCATTTTAACTGTAAAAAGCACGGCTGAAGCGAGTTTTGACCATAGTATTGTGACATGCACTTGATCAGAGTGGGAAAACACACTTTGTGTGTCACCATGTGTATGAAAACAGCTTTCCTTGCACAGGTACGCCTTCAGCCTGTTTCTAACGCCTTTTCAGAGCAAAGGTTTTACAAGGAACATTGATTTTGAGTGAAAGGAGTGCATTCGCGCATATGTGACATGTCACAACTTTCTAAGCATGGATTTTCATGTTTTCGAGCTTTCCACACATTTTCGTCATTTTAACTGTAAAAGCACGTCTGAAACGAGTTTTGAACATAGTATTGTGACATGCACGTGATCAGAGTGGGAAAAAACACTTTGTGTGTCACCATGTGCACGAAAACAGCTTTCCTTGCGCAGCTACGCCTTCAGCCTGTTTCTAACGCCTTTTCAGAGCAAACGTTTTGCAAGGAACATTGATTTTGAGTGAAATGAGTGCATTCGAGCATATGCGACATGTAACCACTTTCTAAGCATGGATTTTCATGTTTTCGAGCTTTCCAGACATTTTCATCATATCTGTCATTTTAACTGTAAAAAGCACGGCTGAAACGAGTTTTGAACATAGTATTGTGACATGCACGTGATCAGAGTGGGAAAAAACACTTTGTCACCATGTGCACGAAAACAGCTTTCCTTGCGCAGCTACGGCTTCAGCCTGTTTCTAACGCCTTTTCAGAGCAAACGTTTTGCAAGGAACATGGATTTTGAGTGAAATGAGTGCATTCGAGCATATGTGACATGTAACCACTTTCTAAGCATGGATTTTCATATTTTCGAGCTTTCCACACATTTTCATCATATTTGTCATTTTAACTGTAAAAGCACGTCTGAAACGAGTTTTGAACATAGTATTGTGACATGCACGTGATCAGAGTGGGAAAAAACACTTTGTGTGTCACCATGTGCACGAAAACAGCTTTCCTTGCGCAGCTACGCCTTCAGCCTGTTTCTAACGCCTTTTCAAAGCAAGCGTTTGGCAAGGAACATTGATTTTGAGTGAAATGAGAGCATTCGAGCATATGTGACATGGAAACACTTTCTAAGCATGGATTTTAATGTTTTCGAGCTTTTCACACATTTTCATCATATTTGTCATTTTAACTGTATAAGCACGTCTGTAATGAGTTTTTGACATAGTATTGTAATATGCAATTGTTCAGAGTGAGAAAACACACTTTGTGTCACCGAGTGCATAAAAACAGCTTTCCTACGGCAGGAGCTCACTCAGCCTGTCTGTAAAGCCGTTTCAACGCAAAAAGCAAGCGTTTGACAAGGAACATTGAAAATGAGTGCATTCGAGCATATGTGACGGAACAACTTTCTAAGTATGGATTTTCATGTTTTCCAGCTTTTAACACATTTTCATCATATTTGTCATTTTAACTGTATAAGCCCGTCTGGAACGAGTTTTCAACATGCACTTGTTGAAACTATGATATGCACTTGTTCAGAGTGGAAAACACACTTTGTTTCACCGAGTGCATGAAAACAGCTTTCCTACGGCAGGAGCTCACTCAGCCAGTCCGTAAAGCCATTTCAGCGGATAAAACAAGCGTGTAGCAATGAAAATTGATTTTGAGTGAAATGAGTGCATTCGAGCATATGTGCCATGGAACAACTTTCTAAGCATGGATTTTCATGTTTTCGAGCTTTTAACACATTTTCATCATATTTGGCATTTTAACTGTGTAAGCACGTCTGAAACGAGTTTTCAACATTGTACTGTGATATGCACTTGTTCAGAGTGGCAAAACACTTTGTTTCACCGAGTGCATGAAAACAGCTTTCCTACTGCCGGAGCTCACTCAGCCAGCCTGTAAAGCCGTTTCAGCGCATAAAGCAAGCGTTTGGCAAGGAACATTGATTTTGAGTGAAATGAGTGCATTCGAGCATATGTGACATGGAACAACTTTCTAAGCATGGATTTTCATGTTTTCGAGCTTTTAACACATTTTCATCATGTTTGTCATTTTAAGTGTATAAGCATGTCTGTATTGAGTTTTTAACATAGTATAAGCACTTGTTCAGAGTGGGAAAACACACTTTGTGTCACCGAGTTAATGAAAACAGCTTTCATACCCCAGAAGCACATTCAGCTTGTTTGTAACGCCCTTTAAGAGCATAAAGCAAACGTTTGACAAGGAACATTGATTTTGAATGAAATGAGTGTATTCGAGCATATGTGACATGGAAACACTTTCTAAGCATGGATTTTCATGTTTTCGAGCTTTTAACACATGTTCATCATATTTGTCATTTTAACTGTATAAGCACGTCTGAAACGAGTTTTCAACATAGTACTGTGATATGCACTTGTTCAGAGTGAGAAAACACACTTTGTGTCACCGAGTGCATGAAAACAGCTTTCCTACGGCAGGAGCTCACTCAGCCTGTCTGTAAAGCCGTTTCAACGCAAAAAGCAAGCGTTTGACAAGGAGCATTGAAAATGAGTGCATTCGAGCATATGTGACGGAACAACTTTCTAAGTATGGATTTTCATGTTTTCCAGCTTTTAACACATTTTCATCATATTTGTCATTTAAACTGTATAAGCACGTCTGGAACGAGTTTTCAACATGCACTTGTTGAAACTATGATATGCACTTGTTCAGAGTGGAAAACACACTTTGTTTCACCGAGTGCATGAAAACAGCTTTCCTACGGCAGGAGCTCACTCAGCCTGTCTGTAAAGCCGTTTCAACGCAAAAAGCAAGCGTTTGACAAGAAACATTGAAAATGAGTGCATTCGAGCATATGTGACGGAACAACTTTCTAAGTATGGATTTTCATGTTTTCCAGCTTTCTACACATTTTCATCATATTTGTCATTTTAACTGTAAAAGCACGTCTGAAACGAGTTTTGAACATAGTATTGTGACATGCACGTGATCAGAGAGGGAAAAAACACTTTGTGTGTCACCATGTGCACGAAAACAGCTTTCCTTGCACAGGTATGCCTTCAACCTGTTTCTAACGCCTTTTCAGAGCAAACGTTTTACAAGGAACATTGATTTTGAGTGAAATGAGTGCATTCGAGCATATGCGACATGTAACCACTTTCTAAGCATGGATTTTCATGTTTTCGAGCTTTCCAGACATTTTCATCATATCTGTCATTTTAACTGTAAAAAGCACGGCTGAAACGAGTTTTGAACATAGTATTGTGACATGCACGTGATCAGAGTGGGAAAAAACACTTTGTCACCATGTGCACGAAAACAGCTTTCCTTGCGCAGCTACGGCTTCAGCCTGTTTCTAACGCCTTTTCAGAGCAAACGTTTTGCAAGGAACATGGATTTTGAGTGAAATGAGTGCATTCGAGCATATGTGACATGTAACCACTTTCTAAGCATGGATTTTCATATTTTCGAGCTTTCCACACATTTTCATCATATTTGTCATTTTAACTGTAAAAGCACGTCTGAAACGAGTTTTGAACATAGTATTGTGACATGCAAGTGATCAGAGTGGGAAAAAACACTTTGTGTGTCACCATGTGCACGAAAACAGCTTTCCTTGCACAGCAACGCCTTCAGCCTGTTTCTAACGCCTTTTCAAAGCAAACGTTTTGCAAGGAACATGGATTTTGAGTGAAATGAGTGCATTCGAGCATATGTGACATGTAACCACTTTCTAAGCATGGATTTTCATGTTTTCGAGCTTTCCACACATTTTCATCATATTTGTCATTTTAACTGTAAAAAGCACGGCTGAAGCGAGTTTTGACCATAGTATTGTGACATGCACTTGATCAGAGTGGGAAAACACACTTTGTGTGTCACCATGTGTATGAAAACAGCTTTCCTTGCACAGGTACGCCTTCAGCCTGTTTCTAACGCCTTTTCAGAGCAAACGTTTTGCAAGGAACATTGATTTTGAGTGAAAGGAGTGCATTCGCGCATATGTGACATGTCACAACTTTCTAAGCATGGATTTTCATGTTTTCGAGCTTTCCACACATTTTCGTCATTTTAACTGTAAAAGCACGTCTGAAACGAGTTTTGAACATAGTATTGTGACATGCACGTGATCAGAGTGGGAAAAAACACTTTGTGTGTCACCATGTGCACGAAAACAGCTTTCCTTGCGCAGCAACGCCTTCAGCCTGTTTCTAACGCCTTTTCAGAGCAAACGTTTTGCAAGGAACATTGATTTTGAGTGAAATGAGTGCATTCGAGCATATGCGACATGTAACCACTTTCTAAGCATGGATTTTCATGTTTTCGAGCTTTCCAGACATTTTCATCATATCTGTCATTTTAACTGTAAAAAGCACGGCTGAAACGAGTTTTGAACATAGTATTGTGACATGCAAGTGATCAGAGTGGGAAAAAACACTTTGTGTGTCACCATGTGCACGAAAACAGCTTTCCTTGCGCAGCTACGGCTTCAGCCTGTTTCTAACGCCTTTTCAGAGCAAACGTTTTGCAAGGAACATGGATTTTGAGTGAAATGAGTGCATTCGAGCATATGTGACATGTAACCACTTTCTAAGCATGGATTTTCATATTTTCGAGCTTTCCACACATTTTCATCATATTTGTCATTTTAACTGTTAAAAGCACGTCTGAAACGAGTTTTGAACATAGTATTGTGACATGCACGTGATCAGAGTGGGAAAACACACTTTGTCACCATGTGCACGAAAACAGCTTTCCTTGCGCAGCTACGCCTTCAGCCTGTTTCTAACGCCTTTTCAAAGCAAGCGTTTGGCAAGGAACATTGATTTTGAGTAAAATGAGTGCATTCGAGCATATGTGACATGGAACAACTTTCTAAGCAGGGATTTTCATGTTTTCGAGCTTTTAACACATTTTCATCATGTTTGTCATTTTAACTGTATAAGCACGTCTGAAACGAGTTTTCAACATAGTACTGTGATATGCACTTGTTCAGAGTGGCAAAACACACTTTGTTTCACCGAGTGCATGAAAACAGCTTTCCTACGGCAGGAGCTCACTCAGCCAGTCCGTAAAGCCGTTTCAGCGGATAAAACGCGTGGAGCAAGGAACATTGATTTTGAGTGAAATGAGTGCATTCGAGCATATGTGACATGGAACAACTTTCTAAGCATGGATTTTCATGTTTTCGGGCTTTTAACACATTTTCATCATATTTGTCATTTTAACTGTATAAGCACGTCTGAAACGAGTTTTCAACGTACTACTGTGATATGCACTTGTTCAGAGTGGGAAAACACACTTTGTCACCGAGTGCATGAAAACAGCTTTCCTACGGCAGGAGCTCACTCAGCCAGTCTGTAAAGCCTTTTCAGCGGATAAAGCAAGCGTTTGGCAAAGAAAATTGATTTTGAGTAAAATGAGTGCATTCGAGCATATGTGACATGGAACAACTTTCTAAGCAGGGATTTTCATGTTTTCGAGCTTTTAACACATTTTCATCATGTTTGTCATTTTAACTGTATAAGCACGTCTGAAACGAGTTTTCAACATTGTACTGTGATATGCACTTGTTCAGACTGGCAAAACACACTTTGTTTCACCGAGTGCATGAAAACAGCTTTCCTACGGCAGGAGCTCACTCAGCCAGTCCGTAAAGCCGTTTCAGCGGATAAAACAAGCGTGTAGCAAGGAAAATTGATTTTGAGTGAAATGAGTGCATTCGAGCATATGTGACATGGAACAACTTTCTAAGCAGGGATTTTCATGTTTTCGAGCTTTTAACACATTTTCATCATATTTGTCATTTTAACTGTATAAGCACGTCTGAAACGAGTTTTCAACGTACTACTGTGATATGCACTTGTTCAGAGTGGGAAAACACACTTTGTCACCGAGTGCATGAAAACAGCTTTCCTACGGCAGGAGCTCACTCAGCCAGTCTGTAAAGCCTTTTCAGCGGATAAAGCAAGCGTTTGGCAAAGAAAATTGATTTTGAGTAAAATGAGTGCATTCGAGCATATGTGACATGGAACAACTTTCTAAGCATGGATTTTCATGTTTTCGAGCTTTTAACACATTTTCATCATGTTTGTCATTTTAACTGTATAAGCACGTCTGAAACGAGTTTTCAACATAGTACTGTGATATGCACTTGTTCAGAGTGGCAAAACACACTTTGTTTCACCGAGTGCATGAAAACAGCTTTCCTACGGCAGGAGCTCACTCAGCCAGTCCGTAAAGCCGTTTCAGCGGATAAAACGCGTGGAGCAAGGAACATTGATTTTGAGTGAAATGAGTGCATTCGAGCATATGTGACATGGAACAACTTTCTAAGCATGGATTTTCATGTTTTCGGGCTTTTAACACATTTTCATCATATTTGTCATTTTAACTGTATAAGCACGTCTGAAACGAGTTTTCAACGTACTACTGTGATATGCACTTGTTCAGAGTGGGAAAACACACTTTGTCACCGAGTGCATGAAAACAGCTTTCCTACGGCAGGAGCTCACTCAGCCAGTCTGTAAAGCCTTTTCAGCGGATAAAGCAAGCGTTTGGCAAAGAAAATTGATTTTGAGTAAAATGAGTGCATTCGAGCATATGTGACATGGAACAACTTTCTAAGCATGGATTTTCATGTTTTCGAGCTTTTAACACATTTTCATCATATTTGTCATTTTAACTGTATAAGCATGTCTGTATTGAGTTTTTAACATAGTATAAGCACTTGTTCAGAGTGGGAAAACACACTTTGTGTCACCGAGTTAATTAAAACAGCTTTCATACCCCAGAAGCACATTCAGCTTGTTTGTAACGCCCTTTTAGAGCATAAAGCAAACGTTTGACAAGGATCATTGATTTTGAATGAAATGAGTGTATTCGAGCATATGTGACATGGAAACACTTTCTAAGCATGGATTTTCATGTTTTCGAGCTTTTAACACATGTTCATCATATTTGTCATTTTAACTGTATAAGCACGTCTGAAACGAGTTTTCAACATAGTACTGTGATATGCACTTGTTCAGAGTGAGAAAACACACTTTGTGTCACCGAGTGCATGAAAACAGCTTTCCTACGGCAGGAGCTCACTCAGCCTGTCTGTAAAGCCGTTTCAACGCAAAAAGCAAGCGTTTGACAAGGAACATTGAAAATGAGTGCATTCGAGCATATGTGACGGAACAACTTTCTAAGTATGGATTTTCATGTTTTCCAGCTTTTAACACATTTTCATCATATTTGTCATTTTAACTGTATAAGCACGTCTGGAACGAGTTTTCAACATGCACTTGTTGAAACTATGATATGCACTTGTTCAGAGTGGAAAACACACTTTGTTTCACCGAGTGCATGAAAACAGCTTTCCTACGGCAGGAGCTCACTCAGCCTGTCTGTAAAGCCGTTTCAACGCAAAAAGCAAGCGTTTGACAAGAAACATTGAAAATGAGTGCATTCGAGCATATGTGACGGAACAACTTTCTAAGTATGGATTTTCATGTTTTCCAGCTTTCTACACATTTTCATCATATTTGTCATTTTAACTGTAAAAGCACGTCTGAAACGAGTTTTGAACATAGTATTGTGACATGCACGTGATCAGAGAGGGAAAAAACACTTTGTGTGTCACCATGTGCACGAAAACAGCTTTCCTTGCACAGGTATGCCTTCAACCTGTTTCTAACGCCTTTTCAGAGCAAACGTTTTACAAGGAACATTGATTTTGAGTGAAATGAGTGCATTCGAGCATATGCGACATGTAACCACTTTCTAAGCATGGATTTTCATGTTTTCGAGCTTTCCAGACATTTTCATCATATCTGTCATTTTAACTGTAAAAAGCACGGCTGAAACGAGTTTTGAACATAGTATTGTGACATGCACGTGATCAGAGTGGGAAAAAACACTTTGTCACCATGTGCACGAAAACAGCTTTCCTTGCGCAGCTACGGCTTCAGCCTGTTTCTAACGCCTTTTCAGAGCAAACGTTTTGCAAGGAACATGGATTTTGAGTGAAATGAGTGCATTCGAGCATATGTGACATGTAACCACTTTCTAAGCATGGATTTTCATATTTTCGAGCTTTCCACACATTTTCATCATATTTGTCATTTTAACTGTAAAAGCACGTCTGAAACGAGTTTTGAACATAGTATTGTGACATGCACGTGATCAGAGTGGGAAAAAACACTTTGTGTGTCACCATGTGCACGAAAACAGCTTTCCTTGCACAGCTACGCCTTCAGCCTGTTTCTAACGCCTTTTCAAAGCAAACGTTTTGCAAGGAACATGGATTTTGAGTGAAATGAGTGCATTCGAGCATATGTGACATGTAACCACTTTCTAAGCATGGATTTTCATGTTTTCGAGCTTTCCACACATTTTCATCATATTTGTCATTTTAACTGTAAAAAGCACGGCTGAAGCGAGTTTTGACCATAGTATTGTGACATGCACTTGATCAGAGTGGGAAAACACACTTTGTGTGTCACCATGTGTATGAAAACAGCTTTCCTTGCACAGGTACGCCTTCAGCCTGTTTCTAACGCCTTTTCAGAGCAAACGTTTTACAAGGAACATTGATTTTGAGTGAAAGGAGTGCATTCGCGCATATGTGACATGTCACAACTTTCTAAGCATGGATTTTCATGTTTTCGAGCTTTCCACACATTTTCGTCATTTTAACTGTAAAAGCACGTCTGAAACGAGTTTTGAACATAGTATTGTGACATGCACGTGATCAGAGTGGGAAAAAACACTTTGTGTGTCACCATGTGCACGAAAACAGCTTTCCTTGCGCAGCTACGCCTTCAGCCTGTTTCTAACGCCTTTTCAGAGCAAACGTTTTGCAAGGAACATTGATTTTGAGTGAAATGAGTGCATTCGAGCATATGCGACATGTAACCACTTTCTAAGCATGGATTTTCATGTTTTCGAGCTTTCCAGACATTTTCATCATATCTGTCATTTTAACTGTAAAAAGCACGGCTGAAACGAGTTTTGAACATAGTATTGTGACATGCACGTGATCAGAGTGGGAAAAAACACTTTGTCACCATGTGCACGAAAACAGCTTTCCTTGCGCAGCTACGGCTTCAGCCTGTTTCTAACGCCTTTTCAGAGCAAACGTTTTGCAAGGAACATGGATTTTGAGTGAAATGAGTGCATTCGAGCATATGTGACATGTAACCACTTTCTAAGCATGGATTTTCATATTTTCGAGCTTTCCACACATTTTCATCATATTTGTCATTTTAACTGTAAAAGCACGTCTGAAACGAGTTTTGAACATAGTATTGTGACATGCACGTGATCAGAGTGGGAAAAAACACTTTGTGTGTCACCATGTGCACGAAAACAGCTTTCCTTGCGCAGCTACGCCTTCAGCCTGTTTCTAACGCCTTTTCAAAGCAAGCGTTTGGCAAGGAACATTGATTTTGAGTGAAATGAGAGCATTCGAGCATATGTGACATGGAAACACTTTCTAAGCATGGATTTTAATGTTTTCGAGCTTTTCACACATTTTCATCATATTTGTCATTTTAACTGTATAAGCACGTCTGTAATGAGTTTTTGACATAGTATTGTAATATGCAATTGTTCAGAGTGAGAAAACACACTTTGTGTCACCGAGTGCATAAAAACAGCTTTCCTACGGCAGGAGCTCACTCAGCCTGTCTGTAAAGCCGTTTCAACGCAAAAAGCAAGCGTTTGACAAGGAACATTGAAAATGAGTGCATTCGAGCATATGTGACGGAACAACTTTCTAAGTATGGATTTTCATGTTTTCGAGCTTTTAACACATTTTCATCATATTTGTCATTTTAACTGTATAAGCCCGTCTGGAACGAGTTTTCAACATGCACTTGTTGAAACTATGATATGCACTTGTTCAGAGTGGAAAACACACTTTGTTTCACCGAGTGCATGAAAACAGCTTTCCTACGGCAGGAGCTCACTCAGCCAGTCCGTAAAGCCATTTCAGCGGATAAAACAAGCGTGTAGCAATGAAAATTGATTTTGAGTGAAATGAGTGCATTCGAGCATATGTGCCATGGAACAACTTTCTAAGCATGGATTTTCATGTTTTCGAGCTTTTAACACATTTTCATCATATTTGGCATTTTAACTGTGTAAGCACGTCTGAAACGAGGTTTCAACATTGTACTGTGATATGCACTTGTTCAGAGTGGCAAAACACTTTGTTTCACCGAGTGCATGAAAACAGCTTTCCTACTGCCGGAGCTCACTCAGCCAGCCTGTAAAGCCGTTTCAGCGCATAAAGCAAGCGTTTGGCAAGGAACATTGATTTTGAGTGAAATGAGTGCATTCGAGCATATGTGACATGGAACAACTTTCTAAGCATGGATTTTCATGTTTTCGAGCTTTTAACACATTTTCATCATGTTTGTCATTTTAAGTGTATAAGCATGTCTGTATTGAGTTTTTAACATAGTATAAGCACTTGTTCAGAGTGGGAAAACACACTTTGTGTCACCGAGTTAATGAAAACAGCTTTCATACCCCAGAAGCACATTCAGCTTGTTTGTAACGCCCTTTTAGAGCATAAAGCAAACGTTTGACAAGGAACATTGATTTTGAATGAAATGAGTGTATTCGAGCATATGTGACATGGAAACACTTTCTAAGCATGGATTTTCATGTTTTCGAGCTTTTAACACATGTTCATCATATTTGTCATTTTAACTGTATAAGCACGTCTGAAACGAGTTTTCAACATAGTACTGTGATATGCACTTGTTCAGAGTGAGAAAACACACTTTGTGTCACCGAGTGCATGAAAACAGCTTTCCTACGGCAGGAGCTCACTCAGCCTGTCTGTAAAGCCGTTTCAACGCAAAAAGCAAGCGTTTGACAAGGAACATTGAAAATGAGTGCATTCGAGCATATGTGACGGAACAACTTTCTAAGTATGGATTTTCATGTTTTCCAGCTTTTAACACATTTTCATCATATTTGTCATTTTAACTGTATAAGCACGTCTGGAACGAGTTTTCAACATGCACTTGTTGAAACTATGATATGCACTTGTTCAGAGTGGAAAACACACTTTGTTTCACCGAGTGCATGAAAACAGCTTTCCTACGGCAGGAGCTCACTCAGCCTGTCTGTAAAGCCGTTTCAACGCAAAAAGCAAGCGTTTGACAAGAAACATTGAAAATGAGTGCATTCGAGCATATGTGACGGAACAACTTTCTAAGTATGGATTTTCATGTTTTCCAGCTTTCTACACATTTTCATCATATTTGTCATTTTAACTGTAAAAGCACGTCTGAAACGAGTTTTGAACATAGTATTGTGACATGCACGTGATCAGAGAGGGAAAAAACACTTTGTGTGTCACCATGTGCACGAAAACAGCTTTCCTTGCACAGGTATGCCTTCAACCTGTTTCTAACGCCTTTTCAGAGCAAACGTTTTACAAGGAACATTGATTTTGAGTGAAATGAGTGCATTCGAGCATATGCGACATGTAACCACTTTCTAAGCATGGATTTTCATGTTTTCGAGCTTTCCAGACATTTTCATCATATCTGTCATTTTAACTGTAAAAAGCACGGCTGAAACGAGTTTTGAACATAGTATTGTGACATGCACGTGATCAGAGTGGGAAAAAACACTTTGTCACCATGTGCACGAAAACAGCTTTCCTTGCGCAGCTACGGCTTCAGCCTGTTTCTAACGCCTTTTCAGAGCAAACGTTTTGCAAGGAACATGGATTTTGAGTGAAATGAGTGCATTCGAACATATGTGACATGTAACCACTTTCTAAGCATGGATTTTCATATTTTCGAGCTTTCCACACATTTTCATCATATTTGTCATTTTAACTGTAAAAGCACGTCTGAAACGAGTTTTGAACATAGTATTGTGACATGCACGTGATCAGAGTGGGAAAAAACACTTTGTGTGTCACCATGTGCACGAAAACAGCTTTCCTTGCGCAGCTACGCCTTCAGCCTGTTTCTAACGCCTTTTCAAAGCAAACGTTTTGCAAGGAACATGGATTTTGAGTGAAATGAGTGCATTCGAGCATATGTGACATGTAACCACTTTCTAAGCATGGATTTTCATGTTTTCGAGCTGTCCACACATTTTCATCATATTTGTCATTTTAACTGTAAAAAGCACGGCTGAAGCGAGTTTTGACCATAGTATTGTGACATGCACTTGATCAGAGTGGGAAAACACACTTTGTGTGTCACCATGTGTATGAAAACAGCTTTCCTTGCACAGGTACGCCTTCAGCCTGTTTCTAACGCCTTTTCAGAGCAAACGTTTTACAAGGAACATTGATTTTGAGTGAAAGGAGTGCATTCGCGCATATGTGACATGTCACAACTTTCTAAGCATGGATTTTCATGTTTTCGAGCTTTCAACACATTTTCGTCATTTTAACTGTAAAAGCACGTCTGAAACGAGTTTTGAACATAGTATTGTGACATGCACGTGATCAGAGTGGGAAAAAACACTTTGTGTGTCACCATGTGCACGAAAACAGCTTTCCTTGCGCAGCTACGCCTTCAGCCTGTTTCTAACGCCTTTTCAGAGCAAACGTTTTGCAAGGAACATTGATTTTGAGTGAAATGAGTGCATTCGAGCATATGCGACATGTAACCACTTTCTAAGCATGGATTTTCATGTTTTCGAGCTTTCCAGACATTTTCATCATATCTGTCATTTTAACTGTAAAAAGCACGGCTGAAACGAGTTTTGAACATAGTATTGTGACATGCACGTGATCAGAGTGGGAAAAAACACTTTGTCACCATGTGCACGAAAACAGCTTTCCTTGCGCAGCTACGGCTTCAGCCTGTTTCTAACGCCTTTTCAGAGCAAACGTTTTGCAAGGAACATGGATTTTGAGTGAAATGAGTGCATTCGAGCATATGTGACATGTAACCACTTTCTAAGCATGGATTTTCATATTTTCGAGCTTTCCACACATTTTCATCATATTTGTCATTTTAACTGTAAAAGCACGTCTGAAACGAGTTTTGAACATAGTATTGTGACATGCACGTGATCAGAGTGGGAAAAAACACTTTGTGTGTCACCATGTGCACGAAAACAGCTTTCCTTGCGCAGCTACGCCTTCAGCCTGTTTCTAACGCCTTTTCAAAGCAAGCGTTTGGCAAGGAACATTGATTTTGAGTGAAATGAGAGCATTCGAGCATATGTGACATGGAAACACTTTCTAAGCATGGATTTTAATGTTTTCGAGCTTTTCACACATTTTCATCATATTTGTCATTTTAACTGTATAAGCACGTCTGTAATGAGTTTTTGACATAGTATTGTAATATGCAATTGTTCAGAGTGAGAAAACACACTTTGTGTCACCGAGTGCATAAAAACAGCTTTCCTACGGCAGGAGCTCACTCAGCCTGTCTGTAAAGCCGTTTCAACGCAAAAAGCAAGCGTTTGACAAGGAACATTGAAAATGAGTGCATTCGAGCATATGTGACGGAACAACTTTCTAAGTATGGATTTTCATGTTTTCGAGCTTTTAACACATTTTCATCATATTTGTCATTTTAACTGTATAAGCCCGTCTGGAACGAGTTTTCAACATGCACTTGTTGAAACTATGATATGCACTTGTTCAGAGTGGAAAACACACTTTGTTTCACCGAGTGCATGAAAACAGCTTTCCTACGGCAGGAGCTCACTCAGCCAGTCCGTAAAGCCATTTCAGCGGATAAAACAAGCGTGTAGCAATGAAAATTGATTTTGAGTGAAATGAGTGCATTCGAGCATATGTGCCATGGAACAACTTTCTAAGCATGGATTTTCATGTTTTCGAGCTTTTAACACATTTTCATCATATTTGGCATTTTAACTGTGTAAGCACGTCTGAAACGAGGTTTCAACATTGTACTGTGATATGCACTTGTTCAGAGTGGCAAAACACTTTGTTTCACCGAGTGCATGAAAACAGCTTTCCTACTGCCGGAGCTCACTCAGCCAGCCTGTAAAGCCGTTTCAGCGCATAAAGCAAGCGTTTGGCAAGGAACATTGATTTTGAGTGAAATGAGTGCATTCGAGCATATGTGACATGGAACAACTTTCTAAGCATGGATTTTCATGTTTTCGAGCTTTTAACACATTTTCATCATGTTTGTCATTTTAAGTGTATAAGCATGTCTGTATTGAGTTTTTAACATAGTATAAGCACTTGTTCAGAGTGGGAAAACACACTTTGTGTCACCGAGTTAATGAAAACAGCTTTCATACCCCAGAAGCACATTCAGCTTGTTTGTAACGCCCTTTTAGAGCATAAAGCAAACGTTTGACAAGGAACATTGATTTTGAATGAAATGAGTGTATTCGAGCATATGTGACATGGAAACACTTTCTAAGCATGGATTTTCATGTTTTCGAGCTTTTAACACATGTTCATCATATTTGTCATTTTAACTGTATAAGCACGTCTGAAACGAGTTTTCAACATAGTACTGTGATATGCACTTGTTCAGAGTGAGAAAACACACTTTGTGTCACCGAGTGCATGAAAACAGCTATCCTACGGCAGGAGCTCACTCAGCCTGTCTGTAAAGCCGTTTCAACGCAAAAAGCAAGCGTTTGACAAGGAACATTGAAAATGAGTGCATTCGAGCATATGTGACGGAACAACTTTCTAAGTATGGATTTTCATGTTTTCCAGCTTTTAACACATTTTCATCATATTTGTCATTTTAACTGTATAAGCACGTCTGGAACGAGTTTTCAACATGCACTTGTTGAAACTATGATATGCACTTGTTCAGAGTGGAAAACACACTTTGTTTCACCGAGTGCATGAAAACAGCTTTCCTACGGCAGGAGCTCACTCAGCCTGTCTGTAAAGCCGTTTCAACGCAAAAAGCAAGCGTTTGACAAGAAACATTGAAAATGAGTGCATTCGAGCATATGTGACGGAACAACTTTCTAAGTATGGATTTTCATGTTTTCCAGCTTTCTACACATTTTCATCATATTTGTCATTTTAACTGTAAAAGCACGTCTGAAACGAGTTTTGAACATAGTATTGTGACATGCACGTGATCAGAGAGGGAAAAAACACTTTGTGTGTCACCATGTGCACGAAAACAGCTTTCCTTGCACAGGTATGCCTTCAACCTGTTTCTAACGCCTTTTCAGAGCAAACGTTTTACAAGGAACATTGATTTTGAGTGAAATGAGTGCATTCGAGCATATGCGACATGTAACCACTTTCTAAGCATGGATTTTCATGTTTTCGAGCTTTCCAGACATTTTCATCATATCTGTCATTTTAACTGTAAAAAGCACGGCTGAAACGAGTTTTGAACATAGTATTGTGACATGCACGTGATCAGAGTGGGAAAAAACACTTTGTCACCATGTGCACGAAAACAGCTTTCCTTGCGCAGCTACGGCTTCAGCCTGTTTCTAACGCCTTTTCAGAGCAAACGTTTTGCAAGGAACATGGATTTTGAGTGAAATGAGTGCATTCGAGCATATGTGACATGTAACCACTTTCTAAGCATGGATTTTCATATTTTCGAGCTTTCCACACATTTTCATCATATTTGTCATTTTAACTGTAAAAGCACGTCTGAAACGAGTTTTGAACATAGTATTGTGACATGCACGTGATCAGAGTGGGAAAAAACACTTTGTGTGTCACCATGTGCACGAAAACAGCTTTCCTTGCGCAGCTACGCCTTCAGCCTGTTTCTAACGCCTTTTCAAAGCAAGCGTTTGGCAAGGAACATTGATTTTGAGTGAAATGAGAGCATTCGAGCATATGTGACATGGAAACACTTTCTAAGCATGGATTTTAATGTTTTCGAGCTTTTCACACATTTTCATCATATTTGTCATTTTAACTGTATAAGCACGTCTGTAATGAGTTTTTGACATAGTATTGTAATATGCAATTGTTCAGAGTGAGAAAACACACTTTGTGTCACCGAGTGCATAAAAACAGCTTTCCTACGGCAGGAGCTCACTCAGCCTGTCTGTAAAGCCGTTTCAACGCAAAAAGCAAGCGTTTGACAAGGAACATTGAAAATGAGTGCATTCGAGCATATGTGACGGAACAACTTTCTAAGTATGGATTTTCATGTTTTCGAGCTTTTAACACATTTTCATCATATTTGTCATTTTAACTGTATAAGCCCGTCTGGAACGAGTTTTCAACATGCACTTGTTGAAACTATGATATGCACTTGTTCAGAGTGGAAAACACACTTTGTTTCACCGAGTGCATGAAAACAGCTTTCCTACGGCAGGAGCTCACTCAGCCAGTCCGTAAAGCCATTTCAGCGGATAAAACAAGCGTGTAGCAATGAAAATTGATTTTGAGTGAAATGAGTGCATTCGAGCATATGTGCCATGGAACAACTTTCTAAGCATGGATTTTCATGTTTTCGAGCTTTTAACACATTTTCATCATATTTGGCATTTTAACTGTGTAAGCACGTCTGAAACGAGGTTTCAACATTGTACTGTGATATGCACTTGTTCAGAGTGGCAAAACACTTTGTTTCACCGAGTGCATGAAAACAGCTTTCCTACTGCCGGAGCTCACTCAGCCAGCCTGTAAAGCCGTTTCAGCGCATAAAGCAAGCGTTTGGCAAGGAACATTGATTTTGAGTGAAATGAGTGCATTCGAGCATATGTGACATGGAACAACTTTCTAAGCATGGATTTTCATGTTTTCGAGCTTTTAACACATTTTCATCATGTTTGTCATTTTAAGTGTATAAGCATGTCTGTATTGAGTTTTTAACATAGTATAAGCACTTGTTCAGAGTGGGAAAACACACTTTGTGTCACCGAGTTAATGAAAACAGCTTTCATACCCCAGAAGCACATTCAGCTTGTTTGTAACGCCCTTTTAGAGCATAAAGCAAACGTTTGACAAGGAACATTGATTTTGAATGAAATGAGTGTATTCGAGCATATGTGACATGGAAACACTTTCTAAGCATGGATTTTCATGTTTTCGAGCTTTTAACACATGTTCATCATATTTGTCATTTTAACTGTATAAGCACGTCTGAAACGAGTTTTCAACATAGTACTGTGATATGCACTTGTTCAGAGTGAGAAAACACACTTTGTGTCACCGAGTGCATGAAAACAGCTATCCTACGGCAGGAGCTCACTCAGCCTGTCTGTAAAGCCGTTTCAACGCAAAAAGCAAGCGTTTGACAAGGAACATTGAAAATGAGTGCATTCGAGCATATGTGACGGAACAACTTTCTAAGTATGGATTTTCATGTTTTCCAGCTTTTAACACATTTTCATCATATTTGTCATTTTAACTGTATAAGCACGTCTGGAACGAGTTTTCAACATGCACTTGTTGAAACTATGATATGCACTTGTTCAGAGTGGAAAACACACTTTGTTTCACCGAGTGCATGAAAACAGCTTTCCTACGGCAGGAGCTCACTCAGCCTGTCTGTAAAGCCGTTTCAACGCAAAAAGCAAGCGTTTGACAAGAAACATTGAAAATGAGTGCATTCGAGCATATGTGACGGAACAACTTTCTAAGTATGGATTTTCATGTTTTCCAGCTTTCTACACATTTTCATCATATTTGTCATTTTAACTGTAAAAGCACGTCTGAAACGAGTTTTGAACATAGTATTGTGACATGCACGTGATCAGAGAGGGAAAAAACACTTTGTGTGTCACCATGTGCACGAAAACAGCTTTCCTTGCACAGGTATGCCTTCAACCTGTTTCTAACGCCTTTTCAGAGCAAACGTTTTACAAGGAACATTGATTTTGAGTGAAATGAGTGCATTCGAGCATATGCGACATGTAACCACTTTCTAAGCATGGATTTTCATGTTTTCGAGCTTTCCAGACATTTTCATCATATCTGTCATTTTAACTGTAAAAAGCACGGCTGAAACGAGTTTTGAACATAGTATTGTGACATGCACGTGATCAGAGTGGGAAAAAACACTTTGTGTGTCACCATGTGCACGAAAACAGCTTTCCTTGCACAGCTACGCCTTCAGCCTGTTTCTAACGCCTTTTCAAAGCAAACGTTTTGCAAGGAACATGGATTTTGAGTGAAATGAGTGCATTCGAGCATATGTGACATGTAACCACTTTCTAAGCATGGATTTTCATGTTTTCGAGCTTTCCACACATTTTCATCATATTTGTCATTTTAACTGTAAAAAGCACGGCTGAAGCGAGTTTTGACCATAGTATTGTGACATGCACTTGATCAGAGTGGGAAAACACACTTTGTGTGTCACCATGTGTATGAAAACAGCTTTCCTTGCACAGGTACGCCTTCAGCCTGTTTCTAACGCCTTTTCAGAGCAAACGTTTTACAAGGAACATTGATTTTGAGTGAAAGGAGTGCATTCGCGCATATGTGACATGTCACAACTTTCTAAGCATGGATTTTCATGTTTTCGAGCTTTCCACACATTTTCGTCATTTTAACTGTAAAAGCACGTCTGAAACGAGTTTTGAACATAGTATTGTGACATGCACGTGATCAGAGTGGGAAAAAACACTTTGTGTGTCACCATGTGCACGAAAACAGCTTTCCTTGCGCAGCTACGCCTTCAGCCTGTTTCTAACGCCTTTTCAGAGCAAACGTTTTGCAAGGAACATTGATTTTGAGTGAAATGAGTGCATTCGAGCATATGCGACATGTAACCACTTTCTAAGCATGGATTTTCATGTTTTCGAGCTTTCCAGACATTTTCATCATATCTGTCATTTTAACTGTAAAAAGCACGGCTGAAACGAGTTTTGAACATAGTATTGTGACATGCACGTGATCAGAGTGGGAAAAAACACTTTGTCACCATGTGCACGAAAACAGCTTTCCTTGCGCAGCTACGGCTTCAGCCTGTTTCTAACGCCTTTTCAGAGCAAACGTTTTGCAAGGAACATGGATTTTGAGTGAAATGAGTGCATTCGAGCATATGTGACATGTAACCACTTTCTAAGCATGGATTTTCATATTTTCGAGCTTTCCACACATTTTCATCATATTTGTCATTTTAACTGTAAAAGCACGGCTGAAACGAGTTTTGAACATAGTATTGTGACATGCACGTGATCAGAGTGGGAAAAAACACTTTGTCACCATGTGCACGAAAACAGCTTTCCTTGCGCAGCTACGGCTTCAGCCTGTTTCTAACGCCTTTTCAGAGCAAACGTTTTGCAAGGAACATGGATTTTGAGTGAAATGAGTGCATTCGAGCATATGTGACATGTAACCACTTTCTAAGCATGGATTTTCATATTTTCGAGCTTTCCACACATTTTCATCATATTTGTCATTTTAACTGTAAAAGCACGTCTGAAACGAGTTTTGAACATAGTATTGTGACATGCACGTGATCAGAGTGGGAAAAAACACTTTGTGTGTCACCATGTGCACGAAAACAGCTTTCGTTGCACAGCTACGCCTTCAGCCTGTTTCTAACGCCTTTTCAAAGCAAACGTTTTGCAAGGAACATGGATTTTGAGTGAAATGAGTGCATTCGAGCATATGTGACATGTAACCACTTTCTAAGCATGGATTTTCATGTTTTCGAGCTTTCCACACATTTTCATCATATTTGTCATTTTAACTGTAAAAAGCACGGCTGAAGCGAGTTTTGACCATAGTATTGTGACATGCACTTGATCAGAGTGGGAAAACACACTTTGTGTGTCACCATGTGTATGAAAACAGCTTTCCTTGCACAGGTACGCCTTCAGCCTGTTTCTAACGCCTTTTCAGAGCAAACGTTTTACAAGGAACATTGATTTTGAGTGAAAGGAGTGCATTCGCGCATATGTGACATGTCACAACTTTCTAAGCATGGATTTTCATGTTTTCGAGCTTTCCACACATTTTCGTCATTTTAACTGTAAAAGCACGTCTGAAACGAGTTTTGAACATAGTATTGTGACATGCACGTGATCAGAGTGGGAAAAAACACTTTGTGTGTCACCATGTGCACGAAAACAGCTTTCCTTGCGCAGCTACGCCTTCAGCCTGTTTCTAACGCCTTTTCAGAGCAAACGTTTTGCAAGGAACATTGATTTTGAGTGAAATGAGTGCATTCGAGCATATGCGACATGTAACCACTTTCTAAGCATGGATTTTCATGTTTTCGAGCTTTCCAGACATTTTCATCATATCTGTCATTTTAACTGTAAAAAGCACGGCTGAAACGAGTTTTGAACATAGTATTGTGACATGCACGTGATCAGAGTGGGAAAAAACACTTTGTCACCATGTGCACGAAAACAGCTTTCCTTGCGCAGCTACGGCTTCAGCCTGTTTCTAACGCCTTTTCAGAGCAAACGTTTTGCAAGGAACATGGATTTTGAGTGAAATGAGTGCATTCGAGCATATGTGACATGTAACCACTTTCTAAGCATGGATTTTCATATTTTCGAGCTTTCCACACATTTTCATCATATTTGTCATTTTAACTGTAAAAGCACGTCTGAAACGAGTTTTGAACATAGTATTGTGACATGCACGTGATCAGAGTGGGAAAAAACACTTTGTGTGTCACCATGTGCACGAAAACAGCTTTCCTTGCGCAGCTACGCCTTCAGCCTGTTTCTAACGCCTTTTCAAAGCAAGCGTTTGGCAAGGAACATTGATTTTGAGTGAAATGAGAGCATTCGAGCATATGTGACATGGAAACACTTTCTAAGCATGGATTTTAATGTTTTCGAGCTTTTCACACATTTTCATCATATTTGTCATTTTAACTGTATAAGCACGTCTGTAATGAGTTTTTGACATAGTATTGTAATATGCAATTGTTCAGAGTGAGAAAACACACTTTGTGTCACCGAGTGCATAAAAACAGCTTTCCTACGGCAGGAGCTCACTCAGCCTGTCTGTAAAGCCGTTTCAACGCAAAAAGCAAGCGTTTGACAAGGAACATTGAAAATGAGTGCATTCGAGCATATGTGACGGAACAACTTTCTAAGTATGGATTTTCATGTTTTCGAGCTTTTAACACATTTTCATCATATTTGTCATTTTAACTGTATAAGCCCGTCTGGAACGAGTTTTCAACATGCACTTGTTGAAACTATGATATGCACTTGTTCAGAGTGGAAAACACACTTTGTTTCACCGAGTGCATGAAAACAGCTTTCCTACGGCAGGAGCTCACTCAGCCAGTCCGTAAAGCCATTTCAGCGGATAAAACAAGCGTGTAGCAATGAAAATTGATTTTGAGTGAAATGAGTGCATTCGAGCATATGTGCCATGGAACAACTTTCTAAGCATGGATTTTCATGTTTTCGAGCTTTTAACACATTTTCATCATATTTGGCATTTTAACTGTGTAAGCACGTCTGAAACGAGGTTTCAACATTGTACTGTGATATGCACTTGTTCAGAGTGGCAAAACACTTTGTTTCACCGAGTGCATGAAAACAGCTTTCCTACTGCCGGAGCTCACTCAGCCAGCCTGTAAAGCCGTTTCAGCGCATAAAGCAAGCGTTTGGCAAGGAACATTGATTTTGAGTGAAATGAGTGCATTCGAGCATATGTGACATGGAACAACTTTCTAAGCATGGATTTTCATGTTTTCGAGCTTTTAACACATTTTCATCATGTTTGTCATTTTAAGTGTATAAGCATGTCTGTATTGAGTTTTTAACATAGTATAAGCACTTGTTCAGAGTGGGAAAACACACTTTGTGTCACCGAGTTAATGAAAACAGCTTTCATACCCCAGAAGCACATTCAGCTTGTTTGTAACGCCCTTTTAGAGCATAAAGCAAACGTTTGACAAGGAACATTGATTTTGAATGAAATGAGTGTATTCGAGCATATGTGACATGGAAACACTTTCTAAGCATGGATTTTCATGTTTTCGAGCTTTTAACACATGTTCATCATATTTGTCATTTTAACTGTATAAGCACGTCTGAAACGAGTTTTCAACATAGTACTGTGATATGCACTTGTTCAGAGTGAGAAAACACACTTTGTGTCACCGAGTGCATGAAAACAGCTTTCCTACGGCAGGAGCTCACTCAGCCTATCTGTAAAGCCGTTTCAACGCAAAAAGCAAGCGTTTGACAAGGAACATTGAAAATGAGTGCATTCGAGCATATGTGACGGAACAACTTTCTAAGTATGGATTTTCATGTTTTCCAGCTTTTAACACATTTTCATCATATTTGTCATTTTAACTGTATAAGCACGTCTGGAACGAGTTTTCAAC
This sequence comes from Neoarius graeffei, assembly GCF_027579695.1. Taxonomy (NCBI): domain Eukaryota; kingdom Metazoa; phylum Chordata; class Actinopteri; order Siluriformes; family Ariidae; genus Neoarius; species Neoarius graeffei. The sequence continues at coordinate 16,347,542 of NC_083589.1, read as the reverse complement.
ATGCACTTGTTGAAACTATGATATGCACTTGTTCAGAGTGGAAAACACACTTTGTTTCACCGAGTGCATGAAAACAGCTTTCCTACGGCAGGAGCTCACTCAGCCTGTCTGTAAAGCCGTTTCAACGCAAAAAGCAAGCGTTTGACAAGAAACATTGAAAATGAGTGCATTCGAGCATATGTGACGGAACAACTTTCTAAGTATGGATTTTCATGTTTTCCAGCTTTCTACACATTTTCATCATATTTGTCATTTTAACTGTAAAAGCACGTCTGAAACGAGTTTTGAACATAGTATTGTGACATGCACGTGATCAGAGAGGGAAAAAACACTTTGTGTGTCACCATGTGCACGAAAACAGCTTTCCTTGCACAGGTATGCCTTCAACCTGTTTCTAACGCCTTTTCAGAGCAAACGTTTTACAAGGAACATTGATTTTGAGTGAAATGAGTGCATTCGAGCATATGCGACATGTAACCACTTTCTAAGCATGGATTTTCATGTTTTCGAGCTTTCCAGACATTTTCATCATATCTGTCATTTTAACTGTAAAAAGCACGGCTGAAACGAGTTTTGAACATAGTATTGTGACATGCACGTGATCAGAGTGGGAAAAAACACTTTGTCACCATGTGCACGAAAACAGCTTTCCTTGCGCAGCTACGGCTTCAGCCTGTTTCTAACGCCTTTTCAGAGCAAACGTTTTGCAAGGAACATTGATTTTGAGTGAAATGAGTGCATTCGAGCATATGTGACATGTAACCACTTTCTAAGCATGGATTTTCATATTTTCGAGCTTTCCACACATTTTCATCATATTTGTCATTTTAACTGTAAAAGCACGTCTGAAACGAGTTTTGAACATAGTATTGTGACATGCACGTGATCAGAGTGGGAAAAAACACTTTGTGTGTCACCATGTGCACGAAAACAGCTTTCCTTGCACAGCTACGCCTTCAGCCTGTTTCTAACGCCTTTTCAAAGCAAACGTTTTGCAAGGAACATGGATTTTGAGTGAAATGAGTGCATTCGAGCATATGTGACATGTAACCACTTTCTAAGCATGGATTTTCATGTTTTCGAGCTTTCCACACATTTTCATCATATTTGTCATTTTAACTGTAAAAAGCACGGCTGAAGCGAGTTTTGACCATAGTATTGTGACATGCACTTGATCAGAGTGGGAAAACACACTTTGTGTGTCACCATGTGTATGAAAACAGCTTTCCTTGCACAGGTACGCCTTCAGCCTGTTTCTAACGCCTTTTCAGAGCAAACGTTTTACAAGGAACATTGATTTTGAGTGAAAGGAGTGCATTCGCGCATATGTGACATGTCACAACTTTCTAAGCATGGATTTTCATGTTTTCGAGCTTTCCACACATTTTCGTCATTTTAACTGTAAAAGCACGTCTGAAACGAGTTTTGAACATAGTATTGTGACATGCACGTGATCAGAGTGGGAAAAAACACTTTGTGTGTCACCATGTGCACGAAAACAGCTTTCCTTGCGCAGCTACGCCTTCAGCCTGTTTCTAACGCCTTTTCAGAGCAAACGTTTTGCAAGGAACATTGATTTTGAGTGAAATGAGTGCATTCGAGCATATGCGACATGTAACCACTTTCTAAGCATGGATTTTCATGTTTTCGAGCTTTCCAGACATTTTCATCATATCTGTCATTTTAACTGTAAAAAGCACGGCTGAAACGAGTTTTGAACATAGTATTGTGACATGCACGTGATCAGAGTGGGAAAAAACACTTTGTCACCATGTGCACGAAAACAGCTTTCCTTGCGCAGCTACGGCTTCAGCCTGTTTCTAACGCCTTTTCAGAGCAAACGTTTTGCAAGGAACATGGATTTTGAGTGAAATGAGTGCATTCGAGCATATGTGACATGTAACCACTTTCTAAGCATGGATTTTCATATTTTCGAGCTTTCCACACATTTTCATCATATTTGTCATTTTAACTGTAAAAGCACGTCTGAAACGAGTTTTGAACATAGTATTGTGACATGCACGTGATCAGAGTGGGAAAAAACACTTTGTGTGTCACCATGTGCACGAAAACAGCTTTCCTTGCGCAGCTACGCCTTCAGCCTGTTTCTAACGCCTTTTCAAAGCAAGCGTTTGGCAAGGAACATTGATTTTGAGTGAAATGAGAGCATTCGAGCATATGTGACATGGAAACACTTTCTAAGCATGGATTTTAATGTTTTCGAGCTTTTCACACATTTTCATCATATTTGTCATTTTAACTGTATAAGCACGTCTGTAATGAGTTTTTGACATAGTATTGTAATATGCAATTGTTCAGAGTGAGAAAACACACTTTGTGTCACCGAGTGCATAAAAACAGCTTTCCTACGGCAGGAGCTCACTCAGCCTGTCTGTAAAGCCGTTTCAACGCAAAAAGCAAGCGTTTGACAAGGAACATTGAAAATGAGTGCATTCGAGCATATGTGACGGAACAACTTTCTAAGTATGGATTTTCATGTTTTCGAGCTTTTAACACATTTTCATCATATTTGTCATTTTAACTGTATAAGCCCGTCTGGAACGAGTTTTCAACATGCACTTGTTGAAACTATGATATGCACTTGTTCAGAGTGGAAAACACACTTTGTTTCACCGAGTGCATGAAAACAGCTTTCCTATGGCAGGAGCTCACTCAGCCAGTCCGTAAAGCCATTTCAGCGGATAAAACAAGCGTGTAGCAATGAAAATTGATTTTGAGTGAAATGAGTGCATTCGAGCATATGTGCCATGGAACAACTTTCTAAGCATGGATTTTCATGTTTTCGAGCTTTTAACACATTTTCATCATATTTGGCATTTTAACTGTGTAAGCACGTCTGAAACGAGGTTTCAACATTGTACTGTGATATGCACTTGTTCAGAGTGGCAAAACACTTTGTTTCACCGAGTGCATGAAAACAGCTTTCCTACTGCCGGAGCTCACTCAGCCAGCCTGTAAAGCCGTTTCAGCGCATAAAGCAAGCGTTTGGCAAGGAACATTGATTTTGAGTGAAATGAGTGCATTCGAGCATATGTGACATGGAACAACTTTCTAAGCATGGATTTTCATGTTTTCGAGCTTTTAACACATTTTCATCATGTTTGTCATTTTAAGTGTATAAGCATGTCTGTATTGAGTTTTTAACATAGTATAAGCACTTGTTCAGAGTGGGAAAACACACTTTGTGTCACCGAGTTAATGAAAACAGCTTTCATACCCCAGAAGCACATTCAGCTTGTTTGTAACGCCCTTTTAGAGCATAAAGCAAACGTTTGACAAGGAACATTGATTTTGAATGAAATGAGTGTATTCGAGCATATGTGACATGGAAACACTTTCTAAGCATGGATTTTCATGTTTTCGAGCTTTTAACACATGTTCATCATATTTGTCATTTTAACTGTATAAGCACGTCTGAAACGAGTTTTCAACATAGTACTGTGATATGCACTTGTTCAGAGTGAGAAAACACACTTTGTGTCACCGAGTGCATGAAAACAGCTTTCCTACGGCAGGAGCTCACTCAGCCTATCTGTAAAGCCGTTTCAACGCAAAAAGCAAGCGTTTGACAAGGAACATTGAAAATGAGTGCATTCGAGCATATGTGACGGAACAACTTTCTAAGTATGGATTTTCATGTTTTCCAGCTTTTAACACATTTTCATCATATTTGTCATTTTAACTGTATAAGCACGTCTGGAACGAGTTTTCAACATGCACTTGTTGAAACTATGATATGCACTTGTTCAGAGTGGAAAACACACTTTGTTTCACCGAGTGCATGAAAACAGCTTTCCTACGGCAGGAGCTCACTCAGCCTGTCTGTAAAGCCGTTTCAACGCAAAAAGCAAGCGTTTGACAAGAAACATTGAAAATGAGTGCATTCGAGCATATGTGACGGAACAACTTTCTAAGTATGGATTTTCATGTTTTCCAGCTTTCTACACATTTTCATCATATTTGTCATTTTAACTGTAAAAGCACGTCTGAAACGAGTTTTGAACATAGTATTGTGACATGCACGTGATCAGAGAGGGAAAAAACACTTTGTGTGTCACCATGTGCACGAAAACAGCTTTCCTTGCACAGGTATGCCTTCAACCTGTTTCTAACGCCTTTTCAGAGCAAACGTTTTACAAGGAACATTGATTTTGAGTGAAATGAGTGCATTCGAGCATATGCGACATGTAACCACTTTCTAAGCATGGATTTTCATGTTTTCGAGCTTTCCAGACATTTTCATCATATCTGTCATTTTAACTGTAAAAAGCACGGCTGAAACGAGTTTTGAACATAGTATTGTGACATGCACGTGATCAGAGTGGGAAAAAACACTTTGTCACCATGTGCACGAAAACAGCTTTCCTTGCGCAGCTACGGCTTCAGCCTGTTTCTAACGCCTTTTCAGAGCAAACGTTTTGCAAGGAACATTGATTTTGAGTGAAATGAGTGCATTCGAGCATATGTGACATGTAACCACTTTCTAAGCATGGATTTTCATATTTTCGAGCTTTCCACACATTTTCATCATATTTGTCATTTTAACTGTAAAAGCACGTCTGAAACGAGTTTTGAACATAGTATTGTGACATGCACGTGATCAGAGTGGGAAAAAACACTTTGTGTGTCACCATGTGCACGAAAACAGCTTTCCTTGCACAGCTACGCCTTCAGCCTGTTTCTAACGCCTTTTCAAAGCAAACGTTTTGCAAGGAACATGGATTTTGAGTGAAATGAGTGCATTCGAGCATATGTGACATGTAACCACTTTCTAAGCATGGATTTTCATGTTTTCGAGCTTTCCACACATTTTCATCATATTTGTCATTTTAACTGTAAAAAGCACGGCTGAAGCGAGTTTTGACCATAGTATTGTGACATGCACTTGATCAGAGTGGGAAAACACACTTTGTGTGTCACCATGTGTATGAAAACAGCTTTCCTTGCACAGGTACGCCTTCAGCCTGTTTCTAACGCCTTTTCAGAGCAAACGTTTTACAAGGAACATTGATTTTGAGTGAAAGGAGTGCATTCGCGCATATGTGACATGTCACAACTTTCTAAGCATGGATTTTCATGTTTTCGAGCTTTCCACACATTTTCGTCATTTTAACTGTAAAAGCACGTCTGAAACGAGTTTTGAACATAGTATTGTGACATGCACGTGATCAGAGTGGGAAAAAACACTTTGTGTGTCACCATGTGCACGAAAACAGCTTTCCTTGCGCAGCTACGCCTTCAGCCTGTTTCTAACGCCTTTTCAGAGCAAACGTTTTGCAAGGAACATTGATTTTGAGTGAAATGAGTGCATTCGAGCATATGCGACATGTAACCACTTTCTAAGCATGGATTTTCATGTTTTCGAGCTTTCCAGACATTTTCATCATATCTGTCATTTTAACTGTAAAAAGCACGGCTGAAACGAGTTTTGAACATAGTATTGTGACATGCACGTGATCAGAGTGGGAAAAAACACTTTGTCACCATGTGCACGAAAACAGCTTTCCTTGCGCAGCTACGGCTTCAGCCTGTTTCTAACGCCTTTTCAGAGCAAACGTTTTGCAAGGAACATGGATTTTGAGTGAAATGAGTGCATTCGAGCATATGTGACATGTAACCACTTTCTAAGCATGGATTTTCATATTTTCGAGCTTTCCACACATTTTCATCATATTTGTCATTTTAACTGTAAAAGCACGTCTGAAACGAGTTTTGAACATAGTATTGTGACATGCACGTGATCAGAGTGGGAAAAAACACTTTGTGTGTCACCATGTGCACGAAAACAGCTTTCCTTGCGCAGCTACGCCTTCAGCCTGTTTCTAACGCCTTTTCAAAGCAAGCGTTTGGCAAGGAACATTGATTTTGAGTGAAATGAGAGCATTCGAGCATATGTGACATGGAAACACTTTCTAAGCATGGATTTTAATGTTTTCGAGCTTTTCACACATTTTCATCATATTTGTCATTTTAACTGTATAAGCACGTCTGTAATGAGTTTTTGACATAGTATTGTAATATGCAATTGTTCAGAGTGAGAAAACACACTTTGTGTCACCGAGTGCATAAAAACAGCTTTCCTACGGCAGGAGCTCACTCAGCCTGTCTGTAAAGCCGTTTCAACGCAAAAAGCAAGCGTTTGACAAGGAACATTGAAAATGAGTGCATTCGAGCATATGTGACGGAACAACTTTCTAAGTATGGATTTTCATGTTTTCGAGCTTTTAACACATTTTCATCATATTTGTCATTTTAACTGTATAAGCCCGTCTGGAACGAGTTTTCAACATGCACTTGTTGAAACTATGATATGCACTTGTTCAGAGTGGAAAACACACTTTGTTTCACCGAGTGCATGAAAACAGCTTTCCTACGGCAGGAGCTCACTCAGCCAGTCCGTAAAGCCATTTCAGCGGATAAAACAAGCGTGTAGCAATGAAAATTGATTTTGAGTGAAATGAGTGCATTCGAGCATATGTGCCATGGAACAACTTTCTAAGCATGGATTTTCATGTTTTCGAGCTTTTAACACATTTTCATCATATTTGGCATTTTAACTGTGTAAGCACGTCTGAAACGAGGTTTCAACATTGTACTGTGATATGCACTTGTTCAGAGTGGCAAAACACTTTGTTTCACCGAGTGCATGAAAACAGCTTTCCTACTGCCGGAGCTCACTCAGCCAGCCTGTAAAGCCGTTTCAGCGCATAAAGCAAGCGTTTGGCAAGGAACATTGATTTTGAGTGAAATGAGTGCATTCGAGCATATGTGACATGGAACAACTTTCTAAGCATGGATTTTCATGTTTTCGAGCTTTTAACACATTTTCATCATATTTGTCATTTTAACTGTATAAGCATGTCTGTATTGAGTTTTTAACATAGTATAAGCACTTGTTCAGAGTGGGAAAACACACTTTGTGTCACCGAGTTAATGAAAACAGCTTTCATACCCCAGAAGCACATTCAGCTTGTTTGTAACGCCCTTTTAGAGCATAAAGCAAACGTTTGACAAGGGACATTGATTTTGAATGAAATGAGTGTATTCGAGCATATGTGACATGGAAACACTTTCTAAGCATGGATTTTCATGTTTTCGAGCTTTTAACACATGTTCATCATATTTGTCATTTTAACTGTATAAGCACGTCTGAAACGAGTTTTCAACATAGTACTGTGATATGCACTTGTTCAGAGTGAGAAAACACACTTTGTGTCACCGAGTGCATGAAAACAGCTTTCCTACGGCAGGAGCTCACTCAGCCTGTCTGTAAAGCCGTTTCAACGCAAAAAGCAAGCGTTTGACAAGGAACATTGAAAATGAGTGCATTCGAGCATATGTGACGGAACAACTTTCTAAGTATGGATTTTCATGTTTTCCAGCTTTTAACACATTTTCATCATATTTGTCATTTTAACTGTATAAGCACGTCTGGAACGAGTTTTCAACATGCACTTGTTGAAACTATGATATGCACTTGTTCAGAGTGGAAAACACACTTTGTTTCACCGAGTGCATGAAAACAGCTTTCCTACGGCAGGAGCTCACTCAGCCTGTCTGTAAAGCCGTTTCAACGCAAAAAGCAAGCGTTTGACAAGAAACATTGAAAATGAGTGCATTCGAGCATATGTGACGGAACAACTTTCTAAGTATGGATTTTCATGTTTTCCAGCTTTCTACACATTTTCATCATATTTGTCATTTTAACTGTAAAAGCACGTCTGAAACGAATTTTGAACATAGTATTGTGACATGCACGTGATCAGAGAGGGAAAAAACACTTTGTGTGTCACCATGTGCACGAAAACAGCTTTCCTTGCACAGGTATGCCTTCAACCTGTTTCTAACGCCTTTTCAGAGCAAACGTTTTACAAGGAACATTGATTTTGAGTGAAATGAGTGCATTCGAGCATATGCGACATGTAACCACTTTCTAAGCATGGATTTTCATGTTTTCGAGCTTTCCAGACATTTTCATCATATCTGTCATTTTAACTGTAAAAAGCACGGCTGAAACGAGTTTTGAACATAGTATTGTGACATGCACGTGATCAGAGTGGGAAAAAACACTTTGTCACCATGTGCACGAAAACAGCTTTCCTTGCGCAGCTACGGCTTCAGCCTGTTTCTAACGCCTTTTCAGAGCAAACGTTTTGCAAGGAACATTGATTTTGAGTGAAATGAGTGCATTCGAGCATATGTGACATGTAACCACTTTCTAAGCATGGATTTTCATATTTTCGAGCTTTCCACACATTTTCATCATATTTGTCATTTTAACTGTAAAAGCACGTCTGAAACGAGTTTTGAACATAGTATTGTGACATGCACGTGATCAGAGTGGGAAAAAACACTTTGTGTGTCACCATGTGCACGAAAACAGCTTTCGTTGCACAGCTACGCCTTCAGCCTGTTTCTAACGCCTTTTCAAAGCAAACGTTTTGCAAGGAACATGGATTTTGAGTGAAATGAGTGCATTCGAGCATATGTGACATGTAACCACTTTCTAAGCATGGATTTTCATGTTTTCGAGCTTTCCACACATTTTCATCATATTTGTCATTTTAACTGTAAAAAGCACGGCTGAAGCGAGTTTTGACCATAGTATTGTGACATGCACTTGATCAGAGTGGGAAAACACACTTTGTGTGTCACCATGTGTATGAAAACAGCTTTCCTTGCACAGGTACGCCTTCAGCCTGTTTCTAACGCCTTTTCAGAGCAAACGTTTTACAAGGAACATTGATTTTGAGTGAAAGGAGTGCATTCGCGCATATGTGACATGTCACAACTTTCTAAGCATGGATTTTCATGTTTTCGAGCTTTCCACACATTTTCGTCATTTTAACTGTAAAAGCACGTCTGAAACGAGTTTTGAACATAGTATTGTGACATGCACGTGATCAGAGTGGGAAAAAACACTTTGTCACCATGTGCACGAAAACAGCTTTCCTTGCGCAGCTACGGCTTCAGCCTGTTTCTAACGCCTTTTCAGAGCAAACGTTTTGCAAGGAACATGGATTTTGAGTGAAATGAGTGCATTCGAGCATATGTGACATGTAACCACTTTCTAAGCATGGATTTTCATATTTTCGAGCTTTCCACACATTTTCATCATATTTGTCATTTTAACTGTAAAAGCACGTCTGAAACGAGTTTTGAACATAGTATTGTGACATGCACGTGATCAGAGTGGGAAAAAACACTTTGTGTGTCACCATGTGCACGAAAACAGCTTTCCTTGCACAGCTACGCCTTCAGCCTGTTTCTAACGCCTTTTCAAAGCAAACGTTTTGCAAGGAACATGGATTTTGAGTGAAATGAGTGCATTCGAGCATATGTGACATGTAACCACTTTCTAAGCATGGATTTTCATGTTTTCGAGCTTTCCACACATTTTCATCATATTTGTCATTTTAACTGTAAAAAGCACGGCTGAAGCGAGTTTTGACCATAGTATTGTGACATGCACTTGATCAGAGTGGGAAAACACACTTTGTGTGTCACCATGTGTATGAAAACAGCTTTCCTTGCACAGGTACGCCTTCAGCCTGTTTCTAACGCCTTTTCAGAGCAAACGTTTTACAAGGAACATTGATTTTGAGTGAAAGGAGTGCATTCGCGCATATGTGACATGTCACAACTTTCTAAGCATGGATTTTCATGTTTTCGAGCTTTCCACACATTTTCGTCATTTTAACTGTAAAAGCACGTCTGAAACGAGTTTTGAACATAGTATTGTGACATGCACGTGATCAGAGTGGGAAAAAACACTTTGTGTGTCACCATGTGCACGAAAACAGCTTTCCTTGCGCAGCTACGCCTTCAGCCTGTTTCTAACGCCTTTTCAGAGCAAACGTTTTGCAAGGAACATTGATTTTGAGTGAAATGAGTGCATTCGAGCATATGCGACATGTAACCACTTTCTAAGCATGGATTTTCATGTTTTCGAGCTTTCCAGACATTTTCATCATATCTGTCATTTTAACTGTAAAAAGCACGGCTGAAACGAGTTTTGAACATAGTATTGTGACATGCACGTGATCAGAGTGGGAAAAAACACTTTGTCACCATGTGCACGAAAACAGCTTTCCTTGCGCAGCTACGGCTTCAGCCTGTTTCTAACGCCTTTTCAGAGCAAACGTTTTGCAAGGAACATGGATTTTGAGTGAAATGAGTGCATTCGAGCATATGTGACATGTAACCACTTTCTAAGCATGGATTTTCATATTTTCGAGCTTTCCACACATTTTCATCATATTTGTCATTTTAACTGTAAAAGCACGTCTGAAACGAGTTTTGAACATAGTATTGTGACATGCACGTGATCAGAGTGGGAAAAAACACTTTGTGTGTCACCATGTGCACGAAAACAGCTTTCCTTGCGCAGCTACGCCTTCAGCCTGTTTCTAACGCCTTTTCAAAGCAAGCGTTTGGCAAGGAACATTGATTTTGAGTGAAATGAGAGCATTCGAGCATATGTGACATGGAAACACTTTCTAAGCATGGATTTTAATGTTTTCGAGCTTTTCACACATTTTCATCATATTTGTCATTTTAACTGTATAAGCACGTCTGTAATGAGTTTTTGACATAGTATTGTAATATGCAATTGTTCAGAGTGAGAAAACACACTTTGTGTCACCGAGTGCATAAAAACAGCTTTCCTACGGCAGGAGCTCACTCAGCCTGTCTGTAAAGCCGTTTCAACGCAAAAAGCAAGCGTTTGACAAGGAACATTGAAAATGAGTGCATTCGAGCATATGTGACGGAACAACTTTCTAAGTATGGATTTTCATGTTTTCGAGCTTTTAACACATTTTCATCATATTTGTCATTTTAACTGTATAAGCCCGTCTGGAACGAGTTTTCAACATGCACTTGTTGAAACTATGATATGCACTTGTTCAGAGTGGAAAACACACTTTGTTTCACCGAGTGCATGAAAACAGCTTTCCTACGGCAGGAGCTCACTCAGCCAGTCCGTAAAGCCATTTCAGCGGATAAAACAAGCGTGTAGCAATGAAAATTGATTTTGAGTGAAATGAGTGCATTCGAGCATATGTGCCATGGAACAACTTTCTAAGCATGGATTTTCATGTTTTCGAGCTTTTAACACATTTTCATCATATTTGGCATTTTAACTGTGTAAGCACGTCTGAAACGAGGTTTCAACATTGTACTGTGATATGCACTTGTTCAGAGTGGCAAAACACTTTGTTTCACCGAGTGCATGAAAACAGCTTTCCTACTGCCGGAGCTCACTCAGCCAGCCTGTAAAGCCGTTTCAGCGCATAAAGCAAGCGTTTGGCAAGGAACATTGATTTTGAGTGAAATGAGTGCATTCGAGCATATGTGACATGGAACAACTTTCTAAGCATGGATTTTCATGTTTTCGAGCTTTTAACACATTTTCATCATATTTGTCATTTTAACTGTATAAGCATGTCTGTATTGAGTTTTTAACATAGTATAAGCACTTGTTCAGAGTGGGAAAACACACTTTGTGTCACCGAGTTAATGAAAACAGCTTTCATACCCCAGAAGCACATTCAGCTTGTTTGTAACGCCCTTTTAGAGCATAAAGCAAACGTTTGACAAGGGACATTGATTTTGAATGAAATGAGTGTATTCGAGCATATGTGACATGGAAACACTTTCTAAGCATGGATTTTCATGTTTTCGAGCTTTTAACACATGTTCATCATATTTGTCATTTTAACTGTATAAGCACGTCTGAAACGAGTTTTCAACATAGTACTGTGATATGCACTTGTTCAGAGTGAGAAAACACACTTTGTGTCACCGAGTGCATGAAAACAGCTTTCCTACGGCAGGAGCTCACTCAGCCTGTCTGTAAAGCCGTTTCAACGCAAAAAGCAAGCGTTTGACAAGGAACATTGAAAATGAGTGCATTCGAGCATATGTGACGGAACAACTTTCTAAGTATGGATTTTCATGTTTTCCAGCTTTTAACACATTTTCATCATATTTGTCATTTTAACTGTATAAGCACGTCTGGAACGAGTTTTCAACATGCACTTGTTGAAACTATGATATGCACTTGTTCAGAGTGGAAAACACACTTTGTTTCACCGAGTGCATGAAAACAGCTTTCCTACGGCAGGAGCTCACTCAGCCTGTCTGTAAAGCCGTTTCAACGCAAAAAGCAAGCGTTTGACAAGAAACATTGAAAATGAGTGCATTCGAGCATATGTGACGGAACAACTTTCTAAGTATGGATTTTCATGTTTTCCAGCTTTCTACACATTTTCATCATATTTGTCATTTTAACTGTAAAAGCACGTCTGAAACGAGTTTTGAACATAGTATTGTGACATGCACGTGATCAGAGAGGGAAAAAACACTTTGTGTGTCACCATGTGCACGAAAACAGCTTTCCTTGCACAGGTATGCCTTCAACCTGTTTCTAACGCCTTTTCAGAGCAAACGTTTTACAAGGAACATTGATTTTGAGTGAAATGAGTGCATTCGAGCATATGCGACATGTAACCACTTTCTAAGCATGGATTTTCATGTTTTCGAGCTTTCCAGACATTTTCATCATATCTGTCATTTTAACTGTAAAAAGCACGGCTGAAACGAGTTTTGAACATAGTATTGTGACATGCACGTGATCAGAGTGGGAAAAAACACTTTGTCACCATGTGCACGAAAACAGCTTTCCTTGCGCAGCTACGGCTTCAGCCTGTTTCTAACGCCTTTTCAGAGCAAACGTTTTGCAAGGAACATTGATTTTGAGTGAAATGAGTGCATTCGAGCATATGTGACATGTAACCACTTTCTAAGCATGGATTTTCATATTTTCGAGCTTTCCACACATTTTCATCATATTTGTCATTTTAACTGTAAAAGCACGTCTGAAACGAGTTTTGAACATAGTATTGTGACATGCACGTGATCAGAGTGGGAAAAAACACTTTGTGTGTCACCATGTGCACGAAAACAGCTTTCGTTGCACAGCTACGCCTTCAGCCTGTTTCTAACGCCTTTTCAAAGCAAACGTTTTGCAAGGAACATGGATTTTGAGTGAAATGAGTGCATTCGAGCATATGTGACATGTAACCACTTTCTAAGCATGGATTTTCATGTTTTCGAGCTTTCCACACATTTTCATCATATTTGTCATTTTAACTGTAAAAAGCACGGCTGAAGCGAGTTTTGACCATAGTATTGTGACATGCACTTGATCAGAGTGGGAAAACACACTTTGTGTGTCACCATGTGTATGAAAACAGCTTTCCTTGCACAGGTACGCCTTCAGCCTGTTTCTAACGCCTTTTCAGAGCAAACGTTTTACAAGGAACATTGATTTTGAGTGAAAGGAGTGCATTCGCGCATATGTGACATGTCACAACTTTCTAAGCATGGATTTTCATGTTTTCGAGCTTTCCACACATTTTCGTCATTTTAACTGTAAAAGCACGTCTGAAACGAGTTTTGAACATAGTATTGTGACATGCACGTGATCAGAGTGGGAAAAAACACTTTGTCACCATGTGCACGAAAACAGCTTTCCTTGCGCAGCTACGGCTTCAGCCTGTTTCTAACGCCTTTTCAGAGCAAACGTTTTGCAAGGAACATGGATTTTGAGTGAAATGAGTGCATTCGAGCATATGTGACATGTAACCACTTTCTAAGCATGGATTTTCATATTTTCGAGCTTTCCACACATTTTCATCATATTTGTCATTTTAACTGTAAAAGCACGTCTGAAACGAGTTTTGAACATAGTATTGTGACATGCACGTGATCAGAGTGGGAAAAAACACTTTGTGTGTCACCATGTGCACGAAAACAGCTTTCCTTGCACAGCTACGCCTTCAGCCTGTTTCTAACGCCTTTTCAAAGCAAACGTTTTGCAAGGAACATGGATTTTGAGTGAAATGAGTGCATTCGAGCATATGTGACATGTAACCACTTTCTAAGCATGGATTTTCATGTTTTCGAGCTTTCCACACATTTTCATCATATTTGTCATTTTAACTGTAAAAAGCACGGCTGAAGCGAGTTTTGACCATAGTATTGTGACATGCACTTGATCAGAGTGGGAAAACACACTTTGTGTGTCACCATGTGTATGAAAACAGCTTTCCTTGCACAGGTACGCCTTCAGCCTGTTTCTAACGCCTTTTCAGAGCAAACGTTTTACAAGGAACATTGATTTTGAGTGAAAGGAGTGCATTCGCGCATATGTGACATGTCACAACTTTCTAAGCATGGATTTTCATGTTTTCGAGCTTTCCACACATTTTCGTCATTTTAACTGTAAAAGCACGTCTGAAACGAGTTTTGAACATAGTATTGTGACATGCACGTGATCAGAGTGGGAAAAAACACTTTGTGTGTCACCATGTGCACGAAAACAGCTTTCCTTGCGCAGCTACGCCTTCAGCCTGTTTCTAACGCCTTTTCAGAGCAAACGTTTTGCAAGGAACATTGATTTTGAGTGAAATGAGTGCATTCGAGCATATGCGACATGTAACCACTTTCTAAGCATGGATTTTCATGTTTTCGAGCTTTCCAGACATTTTCATCATATCTGTCATTTTAACTGTAAAAAGCACGGCTGAAACGAGTTTTGAACATAGTATTGTGACATGCACGTGATCAGAGTGGGAAAAAACACTTTGTCACCATGTGCACGAAAACAGCTTTCCTTGCGCAGCTACGGCTTCAGCCTGTTTCTAACGCCTTTTCAGAGCAAACGTTTTGCAAGGAACATGGATTTTGAGTGAAATGAGTGCATTCGAGCATATGTGACATGTAACCACTTTCTAAGCATGGATTTTCATATTTTCGAGCTTTCCACACATTTTCATCATATTTGTCATTTTAACTGTAAAAGCACGTCTGAAACGAGTTTTGAACATAGTATTGTGACATGCACGTGATCAGAGTGGGAAAAAACACTTTGTGTGTCACCATGTGCACGAAAACAGCTTTCCTTGCGCAGCTACGCCTTCAGCCTGTTTCTAACGCCTTTTCAAAGCAAGCGTTTGGCAAGGAACATTGATTTTGAGTGAAATGAGAGCATTCGAGCATATGTGACATGGAAACACTTTCTAAGCATGGATTTTAATGTTTTCGAGCTTTTCACACATTTTCATCATATTTGTCATTTTAACTGTATAAGCACGTCTGTAATGAGTTTTTGACATAGTATTGTAATATGCAATTGTTCAGAGTGAGAAAACACACTTTGTGTCACCGAGTGCATAAAAACAGCTTTCCTACGGCAGGAGCTCACTCAGCCTGTCTGTAAAGCCGTTTCAACGCAAAAAGCAAGCGTTTGACAAGGAACATTGAAAATGAGTGCATTCGAGCATATGTGACGGAACAACTTTCTAAGTATGGATTTTCATGTTTTCGAGCTTTAAACACATTTTCATCATATTTGTCATTTTAACTGTATAAGCCCGTCTGGAACGAGTTTTCAACATGCACTTGTTGAAACTATGATATGCACTTGTTCAGAGTGGAAAACACACTTTGTTTCACCGAGTGCATGAAAACAGCTTTCCTACGGCAGGAGCTCACTCAGCCAGTCCGTAAAGCCATTTCAGCGGATAAAACAAGCGTGTAGCAATGAAAATTGATTTTGAGTGAAATGAGTGCATTCGAGCATATGTGCCATGGAACAACTTTCTAAGCATGGATTTTCATGTTTTCGAGCTTTTAACACATTTTCATCATATTTGGCATTTTAACTGTGTAAGCACGTCTGAAACGAGGTTTCAACATTGTACTGTGATATGCACTTGTTCAGAGTGGCAAAACACTTTGTTTCACCGAGTGCATGAAAACAGCTTTCCTACTGCCGGAGCTCACTCAGCCAGCCTGTAAAGCCGTTTCAGCGCATAAAGCAAGCGTTTGGCAAGGAACATTGATTTTGAGTGAAATGAGTGCATTCGAGCATATGTGACATGGAACAACTTTCTAAGCATGGATTTTCATGTTTTCGAGCTTTTAACACATTTTCATCATGTTTGTCATTTTAAGTGTATAAGCATGTCTGTATTGAGTTTTTAACATAGTATAAGCACTTGTTCAGAGTGGGAAAACACACTTTGTGTCACCGAGTTAATGAAAACAGCTTTCATACCCCAGAAGCACATTCAGCTTGTTTGTAACGCCCTTTTAGAGCATAAAGCAAACGTTTGACAAGGAACATTGATTTTGAATGAAATGAGTGTATTCGAGCATATGTGACATGGAAACACTTTCTAAGCATGGATTTTCATGTTTTCGAGCTTTTAACACATGTTCATCATATTTGTCATTTTAACTGTATAAGCACGTCTGAAACGAGTTTTCAACATAGTACTGTGATATGCACTTGTTCAGAGTGAGAAAACACACTTTGTGTCACCGAGTGCATGAAAACAGCTTTCCTACGGCAGGAGCTCACTCAGCCTGTCTGTAAAGCCGTTTCAACGCAAAAAGCAAGCGTTTGACAAGGAACATTGAAAATGAGTGCATTCGAGCATATGTGACGGAACAACTTTCTAAGTATGGATTTTCATGTTTTCCAGCTTTTAACACATTTTCATCATATTTGTCATTTTAACTGTATAAGCACGTCTGGAACGAGTTTTCAACATGCACTTGTTGAAACTATGATATGCACTTGTTCAGAGTGGAAAACACACTTTGTTTCACCGAGTGCATGAAAACAGCTTTCCTACGGCAGGAGCTCACTCAGCCTGTCTGTAAAGCCGTTTCAACGCAAAAAGCAAGCGTTTGACAAGAAACATTGAAAATGAGTGCATTCGAGCATATGTGACGGAACAACTTTCTAAGTATGGATTTTCATGTTTTCCAGCTTTCTACACATTTTCATCATATTTGTCATTTTAACTGTAAAAGCACGTCTGAAACGAGTTTTGAACATAGTATTGTGACATGCACGTGATCAGAGAGGGAAAAAACACTTTGTGTGTCACCATGTGCACGAAAACAGCTTTCCTTGCACAGGTATGCCTTCAACCTGTTTCTAACGCCTTTTCAGAGCAAACGTTTTACAAGGAACATTGATTTTGAGTGAAATGAGTGCATTCGAGCATATGCGACATGTAACCACTTTCTAAGCATGGATTTTCATGTTTTCGAGCTTTCCAGACATTTTCATCATATCTGTCATTTTAACTGTAAAAAGCACGGCTGAAACGAGTTTTGAACATAGTATTGTGACATGCACGTGATCAGAGTGGGAAAAAACACTTTGTCACCATGTGCACGAAAACAGCTTTCCTTGCGCAGCTACGGCTTCAGCCTGTTTCTAACGCCTTTTCAGAGCAAACGTTTTGCAAGGAACATGGATTTTGAGTGAAATGAGTGCATTCGAGCATATGTGACATGTAACCACTTTCTAAGCATGGATTTTCATATTTTCGAGCTTTCCACACATTTTCATCATATTTGTCATTTTAACTGTAAAAGCACGTCTGAAACGAGTTTTGAACATAGTATTGTGACATGCACGTGATCAGAGTGGGAAAAAACACTTTGTGTGTCACCATGTGCAGGAAAACAGCTTTCCTTGCACAGCTACGCCTTCAGCCTGTTTCTAACGCCTTTTCAAAGCAAACGTTTTGCAATGAACATGGATTTTGAGTGAAATGAGTGCATTCGAGCATATGTGACATGTAACCACTTTCTAAGCATGGATTTTCATGTTTTCGAGCTTTCCACACATTTTCATCATATTTGTCATTTTAACTGTAAAAAGCACGGCTGAAGCGAGTTTTGACCATAGTATTGTGACATGCACTTGATCAGAGTGGGAAAACACACTTTGTGTGTCACCATGTGTATGAAAACAGCTTTCCTTGCACAGGTACGCCTTCAGCCTGTTTCTAACGCCTTTTCAGAGCAAACGTTTTACAAGGAACATTGATTTTGAGTGAAAGGAGTGCATTCGCGCATATGTGACATGTCACAACTTTCTAAGCATGGATTTTCATGTTTTCGAGCTTTCCACACATTTTCGTCATTTTAACTGTAAAAGCACGTCTGAAACGAGTTTTGAACATAGTATTGTGACATGCACGTGATCAGAGTGGGAAAAAACACTTTGTGTGTCACCATGTGCACGAAAACAGCTTTCCTTGCGCAGCTACGCCTTCAGCCTGTTTCTAACGCCTTTTCAGAGCAAACGTTTTGCAAGGAACATTGATTTTGAGTGAAATGAGTGCATTCGAGCATATGCGACATGTAACCACTTTCTAAGCATGGATTTTCATGTTTTCGAGCTTTCCAGACATTTTCATCATATCTGTCATTTTAACTGTAAAAAGCACGGCTGAATCGAGTTTTGAACATAGTATTGTGACATGCACGTGATCAGAGTGGGAAAAAAAACTTTGTCACCATGTGCACGAAAACAGCTTTCCTTGCGCAGCTACGGCTTCAGCCTGTTTCTAACGCCTTTTCAGAGCAAACGTTTTGCAAGGAACATGGATTTTGAGTGAAATGAGTGCATTCGAGCATATGTGACATGTAACCACTTTCTAAGCATGGATTTTCATATTTTCGAGCTTTCCACACATTTTCATCATATTTGTCATTTTAACTGTAAAAGCACGTCTGAAACGAGTTTTGAACATAGTATTGTGACATGCACTTGATCAGAGTGGGAAAACACACTTTGTGTGTCACCATGTGTATGAAAACAGCTTTCCTTGCACAGGTACGCCTTCAGCCTGTTTCTAACGCCTTTTCAGAGCAAACGTTTGACAAGGAACATTGATTTTGAGTGAAAGGAGTGCATTCGCGCATATGTGACATGTCACAACTTTCTAAGCATGGATTTTCATGTTTTCGAGCTTTCCACACATTTTCGTCATTTTAACTGTAAAAGCACGTCTGAAACGAGTTTTGAACATAGTATTGTGACATGCACGTGATCAGAGTGGGAAAAAACACTTTGTGTGTCACCATGTGCACGAAAACAGCTTTCCTTGCGCAGCTACGCCTTCAGCCTGTTTCTAACGCCTTTTCAGAGCAAACGTTTTGCAAGGAACATTGATTTTGAGTGAAATGAGTGCATTCGAGCATATGCGACATGTAACCACTTTCTAAGCATGGATTTTCATGTTTTCGAGCATTCCAGACATTTTCATCATATCTGTCATTTTAACTGTAAAAAGCACGGCTGAAACGAGTTTTGAACATAGTATTGTGACATGCACGTGATCAGAGTGGGAAAAAACACTTTGTCACCATGTGCACGAAAACAGCTTTCCTTGCGCAGCTACGGCTTCAGCCTGTTTCTAACGCCTTTTCAGAGCAAACGTTTTGCAAGGAACATGGATTTTGAGTGAAATGAGTGCATTCGAGCATATGTGACATGTAACCACTTTCTAAGCATGGATTTTCATATTTTCGAGCTTTCCACACATTTTCATCATATTTGTCATTTTAACTGTAAAAGCACGTCTGAAACGAGTTTTGAACATAGTATTGTGACATGCACGTGATCAGAGTGGGAAAAAACACTTTGTGTGTCACCATGTGCACGAAAACAGCTTTCCTTGCACAGCTACGCCTTCAGCCTGTTTCTAACGCCTTTTCAAAGCAAACGTTTTGCAAGGAACATGGATTTTGAGTGAAATGAGTGCATTCGAGCATATGTGACATGTAACCACTTTCTAAGCATGGATTTTCATGTTTTCGAGCTTTCCACACATTTTCATCATATTTGTCATTTTAACTGTAAAAAGCACGGCTGAAGCGAGTTTTGACCAGAGTATTGTGACATGCACTTGATCAGAGTGGGAAAACACACTTTGTGTGTCACCATGTGTATGAAAACAGCTTTCCTTGCACAGGTACGCCTTCAGCCTGTTTCTAACGCCTTTTCAGAGCAAACGTTTTACAAGGAACATTGATTTTGAGTGAAAGGAGTGCATTCGCGCATATGTGACATGTCACAACTTTCTAAGCATGGATTTTCATGTTTTCGAGCTTTCCACACATTTTCGTCATTTTAACTGTAAAAGCACGTCTGAAACGAGTTTTGAACATAGTATTGTGACATGCACGTGATCAGAGTGGGAAAAAACACTTTGTGTGTCACCATGTGCACGAAAACAGCTTTCCTTGCGCAGCTACGCCTTCAGCCTGTTTCTAACGCCTTTTCAGAGCAAACGTTTTGCAAGGAACATTGATTTTGAGTGAAATGAGTGCATTCGAGCATATGCGACATGTAACCACTTTCTAAGCATGGATTTTCATGTTTTCGAGCTTTCCAGACATTTTCATCATATCTGTCATTTTAACTGTAAAAAGCACGGCTGAATCGAGTTTTGAACATAGTATTGTGACATGCACGTGATCAGAGTGGGAAAAAAAACTTTGTCACCATGTGCACGAAAACAGCTTTCCTTGCGCAGCTACGGCTTCAGCCTGTTTCTAACGCCTTTTCAGAGCAAACGTTTTGCAAGGAACATGGATTTTGAGTGAAATGAGTGCATTCGAGCATATGTGACATGTAACCACTTTCTAAGCATGGATTTTCATATTTTCGAGCTTTCCACACATTTTCATCATATTTGTCATTTTAACTGTAAAAGCACGTCTGAAACGAGTTTTGAACATAGTATTGTGACATGCACTTGATCAGAGTGGGAAAACACACTTTGTGTGTCACCATGTGTATGAAAACAGCTTTCCTTGCACAGGTACGCCTTCAGCCTGTTTCTAACGCCTTTTCAGAGCAAACGTTTGACAAGGAACATTGATTTTGAGTGAAAGGAGTGCATTCGCGCATATGTGACATGTCACAACTTTCTAAGCATGGATTTTCATGTTTTCGAGCTTTCCACACATTTTCGTCATTTTAACTGTAAAAGCACGTCTGAAACGAGTTTTGAACATAGTATTGTGACATGCACGTGATCAGAGTGGGAAAAAACACTTTGTGTGTCACCATGTGCACGAAAACAGCTTTCCTTGCGCAGCTACGCCTTCAGCCTGTTTCTAACGCCTTTTCAGAGCAAACGTTTTGCAAGGAACATTGATTTTGAGTGAAATGAGTGCATTCGAGCATATGCGACATGTAACCACTTTCTAAGCATGGATTTTCATGTTTTCGAGCATTCCAGACATTTTCATCATATCTGTCATTTTAACTGTAAAAAGCACGGCTGAAACGAGTTTTGAACATAGTATTGTGACATGCACGTGATCAGAGTGGGAAAAAACACTTTGTCACCATGTGCACGAAAACAGCTTTCCTTGCGCAGCTACGGCTTCAGCCTGTTTCTAACGCCTTTTCAGAGCAAACGTTTTGCAAGGAACATGGATTTTGAGTGAAATGAGTGCATTCGAGCATATGTGACATGTAACCACTTTCTAAGCATGGATTTTCATATTTTCGAGCTTTCCACACATTTTCATCATATTTGTCATTTTAACTGTAAAAGCACGTCTGAAACGAGTTTTGAACATAGTATTGTGACATGCACGTGATCAGAGTGGGAAAAAACACTTTGTGTGTCACCATGTGCACGAAAACAGCTTTCCTTGCACAGCTACGCCTTCAGCCTGTTTCTAACGCCTTTTCAAAGCAAACGTTTTGCAAGGAACATGGATTTTGAGTGAAATGAGTGCATTCGAGCATATGTGACATGTAACCACTTTCTAAGCATGGATTTTCATGTTTTCGAGCTTTCCACACATTTTCATCATATTTGTCATTTTAACTGTAAAAAGCACGGCTGAAGCGAGTTTTGACCAGAGTATTGTGACATGCACTTGATCAGAGTGGGAAAACACACTTTGTGTGTCACCATGTGTATGAAAACAGCTTTCCTTGCACAGGTACGCCTTCAGCCTGTTTCTAACGCCTTTTCAGAGCAAACGTTTTACAAGGAACATTGATTTTGAGTGAAAGGAGTGCATTCGCGCATATGTGACGTCACAACTTTCTAAGCATGGATTTTCATGTTTTCGAGCTTTCCACACATTTTCGTCATTTTAACTGTAAAAGCACGTCTGAAACGAGTTTTGAACATAGTATTGTGACATGCACGTGATCAGAGTGGGAAAAAACACTTTGTGTGTCACCATGTGCACGAAAACAGCTTTCCTTGCACAGCTACGCCTTCAGCCTGTTTCTAACGCCTTTTCAAAGCAAACGTTTTGCAAGGAACATGGATTTTGAGTGAAATGAGTGCATTCGAGCATATGTGACATGTAACCACTTTCTAAGCATGGATTTTCATGTTTTCGAGCTTTCCACACATTTTCATCATATTTGTCATTTTAACTGTAAAAAGCACGGCTGAAGCGAGTTTTGACCATAGTATTGTGACATGCACTTGATCAGAGTGGGAAAACACACTTTGTGTGTCACCATGTGTATGAAAACAGCTTTCCTTGCACAGGTACGCCTTCAGCCTGTTTCTAACGCCTTTTCAGAGCAAACGTTTTACAAGGAACATTGATTTTGAGTGAAAGGAGTGCATTCGCGCATATGTGACGTCACAACTTTCTAAGCATGGATTTTCATGTTTTCGAGCTTTCCACACATTTTCGTCATTTTAACTGTAAAAGCACGTCTGAAACGAGTTTTGAACATAGTATTGTGACATGCACGTGATCAGAGTGGGAAAAAACACTTTGTGTGTCACCATGTGCACGAAAACAGCTTTCCTTGCGCAGCTACGCCTTCAGCCTGTTTCTAACGCCTTTTCAGAGCAAACGTTTTGCAAGGAACATTGATTTTGAGTGAAATGAGTGCATTCGAGCATATGCGACATGTAACCACTTTCTAAGCATGGATTTTCATGTTTTCGAGCTTTCCAGACATTTTCATCATATCTGTCATTTTAACTGTAAAAAGCACGGCTGAAACGAGTTTTGAACATAGTATTGTGACATGCACGTGATCAGAGTGGGAAAAAACACTTTGTCACCATGTGCACGAAAACAGCTTTCCTTGCGCAGCTACGGCTTCAGCCTGTTTCTAACGCCTTTTCAGAGCAAACGTTTTGCAAGGAACATGGATTTTGAGTGAAATGAGTGCATTCGAGCATATGTGACATGTAACCACTTTCTAAGCATGGATTTTCATATTTTCGAGCTTTCCACACATTTTCATCATATTTGTCATTTTAACTGTAAAAGCACGTCTGAAACGAGTTTTGAACATAGTATTGTGACATGCACGTGATCAGAGTGGGAAAAAACACTTTGTGTGTCACCATGTGCACGAAAACAGCTTTCCTTGCGCAGCTACGCCTTCAGCCTGTTTCTAACGCCTTTTCAAAGCAAGCGTTTGGCAAGGAACATTGATTTTGAGTGAAATGAGAGCATTCGAGCATATGTGACATGGAAACACTTTCTAAGCATGGATTTTAATGTTTTCGAGCTTTTCACACATTTTCATCATATTTGTCATTTTAACTGTATAAGCACGTCTGTAATGAGTTTTTGACATAGTATTGTAATATGCAATTGTTCAGAGTGAGAAAACACACTTTGTGTCACCGAGTGCATAAAAACAGCTTTCCTACGGCAGGAGCTCACTCAGCCTGTCTGTAAAGCCGTTTCAACGCAAAAAGCAAGCGTTTGACAAGGAACATTGAAAATGAGTGCATTCGAGCATATGTGACGGAACAACTTTCTAAGTATGGATTTTCATGTTTTCGAGCTTTTAACACATTTTCATCATATTTGTCATTTTAACTGTATAAGCCCGTCTGGAACGAGTTTTCAACATGCACTTGTTGAAACTATGATATGCACTTGTTCAGAGTGGAAAACACACTTTGTTTCACCGAGTGCATGAAAACAGCTTTCCTACGGCAGGAGCTCACTCAGCCAGTCCGTAAAGCCATTTCAGCGGATAAAACAAGCGTGTAGCAAGGAAAATTGATTTTGAGTGAAATGAGTGCATTCGAGCATATGTGACATGGAACAACTTTCTAAGCAGGGATTTTCATGTTTTCGAGCTTTTAACACATTTTCATCATATTTGTCATTTTAACTGTATAAGCACGTCTGAAACGAGTTTTCAACGTACTACTGTGATATGCACTTGTTCAGAGTGGGAAAACACACTTTGTCACCGAGTGCATGAAAACAGCTTTCCTACGGCAGGAGCTCACTCAGCCAGTCCGTAAAGCCGTTTCAGCGGATAAAACAAGCGTGTAGCAAGGAAAATTGATTTTGAGTGAAATGAGTGCATTCGAGCATATGTGACATGGAACAACTTTCTAAGCAGGGATTTTCATGTTTTCGAGCTTTTAACACATTTTCATCATATTTGTCATTTTAACTGTATAAGCACGTCTGAAACGAGTTTTCAACGTACTACTGTGATATGCACTTGTTCAGAGTGGGAAAACACACTTTGTCACCGAGTGCATGAAAACAGCTTTCCTACGGCAGGAGCTCACTCAGCCAGTCTGTAAAGCCTTTTCAGCGGATAAAGCAAGCGTTTGGCAAAGAAAATTGATTTTGAGTAAAATGAGTGCATTCGAGCATATGTGACATGGAACAACTTTCTAAGCATGGATTTTCATGTTTTCGAGCTTTTAACACATTTTCATCATGTTTGTCATTTTAACTGTATAAGCACGTCTGAAACGAGTTTTCAACATAGTAATGTGATATGCACTTGTTCAGAGTGGCAAAACACACTTTGTTTCACCGAGTGCATGAAAACAGCTTTCCTACGGCAGGAGCTCACTCAGCCAGTCCGTAAAGCCGTTTCAGCGGATAAAACGCGTGGAGCAAGGAACATTGATTTTGAGTGAAATGAGTGCATTCGAGCATATGTGACATGGAACAACTTTCTAAGCATGGATTTTCATGTTTTCGGGCTTTTAACACATTTTCATCATATTTGTCATTTTAACTGTATAAGCACGTCTGAAACGAGTTTTCAACGTACTACTGTGATATGCACTTGTTCAGAGTGGGAAAACACACTTTGTCACCGAGTGCATGAAAACAGCTTTCCTACGGCAGGAGCTCACTCAGCCAGTCTGTAAAGCCTTTTCAGCGGATAAAGCAAGCGTTTGGCAAAGAAAATTGATTTTGAGTAAAATGAGTGCATTCGAGCATATGTGACATGGAACAACTTTCTAAGCATGGATTTTCATGTTTTCGAGCTTTTAACACATTTTCATCATGTTTGTCATATTAACTGTATAAGCACGTCTGAAACGAGTTTTCAACATAGTACTGTGATATGCACTTGTTCAGAGTGGCAAAACACACTTTGTTTCACCGAGTGCATGAAAACAGCTTTCCTACGGCAGGAGCTCACTCAGCCAGTCCGTAAAGCTGTTTCAGCGGATAAAACAAGCGTGTAGCAAGGAAAATTGATTTTGAGTGAAATGAGTGCATTCGAGCATATGTGACATGGAACAACTTTCTAAGCAGGGATTTTCATGTTTTCGAGCTTTTAACACATTTTCATCATATTTGTCATTTTAACTGTATAAGCACGTCTGAAACGAGTTTTTAACACAGTATTGTGATATGCACTTGTTCAGAGTGAGAAAACACACTTTGTGTCATCGAATGCATGAAAACAGCTTGCCGACGGCAGGAGCTCACTCAGCCTGTCTGTAAAGCCGTTTCAACGCAAAAAGCAAGCGTTTGACAAGGAACATTGAAAATGAGTGCATTCGAGCATATGTGACGGAACAACTTTCTAAGCAGGGATTTTCATGTTTTCGAGCTTTTAACACATTTTCATCATATTTGTCATTTTAAGTGTATAAGCACGTCTGAAACGAGTTTTCAACATAGTACTGTGATATGCACTTGTTCAGAGTGGCAAAAAACACTTTGTTTCACCGAGTGCATGAAAACAGCTTTCCTACGGCAGGAGCTCACTCAGCCAGTCCGTAAAGCCGCTTCAGCGGATAAAAAAGCGTGTAGCAAGGAAAATTGATTTTGAGTGAAATGAGTGCATTCGAGCATATGTGACATGGAACAACTTTCTAAGCATGGGTTTTCATGTTTTCGGGCTTTTAACACATTTTCATCATATTTGTCATTTTAACTGTATAAGCACGTCTGAAACGAGTTTTCAACGTACTACTGTGATATGCACTTGTTCAGAGTGGGAAAACACACTTTGTCACCGAGTGCATGAAAACAGCTTTCCTACGGCAGGAGCTCACTCAGCCAGTCTGTAAAGCCTTTTCAGCGGATAAAGCAAGCGTTTGGCAAAGAAAATTGATTTTGAGTAAAATGAGTGCATTCGAGCATATGTGACATGGAACAACTTTCTAAGCATGGATTTTCATGTTTTCGAGCTTTTAACACATTTTCATCATGTTTGTCATTTTAACTGTATAAGCACGTCTGAAACGAGTTTTCAACATAGTAATGTGATATGCACTTGTTCAGAGTGGCAAAACACACTTTGTTTCACCGAGTGCATGAAAACAGCTTTCCTACGGCAGGAGCTCACTCAGCCAGTCCGTAAAGCCGTTTCAGCGGATAAAACGCGTGGAGCAAGGAACATTGATTTTGAGTGAAATGAGTGCATTCGAGCATATGTGACATGGAACAACTTTCTAAGCATGGATTTTCATGTTTTCGGGCTTTTAACACATTTTCATCATATTTGTCATTTTAACTGTATAAGCACGTCTGAAACGAGTTTTCAACGTACTACTGTGATATGCACTTGTTCAGAGTGGGAAAACACACTTTGTCACCGAGTGCATGAAAACAGCTTTCCTACGGCAGGAGCTCACTCAGCCAGTCTGTAAAGCCTTTTCAGCGGATAAAGCAAGCGTTTGGCAAAGAAAATTGATTTTGAGTAAAATGAGTGCATTCGAGCATATGTGACATGGAACAACTTTCTAAGCATGGATTTTCATGTTTTCGAGCTTTTAACACATTTTCATCATGTTTGTCATTTTAACTGTATAAGCACGTCTGAAACGAGTTTTCAACATTGTACTGTGATATGCACTTGTTCAGACTGGCAAAACACACTTTGTTTCACCGAGTGCATGAAAACAGCTTTCCTACGGCAGGAGCTCACTCAGCCAGTCCGTAAAGCCGTTTCAGCGGATAAAACAAGCGTGTAGCAAGGAAAATTGATTTTGAGTGAAATGAGTGCATTCGAGCATATGTGACATGGAACAACTTTCTAAGCAGGGATTTTCATGTTTTCGAGCTTTTAACACATTTTCATCATATTTGTCATTTTAACTGTATAAGCACGTCTGAAACGAGTTTTCAACGTACTACTGTGATATGCACTTGTTCAGAGTGGGAAAACACACTTTGTCACCGAGTGCATGAAAACAGCTTTCCTACGGCAGGAGCTCACTCAGCCAGTCTGTAAAGCCTTTTCAGCGGATAAAGCAAGCGTTTGGCAAAGAAAATTGATTTTGAGTAAAATGAGTGCATTCGAGCATATGTGACATGGAACAACTTTCTAAGCATGGATTTTCATGTTTTCGAGCTTTTAACACATTTTCATCATGTTTGTCATTTTAACTGTATAAGCACGTCTGAAACGAGTTTTCAACATAGTACTGTGATATGCACTTGTTCAGAGTGGCAAAACACACTTTGTTTCACCGAGTGCATGAAAACAGCTTTCCTACGGCAGGAGCTCACTCAGCTAGTCCGTAAAGCCGTTTCAGCGGATAAAACGCGTGGAGCAAGGAACATTGATTTTGAGTGAAATGAGTGCATTCGAGCATATGTGACATGGAACAACTTTCTAAGCATGGATTTTCATGTTTTCGGGCTTTTAACACATTTTCATCATATTTGTCATTTTAACTGTATAAGCACGTCTGAAACGAGTTTTCAACGTACTACTGTGATATGCACTTGTTCAGAGTGGGAAAACACACTTTGTCACCGAGTGCATGAAAACAGCTTTCCTACGGCAGGAGCTCACTCAGCCAGTCTGTAAAGCCTTTTCAGCGGATAAAGCAAGCGTTTGGCAAAGAAAATTGATTTTGAGTAAAATGAGTGCATTCGAGCATATGTGACATGGAACAACTTTCTAAGCATGGATTTTCATGTTTTCGAGCTTTTAACACATTTTCATCATGTTTGTCATTTTAACTGTATAAGCACGTCTGAAACGAGTTTTCAACATAGTAATGTGATATGCACTTGTTCAGACTGGCAAAACACACTTTGTTTCACCGAGTGCATGAAAACAGCTTTCCTACGGCAGGAGCTCACTCAGCCAGTCCGTAAAGCCGTTTCAGCGGATAAAACAAGCGTGTAGCAAGGAAAATTGATTTTGAGTGAAATGAGTGCATTCGAGCATATGTGACATGGAACAACTTTCTAAGCAGGGATTTTCATGTTTTCGAGCTTTTAACACATTTTCATCATATTTGTCATTTTAACTGTATAAGCACGTCTGAAACGAGTTTTTAACACAGTATTGTGATATGCACTTGTTCAGAGTGAGAAAACACACTTTGTGTCATCGAATGCATGAAAACAGCTTGCCGACGGCAGGAGCTCACTCAGCCTGTCTGTAAAGCCGTTTCAACGCAAAAAGCAAGCGTTTGACAAGGAACATTGAAAATGAGTGCATTCGAGCATATGTGACGGAACAACTTTCTAAGCAGGGATTTTCATGTTTTCGAGCTTTTAACACATTTTCATCATATTTGTCATTTTAAGTGTATAAGCACGTCTGAAACGAGTTTTCAACATAGTACTGTGATATGCACTTGTTCAGAGTGGCAAAAAACACTTTGTTTCACCGAGTGCATGAAAACAGCTTTCCTACGGCAGGAGCTCACTCAGCCAGTCCGTAAAGCCGCTTCAGCGGATAAAACAAGCGTGTAGCAAGGAAAATTGATTTTGAGTGAAATGAGTGCATTCGAGCATATGTGACATGGAACAACTTTCTAAGCAGGGATTTTCATGTTTTCGAGCTTTTAACACATTTTCATCATATTTGTCATTTTAACTGTATAAGCACGTCTGAAACGAGTTTTCAACGTACTACTGTGATATGCACTTGTTCAGAGTGGGAAAACACAGTTTGTCACCGAGTGCATGAAAACAGCTTTCCTACGGCAGGAGCTCACTCAGCCAGTCCGTAAAGCCGTTTCAGCGGATAAAACAAGCGTGTAGCAAGGAAAATTGATTTTGAGTGAAATGAGTGCATTCGAGCATATGTGACATGGAACAACTTTCTAAGAAGGGATTTTCATGTTTTCGAGCTTTTAACACATTTTCATCATATTTGTCATTTTAACTGTATAAGCACGTCTGAAACGAGTTTTCAACGTACTACTGTGATATGCACTTGTTCAGAGTGGGAAAACACACTTTGTCACCGAGTGCATGAAAACAGCTTTCCTACGGCAGGAGCTCACTCAGCCAGTCTGTAAAGCCTTTTCAGCGGATAAAGCAAGCGTTTGGCAAAGAAAATTGATTTTGAGTAAAATGAGTGCATTCGAGCATATGTGACATGGAACAACTTTCTAAGCATGGATTTTCATGTTTTCGAGCTTTTAACACATTTTCATCATGTTTGTCATTTTAACTGTATAAGCACGTCTGAAACGAGTTTTCAACATAGTAATGTGATATGCACTTGTTCAGAGTGGCAAAACACACTTTGTTTCACCGAGTGCATGAAAACAGCTTTCCTACGGCAGGAGCTCACTCAGCCAGTCCGTAAAGCCGTTTCAGCGGATAAAACGCGTGGAGCAAGGAACATTGATTTTGAGTGAAATGAGTGCATTCGAGCATATGTGACATGGAACAACTTTCTAAGCATGGATTTTCATGTTTTCGGGCTTTTAACACATTTTCATCATATTTGTCATTTTAACTGTATAAGCACGTCTGAAACGAGTTTTCAACGTACTACTGTGATATGCACTTGTTCAGAGTGGGAAAACACACTTTGTCACCGAGTGCATGAAAACAGCTTTCCTACGGCAGGAGCTCACTCAGCCAGTCTGTAAAGCCTTTTCAGCGGATAAAGCAAGCGTTTGGCAAAGAAAATTGATTTTGAGTAAAATGAGTGCATTCGAGCATATGTGACATGGAACAACTTTCTAAGCATGGATTTTCATGTTTTCGAGCTTTTAACACATTTTCATCATGTTTGTCATTTTAACTGTATAAGCACGTCTGAAACGAGTTTTCAACATAGTACTGTGATATGCACTTGTTCAGAGTGGCAAAACACACTTTGTTTCACCGAGTGCATGAAAACAGCTTTCCTACGGCAGGAGCTCACTCAGCCAGTCCGTAAAGCCGTTTCAGCGGATAAAACAAGCGTGTAGCAAGGAAAATTGATTTTGAGTGAAATGAGTGCATTCGAGCATATGTGACATGGAACAACTTTCTAAGCAGGGATTTTCATGTTTTCGAGCTTTTAACACATTTTCATCATATTTGTCATTTTAACTGTATAAGCACGTCTGAAACGAGTTTTCAACGTACTACTGTGATATGCACTTGTTCAGAGTGGGAAAACACACTTTGTCACCGAGTGCATGAAAACAGCTTTCCTACGGCAGGAGCTCACTCAGCCAGTCTGTAAAGCCTTTTCAGCGGATAAAGCAAGCGTTTGGCAAAGAAAATTGATTTTGAGTAAAATGAGTGCATTCGAGCATATGTGACATGGAACAACTTTCTAAGCATGGATTTTCATGTTTTCGAGCTTTTAACACATTTTCATCATGTTTGTCATTTTAACTGTATAAGCACGTCTGAAACGAGTTTTCAACATAGTACTGTGATATGCACTTGTTCAGAGTGGCAAAACACACTTTGTTTCACCGAGTGCATGAAAACAGCTTTCCTACGGCAGGAGCTCACTCAGCCAGTCCGTAAAGCCGTTTCAGCGGATAAAACGCGTGGAGCAAGGAACATTGATTTTGAGTGAAATGAGTGCATTCGAGCATATGTGACATGGAACAACTTTCTAAGCATGGATTTTCATGTTTTCGGGCTTTTAACACATTTTCATCATATTTGTCATTTTAACTGTATAAGCACGTCTGAAACGAGTTTTCAACGTACTACTGTGATATGCACTTGTTCAGAGTGGGAAAACACACTTTGTCACCGAGTGCATGAAAACAGCTTTCCTACGGCAGGAGCTCACTCAGCCAGTCTGTAAAGCCTTTTCAGCGGATAAAGCAAGCGTTTGGCAAAGAAAATTGATTTTGAGTAAAATGAGTGCATTCGAGCATATGTGACATGGAACAACTTTCTAAGCATGGATTTTCATGTTTTCGAGCTTTTAACACATTTTCATCATGTTTGTCATTTTAACTGTATAAGCACGTCTGAAACGAGTTTTCAACATTCTACTGTGATATGCACTTGTTCAGAGTGGCAAAACACACTTTGTTTCACCGAGTGCATGAAAACAGCTTTCCTACGGCAGGAGCTCACTCAGCCAGTCCGTAAAGCCGTTTCAGCGGATAAAACAAGCGTGTAGCAAGGAAAATTGATTTTGAGTGAAATGAGTGCATTCGAGCATATGTGACATGGAACAACTTTCTAAGCAGGGATTTTCATGTTTTCGAGCTTTTAACACATTTTCATCATATTTGTCATTTTAACTGTATAAGCACGTCTGAAACGAGTTTTCAACGTACTACTGTGATATGCACTTGTTCAGAGTGGGAAAACACACTTTGTCACCGAGTGCATGAAAACAGCTTTCCTACGGCAGGAGCTCACTCAGCCAGTCTGTAAAGCCTTTTCAGCGGATAAAGCAAGCGTTTGGCAAAGAAAATTGATTTTGAGTAAAATGAGTGCATTCGAGCATATGTGACATGGAACAACTTTCTAAGCATGGATTTTCATGTTTTCGAGCTTTTAACACATTTTCATCATGTTTGTCATTTTAACTGTATAAGCACGTCTGAAACGAGTTTTCAACATAGTACTGTGATATGCACTTGTTCAGAGTGGCAAAACACACTTTGTTTCACCGAGTGCATGAAAACAGCTTTCCTACGGCAGGAGCTCACTCAGCCAGTCCGTAAAGCCGTTTCAGCGGATAAAACGCGTGGAGCAAGGAACATTGATTTTGAGTGAAATGAGTGCATTCGAGCATATGTGACATGGAACAACTTTCTAAGCATGGATTTTCATGTTTTCGGGCTTTTAACACATTTTCATCATATTTGTCATTTTAACTGTATAAGCACGTCTGAAACGAGTTTTCAACGTACTACTGTGATATGCACTTGTTCAGAGTGGGAAAACACACTTTGTCACCGAGTGCATGAAAACAGCTTTCCTACGGCAGGAGCTCACTCAGCCAGTCTGTAAAGCCTTTTCAGCGGATAAAGCAAGCGTTTGGCAAAGAAAATTGATTTTGAGTAAAATGAGTGCATTCGAGCATATGTGACATGGAACAACTTTCTAAGCATGGATTTTCATGTTTTCGAGCTTTTAACACATTTTCATCATGTTTGTCATTTTAACTGTATAAGCACGTCTGAAACGAGTTTTCAACATAGTAATGTGATATGCACTTGTTCAGAGTGGCAAAACACACTTTGTTTCACCGAGTGCATGAAAACAGCTTTCCTACGGCAGGAGCTCACTCAGCCAGTCCGTAAAGCCGTTTCAGCGGATAAAACGCGTGGAGCAAGGAACATTGATTTTGAGTGAAATGAGTGCATTCGAGCATATGTGACATGGAACAACTTTCTAAGCATGGATTTTCATGTTTTCGGGCTTTTAACACATTTTCATCATATTTGTCATTTTAACTGTATAAGCACGTCTGAAACGAGTTTTCAACGTACTACTGTGATATGCACTTGTTCAGAGTGGGAAAACACACTTTGTCACCGAGTGCATGAAAACAGCTTTCCTACGGCAGGAGCTCACTCAGCCAGTCCGTAAAGCCGTTTCAGCGGATAAAACAAGCGTGTAGCAAGGAAAATTGATTTTGAGTGAAATGAGTGCATTCGAGCATATGTGACATGGAACAACTTTCTAAGCAGGGATTTTCATGTTTTCGAGCTTTTAACACATTTTCATCATATTTGTCATTTTAACTGTATAAGCACGTCTGAAACGAGTTTTCAACGTACTACTGTGATATGCACTTGTTCAGAGTGGGAAAACACACTTTGTCACCGAGTGCATGAAAACAGCTTTCCTACGGCAGGAGCTCACTCAGCCAGTCTGTAAAGCCTTTTCAGCGGATAAAGCAAGCGTTTGGCAAAGAAAATTGATTTTGAGTAAAATGAGTGCATTCGAGCATATGTGACATGGAACAACTTTCTAAGCATGGATTTTCATGTTTTCGAGCTTTTAACACATTTTCATCATGTTTGTCATTTTAACTGTATAAGCACGTCTGAAACGAGTTTTCAACATAGTAATGTGATATGCACTTGTTCAGAGTGGCAAAACACACTTTGTTTCACCGAGTGCATGAAAACAGCTTTCCTACGGCAGGAGCTCACTCAGCCAGTCCGTAAAGCCGTTTCAGCGGATAAAACGCGTGGAGCAAGGAACATTGATTTTGAGTGAAATGCGTGCATTCGAGCATATGTGACATGGAACAACTTTCTAAGCATGGATTTTCATGTTTTCGGGCTTTTAACACATTTTCATTATATTTGTCATTTTAACTGTATAAGCACGTCTGAAACGAGTTTTCAACGTACTACTGTGATATGCACTTGTTCAGAGTGGGAAAACACACTTTGTCACCGAGTGCATGAAAACAGCTTTCCTACGGCAGGAGCTCACTCAGCCAGTCTGTAAAGCCTTTTCAGCGGATAAAGCAAGCGTTTGGCAAAGAAAATTGATTTTGAGTAAAATGAGTGCATTCGAGCATATGTGACATGGAACAACTTTCTAAGCATGGATTTTCATGTTTTCGAGCTTTTAACACATTTTCATCATGTTTGTCATTTTAACTGTATAAGCACGTCTGAAACGAGTTTTCAACATTGTACTGTGATATGCACTTGTTCAGACTGGCAAAACACACTTTGTTTCACCGAGTGCATGAAAACAGCTTTCCTACGGCAGGAGCTCACTCAGCCAGTCCGTAAAGCCGTTTCAGCGGATAAAACAAGCGTGTAGCAAGGAAAATTGATTTTGAGTGAAATGAGTGCATTCGAGCATATGTGACATGGAACAACTTTCTAAGCAGGGATTTTCATGTTTTCGAGCTTTTAACACATTTTCATCATATTTGTCATTTTAACTGTATAAGCACGTCTGAAACGAGTTTTCAACGTACTACTGTGATATGCACTTGTTCAGAGTGGGAAAACACACTTTGTCACCGAGTGCATGAAAACAGCTTTCCTACGGCAGGAGCTCACTCAGCCAGTCTGTAAAGCCTTTTCAGCGGATAAAGCAAGCGTTTGGCAAAGAAAATTGATTTTGAGTAAAATGAGTGCATTCGAGCATATGTGACATGGAACAACTTTCTAAGCATGGATTTTCATGTTTTCGAGCTTTTAACACATTTTCATCATGTTTGTCATTTTAACTGTATAAGCACGTCTGAAACGAGTTTTCAACATAGTACTGTGATATGCACTTGTTCAGAGTGGCAAAACACACTTTGTTTCACCGAGTGCATGAAAACAGCTTTCCTACGGCAGGAGCTCACTCAGCCAGTCCGTAAAGCCGTTTCAGCGGATAAAACGCGTGGAGCAAGGAACATTGATTTTGAGTGAAATGAGTGCATTCGAGCATATGTGACATGGAACAACTTTCTAAGCATGGATTTTCATGTTTTCGGGCTTTTAACACATTTTCATCATATTTGTCATTTTAACTGTATAAGCACGTCTGAAACGAGTTTTCAACGTACTACTGTGATATGCACTTGTTCAGAGTGGGAAAACACACTTTGTCACCGAGTGCATGAAAACAGCTTTCCTACGGCAGGAGCTCACTCAGCCAGTCTGTAAAGCCTTTTCAGCGGATAAAGCAAGCGTTTGGCAAAGAAAATTGATTTTGAGTAAAATGAGTGCATTCGAGCATATGTGACATGGAACAACTTTCTAAGCATGGATTTTCATGTTTTCGAGCTTTTAACACATTTTCATCATGTTTGTCATTTTAACTGTAAAAGCACGTCTGAAACGAGTTTTGAACATAGTATTGTGACATGCACGTGATCAGAGAGGGAAAAAACACTTTGTGTGTCACCATGTGCACGAAAACAGCTTTCCTTGCACAGGTATGCCTTCAACCTGTTTCTAACGCCTTTTCAGAGCAAACGTTTTACAAGGAACATTGATTTTGAGTGAAATGAGTGCATTCGAGCATATGCGACATGTAACCACTTTCTAAGCATGGATTTTCATGTTTTCGAGCTTTCCAGACATTTTCATCATATCTGTCATTTTAACTGTAAAAAGCACGGCTGAAACGAGTTTTGAACATAGTATTGTGACATGCACGTGATCAGAGTGGGAAAAAACACTTTGTCACCATGTGCACGAAAACAGCTTTCCTTGCGCAGCTACGGCTTCAGCCTGTTTCTAACGCCTTTTCAGAGCAAACGTTTTGCAAGGAACATGGATTTTGAGTGAAATGAGTGCATTCGAGCATATGTGACATGTAACCACTTTCTAAGCATGGATTTTCATATTTTCGAGCTTTCCACACATTTTCATCATATTTGTCATTTTAACTGTAAAAGCACGTCTGAAACGAGTTTTGAACATAGTATTGTGACATGCACGTGATCAGAGTGGGAAAAAACACTTTGTGTGTCACCATGTGCACGAAAACAGCTTTCCTTGCACAGCTACGCCTTCAGCCTGTTTCTAACGCCTTTTCAAAGCAAACGTTTTGCAAGGAACATGGATTTTGAGTGAAATGAGTGCATTCGAGCATATGTGACATGTAACCACTTTCTAAGCATGGATTTTCATGTTTTCGAGCTTTCCACACATTTTCATCATATTTGTCATTTTAACTGTAAAAAGCACGGCTGAAGCGAGTTTTGACCATAGTATTGTGACATGCACTTGATCAGAGTGGGAAAACACACTTTGTGTGTCACCATGTGTATGAAAACAGCTTTCCTTGCACAGGTACGCCTTCAGCCTGTTTCTAACGCCTTTTCAGAGCAAACGTTTTACAAGGAACATTGATTTTGAGTGAAAGGAGTGCATTCGCGCATATGTGACATGTCACAACTTTCTAAGCATGGATTTTCATGTTTTCGAGCTTTCCACACATTTTCGTCATTTTAACTGTAAAAGCACGTCTGAAACGAGTTTTGAACATAGTATTGTGACATGCACGTGATCAGAGTGGGAAAAAACACTTTGTGTGTCACCATGTGCACGAAAACAGCTTTCCTTGCGCAGCTACGCCTTCAGCCTGTTTCTAACGCCTTTTCAGAGCAAACGTTTTGCAAGGAACATTGATTTTGAGTGAAATGAGTGCATTCGAGCATATGCGACATGTAACCACTTTCTAAGCATGGATTTTCATGTTTTCGAGCTTTCCAGACATTTTCATCATATCTGTCATTTTAACTGTAAAAAGCACGGCTGAAACGAGTTTTGAACATAGTATTGTGACATGCACGTGATCAGAGTGGGAAAAAAAACTTTGTCACCATGTGCACGAAAACAGCTTTCCTTGCGCAGCTACGCCTTCAGCCTGTTTCTAACGCCTTTTCAGAGCAAACGTTTTGCAAGGAACATGGATTTTGAGTGAAATGAGTGCATTCGAGCATATGTGACATGTAACCACTTTCTAAGCATGGATTTTCATATTTTCGAGCTTTCCACACATTTTCATCATATTTGTCATTTTAACTGTAAAAGCACGTCTGAAACGAGTTTTGAACATAGTATTGTGACATGCACGTGATCAGAGTGGGAAAAAACACTTTGTGTGTCACCATGTGCACGAAAACAGCTTTCCTTGCACAGCTACGCCTTCAGCCTGTTTCTAACGCCTTTTCAAAGCAAACGTTTTGCAAGGAACATGGATTTTGAGTGAAATGAGTGCATTCGAGCATATGTGACATGTAACCACTTTCTAAGCATGGATTTTCATGTTTTCGAGCTTTCCACACATTTTCATCATATTTGTCATTTTAACTGTAAAAAGCACGGCTGAAGCGAGTTTTGACCATAGTATTGTGACATGCACTTGATCAGAGTGGGAAAACACACTTTGTGTGTCACCATGTGTATGAAAACAGCTTTCCTTGCACAGGTACGCCTTCAGCCTGTTTCTAACGCCTTTTCAGAGCAAACGTTTTACAAGGAACATTGATTTTGAGTGAAAGGAGTGCATTCGCGCATATGTGACATGTCACAACTTTCTAAGCATGGATTTTCATGTTTTCGAGCTTTCCACACATTTTCGTCATTTTAACTGTAAAAGCACGTCTGAAACGAGTTTTGAACATAGTATTGTGACATGCACGTGATCAGAGTGGGAAAAAACACTTTGTGTGTCACCATGTGCACGAAAACAGCTTTCCTTGCGCAGCTACGCCTTCAGCCTGTTTCTAACGCCTTTTCAGAGCAAACGTTTTGCAAGGAACATTGATTTTGAGTGAAATGAGTGCATTCGAGCATATGCGACATGTAACCACTTTCTAAGCATGGATTTTCATGTTTTCGAGCTTTCCAGACATTTTCATCATATCTGTCATTTTAACTGTAAAAAGCACGGCTGAAACGAGTTTTGAACATAGTATTGTGACATGCACGTGATCAGAGTGGGAAAAAAAACTTTGTCACCATGTGCACGAAAACAGCTTTCCTTGCGCAGCTACGGCTTCAGCCTGTTTCTAACGCCTTTTCAGAGCAAACGTTTTGCAAGGAACATGGATTTTGAGTGAAATGAGTGCATTCGAGCATATGTGACATGTAACCACTTTCTAAGCATGGATTTTCATATTTTCGAGCTTTCCACACATTTTCATCATATTTGTCATTTTAACTGTAAAAGCACGTCTGAAACGAGTTTTGAACATAGTATTGTGACATGCACGTGATCAGAGTGGGAAAAAACACTTTGTGTGTCACCATGTGCACGAAAACAGCTTTCCTTGCGCAGCTACGCCTTCAGCCTGTTTCTAACGCCTTTTCAAAGCAAGCGTTTGGCAAGGAACATTGATTTTGAGTGAAATGAGAGCATTCGAGCATATGTGACATGGAAACACTTTCTAAGCATGGATTTTAATGTTTTCGAGCTTTTCACACATTTTCATCATATTTGTCATTTTAACTGTATAAGCACGTCTGTAATGAGTTTTTGACATAGTATTGTAATATGCAATTGTTCAGAGTGAGAAAACACACTTTGTGTCACCGAGTGCATAAAAACAGCTTTCCTACGGCAGGAGCTCACTCAGCCTGTCTGTAAAGCCGTTTCAACGCAAAAAGCAAGCGTTTGACAAGGAACATTGAAAATGAGTGCATTCGAGCATATGTGACGGAACAACTTTCTAAGTATGGATTTTCATGTTTTCGAGCTTTTAACACATTTTCATCATATTTGTCATTTTAACTGTATAAGCCCGTCTGGAACGAGTTTTCAACATGCACTTGTTGAAACTATGATATGCACTTGTTCAGAGTGGAAAACACACTTTGTTTCACCGAGTGCATGAAAACAGCTTTCCTACGGCAGGAGCTCACTCAGCCAGTCCGTAAAGCCATTTCAGCGGCTAAAACAAGCGTGTAGCAATGAAAATTGATTTTGAGTGAAATGAGTGCATTCGAGCATATGTGCCATGGAACAACTTTCTAAGCATGGATTTTCATGTTTTCGAGCTTTTAACACATTTTCATCATATTTGGCATTTTAACTGTGTAAGCACGTCTGAAACGAGGTTTCAACATTGTACTGTGATATGCACTTGTTCAGAGTGGCAAAACACTTTGTTTCACCGAGTGCATGAAAACAGCTTTCCTACTGCCGGAGCTCACTCAGCCAGCCTGTAAAGCCGTTTCAGCGCATAAAGCAAGCGTTTGGCAAGGAACATTGATTTTGAGTGAAATGAGTGCATTCGAGCATATGTGACATGGAACAACTTTCTAAGCATGGATTTTCATGTTTTCGAGCTTTTAACACATTTTCATCATGTTTGTCATTTTAAGTGTATAAGCATGTCTGTATTGAGTTTTTAACATAGTATAAGCACTTGTTCAGAGTGGGAAAACACACTTTGTGTCACCGAGTTAATGAAAACAGCTTTCATACCCCAGAAGCACATTCAGCTTGTTTGTAACGCCCTTTTAGAGCATAAAGCAAACGTTTGACAAGGAACATTGATTTTGAATGAAATGAGTGTATTCGAGCATATGTGACATGGAAACACTTTCTAAGCATGGATTTTCATGTTTTCGAGCTTTTAACACATGTTCATCATATTTGTCATTTTAACTGTATAAGCACGTCTGAAACGAGTTTTCAACATAGTACTGTGATATGCACTTGTTCAGAGTGAGAAAACACACTTTGTGTCACCGAGTGCATGAAAACAGCTTTCCTACGGCAGGAGCTCACTCAGCCTGTCTGTAAAGCCGTTTCAACGCAAAAAGCAAGCGTTTGACAAGGAACATTGAAAATGAGTGCATTCGAGCATATGTGACGGAACAACTTTCTAAGTATGGATTTTCATGTTTTCCAGCTTTTAACACATTTTCATCATATTTGTCATTTTAACTGTATAAGCACGTCTGGAACGAGTTTTCAACATGCACTTGTTGAAACTATGATATGCACTTGTTCAGAGTGGAAAACACACTTTGTTTCACCGAGTGCATGAAAACAGCTTTCCTACGGCAGGAGCTCACTCAGCCAGTCCGTAAAGCCATTTCAGCGGATAAAACAAGCGTGTAGCAATGAAAATTGATTTTGAGTGAAATGAGTGCATTCGAGCATATGTGCCATGGAACAACTTTCTAAGCATGGATTTTCATGTTTTCGAGCTTTTAACACATTTTCATCATATTTGGCATTTTAACTGTGTAAGCACGTCTGAAACGAGGTTTCAACATTGTACTGTGATATGCACTTGTTCAGAGTGGCAAAACACTTTGTTTCACCGAGTGCATGAAAACAGCTTTCCTACTGCCGGAGCTCACTCAGCCAGCCTGTAAAGCCGTTTCAGCGCATAAAGCAAGCGTTTGGCAAGGAACATTGATTTTGAGTGAAATGAGTGCATTCGAGCATATGTGACATGGAACAACTTTCTAAGCATGGATTTTCATGTTTTCGAGCTTTTAACACATTTTCATCATGTTTGTCATTTTAAGTGTATAAGCATGTCTGTATTGAGTTTTTAACATAGTATAAGCACTTGTTCAGAGTGGGAAAACACACTTTGTGTCACCGAGTTAATGAAAACAGCTTTCATACCCCAGAAGCACATTCAGCTTGTTTGTAACGCCCTTTTAGAGCATAAAGCAAACGTTTGACAAGGAACATTGATTTTGAATGAAATGAGTGTATTCGAGCATATGTGACATGGAAACACTTTCTAAGCATGGATTTTCATGTTTTCGAGCTTTTAACACATGTTCATCATATTTGTCATTTTAACTGTATAAGCACGTCTGAAACGAGTTTTCAACATAGTACTGTGATATGCACTTGTTCAGAGTGAGAAAACACACTTTGTGTCACCGAGTGCATGAAAACAGCTTTCCTACGGCAGGAGCTCACTCAGCCTGTCTGTAAAGCCGTTTCAACGCAAAAAGCAAGCGTTTGACAAGGAACATTGAAAATGAGTGCATTCGAGCATATGTGACGGAACAACTTTCTAAGTATGGATTTTCATGTTTTCCAGCTTTTAACACATTTTCATCATATTTGTCATTTTAACTGTAAAAGCACGTCTGAAACGAGTTTTGAACATAGTATTGTGACATGCACGTGATCAGAGAGGGAAAAAACACTTTGTGTGTCACCATGTGCACGAAAACAGCTTTCCTTGCACAGGTATGCCTTCAACCTGTTTCTAACGCCTTTTCAGAGCAAACGTTTTACAAGGAACATTGATTTTGAGTGAAATGAGTGCATTCGAGCATATGCGACATGTAACCACTTTCTAAGCATGGATTTTCATGTTTTCGAGCTTTCCAGACATTTTCATCATATCTGTCATTTTAACTGTAAAAAGCACGGCTGAAACGAGTTTTGAACATAGTATTGTGACATGCACGTGATCAGAGTGGGAAAAAACACTTTGTCACCATGTGCACGAAAACAGCTTTCCTTGCGCAGCTACGGCTTCAGCCTGTTTCTAACGCCTTTTCAGAGCAAACGTTTTGCAAGGAACATGGATTTTGAGTGAAATGAGTGCATTCGAGCATATGTGACATGTAACCACTTTCTAAGCATGGATTTTCATATTTTCGAGCTTTCCACACATTTTCATCATATTTGTCATTTTAACTGTAAAAGAACGTCTGAAACGAGTTTTGAACATAGTATTGTGACATGCACGTGATCAGAGTGGGAAAAAACACTTTGTGTGTCACCATGTGCACGAAAACAGCTTTCCTTGCACAGCTACGCCTTCAGCCTGTTTCTAACGCCTTTTCAAAGCAAACGTTTTGCAAGGAACATGGATTTTGAGTGAAATGAGTGCATTCGAGCATATGTGACATGTAACCACTTTCTAAGCATGGATTTTCATGTTTTCGAGCTTTCCACACATTTTCATCATATTTGTCATTTTAACTGTAAAAAGCACGGCTGAAGCGAGTTTTGACCATAGTATTGTGACATGCACTTGATCAGAGTGGGAAAACACACTTTGTGTGTCACCATGTGTATGAAAACAGCTTTCCTTGCACAGGTACGCCTTCAGCCTGTTTCTAACGCCTTTTCAGAGCAAACGTTTTACAAGGAACATTGATTTTGAGTGAAAGGAGTGCATTCGCGCATATGTGACATGTCACAACTTTCTAAGCATGGATTTTCATGTTTTCGAGCTTTCCACACATTTTCGTCATTTTAACTGTAAAAGCACGTCTGAAACGAGTTTTGAACATAGTATTGTGACATGCACGTGATCAGAGTGGGAAAAAACACTTTGTGTGTCACCATGTGCACGAAAACAGCTTTCCTTGCGCAGCTACGCCTTCAGCCTGTTTCTAACGCCTTTTCAGAGCAAACGTTTTGCAAGGAACATTGATTTTGAGTGAAATGAGTGCATTCGAGCATATGCGACATGTAACCACTTTCTAAGCATGGATTTTCATGTTTTCGAGCTTTCCAGACATTTTCATCATATCTGTCATTTTAACTGTAAAAAGCACGGCTGAAACGAGTTTTGAACATAGTATTGTGACATGCACGTGATCAGAGTGGGAAAAAACACTTTGTCACCATGTGCACGAAAACAGCTTTCCTTGCGCAGCTACGCCTTCAGCCTGTTTCTAACGCCTTTTCAGAGCAAACGTTTTGCAAGGAACATGGATTTTGAGTGAAATGAGTGCATTCGAGCATATGTGACATGTAACCACTTTCTAAGCATGGATTTTCATATTTTCGAGCTTTCCACACATTTTCATCATATTTGTCATTTTAACTGTAAAAGCACGTCTGAAACGAGTTTTGAACATAGTATTGTGACATGCACGTGATCAGAGTGGGAAAAAACACTTTGTGTGTCACCATGTGCACGAAAACAGCTTTCCTTGCGCAGCTACGCCTTCAGCCTGTTTCTAACGCCTTTTCAAAGCAAGCGTTTGGCAAGGAACATTGATTTTGAGTGAAATGAGAGCATTCGAGCATATGTGACATGGAAACACTTTCTAAGCATGGATTTTAATGTTTTCGAGCTTTTCACACATTTTCATCATATTTGTCATTTTAACTGTATAAGCACGTCTGTAATGAGTTTTTGACATAGTATTGTAATATGCAATTGTTCAGAGTGAGAAAACACACTTTGTGTCACCGAGTGCATAAAAACAGCTTTCCTACGGCAGGAGCTCACTCAGCCTGTCTGTAAAGCCGTTTCAACGCAAAAAGCAAGCGTTTGACAAGGAACATTGAAAATGAGTGCATTCGAGCATATCTGACGGAACAACTTTCTAAGTATGGATTTTCATGTTTTCGAGCTTTTAACACATTTTCATCATATTTGTCATTTTAACTGTATAAGCCCGTCTGGAACGAGTTTTCAACATGCACTTGTTGAA
Source organism: Neoarius graeffei (assembly GCF_027579695.1). Lineage (NCBI taxonomy): Eukaryota > Metazoa > Chordata > Actinopteri > Siluriformes > Ariidae > Neoarius > Neoarius graeffei. Next base: position 16,304,373 of record NC_083589.1, on the reverse strand, counting down.
ACTATGATATGCACTTGTTCAGAGTGGAAAACACACTTTGTTTCACCGAGTGCATGAAAACAGCTTTCCTACGGCAGGAGCTCACTCAGCCAGTCCGTAAAGCCATTTCAGCGGATAAAACAAGCGTGTAGCAATGAAAATTGATTTTGAGTGAAATGAGTGCATTCGAGCATATGTGCCATGGAACAACTTTCTAAGCATGGATTTTCATGTTTTCGAGCTTTTAACACATTTTCATCATATTTGGCATTTTAACTGTGTAAGCACGTCTGAAACGAGGTTTCAACATTGTACTGTGATATGCACTTGTTCAGAGTGGCAAAACACTTTGTTTCACCGAGTGCATGAAAACAGCTTTCCTACTGCCGGAGCTCACTCAGCCAGCCTGTAAAGTCGTTTCAGCGCATAAAGCAAGCGTTTGGCAAGGAACATTGATTTTGAGTGAAATGAGTGCATTCGAGCATATGTGACATGGAACAACTTTCTAAGCATGGATTTTCATGTTTTCGAGCTTTTAACACATTTTCATCATGTTTGTCATTTTAAGTGTATAAGCATGTCTGTATTGAGTTTTTAACATAGTATAAGCACTTGTTCAGAGTGGGAAAACACACTTTGTGTCACCGAGTTAATGAAAACAGCTTTCATACCCCAGAAGCACATTCAGCTTGTTTGTAACGCCCTTTTAGAGCATAAAGCAAACGTTTGACAAGGAACATTGATTTTGAATGAAATGAGTGTATTCGAGCATATGTGACATGGAAACACTTTCTAAGCATGGATTTTCATGTTTTCGAGCTTTTAACACATGTTCATCATATTTGTCATTTTAACTGTATAAGCACGTCTGAAACGAGTTTTCAACATAGTACTGTGATATGCACTTGTTCAGAGTGAGAAAACACACTTTGTGTCACCGAGTGCATGAAAACAGCTTTCCTACGGCAGGAGCTCACTCAGCCTGTCTGTAAAGCCGTTTCAACGCAAAAAGCAAGCGTTTGACAAGGAACATTGAAAATGAGTGCATTCGAGCATATGTGACGGAACAACTTTCTAAGTATGGATTTTCATGTTTTCCAGCTTTTAACACATTTTCATCATATTTGTCATTTTAACTGTATAAGCACGTCTGGAACGAGTTTTCAACATGCACTTGTTGAAACTATGATATGCACTTGTTCAGAGTGGAAAACACACTTTGTTTCACCGAGTGCATGAAAACAGCTTTCCTACGGCAGGAGCTCACTCAGCCTGTCTGTAAAGCCGTTTCAACGCAAAAAGCAAGCGTTTGACAAGGAACATTGAAAATGAGTGCATTCGAGCATATGTGACGGAACAACTTTCTAAGTATGGATTTTCATGTTTTCCAGCTTTCTACACATTTTCATCATATTTGTCATTTTAACTGTAAAAGCACGTCTGAAACGAGTTTTGAACATAGTATTGTGACATGCACGTGATCAGAGAGGGAAAAAACACTTTGTCACCATGTGCACGAAAACAGCTTTCCTTGCACAGGTATGCCTTCAACCTGTTTCTAACGCCTTTTCAGAGCAAACGTTTTACAAGGAACATTGATTTTGAGTGAAATGAGTGCATTCGAGCATATGCGACATGTAACCACTTTCTAAGCATGGATTTTCATGTTTTCGAGCTTTCCAGACATTTTCATCATATCTGTCATTTTAACTGTAAAAAGCACGGCTGAAACGAGTTTTGAACATAGTATTGTGACATGCACGTGATCAGAGTGGGAAAAAACACTTTGTCACCATGTGCACGAAAACAGCTTTCCTTGCGCAGCTACGGCTTCAGCCTGTTTCTAACGCCTTTTCAGAGCAAACGTTTTGCAAGGAACATGGATTTTGAGTGAAATGAGTGCATTCGAGCATATGTGACATGTAACCACTTTCTAAGCATGGATTTTCATATTTTCGAGCTTTCCACACATTTTCATCATATTTGTCATTTTAACTGTAAAAGCACGTCTGAAACGAGTTTTGAACATAGTATTGTGACATGCACGTGATCAGAGTGGGAAAAAACACTTTGTGTGTCACCATGTGCACGAAAACAGCTTTCCTTGCACAGCTACGCCTTCAGCCTGTTTCTAACGCCTTTTCAAAGCAAACGTTTTGCAAGGAACATGGATTTTGAGTGAAATGAGTGCATTCGAGCATATGTGACATGTAACCACTTTCTAAGCATGGATTTTCATGTTTTCGAGCTTTCCACACATTTTCATCATATTTGTCATTTTAACTGTAAAAAGCACGGCTGAAGCGAGTTTTGACCATAGTATTGTGACATGCACTTGATCAGAGTGGGAAAACACACTTTGTGTGTCACCATGTGTATGAAAACAGCTTTCCTTGCACAGGTACGCCTTCAGCCTGTTTCTAACGCCTTTTCAGAGCAAACGTTTTACAAGGAACATTGATTTTGAGTGAAAGGAGTGCATTCGCGCATATGTGACATGTCACAACTTTCTAAGCATGGATTTTCATGTTTTCGAGCTTTCCACACATTTTCGTCATTTTAACTGTAAAAGCACGTCTGAAACGAGTTTTGAACATAGTATTGTGACATGCACGTGATCAGAGTGGGAAAAAACACTTTGTGCGTCACCATGTGCACGAAAACAGCTTTCCTTGCGCAGCTACGCCTTCAGCCTGTTTCTAACGCCTTTTCAGAGCAAACGTTTTGCAAGGAACATTGATTTTGAGTGAAATGAGTGCATTCGAGCATATGCGACATGTAACCACTTTCTAAGCATGGATTTTCATGTTTTCGAGCTTTCCAGACATTTTCATCATATCTGTCATTTTAACTGTAAAAAGCACGGCTGAAACGAGTTTTGAACATAGTATTGTGACATGCACGTGATCAGAGTGGGAAAAAACACTTTGTCACCATGTGCACGAAAACAGCTTTCCTTGCGCAGCTACGGCTTCAGCCTGTTTCTAACGCCTTTTCAGAGCAAACGTTTTGCAAGGAACATGGATTTTGAGTGAAATGAGTGCATTCGAGCATATGTGACATGTAACCACTTTCTAAGCATGGATTTTCATATTTTCGAGCTTTCCACACATTTTCATCATATTTGTCATTTTAACTGTAAAAGCACGTCTGAAACGAGTTTTGAACATAGTATTGTGACATGCACGTGATCAGAGTGGGAAAAAACACTTTGTGTGTCACCATGTGCACGAAAACAGCTTTCCTTGCGCAGCTACGCCTTCAGCCTGTTTCTAACGCCTTTTCAAAGCAAGCGTTTGGCAAGGAACATTGATTTTGAGTGAAATGAGAGCATTCGAGCATACGTATGTGACATGGAAACACTTTCTAAGCATGGATTTTAATGTTTTCGAGCTTTTCACACATTTTCATCATATTTGTCATTTTAACTGTATAAGCACGTCTGTAATGAGTTTTTGACATAGTATTGTAATATGCAATTGTTCAGAGTGAGAAAACACACTTTGTGTCACCGAGTGCATAAAAACAGCTTTCCTACGGCAGGAGCTCACTCAGCCTGTCTGTAAAGCCGTTTCAACGCAAAAAGCAAGCGTTTGACAAGGAACATTGAAAATGAGTGCATTCGAGCATATGTGACGGAACAACTTTCTAAGTATGGATTTTCATGTTTTCGAGCTTTTAACACATTTTCATCATATTTGTCATTTTAACTGTATAAGCCCGTCTGGAACGAGTTTTCAACATGCACTTGTTGAAACTATGATATGCACTTGTTCAGAGTGGAAAACACACTTTGTTTCACCGAGTGCATGAAAACAGCTTTCCTACGGCAGGAGCTCACTCAGCCAGTCGGTAAAGCCATTTCAGCGGATAAAACAAGCGTGTAGCAATGAAAATTGATTTTGAGTGAAATGAGTGCATTCGAGCATATGTGCCATGGAACAACTTTCTAAGCATGGATTTTCATGTTTTCGAGCTTTTAACACATTTTCATCATATTTGGCATTTTAACTGTGTAAGCACGTCTGAAACGAGGTTTCAACATTGTACTGTGATATGCACTTGTTCAGAGTGGCAAAACACTTTGTTTCACCGAGTGCATGAAAACAGCTTTCCTACTGCCGGAGCTCACTCAGCCAGCCTGTAAAGCCGTTTCAGCGCATAAAGCAAGCGTTTGGCAAGGAACATTGATTTTGAGTGAAATGAGTGCATTCGAGCATATGTGACATGGAACAACTTTCTAAGCATGGATTTTCATGTTTTCGAGCTTTTAACACATTGTCATCATGTTTGTCATTTTAAGTGTATAAGCATGTCTGTATTGAGTTTTTAACATAGTATAAGCACTTGTTCAGAGTGGGAAAACACACTTTGTGTCACCGAGTTAATGAAAACAGCTTTCATACCCCAGAAGCACATTCAGCTTGTTTGTAACGCCCTTTTAGAGCATAAAGCAAACGTTTGACAAGGAACATTGATTTTGAATGAAATGAGTGTATTCGAGCATATGTGTCATGGAAACACTTTCTAAGCATGGATTTTCATGTTTTCGAGCTTTTAACACATGTTCATCATATTTGTCATTTTAACTGTATAAGCACGTCTGAAACGAGTTTTCAACATAGTACTGTGATATGCACTTGTTCAGAGTGAGAAAACACACTTTGTGTCACCGAGTGCATGAAAACAGCTTTCCTACGGCAGGAGCTCACTCAGCCTGTCTGTAAAGCCGTTTCAACGCAAAAAGCAAGCGTTTGACAAGGAACATTGAAAATGAGTGCATTCGAGCATATGTGACGGAACAACTTTCTAAGTATGGATTTTCATGTTTTCCAGCTTTTAACACATTTTCATCATATTTGTCATTTTAACTGTATAAGCACGTCTGGAACGAGTTTTCAACATGCACTTGTTGAAACTATGATATGCACTTGTTCAGAGTGGAAAACTCACTTTGTTTCACCGAGTGCATGAAAACAGCTTTCCTACGGCAGGAGCTCACTCAGCCTGTCTGTAAAGCCGTTTCAACGCAAAACGCAAGCGTTTGACAAGAAACATTGAAAATGAGTGCATTCGAGCATATGTGACGGAACAACTTTCTAAGTATGGATTTTCATGTTTTCCAGCTTTCTACACATTTTCATCATATTTGTCATTTTAACTGTAAAAGCACGTCTGAAACGAGTTTTGAACATAGTATTGTGACATGCACGTGATCAGAGAGGGAAAAAACACTTTGTGTGTCACCATGTGCACGAAAACAGCTTTCCTTGCACAGGTATGCCTTCAACCTGTTTCTAACGCCTTTTCAGAGCAAACGTTTTACAAGGAACATTGATTTTGAGTGAAATGAGTGCATTCGAGCATATGCGACATGTAACCACTTTCTAAGCATGGATTTTCATGTTTTCGAGCTTTCCAGACATTTTCATCATATCTGTCATTTTAACTGTAAAAAGCACGGCTGAAACGAGTTTTGAACATAGTATTGTGACATGCACGTGATCAGAGTGGGAAAAAACACTTTGTCACCATGTGCACGAAAACAGCTTTCCTTGCGCAGCTACGGCTTCAGCCTGTTTCTAACGCCTTTTCAGAGCAAACGTTTTGCAAGGAACATGGATTTTGAGTGAAATGAGTGCATTCGAGCATATGTGACATGTAACCACTTTCTAAGCATGGATTTTCATATTTTCGAGCTTTCCACACATTTTCATCATATTTGTCATTTTAACTGTAAAAGCACGTCTGAAACGAGTTTTGAACATAGTATTGTGACATGCACGTGATCAGAGTGGGAAAAAACACTTTGTGTGTCACCATGTGCACGAAAACAGCTTTCCTTGCACAGCTACGCCTTCAGCCTGTTTCTAACGCCTTTTCAAAGCAAACGTTTTGCAAGGAACATGGATTTTGAGTGAAATGAGTGCATTCGAGCATATGTGACATGTAACCACTTTCTAAGCATGGATTTTCATGTTTTCGAGCTTTCCACACATTTTCATCATATTTGTCATTTTAACTGTAAAAAGCACGGCTGAAGCGAGTTTTGACCATAGTATTGTGACATGCACTTGATCAGAGTGGGAAAACACACTTTGTGTGTCACCATGTGTATGAAAACAGCTTTCCTTGCACAGGTACGCCTTCAGCCTGTTTCTAACGCCTTTTCAGAGCAAACGTTTTACAAGGAACATTGATTTTGAGTGAAAGGAGTGCATTCGCGCATATGTGACATGTCACAACTTTCTAAGCATGGATTTTCATGTTTTCGAGCTTTCCACACATTTTCGTCATTTTAACTGTAAAAGCACGTCTGAAACGAGTTTTGAACATAGTATTGTGACATGCACGTGATCAGAGTGGGAAAAAACACTTTGTGTGTCACCATGTGCACGAAAACAGCTTTCCTTGCGCAGCTACGCCTTCAGCCTGTTTCTAACGCCTTTTCAGAGCAAACGTTTTGCAAGGAACATTGATTTTGAGTGAAATGAGTGCATTCGAGCATATGCGACATGTAACCACTTTCTAAGCATGGATTTTCATGTTTTCGAGCTTTCCAGACATTTTCATCATATCTGTCATTTTAACTGTAAAAAGCACGGCTGAAACGAGTTTTGAACATAGTATTGTGACATGCACGTGATCAGAGTGGGAAAAAACACTTTGTCACCATGTGCACGAAAACAGCTTTCCTTGCGCAGCTACGGCTTCAGCCTGTTTCTAACGCCTTTTCAGAGCAAACGTTTTGCAAGGAACATGGATTTTGAGTGAAATGAGTGCATTCGAGCATATGTGACATGTAACCACTTTCTAAGCATGGATTTTCATATTTTCGAGCTTTCCACACATTTTCATCATATTTGTCATTTTAACTGTAAAAGCACGTCTGAAACGAGTTTTGAACATAGTATTGTGACATGCACTTGATCAGAGTGGGAAAACACACTTTGTGTGTCACCATGTGTATGAAAACAGCTTTCCTTGCACAGGTACGCCTTCAGCCTGTTTCTAACGCCTTTTCAGAGCAAACGTTTGACAAGGAACATTGATTTTGAGTGAAAGGAGTGCATTCGCGCATATGTGACATGTAACCACTTTCTAAGCATGGATTTTCATGTTTTCGAGCTTTCCACACATTTTCGTCATTTTAACTGTAAAAGCACGTCTGAAACGAGTTTTGAACATAGTATTGTGACATGCACGTGATCAGAGTGGGAAAAAACACTTTGTGTGTCACCATGTGCACGAAAACAGCTTTCCTTGCGCAGCTACGCCTTCAGCCTGTTTCTAACGCCTTTTCAGAGCAAACGTTTTGCAAGGAACATTGATTTTGAGTGAAATGAGTGCATTCGAGCATATGCGACATGTAACCACTTTCTTAGCATGGATTTTCATGTTTTCGAGCTTTCCAGACATTTTCATCATATCTGTCATTTTAACTGTAAAAAGCACGGCTGAAACGAGTTTTGAACATAGTATTGTGACATGCACGTGATCAGAGTGGGAAAAAACACTTTGTCACCATGTGCACGAAAACAGCTTTCCTTGCGCAGCTACGGCTTCAGCCTGTTTCTAACGCCTTTTCAGAGCAAACGTTTTGCAAGGAACATGGATTTTGAGTGAAATGAGTGCATTCGAGCATATGTGACATGTAACCACTTTCTAAGCATGGATTTTCATATTTTCGAGCTTTCCACACATTTTCATCATATTTGTCATTTTAACTGTAAAAGCACGTCTGAAACGAGTTTTGAACATAGTATTGTGACATGCACGTGATCAGAGTGGGAAAAAACACTTTGTGTGTCACCATGTGCACGAAAACAGCTTTCCTTGCACAGCTACGCCTTCAGCCTGTTTCTAACGCCTTTTCAAAGCAAACGTTTTGCAAGGAACATGGATTTTGAGTGAAATGAGTGCATTCGAGCATATGTGACATGTAACCACTTTCTAAGCATGGATTTTCATGTTTTCGAGCTTTCCACACATTTTCATCATATTTGTCATTTTAACTGTGAAAAGCACGGCTGAAGCGAGTTTTGACCATAGTATTGTGACATGCACTTGATCAGAGTGTGAAAACACACTTTGTGTGTCACCATGTGTATGAAAACAGCTTTCCTTGCACAGGTACGCCTTCAGCCTGTTTCTAACGCCTTTTCAGAGCAAACGTTTTACAAGGAACATTGATTTTGAGTGAAAGGAGTGCATTCGCGCATATGTGACATGTCACAACTTTCTAAGCATGGATTTTCATGTTTTCGAGCTTTCCACACATTTTCGTCATTTTAACTGTAAAAGCACGTCTGAAACGAGTTTTGAACATAGTATTGTGACATGCACGTGATCAGAGTGGGAAAAAACACTTTGTGTGTCACCATGTGCACGAAAACAGCTTTCCTTGCGCAGCTACGCCTTCAGCCTGTTTCTAACGCCTTTTCAGAGCAAACGTTTTGCAAGGAACATTGATTTTGAGTGAAATGAGTGCATTCGAGCATATGCGACATGTAACCACTTTCTAAGCATGGATTTTCATGTTTTCGAGCTTTCCAGACATTTTCATCATATCTGTCATTTTAACTGTAAAAAGCACGGCTGAAACGAGTTTTGAACATAGTATTGTGACATGCACGTGATCAGAGTGGGAAAAAACACTTTGTCACCATGTGCACGAAAACAGCTTTCCTTGCGCAGCTACGGCTTCAGCCTGTTTCTAACGCCTTTTCAGAGCAAACGTTTTGCAAGGAACATGGATTTTGAGTGAAATGAGTGCATTCGAGCATATGTGACATGTAACCACTTTCTAAGCATGGATTTTCATATTTTCGAGCTTTCCACACATTTTCATCATATTTGTCATTTTAACTGTAAAAGCACGTCTGAAACGAGTTTTGAACATAGTATTGTGACATGCACGTGATCAGAGTGGGAAAAAACACTTTGTGTGTCACCATGTGCACGAAAACAGCTTTCCTTGCGCAGCTACGCCTTCAGCCTGTTTCTAACGCCTTTTCAAAGCAAGCGTTTGGCAAGGAACATTGATTTTGAGTGAAATGAGAGCATTCGAGCATATGTGACATGGAAACACTTTCTAAGCATGGATTTTAATGTTTTCGAGCTTTTCACACATTTTCATCATATTTGTCATTTTAACTGTATAAGCACGTCTGTAATGAGTTTTTGAGATAGTATTGTAATATGCAATTGTTCAGAGTGAGAAAACACACTTTGTGTCACCGAGTGCATAAAAACAGCTTTCCTACGGCAGGAGCTCACTCAGCCTGTCTGTAAAGCCGTTTCAACGCAAAAAGCAAGCGTTTGACAAGGAACATTGAAAATGAGTGCATTCGAGCATATGTGACGGAACAACTTTCTAAGTATGGATTTTCATGTTTTCGAGCTTTTAACACATTTTCATCATATTTGTCATTTTAACTGTATAAGCCCGTCTGGAACGAGTTTTCAACATGCACTTGTTGAAACTATGATATGCACTTGTTCAGAGTGGAAAACACACTTTGTTTCACCGAGTGCATGAAAACAGCTTTCCTACGGCAGGAGCTCACTCAGCCAGTCCGTAAAGCCATTTCAGCGGATAAAACAAGCGTGTAGCAATGAAAATTGATTTTGAGTGAAATGAGTGCATTCGAGCATATGTGCCATGGAACAACTTTCTAAGCATGGATTTTCATGTTTTCGAGCTTTTAACACATTTTCATCATATTTGGCATTTTAACTGTGTAAGCACGTCTGAAACGAGGTTTCAACATTGTACTGTGATATGCACTTGTTCAGAGTGGCAAAACACTTTGTTTCACCGAGTGCATGAAAACAGCTTTCCTACTGCCGGAGCTCACTCAGCCAGCCTGTAAAGCCGTTTCAGCGCATAAAGCAAGCGTTTGGCAAGGAACATTGATTTTGAGTGAAATGAGTGCATTCGAGCATATGTGACATGGAACAACTTTCTAAGCATGGATTTTCATGTTTTCGAGCTTTTAACACATTTTCATCATATTTGTCATTTTAACTGTATAAGCATGTCTGTATTGAGTTTTTAACATAGTATAAGCACTTGTTCAGAGTGGGAAAACACACTTTGTGTCACAGAGTTAATGAAAACAGCTTTCATACCCCAGAAGCACATTCAGCTTGTTTGTAACGCCCTTTTAGAGCATAAAGCAAACGTTTGACAAGGAACATTGATTTTGAATGAAATGAGTGTATTCGAGCATATGTGACATGGAAACACTTTCTAAGCATGGATTTTCATGTTTTCGAGCTTTTAACACATGTTCATCATATTTGTCATTTTAACTGTATAAGCACGTCTGAAACGAGTTTTCAACATAGTACTGTGATATGCACTTGCTCAGAGTGGCAAAACACACTTTGTCACCGAGTGCATGAAAACAGCTTTCCTACGGCAGGAGCTCACTCAGCCAGTCTGTAAAGCCTTTTCAGCGGATAAAGCAAGCGTTTGGCAAAGAAAATTGATTTTGAGTAAAATGAGTGCATTCGAGCATATGTGACATGGAACAACTTTCTAAGCATGGATTTTCATGTTTTCGAGCTTTTAACACATTTTCATCATGTTTGTCATTTTAAGTGTATAAGCATGTCTGTATTGAGTTTTTAACATAGTATAAGCACTTGTTCAGAGTGGGAAAACACACTTTGTGTCACCGAGTTAATGAAAACAGCTTTCATACCCCAGAAGCACATTCAGCTTGTTTGTAACGCCCTTTTAGAGCATAAAGCAAACGTTTGACAAGGAACATTGATTTTGAATGAAATGAGTGTATTCGAGCATATGTGACATGGAAACACTTTCTAAGCATGGATTTTCATGTTTTCGAGCTTTTAACACATGTTCATCATATTTGTCATTTTAACTGTATAAGCACGTCTGAAACGAGTTTTCAACATAGTACTGTGATATGCACTTGTTCAGAGTGAGAAAACACACTTTGTGTCACCGAGTGCATGAAAACAGCTTTCCTACGGCAGGAGCTCACTCAGCCTGTCTGTAAAGCCGTTTCAACGCAAAAAGCAAGCGTTTGACAAGGAACATTGAAAATGAGTGCATTCGAGCATATGTGACGGAACAACTTTCTAAGTATGGATTTTCATGTTTTCCAGCTTTTAACACATTTTCATCATATTTGTCATTTTAACTGTATAAGCACGTCTGGAACGAGTTTTCAACATGCACTTGTTGAAACTATGATATGCACTTGTTCAGAGTGGAAAACACACTTTGTTTCACCGAGTGCATGAAAACAGCTTTCCTACGGCAGGAGCTCACTCAGCCTGTCTGTAAAGCCGTTTCAACGCAAAAAGCAAGCGTTTGACAAGAAACATTGAAAATGAGTGCATTCGAGCATATGTGACGGAACAACTTTCTAAGTATGGATTTTCATGTTTTCCAGCTTTCTACACATTTTCATCATATTTGTCATTTTAACTGTAAAAGCACGTCTGAAACGAGTTTTGAACATAGTATTGTGACATGCACGTGATCAGAGTGGGAAAAAACACTTTGTGTGTCACCATGTGCACGAAAACAGCTTTCCTTGCGCAGCTACGGCTTCAGCCTGTTTCTAACGCCTTTTCAGAGCAAACGTTTGGCAAGGAACATTGATTTTGAGTGAAATGAGAGCATTCGAGCATATGTGACATGGAAACACTTTCTAAGCATGGATTTTAATGTTTTCGAGCTTTTCACACATTTTCATCATATTTGTCATTTTAACTGTATAAGCACGTCTGTAATGAGTTTTTGACATAGTATTGCAAAATGCAATTGTTCAGAGTGAGAAAACACACTTTGTGTCACCGAGTGCATAAAAACAGCTTTCCTACGGCAGGAGCTCACTCAGCCTGTCTGTAAAGCCGTTTCAACGCAAAAAGCAAGCGTTTGACAAGGAACATTGAAAATGAGTGCATTCGAGCATATGTGACGGAACAACTTTCTAAGTATGGATTTTCATGTTTTCGAGCTTTTAACACATTTTCATCATATTTGTCATTTTAACTGTATAAGCCCGTCTGGAACGAGTTTTCAACATGCACTTGTTGAAACTATGATATGCACTTGTTCAGAGTGGAAAACACACTTTGTTTCACCGAGTGCATGAAAACAGCTTTCCTACGGCAGGAGCTCACTCAGCCAGTCCGTAAAGCCATTTCAGCGGATAAAACAAGCGTGTAGCAATGAAAATTGATTTTGAGTGAAATGAGTGCATTCGAGCATATGTGCCATGGAACAACTTTCTAAGCATGGATTTTCATGTTTTCGAGCTTTTAACACATTTTCATCATATTTGGCATTTTAACTGTGTAAGCACGTCTGAAACGAGGTTTCAACATTGTACTGTGATATGCACTTGTTCAGAGTGGCAAAACACTTTGTTTCACCGAGTGCATGAAAACAGCTTTCCTACTGCCGGAGCTCACTCAGCCAGCCTGTAAAGCCGTTTCAGCGCATAAAGCAAGCGTTTGGCAAGGAACATTGATTTTGAGTGAAATGAGTGCATTCGAGCATATGTGACATGGAACAACTTTCTAAGCATGGATTTTCATGTTTTCGAGCTTTTAACACATTTTCATCATGTTTGTCATTTTAAGTGTATAAGCATGTCTGTATTGAGTTTTTAACATAGTATAAGCACTTGTTCAGAGTGGGAAAACACACTTTGTGTCACCGAGTTAATGAAAACAGCTTTCATACCCCAGAAGCACATTCAGCTTGTTTGTAACGCCCTTTTAGAGCATAAAGCAAACGTTTGACAAGGAACATTGATTTTGAATGAAATGAGTGTATTCGAGCATATGTGACATGGAAACACTTTCTAAGCATGGATTTTCATGTTTTCGAGATTTTAACACATGTTCATCATATTTGTCATTTTAACTGTATAAGCACGTCTGAAACGAGTTTTCAACATAGTACTGTGATATGCACTTGTTCAGAGTGAGAAAACACACTTTGTGTCACCGAGTGCATGAAAACAGCTTTCCTACGGCAGGAGCTCACTCAGCCAGTCTGTAAAGCCTTTTCAGCGGATAAAGCAAGCGTTTGGCAAAGAAAATTGATTTTGAGTAAAATGAGTGCATTCGAGCATATGTGACATGGAACAACTTTCTAAGCATGGATTTTCATGTTTTCGAGCTTTTAACACATTTTCATCATGTTTGTCATTTTAAGTGTATAAGCATGTCTGTATTGAGTTTTTAACATAGTATAAGCACTTGTTCAGAGTGGGAAAACACACTTTGTGTCACCGAGTTAATGAAAACAGCTTTCATACCCCAGAAGCACATTCAGCTTGTTTGTAACGCCCTTTTAGAGCATAAAGCAAACGTTTGACAAGGAACATTGATTTTGAATGAAATGAGTGTATTCGAGCATATGTGACATGGAAACACTTTCTAAGCATGGATTTTCATGTTTTCGAGCTTTTAACACATGTTCATCATATTTGTCATTTTAACTGTATAAGCACGTCTGAAACGAGTTTTCAACATAGTACTGTGATATGCACTTGTTCAGAGTGAGAAAACACACTTTGTGTCACCGAGTGCATGAAAACAGCTTTCCTACGGCAGGAGCTCACTCAGCCTGTCTGTAAAGCCGTTTCAACGCAAAAAGCAAGCGTTTGACAAGGAACATTGAAAATGAGTGCATTCGAGCATATGTGACGGAACAACTTTCTAAGTATGGATTTTCATGTTTTCCAGCTTTTAACACATTTTCATCATATTTGTCATTTTAACTGTATAAGCACGTCTGGAACGAGTTTTCAACATGCACTTGTTGAAACTATGATATGCACTTGTTCAGAGTGGAAAACACACTTTGTTTCACCGAGTGCATGAAAACAGCTTTCCTACGGCAGGAGCTCACTCAGCCTGTCTGTAAAGCCGTTTCAACGCAAAAAGCAAGCGTTTGACAAGAAACATTGAAAATGAGTGCATTCGAGCATATGTGACGGAACAACTTTCTAAGTATGGATTTTCATGTTTTCCAGCTTTCTACACATTTTCATCATATTTGTCATTTTAACTGTAAAAGCACGTCTGAAACGAGTTTTGAACATAGTATTGTGACATGCACGTGATCAGAGAGGGAAAAAACACTTTGTGTGTCACCATGTGCACGAAAACAGCTTTCCTTGCACAGGTATGCCTTCAACCTGTTTCTAACGCCTTTTCAGAGCAAACGTTTTACAAGGAACATTGATTTTGAGTGAAATGAGTGCATTCGAGCATATGCGACATGTAACCACTTTCTAAGCATGGATTTTCATGTTTTCGAGCTTTCCAGACATTTTCATCATATCTGTCATTTTAACTGTAAAAAGCACGGCTGAAACGAGTTTTGAACATAGTATTGTGACATGCACGTGATCAGAGTGGGAAAAAACACTTTGTCACCATGTGCACGAAAACAGCTTTCCTTGCGCAGCTACGGCTTCAGCCTGTTTCTAACGCCTTTTCAGAGCAAACGTTTTGCAAGGAACATGGATTTTGAGTGAAATGAGTGCATTCGAGCATATGTGACATGTAACCACTTTCTAAGCATGGATTTTCATATTTTCGAGCTTTCCACACATTTTCATCATATTTGTCATTTTAACTGTAAAAGCACGTCTGAAACGAGTTTTGAACATAGTATTGTGACATGCACGTGATCAGAGTGGGAAAAAACACTTTGTGTGTCACCATGTGCACGAAAACAGCTTTCCTTGCACAGCTACGCCTTCAGCCTGTTTCTAACGCCTTTTCAGAGCAAACGTTTTACAAGGAACATTGATTTTGAGTGAAAGGAGTGCATTCGCGCATATGTGACATGTCACAACTTTCTAAGCATGGATTTTCATGTTTTCGAGCTTTCCACACATTTTCGTCATTTTAACTGTAAAAGCACGTCTGAAACGAGTTTTGAACATAGTATTGTGACATGCACGTGATCAGAGTGGGAAAAAACACTTTGTGTGTCACCATGTGCACGAAAACAGCTTTCCTTGCGCAGCTACTCCTTCAGCCTGTTTCTAACGCCTTTTCAGAGCAAACGTTTTGCAAGGAACATTGATTTTGAGTGAAATGAGTGCATTCGAGCATATGCGACATGTAACCACTTTCTAAGCATGGATTTTCATGTTTTCGAGCTTTCCAGACATTTTCATCATATCTGTCATTTTAACTGTAAAAAGCACGGCTGAAACGAGTTTTGAACATAGTATTGTGACATGCACGTGATCAGAGTGGGAAAAAACACTTTGTCACCATGTGCACGAAAACAGCTTTCCTTGCGCAGCTACGGCTTCAGCCTGTTTCTAACGCCTTTTCAGAGCAAACGTTTTGCAAGGAACATGGATTTTGAGTGAAATGAGTGCATTCGAGCATATGTGACATGTAACCACTTTCTAAGCATGGATTTTCATATTTTCGAGCTTTCCACACATTTTCATCATATTTGTCATTTTAACTGTAAAAGCACGTCTGAAACGAGTTTTGAACATAGTATTGTGACATGCACGTGAACAGAGAGGGAAAAAACACTTTGTCACCATGTGCACGAAAACAGCTTTCCTTGCGCAGCTACGCCTTCAGCCTGTTTCTAACGCCTTTTCAGAGCAAACGTTTTACAAGGAACATTGATTTTGAGAGAAATGAGTGCATTCGAGCATATGCGACATGTAACCACTTTCTAAGCATGGATTTTCATGTTTTCGAGCTTTCCACACATTTTCATCATATTTGTCATTTTAACTGTAAAAGCACGTCTGAAACGAGTTTTGAACATAGTATTGTGACATGCACGTGATCAGAGAGGGAAAAAACACTTTGTGTGTCACCATGTGCACGAAAACAGCTTTCCTTGCACAGGTATGCCTTCAGCCTGTTTCTAACGCCTTTTCAGAGCAAACGTTTTACAAGGAACATTGATTTTGAGTGAAATGAGTGCATTCGAGCATATGCAACATGTAACCACTTTCTAAGCATGGATTTTCATGTTTTCGAGCTTTCCAGACATTTTCATCATATCTGTCATTTTAACTGTACAAAGCACGGCTGAAACGAGTTTTGAACATAGTATTGTGACATGCACGTGATCAGAGTGGGAAAAAACACTTTGTCACCATGTGCACGAAAACAGCTTTCCTTGCACAGGTATGCCTTCAGCCTGTTTCTAACGCCTTTTCAGAGCAAACGTTTTACAAGGAACATTGATTTTGAGTGAAAGGAGTGCATTCGCGCATATGTGACATGTCACAACTTTCTAAGCATGGATTTTCATGTTTTCGAGCTTTCCACACATTTTCGTCATTTTAACTGTAAAAGCACGTCTGAAACGAGTTTTGAACATAGTATTGTGATATGCACGTGATCAGAGTGGGAAAAAACACTTTGTTTGTCACCATGTGCACGAAAACAGCTTTCCTTGCGCAGCTACGGCTTCAGCCTGTTTCTAACGCCTTTTCAGAGCAAACGTTTTGCAAGGAACATGGATTTTGAGTGAAATGAGTGCATTCGAGCATATGTGACATGTAACCACTTTCTAAGCATGGATTTTCATATTTTCGAGCTTTCCACACATTTTCATCATATTTGTCATTTTAACTGTAAAAGCACGTCTGAAACGAGTTTTGAACATAGTATTGTGACATGCACGTGATCAGAGTGGGAAAAAACACTTTGTGTGTCACCATGTGCACGAAAACAGCTTTCCATGCGCAGCTACGCCTTCAGCCTGTTTCTAACGCCTTTTCAGAGCAAACGTTTTGCAAGGAACATGGATTTTGAGTGAAATGAGTGCATTCGAGCATATGTGACATGTAACCACTTTCTAAGCATGGATTTTCATGTTTTCGAGCTTTCCACACATTTTCATCATATTTGTCATTTTAACTGTAAAAGCACGTCTGAAACGAGTTTTGAACATAGTATTGTGACATGCACGTGATCAGAGAGGGAAAAAACACTTTGTGTGTCACCATGTGCACGAAAACAGCTTTCCTTGCACAGGTATGCCTTCAGCCTGTTTCTAACGCCTTTTCAGAGCAAACGTTTTACAAGGAACATTGATTTTGAGTGAAATGAGTGCATTCGAGCATATGCGACATGTAACCACTTTCTAAGCATGGATTTTCATGTTTTCGAGCTTTCCAGACATTTTCATCATATTTGTCATTTTAACTGTAAAAAGCACGGCTGAAACGAGTTTTGAACATAGTATTGTGATATGCACGTGATCAGAGTGGGAAAAAACACTTTGTTTGTCACCATGTGCACGAAAACAGCTTTCCTTGCGCAGCTACGCCTTCACCCTGTTTCTAACGCCTTTTCAGAGCAAACGTTTTGCAAGGAACATGGATTTTGAGTGAAATGAGTGCATTCGAGCATATGTGACATGTAACCACTTTCTAAGCATGGATTTTCATGTTTTCGAGCTTTCCACACATTTTCATCATATTTGTCATTTTAGCTGTAAAAGCACGTCTGAAACGAGTTTTGAACATAGTATTGTGACATGCACGTGATCAGAGAGGGAAAAAACACTTTGTGTGTCACCATGTGCACGAAAACAGCTTTCCTTGCACAGGTATGCCTTCAGCCTGTTTGTAACGCCTTTTCAG
This sequence comes from Neoarius graeffei, assembly GCF_027579695.1. Taxonomy (NCBI): domain Eukaryota; kingdom Metazoa; phylum Chordata; class Actinopteri; order Siluriformes; family Ariidae; genus Neoarius; species Neoarius graeffei. The sequence continues at coordinate 16,286,749 of NC_083589.1, read as the reverse complement.
AGCAATCGTTTTACAAGGAACATTGATTTTGAGTGAAATGAGTGCATTCGAGCATATGCGACATGTAACCACTTTCTAAGCATGGATTTTCATGTTTTCGAGCTTTCCAGACATTTTCATCATATTTGTCATTTTAACTGTAAAAAGCACGGCTGAAACGAGTTTTGAACATAGTATTGTGATATGCACGTGATCAGAGTGGGAAAAAACACTTTGTTTGTCACCATGTGCACGAAAACAGCTTTCCTTGCGCAGCTACGCCTTCACCATGTTTCTAACGCCTTTTCAGAGCAAACGTTTTGCAAGGAACATGGATTTTGAGTGAAATGAGTGCATTCGAGCATATGTGACATGTAACCACTTTCTAAGCATGGATTTTCATGTTTTCGAGCTTTCCACACATTTTCATCATATTTGTCATTTTAACTGTAAAAGCACGTCTGAAACGAGTTTTGAACATAGTATTGTGACATGCACGTGATCAGAGTGGGAAAAAACACTTTGTGTGTCACCATGTGCACGAAAACAGCTTTCCTTGCGCAGCTACGCCTTCAGCCTGTTTCTAACGCCTTTTCAGAGCAAACGTTTTACAAGGAACATTGATTTTGAGAGAAATGAGTGCATTCGAGCATATGCGACATGTAACCACTTTCTAAGCATGGATTTTCATGTTTTCGAGCTTTCCAGACATTTTCATCACATTTGTCATTTTAACTGTAAAAAGCACGGCTGAAACGAGTTGTGACCATAGTATTGTGACATGCACTTGATCAGAGTTGGAAAACACACTTTGTGTGTCACCATGTGCACGAAAACAGCTTTCCTTGCACAGGTACGCCTTCAGCCTGTTTCGAAAGCCTTTTCAGAGCAAACGTTTTACAAGGAACATTGATTTTGAGTGAAAGGAGTGCATTCGCGCATATGTGACATGTCACAACTTTCTAAGCATGGATTTTCATGTTTTCGAGCTTTCCACACATTTTCGTCATTTTAACTGTAAAAGCACGTCTGAAACGAGTTTTGAACATAGTATTGTGATATGCACGTGATCAGAGTGGGAAAAAACACTTTGTCACCATGTGCATGAAAACAGCTTTCCTTGCGCAGCTACGGCTTCAGCCTGTTTCTAACGCCTTTTCAGAGCAAACGTTTTGCAAGGAACATGGATTTTGAGTGAAATGAGTGCATTCGAGCATATGTGACATGTAACCACTTTCTAAGCATGGATTTTCATATTTTCGAGCTTTCCACACATTTTCATCATATTTGTCATTTTAACTGTAAAAGCACGTCTGAAACGAGTTTTGAACATAGTATTGTGACATGCACGTGATCAGAGTGGGAAAAAACACTTTGTGTGTCACCATGTGCACGAAAACAGCTTTCCTTGCGCAGCTACGCCTTCAGCCTGTTTCTAACGCCTTTTCAGAGCAAACGTTTTGCAAGGAACATGGATTTTGAGTGAAATGAGTGCATTCGAGCATATGTGACATGTAACCACTTTCTAAGCATGGATTTTCATGTTTTCGAGCTTTCCACACATTTTCATCATATTTGTCATTTTAACTGTAAAAGCACGTCTGAAACGAGTTTTGAACAGAGTATTGTGACATGCACGTGATCAGAGAGGGAAAAAACACTTTGTGTGTCACCATGTGCACGAAAACAGCTTTCCTTGCACAGGTATGCCTTCAGCCTGTTTCTAACGCCTTTTCAGAGCAAACGTTTTACAAGGAACATTGATTTTGAGTGAAATGAGTGCATTCGAGCATATGCGACATGTAACCACTTTCTAAGCATGGATTTTCATGTTTTCGAGCTTTCCAGACATTTTCATCATATTTGTCATTTTAACTGTAAAAAGCACGGCTGAAACGAGTTTTGAACATAGTATTGTGATATGCACGTGATCAGAGTGGGAAAAAACACTTTGTTTGTCACCATGTGCACGAAAACAGCTTTCCTTGCGCAGCTACGCCTTCACCCTGTTTCTAACGCCTTTTCAGAGCAAACGTTTTGCAAGGAACATGGATTTTGAGTGAAATGAGTGCATTCGAGCATATGTGACATGTAACCACTTTCTAAGCATGGATTTTCATGTTTTCGAGCTTTCCACACATTTTCATCATATTTGTCATTTTAACTGTAAAAGCACGTCTGAAACGAGTTTTGAACATAGTATTGTGACATGCACGTGATCAGAGAGGGAAAAACCACTTTGTTTGTCACCATGTGCACGAAAACAGCTTTCCTTGCGCAGCTACGCCTTCAGCCTGTTTCTAACGCCTTTTCAGAGCAAACGTTTTACAAGGAACATTGATTTTGAGAGAAATGAGTGCATTCGAGCATATGCGACATGTAACCACTTTCTAAGCATGGATTTTCATGTTTTCGAGCTTTCCACACATTTTCATCATATTTGTCATTTTAACTGTAAAAGCACGTCTGAAACGAGTTTTGAACATAGTATTGTGACATGCACGTGATCAGAGTGGGAAAAAACACTTTGTTTGTCACCATGTGCACGAAAACAGCTTTCCTTGCGCAGCTACGGCTTCAGCCTGTTTCTAACGCCTTTTCAGAGCAAACGTTTTGCAAGGAACATGGATTTTGACTGAAATGAGTGCATTCGAGCATATGTGACATGTAACCACTTTCTAAGCATGGATTTTCATATTTTCGAGCTTTCCACACATTTTCATCATATTTGTCATTTTAACTGTAAAAGCACGTCTGAAACGAGTTTTGAACATAGTATTGTGACATGCACGTGATCAGAGTGGGAAAAAACACTTTGTGTGTCACCATGTGCACGAAAACAGCTTTCCTTGCACAGGTATGCCTTCAGCCTGTTTCTAACGCCTTTTCAGAGCAAACGTTTTACAAGGAACATTGATTTTGAGAGAAATGAGTGCATTCGAGCATATGCGACATGTAACCACTTTCTAAGCATGGATTTTCATATTTTCGAGCTTTCCACACATTTTCATCATATTTGTCATTTTAACTGTAAAAGCACGTCTGAAACGAGTTTTGAACATAGTATTGTGACATGCACGTGATCAGAGTGGGAAAAAACACTTTGTGTGTCACCATGTGCACGAAAACAGCTTTCCTTGCGCAGCTACGCCTTCAGCCTGTTTCTAACGCCTTTTCAGAGCAAACGTTTTGCAAGGAACATGGATTTTGAGTGAAATGAGTGCATTCGAGCATATGTGACATGTAACCACTTTCTAAGCATGGATTTTCATATTTTCGAGCTTTCCACACATTTTCATCATATTTGTCATTTTAACTGTAAAAGCACGTCTGAAACGAGTTTTGAACATAGTATTGTGACATGCACGTGATCAGAGTGGGAAAAAACACTTTGTGTGTCACCATGTGCACGAAAACAACTTTCCTTGCGCAGCTACGCCTTCAGCCTGTTTCTAACGCCTTTTCAGAGCAAACGTTTTGCAAGGAACATGGATTTTGAGTGAAATGAGTGCATTCGAGCATATGTGACATGTAACCACTTTCTAAGCATGGATTTTCATGTTTTCGAGCTTTCCACACATTTTCATCATATTTGTCATTTTAACTGTAAAAAGCACGGCTGAAACGAGTTTTGACCATAGTATTGTGACATGCACTTGATCAGAGTGGGAAAACACACTTTGTGTGTCACCATGTGTATGAAAACAGCTTTCCTTGCACAGGTACGCCTTCAGCCTGTTTCTAACGCCTTTTCAGAGCAAACGTTTCACAAGGAACATTGATTTTGAGTGAAAGGAGTGCATTCGCGCATATGTGACATGTCACAACTTTCTAAGCATGGATTTTCATGTTTTCGAGCTTTCCACACATTTTCGTCATTTTAACTGTAAAAGCACGTCTGAAACGAGTTTTGAACATAGTATTGTGATATGCACGTGATCAGAGTGGGAAAAAACACTTTGTCACCATGTGCACGAAAACAGCTTTCCTTGCGCAGCTACGGCTTCAGCCTGTTTCTAACGCCTTTTCAGAGCAAACGTTTTGCAAGGAACATGGATTTTGAGTGAAATGAGTGCATTCGAGCATATGTGACATGTAACCACTTTCTAAGCATGGATTTTCATATTTTCGAGCTTTCCACACATTTTCATCATATTTGTCATTTTAACTGTAAAAGCACGTCTGAAACGAGTTTTGAACATAGTATTGTGACATGCACGTGATCAGAGTGGGAAAAAACACTTTGTGTGTCACCATGTGCACGAAAACAGCTTTCCTTGCGCAGCTACGCCTTCAGCCTGTTTCTAACGCCTTTTCAGAGCAAACGTTTTGCAAGGAACATGGATTTTGAGTGAAATGAGTGCATTCGAGCATATGTGACATGTAACCACTTTCTAAGCATGGATTTTCATGTTTTCGAGCTTTCCACACATTTTCATCATATTTGTCATTTTAACTGTAAAAGCACGTCTGAAACGAGTTTTGAACAGAGTATTGTGACATGCACGTGATCAGAGAGGGAAAAAACACTTTGTGTGTCACCATGTGCACGAAAACAGCTTTCCTTGCACAGGTATGCCTTCAGCCTGTTTCTAACGCCTTTTCAGAGCAAACGTTTTACAAGGAACATTGATTTTGAGTGAAATGAGTGCATTCGAGCATATGTGACATGTAACCACTTTCTAAGCATGGATTTTCATGTTTTCGAGCTTTCCAGACATTTTCATCATATTTGTCATTTTAACTGTAAAAAGCACGGCTGAAACGAGTTTTGACCATAGTATTGTGATATGCACTTGATCAGAGTCTGAAAACACACTTTGTGTGTCACCATGTGTATGAAAACAGCTTTCCTTGCACAGGTACGCCTTCAGCCTGTTTCTAACGCCTTTTCAGAGCAAACGTTTTACAAGGAACATTGATTTTGAGTGAAAGGAGTGCATTCGCGCATATGTGACATGTCACAACTTTCTAAGCATGGATTTTCATGTTTTCGAGCTTTCCACACATTTTCGTCATTTTAACTGTAAAAGCACGTCTGAAACGAGTTTTGAACATAGTATTGTGATATGCACGTGATCAGAGTGGGAAAAAACACTTTGTTTGTCACCATGTGCACGAAAACAGCTTTCCTTGCGCAGCTACGCCTTCACCCTGTTTCTAACGCCTTTTCAGAGCAAACGTTTTGCAAGGAACATGGATTTTGAGTGAAATGAGTGCATTCGAGCATATGTGACATGTAACCACTTTCTAAGCATGGATTTTCATGTTTTCGAGCTTTCCACACATTTTCATCATATTTGTCATTTTAGCTGTAAAAGCACGTCTGAAACGAGTTTTGAACATAGTATTTTGACATGCACGTGATCAGAGAGGGAAAAACCACTTTGTTTGTCACCATGTGCACGAAAACAGCTTTCCTTGCGCAGCTACGGCTTCAGCCTGTTTCTAACGCCTTTTCAGAGCATACGTTTTACAAGGAACATTGATTTTGAGAGAAATGAGTGCATTCGAGCATATGCGACATGTAACCACTTTCTAAGCATGGATTTTCATGTTTTCGAGCTTTCCACACATTTTCATCATATTTGTCATTTTAACTGTAAAAGCACGTCTGAAACGAGTTTTGAACATAGTATTGTGACATGCACGTGATCAGAGTGGGAAAAAACACTTTGTTTGTCACCATGTGCACGAAAACAGCTTTCCTTGCGCAGCTACGGCTTCAGCCTGTTTCTAACGCCTTTTCAGAGCAAACGTTTTGCAAGGAACATGGATTTTGACTGAAATGAGTGCATTCGAGCATATGTGACATGTAACCACTTTCTAAGCATGGATTTTCATGTTTTCGAGCTTTCCACACATTTTCATCATATTTGTCATTTTAACTGTAAAAGCACGTCTGAAACGAGTTTTGAACATAGTATTGTGACATGCACGTGATCAGAGTGGGAAAAAACACTTTGTGTGTCACCATGTGCACGAAAACAGCTTTCCTTGCACAGGTATGCCTTCAGCCTGTTTCTAACGCCTTTTCAGAGCAAACGTTTTACAAGGAACATTGATTTTGAGAGAAATGAGTGCATTCGAGCATATGCGACATGTAACCACTTTCTAAGCATGGATTTTCATGTTTTCGAGCTTTCCAGACATTTTCATCATATTTATCATTTTAACTGTAAAAGCACGTCTGAAACGAGTTTTGAACATAGTATTGTGACATGCACGTGATCAGAGTGTGAAAAAACACTTTGTGTGTCACCATGTGTATGAAAACAGCTTTCCTTGCACAGGTACGCCTTCAGCCTGTTTCTAACGCCTTTTCAGAGCAAACGTTTTACAAGGAACATTGATTTTGAGTGAAAGGAGTGCATTCGCGCATATGTGACATGTCACAACTTTCTAAGCATGGATTTTCATGTTTTCGAGCTTTCCACACATTTTCGTCATTTTAACTGTAAAAGCACGTCTGAAACGAGTTTTGAACATAGTATTGTGATATGCACGTGATCAGAGTGAGAAAAAACACTTTGTTTGTCACCATGTGCACGAAAACAGCTTTCCTTGCGGAGCTACGGCTTCAGCCTGTTTCTAACGCCTTTTCAGAGCAAACGTTTTGCAAGGAACATGGATTTTGAGTGAAATGAGTGCATTCGAGCATATGTGACATGTAACCACTTTCTAAGCATGGATTTTCATATTTTCGAGCTTTCCACACATTTTCATCATATTTGTCATTTTAACTGTAAAAGCACGTCTGAAACGAGTTTTGAACATAGTATTGTGACATGCACGTGATCAGAGTGGGAAAAAACACTTTGTGTGTCACCATGTGCACGAAAACAGCTTTCCTTGCGCAGCTACGCCTTCAGCCTGTTCTAACGCCTTTTCAGAGCAAACTTTTTGCAAGGAACATGGATTTTGAGTGAAATGAGTGCATTCGAGCATATGTGACATGTAACCACTTTCTAAGCATGGATTTTCATGTTTTCGAGCTTTCCACACATTTTCGTCATATTTGTCATTTTAGCTGTAAAAGCACGTCTGAAACGAGTTTTGAACATAGTATTGTGACATGCACGTGATCAGAGTGGGAAAAAACACTTTGTGTGTCACCATGTGCACGAAAACAGCTTTCCTTGCACAGGTATGCCTTCAGCCTGTTTCTAACGCCTTTTCAGAGCAAACGTTTTGCAAGGAACATGGATTTTGAGTGAAATGAGTCCATTCGAGCATATGTGACATGTAACCACTTTCTAAGCATGGATTTTCATTTTTTCGAGCTTTCCACACATTTTCATCATATTTGTCATTTTAACTGTAAAAGCACGTCTGAAACGAGTTTTGAACATAGTATTGTGACATGCACGTGATCAGAGAGGGAAAAAACACTTTGTTTGTCACCATGTGCACGAAAACAGCTTTCCTTGCGCAGCTACGGCTTCAGCCTGTTTCTAACGCCTTTTCAGAGCAAACGTTTTGCAAGGAACATGGATTTTGAGTGAAATGAGTGCATTCGAGCATATGTGACATGTAACCACTTTCTAAGCATGGATTTTCATATTTTCGAGCTTTCCACACATTTTCATCATATTTGTCATTTTAACTGTAAAAGCACGTCTGAAACGAGTTTTGAACATAGTATTGTGACATGCACGTGATCAGAGTGGGAAAAAACACTTTGTGTGTCACCATGTGCACGAAAACAGCTTTCCTTGCACAGGTATGCCTTCAGCCTGTTTCTAACGCCTTTTCAGAGCAAACGTTTTACAAGGAACATTGATTTTGAGAGAAATGAGTGCATTCGAGCATATGCGACATGTAACCACTTTCTAAGCATGGATTTTCATGTTTTCGAGCTTTCCACACATTTTCATCATATTTGTCATTTTAACTGTAAAAGCACGTCTGAAACGAGTTTTGAACATAGTATTGTGACATGCACGTGATCAGAGAGGGAAAAAACACTTTGTTTGTCACCATGTGCACGAAAACATCTTTCCTTGCGCAGCTACGGCTTCAGCCTGTTTCTAACGCCTTTTCAGAGCAAACGTTTTGCAAGGAACATGGATTTTGAGTGAAATGAGTGCATTCGAGCATATGTGACATGTAACCACTTTCTAAGCATGGATTTTCATATTTTCGAGCTTTCCACACATTTTCATCATATTTGTCATTTTAACTGTAAAAGCACGTCTGAAACGAGTTTTGAACATAGTATTGTGACATGCACGTGATCAGAGTGGGAAAAAACACTTTGTGTGTCACCATGTGCACGAAAACAGCTTTCCTTGCGCAGCTACGCCTTCAGCCTGTTTCTAACGCCTTTTCAGAGCAAACGTTTTGCAAGGAACATGGATTTTGAGTGAAATGAGTGCATTCGAGCATATGTGACATGTAACCACTTTCTAAGCATGGATTTTCATGTTTTCGAGCTTTCCACACATTTTCATCATATTTGTCATTTTAACTGTAAAAGCACGTCTGAAACGAGTTTTGAACATAGTATTGTGACATGCACGTGATCAGAGTGGGAAAAAACACTTTGTGTGTCACCATGTGCACGAAAACAGCTTTCCTTGCACAGGTATGCCTTCAGCCTGTTTCTAACGCCTTTTCAGAGCAAACGTTTTACAAGGAACATTGATTTTGAGAGAAATGAGTGCATTCGAGCATATGCGACATGTAACCACTTTCTAAGCATGGATTTTCATGTTTTCGAGCTTTCCAGACATTTTCATCATATTTGTCATTTTAACTGTAAAAGCACGTCTGAAACGAGTTTTGAACATAGTATTGTGACATGCACGTGATCAGAGTGTGAAAAAACACTTTGTGTGTCACCATGTGTATGAAAACAGCTTTCCTTGCACAGGTACGCCTTCAGCCTGTTTCTAACGCCTTTTCAGAGCAAACGTTTTACAAGGAACATTGATTTTGAGTGAAAGGAGTGCATTCGCGCATATGTGACATGTCACAACTTTCTAAGCATGGATTTTCATGTTTTCGAGCTTTCCACACATTTTCGTCATTTTAACTGTAAAAGCACGTCTGAAACGAGTTTTGAACATAGTATTGTGATATGCACGTGATCAGAGTGAGAAAAAACACTTTGTTTGTCACCATGTGCACGAAAACAGCTTTCCTTGCGGAGCTACGGCTTCAGCCTGTTTCTAACGCCTTTTCAGAGCAAACGTTTTGCAAGGAACATGGATTTTGAGTGAAATGAGTGCATTCGAGCATATGTGACATGTAACCACTTTCTAAGCATGGATTTTCATATTTTCGAGCTTTCCACACATTTTCATCATATTTGTCATTTTAACTGTAAAAGCACGTCTGAAACGAGTTTTGAACATAGTATTGTGACATGCACGTGATCAGAGTGGGAAAAAACACTTTGTGTGTCACCATGTGCACGAAAACAGCTTTCCTTGCGCAGCTACGCCTTCAGCCTGTTCTAACGCCTTTTCAGAGCAAACGTTTTGCAAGGAACATGGATTTTGAGTGAAATGAGTGCATTCGAGCATATGTGACATGTAACCACTTTCTAAGCATGGATTTTCATGTTTTCGAGCTTTCCACACATTTTCGTCATATTTGTCATTTTAGCTGTAAAAGCACGTCTGAAACGAGTTTTGAACATAGTATTGTGACATGCACGTGATCAGAGTGGGAAAAAACACTTTGTGTGTCACCATGTGCACGAAAACAGCTTTCCTTGCACAGGTATGCCTTCAGCCTGTTTCTAACGCCTTTTCAGAGCAAACGTTTTGCAAGGAACATGGATTTTGAGTGAAATGAGTCCATTCGAGCATATGTGACATGTAACCACTTTCTAAGCATGGATTTTCATTTTTTCGAGCTTTCCACACATTTTCATCATATTTGTCATTTTAACTGTAAAAGCACGTCTGAAACGAGTTTTGAACATAGTATTGTGACATGCACGTGATCAGAGAGGGAAAAAACACTTTGTTTGTCACCATGTGCACGAAAACAGCTTTCCTTGCGCAGCTACGGCTTCAGCCTGTTTCTAACGCCTTTTCAGAGCAAACGTTTTGCAAGGAACATGGATTTTGAGTGAAATGAGTGCATTCGAGCATATGTGACATGTAACCACTTTCTAAGCATGGATTTTCATATTTTCGAGCTTTCCACACATTTTCATCATATTTGTCATTTTAACTGTAAAAGCACGTCTGAAACGAGTTTTGAACATAGTATTGTGACATGCACGTGATCAGAGTGGGAAAAAACACTTTGTGTGTCACCATGTGCACGAAAACAGCTTTCCTTGCACAGGTATGCCTTCAGCCTGTTTCTAACGCCTTTTCAGAGCAAACGTTTTACAAGGAACATTGATTTTGAGAGAAATGAGTGCATTCGAGCATATGCGACATGTAACCACTTTCTAAGCATGGATTTTCATGTTTTCGAGCTTTCCACACATTTTCATCATATTTGTCATTTTAACTGTAAAAGCACGTCTGAAACGAGTTTTGAACATAGTATTGTGACATGCACGTGATCAGAGAGGGAAAAAACACTTTGTTTGTCACCATGTGCACGAAAACATCTTTCCTTGCGCAGCTACGGCTTCAACCTGTTTCTAACGCCTTTTCAGAGCAAACGTTTTGCAAGGAACATGGATTTTGAGTGAAATGAGTGCATTCGAGCATATGTGACATGTAACCACTTTCTAAGCATGGATTTTCATATTTTCGAGCTTTCCACACATTTTCATCATATTTGTCATTTTAACTGTAAAAGCACGTCTGAAACGAGTTTTGAACATAGTATTGTGACATGCACGTGATCAGAGTGGGAAAAAACACTTTGTGTGTCACCATGTGCACGAAAACAGCTTTCCTTGCGCAGCTACGCCTTCAGCCTGTTTCTAACGCCTTTTCAGAGCAAACGTTTTGCAAGGAACATGGATTTTGAGTGAAATGAGTGCATTCGAGCATATGTGACATGTAACCACTTTCTAAGCATGGATTTTCATGTTTTCGAGCTTTCCACACATTTTCATCATATTTGTCATTTTAACTGTAAAAGCACGTCTGAAACGAGTTTTGAACATAGTATTGTGACATGCACGTGATCAGAGTGGGAAAAAACACTTTGTGTGTCACCATGTGCACGAAAACAGCTTTCCTTGCACAGGTATGCCTTCAGCCGGTTTCTAACGCCTTTTCAGAGCAAACGTTTTACAAGGAACATTGATTTTGAGAGAAATGAGTGCATTCGAGCATATGCGACATGTAACCACTTTCTAAGCATGGATTTTCATGTTTTCGAGCTTTCCAGACATTTTCATCATATTTGTCATTTTAACTGTAAAAAGCACGGCTGAAACGAGTTTTGACCATAGTATTGTGACATGCACTTGATCAGAGTGGGAAAACACACTTTGTGTGTCACCATGTGTATGAAATCAGCTTTCCTTGCACAGGTACGCCTTCAGCCTGTTTCTAACGCCTTTTCAGAGCAAACGTTTTACAAGGAACATTGATTTTGAGTGAAAGGAGTGCATTCGCGCATATGTGACATGTCACAACTTTCTAAGCATGGATTTTCATGTTTTCGAGCTTTCCACACATTTTCGTCATTTTAACTGTAAAAGCACGTCTGAAACGAGTTTTGAACATAGTATTGTGATATGCACGTGATCACAGTGGGAAAAAACACTTTGTTTGTCACCTTGTGCACGAAAACAGCTTTCCTTGCGCAGCTACGGCTTCAGCCTGTTTCTAACGCCTTTTCAGAGCAAACGTTTTACAAGGAACATGGATTTTGAGTGAAATGAGTGCATTCGAGCATATGTGACATGTAACCACTTTCTAAGCATGGATTTTCATATTTTCGAGCTTTCCACACATTTTCATCATATTTGTCATTTTAACTGTAAAAGCACGTCTGAAACGAGTTTTGAACATAGTATTGTGACATGCACGTGATCAGAGTGGGAAAAAACACTTTGTGTGTCACCATGTGCACGAAAACAGCTTTCCTTGCGCAGCTACGCCTTCAGCCTGTTTCTAACGCCTTTTCAGAGCAAACGTTTTGCAAGGAACATGGATTTTGAGTGAAATGAGTGCATTCGAGCATATGTGACATGTAACCACTTTCTAAGCATGGATTTTCATATTTTCGAGCTTTCCACACATTTTCATCATATTTGTCATTTTAACTGTAAAAGCACGTCTGAAACGAGTTTTGAACATAGTATTGTGATATGCACGTGATCAGAGAGGGAAAAAACACTTTGTGTGTCACCATGTGCACGAAAACAGCTTTCCTTGCGCAGCTACGGCTTCAGCCTGTTTCTAACGCCTTTTCAGAGCAAACGTTTTGCAAGGAACATGGATTTTGAGTGAAATGAGTGCATTCGAACATATGTGACATGTAACCACTTTCTAAGCATGGATTTTCATGTTTTCGAGCTTTCCACACATTTTCATCATATTTGTCATTTTAACTGTAAAAGCACGTCTGAAACGAGTTTTGAACATAGTATTGTGACATGCACGTGATCAGAGAGGGAAAAAACACTTTGTGTGTCACCATGTGCACGAAAACAGCTTTCCTTGCGCAGCTACGGCTTCAGCCTGTTTCTAACGCCTTTTCAGAGCAAACGTTTTGCAAGGAACATGGATTTTGAGTGAAATGAGTGCATTCGAGCATATGTGACATGTAACCACTTTCTAAGCATGGATTTTCATATTTTCGAGCTTTCCACACATTTTCATCATATTTGTCATTTTAACTGTAAAAGCACGTCTGAAACGAGTTTTGAACATAGTATTGTGACATGCACGTGATCAGAGTGGGAAAAAACACTTTGTGTGTCACCATGTGCACGAAAACAGCTTTCCTTGCACAGGTATGCCTTCAGCCTGTTTCTAACGCCTTTTCAGAGCAAACGTTTTACAAGGAACATTGATTTTGAGAGAAATGAGTGCATTCGAGCATGTGCGACATGTAACCACTTTCTAAGCATGGATTTTCATGTTTTCGAGCTTTCCACACATTTTCATCATATTTGTCATTTTAACTGTAAAAGCACGTCTGAAACGAGTTTTGAACATAGTATTGTGACATGCACGTGATCAGAGAGGGAAAAAACACTTTGTTTGTCACCATGTGCACGAAAACAGCTTTCCTTGCGCAGCTACGGCTTCAGCCTGTTTCTAACGCCTTTTCAGAGCAAACGTTTTGCAAGGAACATTGATTTTGAGTGAAATGAGTGCATTCTCGCATACGTGACATGTAACCACTTTCTAAGCATGGATTTTCATATTTTCGAGCTTTCCACACATTTTCATCATATTTGTCATTTTAACTGTAAAAGCACGTCTGAAACGAGTTTTGAACATAGTATTGTGACATGCACGTGATCAGAGTGGGAAAAAACACTTTGTGTGTCACCATGTGCACGAAAACAGCTTTCCTTGCGCAGCTACGCCTTCAGCCTGTTTCTAACGCCTTTTCAGAGCAAACGTTTTGCAAGGAACATGGATTTTGAGTGAAATGAGTGCATTCGAGCATATGTGACATGTAACCACTTTCTAAGCATGGATTTTCATGTTTTCGAGCTTTCCACACATTTTCATCATATTTGTCATTTTTGCTGTAAAAGCACGTCTGAAACGAGTTTTGAACATAGTATTGTGACATGCACGTGATCAGAGAGGGAAAAAACACTTTGTGTGTCACCATGTGCACGAAAACAGCTTTCCTTGCACAGGTATGCCTTCAGCCTGTTTCTAACGCCTTTTCAGAGCAAACGTTTTACAAGGAACATTGATTTTGAGTGAAATGAGTGCATTCGAGCATATGCGACATGTAACCACTTTCTAAGCATGGATTTTCATGTTTTCGAGCTTTCCAGACATTTTCATCATATTTGTCATTTTAACTGTAAAAAGCACGGCTGAAACGAGTTTTGACCATAGTATTGTGACATGCACTTGATCAGAGTGGGAAAACACACTTTGTGTGTCACCATGTGTATGAAAACAGCTTTCCTTGCACAGGTACGCCTTCAGCCTGTTTCTAACGCCTTTTCAGAGCAAACGTTTTACAAGGAACATTGATTTTGAGTGAAAGGAGTGCATTCGCGCATATGTGACATGTCACAACTTTCTAAGCATGGATTTTCATGTTTTCGAGCTTTCCACACATTTTCGTCATTTTAACTGTAAAAGCACGTCTGAAACGAGTTTTGAACATAGTATTGTGATATGCACGTGATCAGAGTGGGAAAAAACACTTTGTTTGTCACCATGTGCACGAAAACAGCTTTCCTTGCGCAGCTACGGCTTCAGCCTGTTTCTAACGCCTTTTCAGAGCAAACGTTTTGCAAGGAACATGGATTTTGAGTGAAATGAGTGCATTCGAGCATATGTGACATGTAACCACTTTCTAAGCATGGATTTTCATATTTTCGAGCTTTCCACACATTTTCATCATATTTGTCATTTTAACTGTAAAAGCACGTCTGAAACGAGTTTTGAACATAGTATTGTGACATGCACGTGATCAGAGTGGGAAAAAACACTTTGTGTGTCACCATGTGCACGAAAACAGCTTTCCTTGCGCAGCTACGCCTTCAGCCTGTTTCTAACGCCTTTTCAGAGCAAACGTTTTGCAAGGAACATGGATTTTGAGTGAAATGAGTGCATTCGAGCATATGTGACATGTAACCACTATCTAAGCATGGATTTTCATGTTTTCGAGCTTTCCACACATTTTCATCATATTTGTCATTTTAGCTGTAAAAGCACGTCTGAAACGAGTTTTGAACATAGTATTGTGACATGCACGTGATCAGAGAGGGAAAAAACACTTTGTGTGTCACCATGTGCACGAAAACAGCTTTCCTTGCACAGGTATGCATTCAGCTTGTTTCTAACGCCTTTTCAGAGCAATCGTTTTACAAGGAACATTGATTTTGAGTGAAATGAGTGCATTCGAGCATATGCGACATGTAACCACTTTCTAAGCATGGATTTTCATGTTTTCGAGCTTTCCAGACATTTTCATCATATTTGTCATTTTAACTGTAAAAGCACGTCTGAAACGAGTTTTGAACATAGTATTGTGACATGCACGTGATCAGAGTGGGAAAAAACACTTTGTTTGTCACCATGTGTACGAAAACAGCTTTCCTTGCACAGGTACGCCTTCAGCCTGTTTCTAACGCCTTTTCAGAGCAAACGTTTTACAAGGAACATTGATTTTGAGTGAAAGGAGTGCATTCGCGCATATGTGACATGTCACAACTTTCTAAGCATGGATTTTCATGTTTTCGAGCTTTCCACACATTTTCGTCATTTTAACTGTAAAAGCACGTCTGAAACGAGTTTTGAACATAGTATTGTGATATGCACGTGATCAGAGTGGGAAAAAACACTTTGTCACCATGTGCACGAAAACAGCTTTCCTTGCACAGGTACGCCTTCAGCCTGTTTCTAACGCCTTTTCAGAGCAAACGTTTTACAAGGAACATTGATTTTGAGTGAAAGGAGTGCATTCGCGCATATGTGACATGTCACAACTTTCTAAGCATGGATTTTCATGTTTTCGAGCTTTCCACACATTTTCGTCATTTTAACTGTAAAAGCACGTCTGAAACGAGTTTTGAACATAGTATTGTGACATGCACGTGATCAGAGTGGGAAAAAACACTTTGTTTGTCACCATGTGTACGAAAACCGCTTTCCTTGCACAGGTACGCCTTCAGCCTGTTTCTAACGCCTTTTCAGAGCAAACGTTTTACAAGGAACATTGATTTTGAGTGAAAGGAGTGCATTCGCGCATATGTGACATGTCACAACTTTCTAAGCATGGATTTTCATGTTTTCGAGCTTTCCACACATTTTCGTCATTTTAACTGTAAAAGCACGTCTGAAACGAGTTTTGAACATAGTATTGTGATATGCACGTGATCAGAGTGGGAAAAAACACTTTGTCACCATGTGCACGAAAACAGCTTTCCTTGCGCAGCTACGCCTTCACCCTGTTTCTAACGCCTTTTCAGAGCAAACGTTTTGCAAGGAACATGGATTTTGAGTGAAATGAGTGCATTCGAGCATATGTGACATGTAACCACTTTCTAAGCATGGATTTTCATGTTTTCGAGCTTTCCACACATTTTCATCATATTTGTCATTTTAACTGTAAAAGCACGTCTGAAACGAGTTTTGAACATAGTATTGTGACATGCACGTGATCAGAGTGGGAAAAAACACTTTGTGTGTCACCATGTGCACGAAAACAGCTTTCCTTGCGCAGCTACGCCTTCAGCCTGTTTCTAACGCCTTTTCAGAGCAAACGTTTTGCAAGGAACATGGATTTTGAGTGAAATGAGTGCATTCGAGCATATGTGACATGTAACCACTTTCTAAGCATGGATTTTCATGTTTTCGAGCTTTCCACACATTTTCATCATATTTGTCATTTTAACTGTAAAAGCACGTCTGAAACGAGTTTTGAACATAGTATTGTGACATGCACGTGATCAGAGAGGGAAAAAACACTTTGTGTTTCACCATGTGCACGAAAACAGCTTTCCTTGCACAGGTACGCCTTCAGCCTGTTTCTAACGCCTTTTCAGAGCAAACGTTTTACAAGGAACATTGATTTTGAGTGAAATGAGTGCATTCGAGCATATGCGGCATGTAACCACTTTCTAAGCATGGATTTTCATGTTTTCGAGCTTTCCAGACATTTTCATCATATCTGTCATTTTAACTGTAAAAAGCACGGCTGAAACGAGTTTTGAACATAGTATTGTGACATGCACGTGATCAGAGTGGGAAAAAACACTTTGTCACCATGTGCACGAAAACAGCTTTCCTTGCGCAGCTACGCCTTCAGCCTGTTTCTAACGCCTTTTCAGAGCAAACGTTTTGCAAGGAACATGGATTTTGAGTGAAATGAGTGCATTCGAGCATATGTGACATGTAACCACTTTCTAAGCATGGATTTTCATATTTTCGAGCTTTCCACACATTTTCATCATATTTGTCATTTTAACTGTAAAAGCACGTCTGAAACGAGTTTTGAACATAGTATTGTGACATGCACGTGATCAGAGTGGGAAAAAACACTTTGTGTGTCACCATGTGCACGAAAACAGCTTTCCTTGCGCAGCTACGCCTTCAGCCTGTTTCTAACGCCTTTTCAGAGCAAACGTTTTACAAGGAACATTGATTTTGAGTGAAATGAGTGCATTCGAGCATATGCGACATGTAACCACTTTCTAAGCATGGATTTTCATGTTTTCGAGCTTTCCAGACATTTTCATCATATTTGTCATTTTAACTGTAAAAAGCACGGCTGAAACGAGTTTTGAACATAGCATTGTGACATGCACGTGATCAGAGTGGGAAAAAAACACTTTGTGTGTCACCATGTGCACGAAAACAGCTTTCCTTGCGCAGCTACGCCTTCAGCCTGTTTCTAACTCCTTTTCAGAGCAGACGTTTTGCAAGGAACATGGATTTTGAGTGAAATGAGTGCATTCGAGCATATGTGACATGTAACCACTTTCTAAGCATGGATTTTCATGTTTTCGAGCTTTCCACACATTTTCGTCATATTTGTCATTTTAACTGTAAAAGCACGGCTGAAACGAGTTTTGAACATAGTATTGTGACATGCACGTAATCAGAGTGGGAAAAAACACTTTGTCACCATGTGCACGAAAACAGCTTTCCTTGCGCAGCTACGCCTTCAGCCTGTTTCTAACGCCTTTTCAGAGCAAACGTTTTGCAAGGAACATGGATTTTGAGTGAAATGAGTGCATTCGAGCATATGTGACATGTAACCACTTTCTAAGCATGGATTTTCATGTTTTCGAGCTTTCCACACATTTTCGTCATATTTGTCATTTTAACTGTAAAAGCACGGCTGAAACGAGTTTTGAACATAGTATTGTGCAATGCACGTAATCAGAGTGGGAAAAAACACTTTGTCACCATGTGCACGAAAACAGCTTTCCTTGCGCAGCTACGCCTTCAGCCTGTTTCTAACGCCTTTTCAGAGCAAACGTTTTGCAAGGAACATGGATTTTGAGTGAAATGAGTGCATTCGAGCATATGTGACATGTAACCACTTTCTAAGCATGGATTTTCATGTTTTCGAGCTTTCCACACATTTTCATCATATTTGTCATTTTAACTGTAAAAGCACGTCTGAAACGAGTTTTGAACATAGTATTGTGACATGCACGTGATCAGAGAGGGAAAAAACACTTTGTGTGTCACCATGTGCACGAAAACAGCTTTCCTTGCACAGGTACGCCTTCAGCCTTTTTCTAACGCCTTTTCAGAGCAAACGTTTTACAAGGAACATTGATTTTGAGTGAAATGAGTGCATTCGAGCATATGCGACATGTAACCACTTTCTAAGCATGGATTTTCATGTTTTCGAGCTTTCCAGACATTTTCATCATATCTGTCATTTTAACTGTAAAAAGCACGGCTGAAACGAGTTTTGAACATAGTATTGTGACATGCACGTGATCAGAGTGGGAAAAAACACTTTGTGTGTCACCATGTGCACGAAAACAGCTTTCCTTGCGCAGCTACGCCTTCAGCCTGTTTCTAACGCCTTTTCAGAGCAAACGTTTTGCAAGGAACATGGATTTTGAGTGAAATGAGTGCATTCGAGCATATGTGACATGTAACCACTATCTAAGCATGGATTTTCATGTTTTCGAGCTTTCCACACATTTTCATCATATTTGTCATTTTAGCTGTAAAAGCACGTCTGAAACGAGTTTTGAACATAGTATTGTGACATGCACGTGATCAGAGAGGGAAAAAACACTTTGTGTGTCACCATGTGCACGAAAACAGCTTTCCTTGCACAGGTATGCATTCAGCTTGTTTCTAACGCCTTTTCAGAGCAATCGTTTTACGAGGAACATTGATTTTGAGTGAAATGAGTGCATTCGAGCATATGCGACATGTAACCACTTTCTAAGCATGGATTTTCATGTTTTCGAGCTTTCCAGACATTTTCATCATATTTGTCATTTTAACTGTAAAAGCACGTCTGAAACGAGTTTTGAACATAGTATTGTGACATGCACGTGATCAGAGTGGGAAAAAACACTTTGTTTGTCACCATGTGTACGAAAACAGCTTTCCTTGCACAGGTACGCCTTCAGCCTGTTTCTAACGCCTTTTCAGAGCAAACGTTTTACAAGGAACATTGATTTTGAGTGAAAGGAGTGCATTCGCGCATATGTGACATGTCACAACTTTCTAAGCATGGATTTTCATGTTTTCGAGCTTTCCACACATTTTCGTCATTTTATCTGTAAAAGCACGTCTGAAACGAGTTTTGAACATAGTATTGTGATATGCACGTGATCAGAGTGGGAAAAAACACTTTGTCACCATGTGCACGAAAACAGCTTTCCTTGCACAGGTACGCCTTCAGCCTGTTTCTAACGCCTTTTCAGAGCAAACGTTTTACAAGGAACATTGATTTTGAGTGAAAGGAGTGCATTCGCGCATATGTGACATGTCACAACTTTCTAAGCATGGATTTTCATGTTTTCGAGCTTTCCACACATTTTCGTCATTTTAACTGTAAAAGCACGTCTGAAACGAGTTTTGAACATAGTATTGTGACATGCACGTGATCAGAGTGGGAAAAAACACTTTGTTTGTTCCCATGTGTACGAAAACAGCTTTCCTTGCACAGGTACGCCTTCAGCCTGTTTCTAACGCCTTTTCAGAGCAAACGTTTTACAAGGAACATTGATTTTGAGTGAAAGGAGTGCATTCGCGCATATGTGACATGTCACAACTTTCTAAGCATGGATTTTCATGTTTTCGAGCTTTCCACACATTTTCGTCATTTTAACTGTAAAAGCACGTCTGAAACGAGTTTTGAACATAGTATTGTGATATGCACGTGATCAGAGTGGGAAAAAACACTTTGTCACCATGTGCACGAAAACAGCTTTCCTTGCGCAGCTACGCCTTCACCCTGTTTCTAACGCCTTTTCAGAGCAAACGTTTTGCAAGGAACATGGATTTTGAGTGAAATGAGTGCATTCGAGCATATGTGACATGTAACCACTTTCTAAGCATGGATTTTCATGTTTTCGAGCTTTCCACACATTTTCATCATATTTGTCATTTTAACTGTAAAAGCACGTCTGAAACGAGTTTTGAACATAGTATTGTGACATGCACGTGATCAGAGTGGGAAAAAACACTTTGTGTGTCACCATGTGCACGAAAACAGCTTTCCTTGCGCAGCTACGCCTTCAGCCTGTTTCTAACGCCTTTTCAGAGCAAACGTTTTGCAAGGAACATGGATTTTGAGTGAAATGAGTGCATTCGAGCATATGTGACATGTAACCACTTTCTAAGCATGGATTTTCATGTTTTCGAGCTTTCCACACATTTTCATCATATTTGTCATTTTAACTGTAAAAGCACGTCTGAAACGAGTTTTGAACATAGTATTGTGACATGCACGTGATCAGAGAGGGAAAAAACACTTTGTGTTTCACCATGTGCACGAAAACAGCTTTCCTTGCACAGGTACGCCTTCAGCCTGTTTCTAACGCCTTTTCAGAGCAAACGTTTTACAAGGAACATTGATTTTGAGTGAAATGAGTGCATTCGAGCATATGCGACATGTAACCACTTTCTAAGCATGGATTTTCATGTTTTCGAGCTTTCCAGACATTTTCATCATATCTGTCATTTTAACTGTAAAAAGCACGGCTGAAACGAGTTTTGAACATAGTATTGTGACATGCACGTGATCAGAGTGGGAAAAAACACTTTGTCACCATGTGCACGAAAACAGCTTTCCTTGCGCAGCTACGCCTTCAGCCTGTTTCTAACGCCTTTTCAGAGCAAACGTTTTGCAAGGAACATGGATTTTGAGTGAAATGAGTGCATTCGAGCATATGTGACATGTAACCACTTTCTAAGCATGGATTTTCATATTTTCGAGCTTTCCACACATTTTCATCATATTTGTCATTTTAACTGTAAAAGCACGTCTGAAACGAGTTTTGAACATAGTATTGTGACATGCACGTGATCAGAGTGGGAAAAAACACTTTGTGTGTCACCATGTGCACGAAAACAGCTTTCCTTGCGCAGCTACGCCTTCAGCCTGTTTCTAACGCCTTTTCAGAGCAAACGTTTTACAAGGAACATTGATTTTGAGTGAAATGAGTGCATTCGAGCATATGCGACATGTAACCACTTTCTAAGCATGGATTTTCATGTTTTCGAGCTTTCCAGACATTTTCATCATATTTGTCATTTTAACTGTAACAGCACGTCTGAAACGAGTTTTGAACATAGTATTGTGACATGCATGTGATCAGAGTGGGAAAAAACACTTTGTGTGTCACCATGTGCACGAAAACAGCTTTCCTTGCGCAGCTACGACTTCAGCCTGTTTCTAACTCCTTTTCAGAGCAAACGTTTTGCAAGGAACATGGATTTTGAGTGAAATGAGTGCATTCGAGCATATGTGACATGTAACCACTTTCTAAGCATGGATTTTCATGTTTTCGAGCTTTCCACACATTTTCGTCATATTTGTCATTTTAACTGTAAAAGCACGGCTGAAACGAGTTTTGAACATAGTATTGTGACATGCACGTAATCAGAGTGGGAAAAAACACTTTGTCACCATGTGCACGAAAACAGCTTTCCTTGCGCAGCTACGCCTTCAGCCTGTTTCTAACGCCTTTTCAGAGCAAACGTTTTGCAAGGAACATGGATTTTGAGTGAAATGAGTGCATTCGAGCATATGTGACATGTAACCACTTTCTAAGCATGGATTTTCATATTTTCGAGCTTTCCACACATTTTCATCATATTTGTCATTTTAACTGTAAAAGCACGTCTGAAACGAGTTTTGAACATAGTATTGTGACATGCACGTGATCAGAGTGGGAAAAAACACTTTGTGTGTCACCATGTGCACGAAAACAGCTTTCCTTGCGCAGCTACGCCTTCAGCCTGTTTCTAACGCCTTTTCAGAGCAAACGTTTTACAAGGAACATTGATTTTGAGTGAAATGAGTGCATTCGAGCATATGCGACATGTAACCACTTTCTAAGCATGGATTTTCATGTTTTCGAGCTTTCCAGACATTTTCATCATATTTGTCATTTTAACTGTAAAAAGCACGGCTGAAACGAGTTTTGAACATAGCATTGTGACATGCACGTGATCAGAGTGGGAAAAAAACACTTTGTGTGTCACCATGTGCACGAAAACAGCTTTCCTTGCGCAGCTACGCCTTCAGCCTGTTTCTAACTCCTTTTCAGAGCAGACGTTTTGCAAGGAACATGGATTTTGAGTGAAATGAGTGCATTCGAGCATATGTGACATGTAACCACTTTCTAAGCATGGATTTTCATGTTTTCGAGCTTTCCACACATTTTCGTCATATTTGTCATTTTAACTGTAAAAGCACGGCTGAAACGAGTTTTGAACATAGTATTGTGACATGCACGTAATCAGAGTGGGAAAAAACACTTTGTCACCATGTGCACGAAAACAGCTTTCCTTGCGCAGCTACGCCTTCAGCCTGTTTCTAACGCCTTTTCAGAGCAAACGTTTTGCAAGGAACATGGATTTTGAGTGAAATGAGTGCATTCGAGCATATGTGACATGTAACCACTTTCTAAGCATGGATTTTCATGTTTTCGAGCTTTCCACACATTTTCGT
Source organism: Neoarius graeffei (assembly GCF_027579695.1). Classification (NCBI taxonomy): domain Eukaryota; kingdom Metazoa; phylum Chordata; class Actinopteri; order Siluriformes; family Ariidae; genus Neoarius; species Neoarius graeffei. The sequence goes on along the minus strand of NC_083589.1, from coordinate 16,264,030 downwards.
CATATTTGTCATTTTAACTGTAAAAGCACGGCTGAAACGAGTTTTGAACATAGTATTGTGACATGCACGTAATCAGAGTGGGAAAAAACACTTTGTCACCATGTGCACGAAAACAGCTTTCCTTGCGCAGCTACGCCTTCAGCCTGTTTCTAACGCCTTTTCAGAGCAAACGTTTTGCAAGGAACCTGGATTTTGAGTGAAATGAGTGCATTCGAGCATATGTGACATGTAACCACTTTCTAAGCATGGATTTTCATGTTTTCGAGCTTTCCACACATTTTCATCATATTTGTCATTTTAACTGTAAAAGCACGTCTGAAACGAGTTTTGAACATAGTATTGTGACATGCACGTGATCAGAGAGGGAAAAAACACTTTGTGTGTCACCATGTGCACGAAAACAGCTTTCCTTGCACAGGTACGCCTTCAGCCTGTTTCTAACGCCTTTTCAGAGCAAACGTTTTACAAGGAACATTGATTTTGAGTGAAATGAGTGCATTCGAGCATATGCGACATGTAACCACTTTCTAAGCATGGATTTTCATGTTTTCGAGCTTTCCAGACATTTTCATCATATCTGTCATTTTAACTGTAAAAAGCACGGCTGAAACGAGTTTTGAACATAGTATTGTGACATGCACGTGATCAGAGTGGGAAAAAACACTTTGTGTGTCACCATGTGCACGAAAACAGCTTTCCTTGCGCAGCTACGCCTTCAGCCTGTTTCTAACGCCTTTTCAGAGCAAACGTTTTACAAGGAACATTGATTTTGAGTGAAATGAGTGCATTCGAGCATATGAGACATGTAACCACTTTCTAAGCATGGATTTTCATGTTTTCGAGCTTTCCAGACATTTTCATCATATTTGTCATTTTAACTGTAAAAAGCACGGCTGAAACGAGTTTTGAACATAGCATTGTGATATGCACGTGATCAGAGTGGGAAAAAACACTTTGTTTGTCACCATGTGCACGAAAACAGCTTTCCTTGCGCAGCTACGCCTTCAGCCTGTTTCTAACGCCTTTCCAGAGCAAACGTTTTACAAGGAACATTGATTTTGAGTGAAATGAGTGCATTCGAGCATATGCGACATGTAACCACTTTCTAAGCATGGATTTTCATGTTTTCGAGCTTTCCAGACATTTTCATCATATTTGTCATTTTAACTGTAAAAAGCACGGCTGAAACGAGTTTTGAACATAGTATTGTGATATGCACGTGATCAGAGTGGGAAAAAACACTTTGTTTGTCACCATGTGCACGAAAACAGCTTTCCTTGCGCAGCTACGCCTTCACCCTGTTTCTAACGCCTTTTCAGAGCAAACGTTTTGCAAGGAACATGGATTTTGAGTGAAATGAGTGCATTCGAGCATATGTGACATGTAACCACTTTCTAAGCATGGATTTTCATGTTTTCGAGCTTTCCACACATTTTCGTCATATTTGTCATTTTAACTGTAAAAGCACGTCTGAAACGAGTTTTGAACATAGTATTGTGACATGCACGTGATCAGAGTGGGAAAAAACACTTTGTGTGTCACCATGTGCACGAAAACAGCTTTCCTTGCGCAGCTACGCCTTCAGCCTGTTTCTAACGCCTTTTCAGAGCAAACGTTTTGCAAGGAACATGGATTTTGAGTGAAATGAGTGCATTCGAGCATATGTGACATGTAACCACTTTCTAAGCATGGATTTTCATGTTTTCGAGCTTTCCACACATTTTCGTTATATTTGTCATTTTAACTGTAAAAGCACGGCTGAAACGAGTTTTGAACATAGTATTGTGACATGCACGTGATCAGAGTGGGAAAAAACACTTTGTTTGTCACCATGTGCACGAAAACAGCTTTCCTTGCGCAGCTACGCCTTCAGCCTGTTTCTAACGCCTTTCCAGAGCAAACGTTTTACAAGGAACATTGATTTTGAGTGAAATGAGTGCATTCGAGCATATGCGACATGTAACCACTTTCTAAGCATGGATTTTCATGTTTTCGAGCTTTCCACACATTTTCATCATATTTGTCATTTTAATTGTAAAAAGCACGGCTGAAACGAGTTTTGAACATAGTATTGTGATATGCACGTGATCAGAGTGGGAAAAAACACTTTGTTTGTCACCATGTGCACGAAAACAGCTTTCCTTGCGCAGCTACGCCTTCACCCTGTTTCTAACGCCTTTTCAGAGCAAACGTTTTGCAAGGAACATGGATTTTGAGTGAAATGAGTGCATTCGAGCATATGTGACATGTAACCACTTTCTAAGCATGGATTTTCATGTTTTCGAGCTTTCCACACATTTTCGTCATATTTGTCATTTTAACTGTAAAAGCACGTCTGAAACGAGTTTTGAACATAGTATTGTGACATGCACGTGATCAGAGTGGGAAAAAACACTTTGTGTGTCACCATGTGCACGAAAACAGCTTTCCTTGCGCAGCTACGCCTTCAGCCTGTTTCTAACGCCTTTTCAGAGCAAACGTTTTACAAGGAACATTGATTTTGAGTGAAATGAGTGCATTCGAGCATATGCGACATGTAACCACTTTCTAAGCATGGATTTTCATGTTTTCGAGCTTTCCAGACATTTTCATCATATCTGTCATTTTAACTGTAAAAAGCACGGCTGAAACGAGTTTTGAACATAGTATTGTGACATGCACGTGATCAGAGTGGGAAAAAACACTTTGTCACCATGTGCACGAAAACAGCTTTCCTTGCGCAGCTACGGCTTCAGCCTGTTTCTAACGCCTTTTCAGAGCAAACGTTTTGCAAGGAACATGGATTTTGAGTGAAATGAGTGCATTCGAGCATATGCGACATGTAACCACTTTCTAAGCATGGATTTTCATGTTTTCGAGCTTTCCAGACATTTTCATCATATTTGTCATTTTAACTGTAAAAAGCACGGCTGAAACGAGTTTTGAACATAGCATTGTGATATGCACGTGATCAGAGTGGGAAAAAACACTTTGTTTGTCACCATGTGCACGAAAACAGCTTTCCTTGCGCAGCTACGCCTTCACCCTGTTTCTAACGCCTTTTCAGAGCAAACGTTTTGGAAGGAACATGGATTTTGAGTGAAATGAGTGCATTCGAGCATATGTGACATGTAACCACTTTCTAAGCATGGATTTTCAGGTTTTCGAGCTTTCCACACATTTTCGTCATATTTGTCATTTTAACTGTAAAAGCACGTCTGAAACGAGTTTTGAACATAGTATTGTGACATGCACGTGATCAGAGTGGGAAAAAACACTTTGTGTGTCACCATGTGCACGAAAACAGCTTTCCTTGCGCAGCTACGCCTTCAGCCTGTTTCTAACGCCTTTTCAGAGCAAACGTTTTGCAAGGAACATGGATTTTGAGTGAAATGAGTGCATTCGAGCATATGTGACATGTAACCACTTTCTAAGCATGGATTTTCATGTTTTCGAGCTTTCCACACATTTTCGTCATATTTGTCATTTTAACTGTAAAAGCACGTCTGAAACGAGTTTTGAACATAGTATTGTGACATGCACATGATCAGAGTGGGAAAAAACACTTTGTGTGTCACCATGTGCACGAAAACAGCTTTCCTTGCGCAGCTACGCCTTCAGCCTGTTTCTAACGCCTTTTCAGAGCAAACGTTTTGCAAGGAACATGGATTTTGAGTGAAATGAGTGCATTCGAGCATATGTGACATGTAACCACTTTCTAAGCATGGATTTTCATGTTTTCGAGCTTTCCACACATTTTCGTCATATTTGTCATTTTAACTGTAAAAGCACGTCTGAAACGAGTTTTGAACATAGTATTGTGACATGCACGTGATCAGAGTGGGAAAAAACACTTTGTGTGTCACCATGTGCACGAAAATAGCTTTCCTTGCGCAGCTACGCCTTCAGCCTGTTTCTAACGCCTTTTCAGAGCAAACGTTTTGCAAGGAACATGGATTTTGAGTGAAATGAGTGCATTCGAGCATATGTGACATGTAACCACTTTCTAAGCATGGATTTTCATGTTTTCGAGCTTTCCACACATTTTCGTCATATTTGTCATTTTAACTGTAAAAGCACGGCTGAAACGAGTTTTGAACATAGTATTGTGACATGCACGTAATCAGAGTGGGAAAAAACACTTTGTCACCATGTGCACGAAAACAGCTTTCCTTGCGCAGCTACGCCTTCAGCCTGTTTCTAACGCCTTTTCAGAGCAAACATTTTGCAAGGAACATGGATTTTGAGTGAAATGAGTGCATTCGAGCATATGTGACATGTAACCACTTTCTAAGCATGGATTTTCATGTTTTCGAGCTTTCCACACATTTTCATCATATTTGTCATTTTAACTGTAAAAGCACGTCTGAAACGAGTTTTGAACATAGTATTGTGACATGCACGTGATCAGAGAGGGAAAAAACACTTTGTCACCATGTGCACGAAAACAGCTTTCCTTGCGCAGCTACGGCTTCAGCCTGTTTCTAACGCCTTTTCAGAGCAAACATTTTACAAGGAACATTGATTTTGAGTGAAATGAGTGCATTCGAGCATATGCGACATGTAACCACTTTCTAAGCATGGATTTTCATGTTTTCGAGCTTTCCAGACATTTTCATCATATTTGTCATTTTAACTGTAAAAAGCACGGCTGAAACGAGTTTTGAACATAGCATTGTGATATGCACGTGATCAGAGTGGGAAAAAACACTTTGTTTGTCACCATGTGCACGAAAACAGCTTTCCTTGCGCAGCTACGCCTTCAGCCTGTTTCTAACGCCTTTCCAGAGCAAACGTTTTACAAGGAACATTGATTTTGAGTGAAATGAGTGCATTCGAGCATATGCGACATGTAACCACTTTCTAAGCATGGATTTTCATGTTTTCGAGCTTTCCACACATTTTCATCATATTTGTCATTTTAACTGTAAAAAGCACGGCTGAAACGAGTTTTGAACATAGTATTGTGATATGCACGTGATCAGAGTGGGAAAAAACACTTTGTTTGTCACCATGTGCACGAAAACAGCTTTCCTTGCGCAGCTACGCCTTCAACCTGTTTCTAACGCCTTTTCAGAGCAAACGTTTTGGAAGGAACATGGATTTTGAGTGAAATGAGTGCATTCGAGCATATGTGACATGTAACCACTTTCTAAGCATGGATTTTCAGGTTTTCGAGCTTTCCACACATTTTCGTCATATTTGTCATTTTAACTGTAAAAGCACGTCTGAAACGAGTTTTGAACATAGTATTGTGACATGCACGTGATCAGAGTGGGAAAAAACACTTTGTGGGTCACCATGTGCACGAAAACAGCTTTCCTTGCACAGCTACGCCTTCAGCCTGTTTCTAACGCCTTTTCAGAGCAAACGTTTTGCAAGGAACATGGATTTTGAGTGAAATGAGTGCATTCGAGCATATGTGACATGTAACCACTTTCTAAGCATGGATTTTCATGTTTTCGAGCTTTCCACACATTTTCGTCATATTTGTCATTTTAACTGTAAAAGCACGTCTGAAACGAGTTTTGAACATAGTATTGTGACATGCACGTAATCAGAGTGGGAAAAAACACTTTGTCACCATGTGCACGAAAACAGCTTTCCTTGCGCAGCTACGCCTTCAGCCTGTTTCTAACGCCTTTTCAGCGCAAACGTTTTGCAAGGAACATGGATTTTGAGTGAAATGAGTGCATTCGAGCATATGTGACATGTAACCACTTTCTAAGCATGGATTTTCATGTTTTCGAGCTTTCCACACATTTTCATCATATTTGTCATTTTAACTGTAAAAGCACGTCTGAAACGAGTTTTGAACATAGTATTGTGACATGCACGTGATCAGAGAGGGAAAAAACACTTTGTCACCATGTGCACGAAAACAGCTTTCCTTGCGCAGCTACGGCTTCAGCCTGTTTCTAACGCCTTTTCAGAGCAAACGTTTTGCAAGGAACATGGATTTTGAGTGAAATGAGTGCATTCGAGCATATGTGACATGTAACCACTTTCTAAGCATGGATTTTCATGTTTTCGAGCTTTCCACACATTTTCATCATATTTGTCATTTTAACTGTAAAAGCACGTCTGAAACGAGTTTTGAACATAGTATTGTGACATGCACGTGATCAGAGAGGGAAAAAACACTTTGTGTGTCACCATGTGCACGAAAACAGCTTTCCTTGCACAGGTATGCCTTCAGCCTGTTTCTAACGCCTTTTCAGAGCAAACGTTTTACAAGGAACATTGATTTTGCGTGAAATGAGTGCATTCGAGCATATGCGACATGTAACCACTTTCTAAGCATGGATTTTCATGTTTTCGAGCTTTCCAGACATTTTCATCATATCTGTCATTTTAACTGTAAAAAGCACGGCTGAAACGAGTTTTGAACATAGTATTGTGACATGCACGTGATCAGAGTGGGAAAAAACACTTTGTCACCATGTGCACGAAAACCGCTTTCCTTGCGCAGCTACGGCTTCAGCCTGTTTCTAACGCCTTTTCAGAGCAAACGTTTTGCAAGAAACATGGATTTTGAGTGAAATGAGTGCATTCGAGCATATGTGACATGTAACCACTTTCTAAGCATGGATTTTCATATTTTCGAGCTTTCCACACATTTTCATCATATTTGTCATTTTAACTGTAAAAGCACGTCTGAAACGAGTTTTGAACATAGTATTGTGACATGCACGTGATCAGAGTGGGAAAAAACACTTTGTGTGTCACCATGTGCACGAAAACAGCTTTCCTTGCGCAGCTACGCCTTCAGCCTGTTTCTAACGCCTTTTCAGAGCAAACGTTTTACAAGGAACATTGATTTTGAGTGAAATGAGTGCATTCGAGCATATGCGACATGTAACCACTTTCTAAGCATGGATTTTCATGTTTTCGAGCTTTCCAGACATTTTCATCATATTTGTCATTTTAACTGTAAAAAGCACGGCTGAAACGAGTTTTGAACATAGCATTGTGATATGCACGTGATCAGAGTGGGAAAAAACACTTTGTTTGTCACCATGTGCACGAAAACAGCTTTCCTTGCGCAGCTACGCCTTCAGCCTGTTTCTAACGCCTTTCCAGAGCAAACGTTTTACAAGGAACATTGATTTTGAGTGAAATGAGTGCATTCGAGCATATGCGACATGTAACCACTTTCTAAGCATGGATTTTCATGTTTTCGAGCTTTCCACACATTTTCGTCGTATTTGTCATTTTAACTGTAAAAGCACGTCTGAAACGAGTTTTGAACATAGTATTGTGACATCCACGTGATCAGAGTGGGAAAAAACACTTTGTGTGTCACCATGTGCACGAAAACAGCTTTCCTTGCGCAGCTACGCCTTCAGCCTGTTTCTAACGCCTTTTCAGAGCAAACGTTTTGCAAGGAACATGGATTTTGAGTGAAATGAGTGCATTCGAGCATATGTGACATGTAACCACTTTCTAAGCATGGATTTTCATGTTTTCGAGCTCTCCACACATTTTCGTCATATTTGTCATTTTAACTGTAAAAGCACGTCTGAAACGAGTTTTGAACATAGTATTGTGACATGCACGTGATCAGAGTGGGAAAAAACACTTTGTGTGTCACCATGTGCACGAAAACAGCTTTCCTTGCGCAGCTACGCCTTCAGCCTGTTTCTAACGCCTTTTCAGAGCAAACGTTTTTCAAGGAACATGGATTTTGAGTGAAATGAGTGCATTCGAGCATATGTGACATGTAACCACTTTCTAAGCATGGATTTTCATGTTTTCGAGCTTTCCACACATTTTCGTCATATTTGTCATTTTAACTGTAAAAGCACGTCTGAAACGAGTTTTGAACATAGTATTGTGACATGCACGTGATCAGAGTGGGAAAAAACACTTTGTGTGTCACCATGTGCACGAAAACAGCTTTCCTTGCGCAGCTACGCCTTCAGCCTGTTTCTAACGCCTTTTCAGAGCAAACGTTTTGCAAGGAACATGGATTTTGAGTGAAATGAGTGCATTCGAGCATATGTGACATGTAACCACTTTCTAAGCATCGATTTTCATGTTTTCGAGCTTTCCACACATTTTCGTCATATTTGTCATTTTAACTGTAAAAGCACGTCTGAAACGAGTTTTGAACATAGTATTGTGACATGCACGTGATCAGAGTGGGAAAAAACACTTTGTGTGTCACCATGTGCACGAAAACAGCTTTCCTTGCGCAGCTACGCCTTCAGCCTGTTTCTAACGCCTTTTCAGAGCAAACGTTTTGCAAGGAACATGGATTTTGAGTGAAATGAGTGCATTCGAGCATATGTGACATGTAACCACTTTCTAAGCATGGATTTTCATGTTTTCGAGCTTTCCACACATTTTCGTCATATTTGTCATTTTAACTGTAAAAGCACGGCTGAAACGAGTTTTGAACATAGTATTGTGACATGCACGTGATCAGAGTGGGAAAAAACACTTTGTGTGTCACCATGTGCACGAAAATAGCTTTCCTTGCGCAGCTACGCCTTCAGCCTGTTTCTAACGCCTTTTCAGAGCAAACGTTTTGCAAGGAACATGGATTTTGAGTGAAATGAGTGCATTCGAGCATATGTGACATGTAACCACTTTCTAAGCATCGATTTTCATGTTTTCGAGCTTTCCACACATTTTCGTCATATTTGTCATTTTAACTGTAAAAGCACGTCTGAAACGAGTTTTGAACATAGTATTGTGACATGCACGTGATCAGAGTGGGAAAAAACACTTTGTGTGTCACCATGTGCACGAAAACAGCTTTCCTTGCGCAGCTACGCCTTCAGCCTGTTTCTAACGCCTTTTCAGAGCAAACGTTTTGCAAGGAACATGGATTTTGAGTGAAATGAGTGCATTCGAGCATATGTGACATGTAACCACTTTCTAAGCATGGATTTTCATGTTTTCGAGCTTTCCACACATTTTCGTCATATTTGTCATTTTAACTGTAAAAGCACGGCTGAAACGAGTTTTGAACATAGTATTGTGACATGCACGTGATCAGAGTGGGAAAAAACACTTTGTGTGTCACCATGTGCACGAAAATAGCTTTCCTTGCGCAGCTACGCCTTCAGCCTGTTTCTAACGCCTTTTCAGAGCAAACGTTTTGCAAGGAACATGGATTTTGAGTGAAATGAGTGCATTCGAGCATATGTGACATGTAACCACTTTCTAAGCATGGATTTTCATGTTTTCGAGCTTTCCACACATTTTCGTCATATTTGTCATTTTAACTGTAAAAGCACGTCTGAAACGAGTTTTGAACATAGTATTGTGACATGCACGTGATCAGAGAGGGAAAAAACACTTTGTGTGTCACCATGTGCACGAAAACAGCTTTCCTTGCACAGGTATGCCTTCAACCTGTTTCTAACGCCTTTTCAGAGCAAACGTTTTACAAGGAACATTGATTTTGAGTAAAATGAGTGCATTCGAGCATATGTGACATGGAACAACTTTCTAAGCATGGATTTTCATGTTTTCGAGCTTTTAACACATTTTCATCATATTTGTCATTTTAACTGTATAAGCATGTCTGTATTGAGTTTTTAACATAGTATAAGCACTTGTTCAGAGTGGGAAAACACACTTTGTGTCACCGAGTTAATGAAAACAGCTTTCATACCCCAGAAGCACATTCAGCTTGTTTGTAACGCCCTTTTAGAGCATAAAGCAAACGTTTGACAAGGAACATTGATTTTGAATGAAATGAGTGTATTCGAGCATATGTGACATGGAAACACTTTCTAAGCATGGATTTTCATGTTTTCGAGCTTTTAACACATGTTCATCATATTTGTCATTTTAACTGTATAAGCACGTCTGAAACGAGTTTTCAACATAGTACTGTGATATGCACTTGTTCAGAGTGGCAAAACACACTTTGTCACCGAGTGCATGAAAACAGCTTTCCTACGGCAGGAGCTCACTCAGCCAGTCTGTAAAGCCTTTTCAGCGGATAAAGCAAGCGTTTGGCAAAGAAAATTGATTTTGAGTAAAATGAGTGCATTCGAGCATATGTGACATGGAACAACTTTCTAAGCATGGATTTTCATGTTTTCGAGCTTTTAACACATTTTCATCATGTTTGTCATTTTAAGTGTATAAGCATGTCTGTATTGAGTTTTTAACATAGTATAAGCACTTGTTCAGAGTGGGAAAACACACTTTGTGTCACCGAGTTAATGAAAACAGCTTTCATACCCCAGAAGCACATTCAGCTTGTTTGTAACGCCCTTTTAGAGCATAAAGCAAACGTTTGACAAGGAACATTGATTTTGAATGAAATGAGTGTATTCGAGCATATGTGACATGGAAACACTTTCTAAGCATGGATTTTCATGTTTTCGAGCTTTTAACACATGTTCATCATATTTGTCATTTTAACTGTATAAGCACGTCTGAAACGAGTTTTCAACATAGTACTGTGATATGCACTTGTTCAGAGTGAGAAAACACACTTTGTGTCACCGAGTGCATGAAAACAGCTTTCCTACGGCAGGAGCTCACTCAGCCTGTCTGTAAAGCCGTTTCAACGCAAAAAGCAAGCGTTTGACAAGGAACATTGAAAATGAGTGCATTCGAGCATATGTGACGGAACAACTTTCTAAGTATGGATTTTCATGTTTTCCAGCTTTTAACACATTTTCATCATATTTGTCATTTTAACTGTATAAGCACGCCTGGAACGAGTTTTCAACATGCACTTGTTGAAACTATGATATGCACTTGTTCAGAGTGGAAAACACACTTTGTTTCACCGAGTGCATGAAAACAGCTTTCCTACGGCAGGAGCTCACTCAGCCTGTCTGTAAAGCCGTTTCAATGCAAAAAGCAAGCGTTTGACAAGAAACATTGAAAATGAGTGCATTCGAGCATATGTGACGGAACAACTTTCTAAGTATGGATTTTCATGTTTTCCAGCTTTCTACACATTTTCATCATATTTGTCATTTTAACTGTAAAAGCACGTCTGAAACGAGTTTTGAACATAGTATTGTGACATGCACGTGATCAGAGAGGGAAAAAACACTTTGTGTGTCACCATGTGCACGAAAACAGCTTTCCTTGCACAGGTATGCCTTCAACCTGTTTCTAACGCCTTTTCAGAGCAAACGTTTTACAAGGAACATTGATTTTGAGTGAAAGGAGTGCATTCGCGCATATGTGACATGTCACAACTTTCTAAGCATGGATTTTCATGTTTTCGAGCTTTCCACACATTTTCGTCATTTTAACTGTAAAAGCACGTCTGAAACGAGTTTTGAACATAGTATTGTGACATGCACGTGATCAGAGTGGGAAAAAACACTTTGTGTGTCACCATGTGCACGAAAACAGCTTTCCTTGCACAGGTATGCCTTCAACCTGTTTCTAACGCCTTTTCAGAGCAAACGTTTTACAAGGAACATTGATTTTGAGTGAAATGAGTGCATTCGAGCATATGCGACATGTAACCACTTTCTAAGCATGGATTTTCATGTTTTCGAGCTTTCCAGACATTTTCATCATATCTGTCATTTTAACTGTAAAAAGCACGGCTGAAACGAGTTTTGAACATAGTATTGTGACATGCACGTGATCAGAGTGGGAAAAAACACTTTGTCACCATGTGCACGAAAACAGCTTTCCTTGCGCAGCTACGCCTTCAGCCTGTTTCTAACGCCTTTTCAGAGCAATCGTTTTACAAGGAACATTGATTTTGAGTGAAATGAGTGCATTCGAGCATATGTGACATGTAACCACTTTCTAAGCATGGATTTTCATATTTTCGAGGTTTCCACACATTTTCATCATATTTGTCATTTTAACTGTAAAAGCACGTCTGAAACGAGTTTTGAACATAGTATTGTGACATGCACGTGATCAGAGTGGGAAAAAACACTTTGTGTGTCACCATGTGCACGAAAACAGCTTTCCTTGCACAGCTACGCCTTCAGCCTGTTTCTAACGCCTTTTCAAAGCAAACGTTTTGCAAGGAACATGGATTTTGAGTGAAATGAGTGCATTCGAGCATATGTGACATGTAACCACTTTCTAAGCATGGATTTTCATGTTTTCGAGCTTTCCACACATTTTCATCATATTTGTCATTTTAACTGTAAAAAGCACGGCTGAAGCGAGTTTTGACCATAGTATTGTGACATGCACTTGATCAGAGTGGGAAAACACACTTTGTGTGTCACCATGTGTATGAAAACAGCTTTCCTTGCACAGGTACGCCTTCAGCCTGTTTCTAACGCCTTTTCAGAGCAAACGTTTTACAAGGAACATTGATTTTGAGTGAAAGGAGTGCATTCGCGCATATGTGACATGTCACAACTTTCTAAGCATGGATTTTCATGTTTTCGAGCTTTCCACACATTTTCGTCATTTTAACTGTAAAAGCACGTCTGAAACGAGTTTTGAACATAGTATTGTGACATGCACGTGATCAGAGTGGGAAAAAACACTTTGTGTGTCACCATGTGCACGAAAACAGCTTTCCTTGCGCAGCTACGCCTTCAGCCTGTTTCTAACGCCTTTTCAGAGCAAACGTTTTGCAAGGAACATTGATTTTGAGTGAAATGAGTGCATTCGAGCATATGCGACATGTAACCACTTTCTAAGCATGGATTTTCATGTTTTCGAGCTTTCCAGACATTTTCATCATATCTGTCATTTTAACTGTAAAAAGCACGGCTGAAACGAGTTTTGAACATAGTATTGTGACATGCACGTGATCAGAGTGGGAAAAAACACTTTGTCACCATGTGCACGAAAACAGCTTTCCTTGCGCAGCTACGGCTTCAGCCTGTTTCTAACGCCTTTTCAGAGCAAACGTTTTGCAAGGAACATGGATTTTGAGTGAAATGAGTGCATTCGAGCATATGTGACATGTAACCACTTTCTAAGCATGGATTTTCATATTTTCGAGCTTTTCACACATTTTCATCATATTTGTCATTTTAACTGTATAAGCACGTCTGTAATGAGTTTTTGACATAGTATTGTAATATGCAATTGTTCAGAGTGAGAAAACACACTTTGTGTCACCGAGTGCATAAAAACAGCTTTCCTACGGCAGGAGCTCACTCAGCCTGTCTGTAAAGCCGTTTCAACGCAAAAAGCAAGCGTTTGACAAGGAACATTGAAAATGAGTGCATTCGAGCATATGTGACGGAACAACTTTCTAAGTATGGATTTTCATGTTTTCGAGCTTTTAACACATTTTCATCATATTTGTCATTTTAACTGTATAAGCCCGTCTGGAACGAGTTTTCAACATGCACTTGTTGAAACTATGATATGCACTTGTTCAGAGTGGAAAACACACTTTGTTTCACCGAGTGCATGAAAACAGCTTTCCTACGGCAGGAGCTCACTCAGCCAGTCCGTAAAGCCATTTCAGCGGATAAAACAAGCGTGTAGCAATGAAAATTGATTTTGAGTGAAATGAGTGCATTCGAGCATATGTGCCATGGAACAACTTTCTAAGCATGGATTTTCATGTTTTCGAGCTTTTAACACATTTTCATCATATTTGGCATTTTAACTGTGTAAGCACGTCTGAAACGAGGTTTCAACATTGTACTGTGATATGCACTTGTTCAGAGTGGCAAAACACTTTGTTTCACCGAGTGCATGAAAACAGCTTTCCTACTGCCGGAGCTCACTCAGCCAGCCTGTAAAGCCGTTTCAGCGCATAAAGCAAGCGTTTGGCAAGGAACATTGATTTTGAGTGAAATGAGTGCATTCGAGCATATGTGACATGGAACAACTTTCTAAGCATGGATTTTCATGTTTTCGAGCTTTTAACACATTTTCATCATGTTTGTCATTTTAAGTGTATAAGCATGTCTGTATTGAGTTTTTAACATAGTATAAGCACTTGTTCAGAGTGGGAAAACACACTTTGTGTCACCGAGTTAATGAAAACAGCTTTCATACCCCAGAAGCACATTCAGCTTGTTTGTAACGCCCTTTTAGAGCATAAAGCAAACGTTTGACAAGGAACATTGATTTTGAATGAAATGAGTGTATTCGAGCATATGTGACATGGAAACACTTTCTAAGCATGGATTTTCATGTTTTCGAGCTTTTAACACATGTTCATCATATTTGTCATTTTAACTGTATAAGCACGTCTGAAACGAGTTTTCAACATAGTACTGTGATATGCACTTGTTCAGAGTGAGAAAACACACTTTGTGTCACCGAGTGCATGAAAACAGCTTTCCTACGGCAGGAGCTCACTCAGCCTGTCTGTAAAGCCGTTTCAACGCAAAAAGCAAGCGTTTGACAAGGAACATTGAAAATGAGTGCATTCGAGCATATGTGACGGAACAACTTTCTAAGTATGGATTTTCATGTTTTCCAGCTTTTAACACATTTTCATCATATTTGTCATTTTAACTGTATAAGCACGTCTGGAACGAGTTTTGAACATAGTATTGTGACATGCACGTGATCAGAGAGGGAAAAAACACTTTGTGTGTCACCATGTGCACGAAAACAGCTTTCCTTGCACAGGTATGCCTTCAACCTGTTTCTAACGCCTTTTCAGAGCAAACGTTTTACAAGGAACATTGATTTTGAGTGAAATGAGTGCATTCGAGCATATGCGACATGTAACCACTTTCTAAGCATGGATTTTCATGTTTTCGAGCTTTCCAGACATTTTCATCATATCTGTCATTTTAACTGTAAAAAGCACGGCTGAAACGAGTTTTGAACATAGTATTGTGACATGCACGTGATCAGAGTGGGAAAAAACACTTTGTCACCATGTGCACGAAAACAGCTTTCCTTGCGCAGCTACGGCTTCAGCCTGTTTCTAACGCCTTTTCAGAGCAAACGTTTTGCAAGGAACATGGATTTTGAGTGAAATGAGTGCATTCGAGCATATGTGACATGTAACCACTTTCTAAGCATGGATTTTCATATTTTCGAGCTTTCCACACATTTTCATCATATTTGTCATTTTAACTGTAAAAGCACGTCTGAAACGAGTTTTGAACATAGTATTGTGACATGCACGTGATCAGAGTGGGAAAAAACACTTTGTGTGTCACCATGTGCACGAAAACAGCTTTCCTTGCACAGCTACGCCTTCAGCCTGTTTCTAACGCCTTTTCAAAGCAAACGTTTTGCAAGGAACATGGATTTTGAGTGAAATGAGTGCATTCGAGCATATGTGACATGTAACCACTTTCTAAGCATGGATTTTCATGTTTTCGAGCTTTCCACACATTTTCATCATATTTGTCATTTTAACTGTAAAAAGCACGGCTGAAGCGAGTTTTGACCATAGTATTGTGACATGCACTTGATCAGAGTGGGAAAACACACTTTGTGTGTCACCATGTGTATGAAAACAGCTTTCCTTGCACAGGTACGCCTTCAGCCTGTTTCTAACGCCTTTTCAGAGCAAACGTTTTACAAGGAACATTGATTTTGAGTGAAAGGAGTGCATTCGCGCATATGTGACATGTCACAACTTTCTAAGCATGGATTTTCATGTTTTCGAGCTTTCCACACATTTTCGTCATTTTAACTGTAAAAGCACGTCTGAAACGAGTTTTGAACATAGTATTGTGACATGCACGTGATCAGAGTGGGAAAAAACACTTTGTGTGTCACCATGTGCACGAAAACAGCTTTCCTTGCGCAGCTACGCCTTCAGCCTGTTTCTAACGCCTTTTCAGAGCAAACGTTTTGCAAGGAACATTGATTTTGAGTGAAATGAGTGCATTCGAGCATATGCGACATGTAACCACTTTCTAAGCATGGATTTTCATGTTTTCGAGCTTTCCAGACATTTTCATCATATCTGTCATTTTAACTGTAAAAAGCACGGCTGAAACGAGTTTTGAACATAGTATTGTGACATGCACGTGATCAGAGTGGGAAAAAACACTTTGTCACCATGTGCACGAAAACAGCTTTCCTTGCGCAGCTACGGCTTCAGCCTGTTTCTAACGCCTTTTCAGAGCAAACGTTTTGCAAGGAACATGGATTTTGAGTGAAATGAGTGCATTCGAGCATATGTGACATGTAACCACTTTCTAAGCATGGATTTTCATATTTTCGAGCTTTCCACACATTTTCATCATATTTGTCATTTTAACTGTAAAAGCACGTCTGAAACGAGTTTTGAACATAGTATTGTGACATGCACGTGATCAGAGTGGGAAAAAACACTTTGTGTGTCACCATGTGCACGAAAACAGCTTTCCTTGCGCAGCTACGCCTTCAGCCTGTTTCTAACGCCTTTTCAAAGCAAGCGTTTGGCAAGGAACATTGATTTTGAGTGAAATGAGAGCATTCGAGCATATGTGACATGGAAACACTTTCTAAGCATGGATTTTAATGTTTTCGAGCTTTTCACACATTTTCATCATATTTGTCATTTTAACTGTATAAGCACGTCTGTAATGAGTTTTTGACATAGTATTGTAATATGCAATTGTTCAGAGTGAGAAAACACACTTTGTGTCACCGAGTGCATAAAAACAGCTTTCCTACGGCAGGAGCTCACTCAGCCTGTCTGTAAAGCCGTTTCAACGCAAAAAGCAAGCGTTTGACAAGGAACATTGAAAATGAGTGCATTCGAGCATATGTGACGGAACAACTTTCTAAGTATGGATTTTCATGTTTTCGAGCTTTTAACACATTTTCATCATATTTGTCATTTTAACTGTATAAGCCCGTCTGGAACGAGTTTTCAACATGCACTTGTTGAAACTATGATATGCACTTGTTCAGAGTGGAAAACACACTTTGTTTCACCGAGTGCATGAAAACAGCTTTCCTACGGCAGGAGCTCACTCAGCCAGTCCGTAAAGCCATTTCAGCGGATAAAACAAGCGTGTAGCAATGAAAATTGATTTTGAGTGAAATGAGTGCATTCGAGCATATGTGCCATGGAACAACTTTCTAAGCATGGATTTTCATGTTTTCGAGCTTTTAACACATTTTCATCATATTTGGCATTTTAACTGTGTAAGCACGTCTGAAACGAGGTTTCAACATTGTACTGTGATATGCACTTGTTCAGAGTGGCAAAACACTTTGTTTCACCGAGTGCATGAAACAGCTTTCCTACTGCCGGAGCTCACTCAGCCAGCCTGTAAAGCCGTTTCAGCGCATAAAGCAAGCGTTTGGCAAGGAACATTGATTTTGAGTGAAATGAGTGCATTCGAGCATATGTGACATGGAACAACTTTCTAAGCATGGATTTTCATGTTTTCGAGCTTTTAACACATTTTCATCATGTTTGTCATTTTAAGTGTATAAGCATGTCTGTATTGAGTTTTTAACATAGTATAAGCACTTGTTCAGAGTGGGAAAACACACTTTGTGTCACCGAGTTAATGAAAACAGCTTTCATACCCCAGAAGCACATTCAGCTTGTTTGTAACGCCCTTTTAGAGCATAAAGCAAACGTTTGACAAGGAACATTGATTTTGAATGAAATGAGTGTATTCGAGCATATGTGACATGGAAACACTTTCTAAGCATGGATTTTCATGTTTTCGAGCTTTTAACACATGTTCATCATATTTGTCATTTTAACTGTATAAGCACGTCTGAAACGAGTTTTCAACATAGTACTGTGATATGCACTTGTTCAGAGTGAGAAAACACACTTTGTGTCACCGAGTGCATGAAAACAGCTTTCCTACGGCAGGAGCTCACTCAGCCTGTCTGTAAAGCCGTTTCAACGCAAAAAGCAAGCGTTTGACAAGGAACATTGAAAATGAGTGCATTCGAGCATATGTGACGGAACAACTTTCTAAGTATGGATTTTCATGTTTTCCAGCTTTTAACACATTTTCATCATATTTGTCATTTTAACTGTATAAGCACGTCTGGAACGAGTTTTCAACATGCACTTGTTGAAACTATGATATGCACTTGTTCAGAGTGGAAAACACACTTTGTTTCACCGAGTGCATGAAAACAGCTTTCCTACGGCAGGAGCTCACTCAGCCTGTCTGTAAAGCCGTTTCAACGCAAAAAGCAAGCGTTTGACAAGAAACATTGAAAATGAGTGCATTCGAGCATATGTGACGGAACAACTTTCTAAGTATGGATTTTCATGTTTTCCAGCTTTCTACACATTTTCATCATATTTGTCATTTTAACTGTAAAAGCACGTCTGAAACGAGTTTTGAACATAGTATTGTGACATGCACGTGATCAGAGAGGGAAAAAACACTTTGTGTGTCACCATGTGCACGAAAACAGCTTTCCTTGCACAGGTATGCCTTCAACCTGTTTCTAACGCCTTTTCAGAGCAAACGTTTTACAAGGAACATTGATTTTGAGTGAAATGAGTGCATTCGAGCATATGCGACATGTAACCACTTTCTAAGCATGGATTTTCATGTTTTCGAGCTTTCCAGACATTTTCATCATATCTGTCATTTTAACTGTAAAAAGCACGGCTGAAACGAGTTTTGAACATAGTATTGTGACATGCACGTGATCAGAGTGGGAAAAAACACTTTGTCACCATGTGCACGAAAACAGCTTTCCTTGCGCAGCTACGGCTTCAGCCTGTTTCTAACGCCTTTTCAGAGCAAACGTTTTGCAAGGAACATGGATTTTGAGTGAAATGAGTGCATTCGAGCATATGTGACATGTAACCACTTTCTAAGCATGGATTTTCATATTTTCGAGCTTTCCACACATTTTCATCATATTTGTCATTTTAACTGTAAAAGCACGTCTGAAACGAGTTTTGAACATAGTATTGTGACATGCACGTGATCAGAGTGGGAAAAAACACTTTGTGTGTCACCATGTGCACGAAAACAGCTTTCGTTGCACAGCTACGGCTTCAGCCTGTTTCTAACGCCTTTTCAAAGCAAACGTTTTGCAAGGAACATGGATTTTGAGTGAAATGAGTGCATTCGAGCATATGTGACATGTAACCACTTTCTAAGCATGGATTTTCATGTTTTCGAGCTTTCCACACATTTTCATCATATTTGTCATTTTAACTGTAAAAAGCACGGCTGAAGCGAGTTTTGACCATAGTATTGTGACATGCACTTGATCAGAGTGGGAAAACACACTTTGTGTGTCACCATGTGTATGAAAACAGCTTTCCTTGCACAGGTACGCCTTCAGGCTGTTTCTAACGCCTTTTCAGAGCAAACGTTTTACAAGGAACATTGATTTTGAGTGAAAGGAGTGCATTCGCGCATATGTGACATGTCACAACTTTCTAAGCATGGATTTTCATGTTTTCGAGCTTTCCACACATTTTCGTCATTTTAACTGTAAAAGCACGTCTGAAACGAGTTTTGAACATAGTATTGTGACATGCACGTGATCAGAGTGGGAAAAAACACTTTGTGTGTCACCATGTGCACGAAAACAGCTTTCCTTGCGCAGCTACGCCTTCAGCCTGTTTCTAACGCCTTTTCAGAGCAAACGTTTTGCAAGGAACATTGATTTTGAGTGAAATGAGTGCATTCGAGCATATGCGACATGTAACCACTTTCTAAGCATGGATTTTCATGTTTTCGAGCTTTCCAGACATTTTCATCATATCTGTCATTTTAACTGTAAAAAGCACGGCTGAAACGAGTTTTGAACATAGTATTGTGACATGCACGTGATCAGAGTGGGAAAAAACACTTTGTCACCATGTGCACGAAAACAGCTTTCCTTGCGCAGCTACGGCTTCAGCCTGTTTCTAACGCCTTTTCAGAGCAAACGTTTTGCAAGGAACATGGATTTTGAGTGAAATGAGTGCATTCCAGCATATGTGACATGTAACCACTTTCTAAGCATGGATTTTCATATTTTCGAGCTTTCCTCACATTTTCATCATATTTGTCATTTTAACTGTAAAAGCACGTCTGAAACGAGTTTTGAACATAGTATTGTGACATGCACGTGATCAGAGTGGGAAAAAACACTTTGTGTGTCACCATGTGCACGAAAACAGCTTTCCTTGCACAGCTACGCCTTCAGCCTGTTTCTAACGCCTTTTCAAAGCAAACGTTTTGCAAGGAACATGGATTTTGAGTGAAATGAGTGCATTCGAGCATATGTGACATGTAACCACTTTCTAAGCATGGATTTTCATGTTTTCGAGCTTTCCACACATTTTCATCATATTTGTCATTTTAACTGTAAAAAGCACGGCTGAAGCGAGTTTTGACCATAGTATTGTGACATGCACTTGATCAGAGTGGGAAAACACACTTTGTGTGTCACCATGTGTATGAAAACAGCTTTCCTTGCACAGGTACGCCTTCAGCCTGTTTCTAACGCCTTTTCAGAGCAAACGTTTTACAAGGAACATTGATTTTGAGTGAAAGGAGTGCATTCGCGCATATGTGACATGTCACAACTTTCTAAGCATGGATTTTCATGTTTTCGAGCTTTCCACACATTTTCGTCATTTTAACTGTAAAAGCACGTCTGAAACGAGTTTTGAACATAGTATTGTGACATGCACGTGATCAGAGTGGGAAAAAACACTTTGTGTGTCACCATGTGCACGAAAACAGCTTTCCTTGCGCAGCTACGCCTTCAGCCTGTTTCTAACGCCTTTTCAGAGCAAACGTTTTGCAAGGAACATTGATTTTGAGTGAAATGAGTGCATTCGAGCATATGCGACATGTAACCACTTTCTAAGCATGGATTTTCATGTTTTCGAGCTTTCCACACATTTTCATCATATCTGTCATTTTAACTGTAAAAAGCACGGCTGAAACGAGTTTTGAACATAGTATTGTGACATGCACGTGATCAGAGTGGGAAAAAACACTTTGTCACCATGTGCACGAAAACAGCTTTCCTTGCGCAGCTACGGCTTCAGCCTGTTTCTAACGCCTTTTCAGAGCAAACGTTTTGCAAGGAACATGGATTTTGAGTGAAATGAGTGCATTCGAGCATATGTGACATGTAACCACTTTCTAAGCATGGATTTTCATATTTTCGAGCTTTCCACACATTTTCATCATATTTGTCATTTTAACTGTAAAAGCACGTCTGAAACGAGTTTTGAACATAGTATTGTGACATGCACGTGATCAGAGTGGGAAAAAACACTTTGTGTGTCACCATGTGCACGAAAACAGCTTTCCTTGCGCAGCTACGCCTTCAGCCTGTTTCTAACGCCTTTTCAAAGCAAGCGTTTGGCAAGGAACATTGATTTTGAGTGAAATGAGAGCATTCGAGCATATGTGACATGGAAACACTTTCTAAGCATGGATTTTAATGTTTTCGAGCTTTTCACACATTTTCATCATATTTGTCATTTTAACTGTATAAGCACGTCTGTAATGAGTTTTTGACATAGTATTGTAATATGCAATTGTTCAGAGTGAGAAAACACACTTTGTGTCACCGAGTGCATAAAAACAGCTTTCCTACGGCAGGAGCTCACTCAGCCTGTCTGTAAAGCCGTTTCAACGCAAAAAGCAAGCGTTTGACAAGGAACATTGAAAATGAGTGCATTCGAGCATATGTGACGGAACAACTTTCTAAGTATGGATTTTCATGTTTTCGAGCTTTTAACACATTTTCATCATATTTGTCATTTTAACTGTATAAGCCCGTCTGGAACGAGTTTTCAACATGCACTTGTTGAAACTATGATATGCACTTGTTCAGAGTGGAAAACACACTTTGTTTCACCGAGTGCATGAAAACAGCTTTCCTACGGCAGGAGCTCACTCAGCCAGTCCGTAAAGCCATTTCAGCGGATAAAACAAGCGTGTAGCAATGAAAATTGATTTTGAGTGAAATGAGTGCATTCGAGCATATGTGCCATGGAACAACTTTCTAAGCATGGATTTTCATGTTTTCGAGCTTTTAACACATTTTCATCATATTTGGCATTTTAACTGTGTAAGCACGTCTGAAACGAGGTTTCAACATTGTACTGTGATATGCACTTGTTCAGAGTGGCAAAACACTTTGTTTCACCGAGTGCATGAAAACAGCTTTCCTACTGCCGGAGCTCACTCAGCCAGCCTGTAAAGCCGTTTCAGCGCATAAAGCAAGCGTTTGGCAAGGAACATTGATTTTGAGTGAAATGAGTGCATTCGAGCATATGTGACATGGAACAACTTTCTAAGCATGGATTTTCATGCTTTCGAGCTTTTAACACATTTTCATCATATTTGTCATTTTAACTGTATAAGCATGTCTGTATTGAGTTTTTAACATAGTATAAGCACTTGTTCAGAGTGGGAAAACACACTTTGTGTCACCGAGTTAATGAAAACAGCTTTCATACCCCAGAAGCACATTCAGCTTGTTTGTAACGCCCTTTTAGAGCATAAAGCAAACGTTTGACAAGGGACATTGATTTTGAATGAAATGAGTGTATTCGAGCATATGTGACATGGAAACACTTTCTAAGCATGGATTTTCATGTTTTCGAGCTTTTAACACATGTTCATCATATTTGTCATTTTAACTGTATAAGCACGTCTGAAACGAGTTTTCAACATAGTACTGTGATATGCACTTGTTCAGAGTGGCAAAACACACTTTGTCACCGAGTGCATGAAAACAGCTTTCCTACGGCAGGAGCTCACTCAGCCAGTCTGTAAAGCCTTTTCAGCGGATAAAGCAAGCGTTTGGCAAAGAAAATTGATTTTGAGTAAAATGAGTGCATTCGAGCATATGTGACATGGAACAACTTTCTAAGCATGGATTTTCATGTTTTCGAGCTTTTAACACATTTTCATCATGTTTGTCATTTTAAGAGTATAAGCATGTCTGTATTGAGTTTTTAACATAGTATAAGCACTTGTTCAGAGTGGGAAAACACACTTTGTGTCACCGAGTTAATGAAAACAGCTTTCATACCCCAGAAGCACATTCAGCTTGTTTGTAACGCCCTTTTAGAGCATAAAGCAAACGTTTGACAAGGAACATTGATTTTGAATGAAATGAGTGTATTCGAGCATATGTGACATGGAAACACTTTCTAAGCATGGATTTTCATGTTTTCGAGCTTTTAACACATGTTCATCATATTTGTCATTTTAACTGTATAAGCACGTCTGAAACGAGTTTTCAACATAGTACTGTGATATGCACTTGTTCAGAGTGAGAAAACACACTTTGTGTCACCGAGTGCATGAAAACAGCTTTCCTACGGCAGGAGCTCACTCAGCCTGTCTGTAAAGCCGTTTCAACGCAAAAAGCAAGCGTTTGACAAGGAACATTGAAAATGAGTGCATTCGAGCATATGTGACGGAACAACTTTCTAAGTATGGATTTTCATGTTTTCCAGCTTTCTACACATTTTCATCATATTTGTCATTTTAACTGTAAAAGCACGTCTGAAACGAGTTTTGAACATAGTATTGTGACATGCACGTGATCAGAGAGGGAAAAAACACTTTGTGTGTCACCATGTGCACGAAAACAGCTTTCCTTGCACAGGTATGCCTTCAACCTGTTTCTAACGCCTTTTCAGAGCAAACGTTTTACAAGGAACATTGATTTTGAGAGAAATGAGTGCATTCGAGCATATGCGACATGTAACCACTTTCTAAGCATGGATTTTCATGTTTTCGAGCTTTCCAGACATTTTCATCATATCTGTCATTTTAACTGTAAAAAGCACGGCTGAAACGAGTTTTGACCATTGTGACATGCACTTGATCAGAGTGGGAAAACACACTTTGTGTGTCACCATGTGCACGAAAACAGCTTTCCTTGCACAGGTATGCCTTCAGCCTGTTTCTAACGCCTTTTCAGAGCAATCGTTTTACAAGGAACATTGATTTTGAGTGAAATGAGTGCATTCGAGCATATGCGACATGTAACCACTTTCTAAGCATGGATTTTCATGTTTTCGAGCTTTCCAGACATTTTCATCATATTTGTCATTTTAACTGTAAAAAGCACGGCTGAAACGAGTTTTGAACATAGTATTGTGATATGCACGTGATCAGAGTGGGAAAAAACACTTTGTTTGTCACCATGTGCACGAAAACAGCTTTCCTTGCGCAGCTACGCCTTCACCCTGTTTCTAACGCCTTTTCAGAGCAAACGTTTTGCAAGGAACATGGATTTTGAGTGAAATGAGTGCATTCGAGCATATGTGACATGTAACCACTTTCTAAGCATGGATTTTCATGTTTTCGAGCTTTCCACACATTTTCATCATATTTGTCATTTTAACTGTAAAAGCACGTCTGAAACGAGTTTTGAACATAGTATTGTGACATGCACGTGATCAGAGTGGGAAAAAACACTTTGTGTTTCACCATGTGCACGAAAACAGCTTTCCTTGCACAGGTATGCCTTCAGCCTGTTTCTAACGCCTTTTCAGAGCAAACGTTTTACAAGGAACATTGATTTTGAGTGAAATGAGTGCATTCGAGCATATGCGACATGTAACCACTTTCTAAGCATGGATTTTCATGTTTTCGAGCTTTCCAGACATTTTCATCATATCTGTCATTTTAACTGTAAAAAGCACGGCTGAAACGAGTTTTGAACATAGTATTGTGTCATGCACGTGATCAGAGTGGGAAAACACACTTTGTGTGTCACCATGTGCACGAAAACAGCTTTCCTTGCGCAGCTACGCCTTCACCCTGTTTCTAACGCCTTTTCAGAGCAAACGTTTTACAAGGAACATTGATTTTGAGTGAAATGAGTGCATTCGAGCATATGTGACATGTAACCACTTTCTAAGCATGGATTTTCATATTTTCGAGCTTTCCACACATTTTCATCATATTTGTCATTTTAACTGTAAAAGCACGTCTGAAACGAGTTTTGAACATAGTATTGTGACATGCACGTGATCAGAGTGGGAAAAAACACTTTGTGTGTCACCATGTGCACGAAAACAGCTTTCCTTGCGCAGCTACGCCTTCAGCCTGTTTCTAACGCCTTTTCAGAGCAAACGTTTTGCAAGGAACATGGATTTTGAGTGAAATGAGTGCATTCGAGCATATGTGACATGTAACCACTTTCTAAGCATGGATTTTCATGTTTTCGAGCTTTCCACACATTTTCATCATATTTGTCATTTTAACTGTAAAAGCACGTCTGAAACGAGTTTTGAACATAGTATTCTGACATGCACGTGATCAGAGTGGGAAAAAACACTTTGTGTGTCACCATGTGCACGAAAACAGCTTTCCTTGCACAGGTATGCCTTCAGCCTGTTTCTAACGCCTTTTCAGAGCAAACGTTTTACAAGGAACATTGATTTTGAGAGAAATGAGTGCATTCGAGCATATGCGACATGTAACCACTTTCTAAGCATGGATTTTCATGTTTTCGAGCTTTCCAGACATTTTCATCATATTTGTCATTTTAACTGTAAAAAGCACGGCTGAAACGAGTTTTGACCATTGTGACATGCACTTGATCAGAGTGGGAAAACACACTTTGTGTGTCACCATGTGCACGAAAACAGCTTTCCTTGCACAGGTATGCCTTCAGCCTGTTTCTAACGCCTTTTCAGAGCAATCGTTTTACAAGGAACATTGATTTTGAGTGAAATGAGTGCATTCGAGCATATGCGACATGTAACCACTTTCTAAGCGTGGATTTTCATGTTTTCGAGCTTTCCAGACATTTTCATCATATTTGTCATTTTAACTGTAAAAAGCACGGCTGAAACGAGTTTTGAACATAGTATTGTGATATGCACGTGATCAGAGTGGGAAAAAACACTTTGTTTGTCACCATGTGCACGAAAACAGCTTTCCTTGCGCAGCTACGCCTTCACCCTGTTTCTAACGCCTTTTCAGAGCAAACGTTTTGCAAGGAACATGGATTTTGAGTGAAATGAGTGCATTCGAGCATATGTGACATGTAACCACTTTCTAAGCATGGATTTTCATGTTTTCGAGCTTTCCACACATTTTCTTCATATTTGTCATTTTAACTGTAAAAGCACGTCTGAAACGAGTTTTGAACATAGTATTGTGACATGCACGTGATCAGAGTGGGAAAAAACACTTTGTGTTTCACCATGTGCACGAAAACAGCTTTCCTTGCACAGGTACGCCTTCAGCCTGTTTCTAACGCCTTTTCAGAGCAAACGTTTTACAAGGAACATTGATTTTGAGTGAAATGAGTGCATTCGAGCATATGCGACATGTAACCACTTTCTAAGCATGGATTTTCATGTTTTCGAGCTTTCCAGACATTTTCATCATATCTGTCATTTTAACTGTAAAAAGCACGGCTGAAACGAGTTTTGAACATAGTATTGTGACATGCACGTGATCAGAGTGGGAAAAAACACTTTGTGTGTCACCATGTGCACGAAAACAGCTTTCCTTGCGCAGCTACGCCTTCAGCCTGTTTCTAACGCCTTTTCAGAGCAAACGTTTTGCAAGGAACATGGATTTTGAGTGAAATGAGTGCATTCGAGCATATGTGACATGTAACCACTTTCTAAGCATGGATTTTCATGTTTTCGAGCTTTCCACACATTTTCATCATATTTGTCATTTTAACTGTAAAAGCACGTCTGAAACGAGTTTTGAACATAGTATTGTGACATGCACGTGATCAGAGAGGGAAAAAACACTTTGTGTGTCACCATGTGCACGAAAACAGCTTTCCTTGCACAGCTACGCCTTCAGCCTGTTTCTAACGCCTTTTCAGAGCAAACGTTTTACAAGGAACATTGATTTTGAGAGAAATGAGTGCATTCGAGCATATGCGACATGTAACCACTTTCTAAGCATGGATTTTCATGTTTTCGAGCTTTCCAGACATTTTCATCATATTTGTCATTTTAACTGTAAAAAGCAAGGCTGAAACGAGTTTTGACCATTGTGACATGCACTTGATCAGAGTGGGAAAACACACTTTGTGTGTGACCATGTGCACGAAAACAGCTTTCCTTGCACAGGTATGCCTTCAGCCTGTTTCTAACGCCTTTTCAGAGCAATCGTTTTACAAGGAACATTGATTTTGAGTGAAATGAGTGCATTCGAGCATATGCGACATGTAACCACTTTCTAAGCATGGATTTTCATGTTTTCGAGCTTTCCACACATTTTCATCATATTTGTCATTTTAACTGTAAAAAGCACGGCTGAAACGAGTTTTGAACATAGTATTGTAATTATGCACGTGATCAGAGTGGGAAAAAACACTTTGTTTGTCACCATGTGCACGAAAACAGCTTTCCTTGCGCAGCTACGCCTTCAGCCTGTTTCTAACGCCTTTCCAGAGCAAACGTTTTACAAGGAACATTGATTTTGAGTGAAATGAGTGCATTCGAGCATATGCGACATGTAACCACTTTCTAAGCATGGATTTTCATGTTTTCGAGCTTTCCACACATTTTCATCATATTTGTCATTTTAACTGTAAAAAGCACGGCTGAAACGAGTTTTGAACATAGTATTGTGATATGCACGTGATCAGAGTGGGAAAAAACACTTTGTTTGTCACCATGTGCACGAAAACAGCTTTCCTTGCGCAGCTACGCCTTCACCCTGTTTCTAACGCCTTTCCAGAGCAAACGTTTTGCAAGGAACATGGATTTTGAGTGAAATGAGTGCATTCGAGCATATGTGACATGTAACCACTTTCTAAGCATGGATTTTCATGTTTTCGAGCTTTCCACACATTTTCGTCATATTTGTCATTTTAACTGTAAAAGCACGTCTGAAACGAGTTTTGAACATAGTATTGTGACATGCACGTGATCAGAGTGGGAAAAAACACTTTGTGTGTCACCATGTGCACGAAAACAGCTTTCCTTGCGCAGCTACGCCTTCAGCCTGTTTCTAACGCCTTTTCAGAGCAAACGTTTTGCAAGGAACATGGATTTTGAGTGAAATGAGTGCATTCGAGCATATGTGACATGTAACCACTTTCTAAGCATGGATTTTCATGTTTTCGAGCTTTCCACACATTTTCGTCATATTTGTCATTTTAACTGTAAAAGCACGTCTGAAACGAGTTTTGAACATAGTATTGTGACATGCACGTGATCAGAGTGGGAAAAAACACTTTGTGTGTCACCATGTGCACGAAAACAGCTTTCCTTGCGCAGCTACGCCTTCAACCTGTTTCTAACGCCTTTTCAGAGCAAACGTTTTGCAAGGAACATGGATTTTGAGTGAAATGAGTGCATTCGAGCATATGTGACATGTAACCACTTTCTAAGCATGGATTTTCATGTTTTCGAGCTTTCCACACATTTTCGTCATATTTGTCATTTTAACAGTAAAAGCACGGCTGAAACGAGTTTTGAACATAGTATTGTGACATGCACGTAATCAGAGTGGGAAAAAACACTTTGTCACCATGTGCACGAAAACAGCTTTCCTTGCGCAGCTACGCCTTCAGCCTGTTTCTAACGCCTTTTCAGAGCAAACGTTTTGCAAGGAACATGGATTTTGAGTGAAATGAGTGCATTCGAGCATATGTGACATGTAACCACTTTCTAAGCATGGATTTTCATGTTTTCGAGCTTTCCACACATTTTCATCATATTTGTCATTTTAACTGTAAAAGCACGTCTGAAACGAGTTTTGAACATAGTATTGTGACATGCACGTGATCAGAGAGGGAAAAAACACTTTGTGTGTCACCATGTGCACGAAAACAGCTTTCCTTGCACAGGTATGCCTTCAGCCTGTTTCTAACGCCTTTTCAGAGCAAACGTTTTACAAGGAACATTGATTTTGAGTGAAATGAGTGCATTCGAGCATATGCGACATGTAACCACTTTCTAAGCATGGATTTTCATGTTTTCGAGCTTTCCAGACATTTTCATCATATCTGTCATTTTAACTGTAAAAAGCACGGCTGAAACGAGTTTTGAACATAGTATTGTGACATGCACGTGATCAGAGTGGGAAAAAACACTTTGTCACCATGTGCACGAAAACAGCTTTCCTTGCGCAGCTACGGCTTCAGCCTGTTTCTAACGCCTTTTCAGAGCAAACGTTTTGCAAGGAACATGGATTTTGAGTGAAATGAGTGCATTCGAGCATATGTGACATGTAACCACTTTCTAAGCATGGATTTTCATATTTTCGAGCTTTCCACACATTTTCATCATATTTGTCATTTTAACTGTAAAAAGCACGGCTGAAACGAGTTTTGACCATAGTATTGTGACATGCACTTGATCAGAGTGGGAAAACACACTTTGTGTGTCACCATGTGTATGAAAACAGCTTTCCTTGCACAGGTACGCCTTCAGCCTGTTTCTAACGCCTTTTCAGAGCAAACGTTTTACAAGGAACATTGATTTTGAGTGAAAGGAGTGCATTCGCGCATATGTGACATGTCACAACTTTCTAAGCATGGATTTTCATGTTTTCGAGCTTTCCACACATTTTCGTCATTTTAACTGTAAAAGCACGTCTGAAACGAGTTTTGAACATAGTATTGTGATATGCACGTGATCAGAGTGGGAAAAAACACTTTGTTTGTCACCATGTGCACGAAAACAGCTTTCCTTGCGCAGCTACGGCTTCAGCCTGTTTCTAACGCCATTTCAGAGCAAACGTTTTGCAAGGAACATGGATTTTGAGTGAAATGAGTGCATTCGAGCATATGTGACATGTAACCACTTTCTAAGCATGGATTTTCATATTTTCGAGCTTTCCACAGATTTTCATCATATTTGTCATTTTAACTGTAAAAGCACGTCTGAAACGAGTTTTGAACATAGTATTGTGAGATGCACGTGATCAGAGTGGGAAAAAACACTTTGTGTGTCACCATGTGCACGAAAACAGCTTTCCTTGCGCAGCTACGCCTTCAGCCTGTTTCTAACGCCTTTTCAGAGCAAACGTTTTGCAAGGAACATTGATTTTGAGTGAAATGAGTGCATTCGAGCATATGTGACATGTAACCACTTTCTAAGCATGGATTTTCATGTTTTCGAGCTTTCCACACATTTTCATCATATTTGTCATTTTAGCTGTAAAAGCACGTCTGAAACGAGTTTTGAACATAGTATTGTGACCTGCACGTGATCAGAGAGGGAAAAAACACTTTGTGTGTCACCATGTGCACGAAAACAGCTTTCCTTGCACAGGTATGCCTTCAGCCTGTTTCTAACGCCTTTTCAGAGCAAACGTTTTACAAGGAACATTGATTTTGAGTGAAATGAGTGCATTCGAGCATATGCGACATGTAACCACTTTCTAAGCATGGATTTTCATGTTTTCGAGCTTTCCAGACATTTTCATCATATTTGTCATTTTAACTGTAAAAAGCACGGCTGAAACGAGTTTTGAACATAGTATTGTGACATGCACGTGATCAGAGTGGGAAAAAACACTTTGTGTGTCACCATGTGCACGAAAACAGCTTTCCTTGCGCAGCTACGCCTTCAGCCTGTTTCTAACGCCTTTTCAGAGCAAACGTTTTACAAGGAACATTGATTTTGAGTGAAATGAGTGCATTCGAGCATATGCGACATGTAACCAATTTCTAAGCATGGATTTTCATGTTTTCGAGCTTTCCAGACATTTTCATCATATCTGTCATTTTAACTGTAAAAAGCACGGCTGAAACGAGTTTTGAACATAGTATTGTGACATGCACGTGATCAGAGTGGGAAAAAACACTTTGTCACCATGTGCACGAAAACAGCTTTCCTTGCGCAGCTACGGCTTCAGCCTGTTTCTAACGCCTTTTCAGAGCAAAAGTTTTGCAAGGAACATGGATTTTGAGTGAAATGAGTGCATTCGAGCATATGTGACATGTAACCACTTTCTAAGCATGGATTTTCATGTTTTCGAGCTTTCCACACATTTTCATCATATTTGTCATTTTAACTGTAAAAGCACGTCTGAAACGAGTTTTGAACATAGTATTGTGATATGCACGTGATCAGAGTGGGAAAAAACACTTTGTTTGTCACCATGTGCACGAAAACAGCTTTCCTTGCGCAGCTACGGCCTCAGCCTCTTTCTAACGCCTTTTCAGAGCAAACGTTTTGCAAGGAACATGGATTTTGAGTGAAATGAGTGCATTCGAGCATATGTGACATGTAACCACTTTCTAAGCATGGATTTTCATATTTTCGAGCTTTCCACACATTTTCATCATATTTGTCATTTTAACTGTAAAAGCACGTCTGAAACGAGTTTTGAACATAGTATTGTGACATGCACGTGATCAGAGTGGGAAAAAACACTTTGTGTGTCACCATGTGCACGAAAACAGCTTTCCTTGCACAGGTATGCCTTCAGCCTGTTTCTAACGCCTTTTCAGAGCAAACGTTTTACAAGGAACATTGATTTTGAGAGAAATGAGTGCATTCGAGCATATGCGACATGTAACCACTTTCTAAGCATGGATTTTCATGTTTTCGAGCTTTCCACACATTTTCATCATATTTGTCATTTTAACTGTAAAAGCACGTCTGAAACGAGTTTTGAACATAGTATTGTGACATGCACGTGATCAGAGAGGGAAAAAACACTTTGTTTGTCACCATGTGCACGAAAACAGATTTCCTTGCGCAGCTACGGCTTCAGCCTGTTTCTGACGCCTTTTCAGAGCAAACGTTTTGCAAGGAACATGGATTTTGAGTGAAATGAGTGCATTCGAGCATATGTGACATGTAACCACTTTCTAAGCATGGATTTTCATATTTTCGAGCTTTCCACACATTTTCATCATATTTGTCATTTTAACTGTAAAAGCACGTCTGAAACGAGTTTTGAACATAGTATTGTGACATGCACGTGATCAGAGTGGGAAAAAACACTTTGTGTGTCACCATGTGCACGAAAACAGCTTTCCTTGCGCAGCTACGCCTTCAGCCTGTTTCTAACGCCTTTTCAGAGCAAACGTTTTGCAAGGAACATGGATTTTGAGTGAAATGAGTGCATTCGAGCATATGTGACATGTAACCACTTTCTAAGCATGGATTTTCATGTTTTCGAGCTTTCCACACATTTTCATCATATTTGTCATTTTAACTGTAAAAGCACGTCTGAAACGAGTTTTGAACATAGTATTGTGACATGCACGTGATAAGAGAGGGAAAAAACACTTTGTGTGTCACCATGTGCACGAAAACAGCTTTCCTTGCACAGGTATGCCTTCAGCCTGTTTCTAACGCCTTTTCAGAGCAAACGTTTTACAAGGAACATTGATTTTGAGTGAAATGAGTGCATTCGAGCATATGCGACATGTAACCACTTTCTAAGCATGGATTTTCATGTTTTCGAGCTTTCCAGACATTTTCATCATATCTGTCATTTTAACTGTAAAAAGCACGGCTGAAACGAGTTTTGAACATAGTATTGTGACATGCACGTGATCAGAGTGGGAAAAAACACTTTGTCACCATGTGCACGAAAACAGCTTTCCTTGCGCAGCTACGGCTTCAGCCTGTTTCTAACGCCTTTTCAGAGCAAACGTTTTGCAAGGAACATGGATTTTGAGTGAAATGAGTGCATTCGAGCATATGTGACATGTAACCACTTTCTAAGCATGGATTTTCATGTTTTCGAGCTTTCCACACATTTTCATCATATTTGTCATTTTAACTGTAAAAAGCACGGCTGAAACGAGTTTTGACCATAGTATTGTGACATGCACTTGATCAGAGTGGGAAAACACACTTTGTGTGTCACCATGTGTATGAAAACAGCTTTCCTTGCACAGGTACGCCTTCAGCCTGTTTCTAACGCCTTTTCAGAGCAAACGTTTTACAAGGAACATTGATTTTGAGTGAAAGGAGTGCATTCGCGCATATGTGACATGTCACAACTTTCTAAGCATGGATTTTCATGTTTTCGAGCTTTCCACACATTTTCGTCATTTTAACTGTAAAAGCACGTCTGAAACGAGTTTTGAACATAGTATTGTGATATGCACGTGATCAGAGTGGGAAAAAACACTTTGTTTGTCACCATGTGCACGAAAACAGCTTTCCTTGCGCAGCTACGGCTTCAGCCTGTTTCTAACGCCTTTTCAGAGCAAACGTTTTGCAAGGAACATGGATTTTGAGTGAAATGAGTGCATTCGAGCATATGTGACATGTAACCACTTTCTAAGCATGGATTTTCATATTTTCGAGCTTTCCACACATTTTCATCATATTTGTCATTTTAACAGTAAAAGCACGGCTGAAACGAGTTTTGAACATAGTATTGTGACATGCACGTGATCAGAGTGGGAAAAAACACTGTGTGTGTCACCATGTGCACGAGAACAGCTTTCCTTGCGCAGCTACGCCTTCAGCCTGTTTCTAACGCCTTTTCAGAGCAAACGTTTTGCAAGGAACATTGATTTTGAGTGAAATGAGTGCATTCGAGCATATGTGACATGTAACCACTTTCTAAGCATGGATTTTCATGTTTTCGAGCTTTCCAGACATTTTCATCATATCTGTCATTTTAACTGTAAAAAGCACGGCTGAAACGAGTTTTGAACATAGTATTGTGACATGCACGTGATCAGAGTGGGAAAAAACACTTTGTCACCATGTGCACGAAAACAGCTTTCCTTGCGCAGCTACGGCTTCAGCCTGTTTCTAACGCCTTTTCAGAGCAAACGTTTTGCAAGGAACATGGATTTTGAGTGAAATGAGTGCATTCGAGCATATGTGACATGTAACCACTTTCTAAGCATGGATTTTCATATTTTCGAGCTTTCCACACATTTTCATCATATTTGTCATTTTAACTGTAAAAGCACGTCTGAAACGAGTTTTGAACATAGTATTGTGACATGCACGTGATCAGAGAGGGAAAAAACACTTTGTTTGTCACCATGTGCACGAAAACAGCTTTCCTTGCGCAGCTACGGCTTCAGCCTGTTTCTAACGCCTTTTCAGAGCAAACGTTTTGCAAGGAACATGGATTTTGAGTGAAATGAGTGCATTCGAGCATATGTGACATGTAACCACTTTCTAAGCATGGATTTTCATGTTTTCGAGCTTTCCACACATTTTCATCATATTTGTCATTTTAACTGTAAAAGCACGTCTGAAACGAGTTTTGAACATAGTATTGTGACATGCACGTGATCAGAGAGGGAAAAAACACTTTGTGTGTCACCATGTGCACGAAAACAGCTTTCCTTGCACAGGTATGCCTTCAGCCTGTTTCTAACGCCTTTTCAGAGCAAACGTTTTACAAGGAACATTGATTTTGAGTGAAATGAGTGCATTCGAGCATATGCGACATGTAACCACTTTCTAAGCATGGATTTTCATGTTTTCGAGCTTTCCAGACATTTTCATCATATCTGTCATTTTAACTGTAAAAAGCACGGCTGAAACGAGTTTTGAACATAGTATTGTGACATGCACGTGATCAGAGTGGGAAAAAACACTTTGTCACAATGTGCACGAAAACAGCTTTCCTTGCGCAGCTACGGCTTCAGCCTGTTTCTAACGCCTTTTCAGAGCAAACGTTTTGCAAGGAACATGGATTTTGAGTGAAATGAGTGCATTCGAGCATATGTGACATGTAACCACTTTCTAATCATGGATTTTCATATTTTCGAGCTTTCCACACATTTTCATCATATCTGTCATTTTAACTGTAAAAGCACGTCTGAAACGAGTTTTGAACATAGTATTGTGACATGCACGTGATCAGAGTGGGAAAAAACACTTTGTTTGTCACCATGTGCACGAAAACAGCTTTCCTTGCGCAGCTACGCCTTCAGCCTGTTTCTAACGCCTTTTCAAAGCAAACGTTTTGCAAGGAACATGGATTTTGAGTGAAATGAGTGCATTCGAGCATATGTGACATGTCACAACTTTCTAAACATGGATTTTCATGTTTTCGATCTTTCCACACATTTTCGTCATTTTAACTGTAAAAGCACGTCTGAAACGAGTTTTGAACATAGTATTGTGACATGCACGTGATCAGAGTGGGAAAAAACACTTTGTTTGTCACCATGTGCACGAAAACAGCTTTCCTTGCGCAGCTACGGCTTCAGCCTGTTTCTAACGCCTTTTCAGAGCAAACGTTTTGCAAGGAACATGGATTTTGAGTGAAATGAGTGCATTCGAGCATATGTGACATGTAACCACTTTCTAAGCATGGATTTTCATATTTTCGAGCTTTCCACACATTTTCATCATATTTGTCATTTTAACTGTAAAAGCACGTCTGAAACGAGTTTTGAACATAGTATTGTGACATGCACGTGATCAGAGAGGGAAAAAACACTTTGTGTGTCACCATGTGCACGAAAACAGCTTTCCTTGCACAGGTATGCCTTCAGCCTGTTTCTAACGCCTTTTCAGAGCAAACGGTTTACAAGGAACATTGATTTTGAGTGAAATGAGTGCATTCGAGCATATGCGACATGTAACCACTTTCTAAGCATGGATTTTCATGTTTTCGAGCTTTCCAGACATTTTCATCATATTTGTCATTTTAACTGTAAAAAGCACGGCTGAAACGAGTTTTGAACATAGTATTGTGATATGCATGTGATCAGAGTGGGAAAAAACACTTTGTTTGTCACCATGTGCACGAAAACAGCTTTCCTTGCGCAGCTACGCCTTCAGCCTGTTTCTAACGCCTTTTCAGAGCAAACGTTTTGCAAGGAACATGGATTTTGAGTGAAATGAGTGCATTCGAGCATATGTGACATGTAACCACTTTCTAAGCATGGATTTTCATGTTTTCGAGCTTTCCACACATTTTCATCATATTTGTCATTTTAACTGTAAAAAGCACGGCTGAAACGAGTTTTGACCATAGTATTGTGACATGCACTTGATCAGAGTGGGAAAACACACTTTGTGTGTCACCATGTGTATGAAAACAGCTTTCCTTGCACAGGTACGCCTTCAGCCTGTTTCTAACGCCTTTTCAGAGCAAACGTTTTACAAGGAACATTGATTTTGAGTGAAATGAGTGCATTCGAGCATATGTGACATGTAACCACTTTCTAAGCATGGATTTTCATGTTTTCGAACTTTCCACACATTTTCGTCATTTTAACTGTAAAAGCACGTCTGAAACGAGTTTTGAACATAGTATTGTGATATGCACGTGATCAGAGTGGGAAAAAACACTTTGTGTGTCACCATGTGCACGAAAACAGCTTTCCTTGCGCAGCTACGCCTTCAGCCTGTTTCTAACGCCTTTTCAGAGCAAACGTTTTACAAGGAACATTGATTTTGAGTGAAATGAGTGCATTCGAGCATATGCGACATGTAACCACTTTCTAAGCATGGATTTTCATGTTTTCGAGCTTTCCAGACATTTTCATCATATCTGTCATTTTAACTGTAAAAAGCACGTCTGAAACGAGTTTTGAACATAGTATTGTGACATGCACGTGATCAGAGTGGGAAAAAACACTTTGTCACCATGTGCACGAAAACAGCTTTCCTTGCGCAGCTACGGCTTCAGCCTGTTTCTAACGCCTTTTCAGAGCAAACGTTTTGCAAGAAACATGGATTTTGAGTGAAATGAGTGCATTCGAGCATATGTGACATGTAACCACTTTCTAAGCATGGATTTTCATATTTTCGAGCTTTCCACACATTTTCATCATATTTGTTATTTTAACTGTAAAAGCACGTCTGAAACGAGTTTTGAACATAGTATTGTGACATGCACGTGATCAGAGTGGGAAAAAACACTTTGTGTGTCACCATGTGCACGAAAACAGCTTTCCTTGCGCAGCTACGCCTTCAGCCTGTTTCTAACGCCTTTTCAGAGCAAACGTTTTACAAGGAACATTGATTTTGAGTGAAATGAGTGCATTCGAGCATATGCGACATGTAACCACTTTCTAAGCATGGATTTTCATGTTTTCGAGCTTTCCACACATTTTCATCATATCTGTCATTTTAACTGTAAAAGCACGTCTGAAACGAGTTTTGAACATAGTATTGTGACATGCACGTGATCAGAGTGGGAAAAAACACTTTGTTTGTCACCATGTGCACGAAAACAGCTTTCCTTGCGCAGCTACGCCTTCAGCCTGTTTCTAACGCCTTTTCAAAGCAAACGTTTTGCAAGGAACATGGATTTTGAGTGAAATGAGTGCATTCGAGCATATGTGACATGTCACAACTTTCTAAACATGGATTTTCATGTTTTCGATCTTTCCACACATTTTCGTCATTTTAACTGTAAAAGCACGTCTGAAACGAGTTTTGAACATAGTATTGTGACATGCACGTGATCAGAGTGGGAAAAAACACTTTGTTTGTCACCATGTGCACGAAAACAGCTTTCCTTGCGCAGCTACGGCTTCAGCCTGTTTCTAACGCCTTTTCAGAGCAAACGTTTTGCAAGGAACATGGATTTTGAGTGAAATGAGTGCATTCGAGCATATGTGACATGTAACCACTTTCTAAGCATGGATTTTCATATTTTCGAGCTTTCCACACATTTTCATCATATTTGTCATTTTAACTGTAAAAGCACGTCTGAAACGAGTTTTGAACATAGTATTGTGACATGCACGTGATCAGAGAGGGAAAAAACACTTTGTGTGTCACCATGTGCACGAAAACAGCTTTCCTTGCACAGGTATGCCTTCAGCCTGTTTCTAACGCCTTTTCAGAGCAAACGGTTTACAAGGAACATTGATTTTGAGTGAAATGAGTGCATTCGAGCATATGCGACATGTA
This sequence comes from Neoarius graeffei, assembly GCF_027579695.1. Taxonomy (NCBI): domain Eukaryota; kingdom Metazoa; phylum Chordata; class Actinopteri; order Siluriformes; family Ariidae; genus Neoarius; species Neoarius graeffei. The sequence continues at coordinate 16,226,493 of NC_083589.1, read as the reverse complement.
ACCACTTTCTAAGCATGGATTTTCATGTTTTCGAGCTTTCCAGACATTTTCATCATATTTGTCATTTTAACTGTAAAAAGCACGGCTGAAACGAGTTTTGAACATAGTATTGTGATATGCATGTGATCAGAGTGGGAAAAAACACTTTGTTTGTCACCATGTGCACGAAAACAGCTTTCCTTGCGCAGCTACGCCTTCAGCCTGTTTCTAACGCCTTTTCAGAGCAAACGTTTTGCAAGGAACATGGATTTTGAGTGAAATGAGTGCATTCGAGCATATGTGACATGTAACCACTTTCTAAGCATGGATTTTCATGTTTTCGAGCTTTCCACACATTTTCATCATATTTGTCATTTTAACTGTAAAAAGCACGGCTGAAACGAGTTTTGACCATAGTATTGTGACATGCACTTGATCAGAGTGGGAAAACACACTTTGTGTGTCACCATGTGTATGAAAACAGCTTTCCTTGCACAGGTACGCCTTCAGCCTGTTTCTAACGCCTTTTCAGAGCAAACGTTTTACAAGGAACATTGATTTTGAGTGAAATGAGTGCATTCGAGCATATGTGACATGTAACCACTTTCTAAGCATGGATTTTCATGTTTTCGAACTTTCCACACATTTTCGTCATTTTAACTGTAAAAGCACGTCTGAAACGAGTTTTGAACATAGTATTGTGATATGCACGTGATCAGAGTGGGAAAAAACACTTTGTGTGTCACCATGTGCACGAAAACAGCTTTCCTTGCGCAGCTACGCCTTCAGCCTGTTTCTAACGCCTTTTCAGAGCAAACGTTTTGCAAGGAACATGGATTTTGAGTGAAATGAGTGCATTCGAGCATATGTGACATGTAACCACTTTCTAAGCATGGATTTTCATGTTTTCGAGCTTTCCACACATTTTCATCATATTTGTCATTTTAACTGTAAAAGCACGTCTGAAACGAGTTTTGAACATAGTATTGTGACATGCACGTGATCAGAGAGGGAAAAAACACTTTGTGTGTCACCATGTGCACGAAAACAGCTTTCCTTGCACAGGTACGCCTTCAGCCTGTTTCTAACGCCTTTTCAGAGCAAACGTTTTACAAGGAACATTGATTTTGAGTGAAATGAGTGCATTCGAGCATATGCGACATGTAACCACTTTCTAAGCATGGATTTTCATGTTTTCGAGCTTTCCAGACATTTTCATCATATCTGTCATTTTAACTGTAAAAAGCACGTCTGAAACGAGTTTTGAACATAGTATTGTGACATGCACGTGATCAGAGTGGGAAAAAACACTTTGTCACCATGTGCACGAAAACAGCTTTCCTTGCGCAGCTACGGCTTCAGCCTGTTTCTAACGCCTTTTCAGAGCAAACGTTTTGCAAGAAACATGGATTTTGAGTGAAATGAGTGCATTCGAGCATATGTGACATGTAACCACTTTCTAAGCATGGATTTTCATATTTTCGAGCTTTCCACACATTTTCATCATATTTGTTATTTTAACTGTAAAAGCACGTCTGAAACGAGTTTTGAACATAGTATTGTGACATGCACGTGATCAGAGTGGGAAAAAACACTTTGTGTGTCACCATGTGCACGAAAACAGCTTTCCTTGCGCAGCTACGCCTTCAGCCTGTTTCTAACGCCTTTTCAGAGCAAACGTTTTACAAGGAACATTGATTTTGAGTGAAATGAGTGCATTCGAGCATATGCGACATGTAACCACTTTCTAAGCATGGATTTTCATGTTTTCGAGCTTTCCACACATTTTCGTCATATTTGTCATTTTAACTGTAAAAGCACGTCTGAAACGAGTTTTGAACATAGTATTGTGACATGCACGTGATCAGAGTGGGAAAAAACACTTTGTGTGTCACCATGTGCACGAAAACAGCTTTCCTTGCGCAGCTACGGCTTCAGCCTGTTCTAACGCCTTTTCAGAGCAAACGTTTTGCAAGGAACATGGATTTTGAGTGAAATGAGTGCATTCGAGCATATGTGACATGTAACCACTTTCTAAGCATGGATTTTCATGTTTTCGAGCTCTCCACACATTTTCGTCATATTTGTCATTTTAACTGTAAAAGCACGTCTGAAACGAGTTTTGAACATAGTATTGTGACATGCACGTGATCAGAGTGGGAAAAAACACTTTGTGTGTCACCATGTGCACGAAAACAGCTTTCCTTGCGCAGCTACGCCTTCAGCCTGTTTCTAACGCCTTTTCAGAGCAAACGTTTTGCAAGGAACATGGATTTTGAGTGAAATGAGTGCATTCGAGCATATGTGACATGTAACCACTTTCTAAGCATGGATTTTCATGTTTTCGAGCTTTCCACACATTTTCGTCATATTTGTCATTTTAACTGTAAAAGCACGTCTGAAACGAGTTTTGAACATAGTATTGTGACATGCACGTGATCAGAGTGGGAAAAAACACTTTGTGTGTCACCATGTGCACGAAAACAGCTTTCCTTGCGCAGCTACGCCTTCAGCCTGTTTCTAACGCCTTTTCAGAGCAAACGTTTTGCAAGGAACATGGATTTTGAGTGAAATGAGTGCATTCGATCATATGTGACATGTAACCACTTTCTAAGCATGGATTTTCATGTTTTCGAGCTTTCCACACATTTTCGTCATATTTGTCATTTTAACTGTAAAAGCACGTCTGAAACGAGTTTTGAACATAGTATTGTGACATGCACGTGATCAGAGTGGGAAAAAACACTTTGTGTGTTACCATGTGCACGAAAACAGCTTTCCTTGTGCAGCTACGCCTTCAGCCTGTTTCTAACGCCTTTTCAGAGCAAACGTTTTGCAAGGAACATGGATTTTGAGTGAAATGAGTGCATTCGAGCATATGTGACATGTAACCACTTTCTAAGCATGGATTTTCATGTTTTCGAGCTTTCCACACATTTTCGTCATATTTGTCATTTTAACTGTAAAAGCACGTCTGAAACGAGTTTTGAACATAGTATTGTGACATGCACGTGATCAGAGTGGGAAAAAACACTTTGTGTGTCACCATGTGCACGAAAACAGCTTTCCTTGCGCAGCTACGCCTTCAGCCTGTTTCTAACGCCTTTTCAGAGCAAACGTTTTGCAAGGAACATGGATTTTGAGTGAAATGAGTGCATTCGAGCATATGTGACATGTAACCACTTTCTAAGCATGGATTTTCATGTTTTCGAGCTTTCCACACATTTTCGTCATATTTGTCATTTTAACTGTAAAAGCACGGCTGAAACGAGTTTTGAACATAGTATTGTGACATGCACGTAATCAGAGTGGGAAAAAACACTTTGTCACCATGTGCACGAAAACAGCTTTCCTTGCGCAGCTACGCCTTCAGCCTGTTTCTAACGCCTTTTCAGAGCAAACGTTTTACAAGGAACATTGATTTTGAGTGAAATGAGTGCATTCGAGCATATGCGACATGTAACCACTTTCTAAGCATGGATTTTCATGTTTTCGAGCTTTCCACACATTTTCGTCATATTTGTCATTTTAACTGTAAAAGCACGTCTGAAACGAGTTTTGAACATAGTATTGTGACATGCACGTGATCAGAGTGGGAAAAAACACTTTGTGTGTCACCATGTGCACGAAAACAGCTTTCCTTGCGCAGCTACGCCTTCAGCCTGTTTCTAACGCCTTTTCAGAGCAAACGTTTTGCAAGGAACATGGATTTTGAGTGAAATGAGTGCATTCGAGCATATGTGACATGTAACCACTTTCTAAGCATGGATTTTCATGTTTTCGAGCTCTCCACACATTTTCGTCATATTTGTCATTTTAACTGTAAAAGCACGTCTGAAACGAGTTTTGAACATAGTATTGTGACATGCACGTGATCAGAGTGGGAAAAAACACTTTGTGTGTCACCATGTGCACGAAAACAGCTTTCCTTGCGCAGCTACGCCTTCAGCCTGTTTCTAACGCCTTTTCAGAGCAAACGTTTTGCAAGGAACATGGATTTTGAGTGAAATGAGTGCATTCGAGCATATGTGACATGTAACCACTTTCTAAGCATGGATTTTCATGTTTTCGAGCTTTCCACACATTTTCGTCATATTTGTCATTTTAACTGTAAAAGCACGTCTGAAACGAGTTTTGAACATAGTATTGTGACATGCACGTGATCAGAGTGGGAAAAAACACTTTGTCACCATGTGCACGAAAACAGCTTTCCTTGCGCAGCTACGGCTTCAGCCTGTTTCTAACGCCTTTTCAGAGCAAACGTTTTGCAAGAAACATGGATTTTGAGTGAAATGAGTGCATTCGAGCATATGTGACATGTAACCACTTTCTAAGCATGGATTTTCATATTTTCGAGCTTTCCACACATTTTCATCATATTTGTCATTTTAACTGTAAAAGCACGTCTGAAACGAGTTTTGAACATAGTATTGTGACATGCACGTGATCAGAGTGGGAAAAAACACTTTGTGTGTCACCATGTGCACGAAAACAGCTTTCCTTGCGCAGCTACGCCTTCAGCCTGTTTCTAACGCCTTTTCAGAGCAAACGTTTTACAAGGAACATTGATTTTGAGTGAAATGAGTGCATTCGAGCATATGCGACATGTAACCACTTTCTAAGCATGGATTTTCATGTTTTCGAGCTTTCCACACATTTTCGTCATATTTGTCATTTTAACTGTAAAAGCACGTCTGAAACGAGTTTTGAACATAGTATTGTGACATGCACGTGATCAGAGTGGGAAAAAACACTTTGTGTGTCACCATGTGCACGAAAACAGCTTTCCTTGCGCAGCTACGCCTTCAGCCTGTTTCTAACGCCTTTTCAGAGCAAACGTTTTGCAAGGAACATGGATTTTGAGTGAAATGAGTGCATTCGAGCATATGTGACATGTAACCACTTTCTAAGCATGGATTTTCATGTTTTCGAGCTCTCCACACATTTTCGTCATATTTGTCATTTTAACTGTAAAAGCACGTCTGAAACGAGTTTTGAACATAGTATTGTGACATGCACGTGATCAGAGTGGGAAAAAACACTTTGTGTGTCACCATGTGCACGAAAACAGCTTTCCTTGCGCAGCTACGCCTTCAGCCTGTTTCTAACGCCTTTTCAGAGCAAACGTTTTGCAAGGAACATGGATTTTGAGTGAAATGAGTGCATTCGAGCATATGTGACATGTAACCACTTTCTAAGCATGGATTTTCATGTTTTCGAGCTTTCCACACATTTTCGTCATATTTGTCATTTTAACTGTAAAAGCACGTCTGAAACGAGTTTTGAACATAGTATTGTGACATGCACGTGATCAGAGTGGGAAAAAACACTTTGTGTGTCACCATGTGCACGAAAACAGCTTTCCTTGCGCAGCTACGCCTTCAGCCTGTTTCTAACGCCTTTTCAGAGCAAACGTTTTGCAAGGAACATGGATTTTGAGTGAAATGAGTGCATTCGATCATATGTGACATGTAACCACTTTCTAAGCATGGATTTTCATGTTTTCGAGCTTTCCACACATTTTCGTCATATTTGTCATTTTAACTGTAAAAGCACGTCTGAAACGAGTTTTGAACATAGTATTGTGACATGCACGTGATCAGAGTGGGAAAAAACACTTTGTGTGTTACCATGTGCACGAAAACAGCTTTCCTTGCGCAGCTACGCCTTCAGCCTGTTTCTAACGCCTTTTCAGAGCAAACGTTTTGCAAGGAACATGGATTTTGAGTGAAATGAGTGCATTCGAGCATATGTGACATGTAACCACTTTCTAAGCATGGATTTTCATGTTTTCGAGCTTTCCACACATGTTCGTCATATTTGTCATTTTAACTGTAAAAGCACGTCTGAAACGAGTTTTGAACATAGTATTGTGACATGCACGTGATCAGAGTGGGAAAAAACACTTTGTGTGTCACCATGTGCACGAAAACAGCTTTCCTTGCGCAGCTACGCCTTCAGCCTGTTTCTAACGCCTTTTCAGAGCAAACGTTTTGCAAGGAACATGGATTTTGAGTGAAATGAGTGCATTCGAGCATATGTGACATGTAACCACTTTCTAAGCATGGATTTTCATGTTTTCGAGCTTTCCACACATTTTCGTCATATTTGTCATTTTAACTGTAAAAGCACGGCTGAAACGAGTTTTGAACATAGTATTGTGACATGCACGTAATCAGAGTGGGAAAAAACACTTTGTCACCATGTGCACGAAAACAGCTTTCCTTGCGCAGCTACGCCTTCAGCCTGTTTCTAACGCCTTTTCAGAGCAAACGTTTTACAAGGAACATTGATTTTGAGTGAAATGAGTGCATTCGAGCATATGCGACATGTAACCACTTTCTAAGCATGGATTTTCATGTTTTCGAGCTTTCCACACATTTTCGTCATATTTGTCATTTTAACTGTAAAAGCACGTCTGAAACGAGTTTTGAACATAGTATTGTGACATGCACGTGATCAGAGTGGGAAAAAACACTTTGTGTGTCACCATGTGCACGAAAACAGCTTTCCTTGCGCAGCTACGCCTTCAGCCTGTTTCTAACGCCTTTTCAGAGCAAACGTTTTACAAGGAACATTGATTTTGAGTGAAATGAGTGCATTCGAGCATATGTGACATGTAACCACTTTCTAAGCATGGATTTTCATGTTTTCGAGCTCTCCACACATTTTCGTCATATTTGTCATTTTAACTGTAAAAGCACGTCTGAAACGAGTTTTGAACATAGTATTGTGACATGCACGTGATCAGAGTGGGAAAAAACACTTTGTGTGTCACCATGTGCACGAAAACAGCTTTCCTTGCGCAGCTACGCCTTCAGCCTGTTTCTAACGCCTTTTCAGAGCAAACGTTTTGCAAGGAACATGGATTTTGAGTGAAATGAGTGCATTCGAGCATATGTGACATGTAACCACTTTCTAAGCATGGATTTTCATGTTTTCGAGCTTTCCACACATTTTCGTCATATTTGTCATTTTAACTGTAAAAGCACGTCTGAAACGAGTTTTGAACATAGTATTGTGACATGCACGTGATCAGAGTGGGAAAAAACACTTTGTGTGTCACCATGTGCACGAAAACAGCTTTCCTTGCGCAGCTACGCCTTCAGCCTGTTTCTAACGCCTTTTCAGAGCAAACGTTTTGCAAGGAACATGGATTTTGAGTGAAATGAGTGCATTCGATCATATGTGACATGTAACCACTTTCTAAGCATGGATTTTCATGTTTTCGAGCTTTCCACACATTTTCGTCATATTTGTCATTTTAACTGTAAAAGCACGTCTGAAACGAGTTTTGAACATAGTATTGTGACATGCACGTGATCAGAGTGGGAAAAAACACTTTGTGTGTTACCATGTGCACGAAAACAGCTTTCCTTGCGCAGCTACGCCTTCAGCCTGTTTCTAACGCCTTTTCAGAGCAAACGTTTTGCAAGGAACATGGATTTTGAGTGAAATGAGTGCATTCGAGCATATGTGACATGTAACCACTTTCTAAGCATGGATTTTCATGTTTTCGAGCTTTCCACACATTTTCGTCATATTTGTCATTTTAACTGTAAAAGCACGTCTGAAACGAGTTTTGAACATAGTATTGTGACATGCACGTGATCAGAGTGGGAAAAAACACTTTGTGTGTCACCATGTGCACGAAAACAGCTTTCCTTGCGCAGCTACGCCTTCAGCCTGTTTCTAACGCCTTTTCAGAGCAAACGTTTTGCAAGGAACATGGATTTTGAGTGAAATGAGTGCATTCGAGCATATGTGACATGTAACCACTTTCTAAGCATGGATTTTCATGTTTTCGAGCTTTCCACACATTTTCGTCATATTTGTCATTTTAACTGTAAAAGCACGGCTGAAACGAGTTTTGAACATAGTATTGTGACATGCACGTAATCAGAGTGGGAAAAAACACTTTGTCACCATGTGCACGAAAACAGCTTTCCTTGCGCAGCTACGCCTTCAGCCTGTTTCTAACGCCTTTTCAGAGCAAACGTTTTGCAAGGAACATGGATTTTGAGTGAAATGAGTGCATTCGAGCATATGTGACATGTAACCACTTTCTAAGCATGGATTTTCATGTTTTCGAGCTTTCCACACATTTTCATCATATTTGTCATTTTAACTGTAAAAGCACGTCTGAAACGAGTTTTGAACATAGTATTGTGACATGCACGTGATCAGAGAGGGAAAAAACACTTTGTGTGTCACCATGTGCACGAAAACAGCTTTCCTTGCACAGGTATGCCTTCAGCCTGTTTCTAACGCCTTTTCAGAGCAAACGTTTTACAAGGAACATTGATTTTGAGTGAAATGAGTGCATTCGAGCATATGCGACATGTAACCACTTTCTAAGCATGGATTTTCATGTTTTCGAGCTTTCCAGACATTTTCATCATATCTGTCATTTTAACTGTAAAAAGCACGGCTGAAACGAGTTTTGAACATAGTATTGTGACATGCACGTGATCAGAGTGGGAAAAAACACTTTGTCACCATGTGCACGAAAACAGCTTTCCTTGCGCAGCTACGGCTTCAGCCTGTTTCTAACGCCTTTTCAGAGCAAACGTTTTGCAAGGAACATGGATTTTGAGTGAAATGAGTGCATTCGAGCATATGTGACATGTAACCACTTTCTAAGCATGGATTTTCATATTTTCGAGCTTTCCACACATTTTCATCATATTTGTCATTTTAACTGTAAAAGCACGTCTGAAACGAGTTTTGAACATAGTATTGTGACATGCACGTGATCAGAGTGGGAAAAAACACTTTGTGTGTCACCATGTGCACGAAAACAGCTTTCCTTGCGCAGCTACGCCTTCAGCCTGTTTCTAACGCCTTTTCAGAGCAAACGTTTTACAAGGAACATTGATTTTGAGTGAAATGAGTGCATTCGAGCATATGCGACATGTAACCACTTTCTAAGCATGGATTTTCATGTTTTCGAGCTTTCCAGACATTTTCATCATATTTGTCATTTTAACTGTAAAAAGCACGGCTGAAACGAGTTTTGAACATAGTATTGTGATATGCACGTGATCAGAGTGGGAAAAAACACTTTGTTTGTCACCATGTGCACGAAAACAGCTTTCCTTGCGCAGCTACGCCTTCAGCCTGTTTCTAACGCCTTTCCAGAGCAAAAGTTTTACAAGGAACATTGATTTTGAGTGAAATGAGTGCATTCGAGCATATGCGACATGTAACCACTTTCTAAGCATGGATTTTCATGTTTTCGAGCTTTCCACACATTTTCATCATATTTGTCATTTTAACTGTAAAAAGCACGGCTGAAACGAGTTTTGAACATAGTATTGTGACATGCACGTGATCAGAGTGGGAAAAAACACTTTGTGTGTCACCATGTGCACGAAAACAGCTTTCCTTGCGCAGCTACGCCTTCAGCCTGTTTCTAACGCCTTTTCAGAGCAAACGTTTTGCAAGGAACATGGATTTTGAGTGAAATGAGTGCATTCGAGCATATGTGACATGTAACCACTTTCTAAGCATGGATTTTCATGTTTTCGAGCTTTCCACACATTTTCGTCATTTTAACTGTAAAAGCACGGCTGAAACGAGTTTTGAACATAGTATTGTGACATGCACGTGATCAGAGTGGGAAAAAACACTTTGTGTGTCACCATGTGCACGAAAACAGCTTTCCTTGCGCAGCTACGCCTTCAGCCTGTTTCTAACGCCTTTCCAGAGCAAACGTTTTACAAGGAACATTGATTTTGAGTGAAATGAGTGCATTCGAGCATATGCGACATGTAACCACTTTCTAAGCATGGATTTTCATGTTTTCGAGCTTTCCACACATTTTCATCATATTTGTCATTTTAACTGTAAAAAGCACGGCTGAAACGAGTTTTGAACATAGTATTGTGATATGCACGTGATCAGAGTGGGAAAAAACACTGTTTGTCACCATGTGCACGAAAACAGCTTTCCTTGCGCAGCTACGCCTTCACCCTGCACTGTAAAAAAAATATTTGCTCAGTTTACTTGAAAAAGCAAGGCAACCCATATCAAGGGTTTTTTGGAGTAAACTCAACTAAGAAATCAAGACATGTATTTAAGGGTTTTTCCAAGTATGCCCAACAAGACGACAGAACTTGTTCAATCAATTAAATTAAAATATCTTTTTTACTTGTTTTTCCAAGTATGCCCAACAAGAGGACAAAACTTGTTTAATCAATTAAATCAAAATATCTTCTTACTTGAAAAATCATTTTTACTAGCTATTTTTGTGACTTAAAAACTAAAGTTATGTTAAATGATTGTCACAACTTAGATTAAAAAGTAGGGGGAAAAAAGTCAAATAGACAATTCATGTGCACAACCATTTCCTTTATTTTAAACACATACTAACAGTATGCAAAAAACATGCACTGGGGGTTTCAAACCAGGTAAAGTGGAAAGGCATCTGGGACATTCTTCCAAATGACTCTTCTTACTAAATTTGATCAAAACAGTTTCAACACATTTCACTGAATACGCTTAAAAAATACGCTTAAAAACACCCATCACAGAGAGAGAGAGACTTTCTGTATAACCTCAAAAGTGTATCTCAGGTTTTTGAATTGATCAAAATAGTCTCAAAACACACATTTTAGCACATACAGGACTTGTAAACATAACCAGTTACTGTATACACAGTGGTGTGACCTGTAGTATTTAGTAAATAAACCTTAAGCCCTTAAACAATTAAGAAGTAAAAATCCGTATAAAACAATCAATTAACTGTTCAACAAACTTTTCCGCCTCTTGCCCTCACCTGACTTGCAGCTCCGAGAGAGAGAAATGGACTTGCCACATTAGCGCAGACATTTCTGCATTTTACCTCGGAGTGATTGAGCTCGTGCAGAGCAGCAGTGTGCTCCCATGTTAAGGAAAACTTTCTGTAAAACCTCAAAAGTGTATCTCAGGTTTTTGGGGTATTCCATGTTGATGCAATACAGCAGGCCAAACAAGTATGCGACTGCTGAAGGAAGGTCCTTTATGCCCTGAACGATGACACTCTCTTCCAAAATCACGCCAATGTTGATGACCGTAGGTAGGGACGTAACGGATGCTACATCATCCTCAAAGACTGTCAGTATGGCAATTTTTACACCTTTGGTGTAATCCTCCTCTTCATCTGTGTCCTGAGAGTGTGCAAAGACAGAAGACATTACTGAATATGTGAATGAAATTCACTGCTCCAATAAATAAAGGGAACACCAAAACCATGCAATGCAACTCCAAGTCAATCATACTTCTGTGATACCAGCCAGTCCAGTTAGTAATGAAGCAACGCTCATTATGAATCCATTTTGAGCAAATTTAACAAGCAATGGGTAGAAAGTAGAGGTAATAACCAAAATACACCCCACACAGGCCATTTCTCTTCTTTCATCCTTTCTGGCTGATTTTTTTTGGTCACATGTGCATTTTGACAGTTTCACACCCTTGTAGGTACCACGTGACAATCTCCTTCACCCACTGAATTTGCTTAGGTAGTGCTCTTCATCCAAGATGACACAATGTGTGCTGCGGCAAGAAGGTTTGCTGTGTCCCCCAGCACAGTGTCCAGAGCGTGGAGGAGATGCCAGGAGACATGCCAGTACACCAGGGGACGTGGAGGAGGCCATAGGACAGTTTACAACCCAGCAGCGGAATTGCTTTCTCCTTCCTTGTACCAGGTGGCACGGAAAGAGCACTGCCAGAGCCCTGCAAAATGAGCTTTGCAGGCCACTAATGTGCATGTTGATGCTCAAATGGTCAGAACCAGACTTCATGAGGAGGGTATGAGGGCCTGGTACGTGAGGCCTATGCTCACAGAGCGGCACCGTATGGAGCGATTTGCATAAACGAGAGAACATCAAAATCTACATATTCTTGCATTGGCACCCTGTGCTCTTCACAAATGATGTTGCAGGCAGCATACCATTCTCCATGGCATCTCCTGACGTTGTCATGTCTGTCACATGTGTTCAGTGTGAACTGCTCTCATCTGTGAAGAGCACAGGGCACCAATGGTGAATGTGCCAATCTTGATGTTCTATGGTATATGCAAATCAATCCCTACGGTGCCACTCTGTAAGCATAGGAACCACGTTTGGACACCAGACCCTCATACCCTCCTCATGAAGTCTGTTTCTGACCATTTGAGCATCAACATGCACATCAGTGGCCTGCAAAGCTCTTTTTGCAGGGCTCTGGCAGTGGTTTTTCTGTGCCACCTTGCACAAAGAAGGCGATAGCGATCCTGCTGCTGGGTTGTAAACTGTCCTATGGCCTCCTCCACGTCCCCTGATGTACTGGCATGTCTCCTGGCATCTCCTCCAAGCTCTGGACACTGTGCTGGGGGACAAAGCAAACCTTCTTGCCACAGTGCACATTGCCCAACATTATCACATGTTGAGAGTATCAGAGAATAAATTGATTCTTACCAGACATGTCTTGAAAAGATTTGATGCATCCTCCTTGAGGTAAATGGGCAATCCTTCCAAGGCCACTCTCCTCCTATGTTCTGCTATCGCCGTCACCTGGGCACACAGAGATACAGAATTTATTTAGTGGCATGTCAGTGAATATTGTTATTCATTTAGGCCATGTCAGTAAACTGTGTTTAGTAGTAAGCAACTGGACTTCTGTTTGGAGCTTTAAAGTTGTTTCATTCATCCGAAAGGGTTCTTCAGTACTGGCTAGAAGTGAAGATACCATTCGGATGTGAAGTGAAGCATCTTCCAGACCCAAAATGAAGTCCAGTTGTTTACAACTATGCTCTTTTGAACACTTAGTGACATTAGCTGGTACTCCCCACTGAAGACCACCTGGCAGGGTATTAAAGCCAACTACATGAAGTATCCACTATCAAATTGGATGTTTTAAGAAATCCAGCATCAAAATATGATGGCTGTATTGGGTGTGAGGCAGCAATTCTAATTCTGTACACAACATAAATCTGTGGAATGCATTTAGTCTTACATTCAAAGCTTCTATATGAAATTCCAGAAAATGTAATTGGATGAACTTTACAGCAAACAGTCAAAAGAGAGCCCCTGTGATTGGTCCTCTCGACAACAACGAACTACTTCCTTGTTCTAAACCATCACCCCTCACATTTCTGCAGATTTGTTAGTATATCTTTTCATGGGACAACATTAAGCTGGGATAGGCTCCAGCTTGCCTGTGACCCTGTAGATTCTACAGGGTCACAGGCAAGCTGGAGCCTATCCCAGCTGACCTCATCTCATTATCTCTAGCCGCTTTATCCTTCTACAGTGTAGAAGGATAAAGCGGCTAGAGATAATGAGATGAGATGAGGTCACACATGCACTAAAAGCTTACACATGGACTACTTTTCCTTGCACATGCAAAGCTTGCGCATACACCACATTTGCTTGCACATGCTAATGAATATCTTGCACATAAACCAATTTTTTCATGAGCATGTCTATCAAAAGCTCACACAAAAACTACATTTACATCACACAGACCACTTTTGTCTTGCACATCCACGTCAAAAGCTCACACACATTACTTTTATTTTGCACACACACCACTTCTGTCTCGCACATGCACTTTAAAAGCTCACACACAGTTTTACTTCTCACATACACCACTTGACTTGCACACCCACGTCAATAGCTCACACATACCACTTTTACTTCCCACATCATTCAAAAACCACACACATACCACTTTTTTCTTACACATAGTGCACCACCATTCAAAATTATGATGTGATATGCGTTTGTAAATGTTGTATGTGCAAGGGAAAGTGGTGTGTGTGTGCGAGCTAATATTTAAATGAGGACCGAGCAGAGTCTTGGCTCTAGAGCAGGGGTGGCCAACCAGTTGGAGACCAAGAGCCACATTTTTTACTGTATTACCGCAAAGAGCCACATCATACACATGGGCACACGAACATCACCCATCTCTTCCTCTCTCTCTCACTCTCTCACACACACACACCTCTGCTCAGCCAGATTAATAGTAAATGTCACACACCAACATATTTACTCCTACAGTACTAAGACCACAGGCTGAGGCCAGTCATTTTTAAACAATGAACATTGTGTGCACTTACTATGCATGCTGCTTAGTGGGACTCCTGGCATTACCAAAAACACTGCAAAAAATGATTTCTTGTTGAGAGAAAATATCTTTAATATGGGTGAATTTATCTATTATTTCTTATTAGAAGTTTACTAGAACTCAAATATAAGATTATTTAGCTTACTTTGAGACACTTTTACTAATTTCAAGCCTTAAATTTTCTTATTCTATTGGCAGACAATTTTGCTTCTTTCTAGAATTGAATGCTTAAAATGAGCAAAATTATCTGCCAATAGAATAAGAAAATTTAAGGCTTGAAATTAGTAAAAGTGTCTCAAAGTAAGCTAAATAACCTTACATTTGAGTTCTAGTAAACTTCTAACAAGAAATAATAGATAAATTCACCCATATTAAAGATATTTTCTCTCAACAAGAAATCATTTTTTGCAGTGAAAAAGCCACACCATACACATGACCGCACATGAACATCGCCCCCCCCCCCGCTCTCTCTCTCTCACAGGCACACACGCACCTCTGCTCAGCCAGATTAATAGTAAATGTCACACGCCAACATGAGAGAAATTTACTCCTTCAGTCAGTACTAATACCACAGGCCAGTCATTTACAGCAATCAATATTGTGTGCACTTACTATGCATGTTGCTTAGTGGGACTTCTGACATTCCTTGCCTTGAACAATCCTCTTCAAATCTGGCTTGTATTCCGTCGTTGCCACTCGAAGCAGTTCTTTCACATGGGTTTCAGTCAGAACAGAACGATGCTTTGACTTCACGTGTTTCATGGTAGAGAACACAGACTCGCAGACGTATGTTGACCCAAACATTGACAGTATCTTAAGCGCAGCCCGTTTCACATTCGGGTATTTTTCCAATGGCACACTTTTCCAAAACTCAATGGTGCCTTCCCTCAAAACAGGTTTCAGTTGGTCTTCCTCACGAAGATCGATCATCTCCAACTCAGCCGCAGCCTCATCTGTGACAAGTGGGGCTTTCAAACAGTCCATCTCCGCATTGAATGGGTCGACGAGGAACGTAACCTGTGGCCTTTTCAGTTGTATATCACGGAACCGGGTTACAAAGCTTTCGTGCAGGTTTTCAATTAGTGTTGCATATCTGGCTCCTTGCTTATTCAGGGAGGCGGGAAGCTTTGAAATGAGCTAATGACAACTGACATATAAGGCAGAATGGCTTGCCATTACGTTCAACAAAAAAGTATAAACTCTCCCACTCTGTTAAAAATGTCCTATGTTCGTCTTCATATTTTCGTTTTGCTGTGCATTTTTTCATTGCCATTTGGAGAGGCTACTTGACACAAGACACACCTTGCCCAAAAACTTAGCGATTATCTCACGCACATGCGCATTTGACATGACCTGAAAATACCGTAATATACCGAAGCAAAGCGAAGATGCATTTGACGAAAATACCATACTGAACTCAAGCAAAGCGCACACGCACAAAAAAAAAAAACAACACAAACTTCGATGTGAACGTAAGAGCCGCATGACACCGGGCAAAGAGCCGCATGCGGCTCGCGAGCGGCCAACCCGCGGCCACCCCTGCTCTATAGGGTTCAGATCAGGTGACATACTTGGCCATGGAATCACTCTCACCCTGTTCCTCTTCAGAAAGTCAGCAGTGGCCTTAGATGTGTGTTTTGGGTCATTGTCATGTTGAAAAATGGCACGACGACCAACGGCCCGAAGTGATGGAAGCATCTTAGCTTTCAGTATAGAGCAGTACATTTGAGAATTCATGATGCCATCAATGAAATGCAGTTCTCCAACACCCGCAGCACTCATGCAACCCCACATAAGAACACTACCCCCTCCATGTTTCACTGTGGGCACCATGCATTTTTCCTTGTACTCTTCACCCTTGCGACGCTAGACTGTTTTGAAGCCATCAGTTCCAAAAAGATTGATTTTGGTCTCATCACTCCAGAGTATAGAGTCCCAGTAGCCTTCATCCTTTTCAGCATGTGCCCTGGCGAACTCTAGACGGGCTTTTTTGTGACTGGGCTTTAGGAGAGGCTTCCTTCGGGGACGACACCCATGCATGCCATTCCGCTGCACTGTATGGCATATTGTGTCACGTGACACATTCACTCCAATTTCAGTCTCTACTTCCTTAGATACCTGTTGTGCACTTGCATGCCGATTTTCCTCAACTTTTCTCATTACAAGCCGCTCCTGCCTGGGTGTTAATTTTCTTGGCCGGCCTGTACGTCTCTGTACTTTGGCTGCAGTTCCATCTGTCTTGAATTTTTGAATCACTTTTGCAACCATGTTCTTACTGATAAGGCTTTACTGATCTTCTTGTAGCCCTCACCTCTCTTGTGTAAAGCAATAATCCACTTTCTCAGATCCAGAGACATTTCCTGGCCATGAGGTGCCATTGCTGACAGCAGGAAATGGGAAAGGGTGGTTTGCTTTAGGTAACAGCCTTTTGTAGCCAACTGCCTAATTAACACCTGTGTAATGACTAATTAGACTCACCTGTGGTTAATTGTTTGTTCAGGTCCACATTGGTAGCCTAAAAAGTTGCTTTACTCAGAGCCCTTTAGTGGGGTGTACTCATTTCTGCACCACACAAATTTCACAAAAACTGAAATAAAAATAATTTAAGTTATATTATTAGCCTTTGTTTTGAGTTCAAAAGCTCAACAGAACCTGTGTTTAACTTAGTCTGGGAACATTTTGGAAATATATCTTTGTGTTCCTTGTCATACTGTGTGAAATGTTACTTTTCAAAGAGGGTGTACTCATTATTGCATTGCACTGTGTATATATATATATATATATATATATATATATATATATATATATACACACAAAATGGAATCATTTGCTGACAGCTCAGTCCCCCCCAGTTCAAAAATCCTATCTGCGCCCCTGGTTGAGCACATATATTTCTATGATTCTGGATCTAAAATAGCAATGTTATAAGGTCGGCTATAACATAAGCCTCGCGCAATTCATCCTACACGATGTTCGTCATTTTTAGAGGAGGCTGAGCCTCCCTCGTTGTCTTAGAGCAATCGCCTGTGATATATATATATCAGCTGGATAGTACAGTGGTAATGCTCACTGACTACGATGCAGGAGATCGGGGTTCGAATCCCGGTCGGGGCAAAACATCATCCAGTAAGGGTTCTTAGGCAAAACCCCTCATGATATATCAGCCTACCTCAGGAATGAGTGAAAACATAACTGATAGAGTCATACTGGCTCAGACGTCGCCTGGGTCAACAAGGTCTGCGTCAGTTGCTAGGGAACCAGGGCAAACTGATGAGAAATGGGCTACTGGAACAAGACATCGATGGACGAGGACAGAAAATACGGATTTGCTGGAATGCTACTATACAAGCAATCACAGAGAGAGGGATGCAGAGAATGCACATGCAGAGATTGTGGGACCATTGGATACTTCGAAACCCACAATCAAGGCTAACAAAGAAACAGCTATTAGCCCAGTGTTCCAACATCCATAATCGAAATCTGCTATCACAACTAGAGATTAATGAAATACAACAACGATGCTACGGCAAGGGGGAGCCAGGAAGACAGGTCAGCGGGGAGATGTCATCATCCCCACAACCAGAGATTGGGTACCAAGCCCCAACAGCTAACAGCCTCAACACAAGAGCTGCTGACCTGAGAAGGAAGATCGTGACCCAACTGGAAACCTGGAGCCCCCGACGAATACCGAAGCTGAGTTGCCAAGTACCTTCAGAAGATCTACTAGTAGATGTGAATGCTGCTCTGAAGACAATCTCCACAAGAACCATCACTGAGACCAACAAGCTGATACACAGTACAGCAACAGTAATCATGGAGATGCTTGGACACAAGGTGGGCTCGGGACATAACAAACAGTATCCACCATGGAAGAGACGATTAGAGGCCAAGATAAAGGCAGCAAGGAGAGAAGTTAGCCAGCTAGCTGAACTACAGAAAGGGAACATGGTGAATAAAGGGGCTCCCAGGAAGTACAACTCACTCTCCATACCAGAGGCACTCGAAACTGCCAAACAGCGACTAACAGCTCTGGCCACCCGGTTGAGGAGATACACCAAGGAAGGAGAGGCTAGGAGAATAAACAAGCTGTTCTCCACTGAACCAGCCAAGGTGTACTCTCAGTGGCAGGGGAACAACAACCGGTCAGACCCACCAAGAGCTGAGGTGGAAAAATACTGGAAAGACATATGGGAAAGAAAGGCATCACACAACACCGATGCCCAATGGTTAGTGGACCTAAGAGCTGACCACAGCAACCTCCCAGAACAAGAACCAGTAACCATCTCAATGGCAGACGTCCAAGAAAGAGTGTCAAAGATGAAGAGCTGGACAGCACCAGGCCCCGATATGATCCATACGTATTGGCTGAAGAAGCTAACTGCACTCCATGAACGCCTAGCAGCACAGATGAACCAGCTGCTGAGGGATGGAACCCACCCAGAATGGCTAACCCAAGGCAGGACAGTCCTAATCATGAAGGACCCCCAGAAGGGACCCATCCCATCCAACTACCGGCCAATTACCTGTCTCTGCACAACATGGAAGGCCCTGTCAGGCATCATTGCGGCAAAAATGAGTAAGCATGTGGCTCAATACATGAGCGAGGCACAGAAAGGAATTGGCAGTAACACCAGAGGAGCCAAGCACCAGCTACTGGCCGATAGAACAGTCGCCCGAGACTGTAAGAAGAGACAGACCAACCTGTGCACTGCCTGGATTGACTACAAGAAAGCCTATGACTCAATGCCACACACATGGATACTGGAATGTCTGGAACTGTATAAGATCAACAGGAACCTAAGGACCTTCATACAGAACTCAATGGAAATGTGGAAGACAACCCTAGAGGCCAACTCAAAACCCATTGCCCAAGTCAACATCAAGTGCGGCATATACCAAGGAGATGCGCTATCACCACTGCTGTTCTGCATAGGCCTGAACCCCCTCAGTCAGATCATCACGAAGAGCGGCTATGGGTACCGATTCCGTAGTGGGGCAACAATCAGCCACCTGCTCTACATGGATGACATCAAGCTGTATGCCAGGAATGAGCGAGAAATAGACTCGCTGATCCACACCACCCGGATCTACAGCGATGACATAGGGATGTCATTCGGATTGGACAAGTGTGGCCGGATGGTCTCAAAGAGAGGCAAGATGATCCGGACTGAAGGGATTGACCTACCAGAGGGCAACATAGGTGATATCCAAGACAGCTACAAGTACCTTGGCATCCCACAGGCTAATGGAAACCATGAAGAGGCCACAAGGAAGTCAACCACAGCCAAATACCTCCAGAGAGTAAGGCAGGTCCTGAAAAGTCAGCTGAATGGTAAAAACAAGGTCTGAGCCATCAACATGTACGCACTACCAATCATCAGATACCCCGCTGGTATCATAAACTGGCCAAAGGAGGAGATAGAAGCCACAGATATCAAGACTAGAAAGCTCCTCACCATGCATGGAGGGTTCCACCCCAAGTCCAGCACCCTGAGACTATACACTAAGTGGAAAGAGGGAGGCCGAGGGCTAGTGAGCATCAAGACCACGGTCCAGGATGAAACATCAAAAATCCGAGAATACATCAGAAAGATGGCCCCAAAGGATGAACTGCTAAGTGAATGTCTCAGGCAGCAGAGAGTGAGAGTGCAGAGGAGGAGGAGGAACAGACAACCTGGAGAGACAAACCCCTACATGGCATGTACCACCGTCAGATAGAGGAAGTGGCTGATATCAAGAAATCCTACCAGTGGCTGGATAATGCAGGACTGACAGACAGCACAGAGGCACTAATCATGGCAGCACAAGAACAGGCCATAAGCACAAGAGCCATAGAGGCCAGGATCTACCAGAGTAGATCAGACCCAAGATGCAGACTGTGCAAAGAAGCCCCTGAAACAGTCCAGCACATAGTAGCAGGGTGTAAGATGCTAGCTGGATCAGCGTACATGGAGAGGCACAACCAAGTGGCTGGGATAGTATACAGGAACATCTGCAACCAGTATGGAATAGAAATACCCAAGTCCCAATGGGCCATACCACAGAAGGTGGCTGAGAACAACAGGGCCAAGATTCTGTGGGACTTCAGCTTCCAGACTGACAAACAGATCCTGGCTAACCAACCGGACATAGTGGTGGTGGACAAAGAGCAGAAGAGGGTGGTGGTGATAGATGTGGCGATCCCAGCTGACGCCAACATCAGGAAGAAGGAACATGAGAAACTTGAGAAGTATCAAGGGTTGAAAGAGCAGCTGGAACGGATGTGGAAGGTCAAGGGTTGCGTGGTCCCCGTGGTAGTGGGGGCACTTGGGGCAGTAACCCCCAAACTGGGAGAGTGGCTCCAGCAAATCCCAGGAACAACATCTGAAGCCTCAGTCCAGAAGAGCGCAGTCCTAGGAACATCGAAGATACTGCGCAGAACCCTCAAACTCCCAGGCCTCTGGTAGAGGACCCGAGCTTGAGGATGACATGGATACCCCCCCCCCCCCCCCCCCCGCCACCGGGGGTGAGAAGGAGATTTTATATATATATATATATATATATATATATATATATATATATATATAAAGAGAGAGAGAGTTGATGAAATTACCACTGAAACACTTGACTGTTTGCCATGAACAGCTGTGGAATTTAGATGCAGGGAACCTTTCCAAAACATGAACGGGATTAGGAGTTACTGTGATATATGTAGATATAACACTGCTTAATTTTAGTAATCATTTGGGGTGTGATTTTAGTCAGGGAAGGCTAATCCCCTTTGGGGTCAGTTGAAATAAAGCGCAAGCAACATTTTCAAAACAAAGGGCTGTTCATTCTTGGGTATAGAATTTACTCTGAAACTGCAAGATATTTTATAAAACTGCAGAATATTCAAATAAAACAGAGAATCAAAGGAAACAAAGTAAATTGTTGGATAATAAATAAAGGTAAAGGTTTAATTTTCCACATCAAAGCAAATATTTACATTTTACAGAGATTGACCTAAAAGTAAATCAAAATGACACAGAACTATAAATTAAATTTTGGAACTATTCTTTTGTTTTTATCAGTGTGTTCTAAAGATAGGACTCCATGCAAAGCTATTAGAAACTGTTACTCTTATTTGTGTCAAAATATAAACAAACCTAGCTAGCCTACTTTAGCCTTCCCATTTATTGTTTATTGCTTCCATTATCCAGCAATATTTTAATCTAATATAAATAGCACAACCCAAAACAAGAAATAGTTGGAATGGTTAGGAAAATGCAAAAAAAAAAAATCAGTGATTTCTAAATTGACTTTGACTTGTATTTCATTGCAGACAGAATGACCCCAAGATATTTAATGTTTTCTTGGTCATCTTCATTTTATTTATTAATATACATCTATTCTTTTGTTTAAGGTCTGCAACACATTGCAAAAAAAAGTTGGGATGGGACAATTTAGGGCTAGTAAAACAATTAATTCATGATGTGATTTTTAACAGGTGATGTCAACAGGTGATTGTAATCATGATTTGGTCCAAAATTAATATCCAGGAAAGGTCTAATCTGTGAGGAGTAAATATAGGCCGAGGATCTCCAGTTTATGAACAAATGTATGAGAAAATTATTGAAATGTTTAAAAACAATGTTCCTCAAAGAAAGGAAAGAAGGGATTTGGATGTTTCACCCTCTACAGTGCAGAATATCATTAAACAATTCAAGGAATCTGGAGGAATTTTGGTGTGTAAAAGGCAAGGGAACAAGCAATCCCTCAGATGGCACTGCATCAAGAACCAGCATTCATCTATACAGTAGCTGATATAATTACATTGGCTCAGGATTACTTTGGCAAACCTTTGTCAAGCACTACAATACAGAGTTACATCCACAAATGCCAGTTAAAACTTTACTGTGCAAAAAGGAAGCCTCACATTAACTGTGTACAGAAGTGCCAGCGACTTCTTTGGGCTCGTAGGCATCTGGAATGGACAATCACACAGTGGAAATGTGTATTGTGGTTAGACTAATCAGTATTCCAGGTCTTTTTTGGAACAAATATAACTTTTGGAAGCTCCAGACCAAACACAAAAAAGACCATCCAGACTGTCAAGTCCAAAGACCAGGGTGTGTCATTCTGTGGGGTTGTGTCAGTGTCCTTGGCAAAGGTCATTTACACTTCTGTGATGGCAACATTAATGCAGAAAAGTACAGTGAGATTTTGGAGCAACATGTGCTGCTTTAACTCTTTACCCCTTAATGACAACATATGACAACCCCGTGTATATCCCATAATGATGACATATGATGCCTTGTCTAAAACCTTGTCAAAACCTTGTCTTTAGACTTTTTTTCTTGTAAATATGTTCTCAGGGTGAACAGTATATACATATACAAGGGTGGCTGTAGCAACTGCTTTAAGGGGTAAAGAATTAAAGACGACATTTTTTCCAGGGACACGGATACATAGTTCAAAACGACATTGCAATACGACATTCTCTATTACTCTATTCATTACAAAGGCATGACTGTGGAAGAAGAGGATGCTTGTCCCCTCTGTCCCCAAATGAGAACATGTGGAGAATTTCAAAATGAAAAATATGACAATGACTTAAGACCCGTTTGCAGGAAGACTGGGACAAAATAACACCTGAAACACTTCATCACTTGGTGTCTTTAGTCCCTAAACATATTTTAAGTGTTGTGTGAAGGAATGGCAAAATTATAAATTGGTAAATGCTTTACTGTCCCAACTTTTTTGAAATGTGTTGCAAGAATCAAAATTTGTTTATTTTGGGGGGTAAAAATTCAGAAGGTAAAACATCAAATAAGTACTGCTATATTGGTTTGACTGCAATACAGATCAAATATGATTTATAAATCATTGTTTTCAGTTTTAATTTCAATTTCAACATACTGTCCCAACTTTTTCTAATTTGTAGTTGTAATAATAACCTAATTTATTCTTATAAATTAGGTTATTTATGAAGTTGACTTCCTGTTAGAATAAAGTGTAGTTCAAAAGTTTTGCATGGTGAGCCATGGGAGTTGTTGACATAAGCTGACACCCTTAAAAATTAAATGTTCCAGAACCATTCTTTAGAGCACTGCTATAGTATAGAATAACTATTTTCCATCCATCCATTATCCATAATCCTGTCCAGGGTCATGGGCAAGCTGGAGCCTATCCCAGCTGACTATGGGCGAGAGGCAGGGTGCACCCTGGACAAGTTGCTAGGTCATTGTAGGGCTGACACATAGAGACAAACAACCATTCACACCTATGGTCAATTTAGAGCCACCAATTAGCCTAACCTGCATGTATTTGGACTGTGGGGGAAACTAGAGCACCACGCAGACATAGGGAGAACATGCAAACTCCACACAGAAAGGCCCCCGTTGGCCACTGGGCTCGAACCCAGAACCTTCTTGTTGTGAGATGACAGTACACCACCGTGCCGCCCCTGATAACTATTTTGTTGTACTTAAATGTTTCCCTTTCCATCCTATTGCTGCCACCTTAAATTATGGAAAAACAAACTGAGGAAAACAACAACAAAGTTTCTTCTATGGCATCAGCTTTTTCTGGTATTTTCATTTCACTTTTTCACATCAGTTCAAATGACATATCAGCAGAGACTTATCCAGATTAAAAAGTTAAAAGCTGTTGTTCTGGATATGGCCTTCATTCATTCATCATTCATCTTCTATGTGCTTTACAGTTGTAGTGGATCCAGAGCCTGTCCTGGGAATGTAGGGTGCAAGGCAGGATTGGTTTTTATTGGCCATCAATCACACACACATTCTGATACACTTTCATCCAGTCATTCACCCATAGGGGCAATTTAGCATAGCCAAGTTACCTACTGGTATGTTTTTTGGGACAAGGGAGGAAACCCAAGCAGACATCAAAACATTCAAAACTTCTTGTAGACAGTAACCCAGATTGAATCAGGACCAAACTAGGGTCCTTGGAATTCATACAGCTCCAGTGGATATTGAAGCACTTGCCCAATTTAACTTAGTCCTGAATATGGTCCAGTATGCACTTGTGATTAGATCATAATCAAAATATGAAGTGAACAAGTGTGCACTAACAATGCAGATTCATTCGAGTATTTTGTATGATTATCATGCTATGGAAGGAATCTTTGGAGATGATGTGTGGCAATGGTGCATCCTTCCTTTCTTGGTACAAAGTATTTGGCCACATTATCAAAGATACTGGGGAACTTCCACCTGTTTAAAGAAAAAGTACAGGTCATTGGTCAGTCTTTTATTTTTTTACCTAATTGTGTTTTCAGTGCAATTCATTACATCTATACTGTAGTTTGTATCTAATTACAAAACCAATAATCCATTACTTTAATAAATTTGTCTTTATATTAGTTAAAGTAGAAAGGTTTATTTGTGTTGCCCCTATTGATTATGATATGTCAAATTTAAAAAATATCCTCTATTAATAAGAAAGGCAAGCCTTGTTTATCTCATCTGACCAGGCTGTTGCCCAGCCTGGTATTTGACTTATCAAGACAGTGTAGATAGAGTCTATTTATAGTGGCTGTGAGTGGTAAATGAGTGGTATTTCTGGAGGTTACATCCTGCTATCTCAGGGCAACACGAATGTTTCATGACAGAGATATAACTTGTGTAAACTCTGCTGTAAACTCTGGAAAACAGCCTGAAGGAAATCCTCACAATATGCCCCCACATATGCATGTGTAATAAGTAGGTGCAAACAAATATGACAAAAATGTTCAGGCACCTTTGGAATGTAGATAGTCCTGACACCTGTTCTAACAGTGGATTTATTTTTGTGGTTGATCAGCTTTCATTTTTCTGATTTTCTCTTTCTTATAAAATATTGTTTGTGGATGCAGAATCTTTTTTATGTAACAATAATCTTCTGCTTTATGATACTCACCCGTTTCAGGGATTTGATACTGCTTGCTCGGATAGCAGCCATGAGTTCATCATGAGCTGACCGCATTGGTGTAGATGGTCTGGAAATGTCTCTCTCTGCAATGGGTCTCAGTGCATTTTTCAGTTCCTTAAGGATGCTTTCAGTCCTATTTTCCTTGGTAACCCCTTTCTTCCCTTTTTTGGACTTACACTTGCCTTTGCCCTGATCCTGCTGTTTTTTGGCATTTACTTCTTGAAGTTTGATCACCTCCGCAATCTTTCTGGTCGGACGTCTTTTCTCAGTGATGTTCTGGGGTTTGGGAGGAGGTGGTGGTGGGGGAGGTGGTGGAACACCTGTTTGAGGATTCCTTTTTATCATGTCATTATGTGGTAGCTTTGGAGAGGACCATGGTGAACTTCGAGGAGACCCATATGGAGAAGATGTTGGTGTTCTCTTCTGTAGTGCACTTGTGCGTGGGTTAATAGGAGTTGAGGCACCTCCTTGCTGCTGACGCTGTTCTTGCATCCTCTTCTGCCTTTGAAGATCCTGATTGCGTGTCAGGATGCCAGTCATACTCATTCGAGGGCCAGGCAGATCAAACTGGTAGCCAAGCTTGAGCAGGGTGGTGTTCTCTCTCAAGAATTTTACCATCTCCATCTCAACCTGACCTCCACAGATATGGCGCTGGTTGTGGAAGCGTAGTTCTGTTAGTGTACTATTGTGTGTAAGCACTTGTACCAGTGCTAGAATACCCTTTCCTGTGATGTAGTTAGACTCAATGTTTATGTTCATAATGTGGCAGTTTTCCTTCAGCATTTTGGCAATTGCAAAGGCTACTGGGTCCTCAGCATGAGTGTTTGCCAGACTAAAAGCCCGCACATGTGTGTTGGAGCACAGGGCTTCTGTGAAGCAGATCAGGGTTTCCTGGGAAATGTTATCAATATTGTTGAGATTGACTTCAGTGGTGTCTGGGTCATCATGGAGGATCTTTTCCAGAGCCTTATCCAGTACAGTGGGGTTTCCTGACAACTGGTTTGCTTCCTGTGGTGAATTTCTCCTCACAGAAACCCCTGGCTTGGGGCTTGAGTGACTGTTGTACATGTTATGCAGAGGAACACTTTCCCTTTTGAGGTTGTTTTCCTGCCTCCTGACAATCTCTTCTTCTTCTTCTTCTTCTTCTTCTTCTTCTTCTTCTTCTTCTTCTTCTTCAGTAATTGGCTCTTCTATTTCAGCTTTCTCTTCATTATCTTCATCATCATCTACACAACCATCCTTTTCTTTGTTGTCCTCAGCTTTGTTCTCCTCTTCTGAGTCCTCATTGTTGCTTTCTGTCATATTCTCTTTTTTACTGTTTTTATCACCTTGGAATCTACAGCAAAACTGGAACACACATTTCAAGGTCTGGGCTCAGTGGTAATGTTGCATTCTCTGATTGGGTCATGTCTAACTGTCTGCACTTGAAATGGTTATAAACATTAAAATTTTCCTATCATCATTTTCAAATAGCATTTCAGAATTACATTGATCAGGTCATAGTTAGTAAAATAAAGTGATTATTCTTGAACTTTTCATTATAAATATAATAAAAATCTATTTAAAAATGCTACAACTCATTTGTCTTCTGGCAGGATAAAATTATACATGAAAAACAACATATTTAACAAATGATCATCATTAGTATAGTTGTTCATTGCTCAGATACTGACCTGGGGGCTTGAACACCCCATCCTTTCATTTTCGAGAAGCTGGTGTGTCTCTTTCTCCCAGTATTTTAGGAGAGCCTCTCGGCTAAATGTGCCCGTGGGAGTTTTAACTGTCTGGTCCTTCTGCCTTAGTCCAATGGGGACTTTATCATCTGGTTCAATATTGGCCAGCTCCTTTTCCAGTTCGTGGAGCTCTTCGGCTGTCAGTGAGGCAAGCAGCTCATCCTCATCCAACTCCTCATACTTGCTCAGCTCCCGACGATAGCCAAAGGTACTCATGGCCTTCTGTGAGGTAAAGACCACAGATAAAGACCAACCTAACCTTTTAGTTGAGATTGCAGTGTTAACTATCACAAGATTGAGAGTGGCTGATTACAGGAGGCACTGCAGGAGCAGATGGAGGAGCTTTAAAAACTTGACCAGGGGTACATAACAAAGCCCTGATCTGTGATGCTGTAGCTATTTTTAGAGGGTGGAGTCAACCAGATAGATACTTAAAAAGAATGTGAGCTCAGTCAGAGGCTGTACTGAGGCCTTGGCAGCCAATCCTTGCAGCATTGTTCATCCCCAAAATAAGCCAAACTCTGTAATGAGGAAAGAGTGTAAAAATAAGCACAGAGTCCTCGTGAGTAGTGCTTTCATGTTATTGCGCAGCAAATACTTACGACATTAAACATGTAAATCTTCCCCAGTAGTTATGTATGACTTGCTCATCTACAAGGCCAGTGTATATTACATTACAGCTAAACTTCCGCATCCCTTAACTATACCACACACACTCATTTATGTCTTCTTTTCGTGCTACTGTTTTCCCACAATTTTGCTGCAATATACTTTTTTTTCTTTTAAGAATTATGAACCCAACAGTGTATTAAGAAGTATTTGTTGATTAACAAATACTCCCCTCAAATCCTTATCTTCTGAGTCTTTCCCAGTTAGTGATATTATGTATGAACTGGTTGAGAACTTGTGAACTTCTTGCCAAGATTGTTTGCCAACTTGTTTTGGCAGTAGAGACATGGAATTTTGTTTGTCAGATAACAGCAGTGTTAAGGAACACTACCAGAATTATGTGTACTCAACCTGCTCTGGTATTGTGACTCAAGTAAAAGTAAATATTTCTCTAAAATATTGTTATGAGTCCTTCATCAAATATCACTTGGTAATCCGGACCAGGAAAGGAGCTGGTTCAATCCAAAATATTCTGCCAAAAATGTTTTTCTTTTCTTTATTTCTTTTTTTAATACTAAAACTAAGTTGATTGTGTATCAAGCCAAAGTGGTTTTTGAACACAATATATAAACAAAATATATCATCACTCTTTATATATTTGAGGCCAAAAGTTTACATACACATAGGCTAAAGATATTAAATCTCAGTTATTTTCTTTATTTTTTTAATACTAAAACTAAGTTGATTGTGTTTCAAGCCAAAGTGGTTTTTGAACACAATACATAAACAAAATATATCATCACTCTTTATATAGTTGAGGCCAAAAGTTTACATACACATAGGCTGAAGCTATTCAATCTCAGTTTTTCACAAAACCACACATTCGATGTTACCATACATTTCTAATGGAATATCAATTAGGACATCTACTTTATTCACATCAGGTATAATTTATAGCAATTGATTAGGGAAAGATTTGTTTCAGATTTAATTCATTATGTCAGAATTCCATTAGGTCCAAAGTACATAGACCAAATTGACCGTCTCTTTAAAATGTCTTAATAATTTCAGGAAATTTATGTAAAGACTTTTAGAAGCTTCTGAATGACCAGTTGTTATAATTAACAATTAACAGTTAAGCTAAGACCTCAGTAAAGGACAGAAAAAATTTTGGCGCTCCACAGGTCTGGTTCATCCTGAGGAATATTTTAAACAACTGAAGGTACCAGAAGCACTTGTACAAACAACTGCATGCAAATATAAAAACCTTGGGACCACATAGATACTGCAACATTCAGGAAAAAGGCACAAATTGGTCATGAGCGGACTTTGCTCCAAAAATTCCAACTGAACTCCAAGACAACAACAAAGGAACTGGTGCAGAAGTTGGAGGTCTCAGGCACCAAAGTATGTTATATACCTATGCTATATGACCAGAAAGGCTACCATACAAGGAAGAAGTCCTTACTCCAAGGCTGGCATAAAGTACAACCCCAATTCCCAAAAAGTTGTGATACTGTGTAAACTGTAAATAAAAACAGAATGTAAGAATTTGTAAATCATGGAAACCCTCTATTTTATTGAAAATAGTACAAGGACAACATATCAAATGTTGGAACTGAGAAATTTTATTGTTTTTAGAAAAAAAAATAGCAACATGTTTCAAAAAAGTTGGGACAGGGGCATGTTTACCACTGTGTTGCATCACCTCTACTTTTAACAACACTGTAAACCAGGGCCCTGTACTACGAACGGAGGTTAACCTACCCAGAAGTAACCCAGGGTTCCCCCGCTAAACCGGGGTTGACAAAACCTGGTTATCTTGTTTGGGGTTAAACGGTACTACGACGCCAGTTATGAAGTTGATTTGTTGAACCTGGTTTAACCTAATCAGGGTTAATGCGCGTTCACGTTAAAGGGGAGGTTATCAGCGCAAATCCCCACTGTTCACAATGGCACGGTCGCCGCACTTCACGGAGGAAGAATGCGCTGTCATAATGCAAAGCTACGAGGAGTTCAAAACAACATTAAGAGCAAAATCTAACACAGCGGCTGCCAATAAGGAGCGGCAAGCATGTTGGCAACGAATTGCCGATCGGGTAAATGCGCAAGTACATCCTCCCTTCTACATGTTCCAGAATAGAAGTACAGGATGAGAGAAAGCTTCATGATCAATCACAAGTCACAGAAAATGGTCCTTCGACGTGGCCCCAGTCATATATAGCTTGTTTAATGTCCGAAAAATCCTGAATAAAATTTGGTATGGTAAATTCATGGAGTAGCCTACTTAAGCTGATATGTGCACAGAGTCACATGAATTAGGATGACTGACTATTCAGTCCCTGACTAAGTTGGTGTCGGTCCTGTGAACATTTCAGAGGCAACAGCAGTGCCAAACGCACCTGGCAACAGGTGAAAATGAAATATAAACTCATCATTCATAATGGTGTGTGTGTGTGTGTGTGTGCGCGCGCGTGCAAGCAAGCATTCATTTGCCTTTTATTTATTCAAGTTTTATCTGTTTGCCTAATAGTTCAAATTGTTTTGTATATAGTTTATAATGTTGTTGTGTGATATTAATGATAATATTGTGGGGAAACTACTTTGCACGGACGTTCATTTAATTTATTCTATCGTCATTTTGTTTGTTCTATTTTTGTGTATTTTATTTATTTATCTGTTTGTCTAGTTGTATCTATTTTGTATCTCAGACTTAAATATTTTTGTAAAACAAGTGTTTTTTTTTTTAAATATTCTTGCGTTCTTGGTAACTATGTTCTTGAGTGGGTTCTTTTTTTTTTTTTTACAGAAAAGCCGTTCTGCATGGACATTCATTGAAGCCCTCATTGTTTTTTAATGGTTATTTATGAGCGTTTAGGGGTTACAATAATGTAAGTCTAGGTTGCTTTATATAAAAGGTATGTCCAGAAATATTGATGTCACTGTCTAAGCAGAGGGATCTGGCTTCTTTAGACGCTGTCTTCTTAAAACTGAATAAATATTTAAAAAGAGCCAAATGAGGCAGTCTTTTGAACGGCTCTTTTCAAAGAACGGATCACAAAGATGCGGATCCCATCAAAGAGCCATAAATCCCATCTCTAATCTGCGCTCCGATATCGCACGGGTCATCCAGGTACGCTGGCATTGTCTCTAGAGGAAATGTCGGTGGAGAGGTGGTGTTTAAAAAGGGTGTGGTTAATCGGAAACCTCGGGTTAACCAAGAACATAACCTGAGACGAGCAGGTTTGAGATGCAGCGTAAGTTGCCATGGCAGCATACCTCGGTTTGAACATAGCCAACTTTCGTAGTATGGGTTAATCGGGAAGTTACGCTGCACGTGATCAAGTTACTCTCGAAGTTACCCTGGTAAGCCAGAAAACCCGCTTCGTAGTACAGGGCCCAGAAGGGAACCATCAAGGCCTTCTTGGCCTTCAGAGAAGGCCCAAACATATCAGCATTTCAAATGTTATATTTCATTTCTTTCATTCTTTAATTGCTTTCATCATTTCCTTATAATTATTCTCTTCTAATTTTAATTTGGCCTTGTGTTCTGTCAAATTTGCTTCAGAAATGAAAGGGTTACTGAAAACATTAAAATAGAGTTATCCAAAGAGATGTTTTTGTTTGTTGTTTCTAGGCAGAGAAGAGCTTAGATCTGACTCACTCATTGGTTAGGACTTCATTGCTGGGACAGAGTGCCATGGCAATTTATGTTTATGTAGGAAGTGACAAACAAATTAACCAATCAGATTTTGATTTATAATGGGCGGGAACCAAAAATGTATTGCCATCGGTCTCCTTGAAGGCCAATGTGAGTGGTCAAGCCAGTGCTATCGAGAGCAAGTAGCACAGGCTAATGACCAAGAAACTAAGATTTCTGTCTCCAGAATCTTCTTCCACGCACATGTAGCAATGTCATAATTTCATATGGTTAAAGTTTTTAGGTTTTTTTTTTTGTTAAATTCCCCAAATCCCTCTATTTAAAAAATATGTTAATTTGTTGGGTTCCATTAATGGTTCCACTACTGTTTCTGATGGGGC
This sequence comes from Neoarius graeffei, assembly GCF_027579695.1. NCBI lineage: Eukaryota > Metazoa > Chordata > Actinopteri > Siluriformes > Ariidae > Neoarius > Neoarius graeffei. The sequence goes on along the minus strand of NC_083589.1, from coordinate 16,195,144 downwards.
GTTAATTTGTGTAACACACTTGTGGACATTATTGTGGTTGGGATGTCTGGAAAGGAGTAAGCTCACTTCTTGAATCTTGCATGGACGGTATTCATTAATACAGTATATTTTTCATTAATTTTTCCCAAGATTTGTTTATTTTTATGATGTTTATTTTTTGATGCAAGAATGTTTTGACACACATCCGCTGTTTGTATTGGATCAAATATGTAAATTAGCATTGTAAAATTCCATGTGAAACGTCGAGTGTTTATCTGAGCAGCCATTTGTCTGGGTGCTAAGTGGTGTATTATTTTGTAAGGTTGCCAGAATTCCTACGATGACCTGGTGACTTGTCCAGGGTGTACCTGCCTCTCAACCATAGTCAGCTGGGATAGGCTCCAGCTTGCCTGTGACCCTGTAGAACAGGATAAGCGGCTACAGATAATGGATGGATGTCAGAATTCTTTCCTGTCTACATATGTTGGTATCCCTGTTGTCATATATGGTAATCATATGTGCTTGTGCATATACTGTGTGACTTACGGTAATGCCCGGGCGGTACCTGGGAGGTGTTGCAGGAAGTTAAGGGGAGTTAGCCGATGTGCTATGTTGTTGTGCTGCTCGAGCTGATTCATTAAAGCCTGTTAAAGATATTTGAGAGCCTCCTTTGCCATCATTTACATGGTGTCAGAAGTGAACGTGAGGAGTTATGGCCAAGTTTAACCCCCCGACAAACTTTTCCTTCAATAAACTAGGAGAGTGGCCAGATGGGAAGCAGTGTTTTGCGCGATTCGGGACTGCCATGAAGCTCAACAAAGGGGAAGGCGCCGTGCAAGTGAGCAGCCTGATATATGCTATGGGAAGTGAGTTGGAAAATATCTACCAGTCATTTGTTTTTATCAAAGATGAACATAGGAATGACTTTGGTAGAGTGCTTGAAAAGTTTGATGAGTACTTTGTGCCCAGAAGGAATGTGATATACAAACATGCATGTTTCCATCAGCACATGCAGAGACCGGGAGAGAAAGCGGAGACTTTCATTAGGGCTTTGTATGAACTTTCGGAGCATTGTGAATTCGGTGCCAGCAGGGATGAAAACATCCGTGACTGAATTGTTGTTGGAATACTCAATAAGGATCTCTCACAGAAGCTGCAGCTGATGAAGGACCTGACGCTGGCGCTGACCATAGAGACAGTCAGGCAGTCTGAGGAAGTTGCTTCACAGATCAGCATGCAGGGAGAGGCAGCAGGAGCGATACAGGAAGTCACTCACAAGCGCAGCAAATACACAGGCCACCATGGTAAGAAGAAAGAGGGCAATAAAGGACAATGCGGAAAGTGTGGCACAGCAAGGATGAAAATTGCCCAGCTAGAAAATCCACATGCAATACATGCCATAAGGTTGGGCATTGGAGCAGAATGTGTAGGAACAGGAAAGCAGTGAGTGAGGTTACAGAGCAAACTGAGCAGTCATACTTTTTTGGGGCTGTGAGTGTTAGGGTTTTGCTGGGATTCAAACCTGGTTCACTGGTGTGATAATCCAGCAAAACCCCACTAGGCCACCAGGGGGATGACGCAAATGCAGAGGCGTGAGGCAGAAGTAGAAAAGTATCAAAAGGTTTATTTACAATATATATACACAGTCCAAAAGAAATAATCCAAAATGCTCAGAAGATGAAGGGAAAAATAAGAAATATCCAAAGTACAAAATTCAAAACAAAAGCCAAAAAACCAGAAAAGGCAAAAATACCAAATGCTCAGAAGATCCAAAAAACAGTAAATACTAGGTCCAAAAGTCCAAAAAGCAAAGCAAAGTGCAAAACCAAAAAGACAAAGGCAAGGAACACGGTACAGAGGAAACTGGAGCTAAACATGACAGCACAAAGACTCCGTGACAAGAGGACTGAACTCAGGGGTATAAATACACAAACTAATTAAGGACAGGGTGGGGCAGGAAACAGGCAATAAGACAAAAACAAAACACAGAACACAGTGGTGACCTCTAGAGGCCAAAACAAACATGACCAGAAAAGGAAATAACAGCGGCCTCTAGAGGCCAAAACAGTCCCAGTCCTAACAGTGAGTAAAGCAGACGGGTCATCAGAGCAATGGTCTGTCAAGCTGCTGGTGGGCTTCACACCGGTAGGGTTCAAAATTGGGGGCCAATGTGAGTGTCATCAGCGAGAATACCTACTACTCACTCATCCCAAAAAGTCCACTGGAGCCTGCTAACATTCCACTGGATAGCCCAGGTGGTGAGTTGCAGTGCATAGGACAGCTCCAGAGCACTGTGTCCTACAAAGGAAAGACTCACCCACTCACTGCATATGTCATCAGGGGATGCTCTGTAAACAACCTACTCAGCAGGCCACTGTCTGTGAAAATGAATCTTATGAGGAGAGTGGATGAAATGGTGTGCAACAAAGGATATTTACAAGCATATGGTGAGCATGGGACATTAAAGACTGAACCAGTAGAAATACAGCTGAAGGAAAATGCTCAGCCATACGCTGTACACACAGCAATCCAGCCACTGGGGGTGCATAAGTGTACTCTTGGTGCCGGTCCCAAGCCCGGATAAATTGGAGGGTTGTGTCAGGAAGGGCATCCGGCGTAAAACTGTGCCAAATCTAACATGTGGAATGAGAAGAGAAATACCATACCGGATTGGTCAGGGCCCAGGTTAACAACGACTGCCTCTGGTACTGTTGATCAACAGGGTGCCAGTGGAAAGTGTGCTACTGTTGCACCAAAATGGAGAAGGAGAAAAAGAGGGGGGAGGCGTGTTAGGAGAGAGCATGAAAGATGGAAGGGAAGGAGCTTAGAATTGAGGGTAGGAACACTGAATGTGGGAACATTGACTGGCAGAGCGAGAGAGTTAGCAGGTATGATGGAAAGAAGGAAGTTGGATATTGTGTGTGTGCAGGAGATGTGGTGGAAAGGAAGCAAGGCCAAGAACATTGGAGATGGATGCAAGTTGTTTTATTATGGAGTGGATGGAAAGAGAAATGGTGTTGGTATTGTTTTGAGGGGAGAGTTGGTCAACAGTGTGATTGATGTGAAGAGGGTGTCAGATAGAGTGATAGGCATGAAGTTGGAGATTCAAGGAGTGGTAATCAATGCTGTGTGTGCGTATGCCCCACAGGTTGGATGTGAGAATGAAGAGAAAGAGTCTTTCTGAGAAAAGATGAATGAAGTGGTAGAAAGTATACCAAGGGAGGAGTGCATGCTGATATGAGCAGATTTCAATGGACATGTTGGTGAGGGAAACAGAGGAGATGAGGACGTGATGGGCAGATATGGTGTAAGAGAGAGAAATGTGGAAGGGCAAATGGTGGTTGATTTTTCAAAGAGGATGAATTTGGCAATAGTCAATACATACTTCGAGAAGAAAGAGCAGCACAGGGTGACGTTTAAGAGTGGAGGAAGATCTACACAGGTGGACTACATACTCTGCAGAAGGGGTAACCTGAAGGAGATTGGAGACTGTAAAGTGATGGCAGGGGAGAGTGTAGCTCGACAACTTCAAGTGGTCATGTGCAGGATGAGCTTGAAAGTGAAAAAGAGGAAGCGTGAAATAGTGGAGCTGAAGATTAAGTGGTGGAAACTAAAAGAGATTGAACATCAGAAGGAGTTTAGGGAAGAAATGAGATGAGCATTGAGTGGTCATGGAAGTCTGCCGGAAGATTGGAATATGACTGCTGTACTAGTAAGAGAGGCAGCAAGGAAGGTGCTAGGGTGGTCATCGGGAAGGAGGAAGGAAGACAAGGAGACATGGTTGTGGAACAAAGAAGTGCTGGAAATTATAAAAGAGAAGAGGCTAGCAAAGAAGAATTGGAATGAGCAGAGAGACAAGGAAAGCAGGTGGTTATACAGAGAGACGAGACAAAAAGAGCTGTAGCGAAGGCAAAAGCAGATGCATACCAGGAGTTGTATGAAAGACTGGAGACCAAAGAAGGTGAGAAAGACCTGTACAGACTAGCGAGGCAGAGAAACAGGGAAGCGAGGGATGTACAGCAGGTAAGAGTGATGAAAAATGTAAATGGAAATGTGCTGACAAACAAAGAGAGTGTATTAAGAAGGTGGAAAAAGTACTTCGAGGATTTATTAAATGAGGAGAGTCCAAGAGAGAAAAAGTCAGATTCATTTGGATACAGCAAATCAGGAAGCAGAGTTGGTTAGTAAGGATGAGGTGAGGACAGCCATGAAAATAATGAAGACTGAGAAAGCAGTCGGACCAGATGGTATCCCGATTGAGGCTTGGAGATGTTTGTGTGCGATGGCTGTGGAGTTCCGAACGAGATTGTTTAATAAGATCCTAGAGAATGAGAAAATGCCAAATGAATGGAGAAAGAGTGTGCTAGTCCCAATATACAAGAATAAGGGAGATGTACAGAGCTGCAGTAACTACAGAGGAATAAAATTGATGAGCTACACCATGAAGCTATGGGAAAGGGTTTTGGAGGAGAGACTGAGAAGAGAAGTAGCAATCTGTGAACAGCAGTATGGGTTTATGCCAAGGAAGAGCACATTGGATGCAATTTTTGCTCTAAGAATGTTAATGGAGAAGTACAGAGAAGGCCAGAGAAAGCTACATTGTGTGTTTGTAGACCTGGAAAGGCATACGATAGAGTGCTGAGAGATGAGTTATGGTATTGTATGAGAAAGAGTGGAGTGAATGAGAAGTATATTAGAGTGGTGCAAGACATGTATGAGAACAGTGAAACAGCAGTGAGGTGTGCAGTTGGAACGACTGAATGGTTCAAGGTGAAGGTGGGACTCCATCAAGGATCTGCTTTGAGTCCTTTTTTGTTTGCCATAGTGATGGATAGCTTGATGGACGAAGTGAGGCAAGAGTGACCATGGAACATGATGTTTGCGGATGATATTGTGATATGTGGTGAAAGTAGAAAGGAGGTTGAGTTGGGTTTGGAGAGATGGAGGTATGCATTGGAACGAAGAAGAATGAAGGTGAGCAGGAGCAAAACAGAATACATGTGCATCAATGAGAATGGGGATAAGAGTGTAGTGAAGATGCAAGGAGCAGACGTAAAGAAAGTTGGTGAATTCAAGTACCTGGGGTCAACTGTGCAGGAAAATGGGGGCTGTGATAGTGAGGTGAGAAAGAGAGTGCAGGCAGGGTGGAGCAGTTGGAGAAGGATTTCGGGAGTCATTTGTGATTGAAAAGTCCCAGCAAAAGTGAAAGGTAAGATGTATAAGACAGTAGTGAGACCAGCTGTGATGTATGGATTGGAGACCATACCCTTAACAAAGAGACAACAGGCAAAGTTGGAGGTGGTGGAGTTGAGGATGTTAAGGTTTGCGATGGGAGTGACAAGGTTGGACAGGATAAGGAACGAGTACATCAGAGGGACAGCACATGTAGAGATCTCAGGAATTAAGCTAAGAGAGATGAGACTGAGATGGTCTGGGCACATCCTGAGAAGAGATGCAGAGCATGTGGGAAGGAGAATGTTGAGAATGGAGCTGCCAGGCAAACTAAAACGAGGAAGGCCAAAGAGGAGATACATGGATGTGGTGAGAGAGGACATGAAAGTGGCAGGTGTGGTAGAGAAGGATGTGGAAGACAGGGAGCAATGGAGACGAAAGATCTGCTGTGACGACCCCTAATCAGGAGCAGCCAAAAGAAGAAGAAGAAAATACGCTGTACACACAGTACAATGCGTACCTCTCCCTGTGCTGCAAAAGGTAAAGGAGGAGCTCCAGAGGATGGAGAGAAATGGCATCATAGAGAGGGTGACACAGCCCACTGACTGGTGTGCACCCATGGTGCCAGTACCAAAAAAATGCACAGGTAAAGCCCGCATCTGTGTTGATCTCAAAAGGCTGAACAAAGCTGTGAAAAGAGAGTGCTTTATTCTGCCTACTAAGGAGGAGATTATAGCAAAGCTAAGCGGGGCCACAGTCTTTTCTTCACTTGATGCTGCCAGTGGATTCTTCCAGATACCGTTGCACCCAGACAGCTGTAAGCTCACCACCTTCATCATGCCGTTTGGCAGATTCAACTTCAAGCGGCTACCATTTGGAATTACGAGCACACCTGAAATTTTCCAGAGGAAGATGATGGAGACACTGCAGGGGCTGGAAGGTGTTGAGGTTTTCATGGATGATATGCTGGTCAATGGGGCAACAGTGGAGGAACATGACAGCCTCCTGGAGAAAGTGATGCAGCGCATAGCCTGAAGCTCAATCGTGAAAAGTGCTCCATAAGGCAGAGTCAGCTGCGGTTTCTGGGGCACTTCATCAACCAGTCTGGGATTTGGCCAGACCCTGACAAAATGAAGGCTATACGGCAGCTGTCACCACCATCAGATGTGCAGGAGTTGAAAAGGATACTGGGAATGGTGAATTATCTTGGAAGATACATCCCCAACCTTTCAATGGTAGGACAGCCACTGTATGAGCTCCTGAAAAATAAGAATGCATGGACATGGAGTCACGCACAGCAAGCAGCCTTTGAATGCATTAAGGAGCTGTTGACAACTGCATGAGTACTTGCTTACTACAACCCCGATTCCAAAAAAGTTGGGACAAAGTACAAATTGTAAATAAAAACGGAATGCAATGATGTAGAAGTTTCAAAATTACATATTTTATTCAGAATTGAACATAGATGACATATCAAATGTTTATACTGAGAAAATATATCATTTAAAGAGAAAAATTAGGTGATTTTAAATTTCATGACAACAACACATCTCAAAAAAGTTGGGACAAGGCCATGTTTACCACTGTGAGACATCTTTTCTCTTTACAACAGTCTGTAAATGTCTGGGGACTGAGGAGACAAGTTGCTCAAGTTTAGGGATAGGAATGTTAACCCATTCTTGTCTAATGTAGGATTCTAGTTGCTCAACTGTCTTAGGTCTTTTTTGTCGTATCTTCCGTTTTATGATGCGCCAAATGTTTTCTATGGGTGAAAGATCTGGACTGCAGGCTGGCCAGTTCAGTACCTGGACCCTTCTGCTACGCAGCCATGATGCTGTAATTGATGCAGTATGTGGTTTGGCATTGTCATGTTGGAAAATGCAAGGTCTTCCCTGAAAGAGACGTCATCTGGATGGGAGCATATGTTGCTCTAGAACCTGGATATACCTTTCAGCATTGATGGTGTCTTTCCAGATGTGTAAGCTGCGCATGCCACATGCACTAATGCAATGCAACCCCATACCATCAGAAATGCAGGCTTCTGAACTGAGTGCTGATAACAACTTGGGTCGTCCTTTTCCTCTTTAGTCCGAATGACACGGCATCCCTGATTTCCATAAAGAACTTCAAATTTTGATTCGTCTGACCACAGAACAGTTTTCCACTTTGCCACAGTCCAATTTAAATGAGCCTTGGCCCAGAGAAGACGTCTGCGCTTCTGGATCGTGTTTAGATACGGTGGCTTCTTTGAACTATAGAGATTTAGCTGGCAACGGTGGATGGCACGGTGAATTGTGTTCACAGATAATGTTCTCTGGAAATATTCCTGAGCCCATTTTGTGATTTCCAATACAGAAGCATGCCTGTATGTGATGCAGTGCCATCTAAGGGCCCGAAGATCACGGGCACCCAGTATGGTTTTCCAGCCTTTACCCTTACGCCCAAACAGAAATGGATTTTTCAACACTTGGACTTTCTAACTCACAGACATACAGAGTCCACTCTGAGAGTAAGTTTATGATCAAGTTCTTTTAAAATACACAAACTCACACCATATGAAAATGAAGGGATATTTGGGGGGAAATCATAGGAATGATGTTGAAGTCCAAAGAAAATTCCCAGTGTGTCTGTAGATTCTCGTTCATCCAAGTCATGGTAGTCAAGTTGTTCTCTATAGGCAGCTGGACTTTTGTAGCTTGAAGATGTTTCACCTTTCATCCAATTCGAAGTACACATGTTTAGTCAAATAAATGCCACAAATTTAAACTATAATCATGATAATTTTTCCATAGCAGCACTATATCTAATGTGAGTTACTCCCCCTGACAGTCTAGGTTTAGTGATAATACAGTGAGAAATTGGTATCTGACCTAAAGAACACTATTAGAGCTTAACTTGTGTCTAATCGCTTTGCCTCTGTCTGCTTTCTCTACTGTGTCCTACAGCTTGGGTCGGAGTCAGAGGACACGGGTGCAATGGAGGAGGGAGATGAGGATCAGAGCACTGTGGATATCGAAGGTGATATCTTCACTTCTTCAAATACCAGTAGCCCAATTTCGGTGACTCATGAAGACCCCTCAAACCCTGTACCAGGCAGAGAGCCCAGTGGTCAATCTGTGAAAAGACCAAGAGTACAGAAGCCAAAACCAAAATCTGCAGAACACAATATCTAGTTGGCCAAACTGTCCCTGCTGCAGCAGGTACAAAACACACTGTCAGCATCTAATGCTGATTCGGAAGACCTTTTTGGCCAACAGGTAGCCTCAGAGTTAAGAAATATAAAGAATCAGTCTACACAATTAAGGCTTAGGAGGAACATCTCATTCTCTAGCCACTTTATCCTTCTACAGGGTCGCAGGCAAGCTGGAGCCTATCCCAGCTGACTACGGGCGAAAGGCGGGGTACACCCTGGACAAGTCGCCAGGTCATCACAGGGCCGACACATAGACACAGACAACCATTCACACTCACATTCACACCTACGGTCAATTTAGAGTCACCAGTTAACCTAACCTGCATGTCTTTGGACTGTGGGGGAAACCGGAGCACCCGGAGGAAACCCACGCGGACACGGGGAGAACATGCAAAATCCACACAGAAAGGCCCTCGCCGGCCCCGGGGCTCGAACCCAGGACCTTCTTGCTGTGAGGCGACAGCGCTAACCACTACACCACCGTGCCGCCCCGGAGGAACATCATGAATTTAATTTATGATGCTCTGGAAATGGAACAGAGCAGCACTTCAGTGAGCCCACATGGCAGCCAGGTGCAATATGCTGGTTTACAGGCTAGGCCATATTCCATGCACCAATATCAGGCCCAGCCACCCCCCCAAAATTACCAGGCAACATCTACCCAGCCTGTGTCTTTTCTGACCATGCTGAACTCAGAGTAGCTGGGTAGATTAAAGAATTGGTTCCTGCATTTCACTACACTAATGTAGTGGTGTTCTTTCAATATGTTCAGGATTACATGTTGTTTATATGTCACTATGATGTTACTTGCCATCTACCTCAAGTTTACTTTTTGTTACTAGAAATATTTTTGTATTTTTTTTTTATATTTAATGAAGAAAATAATTTTAGTTATTTTTTCCCAGAAAGGTAGATTTATTTTTGTGATAACAAAGGGATTTGTGTAATATTCCTGTATAGTTTCTACACAATATGGTCAATAAACAAAGTAACATTTGTTCAAATAGTGAAGTGTCATTTTATACTAAACTAAAAATAATGAATTGTAAGGCTAGAAAGAAAACTTTCCTCAGACAATATTATGTTTATGTCTCTGATCTCCCTACACAATGTTCTCTTGCCAAGAAACACTCCCTGCAGGTGTGACAAAGTAGTTGCAAAGGAGGTCCCGCTGCATCTTTGCCTCCACTGAAGGGTTTCTTGCTCGGCCCATTGAAACTGATTGAAGCCCTCCCTCCCTTCTCCAGGCTCCTTCAACAAGCTGATGGTTGGCATCCTCTGTGTCTACATATCCAGGTGGTACGTAGGCATCTGGCCTGCGTTGCCAAAGGAAATTGTGCAGGCAAAGACAGGCAAAGACAATCTTCACAACCTTGTCAGGTTCCAGGCAGATAGTTGTTCTGAACACTCGGAAGCGGTTCGCCAGAATTCCGAATGCATTTTCCACCACAAGTCGAGCTCTGGACAGGCGGTAATTGTATATTTGTTGATTGGTGTTGAGGTTCCTAAATGGATATGGTTTCATGAGGTCAGGGCGGAGAGGATAAGCCTCATCACCAACCAGCACGTATGGCATCACAGCATCAGTGCCTGGCAGGGTATCCGTGGGGGGGAAGTTCAGGGTGCCTGTGTCCATTGCTTCCCTCAAGTCTGAATGGGCAATCACTCCTGTGTCTGACACCCTTCCCTGTGTCCCTGCGCATGCATAGACAAACTTGTAACTTGCATCCACTACAGCCATAAGGATGATTGAAAATCTTGATTTATAGTTGTAGAACATGCTTCCACTCTTGGCAGGGGGTTGAATGAAGATGTGCTTGCCATCTATAGCCCCCAAGCAGTGGGGAAACTGCCACTTGCTGCAAAAGTCGCTGGCAATGGCCTTCCATTCAGCATCAGTTGATGGTGTCTGAAACAAGTACAAAGTGATACATGAAATGAATTTGGTGAATTCATGTTTTTCTTTTCTTAACCACACATTTGAAACCACTTAGAGTTTACAAAATATACACAGGAATAATTGTAGGTGAGAAATCATTGTACAAGTAAACCTTTCAGTAGTCTGGCCATGGGTAAAGGAATAGAAGGAAGTTTATTTGTCACTGTAAATGTTCCCTGCGTGTGGGTGGAGCACAGAAGACGGCAGGACAGAGATCAGGGTGAACAGGAGGCTTTATTGCCGTATTTTTCAGTCTGACAATTAAATAAACAATCAAAGAGACACACACACTGTAGTCTCCTCTGGGGAAGCTCCCTTCCGCTCTCACTCTCCCTCCTTAAATAGGGCGCGGTCACTGGGAAGACGCACACAAACACAGGTTAATTGCCGTCAGGTGTAGTGATTCTGCCACTTACCTTCCCTGACTCCGCCCTCCTGTCACAGACCGGCGCTTGACCATGGCCCCGCTGCCACATACCCCCACCACCTGACTCAGGCCGGGTGGCCGTCCGGCCTGCAGCTGACTCCCCCCCCCCGACGGGAGAGGAAGTCCGCCACGACCATCTGCGCCCCCGGCCTGTGGACCACCTTGAAATTGGCGGGTTGGAGTGCCAGATACCAACGGGTGATCCGCGCATTGGCATCCTTCATGCAGTGGAGCCACTGGAGGGGCGCGTGGTCCGACCAGAGGGTGAAAGGGCGCCCCAGCAGGTAGTAACGGAGGGCGAGGATCGCCCACTTGATCGCTAGACACTCTTTTTCAATTGTGCTGTAGTGCCCCTCACGCACTGACAGCTTCCTGCTAATGTACAGGACGGGGCAGTCCTCTCCCTCCACCTCCTGGAACAAAACCGCCCCCAGCCCTCTGTCCGACGCGTCGGTCTGCAACACAAAAGGGAGAGAAAAGTCAGGGGAGTGTAATAGTGGCCCCCCACACAGTGCAGCCTTTACCTCAGCGAAAGCCCACTGGCATTGCTCCTTCCACTGGACCGGATCTGTTGCCCCCTTTTTAGTAAGATCAGTCAGCGGGCTGGTGACGTCCGAATAATTAGGTATAAACCTACGATAGTAGCCAGCCAGCCCCAGGAACTGTCTCACCCCCTTTTTGGTCTTGGGCCTCGGGCAAGTCGCAATTGGTGCTGTCTTGTTAATTTGGGGATGCACCTGCCCGTTGCCCAAGTGGAAGCCCAGATACCGTACTTCCACCTGCCCAATCGCACACTTCTTCGGGTTGGCTGTGAGACCCGCTCGCTTCAGCGACTTAAGGACGGCCCTCAGGTGTTGTAAGTGCCGCTGCCAGTCATTACTATAAACGATGATATCATCGAGGTATGCGGCCGCATAGGTGGCGTGGGGGCAGAGGACCCTGTCCATCAGTCGCTGAAACATAGCGGGCGCCCCAAACAGCCCAAAAGGAAGTGTGACGAATTGGTGCAAGCCGAACGGTGTGGAAAAGGCCGTTTTTTCCCGGGATAATGGAGTCAAGGGGATCTGCCAATATCCCTTCGTCAAATCCAGTGTCGAATAAAAGCGAGCCGTGCCTAGTCGATTGAGCAACTCATCAACCCGAGGCATTGGGTACGGATCGAATTTAGACACTGCGTTGACTTTTCTATAGTCCACACAGAACCGTACTGACCCGTCGGCCTTGGGGACCAAGACCACCGGGCTGCTCCAGTCACTGTGGGACTCCTCGACGATGCCCATTTCAAGCATGGTCTGAAGTTCTTCCCGAACCACCTTTTTTTTGTGTTCGGGTAGCCTGTAAGGGCGGCTACGCACTGCCACCCCCGGGGGCGTCTCTATGTGGTGCTCTATGAGGTTAGTGCGGCCGGGCAGGGGCGAGAACACATCCAAAAACTCGGCCTGCAACTGGGCGACCTCCGTGAGTTGGGTCGGGGAGAGGTGGTCTCCACAGGGGACCGGATAGGTACGTGATGCCAATGTTCCTTTTTGAACCTCCGGCCCCAGCTCTGCCTTCTCCGGAACCACCAACACCAACACCACGGGAACCTCCTCATTCCAGAGTTTAAGCAGATTGAGGTGGTAAATCTGTAGCGCCCCACCCCTGTCCGTTCGCCTCACCTCATAGTTGATGTCCCCGACTCGCCGTGTGACCTCAAAGGGTCCTTGCCACTTGGCAATCAATTTGGAGCTCGACATGGGCAACAGTATGAGTACCTTATCTCCCGGAGTGAATTCTCTAAGGCGCGTACCCTTGTTGTACAGGCGGGCTTGCCATTCCTGGGCCTGCCGCAAATTCTCCTGAGTTAGGTGGGTGAGCGTGTGGAGTTTTGCGCGCAGGTCCATAACGTATTGAATTTCGTTTTTGCTTTCTGAAGGTCCCTCCTCCCAATTTTCCCGCAGCACATCCAGGATGGCGCGCGGCTTACGCCCATATAATAATTCAAATGAGGAGAACCCCGTGGAGGCTTGGGGGACCTCTCGCACTGAGAACAACAAGGGTTCGAGCCACTTATCCCAATTACATGCGTCCTCACTTACGAATTTTTTGATAATATTTTTGAGGGTGCGGTTGAACCGTTCCACTAAACCGTCCGTTTGTGGGTGATACACACTGGTGTGGATCGGCTTAATCCCCAATAACCCATACAGTTTGCGTAGTGTTCGTGACATAAATGTAGTGCCTTGATCAGTCAGAATCTCTTTCGGGATTCTGACTCGGGAGATGACGCGGAAGAGTGCCTCTGCAATACTGCATGCTGAGATATTGCGCAGAGGCACTGCTTCTGGGTATCGCGTTGCATAGTCCACCAGAACTAATATAAAGTGGTACCCTCGTGCTGACCGATCTAATGGCCCGACGAGATCCATCCCAATTCTCTCAAACGGGGTCTCGATTAACGGAAGAGGGTGCAAAGGTGCTTTTGGAATGGCCACTGGATTTACTAACTGGCATTCGCGGCATGCCGTACACCACCTACGAACATCGCCGCGAATCCCCGGCCAATAGAATCGGGCCATTATTCGGGCTAGTGTCTTATCCTGCCCTAAGTGTCCAGCCATGGGATTAAAGTGAGCCGCCTGGAATACCAATTCCCGGCGGCTCTTCAGAATTAAAAGCTGTGTGACTCGCTCTTTCGTCTGAGTGTCCTGCGTCACTCGGTATAATCTATCCTTCATAACTGCGAAGTAGGGGAAGGACAGGGTGGCGTTCGGCTGGAGCGTTTGACCATCGATTATTCTCACTTGGTCAAACGCATGTCGCAGAGTCTCATCTCGCGATTGTTCTAATGGGAAATCCACGAGGGATTCCCCAATAGAGAGAGGAGGAGCCAGAGGCTCCTCACTCTGACGCGGAGATGACGTAGACGGCTCTGTGACAACTGCTCCTGCCAAAGCGACACCGGGACCTCCCCCTGTCAAATGGCAGGACCCACTCTTTACTAGGCATGTCATTAAACCCCGAAATTCCGGCCAATCAGTCCCCAAAATCAAAGAGTGGGTAAGGCGAGGATTAACCGCCGCCTTCACTATAAATTTTTCCCCTCTGAAAATAATGTGGACCGACACCAAAGGGTAGCGGTGAACATCCCCGTGCACACACAACACCTTCACCTCCTGTGCTCCCCCCAATGCCTCGTTTTGCACCAGGCTTTGGTGAATTGAGGTCTGGTTGCAACCAGAATCCACCAACGCCTGACATGTATCCCCTTGGATACTCACCGGTATGCGATATGCTCCGGCCCGATCGAGGGCGGCCTCTGGCGTGTTGGGGATCCGAACCACCGTGCCCACTTCCATGGCCTTGTACTGTTGTTGGAGGTGGCCCAGCTCCCCGCAGTGCCAGCAAACTGGCCCGGGCTTTCCCTCTGCACCGGTGTTCTGGGGCTCACTCACCTGAGGGGGGGGAGAGACAGACGCAGAAGGGAGAAACGGGAGGGCACCGTGGGTGCGGCGGGCCGGCTGGGGTGGAGCCGGCCCCCGTCTCCGCGGTGGGGGAATGGGGCGAGGATGGGACACAGAAGGAGGGGGAGAGAGAGAGAGAGAGAGAGAGAAGAGGAGAGAAGGGTCGACGTCATCTGCTGTCCTGCCGCCGGAACAGCCGCCTAATGATCCTCCGCCAGCTCAACTGCCTGATCCAGTGACGCCGGGCGGTGGCACTGGACCCACTCCGCGGTTCCTGCTGGTAAGCGGGTGATGAACTGTTCCAGCACCACCTGGTTGATGATGCCCTCGGCGTCACGATCGTTGACCCTCAACCACCGCCAGCAGGCGTCCCGGAGCTGCTGGCCGAACGCAAACGGCCGGCCGACTTCCTCCAATCGCAGAGCACAGAAGCGCTGGCGCTGTTGCTCAGGTGTGCGCCCCACACGCTGGAGAACGGCCCGGCAAAGGTCTGCGTAGGCCAGCCGGCGGTCGGCGGGGAGCTGTAGCGCGGCCAGCTGTGCCTCTCCCGTTAGGAGGGGGAGAAGGTGCGCCCCGCACTGCTCCATCGGCCACCCCGAGGCTTCTGCGAACTGTTCGAACAGCGTGATGAACGCCTCGGGGTCGTCCTGCGGGCCCATCTTGGTGACAGTGAGGGGAGACGGGCCCGCGGCCGGAGCGCGGGTGGACCCCACCGACGCAAGGAGGTGCCAGAACGCCTCGCGGTCTTCATGCTGGGCCAGCACCAGGGCTTCGAAGCGCCGCTCTTGTTCCTTCCGGAGTGCGATGAGCGCCTGGTGCTGGCTTTGCTGAGCCGTGGCAAGGGCGTGGACCAGGTCGGCGAATGGGGAGGATTCCATGGGGCTGCTTGGTTGGTGCTCCACTTTCCCGGGTTTTGGCACCACTGCAAATGTTCCCTGCGTGTGGGTGGAGCACAGAGGACGGCAGGACAGAGATCAGGGTGAACAGGAGGCTTTATTGCCATACTTTTCAGTCTGACAATTAAATAAACAATCAGAGAGACACACACTGTAGTCTCCTTTGGGGAAGTTCCCTTCCGCTCTCACTCTCCCTCCTTAAATAGGGCGCGGTCACTGGGAAGACACACACAAACACAGGTTAATTGCCGTCAGGTGTAGTGATTCTGCCACTTACCTTCCCTGACTCCGCCCTCCTGTCACAGACCGGCACTTGACCACGCCCCTGCTGCCACAGTCACATGCATATGATTACTAATGTAAAGAATGCAGTGAAATGGTCAGTTCCTTTGCCTAATTTGCATGGGGGGGGCTAGGAAGGTAGATAAGTGCATATATTGCATAAAGTGCATATGACAGGCAGGCACCATGGAACAACCAGGGGCCAACCCAACTGCCTGGGGTCGTGCTGGTGTGTGTGTGTGTGTGTGTGTGTGTGTGTGTGTGTGTGTGTGTGTGTGTGTGTGAGGGGCATGTCTGGGGTGTAGTGGTGGTGGTACAGTGAAAAAGGGAGGGGGAGGGTGTTAAGATGAAGAAAGGGGTAGAATGATGTGTACTGTATGTACGTATGTATGGGTTGGAGAGGAAAGGGGCAGTGTGTGTGTGTGTGTGTGTGTGTGTGTGTGTGTGTGTGTGTGTGTGTGTTGGGGGCAGGGGGTGGCCAGTTGCTGTGTATGTGGGGCAGTGGCTTACTGACCTTACTGATGATGCAGTAATGAGCTAATTACTAATGCAGTGTTGGAGTGGGGAGCAGTGATCTGTGTGTATGAGGGGATGAGGAGTTGCTAGTGATGGCAGTGGAGTGAGTGTGTGTGTGTTAGGCAGGGGGAGGGGGGTGGCATGTGCTGGGTGTATGGAGTGGAGAAGTAAGGCAGGTCCATGTTGCTGATGATGGTAGTGGTGTGATTGTGTAATGTAATGTGATGTGTTCTGTAACGATTGTACTTCCAGTTATATTTACCTTCAAGTACTCTTCACACAACACAGAGGTAATGGCTGTGCATGGTTCCATCATGATCTTGCTTAGTGTGGTGCTTCCAATCCTATTGGAAACTCAACGAGTTGAAGGTCTCTCCTGTCAAAACAAAGAAAGTGTCTTAAATAGCGTTGGGTGGATTTAGATGTATGGGCAGTGAGCAAAGTTGATTTAGTGGCGTGAATTTGAGAGTAGCGTTTTGTATTTTGGTGTTTATATGGAATGTCAAAAGAGGCGACATCATGCAGGATCTCATAGTCCACCATTAATGTGAGGGATGGTGAACATGGATGGATCATGGTAATATTGACAGATTTTAGTCGTTGGATTGAGAATAGAATCTAGTAGTAGTAGTAGTATCTAGGTGATGTAGTGTAACTGATGTAGAAAGGTGAAACTTGGATGATGTAGTGCGGATGTATGTACAGTAGTTGCATGGGTGAACTTGATTTTTAATATGATAGATGACCTTGCCTCATGTCCACCTTTCAATACTGTAATAGGGAGCATATGTCAAATGTCAACACACTTGCCTGTTGCCAAAAATCTTAGAGTAACAGAAAGCCTCTCCCTAGGGCTGATGGCTTTCCTGAGGTGTGTATCCTTCTTGACAATATGAGGAGTTACCCTCTCCAGAAGATAAGTGAACTCCTCTACAGACATTCTGAGAAGGTCCCAAAAACCTGCCATATCATCAACCTAAAAACAGAGAACCCAATACATAGATGTTGGATGTTGTTGGTAGTTTAAGAGTCTGATTATTTAACAAATGTTATAAAGCACATGGAAGTCACAGCTCCGGGACGCCTGCTACAGGTACCTTCTCAAAAAATACTTGTGTGACATGTTCCAAGTCACTCACTACAATGCTACCCAAGTAGGCCAAAGTAACTTCACAAGTTCTTACTTCACAGTATGATCAGTAATCTACAATTAAATGTTGCCTACTTAAGCATGCAAAGCTAGTAGTTTCAGTAAAAAAAGAGGACAATCAGACTCAACACTCTCAGATAAAGCCTATCAACATGTTTGAACCTTAAAATATATTTACATGATATTAAATAAAAAGGCGAGCTGTCAAAATAAAACTATAAAGATTGTTTACACAGTTTCTCCCCTAGATGGTTGCAATCACTGGATAGATAGACCACCAAATCTCAACAGATCTTATATGTCCTTATATGTAGCCTACGAGCCTACAAATGCAGAAGAGTAGAAAGTAAAAGTTGACAGAACTATAATAAGTAGCCTACAGACAGACAGCAGGTGTTAAAAGGTCTGTGTAGTATGCTTACCTCCAGCTCTCCTTGGAGAATTGACAGACCATACTGTCCACGTCTGCCAAGCCATTTCCTCGTCCATACACGCCATCGTCGCCTTTTCTTTTTCGTGTCTGTGCACAGAATAGCACAAATTGCCAAGGCAAGGCGTTTATTTTTGTTGAGCATTCTCATTATCAGGAAAGATCTGTGAGCATCCGAGCGTCTCCCACTTCCGGTCTCCTCTTCTTTTTCACGTTGCAGTTCCGGATACAAGAATCCGACGAGTCGTGTATGGAAGTACAGTGTGAGCAGTCAGATCGCATCCGAGCATCGGATCGTATAGTGTGAGAACCGGAATCGTAAGCTGCGTGCTGTTTACCCCTGCGATTCACTCATACAGTGTGAGCAGCAGCTGAATACCGTGATTGAAAAAAAATTGCACAGTGTATGCCCAGCTTTACGCACAGAGATTCTTCCAGATTCTCTGAATCTTTTGATGATATTATGCACTGTACATGATGATATGTTCAAACTCTTTGCAATTTTACACTGTCGAACTCCTTTCTGATATTGCTCCACTATTTGTTGGCGCAGAATTAGGGGGATTGGTGATCCTCTTCCCATCTTTACTTCTGAGAGCCCCTGCCACTCCAAGATGCTCTTTTTATACCCAGTCATGTTAATGACCTATTGCCAGTTGACCTAATGAGTTGCAATTTGGTCCTCCAGCTGTTCCTTTTTTGTACCTTTAACTTTTCCAGCCTCTTATTGCCCCTGTCCCAACTTTTTTGAGATGTGTTGCTGTCATGAAATTTCAAATGAGCCAATATTTGGCATGAAATTTCAAAATGTCTCACTTTTGTCATTTGATATGTTGTCTATGTTCTATTGTGAATACAATATCAGTTTTTGAGATTTGTAAATTATTGCATTCCGTTTTTATTTACAATTCGTACTTTGTCCCAACTTTTTTGGAATCGGGGTTGTATGACCTGAGCAAGCCCACTGCTGTGTCAGCGGACGCAAGTAGCTATGGACTTGGGGGGGGGGGGGGGGGTCCTCCTTCAGCTCCATGGGGAGCCATGGAAACCTGTGGCATATTGCTCCAGACATCTCACAGAAGCAGAAACCCACTATGCCCAAATAGAAAAGGAAAGTCTGGCTGGCATTTGGGCATGTGAGAAATTTGACAGATACCTCAGTGGACTGGAGCAGTTTAAGCTGGTAACTGACCACAAGCCGCTGGTGCCCCTCATTAACAGCCGCAGTCTGGACAATGTACCGCTATGGTGTCAGCACCTTCTCATGAGGCTCATGAGATTTAACCCAGTAGCAGAGTATGCTCCAGGAAATATCTTGATTGTTGCAGACACCCTGTCACACAGTCCACTGGCCAGCACAGGCACAGAGACTGACACACACAGCGAGGTGGCATGCTATGTGGCAAGTGTAGTGGGGGGGATCCCTGCTTCCACAAGCAAAATGGATGAAATCAGAAGGGCAACAGCAGCTGAAGCCCAACTGCTGTCCATTGCAAGTCTCGTAAAGACTGGTTGGCCGGAACACTCAAGCAGTGTGCCCACGGATGCTAGGGAGTACATCCAGGTGAAATCAGAGCTATCTGAACACAATGGCATCATTCTAAGAGGAAGCAGGATCGTGATACCAAGGCCAATGAGAGGTGAGATCCTCCAGAAAATTCACGAAGGGCACCAGGGCCTTGTTAAATGTAGGGAGACAGCGTGTTCATCTGTGTGGTGGCCCGGGCTCTCTACAGAGATTAACAAGCTAGTGACTTCATGCCAAGTGTGCCGTGAACTGAAAAGAACACAAACAAATGGAGCCCCTCATCTCCACACCGCTTCCAGAGCGATCCTGGAAAAGAATTGCAATGGACCTCTGTGAGCACAAACACCACAACTACCTGGTGATTTCAGACTATTACTCCAGGTTCCTAGAAACATTGCACCTGCCCTCAACGATGAGCACACAAGTCATCCAGAAGCTCAAAACTGTCTTTGCCAGGTTTAGCATTCCTAATGAGGTGGTGAGCAATAATGGACCCCAGTTCTCAAGTGCAGAGTTTCAGGAGTTTGCAAGGCAGTTCGACTTCAAGCACTGCACATCCAGCCCTCACCACCCTCAAGCTAATGGGCACTCAGAAAGAGTGGTGTAAACTGCTAAGAAAATTCTCAAGCAGGAAGATCCTGTGATGGCTCTAATGAGCTATAAGTCCACTCCCTGCTCCACCACAGGCTTCAGCCCAGCCAAGCTTTTGATGGGGAGAAAAATCAGGACCAAACTCCCCACCTTGGAGAAAAATCTCCTGCCAAAATGGCCCAGCAGGACAGCTGTGAAAAAAAGGACAAGAAGGAAAAGGCTAAGCAGGCTCACTACTTCAACCGCCATTATGGAGCCAGGCCTTTGCCTTCCCTGTGGCCAGGAGGTCCTGTGCTCTCCAAATTGGACCATGAAAAGTCGTGGTCTTTGCCAGCAGTGATCTCAGGTGAGAGCACCACCCCGAGATCCTTTGTTATCAGCAAGGAGTGGAGCTGAGGCAGAACCATCATCACCTTCAACCAGGGCAGGTTCACCAGCCCACCTCAGCAGCACCCTGTGAGAGTACAGACTCAAACACCCACTCTGATGGAGCCACCGGGTTAGGGACTGTTCCTGTCAGAGTGTGGCTGCACCCACAACCTCTCTACCGGGTCAGACTGTGACTAGATCTGGTCGGGTGTGCAAGCCAGTCAATAGGCTTGACCTGTACAGGCAGGGATCATTTGGCCTTGGAGGGGATGGGAAGATTAATAATAACAACAAAAGAAAAGTTTTGTTTACATTTAAGTTGATAATATTGATTTGAGTTGACACTGATGTTGATATTAATGTTATGTGACTGGGAAGTAGTAGCACTTATATTTCAGTGTCTGGGCTAAGTAGGAAAGAGATCAGCTTATGTTGAAATACCTCATTCTGAGTTAACCTTGGTTTATGAGAGGTGCTGTTAAAGAGAAAAATAGGAAGTCATTGTTTGTTAAAATGTTCCTCAGACGTTACTGAAAGACCACAAAAAAGGGGGGAGATGTTATGGTAATCATATGTGCTTGCGCATATACTGTGTGACTTATGGTAATGCCCAGGAGGTACCAGGGAGGTGTTGCAGGAAGTTAAGGGGAGTTAGCCGATGGATAGGGCGGTGGATAGATTCCCAAAAGTCGCGGGAGGACGGCCAATGGCTGAGTCGGGAGGACTGAGGTGTGATCCGGGAGGTACGGGAAGTGAGATTGAGGTAGATGAGTTGGACACCAATAAGGAGGGAAATATACACAACGAAGAATGGAGGACAGTAAATTGGAAAAGCAAGAAAAGAAAGCAGAGAGAATCTGATGGAGAAAAGAGAGAGGAAAAACAAAGATCTGAAATTAAAGTTATTCTGCGATTTCAATCTCCTTGTACAACCCCGATTCCAAAAAAGTTGGGACAAAGTACAAATTGTAAATAAAAACTGAATGCAATAATTTACAAATCTCAAAAACTGATATTGTATTCACAATAGAACATAGACAACATATCAAATGACGAAAGTGAGACATTTTGAAATTTCATGCCAAATATTGGCTCATTTGAAATTTCATGACAGCAACACTTCTCAAAAAAGTTGGGACAGGGGCGATAAGAGGCTGGAAAAGTTAAAGGTACAAAAAAGGAACAGCTGGAGGACCAAATTGCAACTCATTAGGTCAATTTGGAATAGGTCATTAACATGACTGGGTATAAAAAGAGCATCTTGGAGTGGCAGCGGCTCTCAGAAGTAAAGATGGGAAGAGGATCACCAATCCCCCTAATTCTGCGCCGATAAATAGTGGAGCAATATCAGAAAGGAGTTCGACAGTGTAAAATTGCAAAGAGTTTGAACATATCATCATGTACAGTGCATAATATCATCAAAAGATTCAGAGAATCTGGAAGAATCTCTGTGCGTAAGGGTCAAGGCCGGAAAACCATACTGGGTGCCCGTGATCTTCGGGCCCTTAGATGGCAGAATACATCACATACAGGCATGCTTCTGTATTGGAAATCACAAAATGGGCTCAGGAATATTTCCAGAGAACATTATCTGTGAACACAATTCACCGTGCCATCCGCCGTTGCCAGCTAAAACTCTATAGTTCAAAGAAGAAGCCGTATCTAAACATGATCCAGAAGTGCAGACGTCTTCTCTGGGCCAAGGCTCATTTAAAATGGACTGTGGCAAAGTGGAAAACTGTTCTGTGGTCAGACGAATCAAAATTTGAAGTTCTTTATGGAAATCAGGGATGCCATGTCATTTGGACTAAAGAGGAGAAGGACGACCCAAGTTGTTATCAGCTCTCAGTTCAGAAGCCTGCATCTCTGATGGTATGGGGTTGCATTAGTGCATGTGGCATGGGCAGCTTACACATCTGGAAAGACACCATCAATGCTGAAAGGTATATCCAGGTTCTAGAGCAACATATGCTCCCATCCAGATGACGTCTCTTTCAGGGAAGACCTTGCATTTTCCAACATGACAATGCCAAACCACATACTGCATCAATTACAGCATCATGGCTGCATAGAAGAAGGGTCCGGGTACTGAACTGGGCAGCCTGCAGTCCAGATCTTTCACCCATAGAAAACATTTGGCACATCATAAAATGGAAGATACGACAAAAAAGACCTAAGACAGTTGAGCAACTAGAATCCTACATTAGACAAGAATGGGTTAACATTCCTATCCCTAAACTTGAGCAACTTGTCTCCTCAGTCCCCAGACGTTTACAGACTGTTGTAAAGAGAAAAGGGGATGTCTCATAGTGGTAAACATGGCCTTGTCCCAACTTTTTGAGATGTGTTGTTGTCATGAAATTTAAAATCACCTAATTTTTCTCTTTAAATGATACATTTTCTCAGTTTAAACATTTGATATGTCATCTATGTTCTATTCTGAATAAAATATGTAATTTTGAAACTTCCACATCATTGTATTCCGTTTTTATTTACAATTTGTACTTTGTCCCAACTTTTTTGGAATCGGGGTTGTATATTAAATCCCTTGAAGGTTAGCGACGCTATTCACAAGCTGGTAGGTGACATACAGTTTGTTAAAACCTTATGAGATGGGAACCTACTGATTATATGTAGAGACAGGGACCAGCAGCATGGATTAATGAAATGTAAATCATTACTTGGGAAGGAGGTTAAGCCACAAATATGGGAATAAAGAGGGAAGGTTATGGGTGTAATGTCTGGAGTGTCAACTGAGATAACCAAAGAGCAAATTAGGGTCAATGTCAGAGGAGTGCTAGTAACGAGAGTTAAATGTTTATTATTCACAAGAGAGGGTGTTAAGGGGCCTAGCCTGTCTGTATTGTTGACTCTAGAGGAGGACAAACTACCTGAAAGAATCAGAATTGGGTATGTCAGCTATATAGTAAGGCCATATATTCCTCCACCAATGAGATGCTTTAAGTGCCAGCGTTTTGGGCACATTGCAGTAGCCTGTAAGGGTAAACTTCGTTGTGCTAAATGTGGAGGGGAACATGAATACGGGAAATGTGAGAGAGGAGCTAAAATTAAATGCTGTAACTGTGGAGGAGAGCATAGTGCTGCCTACAAAGGCTGTGATGCACACAAAAGAGCGATTCAAGCTCAGAACGTGAAGGTGAAAGAAAAGATAACTTGCGCTGAGGCAATTAGAAAGGTAAAGTCTAATGATAACAACAGTAGAACAGCACTTGTGACTCAACCCCCATTCAAAGCATACGTAAATGCTGCAGTGTTACCAAGGATACACTTATAGTGGAAAAGAGAAAGTTTGTAGCATTTATGGTGGAAATGATTAACTGTTCTGCCCAAGCAAGTAGCCGAACAGAGAGTGGCAGAAAAGTACCTGGAAATGGAAGAGCTGTCAGTAGAGCTCATTAATGCACCACTTATAACAGGGATAGGCCTAACAGATTCACAGTCAACATGTGGAGGTGGGATTTATTGATGCTAACCATTTTACAGTGGAATGCCAGGAGTCTAATTGCCAACGGACAAGCATTGAAACAGCACATTCAGGAGCAACCAGTCAAACCTAACATTATCTGCATTCAGGAATCTTGGCTAAAACCTTCACTTGACTTTACTATGTATGGCTATACAGCAGTGCATAAGGATAGAACCTTCATCCAACATGATGTTAATTATAGAGCTCTCAACAATAATGAAGAGCTTGAAGTAGTTATAATTGAGGCAGGGGTCAACAAAACAAAAATTAGAATAATTAACTTTTATAATCCGTGTCAAAAAATAACTAGAGAAATGTTGGAGAGTGTATGTGATGTGGAAAACTCCAAAGGTATAGTACTGTATGTACAGATTCAATGTCAGTTTTACAAAGTTTTTTATCAGGTAACTCAACAAGGGAAGACAGTAATTGAAGTTAAACATCTCTTAGCTCACATAAGGAATATGGGACTTACTATTGAGTTTTGTTGGGTACCAGCCCATATAGGAATTAAAGGCAATGAAATAGCAGACCACATAGCCAAAGAATCCATTGATAAAGAACAGATAGACATTCATATTCCACTGGGAAAAGGAGAAGCTAAAGCCTTAATTAAAACAGAGATTATGAAAAGATGGCAAAAAGAATGGGAAACAGAACCCAAAGGTAGACAATACTTTAATATGCAGAGTCAGGTATGGGGGAAAAGAATAACATCAATGGGATTTAACAGAAATGAGGAGGTAGTATATACAAGATTAAGACTGGGACACACAGGTCTTAACGCAACATTACAGATATTAGGTAAAAGTGATGGTCTTTGTCAAGGATGTAGAGTTAAGGAAGATGTTGAGCATGTTTTATTCCATTGTAGTAAATACAGTTCTAAAAGACAGAAATGGTTGGAGCTTGAAGCAGGTTCAGACATTCACAACATACTAAAGGAAGAAGGAATACAGCGAAATAGAATTAAAGCACTAATCATTTATCTTAATGATACAGGTCTAATGAAAAGAATATAATTTTTTTTTTGTAGCCTAGTAATCTGACATAGAATCTGTCCAGTCCCTTCACACACTCCTGTACAGTAGGTGGCAGTATACACGGATTGTGACAATCTGCCATTAAGAAGAAGAAGAAGTCCCAGCTCTAATAGCAATGGTTTTCCACTGCTGTAAATGTCTGGTAATTGAGAAGACCAATTGCCATTGATTTTGAAAGAGAATTTTTGTTCCATTCTTGCATGATATACAATTTCAGTTGCTCAACAGTTTGGGGTCTCCTTTGCTGTATTTTGCACTTGATAATGCACTAAATGTTTTAAATGGGACACAGGTCTGGACCCTGTACAGGATAAGTGGTTACAGATAATGGATGGATGTGGTGTCCACGATTTCTAAAAGGGATTTCTATTTTTGATTCATCAGACCTCAGAACAGTTTTCTGCTTCACCTCAGTCCATCATAAAAGAGCTCAGGCACAGATAAAGTAGCAGTGTTTTTCTTGATATTGTTTATATATGGTTTTAACTTGCATTAATGGATGCAGTAATTAATTGTTTTCACAGACAATTTTTTTAAGTGCTCCTGATCTACCATAATTTTCCACATGTCTGCTTTTAATGCAGTGTCTCCTGAGGGCCTGAAGATCACAGGCATCCAATGTCAGTTTTCAGCCTTGTCTCTTGCATGCAGAGATTTCTTCAGATTCTCTGAATCTTTTAATGATCTGATATACGATCCCCAAATTCTTTACAATTTTACATTGAGGAATGTTATTCTTAAATTATTGCACTGTTTGCCTACACAGCCTTTCACAGAGCAGTGAAAGACAGTTTTAGTTCTGAGAGACTCAGCCTCTCTGGGATGCTCTTTGTTGGTAACTCGCCAGCGCCCCCTATAACGATCCCACAATTTCCTTGCGCGCTCCACCCGGATGTGACGTGAAGTGGAACTGCTTTAACTGTATCGAGAGCGCCTCGATTCGCTCTCTCATGTTCTGACTACTGGAGTGGTCGGACGGACTGTAGGCACGCAAGCTACAGTGTTGAGACTAACCGCTATTGTCTGAGAACAGCCTGTTCAAATTAGTTTCGGCCGAACTTTTGAACGACCCGCTAAGTTTCAGCGATATAGTGGTTTCGATTCTAAACCTTTGCAAAGTTTAACTACAGTTAAGTAGTTTTCCACGCTAAGAGGCATTTGCGGACAGCTTCGCTCCTCTCAGCCTTTTTCTCGTCGACGCATCACCGGAGGTTTCTCCTGAAGCACCGTGGGCCAGCTAGGCTTTCATCTCCCTGCTTCGTTAGCCGCGGTTGGACGCAACGCGCCGCTAACCTCCTCTCCTCGGACTGCGACCCTCAGCGCGGACATCGGAGAAAGAACTTCCATCGCATTGAGTAGGCACTTGGGCAAATTTTTAATTTGTAGCTTATTCAGATGGTTGTTAGGGTCATGTTTAAGCTTTGAGCTATTTAGCATACCCGCTCAGACACGGGAGGTGTTTGTTTGTTTTTATTGTTTGTTTGTTTGTTTTTATTGTTTGTTTTGGTTCTGTTTTTTTTCTTTGAACTTGTTAGACAGGGTATCTTGCATGATATCTTTCCTTAACTCCATTGCTAGCTTCCCTATCTGATTAGCAGCGCAGCGACAAGTTTGTTATTTTAAGCTCCGAGGCTAGACCGCTACAAGGCCTAGTTCTCTCCATCCAACACATATACACACTCTCTCACACTCTTTCTCTCTCTCTCTCGCGTTGAGTTCTTTGCCTAGATAGTCTGTTGGAAATTGTTGTTAAGTGCAGTGTTTGGATCCAGCTGTAGCGTGGTCAGATTCTCCTTAGCAACTTATTGCTAGCTACCTCAGGGTGATACGCTAGCTGGTAGGCTTGTGTTCTCGACTAGGCCTGCAGGCGCCATTTTTCCGACGCCATTTTGATACCTTCCTCATTGAGTTACCTGTGATACGACACCTAGGCACTGACCGCCATTTTGTTTAAGCATTGCCAGAGTGGCTAGCATTAGCATCTGCCCACAGATACCTACACAAAGCACACATTAGCCACAGAGCTAATCCTTTGTTCTATTTAGCTAACATTCCTTTGTTTTAGCTAACATTCCTTTGTTTTAGCTAACGACAAGCTAGGTCACACACACACACACGCATCGGCTTGCCCTAGCCTCACACACACGCACACACAAGGGATTCTTTTCTTTTTTTTTCCTTCTATCTCTTTCTCTCTCTCTTTCCCTCAAATTTATAGTCCAGGTGTAATTGTTCCATTGTTTTGTCTTGTTATTACCTTTGCTGACATTGAATGTATTTTGAGTTTATTATTATTAGTGAGTAGTAGACAAATAAAAGCTAATAAAATTGAATTGCATTTTACTTGTTCCTGTTGTTTATTCACAAGGTCAACTATTTAGAACTCCTTTTTCCTTCAGAATTTAGCTTTTGTATACAACTGGGTTTCCCATCTAATACAGAGCTACCATTAATCTTGAATGTAACCATTCACGGTGAGTGTTAAGATTAATAATTTAAGATTTTATGAGACTGATCTTTATTTATAAATTGATTAATTTAATTATCAATTATTACATAATTTATAATTTAATTAATCCCAATTCAACCTACATTAAAGTGGTGCCCCGTGTGAGGAATAGTTTAATGACCTTGTGAATTTCTCAACAATAACTTGTAAACTGCTGTATACCCAAAATCAACTGCCAAGGTATAACACAGATGACTTTAATGGTGAATCATTAACAGTGTGTTAATCACAGAACTGAAATTCAGCTGCCAACCACAGTTAGCTGATAAACTGGTTTAATTGATTAGTACATTAGAGTAATATCTAATCCAAGTACTTAATTAACATTATTAATAATAATAATCATTATTGTTAACTAATTATTAATTGAGCTAATTAATACAAGTGAAACATTAGTGAAAACAAAGTAGCTAAGAAACCACATCAATTATTTAGCAACTTGGATTAAATTAAATTCTAACCTAATCAACCCCTAGTATTAATTTCCTTTAAGTTAATTAATACATTTCGAACAAAATGTCGCGTTCCCCATCAAGGGAGTCAGAAGGGCCCCTCCTCTCTCTCTTCGACGTTGTAGGCGATTTAGGCCAAGTCCTGGAGGATAGGAGAAATTACTTCTGTGATCTGGACCAAAAGGCTCGCTTTGATGAAATACACATAGCCGTTAGGGAACTTAAGGAGCGTACTATGACTCTTCCAGAAGGGCTACCCAAATTGTTCATGATCTACTATAAGGAAATGGAACGTGTGTGTATGACCCTCGAACAAGAGAAAAGAACACTAAAACGACAACTGGCCGAAGCTCAAAGGAGAGCAGAAAGCGCGGAGAGTAGCCTCGTGGGCCTGAGAGCCACACAAGATGAACTAAAGCGCGAAATAGAATACCTCAGAGAAGAAGTGACGCAAGCACGTCGCTCAGATGAGGGATCGGCCAAACCCTCCCAAGAACAGAGTTCCGCTCTGGAGGAGGAAGAACCTGAGCTTAGAACGGTAGATCAGACACTGCACTCAAGCTCAACTCGCGTGAAAGTCGCGCGATCGCCACCTCGTGGCGCTGGGAGTTTTTACTTTACTCCCCACTACACCCCCTCGCGCTTCAATATCGCTGCAGCCTCTAGCCCGCAGAAAACGCCGCGCTATGTACCCTCGGACTCCTCTGACGGAGAGGCCGCCTACAAGCCGAAACGCAGACATAGGCGATATGAGAGCAGCTCAAATAGCGAAGACAGCGAGGACCCCTACGGGTCAAAATCAAAACGCCTCGTCGCAGAACGCAAAACTAGGATCCGCCAAATCGACGTCCTTGCGAAAGACATAGAGCGTTTTGAGCCGGAAAATCATAGACACCGAAGCGTTAATGATTATTTCCGGGAAATCGAGCGTAGCCTCCTGGACCTGCCAGAGGCTACGTCGCATGAAAAGGCCAGACTAGTCTGGAAAACTTTAGGTAGTGGCGTACGAGCATTCGTTGAGACCTTACCGCAGTCAGTCCTCGACAACTACAAGAAGATACGCAAGTACTTGAAAGAGGAATACTCGTTGTACAAGGACGAGACTGCTGCGACGATGGGTGCTATTCTGATCAGACAGAAACGAAGCGAACACCCTCGCGAGTACTACCGTCGGCTCCGCGCAGCGTACTTTCAGGGCAGAAGCGAGCCCGGGCTAGAGGAAGATCGCAACTTCAAGTCCCTCTTCCTCCATAACCTTCACCCGTGCATCCGTAACCAAGTAACACTCGCGTGTCGCCAGCGCCCCCATACTATGAGAGAAATGCGTCGCACCGCACAACTAACGTGGGAGACGTTTGTCCGACCCACAGACCGCCATGAGGACGATCCCAGAGTCCTCAGCCTATATGAGCAGGAAGGTCAGTCCTTAGGCCTAGAAGGGGATGAAGCCCCAAACCGCGGGCCCCCTTGGGCGAACCCAAACCCCGGCCACCAGACGTCGAGTCAACCCAAAGGTAACTGGAAAGTTCGACAAGCTGGAGCCAAGGGGGAACAGGGCCCCAACGCCAAAGGGCAAGGTAACCGCAAACCTGGCAGTCACGGCCCTAAATCTCAGAATAGCGGACAGTCAAGGCCCCATCGCAACTCCTCTCGAAGGGAGCGGAGCCCTAAGCTAGCTACCGCTAAACAAGCCAACCAAGAGCCGCTTGGGATGGCAGAACTGAGGGCTGAATTAGCACGGATTAAACAAGCCAACCAAGAGCCGCTTGGGATGGCAGAACTGAGGACCGAATTAGCACGAGTTAAACAACTGCTGAGCAATAAGAACAGGAAGGGTAAGCCGAGCAAGGACAGGGACGAACCGTCAGCATGACTAGGCCGGGACCCATCCCCACCACCACCGCGTGTCTACCTCGTGGGGTGGGGAAAGGACCCCTGCCCAATAGGCAGCGATGAGTTGAAACCACCCCCCCCGGTAGTGAAGCCTGACCCGCAGGATGCACCCCTGACGCAGTTTCTTGGAGATTTGGTTAGGAAAGGCAACGCCAAGCGTATCTATACCCCAGTGGTGGTAGAAGGTAACGTTTCCCTCCAAGCTCTCTTGGATACCGGGTCAGAAATCACCCTGATGTGTTCCAAAGTCTTTGCAGAGGTTTCTGATGCGCGGCGCGCGCAAGGTAGACCCATCAGAACCGAACGTTGTGACGTCAACTTGGTTAGCTTCACCCAGAATCAAGCCCCAGTAACAACCATTGCATGGTTAGAACTCACCTTCCAGGGCATGTCCATCACTCACCCCACTTACATCTGCTCTGTCGGTGTAGAACCGTTCCTCATTGGCCAAGACCTACTAGATAGGCTAGCGCCCCTCATTGACTGTCGTCGTGGGCAACTGTGGGCCCAGGTCGCGTCCCCACAGACCCCAGATCCTCGTCGTCACGATCGAGCCTGTTGCGATGAAGTTAGCGTGGAGGCTACTCCACCGATAGCTGAGTCAGGGCAGGTCCCCGAGAACCTCGAGACCACTCCGCTCCCCCCTGAGCCGAGTCAAGACGCACCAAACTCAACCGACACTCTTCTCAACCGCAACGCGCTTGATGGCCACCCGTCTTTCCTTTGCTTTCTTGGCGAATCTGCCCCAACCAGGTACTACCCCTGGATATCTGGCAACATTGCTGTCAACGGCGTCACGGCACCTGGCGTCAGGTTAGCGCTTTGGTCAGAGAAGTCAGCCATCAGCCAAACGTGGTTCGACATAGTGCGTCAGAGCACTCCTTCCCCTGTCTTTGTGCAGAAGAGCCACCGGCTACTGTCAGCCGAACAACCCCAGAGCCCCATCAAAGCCACAGGCGTCTGCGCCGTGTCGCTCGCCATCGGTCAGAGAGAATTCCTTCATTTCTTGAGTGTCGTCCCCGGACTTCCTGACCCACTGGTCATTGGGGCAGACATCTTGGTCAGACTGGGAGCCCAACTGGACCTAGTCAACCGGGTCATCTGGACCCAAGCCGACGCTGCTAAGCACCCGTTCCAAGCTGACCCGGAACAAATGCGGTCAGGACAAACGATTCCCCAAGCCTGCCATGTCACTAGCGAATTTGACATTGTCATTCCCGCTAGGACTGCTGGTTCCCCTCTTAAGCTGGTCATCATGAAAGACCAACAGTTTCGTAGCCCCCAGGCGTTCTTCCAGCCTCTCAGATTCTTCATGGAGCTCGATTTAGCCGTGTGTGGGACTCCGCTGCTTGAAGTGAGTCATCGTTCCGCTTACCTCCTGGTTCAAAACTCCACGCGGGACGCCATCACGATCCCCGCCCGTCGGCCTTTAGGCCTTCTGATAGACCAGGCATTCCATGACTTTGAACTCACCATTCCAGTCATCGGTGAGCTGCCAACGCCGGACACTCACTCCGATCCAGTGGAACCTCCCTGGATCACTCTTCCTTTCCACATGATCCACGTCGAACCTCACGACATGCTTCGCGACGAGCGCATAGTCATGACCAGAACTGACACCCCGAAACACATGCTGGTGTATGCTCTTGCCACGCAATCGAGCAACGACACCCCTGCAACTGAGGTCGTTGATTCAGCTCTAGGTGAACCGTACCCAGGCTTTGAACGAGAAGTTCAACAACAGCTGGTGAAAGCTGACAGCCTGACCACGGACGCCCAGAGACGACAGCTCCGTGAACTGTTCTACGACTTCAAGGCGATCTGGGCGCGAGATTCCAATGACTGCGGAGTCACGGACATCCACACCGTCCGAATCCCAACAGATCCGAACGCTCCACCGACGTTCGTGCGGCAATACAAAATCCCGTTAGCCGCATACGACTCAATACAAGAAACACTGGACACTCTGCTGGAAAAGCAGATCATTCGTGAGTGTAACTCGACTTACAACTCCCCCTTGTGGCCGGTGCTGAAACCGAACGGCAAGTGGCGTCTCACCATTGACTATAGGCAGCTGAACAAGCAAGTGCCCTTGTCAAGATGGCCCATGATCCATCTGGATCAAGAACTTGCCAAGGTGAAGGGTGCAAAGTTCTTCTCCACCGCCGACGTGGCGAGTGGATTCTGGACCATGCGCGTGGATCCAGCTGACCAGCACAAGCTGGCCTTTTCCTTTGGGAACCGCCAGCTAACTTTCAACCGATGTCCGTTCGGCTACGCGAACTCCCCCGCTGAATTCAACATCTTCTTGCATAAGGCAATGAGCGATGCCGCAGCTCGTGGCAACTTGATCTATGTCGATGACATCCTCATTAGGTCACAGACTTTTGATGCACACCTCGAAGAGATACGCCATGTTCTGTCTCAGCTGTCCAGAGCAGGAGCGAAGCTCTCTGTCACCAAAGGGCAGTGGTGTCGCACCAAAGTTGAATACGTTGGACTGTGCGTCGGGCCAGATGGCATTGAACCCCAGTCAGGGAGGGTGCGGGCTATCCAAGACATCAAAGCCCCATCCAACGTACCCGAACTCAGGAGCTTCTTAGGGGTCTGCAACTACTCCCGACAGTTCATTGAGGACTACGCGGACATAGCACGACCGCTCACCGAGCTCCTCCGGAAGGATAAACCCTTCCAGTGGAGTGACCCTCAAGAACTCGCGTTCAAGAGCATGAGGCAGAAGCTCTGCTCCGCTCCCTGCCTCGCGTATCCCGACAAAGACAAACCGTTCTTCTTGGAGGCTAGTTTCTCCACCCACTGCCTGAGCGCTGCACTGTCACAGCAGCATGACAAAGATCGCCGTGTCGTAGCATACGCCAGTCGGCCCCTCAGTGCTGTGGAGTTTAAATTTTCAGACTGCGAAAAAGCCCTGCTGGCCACGGTCTGGGCCGTTGAACACTTTCGCAGTTACATTGGTGGCCAGAAGGCGGTGATAGAGACCAATCATCAACCGGTCTCGTTCTTGAACAGCCAGAGGCTGAGAGAGGGAAGAGTTTCGAACAGTCGCATCGCAGCTTGGATGATGGCACTACAGGGCTACGACGTCGAGGTGAAGTACGCCCAGAACCACAAGATGGCGCTTGGCCGAGGCCTGGCGGAATGCCAGCATTGCGACTGCGAGAATAGTCCGGATCAAACCGAACTAACAACCGTACCTGCTCTCCCCTCCGACCACCACTACTATGACGAGAACGTCTGCAAAGACCTCCCCACCGCTTACATAGATGGATGCTCATTCCATCATGAACGCAAAGTCCAAGCCGGTGTCGGTATCGTATGGGCGAACGGCCCTATACAAGGGAAATACCAACATCGACTCGGGGCTAAGACTAGCCAATATGCGGAGGTAGCAGCCGTGCTCATCGTCCTGCAACAAGCTGCCCGTGAGAACATCAAGCGGTTAGTCCTCTGCTCTGATTCAAATTATGCCAGGCATAGCTTCGTCTCACACTTTCCCTCGTGGAAGGTGCGGGACATGAAAAACGCAAGGGGCAAGGAAGTGAAACACTCCGAACTCTTCCTAGCATGCGATCGACTCGTAACCGAACAGGGAATGTGCGTCTATTGGAAGAAGGTGAAGGGACATTCTCAAGTCCCAGGACCTGACAAAGTCGGTAACGATGAGGCAGATGGCCTCGCCAAAGCGGGAGCCGTGGACGGCCCCCTTTGGGAATTCCAGCCGTCATGGCTTCCCGAGACGCCACGCCATAACGTAACCGCGATTACTCGCCGACAGGCTAGAGCAGGTCAAACTGACGCAGTACCCCAAGCAGGAACCGTGCAACTCGGCCGACTGCCCCAGGACGCCGACCTGGTGTCTATGCAGGAAAGGGATCCCGTGATCCACCAAATCCGTAAGTTCCTTGCGGACCCCGTGGCGTCCCCAATTTCCCCACAAGAGTTGCAACAGTCCCGAGACTTAAACCACCTTCACAATCTCAAAAACGGCTTAAAACTCGAGAAAGGACTCCTGGTGTACACACCACGCAACCAGGGACCTCCCCGGTGGGTCGTGCCCACAGATCATAGGGGGGTCATGTTGCAGTACGCTCACGACAGCCCGTGCGGGGGCCATAGGAACGCTCAGGCGACCTACCAGACACTCCAACAGATTGTCTATTGGCCCTTCATGATTCAGGACGTTACCGAGTATGTTAAAGGGTGCTTGATTTGCTGCCAATTCCGACCAGCCCAACCGTTGAACCGCGCCCCACTGCAAAGCAAAGGCATCTCATTCCCCTGGTCTAATCTCCAGATAGACTGGGTCGGACCGGTGCCGAAATCAGCTCGAGGTAATAAGTACCTCCTGACCGTCACTTGCGCGTTCACGAAGTGGGTGGAATGCTTGCCCGCCCCAAACGAAACCGCAGAGACCACCGCTCTCCTTCTTATGAACCATGTGTTCAGCCGTTGGGGCTTGCCCCTATCCATTGATTCCGACCGAGGTACTCATTTCACCGCAGAGGTCATGAGAGTGTTGTGGGAGATGCTCGGAGTCGAGGCAAAATTCCACATCGCGTATCATCCTCAGTCTTCCGGTCAGGTCGAACGCGCCAACCAAACCATCGTGAGCATGCTTCGCAAGTATGTGAGTCACCATGGCAAAGATTGGGACATCAAACTCCCTCTGGTGCTGATGGCCATTCGGTCCACTCCTCACCGCACCACCGGAGTCACCCCGTTCGAAATGATGACTGGCCGTGAAATGGTTCTTCCCTTACACCTCCTCTACCGACCAGAGGACCTAAGCGTTGCCACTGCGTACACCGCACACCAGTACGTCACCGACTTGCAACGCCACTTGCAGGCCACGTTTGCGTGGGCCCAGGAACACCTCGAAAAGAGTGCGAAAGGACAGAAAGCTTACTACGACAGAAAGGCGACACACCGTGAGTACGAAGTAGGCGACAGAGTCCTATACTTCAATTTCACCAAACCGGTAGGAGTAGCCAGAAAATTCTTACCCCGTTGGTCCGGCCCTTTCGAAATCGTCGGTAAACTGTCCCCCGTCGCCTACCGCATCAAAACTTCGAAGCCCAGCCAGGCGCCTTCGTATAGATGGGTCCATAGCAACCAAATAAAGCTTTTTGAGCAGTCCACACTCCATAGGGGGGTGGACAAACAATAAGTTATAGCCTGCCCAACTTAGTTGCATGCCTCTCAATCCATAAGCGTGCATCTATAAGTAACCACCCTCGTTACCACTCAAATCGGAATAACAAACTCCTGTATGTTGCAGAATGGCCCCTCTCTGGATCCTCGGCATCTTCCTAGTCCTGCAGACCACATTGGCCGGTAACATAGTGGAACCAGGTCCGCCGAGTGGCATTGTTCTCCAAGATGCCCCAGGACTGCTCCTCACCAATTGCCGCGTCCATACCCAGCGCGTGTACACCCGCCTCGATCCTTGGGACGTGTACCGTAAGCATTTTAGATCGCCCACACAAACAAACCTCGAAACCGGGCCTGACTCCGAGATTGGGTCCAACATCGAACACGCCAAGCGTACCACAGTTCACATGCTCGAACAGTTACAGAAGTTCATAGTCACTGAGGAGGAACTCAGCGGCAAAACACGCCCTAAACGGTTCCTCGGAGGACTACTTACTGCTGCATCCGCCATTGGCTCTCTGTTCTCAATGGGCCTCTCTGCCGTTAACACCGTTAGCCTAACCGCGGTCAAACGAGAAATGAACATTCTTAAGGAAGAAATGCCAGAAATCCAGGGTAGACTACTAACTCAACAGGAGGAGCTGCAGGGCCTAGGCAAAACCCTGCAGGGAACCATACTAACCGTTAACATGCATTCTACATTAATCAAGAACACCGTACATGCCGTAGACAGGCTAGCGACAATCATGAGAAGCGAGGTCAAGTACGTCCGAGTAATCCGAGACCTAATGCAGGACCTGATGAGAGAAGTAAGTAGCTCTCTCAGCACCCTGAGTGGAGGTAAAATCCCACCATATTTGATACCCCTCAGCATGGTTGACAGCATACTCCGATCTACTACCACGACTAACGTTTACTCATCACAGATTCATCTGGCTTATAGTCTTGGCAGTGCTATCCCCATTTTTGTGAACCCTCAAAACCTAGAAATAGGCTTCATCCTCAATCTCCCCGTTATTGAACGGCAAAACATATACAGAATCAAATCTGTCCTTAATGTAGGTTTCTGGAACAACGACGTACACGTACGTTTGCAGACACCTTCCACCATAGCCTATCACGATGACAACCCCTCTATCTACCTCGTCCCTAATTTAGACATGTGCACCTCTACCAAAGATATCCACTGGGTCTGCCCCAGCAATCCCTTTATCCGAGACACCACAGACCGTCTCTGTGGATTGACAAAAGTCCCCGAGCAGAAGTGTGCAGGCAAATTGTCTATTAAAGATGAAGGAATAGGAACTAGAGTAGAAAGAGCTGGTAATCGGTGGCTAATCAACACTCCCCAAACTGAGATTCTGGTATCATATGATCAACATAACACTGCCACTAGAATGAAGATACCTAACGAAACCTCTCTCCTAAGTGTCCCACTTGGAGCCACTGTTCACGTGGGTGACATCACCCTCCATCACCTTAGCGCTGACCAGTATGAGACCGAGATAGAAATGCCCGATGCCTTCCCAGGTCACGAACTTGAGATAAACTCCACCCTCCAAGCACAACTACTGCTGGAAGGGACCAAAACCGTGCAATTCGATCTTAAGCCCACTGGCATCGCTACCACTTTCTTGAATAACCGCGCAAACCCTTCTTCCGATCAAGGATCTTTAATAAGCCGAATTGCGCTGGGATTTCTAGCTAGCGGTTGGGTTATCACAGTCTTCATAGCCATCACTCTACATAGGTACATACTGACACTACACCGCAAACTGGACAAAATGATCTACGCACCTGAGAAATTAGATCGTGGCATTGTCCGATTCTCCATCAGGCCTAAGGCCTCCACTAACTTTCTTGAAGAGTAGGCTTGCTAACACGCTAACTAACCCCTCTTTTCCATTTTCCTTTATGGAGTTTTGATTATTTTTGTTTGCTGTGTGAAATATTGTGTGTAGAAGGTAGTTAAGTAGCCATAGTGTAATTGTTTTCATGTCCAAGTGCCTATGCTTTCATGCCCAAGTGCCTATGCATCTTATGGACTGTATGAAATGAATTGAACTGTTGAACTGTGTCTGAAAGACTTTTCACAGAAAGGACCCTTGGAACTACCTCATTGTGGAACTACCTCATTGTGGAACTACCTCATTGTGGATTACTAGGGACCGTGGGTCGCAGACTAAACACCATGTGCCCATAGGGTATCACTCCTTTCAGCGCCTATGGCCAAGGGGGGAATGTTGGTAACTCGCCAGCGCCCCCTATAACGATCCCACAATTTCCTTGCGCGCTCCACCCGGATGTGACGTGAAGTGGAACTGCTTTAACTGTATCGAGAGCGCCTCGATTCGCTCTCTCATGTTCTGACTACTGGAGTGGTCGGACGGACTGTAGGCACGCAAGCTACAGTGTTGAGACTAACCGCTATTGTCTGAGAACAGCCTGTTCAAATTAGTTTCGGCCGAACTTTTGAACGACCCGCTAAGTTTCAGCGATATAGTGGTTTCGATTCTAAACCTTTGCAAAGTTTAACTACAGTTAAGTAGTTTTCCACGCTAAGAGGCATTTGCGGACAGCTTCGCTCCTCTCAGCCTTTTTCTCGTCGACGCATCACCGGAGGTTTCTCCTGAAGCACCGTGGGCCAGCTAGGCTTTCATCTCCCTGCTTCGTTAGCCGCGGTTGGACGCAACGCGCCGCTAACCTCCTCTCCTCGGACTGCGACCCTCAGCGCGGACATCGGAGAAAGAACTTCCATCGCATTGAGTAGGCACTTGGGCAAATTTTTAATTTGTAGCTTATTCAGATGGTTGTTAGGGTCATGTTTAAGCTTTGAGCTATTTAGCATACCCGCTCAGACACGGAAGGTGTTTGTTTGTTTGTTTTTTTTGTTTGTTTGTTTTTATTGTTTGTTTTGGTTCTGTTTTTTTTCTTTGAACTTGTTAGACAGGGTATCTTGCATGATATCTTTCCTTAACTCCATTGCTAGCTTCCCTATCTGATTAGCAGCGCAGCGACAAGTTTGTTATTTTAAGCTCCGAGGCTAGACCGCTACAAGGCCTAGTTCTCTCCATCCAACACATATACACACTCTCTCACACTCTTTCTCTCTCTCTCTCTCTCTCGCGTTGAGTTCTTTGCCTAGATAGTCTGTTGGAAATTGTTGTTAAGTGCAGTGTTTGGATCCAGCTGTAGCGTGGTCAGATTCTCCTTAGCAACTTATTGCTAGCTACCTCAGGGTGATACGCTAGCTGGTAGGCTTGTGTTCTCGACTAGGCCTGCAGGCGCCATTTTTCCGACGCCATTTTGATACCTTCCTCATTGAGTTACCTGTGATACGACACCTAGGCACTGACCGCCATTTTGTTTAAGCATTGCCAGAGTGGCTAGCATTAGCATCTGCCCACAGATACCTACACAAAGCACACATTAGCCACAGAGCTAATCCTTTGTTCTATTTAGCTAACATTCCTTTGTTTTAGCTAACATTCCTTTGTTTTAGCTAACATTCCTTTGTTTTAGCTAACGACAAGCTAGGTCACACACACGCATCGGCTTGCCCTAGCCTCACACACACGCACACACAAGGGATTCTTTTCTTTTTTTTTTTTCCTTCTATCTCTTTCTCTCTCTCTTTCCC
Source organism: Neoarius graeffei (assembly GCF_027579695.1). Lineage (NCBI taxonomy): Eukaryota > Metazoa > Chordata > Actinopteri > Siluriformes > Ariidae > Neoarius > Neoarius graeffei. Next base: position 16,157,036 of record NC_083589.1, on the reverse strand, counting down.
TCAAATTTATAGTCCAGGTGTAATTGTTCCATTGTTTTGTCTTGTTATTACCTTTGCTGACATTGAATGTATTTTGAGTTTATTATTATTAGTGAGTAGTAGACAAATAAAAGCTAATAAAATTGAATTGCATTTTACTTGTTCCTGTTGTTTATTCACAAGGTCAACTATTTAGAACTCCTTTTTCCTTCAGATTTTAGCTTTTGTATACAACTGGGTTTCCCATCTAATACAGAGCTACCATTAATCTTGAATGTAACCATTCACGGTGAGTGTTAAGATTAATAATTTAAGATTTTATGAGACTGATCTTTATTTATAAATTGATTAATTTAATTATCAATTATTACATAATTTATAATTTAATTAATCCCAATTCAACCTACATCTTTTTATACCCAATCATCTTACTGACCTGTTGCCAATTAACCAAATTATTTTTTTTCTAGCATTTCACAACTTTTTCAGTCTTTTGTCCTTGTCCCAACTTTTCTGAAATGTGTTGCTAACATCAAATTCAAAATGAGCATTTCTTTTTTCAAAAAAAGTTTGTTTCAACATTTGATATATTGTCTTTGTACTATTTTCAATGAAATATAGGGTTTATGATTTGCATATTATCACATTCTGCTTTGATTTAAAGTTTACACACAGCATCCCAACTTTTTTGTAATTGGGGTTGTAGCCAGAGTGAAGTTTTCAGGTGATCACCAGCCTTTTGGAGGACTGTTCTATGGTTCAATGAAACAAAATTGGACTGTTGTCCCTTAATGAGATCAGCACCTATATATATGGAGTTAAGTGTGAGGCTTCTTAGCTGAAGAACACCAAACTCAACTGTGAAGCGTAGGAGGGTATCATGGTTGTGTTGTTTCAAAAAGGGCTGGTGCACTTCAGAAAATACATGGTATCATGAGGAAGGAGGATTATCTAGAAATATTGAAAGACTAAAGACATCATCCAGAAAATTAAAAGATTGCTGCAACTGCCCCCAAATGGCTTAAAGGCACCATCATAAAGCCCTGCTGTGAATCCTAAAGAAAATTTGTGGACTCAACTTAAAAAAAAAAGTGTTTCTGATTAAGGAGGCCCACAAACTTGACTGAGTTACACCAGTTCTGTCAGGAGGGAGATTGTGGAAGGCTACAAAAAAGGTTTGATTCAAGCAAGTCAAAGGCAATACTAACAAACTGTATGTAGATATTCAAAACACTGAAAATCTGATATAGTAAATAACTGTCTCTTAGCTATTACTGTGAAATGAGCATATATAGAAAAATTAGATTACATAATTGACAACACAGGAAAGGTATAGTAACATGAATTAAGTGTCGTTATTCTAGCTGTATATAAACTTTTGATTGCAACCCTATCATTTACAATTTAACACAGCAATGTTCAACTTTAATAAATTTCTATTTTAAATACATACAATTATAGTAGGATTATATATTTGAATTAAAATTACATTTTTAAAATACACAAAATTAGAAAACAGGAGTGGAAAGTAACCATCACACATCCTACCATTTTACATTCCATATACCAATTCAAATTTCTATTTTTAAGTAGCATTTTATAGCAGAGAGTTTCATTTCCATACAAGTCATACTCGTCGTAGATCAGATAGCTCTTTAAAGGAACAGTCCACCCTACTTCCATAATGAAATATGCTCTTATCTGAATTGAGACAAGCTGCTCCGTACCTCTCCGAGCTTTGCGCGACCTCCCAGTCAGTCAGACGCGCTGTCACTCCTGTTAGCAATGTAGCTAGGCTCAGCATGGCCAATGGTATTTTTTGGGGCTGTAGTTAGATGTGACCAAACTCTTCCGCGCTTTTCCTGTTTACATAGGTTTATATGACCAGTGATATGAAACAAGTTCAGTTACACAAATTGAAACGTAGCGATTTTCTATGCTATGGAAAATCCGCACTATAATGACAGGTGTACTAACACCTTCTGCGCGCTTCGACAGCGCATTGATACTGAGCTCCGTATCAATGCGCTGCCGAAGCGCGCAGAAGGTGTTAGTATGCCTGTCATTATAGTGCAGACTTTCCATAGCATAGAAAATCGCTACGTTTCAATTTGTGTAACTGAACTTGTTTCATATCACTGGTCATATAAACCTATGTAAACAGGAAAAACGCGGAAGAGTTTGGTCGCATCTAACTACAGCCCCAAAAAATACCATTGGCCATGCTGAGCCTAGCTACATTGCTAACAGGAGTGACAGCGCGTCTGACTGACTGGGAGGTCGCGCAAAGCTCAGAGAGGTACGGAGCAGCTCGTCTCAATTCAGATAAGAGCATATTTCATTATGGAAGTACGGTGGACTGTTCCTTTAATGCAGGTGGGAAAGGAAGTGCACTCAAACCTGGGGTTGTTTAGTCTTCTCAGGGTTATCCTCTTACTTACAACCAGCCTACACAAGTGTTGCAGACAATGTGGGTTTCCTGAATTCAAGAATCAAGAAGGGGCAGATGTTCATTACATTTTTACTGTACACTTTGGTGCTAAATGACTACAGTGAAATAGAACACACATTGCAGAATGGCTTACTAAGAATGTCACAGATCTCAGGCCACTCATTTTGCATCTCTAAAATCTTCTGCAGTTTGGGACAGATGGGAACATGTAACACATAGTCCAGGAGAGTTCGTACAAGCCGTCCTACCAGGTGCTTCAGCCAGCTCACACTGACAAAATCACAAAACTAAAAAAAAAAAAACACCACAGAACATATAGCAAATTAGAGCTGTACTCAGAGTACTGATCAGCTTGACCCATTCCACTTGATAAGTCTGATGCCAATAGTCATTTCCAAGGCCAAACACCTTCAGTTTTGCCAAAATGGGGACTTTGTTGCTAGATTTGATGATATTTTTTGAGACTCCTTTTAGCAACTTTAATCAAAGAAAAATCAAAACCTAGCAACAAATCTAGTGACTTTTTAAGCACACATTAGTGACTGTCTTGAACAGGATTTGGCTCTCCAGCTCACATCACACTATAGCAGGAGTTACACAAGTTTAGAAAGCAGGCTCGCTCAAATCACAGTGTAACGCCTGACTTGCATTTATAGCCGGTCACTGAAAACCACTGTCCTGCCCACAACCAATCACTGATCACCATGGTCCTACCCCCTAACAAAATCACTGATAACCATGGTCCTGCTCACAACCAGTCGCTGATCATCCTTGTTTGTCCGACCCTCTTGCCTCTTTATTCTTCGTTTTAAACTTTCTTTTTGAAGATATTACATTTTATAAGTACTAAGAGTGAGTAAACATTTTTCTTTAAGTCACTTGCATAGTTTTTTGGACTCGATTCAAATTTAAATGAGGGTCACAGCACTGCAGCATGTTAAGACCATCGTCTTAACATGCTGCAGTGCTGTGACCCTCATTTAAATTTGAATTGGAATCGAGTAATAAAGCTTGGTCCCAGAAATATAGTTATGTCACAGCTTAACAAGCAGGTTACTGGTATTCAGGTTTATATTGAAGCATCTGAGCAACAAGCACTCTGTTTCAAATAGTGGAAGTCTTGTGTAGCTCTCATCTGGAGGTTAACGGTTTTCTTTTTCGCATTCTTATTTTTAAATAGCTTTGCAGACTGTGTCTATTTGTGACCCTTGCTATCGATTATGACAATCATTTCCAGGAAGCTGTTCTCATTCACTGATCTAGGTTACCCACATGAAATACTTTTACTGTTAAAACCATATAACTTACAGTGGTGCTTGAAAGTTTGTGATCCCTTTAGAATTTATATTTCTGCACAAATATGACCTAAAACATCATCAGATTTTCACACAAGTCCTAAAAGTAGATAAAGAGAGCCATTAAACAAATGAGACAAAAATATTATACTTGCTCATTTATTTATTGAGGAAAATGATCAATATTACACATCTGTGAGTGGTAAAAGTATGTGAAGCTCTAGGATTAGCAGTTAATTTGAAGGTGAAATTAGAGTCAGGTGTTTTAATCAGTGGGATGACAATCAGGTGCGAGTGGGCACCCTGTTTTATTTAAAGCATATACACAGAGCCATGGCCTCACTTTCGTTTATAAATGCCTTGAGACCTCAAGAATGCCACAGGAATAGTTAAGCGTTAACAAATCTAATATAGTAATTATGATTAAAGTGATTCATATAGGTAGCGGTCTGAGTGAATGACCTTGACGTCCATAACGTCACAGCGGGAAGTCTATCGGTCTCATCGCCATTTCCGCTATACTAAAACACAGCTGACTGCAACTTCAATCCTCCATTTTGAGCTAATTAGAGCCATGTAATGCCACATAGAGGTGTTGCTGCACCCACCAGCAAGAGAGAAGGTGGATTTACGTTGCATTCATGGTCCAAGAATGTCCAAATTTTTACAGTTTGAACGCGTTTTGCGAGAGTTCATGGGCAAATTGGGTGCCTACGAAGTGGTCTCTCCTCTGCTCTGCACATTTTACTGAGGACTCGTACAAAACCTCTGATCTGTTGGAGCATTGGCTATAAGCCCGTATTGAAAGAGGGTGCAGTATCAATTAAAGAAAAAGAAAACAAGAAAAGGAAAGTATTTTTTATTTTTTTTAAAAGCAAAGTTCAGTTGCACCAGTCCTCCTGGAGTGAGCTGAGGGTTGTTGCTAAAATCCGGGATGGAATGGAACGGGATGAAACATATCACTTGGGCAGTGACCTCCCCGCCATTGTTCCTAAAACCAGTGACATCCCGTTCCATCCCGGGTTTTAGTAATTGCCTGAGCCAAGCAGGAATGGTGGAGTACTCCGTATGGACAAAATAGAGAAAGAGTGGAGCAGCTGTCTTATTTCTAAACTGGATATTGCTGTCATCTCACCCTTACATGGAAGTGAATGAACGGAGAACTGAACAAACAACTGAAAGATTGTTTCAAAACAATCGGCCACAAGCTCGGCCTTCAAGGAGTGAGAACATAGACGGGTAAGTTCCGACTCTCCTTTGGATAAAAAAAATAAAATTGTTTACCTGCATTTAGATGAACATATGTAACTTGTATTGTGTATTTAAGTTACTGGTATAAGATTATTTAATTTGCTTCAGAATGTGATTCTCAGTTCATCTGATTATTTAATTAGCCTTTTATGTTTTATCAGTGAAAATGCATGCATTTATGTTGCATAAGTTATAACACCTATCCTGTTTTAATGAGAGTCAACCCACAATCAATGAAGTCAAATCGGTCTTAGTTGAGCAAGTTGGTAACAGTATTTCTTACTTTCACCATAAGTTTTATTTTATTTATATGATCTATAGCTGTCAAAGGCCTTGGCCTTAAAACTAGTTACCGCAGTGACATCATGCACTCAGGCATGGCTGGCTCAGCAGGGCAGCTCAAATGCCAACTTTGCGGTTGATTTTAACTCTCAAAAATATATATATTTTTATTCCCATTTACTGTATGCAGCATACAAGAGTCAAGACAATCCACTCAAATTTATTTTAAAAAAAAAGGTTCTGTGTATCTGCTTTAAAATAATAGGGATCTATCAAAGTCTGACCTTCACAACACATGTCTGTGGAAGTGTTATGGCACGAACAAAGGAGATTTCTGAGGACCTCAGAAAAAAAGTGTTGTTGATGCTCATCAGGCTGGAAAAGGTTACAAAACCATCTCTGAAGAGTTTAGATTCCACCAATCCAGTCAAATTGCATACAAATGGAGGAAATTCAAGACCATTGTTACCCTCCCCAGGAGTGGTCGACCAACAAAGATCACTCCAAGAGCAAGGCGTGTAATACTCAGCAAGGTCACGAAGGACCCCAGGGTCACTTCTAAGCAACTGAAGGCCTCTCTCACATTGGCTAATGTTAATGTTCATGAGTCCACCATCAGGAGAACACTGAACAAAATGGTGCACATGGCAGGGTTGCAAGGAGAAAGTCACTGCTCTCCAAAAAGAACATTGTTGCTCCTCTGCAGTTTGCTAAAGATCATGGGGACAAGCCAGAAGGCTATTGGAAAAATGTTTTGTGGACAGATGAGACCAAAATAGAAGTTTTTGGTTTAAATGAGAAGCATTATGTTTGGAGAAAGGAAAACACTGCATTCCAGCATAAGAACCTTATCCCATCTGTGAAACATGGTGGTGGTAGTATCATGGTTTGGGCCTGTTTTGCTGCATCTTGGCCAGGACGGCTTACCTGATGGAGCAAAACAGCATTCATTGATGGAGCAATGAATTCTGAATTATACCAGCGAATCCTAAAGGAAAATGTCAGGACATCTGTCCATGAACTGAATCTCAAGAAAAGGTGTCATGAAGCAAGACAATGACCCCAAGCATACAAGTCGTTCTACCAAAGAATGGTTAAAGAAGAATAAAAAGTTAATGTTTTGGAATGACCAAGTCCTGACCTTAATCCAATCAAAATGTTGTGGAAGGGCCTGAAGCGAGCAGTTCATGTGAGGAAGCCCACCAACATCCCAGAGTTGAAGCTGTTCTGTACGGAGGAATGGGCTAAAATTCCTCCAAACCAGTGTGCAGGACTGATCAACAGTTACCGGAAACGTTTAGTTGCAGTTATTGCTGCACAAGGGGTTCACACTAGATACTGAAAGCAAAGGTTCACATACTTTTGCCACTCACAGATATGTAATATTGGATCATTTTCCTCAATAAATAAATGACCAAGTATAATATTTTTGTCTCATTTGTTTAACTGGGTTCTCTTTATCTACTTTTAGGACTTGTGTGAAAATCTGATGTTTTTAAAGTCATATTTATGCAGAAATATAGAAAATTTTAAAGGGTTCACAAAGTTTCAAGCACCACTGTATGCTGTTTGTTCCAAATTTGCTTGTTTTGTTTGATGAGAATTGTTTAGCTTTTTTTGAATAACAGCACATTTGTAAATCTGCACAAGTAGTGAAGATAAAGTCCTAATATAATGTAGGCAAAACAACTTTTTGGCAAGGATCAAGACTGACTTAAAGCACACCAAAAGTAGTATCATTATTGAACCAGCCTGGCCTGTCTTAAAGTGGCCCACAAAAAGGTGAAATATCACCAAGATGGCACCACAGATGACTGGCTCAATGTGTTAGTGTGCATTGTTTTCTCTTTTGTTTGTATCCTCGGTTCACTGATGTGATACTTGAATCTCTTTCACCAGAAAAGAGCTTGTGAACATTAGGGGAACAACTCCAGTGGACTTGTTACTAACTTTTCTGGTGTCTTCTGTGGAAATATTGGACATTCTGATCAAAGGTGCACTCACCTTTGCTCACTCAGTGAGATGCCAGAGGAGAAGAAAACGCACTGGTGCACCTCTGTCTGTGTGGACTTTGCATTCTGCTGCTTGCAATATTTCTCTCCAGTGTGTGGTCATTGTGCAACAAACTGGACAAACTCCTGCTGCTGGTGGGGAGAAACAGGGACCTTCATTCATCTTCCGTTTTATGCTTCACAGAAACGTGGCTATATGGACTCATTCCCGACTCCGTGCTGCAGCTGGCCAGCTTCCAGCTTTTCAGAGCAGACCGTAACAGATCTCTCTGGTAAAATGAAAGGTGGTGGAATTGGTTTACATAAAAACAGTGGCTGGTGCAGTGATGTGTCGGTGATCCTGCAACACTGTTTTCCTGAACTAGAACCATTAATTGTAAACCCTTCTACTCCCAGCGTCAGTGAGTTTGCTTCATTCATGCTGGTTGGTCTTTACTGCAGGCCAACATACAGAACACACAGTGCATCCTGGCCAATCAGATACTGAATGTGGAGCTGACTAATGCAGACTCCCTAGTTATTGTCCTCAGCAACTTTAACAAAGTTCGCCTCAGCCATGAACTACCAAAATACAAACAGTTTATTAAATGCCCAAGCAGAGAAGAGAATATTTTGGATCACTGCTACACTACAGTCAACAAAGTTTGTGAACCCTTTAGAATCATGCCCATCATGCGCTGCACTGAGCCACTCTGACCATGTCATGGTCCACCTGATTCCTGCATACAGGCAGAAATTAAAGCTGAGGAAACCTGTAGTGAGGACAAAGATGTGAGGCAATGAGGCTGCGGAGAACCTTCGGGCATGTTTGGACTGTTCAAACTGGGATGTGTTCAGGACTTCTACCAGTAGTCTGGCTGAGTACACAGAGGCTGTGATGTCCTACATCAGCTTCTGTGAGGACTGCTGCATTCCTTTATGAACCAGGGTGACTTACAATAATAATGACAAACCCTGGTTCACAGAAGCTCAGACAGCTAAGGTGGCAAAAGGAAAAAGCGTTCAGAAGTGGGGACAGGAACAGGTTTAAAGAGTCTAGGAACAAGGCAGTGAGAGGACAAGGTTTAGCAAAGCAGTGAGAGAAGCTAAACGACTGTACTCTGAGGAACTCCAACACCAGACTCAGCCAACAACTCTACATCTGTCTGGAAAGGATTCAGACAGATCACTAATTCCAAACCTTCAGCCCCCCACTCTGTTAACAACTTGCTCCTGGCCAACCAACTGAATGAATTCTGTCACTTTGAAAGACAAATGAGACTATCCTGATACCATCCCCTGTGACTCCACACTCCAGCTCTAGCCCACTACCCCCACTTCCTCCACCCCTACTGCTGCTGGGGCCTCTCTACAACTTCACACCTCAGAGGTCTATCCACCCACCACCACAGCCTCAACTCTCTCCATTCTAGAGAGGGATGTCAATAAGCTCTTTAAAGGTCATAGTTTCAAATGTGCATGAATTGAAAACTGTTGCCTATGTTAAAAAACCCTCTGTAATTTTCTTCTAGTCCCAAGAAGTATTGTTAAATAAGTAATAATTAAAATAAGTTAGGTAGTGAGGATCACAGTGAATATCACAGTTAGGCGATTTCGTGAACATGTGGTGCATGACATCATTTAAGACAAACTGAGTTGAGTCCACTTCCATTTACTTGCATTGCCATTCGGCTTGAGTGCAGATGTATGTTCAGGAATTTCCAAAGAAAAAACATGCCTAATTGTTGTGCAGTGAACTGTAACAATGGAACCGGTTCAGGAAGAAGTTTTTACCTTTTTCCGAGAAAGGAGAAGAGGCTGAGAGAGTGGATTGGCTTTTTCCGGAAGAGGAGAAGAGGCAGAGCGAGAGGGTTGGCTTTTTCCAGAAGAGGAGAAGAGGCAGAGCGAGAGGGTTGGCTTTTTCCAGAAGAGGAGAAGAGGCAGAGCAAGAGGGTTGGCTTTTTCCGAAAAAGGAGACGAGGCGGAGCGAGAGGGTCGGCTTTTTCCAAGAGAGGAGACGAGGCAGAGAGTGTGGATTGTGCACATGAAGCCAGAGGGTTGTTTTTTTTCCCCGGAAGAGGAGACGAGGCGGAGAGAGTGGATTGTGCGCGTGTAGCCAGAGGGTTGATTTTTTTCCGGAAGAGGAGACAAGGCGAAGAGAGTGGATTGTGCGTGTGAAGCCAGAGGGTTGTTTTTTTTTTCCAGAAGAGGAGACGAGGTGGAGAGAGTGGATTGTGCGTGTGAAGCCAGAGGGTTGTTTTTTTTTTCCAGAAGAAAAAAAAAGACGAGGCAGAGAGAGTGGATTGTGCGCGTGGAGGCGGAGGGTTGTTTTTTTGCCGGAAGAGGAGATGAGGCAGAGAGAGTGGATTGTGCGCGTGAAACAAAATCAAGCAGTCTTAGAAGAAACGAACCAGCAATGCTCAAGCAAAAAGGAGAAGATTGGAGGTAAACATTTACTTTTGCTTGCAACTGACAAGTCAAGAATCCTGAAGGATTCAGGTACAATCATTGTGGAAATGAGACAAAGTAGAGTAGGCTATAAATAGCATAATGCTGTGGATGGCAGGCTAATGTGGCCTACTGGCGCACTGTCAAGTAATTGTTACCTACATCCACTAGGGAGGGCAGTTTAATTATTCTTTAAAAGGCTCTTATTTAGTATTACGACGAAAGTAGGAATTTATCATAACTACCAGGATAAATCGTTTGGGCGCGAGTCTTATTGAGGTCCGGGGTCACCGCGATCAGAGTCAGCTGAGTCGCTGTCCGATTCGGAGGCCGCACAGTCAAACCAGTGAGCAACATTCACCGATTGCTTCGCAACAGCCATAGGTTCATACATATATGGTTTCACCTCTCAATATTCAATTTGGAGACTTCCTACTTCAAAATCGCTATCAGACATTTTACACAACCTCTCACGACCAAAGTCCATACATGTGCTCGGTTCACAAGTAAAACACAGAACTGCTCCCAGTCTGTTTGCCTTAAATGACGTCACGACAACTGTCCCCTGGCGGTGAACGTGCGCATAAGTAAGATGTAAACAAACCTTCATAAATTGGGCAAAACAGTACATTTTAACCATTTTATTCAATTTTAGGGTGCAAATTAGACACTAGGAAGATTGAATTTGCTTTTTGGGTCGTTCTTCTAGGCAATAAAAGAACCTCAAAAGGGCCTCAGATCACTCCACTGTTATGCTAATGCCAGCATACAGGCCTCTGGTTAAAGTCACCAAACCAGCTACAAAACAGATACGTGTGTGGCCAGAGGGGTCCTCAGGAGGCACTCCAGGACTGTTTTTCCACCACTGACTGGAGCATGTTCAGACAGGCAGCCACCTACAGCAACATCACAGATCTCCAGGAGTACATGGAGACAGTCACTGCCTACATGAGGAAGTGCATGGACGACGTTACGGTCACCAGAACATCTCCATTTGGGCCAATCAGAAGCCATGGCTGACAGGGGAAGTCCATAGGCTCCTGTGGGCTTGGAACGCTGCCTTCAGAGCTGGGGATGAGGTGGGCCTGAGGACAGCTAGGGCCAATCTGTCACGAGGCATCGGGGTGGCCAAGAGACAGTATTCCAGGCACATTGCTGACCATTTCAACGACAGCAGAGACACCAGGAACCTGTGGCGGGGGATTCAGACCATCACAGACTACAAGCCCTCGCCGCAGACCTGTGACAACTCCACATCTCTGCTGAATCAGTTGAACGACTTCTTCGCTCACTTTGAGGCAGACAACAGCACCACAGCACAGAAGACCCCACCACCTCCCGGCGACCAGGTGTTGACGCTGTCCCCAGACAGCGTGAGGAGAGCTCTCAGGACAACAAATGCACGAAAAGCCCCGGGTCCTGATAACATTCCTGGTTGTGTCCTGAGAGACTGTGCCGAGGAGCTCACAGATGTCTTTACAGACATCTTCAACATCTCGTTGAGCCAGGCTGTTGTCCCCATGCGCCTCAAAACCACCACCATCATCCCGGTCCCGAAGAAGCCGTCTCCCTCCTGCTTCAATGACTACCGCCCTGTCGCACTCACTCCCATCCTCATGAAGTGCTTCGAGTGGCTAGTCATGCGGCATATCAAGTCTGCCCTCCCCCCTGCCCTGGACCCTTTCCAGTTTGCATATCAGTCCAACCATTCAACCGATGACGCCATCTCCACTGCCCTCCACTCAGCCCTCACCCACCTGGAGACAAAAGACTCGTATGTCAGTATGCTGTTCATAGACTTTAGCTCAGCATTCAACACAATCATTCCTCAGCAGCTCATTCATAAACTGGACCAGCTAGGACTCAACACCTCCCTGTGCAACTGGCTGCTGGACTTCCTGACGGGGAGACCACAGACTGTACGGGTCGGCAGCAACTCCTCCAGCACCATCACATTGAACACGGGGGCCCCCCAAGGATGTGTGCTAAGCCCCCTCCTCTTCACTCTGCTGACCCACGACTGCACACCAACATCCAGCTCAAATCTCTTCATTAAGTTTGCGGATGACACGACTGTGGTGGGTCTCATCAACAATGGCACTGAGACAATCTACAGGAGTGAGGTGAGCTGCTTGGCCATGTGGTGCAAGGACAACAATCTCCGTCTGAACGTGGAGAAGACAAAGGAGATTGTTGTGGACTTCAGGAGAGAGCACACCCAGCATGCTCCACTATCTATCGACGGTGCTGCAGTGGAGAGGGTGAGCAGCACCAAGTTTCTGGTTTGCACATCTCTGAAGACCTGTCCTGGAGCAACAACACCGCATTACTGGCCAAAAAAAGCCCAACAGCGTCTGTACTTCCTCCGCAAACTGAGGAGAGCAAGAGCCCCAGCCCCCATCATGCACACTTTCTACAGAGGCACCATCAAGAACATTCTGACCAGCTGCATCACCGTGTGGTACGGTGCCTGCACCGTGTCCTGCTGCAAGTCTCTGCAGCGCATCGTGAGAGCAGCTGAGAGGATCATTGGCGTCTCTCTCCCTTCTCTTATGGATATTTATAACTCCCGCCTCACCCGCAAAGCCATCAGGATTGCAGGTGACCCCACCCACAGCCTCTTCAGTCTGCTGCCGTCGGGGAGGAGACTGCGGAGTCTCCGGGCCAAAACCAGCAGGCTCAAGAACAGTTTCTTTCACCAGGCAGTCAGGAGGCTCAACTCCCTCCCTGTTCTGCCCCTCCTCCCCCCTCTGCCCCCTGCCACAGATTTTGCTTGCACACCCCCCTGCCCCCCCTTCAGCATCTGACAGGTCATCCTCACAGTCCCCCCCCCCCCCCCCAACACATACACACCTCATCGTTCATTAACACACTGAACTCAGGGACCGCACATCTCACTTTACCTCGCTCATTTGCACTATTCCGCACTACCTCACCTTAACAGTTGCTAGTTTGTTTATACTGCTTATTTCATGTTTACCTGCTATACCTCAAGGGCCCTTGACTGTTTGTTTATTTGCACCAATTTATGTGTGTATATATGTGTTTAGTCTATGTCTAGTTCTTATCTAGTGTTTATACTGTTTATATTGTTTGTCTGAGTGTTTAGTCTATGTCTAGTTCTTATCTAGATTGTTTATACTGTTTATATTGTTTGTTTTTTCAATTATTCTATTTTTATTTATTGCATTGCCTGTTTGCACTGTGGGTCAGAGAGGACTGAAATTTCATCTGTGCTGTATGTCAAGCATATATAGCATATTTGACAATAAAGTTGACTTGACTTGATAAAGTTGATATTCTACATTTCACCTCTGACCATTGCCTATGACCTTTTAAAGAAGATATGCAGAACCTTTATTTTTAAATATGTTTCTGAGTGGATACTATCTCCATCCTTGACTCTTGTATGCTGCATAATTGGGAATTTAAAAAAAACCACCCGACCGCAAAGTTGGCATTCGAGCTGCCCTGCTGAGCCAGCCAGCCCTGGGTGGGTTACGTCACAGCAGGAACCAGTGCTATAGACCAAAGCCAGACTCAACAGGCGAGAGTGGTTGCAATGGCCTCTTCATTTGGATTTATTGGAGAGTCTTCGGATTCCTCAGCTAGTAGTACATTTGACTGTGACAGTCCTGAAATTGGAGTGTGTACATACTACTGCTATACACGTAGAACCATATCAGTTCAAACCATAAGAAAGTGAATCCAATAGCAACATGTCAGCCACGGAGGCCCCCACCTTACAAGATAAAGCCAGAGAACAAAGCCATCGAGAGAATTGAATGGAATTAAACTGACAGTCTCATGTGACTCTCATTAAAACAGGATGGGCATTATAACTTGTGCAACATACATGTACATGCATGCATTTTCACTAATAAAACAAACGGCTAATTAAATAATCAGGTGAACTGAGACAATCACATTCTGTAGCAAATTAAATAATCTTATACTGGTAACTTAAGTACACAATACAAGTTACATGTATTAATCTAAATGCAGGCAAACAACAAGCGTTGTTTTTGTTATATAACCAAATGAGAGTCGCATCTTACCCGTCTGTGTTCTTGCTTCTTGAAGGCTGAGCTTGTGGCTGATTGTTTTGAAACAATCTGCCTTTCAGTTCTTCATTCATTCACATCTTCCAGGTAAGGGCGAGATATACCTTGGAAAAGTGACAATGACAATAAAGACGGATCTATATTGCTGCTGAGGCAAGTATATCCAGCAGAGAAATCTGATGACTGGTCCACTCATTCTCCATTTTCTCCATACAGAGTACTCCGCCATTACTGCTCGGCTCACGCTCCAGGAGAACTGGTGCAACTGAACTTACTTTCCTTTTCTTGTAGTTTTCCTTTCCTTTAATTATTGGTACTGCACCCTCTTTCAATATGGGCTTATAGCCAAATGCTCCTCAACAGATCATAAGTCTTGTACGAGTCCTCAGTAAAATGTGCAGAGCAGATACCACTTCGTAGGTGCCCAATCCGTGAATTTCTTGCAAAACACATCCAAATCTTTGCAGTTTGAACATTCTTGGGCCATAAATCCACCTTCTGTCATGTTGCTGCACCCGCCAGCAACACATCTACGTGGCATGGCGATAAATTAGCTCAAAATGAAGGATCAAAGTTGCAGTTAGCGCTGTGTATAGTATAGTGTTGTGGAAATGGCAATGAAACCAATAGCCTTCCCGCTGTGATGTCACAGATGTCAAAGTCATTCACTCAGACTGCTACCTATATGAAATCACTTTAAATCGTAAAAATTATGATATTGGATTTATTGTTAATGCTTAAAACTATTCCTATGCCATTCTTGAGGTCTCAAGGCATTTATAAAACAAAAAGTGAGGCCATGGTTCTGTGTATCTCCTTTATGAAGCTAAGCCCCCACAAAGCAGCAGGTCCTGACTCAGTCTCACCATTTACCCTGAAGTACTGTGCTGATCAGCTGTCTCCATTGTTCACAGACATCAACATCTCACTGGAGACATGCCATGTGCTAGCCTGCTTCAAGGCCTTCACCATCATCTCTGTCCCTAAAAACCCAAGGCTCACAGAACCCATCTCCAGACTACAGACCCATCTCCCTGACTTCTGTGGTTATGAAAATCCTTCAAGCGCCTGGTGCTTTACCACCTCAAAGCCATTACTGACTTGTTCCTGGACCCCATGCATTTCCAGCTCAGCATGCCTAACTCCACCTGCAGGAGTCTGACAGGAAGCAACACATGAAGCTGGGGAAACACATCTCTGACTGCCAAATCAACACCGTATTCCCCCCAAGGCTGCTTCCTCTCTCCTCACTTTTCTCCCTGTACACCAACAGCTGTACCTCCAATCATCAGTCTGTCAAGCTCTTAAAGTTCACAGATGACATCACCCTCATTGGACTCTCTGATGAGGATGCTACAGGGTGACTCATCCTCCAGATTGACCATCTGGTGTCCTGGTGTATGCAGAACAAATTGGAGCTTAATGATCTAAAGACAGTGGAGATGATTGTAGACTTCAGGAGGTGCTCTGCCACACCCTCCCCCATCACCCTGTTTGACTCCCCAGTAACCTCTGTGGATTATTTATACTTCCTGGGCACAATAATCACCCAGGACTCTAAGTAGGAGATGTACCCTCACCAAGAAAGCACAGCAGAAGATGTACTTCCTGTGGCAGTTGAAGTTTGATCTGCCAAAAGACAAGGATGGTGCACTTTTACACCACCATCTCATGCATCCTCACCTCCTCTATCACCGTCTGGTACGCTGCTGCCACTGCCAGGAACAAGGGCAGACTGCAGTGCATCATTTGGTCTGCTGAGAGGACAATTGGCTGCAACCTTCAGTTTGTTCAGGACCTGTACGAGTCCAGGACCCTGAGTAGAGCAGAAAAGATTATAGCCGACCCCTTACACCCTGGACACAAACTTTTCGAATCACTCCCCTCTGGTAAGAGGTTGCAGTCCATTAGAACCAAAACCTCATGCCATAACGCCAGCTTTTTCCCCCACTACAGCTGGCATCAATAAGGTCAGACTCTAACCTCACACTTCCATTCTGTAACATTAATTCACTTTGTCTCTGAACTGCAATTTTGCACATTTCAAGGTCAGGTCATACATCTCCATTCTGTGAACCTTTATTGCACATTCCAGCTTACACATTCTCTTCCTCTCATGCATTTTTATCATGTCTCTTCTCCATCATCATGTGACCTATTTTTGCACATTCCGGACATACTGTACAACTTGGACTTCAGCAACTGATGCACATACCCCTTAAAATTTGTCCACTTTAAGTTTGCATTTTTCAGATTCTTCTATTTTTCTATTTTATGTATATAGCTATTTTTTGTCTTTGCTAAATTTTTCCATTTTAACTGTTCAAGCACCAGTCACCAAAGCAAATTCCTTGTATATGAGAACATACTTGGCAATAAACTTGATTCTGAAAAGTTCTTCCATGGTTTTGGAATCATGCTCCAGTTTCCCCCATAGTCCAAAGACATGCAGGTTAGGCCAATTGGTGGCTCTAAATTGACCATAGGTGTGAATGTGAATGGTTGTTTGTCTCTATGGGTCAGCCCTGTGATGACCTGGCGACTTGTCCAGGGTTGTTACGTCTGTTTATATGTGTGTGTTTTTCTCCTCCTGTCGTGTGTCTCTCCCTTTCCCAGGAGTATTGCAGCCTGGGCTAATTGGCTCCTCCTCCTCCACCTCCACCTGCTGCTAATTGGAGAGTGCCTATATAAAACCTGGAGTTTTACCTGCTAGAGAGAGGAGAGGGCTTGGGATTTTACACGCTCGTACACCGTTGCTGCCTTGCCACTTGTGGCCGTCAGTCCGTTGGTGCTTTTCATGAGGGTTGGCTTCTGGGACTGCCGACCTTAATATTTGGACTTTGCAAAAATTACTATTTTACCACTTTTATCTCGTTAGCACTTGTAAATAATAAATCCCTCACTTTTTCATTTTAAATCGCCTTGTGTTGTTTTCGGGGTTGTTCACCACCATGGGCGCTGCCGAGGGGGAAAGGTTAGAACAATTCTAGGGGCCCAGCACTGCCATGGGGCCCTTTAAGGGGCTGATAATATGCTTTTAATGATTTTAATAAGACTCTTGAAATAATAACAATGCAATATTCCATCTGGTAAAATGAGCTAATTGAACAAGGTTGTCTATTTCTTGAGTTCTTCAACATATTGTCATTTAACCCTCCCCCTTTTGCGAAATGGTACGGTCCAGTTCTGGTAGAAGCACGATGTGTTAAATCTGTGTGCTGATCAGTGCAACGCTACTTGCTGCTGTGTCGTGGTGCAGCAGCCAGCCAGCAGTGGAGTGCGTACAGTCTATGCTTGCTAAATATGAAGAGTGGCTGTCAAAAACGTAAAGAAAGGCAGCTGAAAGCTGAGAGGGGCAAGGCAACTGGTCACTCAGTTTTTCCCAAAGAAAGGTAGCTATCGCTCACATGTGTGTTCAAAATATTAGCGAATGGTAAATGAACAGTATGAACATGGTTGGATTAGCCTATCAAGAGAACACTTTTACAGTTTGTACAGTGACATTTTTTCCATTTTAATAACTGAACTGACTTGTGTGATAAACAAGATGAAATATTACGTTATGCTGGTGCTAATAACTAGTGCTAATAACCAGTTTCATAACTAATGGGGTGCCCTAAATATGCACAGATTCAGCCTCAGGGGGACCTCCGCTCTACCAAACCACTGAACCCCCCTTTGGAGAAGGAGGTAAGCAGCAATACAACCCATAAATGCTTTAGGATTGAAGTTTTTAATGAGCGAGCGCCATATACAGTTTGCTAGATTAAAGTGTTGCTAATGTAACAGACGTTGCGTTGTTCACCAGTCTTTTTATTCTGAAGAAATGATATACAAATACACTGCTGAGGACGGGCTGCAAACGTCCAGTGGCATTGGCGCTTACATTTCCAAAATGAACTGAAGGAGGCCAGCGCCTCGTTCCCATAACTACCTGCGCTCTTAAAGGGCCAGCGCAGAATTTCCCCACCGCTACACACAATGGCAAGTGGAAAAAAATAAACCCGTTACACTAATAACGGACACCAGTCAAGTGTTTGACATGGTTACGTGTGTGGAATGTTCACACATTCTAAACCATTGGTTTCAACCATTGGTTAATACATAAAATGTAATAAAGTCACAAACTGAAGGTCCATGGGCTATCAAAAGTCAAATAATGACAATAGTGCAATTGTGACGAGGGTGGGCAAAGTTGAGGGGCCCAAAATTCTAATCTTTCATGGGGCCCAAAATTTCTGGCAGCACCCCTGTTCACCACCATTGTTGCTTGCTGACCTAGACCAGCGTGTAACAATTGGGGGCTCGTCTTAAACTCAGTTTACCAATTGGGGATTTGTCCTATACACCCAGTTTACCAATTGGGTGTTTGTCCGTTCTTTTTTTTGTGTGTGTGGAGGAACCAACTGCTCTTATTTCGGGAACTCTGGTAAGGTAGTGTGCTCCAGCTGGGTTTTAAAATCCTTCCATCAGAGTACTATTTTTATTTTCTTTGTTTTCTGTTTTGGAGGTTACTCTGGGGGGAGGTACGCTGCAAGGAGTTGGATCAAGTTTATTCAGCTTCTATGCGTTAAGCGTTTAAAGTCGCTTTCAATTGGTATGCCTCTGAAGACTAGATGAGGTTAGTTATTTTTTTTTTTGGGGGGGGGGTAGGTAAGTAGGACTAGAGTTTCCGCAGTCATGCTTTGACTGTTTAAGAGTGATTGGTTAATTTCTCCCTAGTGTTTGGATTTCGTTCATTCGTTTATTTATATTTTTTTAGTGGTGACTGCCCTGTTTTGTAATTTGTTTGATTAAGTTGTGGTAATTGCAGAGTATTAGTCAGCTGTGGCATCAGACCCGGCGCCAGACACGGACTGACAGACGGGCCTTGAATTGCTTTGGGGGGGGGCACACATTTTATACGCCAAGCCAGGGCAACACAACTGTTTCTAGCAACCCAGGAGAGCAGCACAGACGTGACGAGTTAAATATTCTAAGAAACCTATAAAGCAACCAAAACAACTTTCCAAAATGTATCAAACATTGCTCAGCATATTAAAAGTTTTTTTTTTTTTTTTTTTTGCTCCGCTGGCCTCACAACGCACAAAGCTGATTTCGGGTATCTACCGGAAGATGTCGTGATATGATCCCGTCCAGCAATAAAATGTGATTGGCTGAGACAGCTGCTGATTTACCCAGATACCATCTGAAGAAAAAAATGCGATTGGTCGGTTGGTTCATTCCATGCCATTAACCCATTGGTTCCCAAGAAATATTAGTCCACGTTTATAGCAATGATCCAGAAATTATTACTAGTGTTTCTGTACTCACGGATAATAATGAATGAACCGATCAGCCGATTTCGAATAGTTTCAATACATTTTAAATTGAGCACATTTTTCTTTATTATTGTTATACTGAAAAACTTTGACTTGTAGTTTACGTTTTTTTTTTTTGAGGGGGGAAAAAAACAAAGAAGCAGCAGCTGTGACGGGCTCCTATCAGGCCAAGTGCGGTCACTCGCCGGCCACTTTCAGGCATCTTTTTCGGATTAGTGAGACCAGACCCTCTGAACATGAATGGGGAGATATCAATACTGGACTCTGTGAAAACTAACGGTCGCGAAGAGCATATGATTGAAATCGCCATGAAAAGCTGATTATACTTGAGTGTTAGGTTGGTTCTCATGACTCAGAAAAAGCTTTAAAATCCACTTTTCTCGTGGATTATTTTGACACTGCGCAGGCGCAGTACTTCTATAATGGCAGGAGAGGGACAGCGGAGCACGAAGCTGCAAGATGATTGGAAAGCTGTTGGTTCAGATCGACATATGATTGGTTGTTGGCAGCGGAACAGGCGGGATATTTGCAGACCCGTACTGCCGTCAGAGACGGTTGATTAGAATGTTTGCTGCCGTTACGAACTGTCCCCATTCATTTCTATGGACGATTTCTTCAGTGACCTGTCTCCTATGAAAAAAAGTCTCTGCTCTGGGTTCCAGCAGGGCGTGCCCACATGAGTCTCAGGGCGGGCACGGCCCCCTAAGGCCCGCCCATGGCGACGGGCCTGTGTGGCATATAGGTTTTTGGTAAATCTGTGGTTCCCTTTTGACTGTTTCGTTGGGACCATGGCTTTAGTAGATGAATTTTGTGAAAATCCTTCAAGGGATGTTTTGTTAAAGTGGAAAGATCAGCTGTTGGAGATTGCGGAACATTATTCAGTGCATCTCGCTAGTGATGATAAAAGATTAAGACACTTTATTTTCAGCTGTGGAAAAGGCATTAGTTGAGCAGGGTGTTTTTGTTAAGGTTTTTAGTGCCCCAACCTCTCCATCTCGCTTGTTTGGTACACCTGGTTCAAAGTTGCGTGGGGAGGGGGGTAGCTTGGAAAAGTTTCGTGCCGACTGTGAGGCGCGCGCTCTTAAACTGGAGCTTGATAAAGAAGTCCAGCTTAGACAGCTAGAGGTTGATCGTGAGATTGGCCTTAAGAAGTTGGAACAAGAAGCTGTGGAGAATGAAAGGCAAAGGGAGTTCCAACGTCAGAGAGAACAAGCGGACCGTGAGTTCCAATTGGAAAAACTTGGATTGGAATTGGCTGCAAGGCAGCCCGGCGCTCCTCTGGCTCCTCCTCCTCGCTCTGTTCCGTCGCCTCCTGTTCGGTCTGCGCAGGTGACTCTCCTTGCTGATGGTTCTGAGGATGTCGTTGTTCCTCCCCCTACTCCTCAGCATGACACTGCATTCGATGTCACGAAAAATATTCGTATGGTGCCAATATTTAGCAAAGTTGAGGTTGAAAAGTATTTTTCACATTTTGAACGCGTTGCAACAACGTTAAGATTGCCCTCTGCTGTGTGGACACTGTTGCTGCAATGCGTATTGACTGGAAAGGCCAAAGATGTTTATTCTGCATTGACTGTTGATCAAAGTTCTAATTATCGTACGACACTGTTAAATCTGCAATTTTGCGTGCCTATGAGCTGGTCCCAGAGGCATATAGGCAAAAATTTCGAGGTTTAAAAAAGTCAGATAATTTGACATTCGTGGAGTTTGCAAGAGAAAAGGAGAATTCTTTCAATCATTGGTGTGCCTCCTTGCAAATTCAGACTAAAGATCAGCTTCGTGAAATGATTTTGTTGGAGGAGTTTTAATTGTGTGTCGGATTTAATTTCTACGTACATCAGTGACCAGAAGGTTACAACTTTGGCGCAGGCAGCTGTCTGTGCTGATGAATATACGTTGACTCACAAGTCTGTCTTTAGCTCCTCCTATCGCTCTCAGCTTTCTAGTCCGAAGCGAGTCTTTAGAAGGTCTGACAATAATAGTACTAATGGCAATAGTAGTACTGCCAGTAAGATACCATCTCAATCTGAAACACGTGAATGTTTCTATTGCCATGAGTCTGGTCATCTTATTGCAGTGTGTCCAGTTTTGCAGAAAAGAAAACGTTCTCCAAAGAGACAACCAAAAGGCTGCGGCTTTGTACGTGTTAAGAGTGCAGATGAGAATCTGTACGATTCATTTATTTCGAAGGGAATGGTTTCACTCACTGGCCGGGAGGGGGATTATATCCCAATTAGAATACTCCGAGATACTGGTGCCGCCCAGTCATTTATTTGTGAGTCTGTGCTCCCTTTTAACGACCTCACTTATTGTGGCTCTGATGTTTTGGTTCATGGAATTGAGCTGGGGATTACTTGTGTTCCATTGCACAATGTGCATATTGTTAATGACTTAGTGTCGGGTCCTGTTAAAGTTGGCATTCGTTCTAAACTCCCCGTGAAGGATGTTGATTTTAATTTGGGGAACGATTTAGCTGGTGGGAAAGTACTGCTTCCTGAAGTGACTGCTAGCCCATCCTTTCAGTCTGACTGTGATAACGATCAAAGCCTTGCTCAGGTGTTTCCGGCGTGTGTGGTTACCCGAGCTCAAGCACGGAAATACGGTGAGGCTGTTGATTTATCTGATACCTTCGTGTCAGATGGGTTGCTTGAGTCATCTCCCAGCAGCCAATTAGCGACTGTTGTGTCTGAGCCGCTCCCAACTCACTGTGGTAAGCCTGTGGAGGGTGATTTGTCACTCTCTGACAACGAGTTGATTAAGCAGGAGCAGGTGAAAGACCCTAATTTGGCCAAGTGCCGTGATGCTGCTGTTAGTAAGGATGAGGTGGATAGCATGTCTGTTGGCTTCTATTGGGAAGATGGTCTGCTTTTTTTTTTGCTAACAAATACAAACACATACAAAGTATCAAGGACAGAATGAAACAAATTAATACATACACATGACATACAACAGAAACACTGACGTAACATTAACAACAGTTTCAAAGGCTGGACAGTACTACTAATATGTTGACAGAGATGTAACAGGACACATGGAGACAAATTCGACAGAGATAAACAAGAGCTATATTGCTGTATAGGGGAGGCTGGGTGGGGTTGGTTGGGGTAATGAATGTGCATGTGAGATGGAGGAGGGTAGGTGGGGGGGATTTGGAGGGGTTTTGGGCCTTGAGTTATGGGTGGAGGGACAGTGTGTGTATGTTGGGGGGGGGGGAGTGGAGTTTGTGATAGTGAGCACGTGTGTGTGTGTGTGTATAAGCAGTGCTGGTCTAGTGTCGGGCCAGGGAGAAAGAAGCTGGATCATAATGAAGGAAGGAGGGAGGGAGTATTTTATTTGCTAATCATTTGTGTTAGTAATTTTTTTTTTTTTATAGTGATTCTAAAAATAATAGTTCTTTAATAGTTAATTACGATGACTACTTGAGCACCTGTTCATGGCTATGGTGCCAGCCGCCCCTGCCCAAGCTAAGTCATGATGGGACGACAGAGGGGAGGGGGAGGTACTGCATGAGGCAGGGCTCTGGGCCCCCACACACCGACACCAGCCCCCCATAACCTCCGCACAAAACGCCCTACCTATCCTATATATGACAAGAATGTGTGCTTTCTCTAACGTGTACTGCATTAAAAGAAGAGGGCGTGCAGGGTGAAAACCTGCCCAGATCTCCACCTACACGCCCCCTGCACCCTATATAATCAAAAATATAAGCCTCCTCTAAAATGTATTTGCATTAAAAGAAGCGAGGAGTGCAGCGAAGCACCTGCAGAGGTTTCCCACATGCACTCCTCCCCTGCCCTAGTCTATCATGTTGTTCTTGTTGAAGGTGGGCAAATGGTGTGTGCTTCCTAATGTGTAGAGCATTTAAAAGAGGATAAGGCGCGCTGTGCAATACCAAGAATAGGCAGGTATCAGACTGCATGCATGGGGTGGGCGGGGCACTGAGAGGACCTCGGGACCCTGACCCGAAGGGGAACCCTGACCCATCAACCCTCCCAATGGCACCAACCAACGCCAGTCCCACCTGACAGCCAGACAGGGTAGGGCTGTCCATGCCATCCCAGATGCCCAGGTATAACAGGAGTAGATGAAGTGGGGGAGGGAAGCCGGTAGCGGAGGGAGGGAGTGGTGGGAAGAGGAGGGAGTGGTAGGGAAAAATTAATAAATGAAGTACATAAACAGAGATAAGAGATTCCAGCTTCCATCCTCCCTTTCCTAATATGTATGGCTAAGTATTAACGATTATGGAGGAATATTTGGGTGTGGCATTGGGACTGGATTTCAGGCACAGAGGGCCAGGTCAAGTCTGTAAAAAGGTGAGGTAAGATGACCAAGGGGAGTGTGTATTCTGAGTGTGGAGTAAGTTGGGAGAGGCATGATTGTCCAATAATATATAATCTGCTAGCAGGTTTTTCCAATGGGTAATGTGGATTGAGTTCTTTGAATTCCAGTTCATGAGGATTGTTTTCTTGGCGACAGTTAGTGCTACTAGAAATTTATTGTCTGTGGTGTTAAGGTTGGTTGAAGATGTATCTCCTAGTATGCAGAGGGAAGGGGTTGCTGGGATGTGATGGCCAAGGATAGAGGTGAGTGAATCTGTGACTTTTATCCAGAACCTATGGATCGGGGTGCAATGCCAGACAGCGTGGATGTATGTGTCCGGGGTGTTTAGCATGCAGTGGGAACATGTGTCGGAGCCAAAACCCATTCTTGCCAGTTTCTGTGTAGTGAAATCTATGGAGTACCTTGTACTGTATTAGTTGAAGATTGGCATTTTGTCATTAGATAGATGTTTTTGCAGATTTGGGTCCAGAAGCCGGCACCAGGAGTAATGGACAGGTCTGATTCCCAATTGTGGTATGGAAGGCTTAAAGTTTTTTTGGATTGTGATATAACTTTGTATATTTTGGAAAGGATTTTTTGAGGGGAGGGTATGTTAATCAGTTCCAAGATTTGTGGGGGGATGTCTAAATTAGGTATCTGAATATTCCATTTTGCTTGAATAGTTGATTTAATTTGAAGATACTGTAAGAAGTGTTTACCCTCAATGCCATGCTTCTGGACCAAATAGGCAAAAGAGACCAGTCTATTGTCTTGGATGATCTGATGAAAATGAGTGATACCCTTGCCTATCCATGTGAGAAAGTTGAGTGGTTTTTTTATTGATGGTGAAATCAGGATTGTTCCAGATAGGGGTGTGATTTGATAGTGTCAGAGGTGAATTAGTGAGGTCATAAAACTTCCACCAGGCTGTCAGACTTGATGCTATGGTTGGAGCTTTGAAAGATGGATGCTTTTTGACTGACTGGCTACAGAAAGGCAAGTCTGAGATCTGAATATCCTTGCAAATGGTTTGTTCTAGGTCTAACCAGGTGAATTCAGGTGAGGTGGGATGTATCCATTTGTAAATGTATTGAAGCTGGTTGGCCAGTGCATAGTGGTAGAAGTGTGGCTCCTCTAGACCACCTAGTATTTTAGGTTTTTGAAGTGCGGTCAGTTTGATTCTTGGTGTCTTGTTTTTCCAGTAGAATTTAA
Organism: Neoarius graeffei; assembly: GCF_027579695.1. NCBI lineage: Eukaryota > Metazoa > Chordata > Actinopteri > Siluriformes > Ariidae > Neoarius > Neoarius graeffei. The sequence continues at coordinate 16,132,421 of NC_083589.1, read as the reverse complement.
TGATTGTAGAGTCTAGTGATTTAAACCAGGATTGGGTAGGCTGAATAGGAATCATTGAAAGTAAATAGTTAACTTTGGGCAAAACTGTCATTTTGATAACTGGTATCCTGCCCATGATGGATAGTGGAAGGTTCATCCAGCGCTGGAGGTCATCAGTTATTGAATTGAGTAGGGGGGTGAAATTTAGACCAAACAACTCAGAGCTTGGGGGAAACCCTTATCCCCAGGTATGTGATATGATTGGTGCATAGGGGAATAGGTGATGAGTAGGCCGACACATCCCAGCTGTTGGAATGTAATGGGAGGATTGCAGATTTGTTCCAGTTGATAGAATATTCAGAAGTGTTGGAGAATGTGTTGATCAGTTCAATAGTTTCGTGTACAGATGTTGGGGGATTTTGTAAGAAAAGTAAGATATCATCAGCATAGAGACTAATTTTGTGATGTAAATTTGGAGTTTGAACTCCCTTGATGAGGGAGTGCTGTCGGATGGCGGCGGCTAAAGGTTCAATGAAGATGGTAAATAGTGAAGGAGAGAGTGGGCATCCTTGTCTAGTCCCCCGGTGCAAAGTGAAACTACGTGATGTTAGTCCATTGGTGATTACTGTGGCTGAAGGTGACGTGTATAGAATTTTGATCCAATTAATGAAGGATTCCCCAAAACCAAACCTCCCCAATGTGGAAAACAGGAAATTCCAGTTGACCCTGTCAAATGCTTTTTCTGCGTCTAGAGTTGCTATGATGGTATTTTCTTGTATGGTTGAGGAGTAATGTATAATGTTAATCTGCAAGCATTGGAGGTTGAGATTCTACCCTTGATAAAACCAGTTTGGTCCAGATGGATAATGGATGGGGTGACCTAACCTACGTGCTAAAGCTTTGGCGATTATTTTGTCAACGTTGAGAAGAGAAATTGGTCGATAACTAGATGGAATTGTTGGGTCCTTATTGGGCTTGAGGAGGAGTGAAATTGTTGCTGAGGTAGTGCTAGCTGGTAGTTTTGAATTTTCTTTTGATTTATTGATCATCCTGATGAATAGTGGAGCCAAAATGGACCAGAATTGTTTGTAGAACTCAGCAGGGAAGCCATCCGGTCCTGGTGCTTTATTGTTAGGCATGCGTTCCAGAGCTGAAAACAGTTCCTCTTGAGTAATGGGTGATTCCAGTTTATTTATTTGGTTTTCAGTTAGTTGTGGTAAATTGATATTGAGGAATGAGTCAATGGATTCCTGGTTAGGGTTTATTTCAGAAGAATATAGTTTGTTGTAGAAATCGTAGAAAACTTGGTTAATTTCTTCAGGTGAGCTGGTTAGCTTCCCTGCTGAGTTCTTTATGGCTGAAATTGTTGCTTTTTCTTTGTTGCGTCTGATTTGATTTGCTAAATATTTACCTGATTTATTGCTGTAATGAAAGGATTCTTGCCTTAATCGATGGATCATAATTTGGGTGTGTTTACTAAGTATTTCATCTAGTTTAGATTTGCACTTTCTTAATTCATTTCGTGTTTCTTGAGATGGGTGGGTCGCGTTAATTTCCTCCAGTTGCTTAATTTTATGGTTTAGTTCAATTTCCTGTTCTTTTTCTGTCCTTTTTTTGTGTACTGAAAATGAGATTATTCTGCCTCTAAGCACTGCCTTTCCTGTCTCCCACAAAAGGGAAGGAGATGATCCAGGGGAATCGTTCATTTCTAGAAAGCATGCCCACTCTCCTAATAAAACTGTTAAATTAAACATAACAGGTGTCAAGTCAAGTTTATTTGTATAGCGCTTTTAACAATAAACATTGTCGCAAAGCAGCTTTACAGAATTTGAACGACTTAAAACATGAGCTAATTTATCCCTAATGAGCAAGCCTGTGGCGACCGTGGCAAGGAAAAACTCCCTCAGACGACATGAGGAAGAAACCTCGAGAGGAACCAGACTCAAAAGGGAACCCATCCTCATTTGGGCAACAACAGACAGCCTGACTATAATATTAACAGTTTTAACATGAGGACAGTTTCGTTGATGTTATAACTCTTCATTGATGGAAACTTGAGTGGAAAACTGTTCATGATAACTGCAGTCCTAAAGTTAGCAAGACAACTGTAGTCCTCAGCCATAAAAGCATTACTGTAAGAGTCCAGAGCATCCTCCAGGTATAACCCTCAACTGTCCTCATGGGGCCCTCCTTCACAGGAGCGGTGCGATAAAACTCTGACCAGACACAGGGCACCAGGATGGATCAAGCAGGTCTGAGGGGCAGAAGAGGCCAGCATCTCAATCCCAGGACCAGCATGTAACTCAGAGGGACAGATTGGGGGGAGAGGGAGAGAAAGAAAACACATGTTGGGTATGCCCTAAAAATGACAAGTATTAAATCTGTGTGGTAGGCTCGCAGAGACGAGTGTCTTTACATCAGGCATAACGCACAACAATGGCATGTTAATATGGTAAAAAATATATCATGACCTGCTCTGGCTGGATGCTTGATTGGGTGATGGGAGCACACTCCTCAGCAATGATGAGATGCAGATGGGACCCTTAGGGCTGGCCAAGACAATTCAGTGACATTTCACCGGGTCTGAGACATGCAACAGAAAGTCTGACGGCCGATTCCCTGCAGGCTACGATAGCCAGTCGAGGTCTCCACCCTCTCCACCAAAAGATTTCCTGTTGACTCCATGTAACTCAGAGGGACAGATTTGGGGTGGGGTGGGGGAGGGAAAGAAAGAAAACACAGGTTGTTAGGTATGCCCAATGTCACCTGAATAAGTAGGAGCAGTATACATATTGCACCGAGTACAAGCAGGGACTCCGGCAACTAACTATGACAGCATAACTAAAAGGACAGAGCCAGAAGGTAACACAGGCATGAGGGAGCCCCGGGACATAAAGCAGCCAGCCACTACACCGTCAACAAACTCGAGTGAGCAAGCGAGTGGGGACTGACAGCATCCATACATCCCAGTTTACCAAAACACACTATGTCTGAGGACCCTCTAGATCAGGCTTTTAGATAGAGGGGCGTCTGGGCGTCTTTTCGACGCCCTGTACTGAAAAAAACAAGAAATTGGACGCCCTACTTTTTAGTACGACGCCCTAAAGACGCCCTAATATTTCCGCCCGTGTTATGTCCGGTAACTTAGCTGAATATGTTAAAAAATCGCCGAGTCTGAGCTTTCCGAGGATCTACAAGCTTTGTTGACACCGCCATTTTGGAAATTTCAGAAGTCTCGCTTTGACAGCTGTCTTTCCCGAAGACGCCCAGGGTTACCATAGCAACAGCACGAGCCCAGAGTACAAAATATAGGCACCCGCCGCAGAGCTACAGAAACACGCGTTTCTATGGCTGCACTAATTTCAAAGTTGTGAGAGCCCTCGTTATAAATAAATGGGTTATTAAATAAATTTGGTGTACAAAGCACTTGTAATATGCGTTCCCAGAGCAGAGGGGGAAAAGATGTATGCCTAGGAGACACTGGCATAAATATCCAGACAATATAGCCGTAGACTATATTGCCGCAGCTAAATGTGGAATGTAGTCTATAGAAAACCGGCCTTACCTGACATGTTATTTATCCCGAATAAATCCTTTTAACAGTAAATAACACATTTTCATGCAGATTTTCCCAACATTACAGGCTACGTAGTGGAGAGTGTGGTAGTCGAGCCGGCGGGTAGTATTTCTAGTAGGCTATACTAAATAGTAGGTTATACTAAATCTTTGGACGCTAGCGGCTTTGAAAGCAAAACTGGTCAGCCGGGGTTGGTTGTCACACTGTGTTCGGGGTTGGTTGTCACATGTAATGCAATTGCAATAGGTGCACTACTGACTGAGACAAACACAGCTACAACAAGCTTTATTTATGTAGTATTCTGCGATCAGAAAGCTTTATAGCTAATTTGTCATGCTTAATATGCAACTCCAGCTCAAAAAATCCCAGAAATATACCCATTTTAATAATAATATTCATTAAAAATATACGCAGTTTGCAGTGTATTTTGTTTTGGTGTTCCCAAAGTTGATATTGTATTACCAATCTGTTGTACCCCCGGAACCCCCTAAAACACTCGTGCCAGCGGCGCTCAACGCGCCGCTACACCTCGCCACATACAGTGACACCTGCAAAAAAGTTAGACTCCCTAAAAAAAAATCCTGCCTAAAAGCCTGCTCTAGATCTACACCTTTACCTCATAAACACCATTAACAAAAGGCTTGACTAAACCGATATGTTTTCAGCCTAGACTTAAATGTTGAGACTGTGTCTGATTCCCGAACATTACTTGGAAGGCTGTTCCATAACTGTGGGGCTTTGTAAGAAAAGGCTCTGCCCCCAGATGTAGCTTTCACTATACGAGGTACCAGCAGATAGCCTGCACCTTTTGATCTAAGTAGGCGTGGCAGGTCATAGAGGAGCAGAAGTTCACTCAGGTACTGTGGTGCGAGACCATTTAGTGCTTTAAAGGTCAATAGTAGTATTTTATAATCAATACGAAATTTGATTGGGAGCCAATGCAGTGTGGATAAGACAGGCTTGGGGTGGTCATATGTGACCACCAGTAATATGTGGTCATATTTTTTAGTTCTAGTAAGGACTCTTGCTGCTGCATTTTGAACTAACTGGAGCTTATTTATGCACTTATTGGAACATCCAGACAGTAAGGCATTACAGTAATCCAACCTGGAGGTAACGAAAGCATGGACTAGTTTTTCTGCGTCACGCAATGACATTAAATTTATCTTTGCAATATTTCTGAGATGAAAGAAAGCTATCTGGGTGATGTTATCAATGTGAGTTTCGAATGAAAGACTGGGGTCAATAATCACTCCGAGGTCTTTTACTGCTGCACGTGAAGAAACAGAAAGGCCATCCAGAGTCACTGTGTAATCAGAAAACTTACTTCTAGCTGTATGTGGTCCTAGTACAAGTACTTCAGTCTTGTCAGAGTTCAGCAGAAGGAAATTAATAAGCATTCAGTGTCTAATGTCCTTAACACATTCCTCAATTCTATTAAGCTGGTGTCTCTCATCAGGTTTTGCAGAGACATACAACTGTGTGTCATCAGCATAACAGTGGAAACTAATGCAATGTTTACGAATAATATCACCCAGAGGTAACATATATAAAAAAGCAGTGGACCCAAGACAGAACCTTGTGGAACACCAAACTTTACCTCAGTACGTCTAGAAATATCACCATTTATATCAGCATACTGATAAGTTAGATCAGTTAGATAAGACCTGAGCCAGGAGAGGGCCATTCCCTTAACTCCCACAACATTTTCTAGTCTATCCAGAAGAATGGAATGATCAATGGTATCAAATGCTGCACTAAGGTCAAGCAACACAAGTAGCGAGACACAGCCCTGATCAGACGCCAACAGTAGGTCGTTTACTACTTTAACCAGTGCTGTCTCTGTGCTATGATGAGGTCTAAATCCTGACTGATACATTTCATGGATGTTATTCCTGTGTAAATATGAGCATAACTGCTGTGCCACAGCTTTTTCAAGGATCTTGGAGATAAAGGGGAGGTTTGATATTGGCCGATAATTGGACAGCTGACAGGGATCAAGGTCAGGTTTTTTAATCAGGGGTTTGATAACTGCTAGTTTAAAGGATTTGGGTACATAGCCAATCGTAAGAGAAGAATTTATTATTTTTAGAAGCGGTTCAATTACTCCAGGCATTATCTGTTTGAATAGATGTGTAGGTAAGGGATCTAGTACGCAAATTGAGGCTTTTGATGTAGAGATTAATGAAAGTAATTCAGTTTCTTTAAGGGGAGTAAAACATTCTAACTGATGATCTGATACAGTTATATAGTTAACTACAAGGTCACTTTCATTGTCTGACCTTAAATTAGTAGTTTGAATTTTTTGTCGGATATTCTCAATTTTGTCATTAAAAAAATTCATGAAGTCGTTGCTACTACATACTGCAGGTGTGCATGTGTCGATAGTGGACTTATTCCTGGTTAATTTTGCTACAGTATTAAATAGGAATCTAGGATTATTTTTATCTTCTATTAGAGAGGAGAAATATGTTGATCTCGCAGCACTAAGAGCTTTTCTATACTTCAGGAAGCTGTCCTTCCAAGCTAATTTGAACACTACCAATTTTGTTTGACGCCATTTACGTTCCAATTTTCGAGTGGTCTGTTTTAATGTGCGAGTGTCATTATACCAGGGTGCTAATTTTTTTTGTCTCTGACCATTTTCCTTTTTAGAGGAGCTACATTATCTAAAGTATGGCGAAATGTTGACTCTAAGCATTCAGTTGCCTGATCAAGTTCTGCAGGGGCTGACAGTGACCCAATCAAAGTTGACAACTCTGGGAGATCATTTATAAAGCTCTGTGTAGTAGTTGACGTGAAAGTACGTTTAATACAGTAGCGTGGTGAGGTGCATATATTATTACTCAGACGTAGTTTGAATGAGAATGATCTGAGATAACTTCAGACTGTGGAAGTATGACTATATTGTCTACGTTTAATCTGAATGTTAGTATTAGATCAAGGGTGTGACCACCATTATGGGTCGGTCCTATGACATTCTGCTTAATCCCGACTGAATCTAAGATGGACACAAACGCTGTTTTTAAAGGGTCTTCTGGGTTATCGAAGTGAATATTAAAATCTCCAACAACTAAAGCTTTGTCTAAGGAAATAACCAGATCTGAGATAAAATCTGCAAATTCAGAAAGAAACTCAGAATATGGCCCCGGGGGCCTGTAAATAATAAGCAATGGAATTAACTGGGTAGACTTATTTTTCGAGGCTACATACATTGAGTATGAAGAACTTCAAATGTATTAAATTTATAACCAGGTTTTTGTGTTACACCTAGATAATCGTTATAAATAACTGCAACACCTCCTCCTCTGCCAGTTAGACGAGGCTGGTGTATATAACTGTATCCAGGAGGACTCGCTTCATTTAATGCTATATATTCATTTGGCTTAATCCATGTTTCAGTTAAACAAAGTACATTAAACTCCTGATCAGTAATTAGTTCATTAACCATTAGCGCTTTAGATGTAAGAGATCTAATATTTAATAGCCCCGCCTTTAGATCAAAGGTGCTGGCAGCAGCTGTACAGTCAGTATGACCTAATTTTATATTGATTAGGTTACTGGAACAAACTCTCTGAAAATTTCTACCTTTTTGTTGAGCTCGGGGAACAGACACAGTCTCGATGTAGTGGACCCTGAGTGACGACTCTGTGCAGCTAGCAGACAGTCGGTTTAGCCTGTTCGTCTGCTCCCTGGCCTTGGCTCTGTATTGTCAGAAATTAACTAGGCCTGTTCTGAGACTATGACCTATGCTGCAGGAAATGAGAGCAGCACCTTCCCGAGTGGGATGGATACCGTCCCGCCCTAACAGGCCAGCAGTGCCCTCAAAATTAGCCCAATTATCTATAAAGCCCACACTGTTTTCAGAGCACCACCTGGACAGCCAGCGACCATAACCTGCTGTAAGCTACATCGCCATGCCGCATTGGGATGGGGCCAGAGCATACTACAGCATCGGACATCGCCTTCGCTAATTTAAACACCTCTACAAAGTTACTCTTAGTAACCTCAGACTGACGAAGGCGTATATCATTAGCTCCTGCATGGATAACTATCTTTGAGAACCTGTGCTTGCCTAGGACCCTAAGATTACATGCTATGTCCGGCGCCCTGGCTCCCGGAATACACCTGACTAAAGCTGCTGGTGCCCCTAAAGGCTGAGCTAATTTCACATGCCGTATGATAGAGTCCCCTATAACCAGAGCTCTTTCAGGTTTCTCAGTGGGTGCATCACTAAGGAGAGCAAACCTGTTCGGCACGTGAAGCAGAGAGGAGTGGTGCTCCCGTGGGCGAGCCTCAGCGGTAGCTTTGGCTCTACGCTTATGCCGCCGAGCCGTCACCCATTCGCCCCGCTGTAAGGGCTCTAATGCCGGAGTTGGGGGATTACTAAATCCACCTAGGGCATCCAGACTTTCCCCTACAGAAACTACACTGTTCTCACGCTCACTAACCTGCTCTAAAGCCTGGACACGCGCTTCTAGCACTGTAATCTTCTCCGTCAGAGAGGTAACTAATCTGCACTTATCACAAATAAAGCTATCGCTAGCGACGGAGGAAGAATGACTAAACATCCTGCACTCAGCACACTGAACAGGCAGAAGGTGTGCCATGATGAAAAGATTCACGTACCTTAAAGATCTGTTGATATTAAAGCAGATCCGATGTGGATGGCCTCCACTTGTGGTCTTTACACAGGAGGAGAGAAAAAGAAAGGTGTTGTGTGTGTGTGTGTGTGTTTTTCTCCTCCTGTCGTGTGTCTCTCCCTTTCCCAGGAGTATTGCAGCCTGGGCTAATTGGCTCCTCCTCCTCCACCTGCTGCTAATTGGGGAGTGCCTATATAAAACCTGGAGTTTCTCCTGCCAGAGAGAGAAAAGGGCTTAGGGTTTTACATGCTCGTACACCATTGCTGCCTTGCCACTTGTGGCCGTCAGTCCATTGGTGCTTTTCGTGAGGGATGGCTTCTGGGACTGCCGACCTTAATATTTGGACTTTGCAAAAATTACTATTTTACCACTTTTATCTTGTTACCACTTGTAAATAATAAATCCCTCACTTTTTCACTTTAAATCGCCTTGTGTTGTTTTCAGGGTTGTTCACCACCATTGTTGCTTGCTGACCTAGACCAGCGTGTAACAAGGGTGTACCCCGCCTCTCACCCATAGTCAGCTGGGATAGGCTCCAGCTTGCCTGCGACCCTGTACAGGATAAGTGGCTACAGATAATGGATGGATGGTTTTGGGATCGTTGATCTGTGTTCACTGTATTGGAAAACCTACTCTCTTAGGACAAATGTACAAGAAAATACCTCACATAAAACTGTTGCTTCATACTGTAATTGCAGCTATAGACAAATCCAGAACACAGACATCCTTAGCTGGAGGAGAACCTGTGCTCACAGTCACTTTCTTGAAGTCACTGCAGATGTTGTCAGTTGTTGTGCAGCTCTGTGTAAAAATGCAGAATTTGTGCTCACACTGAAAACAGCTTTCAACATGATAGCCATTGTTGAGTAATAAACGCATCATTATTTCATCATAGAGACAGTATTGTAGAGCTGTAGGGAACACTGTCATTGATAGCTGTGAAGAAGCAGTTCACGTTAGCGCTGTGGGCCAGCAACAGCCGCACAAGCTCATACTGGCCAGCCCTCACAGCTACGAGGAGACAGAACAGTGGGTCAAGGTCAGGCTTTGCCCCGGCCTCCAGCAGCATCTGGGCACATGTGATCTCACCATTACACACTGCAAAATACAGCGCTGTCTTCCTCATGTCACCATAGTTGTTGGAAACATAGTCACTGAGAAGACCGTTAACATCAAAACCCTTCTCGATAAATAAATTCAGGCAGGAAGCATGGCCTCCATCTGCAGCAGAGTGCACTGGACTCATCCCAGATTGGCATATGGCTTTCTTCATTGTGATAGGGATCAATGTTTTCAGAGCCCTGTTGATTTAAAGAGATAGATGCTATGAAGGAACGCTGAACTAAGAACAACCTTCATGTCTTTCATGTTCATGTCTATGTAATTTCTAAAGCATTTCAATAATTTTGCCACAAATTTTGTGAAAAACAAGATAAGGATTTCGTTAGTGGAATGGTTATAGTTTCTCCAATTGTCCCTCCATTTATAAAAAAATAAATAAATAAAATTAAAAAAGGGTTCCCCAATTTTTCTCTCTAATTTAGATGTAGCCAATTCCCACCCACCAGACAGGTCTCCCCATCACATAACCGTGACCAACCAGGGAGGGCAAAGGCTCTCACATGCTTTCTCTGAGGCAGGTGACAAAAAAATGACTCTTGAAACTGCTGCTTATGCAACATTAGGGAGTGGCATAACTTACTCCGAGGAAATCATTATCTGCCCACTGCCATATGCATGACCTCACATATGCCCATGATTGGCTCGTGTTGCTGTAATTGACAAGAGAGAGAAAGTATGCAACCCTTCCCTACTTGAGAGTACAGGCCAATGTTGCTATCTTGGGCTCTTATTCCGTAGCCAGGAGCCAATCGGTATTTGAACAAGCGATCTCTGGATGATGGCCTCAAATGTGTTCCTCCAATTTAAGTACATAATAGTTATATATGATCTTATACAACTGTTTTATCCATTCCTTTGTCTATTTCCTGAAAGATGGCAATTCTGGAGTTTGTTGTCTGGCTAAAATAAAGTAATATACAGTTGTGGTCAGAAGTTTACATACAGTGACATGAATGTCATCTTGGATATGAATGTCAGGGCAATATTTGGACTTTCAGTAATTTCTTTGAACTGTTCTTTTTCTGTGTCAGAATGTACAGCATATATTTCTTTAAAAAAAACACTAGAATTTGGTGCACAAGTTTTAATTTTCTTTGGGTTTTCTGAAATCAACACAGGGTCAAAATTATACATACAACATCAAATTTACCTACCTTCACTTAGATTATTAATTGTACAGAGGAACACTGTACCAGCTGGTGGTAGCAGCATCATGCTCTGGGGCTGTTTTACTGCCAGTTGAACTGGTTCATTGCACAAAGTGGATGGGATAATGATGGAGGACTACCTCAGAAATCTTCAGTATAAACCATCAGAAACTTGAACATGACTTAGGACTTACAACAGCACAATGAATCCAAACATGCATCAGAGCTGGTTGTGGAGGATAAAACAGGCCAACATTAAGCTTAAAACAAGTCCTGACTTCAACCCTATTGAAGATATATGGACCATGTTTATTAGTCAAGTCCATGCCAAGAAAAATAAACACGCAAACCCACTAATTTAACTGAACTCTACCAATTCTACCATGAAGAGTTGTGAAATATCCAACGAGAATTCTGCCAGAAGCTTATTCATGGTAAACAAAAAGGTTTGGTCAAGGTGAAGCTTGTGAAGACATTTTACCCAAATATTAAGTGTGCAACCGCAAGTTGGCCTAGTGGTTAGCGTCTCCGTCTCTCAATTGAGAGATCATGAGTTCAATTCATAGTTGGGTCATACCAAAGACCCTCATAAAAATGGTACCGACTGCTGTCTGGCAAGGTACAATACAGATGCAAGTGGAGAGTCAAACTCTTGTGGTTACCAGAGGACCAGCCCCCCACTGTAACCTCTAGCTACGTGAGAGGCTGAGGGCTATGGAAACATATTGGTGCTGCCCTATGCACCACATGGTGTGGGAAGGGACTTTGATGTATAATTTTGACCTTGTGTTGACTTCAGAAAACCCAAAGAAAATTAAAACTTGTGCACCAAATTCTAGTGTTGAACTCACATGTGCATTTCAGTTAGATGTGGTGTTTCCTTTTAAGAAAGGAAAAGCATGGTTCAAGTAAATGGCTTTATCTAATCACAGTCTGTCCACTTAAATGCTCTACAAAAATATCAAATCCATATTACATCATTAAAAAAAAAAAATTCACTTGTTTGTAAACACACTTCTGATTTTCAGTATCAGCAAAATACCTTTTTATTCTCACCTAGTACAGACATTATCCACTCCAAAACAATTGTTTCCCCTCTCCAAATTTTTGCATTTTGAACAACAAAATTTATTCTGTACATCAGAGATAAACTGTTTGCAGTGATACACTTCTTTTTGGCTTAATAACAGATATTAGTAAACACGTCCTGTGGTATACAACACAGTGATGAGAAACAGTCAGGGTTGCTAGGGTTACAGTTTTTATGACAAGTTGGACTAGATTTAGAACAGGGTTGCAGGAGAGAAAAGCAAGTTGTTTTTGGTGGGGTTAGTTTAAAATTAGTCAGCAACCATCAAGATCTTGTTTTAAAGCAAATCAGAATTAAATTGAATCAACTTCCAAAAAACATAGGCCATAGATAATGAGATGAGAAAGTATTAGTAAATACTTATTTACTAAATCAATCATTTTCTCATCTCACTATCTCTAGCCACTTTGTCTCATATAGTTTGTATCCATAATTTCTATGCTGTGCACATCTATCTATCTATCAAAAAATTTAATATTTTCCTGGGGGGGGACCCACACTTCCAGTGGCAGGAACCCACACTTCCAGTGGCAGGAAGACTGAGAGGCAGGGATGGCTGAGGTCTCCCATCCAAGTACTAACCAGGCCTGACCCTGCTTAGCTTCTGAGATCAGACAAGATCAGGTGTTGTCAGAGTAGTTTGGCTGCAAGCTGACAGCCCTTGATGTTCAGGCGGGTTCCCAGTGAGCAGGCTCTCAGCAGGCAGACAGGACAGGGCTGAAGAGTTGATGGAGTAGATGCCTAGAAAGATGACACTGAAGCTTGGGAGGACTGCAGTTTAAATATACACAGGGAAGGGAGCAGGTGATAGGAACCAGCCAATGACAGCCACTGAAAGTCAAATGAGGGTTGATGATGGTAATAGACAGCAGGTGAGCCTGATGGGGAAGGAGCATGCGGGTGTGGCAGGTAATACAGAGTGGAGAGGAGTGGAATGTTACCTGAAGAGAGGAAACCACAGGTAGGACCATGACAGCTAATGGGCCAAAAGAACCTGTTATTTCACAGTTTGTGACCCTGCCAACAATCAGCCAGATCAGAGGCAAGAGTATGGGCAAAATTGATGTGTTTTTTTCTTTTAAAATCTGGAAATATCGTAACCGACCAGCCTCCCCTGTTTGAAAGACTACCAGCCGCCACTGATATATATTCAAAAGGAGGAAATTCAGTTTAAAGTGTAACTCCACCAACTGGATGATTTTGAAAAATGCTTAAAAAAAAGTGGGTACAGGAAATTAGTGTAAATTTCTGAGAATTATAAGTCTTGATCTGCAGATATATGAAAACGAATGCAGTTTCCCAGACTCCCACTCACGGGCAAGGACTGGGGAAGCTGGGGCACCCACCTATGATTAGAGGTTTTTTTTTAATTATTATTATTTTAATTAATATTTTTTAAGGTAACAATTTATGAGTTTGAATGTTTAAAGTCTTTATTTGTATGTAAAGCTGCTTTGCGATAATGTCTACTGTTAAAATTGCTACACAAATAAATTGGCTTATTAAAAAAGTTTCATAACAGAGAAGCACCAAATGGTTGGTTGCGTCAGCATCGGCAAGATTCAGGATGATTTTAACCACTAGATGGAGTGTTGAGCCAGTCAACTCACAAAATCCCGATTTTTATTTTTAAAAAATTCAGTATTAACGCCAGCATGTGTTTCATCACAGTACAATCATATTATTTAGTTTACAGCTCATAAAACACATTTGTGTGTAGTACCTCTTTAAAGATTCAATTATGACTCAACTAAAACACCAACACATTGTCCACAACTGTTTTTGATTGTAATTTGCATTTAATGTGCAATAAATTATATCAGTCTTATTCGTATACTTCTGACTAAATATAATGTTGTAGTCATTCGCATCAAAAATATACCTTATTTTGTATAAGTCCAGCAAACCACATTTTACAACTGGTTCAGAAGTAATCAAAACCCATTCAGTTTTTCTACAAAAGATCCATATTGTCATAACTTTTTAGAATTTGTCAATTTATTAAAATCAAAAAGTGATTTAATAAAATAGATGTGAGATAAGTATTCATAACTTATATTCTGTACTTTGAATAGAAGCACCTTTGGCAATAATTACAGCTTTGAGTTTTCTACAAATATCTCTGGCTTAATCAAACTGATCAAGTTGAAGTGTGGGCTTTGTCTGGACCAGGGGCATTGCTAGACATAAAGCTGTACTGGGGCACCCCAATACCCATATCACTTTTTTTTTGAAAGCTTGCTGTGTATGAAATGTGCTATTGTAAGCTATGTGCTTAACCAGCTTCCATTGCTTTGCTCATTATTACTGCCACTGCCATACTCATGCTGACAAAAGCGTAAAGGTAAAAATGCAAAGATACATCCTCTTTATCTCCTTCTCGGGGATCTGCTCCCTCAGTGTCATCTCCATGGTGTGGCCTCTCCTGTCTCTCGCCTGTCTCTCACCTGTCTCTCTCCACTTCCTCCCTTTGCCTTGATTGTTCATCCAGTAAACTCTCTCTTCCTCCTCCTTCAGCACTCTGCTCTTCACTCTCTGTCGCAGCAGCATCCAAAAAAATCAACTATACTCTCTGCATACATATATAAGTCTGGCTTTTACATTTAACAATCTTGCAAATATGTTAGGGAAGTTTTCCTGTTTCTTCAACAACAACAACAACAACAACAAATATATATATATATATATATATATATATATATATATATATATATATATATATATATATATATTACACTGAGCACTATATACAGTGCTCAGCGTAAATGAGTACACCCCCTTTGAAAAGTAACATTTTAAACAATTTCTCAATGAACACAAACAATTTCCAAAATATTGAGTTTAATATAACATCTGTTTTACTTATAACAGGAAAAAGTAAGGTGAATAATATAACTTAGATTACACATTTTTCAGTTTTACTCAAATTAGGGTGGTGCAAAAATGAGTACACCCCACAACAAAAACTATTACATCTAGTACTTTGTATGGCTTCCATGATTTTTAATGACAGCACCAAGTCTTCTAGGCATGGAATGAACACGTTGGCAATATTTTGCAACATCAATCTTTTTCCATTCTTCAACAATGACCTCTTTTAGTGACTGGATGCTGGATGGAGAGTGATGCTCAACTTGTCTGTTCAGAATTCCCCAAAGAAAATTATTTCTTTCCACCACAAAGGTGAAGGCTACAAGATCATCAGCAAAGCTTTACTTATCAGTCAGAATACTGTAGCAAAAGTGGTACAAAAATTTAAGAAAGATGGAACTGCAACCATCTCACAGACATATCCAGGCCGCCCATGGAAGTTAACACCTCGACAGGAGCGTCTTCTGATAAGAAGGGTTGAAAAAAATCGGCATGCAAGTTCACTGCAATTATCTAAAGAAGTAGAAAGCCAAACTGAGGTGACTAGTTCCCATGACACAATACAGCGTACACTGCAGAGGAATGGCATGCATGGATGCCGTCCACAAAGAAGCCTCTCCTAAAGCCCAGGCAGAAAAAAGCCTGTCTAGAGTTTGCTAGGGCCCATGCTGACAAAGATGAAGACTACTGGGACCCTATACTCTGGAGTGATGAGACCAAGATAAATGTTTTTGGAACTGATGGCTTCAAAACTGTATGGTGTTGCAAAGGTGAGGAATACAAAGAAAAATGCATGGTGCCTACAGTGAAACATGGTGGTGGCAGTGTTCTTATGTGGGGCTGCATGAGTGCTGCTGGTGTCAGGGAGCTGCATTTCATTGATGGCATCATGAATTCACAGATGTATTGCTCTATACTGAAAGAGAAGATGCTACCATCACTCCGTGCCCTTGGTCGTTGTACACTTTTCCAACATGACTAAACACACATCTAAGGCCACTGTTGGATTTCTGAAGAAGAAAAGGGTGAAAGTGATTCAGTGGCTAAGTATGTCTCCTGATCTGAACCCAATCGAACACCTGTGGGGAATTCTGAAGAGACAAGTTGAGCATCACTCTCCATCCAGCATCCAGTCACTAAAATAGGTCATTGTTGAAGAATGGAAAAAGATTGATTTTGCAAATTGTCGCCAACTTGTTCATTCCATGCCTAGAAGACTTGGTGCGGTCATTAAAAATCATGGAGGCCATACAAAGTACTAGATGTAGTAGTTTTTGTTGAGTTTTGTACTCATTTTTGCACCACCCTAATTTGAGTAAAACTGAATATTGTGTAATCTAAGTTATATTATTAACCTTACTTTTTCCCGTTATAAGTAAAACAGATGTTATATTAAACTTTGTCTTGTCAACATTTTGGAAATTGTTTGTGTTCATTGAGAAATTGTTTAAAATGTTACTTTTCAAAGGGGGTGTACTCATTTACGCTGAGCACTGTGTGTGTGTGTGTGTGTGTATATATATATATATATATATATATATATATATATATATATATATATATATATGGGAGAGTGGGGTAAGATGAGCCACTTTTTACATTTTTCATCATAACTACATGTTAAAGCCATTTTTGCTTCCAGTCTACACACCATACCAAATTTCAAAGTGTACTGTTACTATCTGAGCAAAACATAATTGATAAGCTCTTATGGTTAGAGTGATATTACCTCTTGAAAAAAAAATGTCAAGTGGCTCAACTTACCCCATGCACGGGGTAAGATGAGCCACTGTGTGGGGTAAATTGAGCCAACACAAAACATGTTAGGTTAACAAAGTAAACAACTTTTATTATTAGAAATGCAATCAATGAATCAAGTCAAGTCACTCAAGTGGGGGATAGGGCCGTTGCATAGAGAAGGGGAGATGAAGAGAGAGGTGATAGAACGAGGGATAGATAGGGATAGATAGGGAGGGATAGATAGATGGATAGAGAGAGAGATATGCGTAGATAGATAGAAAGAGGGATGGTTAGAGAGGGAATGAGAGATATACTATATTATAGAAATTACTAAAACAGTAGAACAGTGCCAAAAAAATCTTATTTCTTTCAGTAGGTTAAAACATTGCTAAAACATGCAGCAATCATTCCATCAATCATTCAATCATTTCATCATTATTCAATGTTCCAAGCGTTCAAATGGCAAGGGAACACCATTTGCCTCTCCCTCCGTGCTGTCCCCCCAACAGTAAAGGGGCAGGGAAATTTTTTCACAATATCCTGTCTTGACAGGACAGCCTCATCTTTCTCTTTGAAGACAAAGGTTGGTTTTCTTGCAGAGCCATGGCATGACCGGCTTCTTTTGAGAAATCTTGCCTCTATTTCGAAGACATCCAATTTGATTATCTGGCCAATGAAGAAATGCACTTTCTTCTTCCCCGTGTATTTTGCCACAACATAATCCCCCACATCTAACAACTGGTCTTCCTCATCTGATGTCATATATATATATATGTTGTTGTCATATATGACCAGTAAATGTGAAAACTTAAGTGTCATCCATATTGGGTAAGCTCAGCCACCAATGGGGTAAGTTGAGCCAGTGGCTCAACTTGCCCCACATCTAATGGCTCATCTTACCCCATGGCCACCATTTTGTAGAAAAATGCTAATAAAGGGGATTAGGCTAATCAAAATTATTTTTATTAGCATTCATATCATAGCTTAGAAAGCCACTAACTTAACCCTAATGTGTCTAAATATTATTCTACTTTTGTCTTCTCTAAATCATCTTCACTGTGGACAAACATGGAATTGACTTAGAAAGCACAAAAACACATTTTTATAAATATGTCCCTCACCTAGTTTGACATGTGGTGCTCCTCTCCACAAGTGTAAGTAAATGGTCCCGGCCCCCTTTGAATGTGGTCACATGGTCACATTTGTTTACTGTTTCTTAGAAACAGGGGGTGGCTCATCTTACCCCCTGGCTCATCTTACCCCACTCTCCCCTATATATATATATATATATATATATATATATATATATATATATATAATATAAAAGAGAGATTGATTGATTGATTGATTGATTGATTGATTGGTTTATTCCAAACAGTAAAGAAGAAGGATATAAAATATAAAACCATTTACTTACACTTGTGGAGAGGAGCACCACATGTCAAACTAGGTGAGGGAGATATTTATAAAAATGTGTTTTTGTGCTTTCTAAGTCAATTCCATGTTTGTCCACAGTGAAGATGATTTAGAGAAGACAAAAGTAGAATAATATTTAGACACATTAGGGTTAAGTTAGTGGCTTTCTAAGCTATGATATGAATGCTAATAAAAATAATTTTGATTAGCCTAATCCCCTTTATTAGCATTTTTCTACAAAATGGTGGCCATGGGGTAAGATGAGCCATTAGATGTGGGGCAAGTTGAGCCACTGGCTCAACTTACCCCATTGGTGGCTGAGCTTACCCAATATGGATGACACTTAAGTTTTCACATTTACTGGTCATATATATATATATATATATGACATCAGATGAGGAAGACCAGTTGTTAGATGTGGGGGATTATGTTGTGGCAAAATACACGGGGAAGAAGAAAGTGCATTTCTTCATTGGCCAGATAATCAAATTGGATGTCTTCGAAATAGAGGCAAGATTTCTCAAAAGAAGCCGGTCATGCCATGGCTCTGCAAGAAAGCCAACCTTTGTCTTCAAAGAGAAAGATGAGGCTGTCCTGTCAAGACAGGATATTGTGAAAAAATTGCCCCGCCCCTTTACTGTTGGGGGGACAGCACGGAGGGAGAGGCAAATGGTGTTCCCTTGCCATTTGAACGCTTGGAACATTGAATAATGATGAAATGATTGAATGATTGATGGAATGATTGTTGCATGTTTTAGCAATGTTTTAACCTACTGAAAGAAATAAGATTCTTTTGGCACTGTTCTACTGTTTTAGTAATTTCTATAATATAGTATATCTCTCATTCCCTCTCTAACCATCCCTCTTTCTATCTATCTACGCATATATCTCTCTCTATCCATCTATCTATCCCTCCCTATCCCATCTCGTTCTATCACCTCTCTCTTCATCTCCCCTTCTCTATGCAACGGCCCTATCCCCCACTTGATTGACTTGACTTGATTCATTGATTGCATTTCTAATAATAAAAGTTTTTTACTTTGTTAACCTAACATGTTTTGTGTTGGCTCAATTTACCCCACACAGTGGCTCATCTTACCCCGTGCATGAGGTAAGTTGAGCCACTTGACATTTTTTTTCAAGAGGTAATATCACTCTAACCATAAGAGCTTATCAATTATGTTTTGCTCAGATAGTAACAGTACACTTTGAAATTTGGTATGGTGTGTAGACTGGAAGCAAAAATGGCTTTAACATGTAGTTATGATGAAAAATGTAAAAAGTGGCTCATCTTACCCCACTCTCCCCTATAGCCTGTCCTCATTCTCATATATTTTTAGTAACATGTTTTTATATAATTTTTTAAACAGTTTTATGTTGGTGCTATTTTTGAACTCATTATCCAGACCATTCCACAATTGCACCCCACAGACTGCTATGCACATGCTTTTCAGAGTTGTTCTAACATTTACTCTCTTAAAATTCATTTCCCCTCTCAGGTTATACCCACCCTGCCTTTCCATAAACATATTTTGTACCTCACCCAGAAGAAGGTTATGTCTTGCTTTATACATAATTTGTGCAGTCTTGTGTTTAACCAGATCAGTGAATTTCAGAGTGTGTGCTTTTAGGAATAATGCGTTTGTATGCATTATATGTGGTGAGCGGCGGCGGGCTGGTGTGGGCTTGCTTATAGCTCCCCAGCTCAGCCGCCATGTGTTGGAGTTTACCCCAGTGAACGAGAGGGTCGCCTCTCTGCGCCTTTGGATTGGGGAGAGGGCTCTTGCTGTTGTTTGTGCCTATGGGCCAAATAGCAGTATAGAGTATCCGGCCTTCTTGGAGTCCCTGGGAGAGGTACCGAGGGGTGCTCAGACTGGGGACTCCATTGTGCTACTGGGGGACTTCAATGCTCATGTGGGCGACGACAGTGACACCTGGAGGGGCGTGGTTGGGAGGAACGGCCTCCCGATCTGAACCTGAGTGGTGTTTTGTTATTGGACTTCTGTGCTAGTCATGGTTTGTCCATATCGAACACCATGTTCGAGCATAAGGGTGTCCATAAGTGCATGTGGCACCAGGACACCTTAGGTCGGAGGTCGATGATCGACTTTGTAGTCGTTTCATCTGATCTCCGGCCCTATGTCTTGGACACTCGGGTGAAGAGAGGGACTGAGCTGTCAACTGATCACCACCTGGTGGTGAGTTGGATCCGCTGGCAGAGGAGGAAGCTGGACAGACCTGGCAGGCCCAAACATATGGTGAGGGTCTGCTGGGAATGTCTGGCCGAGCACTCTGTTGGGGAGGTCTTTAACTCCCACCTCCGGGAGAGCTTTTCCCAGCTTCCGAGGGAGGCAGGGGACATTGAGTCTGAGTGGACCATGTTCTCTACCTCCATTGTGGACGCAGCTGTTCGGAGCTGTGGCCGCAAGGTCTCCGGTGCCTGTCGTGGTGGCAATCCCCGAACCCGGTGGTGGACACCGGAAGTAAGGGATGCCATCAAGCTGAAGAAGGAGTCCTATCAGGCCATGTTGACCTCCGGGACTCCTGAGGCAGCTGACGGGTATCGGCAGGCCAGGCGTGCTGCAGCTCGGGCAGTTGCGGAGGCAAAAACTCAGAACTGGGAGGAGTTCGGGGAGGCCATGGAGAAGGACTATCGGTCGGCCTCGAAGAAATTCTGGCAAACCGTCCGGCGCCTCAGGAGGGGGAAGCAGTACTCTTCCAACACTGTTTACAGTGCGGGTGGGGAGCTGTTGACCTCAACTGGGGACATTGTCGGGCAGTGGAAGGAATACTTTGAGGATCTCCTCAATCCCACCGTCATGTCTTCCACTGAGGAGACTGAGGCTGATGACTCAGAGGTGGACTCGTCCATTACCCAAGCCAAAGTCACTGAGGTGGTTTGCAAGCTCCTCGGTGGCAAGGCACCGGGGGTGGATGAGATCCACCCTGAGTATCTCAAGTCTCTGGATGTTGTGGGGCTGTCTTGGATGACACGCCTCTGCAACATCGCGTGGCAGTCGGGGACAGTGCCTCTGGAGTGGCAAACTGGGGTGGTGGTCCCTCTTTTTAAGAAAGGGGACCGGAGAGTGTGCTCCAATTATAGGGGAATCACACTTCTCAGGCTCCCAGGGAAGGTTTATTCCAGGGTACTGGAGAGGAGAATTCGACCAATAGTCGAACCTCGGATCCAGGAGGAACAATGCGGTTTTCGTCCTGGTCGTGGAACACTGGACCAGCTCTATACCCTTCATAGGGTGCTCGAGGGTTCATGGGAGTTTGCCCAACCAGTCCACATGTGCTTTGTGGATCTGGAGAAGGCATTCAACTGTGTCCCCCGTGGTATTCTGTGGGGGGTGCTTCAGGAGTATGGGGTTCGAGGCTCTTTGCTAAGGGCTGTCCGGTCCCTGTACGAACGGAGCAGGAGTCTGGTTCGCATTGCCGGCAGTAAGTCAGACCTGTTCCCAGTGCATGTTGGACTCCGGCAGGGCTGCCCTTTGTCACCGGTTCTGTTCATAATTTTTATGGACAGAATTTCTAGGCGCAGCCAGGGGCCGGAAGGAATCCTGTTTGGGAACTACAGGATTTCATCTCTGCTTTTTGCGGATGATGTTGTCCTGTTGGCTTCTTCAAACCAGGACCTTCAGCATGCACTGGGGCGGTTTGCAGTCGAGTGTGAAGCGGCTGGGATGAGAATCAGCACCTCCAAGTCCGAGGCCATGGTTCTTGACCGGAAAAGGGTGGCTTTCCCTCTCCAGATTGGTGGAGAAGTCCTGCCTCAAGTGGAGGAGTTTAAGTATCTCGGGATCTTGTTCACGAGTGAGGGAAGGATGGAGCGTGAGATCGACAGGCGGATTGGTGCAGCCTCCGCAGTGATGCGGTCGCTTTACCGGTCCATTGTGGTGAAGAAGGAGCTGAGCCAAAAGGCGAAGCTCTCAATTTACCGGTCGATCTACGTTCTGACTCTCACCTATGGTCATGAGCTTTGGGTAATGACCGAAAGAACAAGATGGCCGAAATGAGTTTCCTTCGCAGGGTGGCTGGGCGCTCCCTTAGAGATAGGGTGAGAAGCACAGTCACTCGGGAGGAGCTCGGAGTAGAGCCGCTGCTCCTCCACATTGAGAGGAATCAGCTGAGGTGACTCGGGCATCTTTTTCAGATGCCTCCTCGACGCCTCCCTGGGGAGGTGTTCCAGGCATGTCCCCCCGGGAGGAGGCCCCGGGGAAGACCCAGGACACGCTGGAGGGACTATGTCTCTCGGCTGGCCTGGGAACGCCTCGGTGTTCTTCCCGAGGAGCTGGCCAAGGTGTCTGGGGAAAGGGAAGTTTGGGCTTCCATGCTTAGACTGCTGCCTCCGCGACCCGGTCCCGGATAAGCGGAAGAAGACGAGACGAGACGAGGCTTTTGTATGCTCAAGATATCCCGTATTATTGACAATTCTTATTGCTCTTTTTTGTAATGTGCATAACGGCTGTAGGTTAGATTTGTAGGTATTACCCCATATCTCCACACAAGTAGCTCAGATATGGAAGTATGAGTGTATGTGTATGAGTGTATACAGAGTATGTAGTGATTTATAGTCCAGAATGTGTCTTGATTTCCCCAAAATTGCAGTAATCTTTGCTATTTTTGCTTTAACATGATTAATATGTGGTTTCCAGCAGATTTTATGATCAACAATCACACCCAGAAATTTTATTTCATAAACTCTTTCTATGGTTATGTTGTCAATTTTCAATTCAACTTGAGGATTCGACTTATATTTTCCAAATAACATAATCTTTGTTTTACTCAAATTCAATGACAATTTGTTTACATTAAACCACCTTTTTAATTTATTCATTTCGGTTGTGATTGTCTTCATAAGCTGCTGTACATTGTCCCCGGCGCAAAAGATGTTTGTATCATCGGCAAATAAAATGCATTTCATTATACATGATACATTACATAAGTCATTAATATACAATATAAACAGTTTAGGACCTAAGACAGACCCTTGCGGTACTCCACATGTTATGGGCAAATAATCAGATGTGTGATCTCCAATTTTTACAAATTGCTGCCTGTTGCTTAAGTAGCTCCTCACCCAGTCCAAACCCACCCCTCTGATACCATACCTCTCTAATTTGTTGAATAGAATGTCGTGATTTATTGTGTCAAATGCTTTCTTTAGATCTATAAAAATTAGGGTTGGGCGGTATTACGGTAAGAAGGTATCCCGAGGTATCCAAAAGTACCAACGGTATCGGTCTCATTACCGTCATTTTAAAAAAATATATAATATCTAAATAAATATGGAGTACATGAGGTCATAATATAAAATAATAAATTGAAGATCATCCCGAATAACTGTGTGATCGTATTTTCACTAATTCTATCAATTTCCTAAAGAAGTTCTCATCGCGTGCAGGGTTGTTTATGTCGTTACCATGGCAACCCTGCGTGACATTTGGCTCAGATGGCTAAGGCACCGTACCATAAATCCGGGGACCCTGGTTCGATTCCGACCCGAGGTTATTTCCTGATCCCGTCTCTCTCTCCCCCGCTCATTTCCTGTCTCTCTATACTGTCCTATCTAAAAAAAAAAAAAAAAAGAGACTGAGACTGCGGTTGAAAGATGGCAAGTCAAGATAACGAGTTAGTGGCAAAAAAAAAATACAACATCGGCAGTGTGGCAGTATTTTGGTTTCAAACCAAACGAAAAATCTAATATGTCCCCTAAGGCACACCGTAGCCTGGGGTACTCCACTTCCACGAGATCTCTCCAATGAGTTGTGTTTTGAGTAGGTTACATGAGTAACAACAAGGTAAAATAATATAACGTATGACATTTGGGATGTGGGTAATAAACGTTTGAAATGTCATCTACTGAAGAAACGGAAGAAAACATCGTAGCGTAAACTGTTAGGTTTCTGGTGGGAATTAGCAATGCGCTTGCTATCTTTGTTGGGTGTGTTAAACCGTATGGATTTAAGTGGAATAATTGTAAGGAGTTATGTGATCAAGACAACGTTTTAAGCAAGGTAAGGCCATTTGATTATTAATTTCCCCGCCATGGCATGACGTGGGCCCATATGATTTTGCCTTGTGCAGCTATCACGCATTTGAATTAGGTTCGCCTCATTTGCGCTGAAGAATATGGTTTATCGCGCAGTCTAAACGGACTTGGGTGTTGGTTGATTCTTTTTCTTTTTTTTATTTCCCATGCTTGAAAGGGTATGATCCTGCTCATCGTGTCCTTTTTTTTGATGGAGTAGGTGAAATAGTGCTGCAAATGGCGTTTCAACGCAGACGTGTAAACGACAGTTGAATGCTATTTTCAAGATGAAGGAAGAGTTGCGTGATGCTTTGAAATATCTCTTAATCCATTCATCAATGCACAAAATTCGCTTTGCTGCTTAATCCATACCACAATGCACACAATTCACTATGCTGCTTTTAAATAGTACATTTGAGGCATAGGCGCACGTTACACAGTAGGCCGAAACAAAATATTTTTTTCTCGGTAATACCGTATACCCCGGGAAAACACAGAGACAGTTTAAAGGTATCAAAATTTGGATACCGCCCAACCCTAATAAAAATTCCCATAACATGTTTTTTATTGTCTATACCATTTGTGATTTTCTCGATAAGTTCCATTAATGCCAGGGTTGTTGATCTGTCTTTCCGGAATCGGTATAGACTGTCAGCTAAAAGTTTGTGTTTTTCAATGAAGTTGTCTAGTTTTGCTGTGAACAGTTTTTCGAGGATCTTGGAGAACTGAGAGAGTAAAGAAACTGGCCTGTAATTTGTGTAATGGTGTCTATCCCCACATTTATATAAAGGTATAACTTTAGCTATTTTAATGTTGTTTGGAAATTTACCAGATTGAAAAGACATATTACATATGTGAGTAAATGGTTCTGCAATTTCTTCAATAACTTTTTTTTATTAAACTCATATCAATATCATTCCAGTCAGTGGGGGTTTTGCTTTCACTTCTCCTTACAATGTCTATGACCTCTTTTATGCCAACTGCACCAAGGAATATAGATTTAGGATTTCTCTCCCATCGAGCAGCCTCCGCCCCTCCAGGTATGTCTGTATCCTGAATCTTTTCTGCCAGATCTGGTCCCACATTTACAAAGAATCTATTAAAACCATTTACCACTTCTTCCATATTATTTATTGATCTGTCATTCTCAATATAATCAGGGTAGCTTGTGTTTCTGTTTTTAGCTCCATTCCTAATAATACTATTCAGAACATTCCATAGCCCCTTCATGTTATTTTTATTACTATCTAATAATTTATTATAATATTCCTTCTTACATGTCCTCATAATGCTGGTTAATTTATTCTTGTATTTTTTATATTTCCAAGCCGGTGATTATGATGTCATTCATTCTGGTATATTGCTCCAGATCGGCCACCCGGGCCCTGTACAACGAAGCGGGTTTTCTGGCTTACCAGGGTAACTTCGAGAGTAACTTGATCACGTGCAGCGTAACTTCCCGATTAACCCATACTACGAAAGTTGGCTATGTTCAAACCGAGGTATGCTGCCATGGCAATTTACGCTGCATCTCAAACCTGCTCGTCTCAGGTTATGTTCTTGGTTAACCCGAGGTTTCCGATTAACCACACCCTTTTTAAACACCACCTCTCCACCGACATTTCCTCTAGAGACAATGCCAGCGTACCTGGATGACCCGTGCGATATCGGAGCGCAGATTAGAGATGGGATTTATGGCTCTTTGATGGGATCAGCATCTTCGTGATCCGTTCTTTGAAAAGAGCCGTTCAAAAGACTGGCTCATTTGGCTCTTTTTATATATTTATTCAGTTTAAGACAGCGTCTAAAGAAGCCAGATCCCTCTGCTTAGACAGTGACGTCAATATTTCTGGATATTTTTATATAAGGCAACCTAGACTTACATTATTGTAACCCCTAAACGCTCATAAATAACCATTAAAAAACAATGAGGGCTTCAATGAATGTCCATGCAGAACGGCTTTTCTGTAAAAAAAAAAAAAGAACCCACTCAAGAACATAGTTACCAAGAACACAAGAATATTTTATAGAAAAACACTTGTTTTACAAAAATATTTAAGTCTGAGATACAAAATAGATACAACTACAATAAATATAACACAAGAACTAGTTATCACACAAGAACATTTTAATAGAAAAAAACAAACTTTCTATATTAAAAATATTGAAATTGTAACAAAAATAGATACAACTAAACAGATAAATAGATAAAGTTATAACAAGAACACAAGAATATTTTAATAGGAAAAAACAAACTATTAATGCAAAAAATATATTATTAGAAAAAGATACAACTAGACAAACAGATAAATAAAATACACAAAAATAGAACAAACAAAATGACGATAGAATAAATTAAATGAACGTCCGTGTAAAGTAGTTTTCCCACAATATTATCATTAATATCACACAACAACATTCTGCTCACAAAAATTAAAGGAGCACTTTAAAGAAACACATTAGATACATCAGATCTCAATATGAAGTTGGATATCTATACAAATATCGACAGGGCAATGTCTTAGGAACAAAAGGATGCAAAGTCTTTTAATGGAAATAAAAGTTTTCAGCCTACAGAGGGCTCAATTGTGTAGACACCCTAAAATCAGAGTGAAATGAAGATGTGGCAGGCTAGTCCATTTTTTCAAAAACTTAATTTCTGCAACTCAAAATGCTTTTCAGTATCTTGTGTGGCCCCCACGAGCTTGTATGCATGCTTGACAACGTCGCGGCATGCTCCTAATGAGACGACGGATGGTGTCTTGTGGCATTTCCTCCCAGATCTGTGTGAGGGCATCCCTGAGCTGTTCTACAGTCTGAGGAGCAACTTGGCGGCGCCTAATGGACCGAAACATAATGTCCCACACATGTTCTATTGGGTTTAAGTCAGGGGATCGTGAAGGCCATTCAATTGTTTCAATTCCTTCATCCTCCAGGTACTGCCTGCATACTCTTGCCACATGAGGCCGTGCATTGTCGTGCATTAGGAGGAAACCAGGACCTACTGCACCAGCGTAGGGTCTGACAATGGGTTGAAGGATTTCATCTCGATACCTTATGGCAGTCAGAGAACCATTTCCTAGGCAGTAGAGGTCTGTGCGTCCCTCCATGGATATGCCCCCCCAGACTATCACTGACCCACCACCAAACCTGTCATGTTGAACGACGTTGCAGGCAGCATAACGTTCTCCTTGTCTTCTCCAGACTCTTTCACGTCTATCACAGGTGCCCAGGGTGAACCTGCTCTCGTCTGTGAAAAGTACAGGGCGCCAGTGGCGGACTTGCCAATTCTGGTGTTCTTCAGCAAATGCCAGTCGAGCTCCACGGTGCTGGGCAGTGAGCACAGGGCCCACTACAGGACGTCGGGCCCTCAGGCCACCTTCATGAAGTCTGTTCCTGATTGTTTGGGTAGAGACATTCACACCAGTGGCCCTCTGGAGGTCATTCTGTAGGGCTCGAGCAGTGCTCAGCCTGTTCCGCCTTGCACAAAGGAGCAGGTATCGGTCTTGCTGATGGCTTGAGGACCTTCTACGGCCCTGTCCAGCTCTCCGAGAATAACCACCAGTCTCCTGAAATCTCCTCCATGTTCTGGAGATTGTGCTGGGAGACACATTAAACCTTCTTGCTGCAGCACGTGTGGATGTGCCATCCTGGAGAAGTTGGACAACCTGTGCAACTTCTGTAGGGTTAAGGAATCGCCTCATACTGCCAGTAGAGATAATTACTCAAGCCAAAACCAGCACGAGTGAAAAATCAGCCAAAAAAGATCAAGAGGGAGAAACTTGAAATGACCTCCACATGTAAAACCAGTCCTGTTTTGAGGGTTTTCTGATTGTTGCCACTGTGGTGCACCTGTTGTTAATTCCATGAACACCAATACAGCTGAAAGTGATTAACGATGCCCTCAGCTGCTTAACCAACCAGAAAATTATCAGACAGGTTTAACTGATTTCATGCCAGGCCCAATAAAAAAAGTGTTCCTTTAATTTTTGTGAGCAGTGTATATACAAAACAATTTGAACTATTAGGCAAACAGATAAAACTTGAATAAACAAAAGGCAAATGCTGTTTAGCCTACTTCTTGTCCTTGGGCAAAAGCTTTTTCATCTGAAACACAGTACAGAAAAAGAACGACAGAAAGAACGGCTCCCCCAGCTCGAGACTCGAGAGTCACAACACTAGCGCAGATTGTGAGGGGCTCTCTCCGGAGGGCGAGGGTATTTAGAGACCGCCAGAATCCGTTGGCATACCCGGACGATGTTCTTCATGAACGATATAGATTCTCAGCTGAGGGAATTCGTTACCTTTGCCAGCTGATCGAGGCAGACGTCTGCAATGTAACCCGCCGAAGCCAGGCCCTCACAATCGAGCAAATTATGTGCTTGTCATTGCGTTACTTTGCCAGTGGACAATATATGTATTCCATCGGTGATGCTGAAAACCTCAGTAAGAACACTGTATGTCGTATGATTCGCAAAGTGGTACTTGCCCTAACCAAACTGATGAATGCATTTGTCGTGTTCCCTGGGCATTTAACCGCACTTCGGATCAAAGAAGGGTTTTATGCAATCGCAGGTACACTCTCAAAAGAGATGTGTTAAAAACAACACATATTTAACACATCAGCGTGTTTATATAAGGACAACACAGTTTGTGTTAATAAATGTGTTGAACTCTAACACAGTAACTGTGTTGAACTGTTGTTTTAACACACTAGTGTGTTAAATAGTTCAACACAGTTACTGTGTTAGAGTTCAACACATTTATTAACACAAACTGTGTTGTCCTTATATAAACACGCTGATGTGTTAAATATGTGTTGTTTTTAACACATCTCTTTTGAGGGTGTAATTACTAATATCAAATTGTGGCTGTTTGCCTACTCTCATAGAGACAATTGTGACTGACAATTGATATGACTAACAAAATGGTTTCCCAAGAGTAATAGGAGCCATTGACTGCACTCACATCCGAATCAGTGCACCCCTGGGAGAGCATGAGGGGGATTATGTGAATAGAAAATCCTTCCATAGCATCAACGTACAGGTAAAAGGTCTACTTCATATAGGCCCACATTCAAATAGGTCATGTCCATACCTCAAATCAACCTGTCAGTACTGGTCCCATTTTGCGTTAGGTGATGTCAGGCAGTAACACAAAATAAAGAAAAGCCAAAATCACCACTCATTCCTACTGTATTTATTTATTCAAGTTCTCCCGTTCCTGAAAAGAAAAGACAGAAAAGCCAAATGAATGCTTGCTTGCATGCGCACACATACACACACCCCATTATGAATGATGTTTTTATATTTCATTTTCACCTGTGGAGTTTGCATGTTCTCCCCGTGTCCGCGTGGGTTTCCTCCGGGTACTCCGGTTTCCCCCACAGTCCAAAGACATGCAGGTTAGGTTAACTGGTGACTCTAAATTGACCGTAGGTGTGAATGTGAGTGTGAATGGTTGTCTGTGTCTATGTGTCAGCCCTGTGATGACCTGGCGACTTGTCCAGGGTGTACCCCGCCTTTCGCCCGTGGTCAGCTGGGATGGGCTCCAGCTTGCCTGCGACCCTGTAGAAGGATGAAGCGGCTAGAGATAATGAGATGAGATGAGATTTTCACCTGTTGCCAGGTGCGTTTGGCACTGCTGTTGCCTCTGAAATGTTCACAGGACATACACCAACTTAGTCAAAGGGACTGAACAGTCAGCCATCCTAATTCATGTGACTCATGTGCACATATCAGCTTAAGTAGGCTACTCCATGAATTTACCATACCAAATTTTATTCAGGATTTTTCGGACATTAAACAAGCTATATATGACTGGGGCCACGTCGAAGGACCATTTTCTGTGACTTGTGATTGATCATGAAGCTTTCTCTCATCATATACTTCTATTCTGGAACATGTAGAAGGGAGAATGTACTTATGCATTTACCCGGTCGGCAATTCGTTGCCAACATGCTTGCCGCTCCTTATTGGTAGCCGCTGCGTTAGATTTTGCTCTTAATGTTGTTTTGAACTCCTCGTAGCTTTGCATTATGACAGCGCATTCTTCCTCCGTGAAGTACGGCGACCGTGCCATTGTGAACAGTGGTGATTTGCGCTGATAACCTCCCCTTTCATGTGAACGCGCATTAACCCTGATTAGGTTAACACAGGTTCAACAAATCAACTTCATAACTGGCGTCGTAGTACCGTTTAACCCCAAACAAGATAACCAGGTTTTGTCAACCCCGGTTTAGCGGGGGAACCCTGGGTTACTTCTGGGTAGGTTGACCTCCGTTCGTAGTACAGGGCCCCGGTTCTCCAGCAAGTTAATCCGCTTGTCCTTCTCGGTGATTTGTAGCCTCAAGGCTTTAACTTCCTCCACCAGGCTCATGATGGTTTTCTGCTGATGTCTAATAGCAGAAACCTCCTCCGTCAACATGTCGAGCGATCTTTTAATATCGTCGACCTCCTCAACCTGTACCGTATTCTTTTTTGGTGGCATGGCGTCCCGTTATCATAACAACATGCCCACTGGTAGCTTCTTAGCGATGCAGCACTTAGCGATAATTCTGGGAACTCCATTAACGAGGTTTACCCTCCCTAGAGAGAAAATGTATAATAGGCAAAATGGAAATGCAATTCGTGTCCCTCCTGTATGCTGCTTTGAGATGGGATGAGAATGTGCTAGCTAAAATGGTTGGAAGGCAGTGCCGTATTAAGCCAATGCGGTGCCCCTGTGCACTATACCTCAAGTGCCGCCCCCCGCGCGCACGCGTTCAGTAACCACCTGCACACACTCACAAACCTTGCCCTTTGCTGTCAAAAATAGTAGCATATACATAAACAATAGTACACATAAACAAGGTCATTCTTCCTCATTGAAAATTTATTAAGTAGGCTACATCAGCCCATCAAATTCACTGAAAACAACCAACGATATGCATGGAGGCATATTGAAATGTCTTATTCAAAAGTGAGCAGCATTTGTATGTCTCAAGGGGATCCTCGTCGTGTTTTTATAAAAAAAAAAAAAAACGATCTAACACTGGAACATTTTTAATTGCAGCTACACGCCTGGAGTCTTTCTCTTTTTTTTATTTTCTCTTCGCACAACCACTCAATTGATGTCTGTCCATTTTTCATTTCTACCGCGGTTTTTAAAAAATTGATAGGTGGACTGGCTCAACTGACAGGTTGAGGAAAGGGGGGTTAATGGTCACATAGGCCACGCTTGCTCAGAATTATGATTATTGTTGTTCTTATGAAATTAGTGTTCATAATGAATTATATATGACTATTTAACAATGTCAAGTGTATAACCATTTTAAGTGTACAAACATTCACGAAAAATATTTTTAAAGTTTCTGTCATGTGGTGCCCCCCCCCCACTGGTTGTGAGTGGTTAGTGCCCCTGGGCACTGTGCCGCAGGCCCATATAGTTAATCCGGCCTTGTTGGAAGGTTTATGGTACTTATTGATTTTCACCTTGGCAAGACTGCATAGTTTTTGTAGCTTATATAAATACAAGTATGCACTGACTTTCGAGCGCTATGGAATTCTGTAGATTAGAACTAACTACTTTTTCCAAAGCAGTGAACTTACAGCCATAAATCAAATGCATACAGCACAGTGGCGGCTCCTGAATTTTTTTTCAGGGGGGGGGGCAATTTTCCCCCGTTATGTCTACACGGACCATAAATGTCCACAAGACTGAAGTAAATTGACCTAGGTAGCAAATCAATTGGCCGAACTTGTTTTTGCCTGGTAAATTCAGATATCAATTTCGACAATATCTCTTCTCTCCACTAGGTGGCAACACTGAACAAGTTAAAGGTGGCAAACTAAGGTAGCGTAGTAAACTAGACCCACTCGCCTAGCGGCCAAAAATATTTTTGCCTACGAGTGGCAAATATTCACATTTAGTCTGGCTTGCCAGGCTAAAACTAAGGAAGATTCATTGTGAAGCCTTCAAAGCAAAACATTTGGCATCATAATCAATTAATATTACATTACTCATTTATTTTCTCATATTTTTCCAGTATTCTATAATAAGTAGACACAAATTCTTAATTATAAACATATTCTAATTTCTTCATTCTAAAGAATGCAGTTAAAGTGGCAGGATATAAATCCAAAACAAGTGTTTATTTAAGTTTTGAAAAAGATGAAGAAAAGCATAACCATCAAACAAACATGTGCAGCTTAATTATGTGTTTTTTTTAAATATGGAATTGCACCATTTTAACAACAAATAATAATTCTAAATAAATTCTGCAGAGTTTTTCCTAAGAATTCCTCCAGAAAGCCATACCTTAAAAGGAAATTTAAAGTATTACAAGCATGTCAATGAACACAAAAGGCTTTAGTTATTTAGCTATATACACACAAGGTTACAAGGGCGGCACGGTGGTGTAGTGGTTAGTGCTGTCGCCTCACAGCAAGAAGGTCCGGGTTCGAGCCCCGTGGCCGGCGAGGGCCTTTCTGTGTGGAGTGTGCATGTTCTCCCCATGTCCGCGTGGGTTTCCTCCGGGTGCTCTGGTTTCCCCCACAGTCCAAAGACATGCAGGTTAGGTTAACTGGTGACTCTAAATTGACCGTAGGTATGAATGTGAGTGTGAATGGTTGTCTGTGTCTATGTGTCAGCCCTGTGATGACCTGGCGACTTGTCCAGGGTGTACCCCGCCTCTCGCCCGTAGTCAGCTGGGATGGGCTCCAGCTTGCCTGCGACCCTGTAGAAAGATAAAGCGGCTAGAGATAATGAGATGAGATGAGACACAAGGTTTTGTAGTCAGTGCAACTTGGCTTAACAAGTTGGAAAAAAGTAAGGTGCTGCTGGCTCCAATGAACACATATACTGTACAATATATAAAAACTGAAAATATGCTTAATTTACACCAAGTCAGAGAGAACTTGAGGCTACTGAAATATTCCAAGCATGGCAATGTTAAACTGCCATTGGTAAAACAAAAACATGGCAATGTTAAATTGCCATTGGTAAAACAACTGCCATTGGTAACACACACTCAAAAAAACTTTTGCCTAGTAAATTCAAATATCAGATATCACTGTACCATCTGCTGTGCTACTTCCAGGGTGGAAGAGAACGCAAGGGTAGCAAAAAAGAGCACTGACTACATCACAGCCAGCTAGCCAAGTTTTCCGGTGGTACCAGTTCTTGTTAAAACCTCTTGAGTAGGTCTTCTCCCCCTTCGTAGACACTTGCTTGATTTTTAAATTCAGTCTAGGAGGTCCTAGCTGTTTGATTGCCGTTTTCTCCTCATTGGTACGACGACTAAAGGGAACTTCTTTCAGAGACGCTATCGTATTGTTGCACTCAACACTCGCCATCTACTTCATAGAATGTTCACACATTTCCTGCGCAAGTTGCGTTTTCCAGCCCAAAATTATGTTCAAAACCCGCCAAAATGCACTTAAAACCGTCCCAAAACCACCCAGTCTGGCAACACTTGCGCTGCGCAACAGGCGTATGACGTAAGCACACTGCTTGTGCTAGCAAATAAAACCTAATAGAAAATGCATTGGGAGCATGATTTTCGAAAAAAACGTACGTACCATTACTGTCAATGGGAGATTTTGGGGCAAATCTGAACCTGACAGAAATCGCCCCAAAAGGGCGTGGCTACACCAGGCGCGACCTTAGCCTGATTGGACAATGACATTACTGTTGCTGTGGTAGTAGGAGTAGATAAAAAAAAATCTCCCTCCGTTTGGGAGTGCGTCGCCCAAATCGCCCCTATTAACGAGCCGCCAGTGATACAGCATCTACAACTAGCATCACTTTTGCCAGCTGACAGTGCATAGCTACAGTGGTGCTTGAAAGTTTGTGAACCCTTTAGAATTTTCTATAATTCTGAATAAATATGACTTAAAACATCATCAGATTTTCACACAAGTCCTAAAAGTAGATAAAGAGAACCCAGTTAAACAAATGAGACAAAAATATTATACTTGGTCATTTATCTACTGAGGAAAATAATCCAATATTACATATCTCTAAGTGGCAAAAGTATGTGAACCTCTCAGATTAGCAGTTAATTTGAAGGTGAAATTAGAGTCAGGTGTTTTCAATCAATTGGGATGGCAATCAGGTGTGAGTGGGTACCCTGTTTTATTTAAAGAACCGGGATCGATCAAAGTCTGATCTTCACAACACATGTTTGTGGAAATGTATCATGGCACGAACAAAGGAGGTTTCTGAGGACCTCAGAAAAAGTGTTGTTGATACTCATCAGGATGGAAAAGGTTACAAAACCATCTGTAAAGAGTTTGGACTCCACCAATCCACAGTCAGACAGATTGTGTACAAATGGAGGAAATTCAAGACCATTGTTACCCTCCCCAGGAGTGGTCGACCAACAATGATCACTCCAAGAGTAAGGCGTGTAATAGTCGGCGAGGTCACAAAGGACCCCAGGGTAACTTCTAAGCAACTGAAGGCCTCTCTCACATTGGCTAATGTTAATGTTCATGAGTCCACCATCAGGAGAACACTGAACAACAGTGGTCTGCATGGCAGAGTTGCAAGGAGAAAGCCACTGCTCTCCAAAAAGAACATTGCTGCTTGTCTGCAGTTTGCTAAAGATCATGTGGACAAGCCAGAAGGCTATTGGAAAAATGTTCTGTGGATGGATGAGACCAAAATAGAATTTTGGTTTAAATGAGAAGCATTATGTTTGCAGAAAGGAAACCACTGCATTACAGCATAAGAACCTTATCCCAGCTGTGAAACATGGTGGTGGTAGTATCATGGTTTGGGCCTGTTTTGCTGCATCTGGGCCAGGACAGCTTGCCATCATTGATGGAACAATGAATTCTGAATTATACCAGTGAATTCTAAAGGAAAATGTCAGGACATCTGTCCATGAACTGAATCTCAAGTGAAGGTGGGTCATGCAGCAAGACAACGACCCTAAGCACACAACTCGTTCTACCAAAGAATGGTTAAAGAAGAATAAAGTTAATGTTTTGGAATGGCCAAGTCAAAGTCCTGACCTTAATCCAATCCAAATGCTGTGGAAGGACCTGAAGTGAGCAGTTCATGTAAGGAAACCCACCAACATCCCAGAGTTGAAGCTGTTTTGTTCAGAGGAATGGGCTAAAATTCCTCCAGGCTGGTGTGCAGGACTGATCAGCAGTTACCGGAAACGTTTAGTTGCAGTTATTGCTGCACAAGGGGGTCACACCAGATACTGAAAGCAAAGGTTCACATACTTTTGCCACTCACAGATATGTAATATTGGGTCATTTTCCTCAATAAATAAATGACCAAGTATAATATTTTTGTCTCATTTGTTTAACTGGGTTCTCTTTATCTACTTTTCAGACTTGTGTGAAAATCTGATGATGTTTTAGGTCATATTTATGCAGAAATATAGAAAATTCTAAAGGGTTCACAAACTTTCAAGCACCACTGTAAATGATAATAATGTTAATGTACAGCTAGATCATCTTACCTCCCTCCACCTTATCCTCATCTCTCCTTACTGCTTCCCTGTCCCTGCCTCTGTTTTGGATGAAGAATTTCCAGCTCCTGTGGAGGACGGCCCCATATGGACAGTCCAAAGTTGCACTTGGAAGATGGCTCTGGACACTTACAGTAATGCTTTTATGGCTGAGGACTACAGTTGACTTAACTTTAGGACTGCAGTTGTCATGAACAGTTTTGCAATTAAGTTTCTATCAATGAACAGTTTATAACGTCAACAAAACATACTTCATGTTAAAACTGTTAAAATGTTATAATCACGCTATCTGTTATCACCCAAATGAGGATGGGTTCCCTTTTTAGTCTGGTTCCTCTCGAGGTTTCTTCCTCATGTCGTCTGAGGGAGTTTTTCCTTGCCGCTGTCACCACAGGCTTGCTCATTGGGGACAGACTAGGGATAAAATCAGCTCATGTTTAAAGTCATTAAATTCTGTAAAGCTGCTTTGCGACCATGTCTATTGTTAAAAGCGCTATAAAAATAAACTTGACTCGATTTCCATCTGCAGAGGCAATTCAGTAATGTTTAGTGGTATAGGACATACAGCTTCACTTAAAATATATACTTTTGCTGTGTGTACTTGCGTGGCATCAAATTTCGCATGCTTGGCTGCATGCACGTTCCCTACATTCACATGGACGTGCAGACACACAGAATGTGCGCCTTATATTTAGGGACAGAAAGTTGCCTACGTTGATGCAGCTTGAAGTAGAAAAACATCCACTCTAGTCCTGATATTATCGATCTAAATTAACCATAGGCTATTTTCAGGGTATACTATCTTTACGTTTAAGCTCATGGTCATTATAAGGACCATCCATCTACATGCTATAATGATATTGTCTAAGTTTTTTTTTTCCAGGACAGTCTAGGTTATTCTATCAAGGAAAAACATTTTGCGTTGACAGATTTTCCATGTTCTTGAACGTATGCCACTACACGAAGCATGGCAACCGAAATATATTTTCATACTTGTGTGGATTGTCTGGAATCTGGCAACAAACATCATGATAGTGGAATAGCCTACTGTATGTCTTAGCAATAATTTGTAAAAATATATCGTGTACCAACATAACTACGTAATGTAAGCTACATTAGAATATCAGTCCAAAGTTGGAGACAAATTACTGCTGTAATTTGCGGTTATTTCAAAACCGGATTACTTGAGAAGGGCACAGATGAATACGTTATACCATTCGAAATGGTAGGGACTGCTGTTTATTTTGATGTATGGCTTGTCGTAAACTCAGGAGTTAGTGAGCTACTGCGCTGTCAAGAACAGGTGTGGAGATGGACGCAGTATTCAGAATATGATTAAATTTTATGTGAATTAATTGATGTTAATTTTATTGCAAACCATTTATCACAGCAACTAGTGGGTACCACTGTTGGGAAGCTTAAGTCGTGTAGTTTCACGTGATGTTAATTGTGTGATGAGTGTTCCTCCAGCAATTTAACAGAGACGAATGGGTGCGATTTGGATGCATCGGTCATTGGCCTATACATTTATAACGTAGCGCCAAAGACATTACTATTTCTGAAATGTGATCAGGAAGTGTTACTGGGGCACAGCAGATATATACTAGGGCACATGCCCCAGTAAAATGGGTCTGGTGATGCCGATGGACTCTGGACATACAGCTACTTGTCCCAAAACCACTCCAGCATTGTTTTGGCTTTTTTTTGCTTTGGCTCTTTGTTGTGCTGAAGAGTGACCCTCACACCACAGTCTGGGATTGTGTGCGCTCAGAAATGCCAATAGTGCAAAACTGTCAAAGGTAAACGGTGGCTACTTTGAAGAATGTAAAATATGAAATTTTTTTTTTCAAAAACACTTTGCTTACCACATAATTCCATGTTATTTAATAGTTTTGATGTCTTCAGTGTTGTTTTACAATGTGAAAAATAGTCAAAATACAGAAAAACCTATGAATTAATTGGTGTGTCCAAACTTTTGATTGTGCAGAACAGAAAATGGTTGCACACACAAGATTTAAAATAAATAAATAAATAAAAATAAAACCCACACTGTGTAAACTGACATTTGAGTGCACAGTTTAATAAATCTAATCTCAACACTTCCAGTTTCCTATGTTTTGAAGTTTCCTGATACCAAAAAAAAAAGGAACAAGAACGCATTTAGCTTGTAGTCAGATTCATGACAAGGATTGTTATGAGGAATTTGTAAAGCATCACAACATAGGTCATTAGCATGACAAATTAAACTTTAAGGCTGAGCGGACTTTTTTTAAATATACGAACACTAAATTTGACTAAAATAACCACAAAAATTCTTAGAATATCAGAAATAAAATATTTCTGTGTCTGGTTGATTTGAAAAAGGGAAAGATAACCAGAACCAAAAAGTACAACTGCTAAAGCAACTCATGTTGCAAGAAATCCTCAAGCATGATGAGTTTCTCCCCCAGATTGCTGAGATATTACTTCCTGCTCATATCGTAGATTGAGACTTTAATGTATTTAAAATCTTAAAGCTTTTAAGAAAATAATGACACCACAACAGAATCTGAATATAGAAAACATGAGGTACAGAAGAACACTGTATGAAAACAGTGTTGCTGTTTCAGCTACCAACATTTAATTTGTTCCTCTGACTTCCCTTCTGGAGAAGATGGATCGGGGGGGACCCATACACATTCAACTCTACAAGCTAAGAAAACGTGATGAAAATTACATAGTAATCTGACAAGAAAAGGATAAAGATAAAGAAACTTCAAGTAAAATAAAACATGACAAATCTTTTCATGTTGAAAATTTTCAATGAGGTATTATATAGATTATAATAGAAAAGCAATGTGAACCATTTAAACAATAATCTAAGTACGATTTAGAGACTGAAACCAGTTTAGTGTTTTCCTTTCAGACACTCATTAGTTGGAGGGATAGAGCACCGTTAGTCATCCCATTCCTCCTCATCCTCAAAGTCATCGTCGTCATCATCATCATCATCTTCATCTGCAGGGGAATAAAAAAAGTTTAAGTTATAGTGGTAACTCATTGTAGGACACCAAAAACATGGATGAACTTCCTAGTCAGATACTGGACTTGCTTTTGAAGACCAAACAAAACACACCACACACAACAAACATTTTACTATCCTTGTGAGGACCTTGATGTGATTATTAAGGCAAAAATTAATAAATGAATGAAAAGCAGTGTATATTTTGTCTCCACAAGATCTGAGCTGTCAGATATTCCTTTCCTTTTGGGAACATTTGGTCCTCACCAGAGCCGGCCCGTGGCATAGGCAATATAGGCAAATGCTAAGGGCGCTGCGTCCATCCAGGGGCGCAGAAATGGGGGAAGAAAAATTATGACTTCCACTATTCTGAAAACGAGTCAGCATTATAATGTCTTAGCCTAATTTAATTGTACAGCAAAGCATATAGTCAGGGTGCGATTTATCAAAAAAAGCAGGGTGGGGTGGGGTGTGGTGTGGTGTGGTGGTGGTTGTTAATCATGAAACAATAAGCGTTCAACAGTGGTTCGCCCTGTCTATAGTGTGTCTTCGGGTGCGCAAGTGCGCATCCGCGGCTATTCTCTGTTTTGGCCATGTAATAGCCTAAGTGTTGTTGGCTAAAGAGTGTTTTTGCATAACGTAGATAACTGACATAGATCTGTTGCTTGTTTTGAATATGGCTGCACTTGGAGCAGTCTGTCGGTGTCGTTGAGCAGTCTGGACTGAAGTAAAGGTCTTTTATGCACCGAACACGTTTCGCAGCGAGATGTTCCAATGGTGCCTGGCACGTTTTTTTTTTAATAAAACAAAGTTGCTTTGTTGATCTGTGTTCTCATTAAAATGACAGTTTAGCAGCTCATTCAAGCAACCATGTTGCGAAGAGCTTCCTGGAGGAAAATATAATAAACGCATTGAAAACAAGAAACAATCTCAGTGCGTCAAGACTGCAGGGAAACGAAACAAGCACTCAGATGTGTTCTCTTTACAAATAGCATAAATGGCACACTTTCTCTCCTGTAAAGGAAGAAGACACAAAAACAACTCACCGAGCGGGTGGTGAGGAATTCAGTAAATAATAATAATAATAATTATTATTATTATTATCAGTGCCGGCGATTGCTATAGGCGACCTAAGCAATTGCCTAGAGCGCAAAGTGTGCCCAGGGGCGCCAAGGGCGACCAAAACCCCACCAAAAAGGAGGGATGGAGTTATTGAATGGAGATGTTACCAAGTGCATCAGTGGTGTACAGTGTTTTCAACCACGGTGCTGCCGAACTCTAGTACCGCGGAACACTAGTGTGCCGTGAGAGATCACCAAGTGTACTGTGGAAAATTATAGAATGACTGTATATTGTAAATATAGGCAACATTTTCTATTGGTGATGTGCCTTGAGATTTTTTCATTGAAAAAAGTGCGCCCTGGCTCATGAAAGGTTGAAAATCTTTTTTACAACACCTCTGATGCGGCTGGGGATGTAGAAATACGCGCTCCTTACCTCTGCTGTTACACTACCTGTGACAGTAGCTTCTGCTGAAAGAAGCTTTTCAAAATTAAAACTGCTGAAGACATACTTAAGGTCAACAATGAGTCAAGAACATCTGAATGGGCTTGCTCTGATGAGCATCAACCAAGAGAGCTCAAGAGAAATATCATTTGATGATATTATCAAGGAATTTGCCATTAGGAAGACCAGATGAGTCCCATTGTAATGTTACTTCAATAACAAAGTACCCATAATAGCACTTTTGTTTGAAAATACAGCCCATTGATGTCCTAACAGGGTGCTTAAGTTTGCACAATTTAGAATTGTAGAATTTTTTATTCATTTAATTTGTTAATTCTTCAGAGATGACTTAACTTTTAATAGCAAAAAAGAAACTAAAAATAATTTCTTGTTTATTGTCCATGCACTACACTTTGAACAGGGTGCGGAAGAGTTTTTGCCCATTATATGGAGATATGTATTGAATTTGTGTGGTCATTTTACTTTGTGACACTTTATGTGAATAATGATAACAATAATAACAATAATGAAAAAGATAAAAATGAATTATTGTTTATTGTCCATGCACCATACATTGTTTAATAGTAATAGAATAGAGTGATTAGATTAAAGTGTTATTTAGATGTTATTAGAGGGGTTTTTTTCGGGGGGTGCCAAAACTCAATCTCGCCTAGGGCAGCCAAAGACCTAGAGCCGGCCCTGGTCCTCACCAAGACACAAACACACACCAAACAAGTCATGCATGCAAAGTGCTGGGTGAGATGCAAGTTACACACCTGAAGAATGAATTGCTTTGCTTCTCTTCTGCATTTCCTCCATCAGAGCTCCCACAATTCCTGCTGAAGGGGCAGGAGGGGGCAGGGAGGCTGGCTCTGGGCTGTCTGCTACCTACAAAACAACAGCAATCAGCAATAATCTGTCAGACAGGAGAACATGTCCGTTACATGCAAAGAAAATGATAAATGTATCATTTCCATATTCAGCAATACTTTAAATCTTTGATATTTATAATTGTACTTTAATTTATATAATTTGGATTTTCTTCCCCAGAATCACTCCCAAAACACTTCAAATCAAATCAAAGCTGCACAAATGTTATATGATGCAATTGGGAACCATTTTCAGACTTTCAGACAGAATTCAAATTTGATTGCATTTTTTATGCACAGCAACATGCAAAAGCCTTCCAAACGTTCCTTGTCTAAACAAGTCTGATTATTTCATATTTGAAAAGGAGAACTATTTGTAATATAGTTCCTCTTGCACACACTAAACCTGGCCCAAATAAAATGCAGGCAATCCTGTTCATGTTTGCATTTCTACTAACGTCCATGTGAACCATGCTGCTTGCTCAGTCTGTTTAAACATTTAATGTACAGACAGCAGATGAGGTGCAAAAAATATGAGACCTCAGCTTTGTTCAACAGTGGAAGTCTACAATGTACAAAACATTAGGAGTTTGGTCAAGCCACTAGCTTGCCAAGTATAGCATTTTTGAATCAGGGATTCACATCCCCAGCATTTAAATGTTAAAACAAAGAGGAATGATCCAAGGGTGCCAAAATATGTATCAAAATTTGAATTAAATGATTCAAAAACGAGTGAGTCTCTGCCCTATTTTGCCTCCTAGTGGAATAACAATGAACTTTTTGAGCAAGTAAATGATTATTATTCTCATCTCATCATCGCTAGCCGCTTTATCCTGTTCTACAGGGTCGCAGGCAAGCTGGAGCCTATCCCAGCTGACTACGAGCGAAAGGCGGGGTACACCCTGGACAAGTCGCCAGGTCATCACAGGGCTATGATGATGATGATGATGATTATTATTATTATTATTTCCAAATTAACCAATTTAGGAGTTTTCACAGTTAAGGAGGGTATAAATACTTATTCAATCACTTTTTAAAAATGCTGCCATTTTTCAATTTTGCAGATTATATTGGTTCCCACTTTAATATTTTATAATATTAAAATATTTATAATATAATATTTTTAGCCATTATATATAGTCCTGACATAAAATCCCAGTGTGCAGGGGTTAAATTGGGCCGGGGCTGTCCGGGGCTGAGCCCCGGCACATAAGCTCGGAGCGGATGGCATATGATCACGCACACATCAAAAGCAACAAACCCTTTTCACGATTTTCAGTTCTGAATAATTAAATATCGTTTTATTAATCAATAAACCCATGACTTTTATGAGATAGATCATAGTTTTCCTGATAACAAGACGACCTGTCAAAGCTATTTAGAACAGAACTTGCGATCAGAGATTCTGGTTTCTGGAACACTGCGTGGGTTGCCAATTCCGCTTTTTATAAGCAACGTTGGGGTTTCTTTTTTTGTGAGCTCGCTTTAAAAAAAAATCAGAAGTCGTGGTTTGCGGGTTTTTGGGCTTGTGTTTCAGCGTTGTGACTTGTTTATAATTTTCTCCGTACACCGTCTCCCCTTTTACCTGCATACGAACCTAATCCATCAGAGGTGCTTGAACGAACCGTCTGTGCATTTGGCGAGTTCAATTTCCATAGTCCCCAGTTATCGACAGAAATTAGCCAGGGGGAAGGGGGAGATAATCATTATCATATTTTTTATGATTAAAAACAAAATATCAAATAATACTGAAGAGGGGAAAAAATAATACTGATCTATATATGTTGTGTTTTTATTTTTAGACAGTATGTGTTTAGCAAAACACATACTGTCTAAAAATAAAAACACAACATATTTAGATCAGTATTATTTTTCCCCTCTTCAGTATTATTTGATATTTTGTTTTTAATAATAAAAAATATGATAATGATGTTCACTGTATTGTTAATATTAGTGTTTTATTATTTATTGTTAATATTTAATTTAATGTTAATTTATTATTATTTATTGTTAATATTATTAGTGTATTATTAGTGTAATTATTATTGTTATTATTATGTATTCATTTATTTATTTGGCATGTGGTGCTTTTTGTATTGTCTAGAACATACATAAGATGAGCATATTATAGCAGCAAAATAGAAGCACAATCATTTGAATGCAGCAAAACATTCAAATGATTGTGCTTCTATTTTGCTGCTATAATATGCTCATCTTATGTATGTTCTAGACAATACAAAAAGCACCACATGCCAAATAAATAACTGAATACATAATAATAACAATAATAATAAATGCTTCCAATGTTATAGTGTTGTTTGTATTTGGTTGCATTCACTGCATGAATATATTTGATTGACAATTTGACTGACTGTTTTGGCATATTTAACATTTATCCTCCAAAATAAATCAACTGTTTTGGTTTAAGATTGTGCAAGCCTTCAAATTTTCTCACTGAACATTTCTCCTTCACATTTTTCACCTGTAGGCATGTGACAAGATTTAACATGATATTGCTCAACCTACCTCTGTAAAGTCAGCTAACAACTTATTAAAATGCACCAGAATTCAGCAAATAACATGTATGATAATAAAAAACTTCTGGGGGAGGACCCCCAGACCACCCACTAATCATTTCCTTCAAACCAATGTACAACAACCTGTATAATCTGTTACACTGGCCAACCAATCTACATTCAAACTGCCATAATGTGTAGGGGGGCACTACAAGACACACATAGGCCTACAACACACAGATAAGGTGTATATCTCTGTGCAATATGATATGGTTATCAAATTAGAGGGTTATTTTCCAAAAAGTATATTGGGGCAGGGCGGCGGGGGCAGGGGCGGGTATGAGCCCCCCCACATAACCAATCCCAATTTAACCCCTGCCAGTGTGTATATAAAATGTACAGTCTGTATATAGAATTAAAATATAAAATGTAAGTGATATACAGTATGTATAATCCATGTGTGAATTCAGAATGTACCTTTTAGATAAACGGAGATAAATTAACATTGATCATGCGTTATTGGCTGCTAAACTGATTTTTTTTTGATTACTTAACACAGGACTAAAGGTCATGTATCTTGGCTCGTTACCCAAAATGAGAGACACCCCTAATCAGTTTCATTTCTGGCAGACTCAAGTATGTCAAACATAAGTGTGTTAATACCCATAACCATTATAAGGATGAGGGTGAGGTCAAGGATACTTGACTGAGAGAATAATAAAAAGATAAACTGAGAAAAGTAAATTTATTAAAAGGACAGACAAAAAAACCCCTCTGTAATATCACTGAATATCATGATGCAGAAAGGAATGGTGGTGAAGCCAAATCAAAGATGAACTCACTGTTTTCAGCTGAATGCCCTGTCGAATTTGGTCTAAAAGAGCACCTCGACTGCCACTGTCCACTATCGTCTTGTTCCCTTGTTCGACTTTCTTCAATGCCGCTCCCTCTCTGATCTGCTCCAGGAGTGCAGACCTTCCCTCTGAACCCAATCCTGGGAGAGCAGAATTGAGTGGAGGTGGTCCCAGCGGAGGTGGAGGAGGAGGAGGAGGAGGTGGTGGAGCTGTTCCTCCTGCAGAAGGTGGGGGAGGTGGAGGTGGTGGTGCTTGTGGAGCCATGGAGGCAGGCATAGGTGAAGGTGGCAGGGGTCCTCTTGTTGGAAGAGGAGGAGGTGGAACTCCCATCCCTGGTCTGGAAGGAGGAGGAGGAGGAGCAGAAGTGGGAGCTCTGAAGGGAGGTGGAGGAGGCGGAGCTCCTCGTCCACGAGATGGGGGTGGAGGAGGAGAACTTGAGCTATGGACAGGAGGTGGAGGAGGAGGACCACCTCGAGAGGGTGGAGGGGGAGGGGCTTAAGGGAAATAAAAGTAAAAGATTTTAAGCAGCAAAATTCCTATACACTGAAACAATATTTAAATATTCTGTTTCTACAACAGTAAACTCCACCCAATTATGTTAAACGTTTCAAAACATTGCTAGCACTTAAGATCTGAAAAGTATCATGATATAAAATTTTCTCACCTACCATTAAAACGGACATTTGATGTAAAACCCTACTTTTGCAGTATCACTGATTTATAAAGTGAAGCTAGCTTGCCCCAATTCTTAAGTTTCATATCAAACAAATTTCAGGCTGAGCAATCAATTTACACACACTGGTGTGGGACATCCACAGTTAAAATGTCAAGTTAAGGAACTGCAATTTTAAAAGTTTGAAGGTAAAGAATCAGACTAACACTTTATTAAAAAAAAGAAAAAAGAAACCCAGTATGGTGCAATATAGTACATCTACCTTATCCCCATGTGCTGGTAAGAACCCCCCACACACACACACAAACACACACACCTTGTCTTCGGAACTCATTCTTTACAGCCTCCACTCCTCCTTGTTTCTCAATAAAATCGTAGATGACCTTCGATGTCTCCCGGTCTTTTAACTGGGCTTCAGAAATGCCACATGTGTCAAACAGGCTCTTCAGTTCT
This sequence comes from Neoarius graeffei, assembly GCF_027579695.1. Lineage (NCBI taxonomy): Eukaryota > Metazoa > Chordata > Actinopteri > Siluriformes > Ariidae > Neoarius > Neoarius graeffei. Next base: position 16,087,459 of record NC_083589.1, on the reverse strand, counting down.
GGGTCTAGATTATTAACCTGGGGTTAGCCAGAAAGTCAAATCATTGGCAAATAGGTATTTGGGGGGGAGGATGAAAAAACGTGATATTGTCACATTCAAGATATCATTTTGCCTAATATGCAACAGATATGCCCATCAGTGATCAGGATTAATGCAGAAAATTGCAATTTTATTTTTACAAATGCTATTCTCCTATTTCTAGTACTAATATACTATAGGTAAGAAAATCACATACTGTAGGACTTCAGAATGAAAATATTTACCTGTCAGACAAGGAAAACTTTCAAACATACCATCCTCGTAAGGTTCACACCAGTAAGGATGTGAATAAACTGAGTGTGATCATCTGATCATTTCAAGCATCTTAAAATCTGATTATTTTAACACATTCATGTGCAAATAAGCTTATTTTTATGACGACTACTTCCCTGACTTCTTCCTCATCTGGCAAAAGATGTTTTCTGTGGCAAAAGTTTTGATTTTGTATGCCTTTAACTCCAAAGAAGCTGCCTTCATGCCTTTCTTTTTGCTGACAGTGGAGTAGCTGGCTGCTTTATGTCCCAGGGCTCGCTCATGTCTATGTTACCTTCTGGCTCTCCCTTTTAGTTATGTTGTCGAAGTCTTGCTGGAGTGCCCGCTTTCACTCAGTGCAAAATGTATACTGTTCTTAACCATTAGGTGATACTGAGCATACCCAAGAACCTGTGTTCTCACTCATATTCACATATATACACACACACATATATATATATATATATATATATATATATATATATATATATCATCTCATTATCTCTAGCCGCTTTATCCTTCTACAGGGTCGCAGGCAAGCTGGAGCCTATCCCAGCTGACTACGGGCGAAAGGCAGGGTACACCCTGGACAAGTCGCCAGGTCATCACAGGGCTGACACATAGACACAGACAACCATTCACACTCACACCTACGGTTAATTTAGAGTCACCAGTTAACCTAACCTGCATGTCTTTGGACTGTGGGGGAAACCGGAGCACCTGGAGGAAACCCACGTGGACACGGGGAGAACATGCAAACTCCACATAGAAAGGCCCTCGCCGGCCATGGGGCTCGAACCCAGGACCTTCTTGCTGTGAGGCAACAGCGCTAACCACTACACCACCGTGCCGCCCATATATATATATATATATATATATATATATATATATATATATATATATATGACAGAGAGGGATATATATACAGTGGGGCAAAAAAGTATTTAATCAGTCACCAATTGTGCAAGTTCTTCCACTTAAAAAGATGAGAGAGGCCTGTAATTTTCATCATAGGTATATCTCAATTATGAGAGACAAAATGAGAAAAAAATCCAGAAAATCACATTGTCTGATTTTTAAATAATTTATTTGCAAATTATGGTGGAAAATAAGTATTTGGTCAGTAACAAAAGTTCATCTCAATACTCTGTTATATACCCTTTGTTGGCAATGACAGAGGTCAAACATTTTCTGTAAGTCTTCACAAGGTTTTCACATACTGTTGCTGGTATTTTGGCCCATTCCTCCATGCAGATCTCCTCTAGAGCAGTGATGTTTTGGGGCTGTCGCTGGGCAACACGGACTTTCAACTCCCTCCAAAGATTTTCTATGGGGTTGAGATCTGGAGACTGGCTAGGCCACTCCAGGACCTTGAAATGCTTCTTACGAAGCCACTCCTTCATTGCCCAGGTGGTGTGTTTGGGATCAGTGTCATGCTGAAAGACCCAGCCACATTTCATCTTCAATGCCCTTGCTGATGGAAGGAGGTTTTCACTCAAAATCTCACGATACATGGCCCCATTCGTTCTTTCCTTTACACAGATCAGTCGTCCTGGTCCCTTTGCAGAAAAACAGACCCAAAGCATGATGTTTCCACCCCCATGCTTCACAGTAGGTATGGTGTTCTTTGGATGCAACTCAGCATTCTTTCTCCTCCAAACACGACAAGTTGAGTTTTTACCAAAAATTCTATTTTGGTTTCATCTGACCACATGATATTCTCCCAGTCCTCTTCTGGATCATCCAAATGCTCTCTAGCAAACTTCAGACAGGCCTGGACATGTACTGGCTTAAGCAGGGGGACACGTCTGGCACTGCAGGATTTGAGTCCCTGGCGGCGTAGTGTGTTATTGATGGTAGCCTTTGTTACTTTGGTCCCAGCTCTCTGCAGGTCATTCACTAGGTCCCCCCGTGTGGTTCTGGGATTTTTGCTCACCGTTCTTGTGATCATTTTGACCCCACGGGGTGAGATCTTGCATGGAGCCCCACATTGAGGGAGATTATCTGTGGTCTTGTATGTCTTCCATTTTCTAATAATTGCTCCCACAGTTGATTTCTTCACACCAAGCTGCTTATGGTACCTATTGCAGATTCAGTCTTCCTAGCCTGGTGCAGGGCTACAATTTTGTTTCTGGTGTCCTTTGACAGCTCTTTGGTCTTGGCCATAATGGAGTTTGGAGTGTGACTGTTTGAAGTTGTGGACAGGTGTCTTTTTATACTGATAATGAGTTCAAACAGGTGCCATTAATACAGTTAACGAGTGGAGGACAGAGAAGCCTCTTAAAGAAGTTGTTACAGGTCTGTGAGAGCCAGAAATCTTGCTTGTTTGTAGGTGACCAAATACTTATTTTACCAAGGAATTTACCAATTAATTCATTAAAAATCCTACAATGTGATTTCCTGGATTCTTTCCCCCCATTCTGTCTCTCATAGTTGAAGTGTACCTATGATGAAAATTACAGGCCTCTCTCATCTTTTTAAGTGGGAGAACTTGCACAATTGGTGGATGACTAAATACTTTTTTGCCCCACTGTGTGTGTGTGTGCATATATATATATATATATATATATATATATATATCCCTCTCTGTCGAGTTGCACGTCGATCCTAAGACACCAGTGATACTGGCCTCTCCTGCTCTTCAGACCTGCCTGATCCATCCTGATGCCCCATGTCTGGCTGGAGTCTCATCACATTGCTCCTGTGGAGGATGGCTCCATATAGACAGTTGAAAGATGCACTTGGAAGATGGCTCTGGACACTTAATCTTGTCATGATGGCTGAAGACTAACGCCAAGTTTACATTAGACCGTATCTGTCTCGTTTTCTTCGCGGATGCACTGTCCGTTTACATTAAAACGCCTGGAAACGCCGGGAAACGGGAATCTGCCAGGGTCCACGTATTCAATCCAGATCGTGTCTGGTCCGGTGCTGTGTAAACATTGAGAATACGCGGATACGCTGTGCTGAGCGCTAGCTGGCGTCGTCATTGGACAACGTCACTGTGACATCCACCTTCCTGATTCGCTGGTGTTGGTCATGTGACGCGACTGCTGAAAAACGGCGCGGACTTCCACCTTGTATCACCTTTCATTAAAGAGTATAAAAGTATGAAAATACTGCAAATACTGATGCAAATACTGCCCATTGTGTAGTTATGATTGTCTTTAGGCTTGCCATCCTTCCACTTGCAAGTGGTAAGTGACGCACATGCCCGACATGCACTGAGATCACACACACAGCGGCTCAGTCCCAAATCACTGCTTGTGTGCTTCACTCGCGCGCTCTGTGAGCTGCGCAGGGCCGGAGTGCACACCCTCCAGAGGGCACTCGCTGTTCAGGGCGGAGTGATTTGGAGCGCAGGATGCCTGCGGAGCCGAGCGTATCCGTGTATTGGCGTTGCTGTGTGCACGCGAATCGTGTATTGGCGTTGCTGTGTGCACACTAATCGTTTTAAAAATTTTAATCTGATGATCCGCTGATACGGTCTAATGTAAACCCCACCTAAAGTTGACATGATGGCTTTAGGACTGCAGTTGTCATGAACAGTTTTGCACTCAAGACTCCATCAATGAACAGTTGATAACTTCAACAAAATAGACTTCATGCTAAAACTATATTGAATTTCCTGGTTACATAGTTGTACTTTGTGACTATATAGGACATTGTTGTAGAAGCATGTTACTTATAATTGCGTTATCTGTTATCACCCAACTGAGGATGGGTTCCCTTTTGAGTCTGGTTCCTCTCAAGGTTTCATGTCGTCTGAGGGAGTTTTTCCTTGCCACTGTCATCATTGGCTTGCTCATCAGGGATAAATAAATTTATTATGGATAAAATTAGCTCGTGTTTAAAGTATTTATTTTTCTGTAAAGCTGCTTTGTGACAATGTCTGCTGTTAAAAGTGCTATACAAATAAACTGACTTGACTTTCTTTCAAAGAAGAACTGCCATGACGCAATACAAGGTGGTGGGGTTTGTTTCCCCTCAAATGTGTCGTTGAGAGTTTATTTACACTTGCATATCTGGCTATAAAGTGTCTCAGATATCCTGAAGTATTTTAAACATGTCTACACCAGTGATTGACATATTAACCAATTCATTAGTTGACTCTCCAATTCCTTAAAAAAAAAACTGGTGGGGATGAAATTATTTGCTTCACAGCGCTAATGTGAGAAGTGTAAAATTTCTTTCAGTGCAAAAAAACTATGTCTAAAGGAATAGATTTAGAGTGCAAATATATTTTACAGACAGGTGAGACTATACACCTATAGCTTTGTATTGCTAAAACCATAGAAGGTGAAATTGTGTCACTTTCTTAAGCAAAAGCCATTTTAAAATGTCAAAATCTATTTGTTCATGAACTTTAAAATGTTATGAAATTCATTTTCATTTGTTAAACACACAGATAAATTTAAATGTTTTTGTGTGTGACGTAGGATCATCACATCTTGCTGCTTTTATGCAGGTCACACTATTCCTATATAACTTCCTTGTCAGTACTTATGCTCACTCCAGCAAGTATAACATAATATAATCCTATAAACCTTGAATGAAGAACACTTTCCTCTGTATCATTGCTGAAGTGCCCTTGAGCAAGGCATCTATCCCCCAACTTCTCCCTGGGCACTGTAGCATTGCTGCCCACTGCTCTAGAATGTGTGTGTTCATTGCTCACTTGTGTGTGCATACAAGTATTAACTGCTTCAGATGAGTTAAATGTGAGTTAAAATAAAAGGAATTTCACTGTGTTTTCACTGTGCACTGTGTACATGTGACAAAAATGAAGGCTTCTTCTTAATCCTGATAAAGACGGCTCATGAAAGGACCATAAATCCTTTTTCCATGAAAAGACAAAGGATTTACATCGAATCCTTTACTTACATCAAATCCTGTGTTAGGATCCCAGCCTACATGTCCAATATGCCTGACAGGGGGAAGAAAAAAAAACCCCACAATGATCAGACTTTTATACCATTATACATCCAACAGAAATCCCATCATCTGGTACACATCCTCTAAAAACTGGGGACTATAAGGGGTGGCAATCTATGCATCTGTCAGTGCGAGTTGCAAGCATTTCATGCAAATGGAGAGAAAATATAATATCCTAGAAACACAGGCCCAAAAGTGGAATCTTACTTACTTTTTTCTCCAAGAAAATGGAGAGGGACGAACCTCTGTAGTTTCCCCACATGCACAATATTTAACATATGAAACAACAGTGTAACATTAACTAACAGACTCACCGGAAGTTGCTAGGTGTGCCAATTTCAGACTTTGTGATTTTCTTCTTTTTGCTTTTGCCTTTGCCCTTGTCCTTTCTGAAGTTGCTGGGGAGGTTGTTGCTGACTTGAGAATTGTTATATCGGACACTGGTGATCTCAGGGTTCCTGATGTCCACCGTCGCCATCGGCAGTGTAGGTCCTGTAAATAAAAACACATCACTATAACCAATAGAACATGGCTACCTTCCACTGCAGCTGTAATGTAAACTTGCTTAGACAGTCTTTTTTTTTCTTTTCTTTTGTGTGTGTGTGTGTGTGTGTGTAGAGAATATGCATACATACACACGTACATCCCAAAATCTTGGAATATCATGAAAAAGTTGATATTCTATATTTATTACATGTAAAATTAAATATTTCTAGGCTTTTTTTTAACCCTCTGGGGTCTGAGGGTATTTTCTGGCACTCTCATAATTTTGGCATGCTTTGATTTTGTTGTCACTTTCAACAAATCTAAGCAATATTTTCAGTCATATGACTTTTTTGTATTCAGCACAAGTTCAGCTTCAATAATATCCATGTAGTATGTATGTCATGATTATACTTTAAAAAAAAAGGATAAATGAGGATTTTGTAAAAAGCAGTTTTAGAACCATGTTGGAATATCTCATCTCATCTCATTATCTCTAGCCGCTTTATCCTTCTACAGGGTCGCAGGCAAGCTGGAGCCTATCCCAGCTGACTACGGGCGAAAGGCGGGGTACACCCTGGACAAGTCGCCAGGTCATCACAGGGCTGACACATAGACACAGACAACCATTCACACTCACATTCACACCTACGGTCAATTTAGAGTCACCAGTTAACCTAACCTGCATGTCTTTGGATTGTGGGGGAAACCGGAGCACCCGGAGGAAACCCACGCGGACACGGGGAGAACATGCAAACTCCACACAGAAAGGCCCTCGCCGGCCCCGGGGCTCGAACCCAGGACCTTCTTGCTGTGAGGCGACAGCGCTAACCACTACACCACCGTGCCGCCCCATGTTGGAATATGTGATATCAATTTCAGCATGGTTGATGACATTGACCAACTTCCAGTCATCGAATCAATGATGACTGGAAGTCTAACTCCTCTGGCCCAATTGAACCAGAGGAGTTAGACCAAGCTCTTAATAACACGATTAGGAAAGAGCCCAGAGTCCAATGGGATTCTTCCTGAAGTATTAGTGCATGGTGGAAGTTATTTGAGAGCTTTCCTACTTCTTCTGTTCATCATCTGGACCACTGAGATAATTCCGATAGAGTGGATCGACGCAATTATCGACATATTGTTCAAAAAGGTTGATAGAAGCCAGTGTGGAAACTATAGAGGCATCTCACTGTCTGGTGTTGTTGGCCAAGTTTTCGCGGACGTGATCCTGCAAAGGCTAAAATTGCTAGCAGAGTGGATATATCCCGAGTCACAGTGGTGAGGTATAGGTATCGCAATGGCAGAGGTACCACTGATGGTATCTTCACCCTTCATCAACTGATGGAAAAATCTCGAGAGCAATGTAGAAGTCTGGACATAGCCTTTGTGGACTTTGTGAAAGTGTTCAATATAGTCAATCGTGAATTTCTTTTCACTATACTTGGGGAAATTAGGCTGCCCGCCAAAGTTCATAAGAATTATGAAGCTTTATACTGATGTTCATGCTAGACTCACTGTCGATGGTGAACTGACGAAGGCATTCTAGTATAACAATGGTGTTAAGCAGGGCTGCAAACTGGCACCTACACACTCTGGAATTTACACAGCAGTCCTACTTTGGCTCACCTTCAAGAAAATCAAGCACACTTGCAGCATACAAATCAGATTCTGCTATGACTGATCTTTTAGATCTACGCAGGCTCAAAGCCAAGACTAAATTCCTTACAGAATTCATCAGAGGTGCTCAGTCCACTGATAACATCATGATTTTCAGTGATACACCAGAAGGCTTTCAGTCTATGTTGATGTCCTACAACAACCTCACAAAGCATATGGATCTGCGCATTAACACAACCAAAACAGAGACCATGTGCATTGGGGACCTATGTAGCTGAATTCTTTATAGATGGTACAAATTAGCTAATGTCACCTGCTTCAAGTACCTGGGCAGCTACATTACCAGTGATTGCTTTATGAAAGTGGAACTCGTGTCTCGCTTTCAAGCAACATCGTGTGCTTGGTCGACTGCAGAAAAGGGTGTTTGACTCCTGTGATCCAACAACTTCAACCAAAATTGATGCTTAATGCCGCTTCTAATGTACAACAGTGAAACATGGACATTGTATCAGCACAACATCAGGCAACTCTGTACAATACAACAGCATTATCTACACCTCATCTTGAATATCAAATGGGATCATTTTGTAAGCATGAATGAAGAAGTGTTAAAGCATGCAGGTGTTGAAGACATTGACCAGAAGCCGTTAATCAGAAGCCGTCTACATTGGCATGGACATATTTGACAAATGTCCATCCAGGTGGTTCTCACCCAAAGCTCCGTTTCAAAGACACTTGCAAAAATGCAGTCAAATGTGGGGATGTCCTCAATGGTTGGCAGTCTTCTGTCAGCTGTAGGCAGGAGTGGCAGAGCCTAATTGAAACTGTTTGTTTAAACTATATCAAGAAGAGAGTTCTTGCATATGAAAGGAGAAGGGTACTTCATTCATATTTTATATATATATATATATATATATATATATATATATATATATATATGCACATTTATTTATTTTTTGGGGGAATATGTGAAAAAAACATTACCTTACCCATTGTGATGAACCATTTTAATCACTTGAGGTGATTTTGTTCAGTCTTAGGAATATATCAAGCACAAAAACTTAAATCTGCTCCATTGATTTAGACAATTAATTGGCCATCAAAAAAATTGTGCTTTTTGTTTTGGGATAAAGGGTTGGCAGTAGGAGAAGGGTAAAAATTTCCATGCCATTCAATAAGAACAGTGAAAACCCCTCCCACTGCTAACTCTTAATCCCATCAGATCAAATCATGGGTAAGGCAATGTTTTTCATATATTCCAACACAGTTCTAAAACTGCTTTTTACAACAGCTTAATTTATTTGGTATTTGACTCTATTCATTGTGTCTTGAAATTAACTCTTGTACTATTTTACTCAATTCAGAGCGACAACCTACTTTGTTACACAATTACTCTGTAATTTTGCTCCCACTCCAACTTCTACATTCTAAACTCAAAATAGATCAAAATTAACTATTTTTGAGGAAAATACTTTTAACTCTGGAAAGACTGCTCAGTCATTTTTCCTGTGCATGCACTACAGCACATGCATATCAACCAATCGGCTCATAATAAATAGAAGAAATATTTACACTTGCTCAAGCTGATCTTCGGCTGGATCAAGTCAAAGTTTAAAAAAAAAAAACTCCACTCATCAATGTCACAGTTCTCAAGATTGAATTGAATTGCTGTCCTGAATCATGAATTGAATCAAGAATTTATTCACTGTCCTGAAATTGAATCACTGTCCTTTATCATGAAATTACTTGCTGTCCTGAATGTCTGTGAAGATTCTCAGTCATCCAGATCATAGTAAACTGTGGGTAGTAAAAGAAAGCAACTGGACTTGCTTGAAGATTCTTGAAGACGTTTCACCTCTCATCCGAAAGGCTTCTTCAGTTCTGTCTGACGAATAGGGAGTATCAGGTATTTATTCTCTCATGGATGAAAAGCAATCCTAAGGTGTCGTTGAGTCATCCTGTTGGTGTGGGTCACTGGGGGCTGGGTGTGAATGGCCTAGAGAGTCGTTGGGGTGATCAGTGGTTGTTGGTTCTCTCCGTCCTCCTGTGAGTCACTGAAAACAGCTGGGTTTTGGTGTGCATTCAGTTGTCTGGGAAGTGTGCCAAATACTGCATTGTAGGTGGCTGATAAATGGTGTCTTAGGCCCTGTCCACACGGCAACGGATTCAGGTGAATCCGGTACAATTGTTTATCGTTTCGGCCTAGCGTCCACACGGCACCGGCGTTTTGGGTGCCCCAAAACGCAATCTTTTGAGAACGGGTTCCAGAGTGGAAAGATCTGGCAACGTTGCCGTTGCGAAGTCATCTGGATGAGTAGAACGGATTTGTTTACGATGATGTCACAACCACATGACGGTGAGTGCTTCACGCCGGGTAGAAGTGTAACGAACTTGATGCGAGTTGTCAACAAATCCTATAACTTAGTTCATGGAACACGCTTACAAAATATTTTCACTGTGAATATTTATTGTGTAATGGTGCAAAGTGAGAGAGAGAGAGAGGATAGAGAGAATAGCCCTTAGGGCAGAGTCAATCCCGCCAGCAAAAATAGGGAAAAAAAGGAGCGATCTCACCTCTTCAGATGTTGGTTTAAGTCCTACAATACATTCCTCAAAAAGGGCGTAGAAGAACAAATTAATCCATCAATGTGTAGCATTCAATTTATTCCGGACCATTAAAGACGCCGCCTTCCGCGTAGAATCATACGTCATCTTTGCCGCCATATTGGATGGGTCAAAGCGGAGAATAAAGATGCCTCATTCATGTGCTGCGTTTAACTGTACCAACAGGTTTACCGTCCAAATGAGATCACATGGGATTACCTTTCACAGGTGAGACTGGAAAAATACTTTTCATTGTATTTGGTCATTATAATGTAATTTTACGAACAGATTTTTCTGACTTTGTGGCTAATATGAAGTCTCGCGCATAATAGTTTATGCACATGCGTCCTTACTTCTTCTATTGTTCTGGTGTCTCCGAAGGGACCGTCTTACAGCGCCCCTAGAGGTGTGGCATGTGTATTGCATCGTTTTCAGCAAGCGTTGCGTTGCCATATGGACCTGATATTTTACTGATCGTTGCCCATGTGGACGCGATATTTTTTTAAATAACATCTCATTGCAGTTGTCGTGTGGATGTAGCCTTAGGCCCTGTCCACACGGCAATGGATTCAGGTGACTCCGATACAATTGCTTATCGTTTAGGTCTGGCGTCCACAAGGCACCGGCGTTTTGGGTGCCCAAAACGCAATCTTTTTGAGAACGGGTTCCAGAGTGGAAAGATCTGGCAACGTTGCCGTTGCAAAGTCGTCTGGATGAGTAGAACGGATTTGTTTACGATGACATCACAACCACATGACTGCGAGTGCTTCACGCCGGGTAGAAGTGTAACGAACTTGATGCGAGTTGTCAACAAATCCTATAACTTGGTTCATGAAACGTGCTTACAAAATATTTTCACTGTGAATATTTATTGTGTAATGGTGCAAAGTGAGAGAGAGAGAGAGAGAGAGAGAATAGCCCTTAGGGCAGAGTCAATCCCGCCAGCAAAAATAGGGAAAAAAAGGAGCGATCTCACCTCTTCAGATGTTGGTTTAAGTCCTACAATACATTCCTCAAAAAGGGCGTAGAACAACAAATTAATCCATCAACGTGTAGCATTCAATTTATTCCGGACCATTAAAGACGCCGCCTTCCGCGTAGAATCATACGTCATCCTCGCCGCCATATTGGATAGGTCAAAGCGGAGAATAAAGATGCCTCATTCATGTGCTGCGTTTAACTGTACCAACAGGTTTACCATCCAAACGAGATCACATGGGATTACCTTTCACAGGTGAGACTGGAAAAATACTTTTCATTGTATTTGGTCATTATAATGTAATTTTACGAACAGATTTTCCTGACTTTGTGGCTAATATGAAGTCTCGCGCATAATAGTTTATGCGCATGTGTCCTTACTTTTTCTATTGTTCTGGTGTCTCCGAAGGGACCGTCTTACAGCGCCCCTAGAGGTGTGACATGTGTATTGCATCGTTTTCAGCAAGTGTTGCGTTGCCATATGGACCTGATATTTTACTGATCGTTGCCCATTTGGATGTGATATATTTTTAAATAACATCTCGTTGCCGTTGTCATGTGGATGTAGCCTTAGACCACCACCTCTGTTCAGTGATGGCCATTCCAGGTTGACAAAAATGGCTTCTTTGGAGGGGTTTACATTAGACCGTATCAGCGGATCATCAGATTAACGTTTTTAAAATGATTAGTGTGCACACAGCAACACCAATACACGATTCGCGTGCACACAGCAACACCAATACACGGATACGCTCGGCTCCGCAGGCATCCTGCGCTCCAAATCACTTCGCCCTGAACAGCGAGTGCCCTCTGGAGGGTGCGCACTCCGGCCCTGCGCAGCTCACAGAGCGTGCGAGTGGAGCGCAGGAGCTGTGATTCGGGACTGAGCCGCTGTGTGTGTGATCCCAGCGCATATCACTTACCACTTGCAAGTGGAAGGATGGCAAGCCTAAAGACAATCATAACTACACAATGGTCAGTATTTGCATCAGTATTTGCAGTATTTTCATACTTTTATACTCTTTAATGAAAGGTGATACAAGGCGGAAGTCCGCGCCGTTTTTCAGCAGTCGCGTCACATGACCAACGCCAGTGAATCAGGAAGGTGGATGTCACAGTGACGTTGTCCAATGACGACGCCAGCTAGAGCTCAGCACAGCGTATCCGCATATCCGCGTATTCTCAATGTTTACACAGCACCGGACCAGACACGATCTGGATTGAATACGTGGACCCTGGCGGATTCCCGTTTCCCGGCGTTTTAATGTAAACGGACACTGCATCCGCGAAGAAAACGAGACAGATATGGTCTAATGTAAACTTGGCCTAAGAGGCTCCTCTGTCCTCCACTCGTCACCTGTATTAATGGCACCTGTTTGAACTCGTTATCAGTATAAAAGACACCTGTCCGCAACGTCAAACAGTCACACTCCAAACTCCATTATGGCCAAGACCAAAGAGCTGTCAAAGGACACCAGAAACAAAATTGTAGACCTGCACCAGGTTGGGAAGACTGAATCTGCAATAGGTAAACAGCTTGGTGTGAAGAAATCAACTGTGGGAGCAATTATTAGAAAATGGAAGACATACAAGACCACTGATAATCTCCCTCGATGTGGGGCTCCACGCAAGCTCTCACCCTGTGGGGTCAAAATGATCACAAGAACGGTGAGCAAAAATCCCAGAACCACACGGGGCGACCTAGTGAATGACCTGCAGAGAGCTGGGACCAAAGTAACAAAGGCTACCATCAGTAACACACTACGCCGCCAGGGACTCAAATCCTGCAGTGCCAGACGTGTCCCCCTGCTTAAGCCAGTACATGTCCAGGCCCATCTGAAGTTTGCTAGAGATTATTTGGATGATCCAGAAGAGGATTGGGAGAATGCAGGGGCGCAGATAGGATTTTTGAACTGGGGGGGACTGAGCTGTCAGCAAATGATTCCATTTTGTGTATATATATATATATATATATATATATATATATATATACACACACACACATATACATACACACATACTACCGTTCAAAAGTTTGGGGTCACTTTGAAATTTCCTTATTTTTGAAAGAAAAGCACTGTTCTTTTCAATGAAGATCACTTTAAACTAATCAGAAATACACTCTATACATTGCTAATGTGGTAAATGACTATTCTAGCTGCAAATGTCTGGTTTTTGGTGCAATATCTACATAGGTGTATAGAGGCCCATTTCCAGCAACTATCACTCCAGTGTTCTAATGGTACAATGTGTTTGCTCATTGCCTCAGAAGGCTAATGGATGATTAGAAAACCCTTGTACAATCATGTTTGCACAGCTGAAAACAGTTTAGCTCTTTAGAGAAGCTATAAAACTGACCTTCCTTTGAGCAGATTGAGTTTCTAGAGCATCACATTTGTGGGGTCGATTAAATGCTCAAAATGGCCAGAAAAATGTCTTGACTATATTTTCTATTCATTTTACAACTTATGGTGGTAAATAAAAGTGTGACTTTTCATGGAAAACACAAAATTGTCTGGGTGACCCCAAACTTTTGAACGGTAGTGTGTATACATGTTATTTCACCTCCCTCACTGCCATCACCAGGAACTACCTGCAGGCCAGGACAATGATAACATTTTAACATAGCCTATGGAAATCCAAAGTTTACACATTATCATCATGCACAGAAATTGCAAAACTGCAAAACTAGTTTTAAAACCGCTAAGTTCCAACTGTTAAACATAGCGAGAGGCTGGGCTACGTGTGTGTGTGTGTGTAAACCAGTGCATCCTGACTTTCTAACTATGCCTGTGTGTTGCGTGAGCGGCAGTCAGTCAACAACTCTTCGCAAAGTTTCCTTATGAAACAATATGCTTGCTGAAATTATGGCAGGGAACGCCAGATTAAACATTCAAACTGCCTTCTGAGCACTGTATCTACAGGCTACCACCGAAAGAAGGAGGCTACTAGAAAGGCATCTCTACGCTGTACGATTTTTCTTTCACTATGACATTACTTTGAACAGACTATCACAAAATTGCAAGGTGATATGATAAAGTAAGGCACAGTTTACTTACTGTACAGTCATATTTTTTTTTTGAAAAAACGATGCAATCGTTTTCTGCCTTTTAGCACCCTTCATCATGCCGTGTTGGGGTCCTGAACTAGGAGCTGTCCCCGATATGCCTGTCAAACTTGTTGTGGGTAACCATAGCAACCAAGCTCGAGCTCGCAACCTGTGCAGTCTGCGCAGTTGCAACTGTGTATGTACTGCTGTGCACCTCAATAAACCGAATGGTAATTAGTCTTTTGATTTTTCCGTGAGGTTTGCCTTATGCAAAGAAAGACAGCATAGACGTTTTTTCCTCCCTATGAGTGGGGGGGACCGAACAAGGTGAATTTAAATCTGGGTGGGACGAATCCCCCCCGTCCCCCCCTCTATCTGGGCCCATGGGAGAATGTCATATGGTCAGATGAAACCAAAATAGAACTTTTTGGTAAAAACTCAACTTGTCGTGTTTGGAGGAGAAAGAATGCTGAGTTGCATCCAAAGAACACCATACCTACTGTGAAGCATGGGGGTGGAAACATCATGCTTTGGGGCTGTTTTTCTGCAAAGGGACCAGGACGACTGATCCGTGTAAAGGAAAGAATGAATGGGGCCATGTATCATGAGATTTTGAGTGAAAACCTCCTTCCATCAGCAAGGGCATTGAAGATGAAATGTGGCTGGGTCTTTCAGCATGACAATGATCCCAAATACACCGCCCGGGCAACGAAGGAGTGGCTTCGTAAGAAGCATTTCAAGGTCCTGGAGTGGCCAGTCTCCAGATCTCAACCCCATAGACAATCTTTGGAGGGAGTTGAAAGTCCGTGTTGCCCAGCGACAGCCCCAAAACATCACTGCTCTAGAGGAGATCTGCATGGAGGAATGGGCCAAAATACCAGCAACAGTGTGTGAAAACCTTGTGAAGACTTAGAGAAAATGTTTGACCTCTGTCATTGCCAACAAAGGGTATATAACAAAGTACTGAGATGAACTTTTGTTATTGACCAAATACTTATTTTCCACCATAATTTGCAAATAAATTCTTTAAAAATTAGACAATGTGATTTTCTAGATTTTTTTTCTCATTTTGTCTCTCATAGTTGAGGTATACCTATGATGAAAATTACAGGCCTCTCTCATCTTTTTAAGTGGGAGAACTTGCGCAATTGGTGACTGACTAAATACTTTTTTGCCCCACTGTAATGGACATTTGAGTGTGAAATTAAACTAGTCTTCCCCACCATTTCAGAAACAAACTGTACAACTTCTAAAGTGCTTAGTGAAATTTTGCATGACAGAGAATTTGTTTGATGAGTGTATTTGAATAGTGTGGTAGTGTCTTCGTGCTATTTTGAATTTATGTTTGAAAGTTTTAAGTGAAAGTTTACAAGTGAATTATCTGGAAAGTGATTGATTTTGATAGAGTTTTGAGGTTTTAAGTAAAAGATTACTCATGAGTGTATTTTGGTAGTACTAAAATTTTGCATTCGAGTGAATTTCTTTGTGGAGTATATTTTGATAGTATGGTAGTATTTATCGTGCCATTTTTAAATTTTGTTTAAAAACTTTCAGTCAAAGTTTGCAAATGAGCAAATTCCTTTGATGCATTCTGATAGGATTTTGATAGTATTTCTAGTGCTTTTTAAAAATTTTGTTGGAAAGTGTTTAGTGAGAGAGATGCATTTTAGTAGTACTAAGACAGTGCAGTATTTATTTAATTGAGTTGTTACTATTTTGGTTAAATCTTATTAAAATTTTAATTAATTTATATATGATATTATAATTCTCTGTATTTTTACATCAGCTTACAGAAGGAAAACACATTTGATGCAATCCAATAATACTTTCATTCACTGTGACTATTTTAAGAAATTATAAACATTCTTCTCAAGCATCGCTTGTGTTATTTTCTGTGGGTCTCTGTATGTATACAATATTCAGGCACGCGGTTTTTCAGCTCAAAATCTGATTTAAGCAGACTTCCCTTTCATTGTTAATATATTAAAATTCAAGACAAGAGTATTATATCAGATTTTTCACTCTGAGCTATCTCATGCCTGATACATGAATCCCATAACCTATAGCAATTGATAGAACAATATCAACAATTCAAAAACTCTTTAACTGTATAAATTTCAAATGGTTTGCAATTAATTGGGATACACTGTTTTTATCGTTTCAACTACGCATCATTCCCTCGTCCAATTGAAAATGTCTTTCATGCACTTTTCTCCCCCATGAGAATTTTGAAAAGTTGGCAAGTATGCTCTCTGCCATACCACATTGATGCAATAATTCATGATAAAGGAGCGCCAACCAAGTACTGAATGTATAAATGAACGCACTTTTCACAAGTTGGGACATTTCTGTATTGTAACTTCTTTTTTGATTGAAAAAAGCTCTCTGATTTTCATGAGCTATAAGCCATAATCAGCAAAATTAAAACAAAAAAGACTTGAAATATTTAACTTTGTCAGATTAATATACAATATATGAAAGTTTACCTTTTTGAATTAAATGACAAAAAAGTGAACATGATATTCTAGTTTTTTGAGATGCACTTGTAGATAAACATACAGTAGCAAGAAAAAGTATGTAAACTCTTTGAAATTATGTGCATTTGTGTACAAGTTCATCTTAAAATATGATCTTCATTCAAGTTACAATTATGAACAATCAGTTTAACTACTAAGACAAATTATTGCTTTTTTTCTTGTTCGTATTGAGTACAGCAGTCAAACATTCACAGGGTATGTTTGAAAATGTATGTGAACCTCTAAGTTAATGACTTCAAAAAAGGCAATCTCAAATAATTTTGATCTTCACCAGTCCACAGTTAGGCAAATGAGACAATTATGTCCAGTGGCTAGTCTCCCTAGAAGTGGGGGCCAAGCCAAGAGGACTCCAAAGGGTCAGCACAGAATACACAATGAGGTAAAGAAAAACCCCAAAGTACCATCTAGAGGCTTATAAAGGAATTAGTGGAACTGGCTAATGTCTGTTCGTGCATCTACCATATGCAAAACAATGAACAGGCAGGGTATCTGTTGCTGCTGCTGCCCCCCCAAAAAAAGGAAAACAGTGCTACGTTTGGTGTAAAAAAGGCACATGAAAACATCATCTCAGTGGGAGGGAGCATCATGATTTGCCTCAGGGCCTTGGACAGCTTTCCATCATTGAGGGAAAAATGAATTCCCAAGTTTATCAAGGTAGCCTACAGGTAGGCATATCAGATGCTTGCTGGCCCTGCTGTGAAAATTGTGCATGTAGTTTCCAAATCTGCCATTGCTTAACTCTTGAATATTTTCGATCGTGAATACTAGAGCAGCTGCTCCAATTATCAAAACCGTAATCTTTTGGCCACTGCAAAAGTAGAAAAGACTTTCAATACGTAAATTGTGCATGAATAATTACTCAAACTTCCACTGGGGAAAAAAAAAAAAAAAACGAGTTGATTCCTGATTACTTAGCATGTCAGATGACATGACACCATTCCACAATTAATTAGACACCCAGATGATTATTTATTTATAAATAAATAAAATCGGTATGTGGTATTAACAAAAGTTTTTATTTAAAATTTGTTTTACATAGACTTATATTTAGTACAAAATATCTTTATATAAACATATCAATGTCTGTGCTTACATAAATGAGGAAGTAATTCTAATGTTTGTAAACAAATGAACATAGCTTAACCTGTGCCAGAAAATCTTTGTGTTACAGTTTCTACGTATTTTTGGAGATCACATTTTGTTAATCATTCATTGCTGTTTGTATTAATTTTTAGTTTTGTTGTTTACCAATGTCAACAGGCAACTGACATTGTAACTAAACAAAAATCCAGATCAAAAGGTCGCATGTCATTCCTCGAACCAAAACTTAATATTTTTACATCTAAAAATATGTCTACTGATATTGTAATATGTGGTAAATATTTACAACAAACTGCAAAAAATATATATAATTTTCTGAATGGAATAGAAAAATCTGAATATTTCAAGCATGTAATTTTTTTTTTATATGCTAAGAATTTAATTCTGGTCTAATTCTATTTTTATTGCAATAGGATTCCAAATACTCTATAAGCATTCCATTCTGTTATGAATCAGAAAAAAAATATAAATCACAGCACTTTTTTTTTTTTAAAGTACTACTTCTACTTCAGCAATGTTTCACAAGGATCAATACATAACAGTTGTAAATGTCACTTAATTCCACAGGGTATTGATACAGTAACAGTGGCCACCGGTGTGAAAGTGATCACTACTATCGACACCTCAAGTGACTTCTCAAACGCGCGTTTAGATACAAAATGGTGACTGTCAAATGAAAGGGCAAGAAACAAAGTACGTTTTGACAAGGATATCATGAAATATCGGTGAATTTGATAAGTAAAAACATGTCCATAATCTTTCCACCATGCTTACCTGCGATGATCATGTCTGGGTTTTCCTCAAATTGCTGAACGTGCTAAAAAAAAATTCCATCTCAGGTAACAAGCTGTGTCATCAGATGGCAAGATCAAAGGGTGAGAGGGGTCTTCTGGTTGATTAATTAACCAATAATAACGGTTGTAACTGAAACTCATCTTGTAAAATTTTTTTTTATTGGTAAATCTGAGGCGGCACGGTGGTGTAGTGGTTAGCGCTGTCACCTCACAGCAAGAAGGTCCTGGGTTCGAGCCCCGGGGCCGGCGATGGCCTTTCTGTGTGGAGTTTGCATGTTCTCCCCGTGTCCGCGTGGGTTTCCTCCGGGTGCTCCGGTTTCCCCCACAGTCCAAAGACATGCAGGTTAGGTTAACTGGTGACTCTAAATTGACCGTAGGTGTGAATGTGAGTGTGAATGGTTGTCTGTGTCTATGTGTCAGCCCTGTGATGACCTGGCGACTTGTCCAGGGTGTACCCCGCCTTTCGCCCATAGTCAGCTGGGATAGGCTCCAGCTTGCCTGCGACCCTGTAGAAGGATAAAGCGGCTAGAGATAATGGATGGATGGATGGTAAATCTGAATAGGTGTCGATAATTATGGACTGTTGATAATTGTAGCCACCGCTCTATCATTAAAAAGCTTATAATTTCTGCTTTCCAAAGAAATTTCTCTCATTAAGATCTCTTCAGTACTTTGGGAGTAACAGCAGGTTGAATTTGGTACAACAGAGTAAAAACTCTGCTCGCATGACCTTGGGAAACTGCCGGTGCTTTTAAAGTCACGGGAATGTGGTCAGGCTCCCTTCTGATCAATTTCTGACTGGATTTCTCATGAATATCAATCAGATAATTTTTTTATAGGGATGTTCTCTAGCTCTAACTGTTTCTAATGAAGTATTCAGCAAAATTTTCCATCAACTAGTTTTGATGTCATGCTTCACGGAAGACTTTGAAGCGAGTTTTCATAGCTTTACTGAATTATTTTTCAAATCAAACTGATTCATGTAAATAAATAACTATTTTAGAATATAACTGTAGTTGTTTTGATGAAAAATAGAGATGTTAGTGGTTGGAATAATATTTTTTTAAAAAAAGTCAGAATGGCTTGAAAAAGGAAAATCAAAGCACTTCAATCAGTGTCCCAGTCAGAGTCCAAACCTTAACCCAACAGACAGCCATTCACACCAGACATCCTAAGAGTATGGCTGAGATTAAACAGTTCTGTCAGAATTAGACCATATTTAAGATTCATTAAATGCAGATAATTCCAATGGGTTAATTTACTTTTTCTTGCCACTGTATATCATATTTTGTTGCATCTTCAGCACCCTAAATGTCTCATCTCATCTCATTATCTCTAGCCGCTTTATCCTTCTACAGGGTCGCAGGCAAGCTGGAACCTATCCCAGCTGACTACGGGCGAAAGGCGGGTACACCCTGGACAAGCCACCAGGTCATCACAGGGCTGACACATAGACACAGACAACCATTCACACTCACATTCACACCTACAGTCAATTTAGAGTCACCAGTTAACCTAACCTGCATGTCTTTGGACTGTGGGGGAAACCGGAGCACCCAGAGGAAACCCACGCGGACACGGGGAGAACATGCAAACTCCGCACAGAAAGGCCCTCGCCGGCCACGGGGCTTGAACCTGGACCTTCTTGCTGTGAGGCGACAGCGCTAACCACTACACCACCGTGCTGCCCCACCCTAAATATTTTCAACTAATTCTGCCTTAGATGTTTTCCATGACTTCTGCATGGTCAATAAAAATAAAAAATAAAAAAAGATGACATTTCACATTTACAAACTTCACTTTTCCAAGAAAATTTTGGGATGTTCCACCATGTTACAGAAAAATGTCTATATGTCAGTAAAGAAGGAAACACATTATGGAAAGAAAGGAATGCAGACCGTCAGGGTTTACTCACCAAAGTATTTTCAGAAAAACATCTAGATTCGCAAAGATGCTGAGAAAAAAGTTTAACAGCCAATTTCCTTATGAAACTGTACAAAATTTACCCAAGACTACAGATGCATTTATAAAGTGCTAGTCTTATGAAAATGGCATCATAAAATCCCAGGTTTTCTGTGTGCGATATGCTCAAATAGGCTGTAAAGTTGACTTCTAATAATTTTAAAAAATTGGTTCAAAAAAGACATTTTTGCATCTGAATTCCGTTCCAAAAATCACATAGCTTGTCCGCCATTAGATCGCAGCGATTTATAGGTCAGCTGCATGTGCGACGTCATATGCACCACTGCCTTCTTTTGCGTCCACACAGATTACATAATATTCTTTGCAATGGCTTGCGTTCTTGATACCAATTCTTTTGAAAAAGATGACGAAAGCTACAAGGGGATGGTACACAAGTATCATAATAATAACTTATTTAATAACTGTAATAATTTTATTTTAGGTGCCTATAGTAGGGAATATTGAGTGCTGTTTTATGTCTTGGTCTCACAAAACTGATAACTATGGTTATACCTGAATTTAGTTCCAGTCTGGAGCAGTCACATCATAACTATAATCCTGACTATCAGTTGTTGGTTTTCATGGGAAAATGTAGCGGTTGTATGGCGTTTGTGTGCACACCCAGTGCACTCAGCAGCACACAGTGGCTGACAGTGACAGTGAGGAAGAGCTGCTTTTGATGCTCATTTTGCACAGAAGGCAAAGCCAAAAGAAGGAGAAAAGGAGAACCTGGGTGCATGAAATCCTGCAGCACATAGATGACTGCTAATCTCAGGCCCCTGGCAGTCCTGCATGCAATAGACCCACTCGGACAGTCAGTGGCTTGACACACACAGATATACGCTGTACATACATACTGTGTGTTTTGCTTTGAGTGTGCGCTAATAAATGAACCTTTAACACAAACAGGTAGCTTAAACTACGACTGACAGATTTTATCCTGTTTACAGTGGGCATACCAATTGTGAAAGAGAAACCAATCGAAACCAAGAGTGAAAGTGATGATCATGCCATTACCTTGTGAACATTCTTTTGTGAATGCATAAGTGGGCGCTCAGCGCTCCGACTCAGATGTGAGTCAGGTGAAAAGTTTTATGTTTTATCCAATTTAAGCAATATAAAAGCAATAATAAAAATCTTATTTTTTTATATATAGACAGTGGATATTTTAAAAAAAAAGTGTACACACCCTGTTAAAATTATTTTTTTTAACATAAAAAAAAACCTATGAGGCCATGATAAATAATTTCAAAACTTTTCCCACCTTTAATGTGACTTATAACTTGTACAATTCAATTGAAAAACAAACAAATCTGTTAGGGGGGAAAAACATTTTAAAAAACTGTACAATAAGCTGGTTGCATAAGTGTGCACACCCTGAAACTAATACTTTGTTGAAGCGTGTGTGCGTCTGCACACTCTAAAATCTTGGTTTTAATCTCGCGCAGCCACATTTAATTACAGCAGTCTTTTTGGGTAGGAGTTTATTAGCCTGTCACGTCTAGACTTGGCAATATTTGCCCACTCTTCCTTGCAAAAGTGCTCCAAGAAGAAAAGAAGAAGAAACCTTTATTTGTCACATGCACACTTCAAGCACAGTGAAATTCATCCTCTGCATTTAACCCATCTGAAGCAGTGAACACATGCACACACACACCCAGAGCAATGGGCAGCCACACACAGCGCCCAGGGAGCAGTCAGGGGTTAGGTACCTTGCTCAAGGGCACCTCAGCCCAAGGCCGCCCCACGTCAACCTAACTGCATGTCTTTGGAGCACCCAGAGGAAACCCACACAGACATGGGGAGAACATGCAAACTCCACACAGAAAGGCCCCCGCCAGCCGCTGGGTTTGAACCCGGAACCTTCTTGCTGTGAGGCAACCATGCTAACCACTACACCATCGTGCCGCCCTATCTGTCAGATTGCGAGGGCATCTCTTGTGCACAGCCCTCTTCAGGTCACCCCAAAGATTTTCAATTGGATTTAGGTCTGGACTCTGGCTGGGGCATTCCAAAACTTTTTGGGGTCGTTGTCATGCTGAAAGATGAAATCCCTCTTCATCTTCACCTTTCTAACAGACACCTGAAGGTTTTGGGCCAAAACTAACTAGTATTTAGAACTGTTCATAATTCCCTCCACCTTGAGTAAAGCCCCTGTTCCAGCTGAAGAAAAACAAACCCAAAACATGATGCTGCCACCACCATGCTTCACCGTGGGTAGGGAGTTCTTTTGATGATGTGCAGTGTTGTTTTTGCACCATACCTACCTTTTGGAATCGTGGCCAAAAAAGTTCAACCTTGCAATTGTAAAACCTTGTGTTACAATCAGATCGTAACACATTTTCCCACATGCTTTTGGGAGAGCTGATGTATTTTTTCCACAAAATTTAGCCAGGCCTGGATGTTTTCCTTAGATGCTTTTCTTTTTCCTGTGTCATAGTCCAGACATATGGACAATACAGGAGATTGTCATCACATGTACACTACCGTTCAAAAGTTTGGGGTCACCCAGACAATTTTGTGTTTTCCATGAAAAGTCACACTTTTATTTACCACCATAAGTTGTAAAATGAATAGAAAATATAGTCAAGACATTTTTCTGGCCATTTTGAGCATTTAATCGACCCCACAAATGTGATGCTCTAGAAACTCAATCTGCTCAAAGGAAGGTCAGTTTTATAGCTCCTCTAAAGAGCTAAACTGTTTTCAGCTGTGCTAACATGATTATACAAGGGTTTTCTAATCATCCATTAGCCTTCTGAGGCAATGAGCAAACACATTGTACCATTAGAACACTGGAGTGATAGTTGCTGGAAATGGGCCTCTATACACCTATGTAGATATTGCACCAAAAAACAGACATTTGCAGCTAGAATAGTCATTTACCACATTAGCAATGTATAGAGTGTATTTCTGATTAGTTTAAAGTGATCTTCATTGAAAAGAACAGTGCTTTTCTTTCAAAAATAAGGAAATTTCAAAGTGACCCCAAACTTTTGAATGGTAGTGTAGTACACAACCAATACTTGCCAGAAATTCTGGTAGCTCCTTCAGTGTTGCTGTAGGCCTTTTGGCAGCCTCCCTGACCAGTTTTCATCTTTTCATCAATTTTGGAGGGACGTCCAGTTCTCGGTAACGTCACTGTTGTCCCATATTTTCTCCACTTCTTGATAACTGTCTTCACTGTGCTCCATGACATATCTAATACCATGGAAAGTTTTTTGTACCCTTCTCCTGACTGATACCCTTCAACAATGAGATCCCTTTGATGTTTGTAAGCTCTCTGTGAACCATGGCTTTTGCTGGAGGATGCAACAGAGTAAAATGTCTGAAATTTATTCAGGGTTAATCAGGGTCATTTTAATTGTTAGCAGGTGTGTACCTAAAAAGACTGAATGCTGTAATTAAATCAAAAGTTGCTTCCACAAAGTATTAGCTTAAGGGTGTGCACACTTGTACAACCAGCTTATTGTATGTTTTTTTATTTTTTTAATGTTTTTCCCCCGAATAAACAAATTTAATTGAATTGTACAGGTTATAGATCATATTAAAGGTGGGAAAGTTTTGAAATTATTATTCGTGGTCTCATTTTTTTACATCAGAAAAACCTATCATTTTAACAGGGTATGTACACTTTTTATATCCACTGTATGTGTGTGTATACATGTATATATACACACACACACACACAGTGTATACTACTACCCAGTTTCTGAGAGAGACCCATATATATATATATATATATATATATATATATATATATATATATATATATATATATACACATACATATACACACACACACACTATGTATGTGTGTATTTTATTATATATACTGTATATATAAACACACATACAGTATATATATATATATATATATATATATATATATATATATATATATATATATATATATATATATACACACACACACACACACACAACCCCGATTCCAAAAAAGTTGGGACAAAGTACAAATTGTAAATAAAAACGGAATGCAATGATGTGGAAGTTTCAAAATTCCATATTTTATTCAGAATAGAACATAGATGACATATCAAATGTTTAAACTGAGAAAATGTATCATTTAAAGAGAAAAATTAGGTGATTTTAAATTTCATGACAACACATCTCAAAAAAGTTGGGACAAGGCCATGTTTACCACTGTGAGACATCCCCTTTTCTCTTTACAACAGTCTGTAAACCACGGGCGATTGCTCTAAGACAACGAGGGAGGCTCAGCCTCCTCTAAAAATGACGAACATCGTGTAGGATGAATTGCGCTAGGCTTATGTTATAGCTGATCTTATAACATTGCTATTTCAGATCCAGAATCATAGAAATATATGTGCTCACCCCAACTAGTGAAATCATTCCGTTATATAGTGGTGCTTGAAAGTTTGTGAACCCTTTAGAATTTTCTATATTTCTGCATAAATATGACCTAAAACATCATCAGATTTTCACACAAGTCCTAAAAGTAGATAAAGAGAACCCAGTTAAACAAATGAGACAGAAATATTATACTTGGTCATTTATTTATTGAGGAAAATGATCCAATATTACATATATGTGAGTGACAAAAGTATGTGAACCTTTGCTTTCAGTATCTGGTGTGACCCCCTTGTGCAGCAATAACTGCAACTAAACGTTTGCGGTAACTGTTGATCAGTCCTGCACACCGGCTTGGAGGAATTTTAGCCCATTCCTCCGTACAGAACAGCTTCAACTCTGGGATGTTGTTGGGTTTCCTCACATGAACTGCTCGCTTCAGGTCCTTCCACAACATTTCCATTGGATTAAGGTCAGGACTTTGACTTGGCCATTCCAAAACATTAACTTTATTCTTCTTTAACCATTCTTTGGTAGAACGACTTTTGTGCTTAGGGTCGTTGTCTTGCTCCACGACCCACCTTCTCTTGAGATTCAGTTCATGGACAGATGTCCTGACATTCATCTCATCTCATCTCATTATCTGTAGCCGCTTTATCCTGTTCTACAGGGTCGCAGGCAAGCTGGAGCCTATCCCAGCTGACTACGGGCGAAAGGCGGGGTACACCCTGGACAAGTCGCCAGGTCATCACAGGGCTGACACATAGACACAGACAACCATTCACACTCACATTCACACCTATGGTCAATTTAGAGTCACCAGTTAACCTAACCTGCATGTCTTTGGACTGTGGGAGAAACCGGAGCACCCGGAGGAAACCCACGCGGACACGGGGAGAACATGCAAACTCCACACAGAGAGGCCCTCGCCAGCCACGGGGCTCAAACCCGGACCTTCTTGCTGTGAGGCGACAGCGCTAACCACTACACCACCGTGCTGCCCATGTCTTCACATTTTCTTTTAGAATTCGCTGGTATAATTCAGAATTCATTGTTCCATCAATGATGGCACGCTGTCTTGGCCCAGATGCAGCAAAACAGGCTCAAACCACGATACTACCACCATCATGTTTCAAAGATGGGATAAGGTTCTTATGCTGGAATGCAGCATTTTCCTTTCTCCAAACATAACGCTTCTCATTTAAACCAAAAACTGCTATTTTGGTCTCATCCGTCCACAAAACATTTTTCCAATAGCCTTCTGGCTTGTCCACATGATCTTTAGCAAACTGCAGACGAGCAGCAATGTTCTTTTTGGAGAGCAGTGGCTTTCTCCTTGCAACCCTGCCATGCACACCATTGTTGTTCAGTGTTCTCCCGGTGGTGAACTCATGAACATTAACATTAGCCAATGTGAGAGAGGCCTTCAGTTGCTTAGAAGTTACCCTGGGGTCCTTTGTGACCTCACTGACTATTATACACCTTGCTCTTGGAGGGATCTTTGTTGGTCCACCACTCCTGGGAAGGGTAACAATGGTCTTGAATTTTCTCCATTTGTACACAATCTGTCTGACTGTGGATTGGTGGAGTCCAAACTCTTTAGAGATGGTTTTGTAACCTTATCCAGCCTGATGAGCACCAACAACGCTTTTTCTGAGGTCCTCAGAAATCTCCTTTGTTCGTGCCATGATACACTTCCACAAACATGTGTTGTGAAGGTCAGACTTTGATAGATCCCTGTTCTTTAAATAAAACAGGGTGCCCACTCACACCTGATTGTCATCCCATTGATCAAAAACACCCGACTCTAATTTCACCTTCAAATCAACTGCTAATCCTAGAGGTTCACATACTTTTGCCACTCACAGATATGTAATATTGGATCATTTTCCTCAATAAATAAATGACCAAGTATACTATCTTTGTCTCGTTTGTTTAACTGGGTTCTCTTTATCTACTTTTAGGACTTGTATGAAAATCTGATAATGTTTTAGGTCATATTTATGCAGAAATGTAGAAAATTCTAAAGGGTTCACAAACTTTCAAGCACCACTGTAACTTTCCCCAGTTCACCTAATGTGCGCGTGAGTTTTTCCCCCTCGTGACAACGCGATGCAGCCCAGCCTCAGTGGACTTCAATGGCATTTGGGAGCTATGCGCTTTCAATATCAAAATGCAAGACAATTATTGGACAAATACTGCGAAAACGCCCGCCCCACGGAGTCCCAGCCTCACAGTGGGAGGGACATGGCAACGCTTTCCGTGAGGAGACTGGTGATTGGTGAAAGCGGCTGGATATTTTCTTTGATTGACAGCTCGTTTCAAATATAGACAGACAGTGGTGAATTTCAGTTCAGTCCCATGTGGGGCACAGCAAGTGCTGTGGTGTATTGTAAGAGATCGGCTTACATTTCGATTTCATTCATTGCATATGGTTTCTACCAGCTTTTTTAGTTTGTATATATTTTCATTGTAAATAAAGTGTAAATATAGTGTTGTCAAGTTTGCTATCTTAGTTCCAGAAATGTCGTTTATTTGAGTGACTGAACTTGAACTTGAGGGGGCTAGTCAGCTAGCAAGAAAGCTGTGCACGGATGCCAAGCATTGCTGATTTAATTTTGGCGAAGCCATTTGCCAGTCTTCCTTTCGAGGAAAAAATTAAAATTAAAGAGCAGGGTAGACCAACGCCTCAAATTGACTTGGTGAAAAAGGTAGGGAATAATACTCCTTCCTTTCAGCTCTCTTGGTACGAGAAAGTGAATTGGCTAACAACAAGTGACCCACATCAACAACAGTAAATAGGCTACTTTAGTAATATGTCATGGATGGACCAAAAATATAGAATCTATTTAAAATGTTTATGCTGAGTATATTATACTGGAATATATATTTTTCTGGATATGAATTAAACACAGCTACAATTTGGAAAACATTTTTAAACAAAAACACAGCCAAGAACATTTCACACTACAGACCTGGATTAAAAGTGAAGGGTTATCAAAATTGTCAATAAAACATTTCTCAGTTAAAATAAGTAAAATATAGGGAAAGTGTCATTGAATGAAATGTGTGGCACCCAGCTCTATGTTTGGCTCCCCAAGGTCAGTGCTTGTGCCTATTCCAGAACACTGCTGAGGTTCCTGACAAAGAGCTGCTTTCAATAATGATCAATTTTTAAACAACATGCCAAAATTTTAAAATATAAAATGTTAAAATATACCACCCCCAACACCACCATCATGTATATTGGACAGTAGGCTAATGGGCCAAAAGAACCTGTTATTTCACAGTTTGTGACCCTGCCAACAATCAGCCAGATCAGAGGCAAGAGTATGGGCAAAATTGATGTGTTTTTTCTTTTAAAATTTGGAAATATTGTAACCAACCAGCCTCCCCTGTTTGAAAGACTACCAGCCGCCACTGCTGTAAACGTCTGGGGACTGAGGAGACAAGTTGCTCAAGTTTAGGGATAGGAATGTTAACCCATTCTTGTCTAATGTAGGATTCTAGTTGCTCAACTGTCTTAGGTCTATTTTGTCGTATCTTCCATTTTATGATGCACCAAATGTTTTCTATGGGTGAAAGATCTGGGCCGAATCCCATTTCACCCCTTGGACCAACCCCTTGGCCCTTCCCCTCCATTTTGCGCGTTCACGTGAAGGGGTAGGGGTATCCCAATCCCAGTTAATGCGGAGGGGTAGGGGAAGGGGTAGGGCTTCTGTACCCCTCCAAGCGGAGATTTTCCTGGAGCTGACTCCGAACGAAGGGGTTTGAGTGATTTCCCACAATGCCATGCGGATTTCAGCGAGATTTCATGCGGATTTCAGAAAGATGGCGGTTCCCACGGCGAAAGATTGTCATAAATGTATTTTCTCCATTATTTACGTGTTTTAAGTTGTTATCCAGAGGAAACACGCCGCTTGATTCGCTTTCGAGCTGAGAATGAGCAGCGATTTCTGAAATCCAAGCTGCTGCTAAAAAGCTTTGGGAGTGAGTATTGTTTTCGGTTGCTTGACTGCGTACGTTTTGTTCTGTTATTCTCACTTTTATTGTTTACATGAGTGTTCTGACACCTCATTCTGTCGGATGTGGTGCACGAAGCGCCAAAGATATCACATTCAGTGGTGTTAGTTAACAAATCACACCCTGCCAGCAGAGATTTCTGGTTCTGCCTCTGGCTTTGACTGTAGCGGCTGGTCGCAGCCAATGACGCATTTGGTCGCATTTTGCTAACGTAAACGCTGACGGAGGTACGCGATGACGTATGCGATCATTGAAGGGCTATCCCAATACGTAGGGGTTGAATTTCAAGCCCTATCCCTTGTAGCTCAGTTTCAAGGGGAAGGGCCAAGGGGAAGGGGGAGGGGTAGGGGTAGAAATTAGAATTGGGATTGGGCCCTGGACTGCAGGCTGGCCAGTTCAGTACCCGGACCCTTCTTCTATGCAGCCATGATGCTGTAATTGATGCAGTATGTGGTTTGGCATTGTCATGTTGGAAAATGCAAGGTCTTCCCTGAAAGAGACATCGTCTGGATGGGAGCATATGTTGCTCTAGAACCTGGATATACCTTTCAGCATTGATGGTGTCTTTCCAGATGTGTAATCTGCCCATGCCACATGCACTAATGCAACCCCATACCATCAGAGATGCAGGCTTCTGAACTGAGTGCTGATAACAACTTGGGTCGCCCTTCTCCTCTTTAGTCCGAATGACACGGCGTCCCTGATTTCCATAAAGAACTTCAAATTTTGATTCGTCTGACCACAGAACAGTTTTCCACTTTGCCACAGTCCATTTTAAATGAGCCTTGGCCCAGAGAAGACGTCTGCGCTTCTGGATCATGTTTAGATACGGCTTCTTCTTTGATCTATAGAATTTTAGCTGGTGACGGCGGATGGCACAGTGAATTGTGTTCACAGATAATGTTCTCTGGAAATATTCCTGAACACATTTTGTGATTTCCAATACAGAAGCATGCAGTGATGCAGTGCCATCTAAGGGCCCGAAGATCAAGGGCACCCAGTATGGTTTTCTGGCCTTGACCCTTACGCACAGAGATTCTTCCAGATTCTCTGAATCTTTTGATGATATTATGCACTGTAGATGATGATATGTTCAAACTCTTTGCAATTTTACACTGTCAAACTCCTTTCTGATATTGCTCCACTATTTTTCAGTGCAGAATTAGGGGGACTGGTGATCCTCTTCCCATCTTTACTTCTGAGAGCCGCTGCCACTCCAAGATGCTCTTTTTATACCCAGTCATGTTAATGACCTATTGCCAATTGACCTAATGAGTTGCAATTTGGTCCTCCAGCTGTTCCTTTTTTGTACCTTTAACTTTTCCAGCCTCTTATTGCCCCTGTCCCAACTTTTTCGAGATGTGTTGCTGTCATGAAACTTCAAATGAGCCAATATTTGGCATGAAATTTCAAAATGTCTCACTTTCGACATTTTATATGTTGTCTATGTTCTATTCTGAATACAATATCAGTTTCTGAGATTTGTAAATTATTGCATTCCGTTTTTATTTACAATTTGTACTTTGTCCCAACTTTTTTGGAATCGGGGTTGCGTGTGTGTGTGTGTGTATGTGTATATATATATATATATATATATATATATATATATATATTTTTTTTTTTTTTTTTTATGGGTCTCTCTCAGAAACTGGGTACTGTGGGGGTACCCCACTAAATATACTCACAGTCAATACACTATACGGTTTTGAATGGTGATGTTGGTTTGAATTTGAAATAAAATGATGAAAGAAATAATACAGATAAAACTAAATCTTTGATGTGAATACTCTATTCAGAATTTGGCAAAAATTCTGCAAATTTGTGGAAAAATGGCGGCTTGACCTGGGACATGATAAATGGTTGACTACATCACATTCCCTTAAAAAGGTTGTGGTTCAATGAAAAGTCTACAGTTATCACTAATTCTATTTTAAGTTGTAACTTTATACACCTAAGGATTGGTGAGCTCACAGAATAATCATAACCGTAATAAAACATCATGCAAAATATTTGATCACAGATGTAACTCCATTTTCCGCATACCCAAAACCAATACGATCATGTGTTTTGATCTAAACGGAAAGCCTCAGGGTCAAGGTCACTACCTCACCAAAAGTAGTAACTTAAAATTACTACGCCATATAAAAATTTAGTTATAAATCTGCGAGTTTGTTTTTTTTTTTAAACAAAAGCTGAAAGTTAGGTATAGAATATGCTTCTTACAGAATATGTTACAATGGTAGCTGGTCTTGTATGAATTTCTGAGCTATAAAATGAGTTGTGGTCTATTTTTTACCGTAGCATGTTATTTGTGTGCGGGGAAGGACACATATTAACAATATGCATGTGTAGAATGGAATTTTCCACTCCAACAGTTAGAAGTTGATCGTGCTTCCATTTGCGGTCTTTCTGTTACACGAGTGATCTGTTCGGACGTTATCACTGAAAAGGTGAGTTTTGACAGTTTTATTTTGTTTTAGTCTTGCAGTATAAGGCAATAGAATGTTTCTTTTTCATCTTACTTTCATATTTCGTAGTTTTTGCGTATTTTTGGCCAATATTTTGCAACCATAGCCCTGTGATGACCTGGCGACTTGTCCAGGGTGTACGTACCCCGCCTTTCACCCGTAGTCAGCTGGGATAGGCTCCAGCTTGCCTGTGACCCTGTAGAACAGGATAAAGCGGCTACAGATAATGAGATGAGATGAGATTTTGCAACCATGGTCAATTTAGATCGAACGTTCGATAGAATCTACGGCCAGTCATTTTGCCCCGCCCCCACTCCGTCCAGTGTGGTAGTGATGTCCCGTTGCTCGCGCACCACAGCAGAGACCCGCACGACTTTCAGCCGGTACAGTCGCTGTTCTTTTACCACCGCCATTATCCTCATCTTTCTGGTGTGTTCTTGGTTTTTCCATTGTGTCCTATTGCGCCATATCAAATACCCAAAATGTATCATATTATTCATATTTAAGTGAATAATCAATTCAGTCATCATAACTTGGCATTTTTAACCCAAGCAATCAAAAAGAGGAAATTTATTCAATATTTTCACTCATCTGTGAAGGAGGGGCTTTAATTCTTCATGATGTAGTTATTTTATATGTAAATCAATTTTACAAAAGCATTTGAATTGTAATGAAAAAAAAATTCCACAGTGGAGGCCAGATAAAGCAAGATGAAATCTTTATTCTTATTAAACATGACAAAAGAAACATTGAGTGTGAGGTAAATGCAAAAAAAATAGTAAAATTAGAAAATTTATTTTTTGAGCATAATGTCCCAAATGAGAGACCAGTTTCTGAGATGGACCCATATATTTACTAGTGCATCTCAAAAGATTAGAATATTGTGAGAATGTTATATATTATAGATTCATTACACATAAACTAAAATGTTTCAAGCATTTTTCTATTTTAATTTTAATCAGTATGGCATACAGTACAAAAACATAAAAAACCCCATCTCAAAATATTAGAATATTTCATTTCGAGTTTGAGTAAAACAGTATGAACACAGTGTATCTCTCGGTCTAGTTCAGTCCACACAACCACAATCATGGGGAAGACTGCTGACTTGACTGTTGTCCAGAAGATGATCACTGATGCCCTCCACAAGGAGGGTAAGCCACAAAAGGTCATTGCTGAAAAAAGGTGGCTGGAAAAAGTGCACAAGCAACAGGGATGGCCGCAGTTTTGAGAGGATTGTCAAGAAAAGTTGATTCAAGAACTTGGGAGAGCTTCACAAGGAGTGGACTGAGGCTGGTGTCAGTGTATCAAGACCCATCACTAACAGACATCTTCAAGAAAGGGGATACAACTTTTGCATTCCTAATATCAAGCTACTCCTGAGCCAGAGACAATGTCAGAAGTGTCTTATCTGGGCTAAGGAGAGAAAGAAATGGACTGTTGCTCAGTGGTCCAAAGTCCTCTTTTCAGATGAAAGTACATTTTGCATTTAATTTGGAAATCACGGCTCTAGAGTCTGGAGGAAGAGTGGAGAGGCACAGAATCCAAGGTGTTTGAAGCCCAGTGTGAAGTTTCCACAGTCTGTGATGATTTGGGATGCCATGTCATCTGCTGGTGTTGGTCCACTGTATTTTATCAAGTCCAAAGTCAACACAGCCATCTACCAGGAGATTTTAGAGCACTTCATGCTTCCATCTGCTGACGAGCTTTTTGGAGATGCTGATTTCCTTTTCCAGCAGGACTTAGCACCTACCCACAGTGCCAAAACTACTACCAAATGGTTTGCTGACCATGATATTACTGTGTTTGATTGGCCAGCCAACTTGCCTGACCTGAACCCCATAGAGAATCTATGGGGTATTGTCAAGAGGAAGATGAGAAACACCCAACCCAAAAATACAGATACGCTGAAGGCCACTATCAAAGCAACCTGGGCTTCAATAACACCTCAGCAGTGTCACAGACTGATCACCTCCATGCCACACCGCATTGATACAGTAATTCATGGTAAAGGAGCCCCAACCAAGTATTGAGTGTATAAATGAATATACTTTTCAGAAGTTGGACATTTCTGTATTGTAAATCCTTTTTCTGATTGATCTTAGGGAATATTCTAATAATTTGAGATACTGGATTTCTGATTTTCATGAGCGATAAGCCATAATCATCAAAATGAAAACAAAAAAGGCTTTAAATATTTCACTTTACATCTAATGAATATAGAATATATGAAAGTTTACCTTTTTGAATTAAATTATGAAAAAAATGAACTTTTTCATGGTATTCTAATTTTTTGAGATGCACTAGTATGTATATATATATATATATATATATATATATATATACACATACATACTATATATGTAATATATATATATATATATATATATATATATATATATATATATATATATATATATTCTTCTTCTTCTTCTTTTGGCTGCTCCCGATTAGCAGTTGCCACAGCGAATCTTTCATCTCCGTTGCTCCCTGTCTTCTGCATCCTTCTCTACCACAGCTGCCACTTTCATGTCCTCTCTCACCACATCCATGTATCTTCTCTTTGGCCTTCCTTGTTTTCATGTGCCTGGCAGCTCCATCCTTAACATTCTCCTTCCAACATGCTCTGCATTTCTTCTCAGTATGTGCTCATACCATCTCAGCCTCATCTCTCTTTGCTTAATTCCCAAGCTCTCCACATGTGCTGTCCCTCTGATGTGCTCGTTCCTTATCCTGTCCAACCTTGTCACTCCCATCGCAAACCTTAACATCCTCAACTCCACCACCTCCAACTTTGTCTCCTGTCTCTTTCTTTAAGGGTACGGTCTCCAATCCATACATCATAGCTGGTCTCACTACTGTCTTATACATCTTATCTTTCACTTTTGCTGGGACTTTCCTATCACAAATGACTCCTGAAATCCGTCTCTAACTGCTCCACCCTGCCTGCACACTCTCTCTCACCTCACTATTGCAGCCCCCATTTTCCTGCACAGTTGACCCCCGGTATGTGAATTCACCAACTTTCTTGATGTCTACTCCTTGCATCTTCACTACACTCTCATCCCCATTCTCATTGATGCACATGTATTCTGTTTTGCTCCTGCTCACCTTCATTCCTCTTCATTCCAATGCATACCTCCATCTCTCCAAACCCAACTCAACCTCCTTTCCACTTTCACCACATATCACAATATCATCCGCAAACATCATATTCCATGGTGACTCTTGCCTCACATCGTCCATCAAGCTATTGTAGGTACACAGTCACAGTCCCTTTAAGAAACTACATTTCCCATCAGCCAACTTCTGCGTTGACCTACGTCATGCCTGGGCGGGATTTCCTACATCACATCCTCCATGAAGCCATAAGTAACTGGGCAACACTTCTGTCTGTCTCTTTGGATCTGGAACCACGCGGTAACAGACGTAAAAAGAGACACTCTCTCACTGGACCGTCCGAAATCACAACTTCTGCCTGGCAAGAAAGAAGATTTCAGCGCGTTTTTGTTTATCATTGGCCACGGTAAACTTCCAAAATCGCGCGATCTAACTCAGATTGAGTTATAACAGGTTTCATTTGTTTATTATAAGTAACGTTACGACTGCCGCCCAAAGTAGTTAATTTAAAGTTAGAAGCGACCGGATTCCTTCTGACTAAAGCGCTGAGCACATTGTTTGATCAGAGACTTTTCTTCACGAACGACAAAGCGTTGGACCAAGAAATTCTCTGCGCTTCCACGGAATCGACTCATGTGCTCCTGTGGACTCCAAAAGTCTCGGAACATCTCTATAATCTTGTACTGGAAGCAAGATACTGGAAAAGTAAGACTGGCATTTGGGCAAACTAGTCTTAGGAATTAGCTTTATGAAGTAGTGTGAATTTAAACTCAGGAACTGTTTAAATTGTGCATACTTAATTTTGTGTTCTACATTGTTCTATGTTCTCTCAGTTGTTTTGTCTAATAGATAGGCTGTTGCATGCTCTCTATTCCTTCCTAACACCTTTAATTTCATTATTACACATATTTTGACCTCATCAAGATTTCAGTGGATTTAGGAATGTTATAAACTAGTGGAATTAGCAATCATAATGAGAAGCATTATGTTTTGAGAAAGGAAAACACTGCATTGAAACATGGTGGTAGTATCATGGTTTGGGCCTGTTTTGCTGCATTTGGGCT
Organism: Neoarius graeffei; assembly: GCF_027579695.1. Taxonomy (NCBI): domain Eukaryota; kingdom Metazoa; phylum Chordata; class Actinopteri; order Siluriformes; family Ariidae; genus Neoarius; species Neoarius graeffei. The sequence goes on along the minus strand of NC_083589.1, from coordinate 16,052,098 downwards.
AGGACAGCTTGCAATCATTGATGGAACAATGAATTCTGAATTATACCAGTGAATTCTAAAGGAAAATGTCAGGATCTCTGTCCATGAACTAAATCTCAAGAGAAGGTGGGTCATGCAGCAAGACAACGACCTTAAGCACACAAGTCGTTCGACCAAAGAATGGTTAAAGAAGAATAAATTCATGTTTTGGAATGGCCAAGTCAAAGTCCTGACCTTAATCCAATCGAAATGTTGTGGAAGGACCTGAAGCGAGCAGTTCATGTGAGGAAACCCACCAACATCCCAGAGGTGAAGGTAACTGGGTTCTCTTTATCTACTTTTCGTACTTGTGTGAAAATCTAATGTTTTAGGTCATATTTATGCAGAAATATAAAAAAAATTCTCAAGGGTTCACAAACTTTCAAGCACCACTATATATATATATATATATATATATATATATATATATATATCAGCTGGATAGTACAGTGGTAATACTCACTGACTACGACACAGGAGATCAGGGTTCGAATCCCGGTCGGGGCAAAACATCATCCAGTAAGGGTCCTTAGGCAAGACCCCTCATGATATATCAGCCTACCTCAGGAATGAGTGAAGACATAACTGATAGAGTCATACCGGCTCAGACGTCGCCCGGGTCAACAAGGTCTGCGTCAGTTGCTAGGGAACCAGGGCAAACTGATGAGAAATGGGCTACTGGAACAAGACATCGATGGACGAGGACAGAAAATATGGATTTGCTGGAATGCTACTATACAAGCAATCCCAGAGAGAGGGGATACATGCAGCGAATGTGGGACCATTGGATACTTTGAAACCCACAATCAAGGCTAACAAAGAAACAGCTATTAGCCCAGTGTTCCAACATCTGTAATCGAAATCTAGAGATTAATAAAATACAAAAACGATGCTACGGCAAGGGGGAGCCAGGAAGACAGGTCAGCGGGAAGATGTCATCATCCCCACAACCAGAGATTGGGTACCAAGCCCCAACACCTAACAGCCTCAACACAAGAGCTGTCGACCTGAGAAGGAAGATTGTGACCCAACTGGAAACCTGGAGCCCCCGATGAATACCGAGTTGCCAAGTACCTTCAGAAGATCTACTAGTAGATGTGAATGCTGCTCTGAAGACAATCTCCACAAGAACCATCACTGAGACCAACAAGCTGATACACAGTACAGCAACAGTAATCATGGAGATGCTTGGACACAAGGTGGGCTCGGGACATAACAAACAGTATCCACCATGGAAGAGATGATTAGAGGCCAAGATAAAGGCAGCACAGAGAGAAGTTAGCCAGCTAGCTGAACTACAGAAAGGGAACATGGTGAATAAAGGGGCACCCAGGAAGTACAACTCACTCTCCATACCAGAGGCACTCGAAACTGCCAAACAGCGACTAACAGCTCTGGCCACCCGGTTGAAGAGATACACCAAGGAGGGAGAGGCCAGAAGAATAGACAAGCTGTTCTCCACTGAACCAGCCAAGGTGTACTCTCAGTGGCAGGGGAACAACAACCGGTCAGACCCACCAAGAGCTGAGGTGGAAAAATACTGGAAAGACATATGGGAAAGAAAGGCATCACACAACACCGATGCCCAATGGTTAGTGGACCTAAGAGCTGACCACAGCAACCTCCCAGAACAAGAACCAGTAACCATCTCAATGGCAGACGTCCAAGAAAGAGTGTCAAAGATGAAGAGCTGGACAGCACCAGGCTGCTGAGGGGTGGAACCCACCCAGAATGGCTAACCCAAGGACAGTCCTAATCATGAAGGACCCCCAGAAGGGACCCATCCCATCCAACTACCGGCCAATTACCTGTCTCTGCACAACATGGAAGGCCCTGTCAGGCATCATTGCGGCAAAAATGAGTAAGCATGTGGCTCAATACATGAGCGAGGCACAGAAAGGGATTGGCAGTAACACCAGAGGAGCCAAGCACCAGCTACTGGTTGATATAACAGTTGCCTGAGACTGTAAGAAGAGACAGACCAACCTGTGCACTGCCTGGATTGACTACAAGAAAGCCTACGACTCAATGCCACACACATGGATACTGGAATGTCTGGAACTGTATAAGATCAACAGGAACCTAAGGACCTTCATCCAGAACTCAATGGAAATGTGGAAGACAACCCTAGAGGCCAACTCAAAACCCATTGCCCAAGTCAACATCAAGTGCGGCATATACCAAGGAGATGCGCTATCACCACTGATGTTCTGCATAGGCCTGAACCCCCTCATTCGGATCATCACGAAGAGCAGCTACGGGTACCGATTCCGTAGTGGGGCAACAATCAGCCACCTGCTCTACATGGATGACATCAAGCTGTATGCCAGGAACGAGCGAGAAATAGACTCGCTGATCCACACCACCCGGATCTACAGCGATGACATAGGGATGTCATTCGGATTGGACAAGTGTGGCCGGATGGTCTCAAAGAGAGGCAAGATGATCCGGACTGAGGGGATTGACCTACCAGAGGGCAACATACCGGTAGATGATATCCAAGACAGCTACAAGTACCTTGGCATCCCACAGGCTAATGGAAACCATGAAGAAGCCACAAGGAAGTCAACCACAGCCAAATACCTCCAGAGAGTAAGGCAGGTCCTGAAAAGTCAGCTGAATGGTAAGAACAAGGTCCAAGCCATCAACATGTACGCACTACCAGTCATCAGATACCCCGCTGGTATCATAAACTGGCCAAAGGAGGAGATAGAAGCCACAGATATCAAGACTAGAAAGCTCCTCACCATGCATGGAGGGTTCCACCCCAAGTCCAGCACCCTGAGACTATACACTAAGCGGAAAGAGGGAGGCCGAGGGCTAGTGAGCATCAAGACCACGGTCCAGGATGAAACATCGAAAATCCGAGAATACATCAGAAAGATGGCCCCAAAGGATGAACTGCTAAGTGAATGTCTCAGGCAGCAGAACCCTGATGAGAGTACAGAGGAGGAGGAGGAACAGACAACCTGGAGAGACAAACCCCTACATGGCATGTACCACCGTCAGATAGAGGAAGTGGCTGATATCAAGAAATCCTACCAGTGGCTGGATAATGCAGGACTGACAGACAGCACAGAGGCACTAATCATGGCAGCACAAGAACAGGCCATAAGCACAAGAGCCATAGAGGCCAGGATCTACCAGAGTAGATCAGACCCAAGATGCAGACTGTGCAAAGAAGCCCCTGAAACAGTCCAGCACATAGTAGCAGGGTGTAAGATGCTAGCTGGATCAGCGTACATGGAGAGGCACAACCAAGTGGCTGGGATAGTATACAGGAACATCTGCAACCAGTATGGAATAGAAGTACCCAAGTCCCAATGGGCCATACCACAGAAGGTGGCTGAGAACAACAGGGCCAAGGTTCTGTGGGACTTCAGCTTCCAGACTGACAAACAGATCCTGGCTAACCAACCGGACATAGTGGTGGTGGACAAAGAGCAGAAGAGGGTGGTGGTGATAGATGTGGCGATCCCAGCTGACGCCAACATCAGGAAGAAGGAACATGAGAAACTTGAGAAGTATCAAGGGTTGAAAGAGCAGCTGGAACGGATGTGGAAGGTCAAGGGTTGCGTGGTCCCCATGGTAGTGGGGGCACTTGGGGCAGTAACCCCCAAACTGGGAGAGTGGCTCCAGCAAATCCCAGGAACAACATCTGAAGCCTCAGTCCAGAAGAGTGCAGTCGTAGGAACATCGAAGATACTGCGCAGAACCCTCAAACTCCCAGGCCTCTGGTAGAGGACCCGAGCTTGAGGATGACATGGATACCACCCCCCCGCCAGGGGTGAGAAGGAGATTATTTTATATATATATATATATATATAAAATATTTTACAGGGGCGGCAAGGTGGTGTAGTGGTTACCGCTGTCGCCTCACAGCAAGAAGGTCCGGGTTCGAGCCCTGTGACCGGCGAGGGCCTTTCTGTGTGGAGTTTGCATGTTCTCCCCGTGTGCGCGTGGGTTCCCTCCGGGTGCTCCGGTTTCCCCCACAGTCCAAAGACATGCAGGTTAGGTTAACTGGTGACTCTAAATTGACCATAGGTGTGAATGTGAGTGTGAATGGTTGTCTGTGTCTGTGTGTCAGCCCTGTGATGACCTGGCGACTTGTCCAGGGTGTACCCTGCCTTTCGCCCGTAGTCAGCTCCAGCTTGCCTGCGACCCTGTAGAACAGGATAAAGCATCTAGAGATAATGAGATGAGACATATTTTACACACACACACACACACACACACACACACAGTTGAGGTCATATGTTTACATACAGTGACATGAATGTCATCTCGGATATGAATGTCATGGCAATATTTGGGCTTTCAGTAATTTCTTTGAACTGTTCTTTTTCTGTGGCAGAATGTACAGCATACATCTTGGATTTAAAATCAGTAACATCTTAACATGAAGTGTACCAAATATGGGCTGGATCCAACAAACCGCCTCGGAGGAGTTCGTTAAAACATAACACGTCAAAATGCACAAAACCAAAACTCTCACTTCCTGTTGAGTATGGCTGATGCAATGTATCAGCAATTTTGCTCATCTCGGGGCACTCCACACACCTACTAAATATGACATGGATACGTGAAACTATATACCGGGCAGGAGTCTGCATGGCATATGGGGGCACTATGGAGTCCCCTGGGGACACCTGGGCTCAGCCCCTATGGATGACTTTCGGTGCACATGACTGATCTGTGTACCAAATTTCATGAGTTTGAGTATGTACAAGGTGTCAAATCTGAATTTTTGAACTAGGTGGTGCTATGCAGTTAATAAAGTCCATCTAGACTAATTTACAATATCAACTCAAATTGTATCATTGGACAAATGTTTGTGCAAAATTTGATGAGTTTTTAGCTACTGTAAGCCCCTCAAAACAGCACAGGAAAATGTGAAAATCCCACATTCCATCCAACATGGCTGACTTCCTGTTGGGCAGAGTCAAATACAACCAATTGAACTTTGTCCTGTATCACACGAGTATTGATCACATCAAATCTAGTGCCCATCTGAGCAACTTCATCTCAACCATAGTGTTTTGCGCACTGTCATTTTGGTGGAGGGTAGAAAACGTCAACACATGGGTGATCACAAGTAATGTTGCTCAGCTGATTAGGTGGGTGGGGACACTCACCTGGTTTGGTGTTTTGGCTTGCCGTTGGCTGGTAATATTCCGTGAAATGTGTTGATAAACGGGAGCGAGCACGCACAGAGACAAAATCCAATTGCATGCTGGAAGAGCGACGCACATCACCGGTAAGGTGCTGGGTTTAATATTCTCTCGCTGGTTTGTTGTTAACTGCTTGATCGTTAGCTGCTGTTTTTCAACTGGTCAGAAGTTAATGACTTTGTCACTATGGTCGCTTGGCTAGTGCGTTGTTTTAATCCTCCGATTAATGCTTAAGTTTACTTGTCTGAGATGACGGGACAAACTTTTGAATGGAAGCGCTATTGCACTTTGCTTCCTGATTCGCGTTGCATTCTGGGGGCTGTAGTCGTAGTTATTTCCAGTAGTGCATGATGGGAGATGTGGTTCACTTACTCGGCTTTGTAAATGGGTTCTTGTCTCTGCTACTTTGAACGTGATAATTGTAGTAATGGCTCTGGTGTTGTGTATGTAACGAAATGGATTAAGTGTAATGTCTGTTGTTTGTTATACAAATTAGCTGTTGTGCATTCTAATGTTGATGTTTATGGATCTTATTGGTAATGCTTTAAAGATTAATTATTTATACAAGCTGCAGATATTTATACAGTAATTTGCTGATGCTTTAAGGATGCATTTGTGTGTATTTATATGGATTGCTCATTTATATTACAATGACTTTCTATTTGTTATTTATATAATTATGGCATCTAATGCATAGCACAACTTCGGTGTTTTCCACAGGTTTATAACCTGCTGCCGTGTCACAAGTAAAGAGAGAAAAATAAACAAAACATTTTGGACACTGAGTTATACCCAAGTCTCGCTCTTCTAGCGCCCTCTTCGGTGGGGACAAAACCACAGAAAACCGAACAGTTATAAACCGAGGTGCCGTAAAGAAAGAAGAGGAAGACAAAAAGTCAAATATCCCTCTAAATAAACTTCACCTCAACAAACATTAAAATCATCAAACAAAAGGAAAATGGATTCCGCTGAAATAACAGAACTAAAAGGGAAACGATCCTCTGCTCAAGCAGCATTCACCAGACGCGCTAATAAGCTTTCTCTCACTGTGACCATCATGGAAAAGGGAGCAATTATTGATGAGATGCGTGCACTCAGTGCTGATTTCAACAGGATGCACGACACTGCACTAGCTTTCTTGGAGGCCGTGGAAGATGTGGAGGGCAGTGAAGAGGAGGCGAGGAGGACAAAAACAAAAGTTGAGCAGTGTGTCTCTGTCTATGGTGACTCAATGCAGCTGGCCAGGGATATCTTGTACGACAAGTTTGCAAAGTCCGAAATTCAGCTCCACATAGAAGGAACCGAGGAGACATGCAAAGAAGTGGAACATGCTAATATTGCAGAGATGCTAGAGCATGAATTTGACGCCCTGCGTGATGGCCTTCTCGAAGGAATCCATGAATTGGAGCAGAAAGTCCTAACCTGGGAACGGCTCGTCTCTGACAAAGTGACTCCCCACAAGCAGACAATCTTCAAACTCAAAAGCAGAGCACGGGAGTGGGAGCTGAATTGGAAAAAACTTAGCCGCAAGCCCAAATCAGAGCCCCCGCCATCGCCTAGCATGCTGACCATCTCCAAGCCACAAATCAGCCTCGAACGAACCCGGCTGCCTGTCTTCTCAGGAGATATGACGGATTATTATCGTTGGAAGGCCGAGTGGGCAGAGCTGGAACAGCTAGGAAATCCAATGAGAACGGCTGGAGTAACACGGTTCCACCTGCTGGCAAGTCTGAGTGAAAGAGTCAAAAAGGACTTGGTTCTGTCCAGCTGTTCAAGCCCTGAAGAGATGTTCAAGCGCCTTGACAATCGTTTCGGAAATAAGGCAAGAATTGTCCTTAAAATTGCTGAGGATATTGAAAGCCTACCCCCCGTGAAGGGAAATGATCCCCGGAAGGCGATTGAACTGATCCAGGCCGTGGAGAGGGCCTTGAGCAACCTGGTCATACTTGGAGAGGAGGACATCTTGAAGAACAGGCTTGTCGCGCAGTCACTGGAACGGAAGCTACCCAGCTCACTCAAAGAAAAGTGGATCGAGTATAAGGCGGAGCCCTTGCATGGATTCACCCCCCAAACTCACTTTGACTGTCTGCTGCTGTACCTCCAGAAACAGGAGGCGGTACTGGAGGAGCTCGACCAGCTTGATGAGAGCCTGAGAGAAGGAACCCCCCCGGCAAAATCATATGTGGACAAATCTGCCAAAAAGGCTTTCTCCAAAGCCACCTCTGGCCAGAAGGGGTACCAGCCGCAAGCGTGCACGGCCTGCTCTGATTCATCTCACGCAGGTAGGCTCTTTGCATGCACCGCGTTCCGAGAAATGGATCTGCCGAGCAAGAAAAGCCATCTTAATGCAAACAAGCTGTGCTCTCAGTGTCTTGGACCCCATTCTCAACCTGTCTGCGGCAACAAAAAATTTGTCTGCACAAAGGCAGACTGCAGAGCTGAAGAGCCCCACCATTATCTGTTGTGCTCCAGATCAGTGCCCCTGGAAAGTGCCAGGAAAAAATCAAATGGCAAAGGCCTTGGCCTGACCAGCCACCAGGAGGAGCTATTGGCAAAAGTTACCCCTGAGCTCAGGGAGGAATTCCGGAAGGCCTTCTCAAATAAGACTACCTCTGCCATAACCTGCTCTGCTGGGAAAGCGCCCTTAGAGCATCCAGTGGTGATGATGCTCCTGGAAGTCACGACCAACTCCGGTCAGCTTATCGGGGCATTGCTAGATCTTGCCTCCGACACCAACTATATCACTCATTGTGCCGCCCAAAGGCTTGGGTTGAGTGGTGAGAGCATTCGCCTAATAGTGCATGGTGTCGGAGGCATGACCAAAACGGTCAAAACCAGCAGATATTCCCTTCGGCTGCGAGTGAAGACTGCTAAAGGCACAGTAGCTGAACACAGGCTACTCTGTTATGGGCTAGAGAGCATTGCCGAGGTTAGCCACCCAGTCACCCCAGCACAACTCCAGAAAATCTTCCCTGGTGTTGCTGCGGCAGATCTTGCTCGGCCTGAGACCATTGACCTCCTAATCAGCCACAGGGAGGGTCGTCTGGTTCCTCAACCGTTAAAGAGGGAGGGTGATCTTGTCCTTTGGGATGGGCCACTCGGCAAAACAGTTGGTGGCACTCACCCCGACCTTTTCGAGTCCGTGGACTTAACACTCCATCAGTCCGAGACCCACTTCGCACGAACAATGAGGACCTCGTCAAGGCTTTACCAAGAGATTCTTGTCCCAGCCGAAGAGCTTCCACCGACTGCTTTCAGCAACACCGCTGCCACGAACAAAGAAGTGTTCGAATGGTTCAAGTGGGATAGCATCGGGGCAGCATGCAGCCCAAAGTGCGGGAGCTGCAAGTGCGGCAAGTGCTCTCCGGGTGGCCAAGAAATGACCCTTGGAGAAGAAAGGGAACTTGAGAAGATCAAAGGCTGTCTCTCGTATGTATTGACTGATAAGCACAGTGATACTCCTCACTGGGACGCAGCTTACCCGTGGAAGGTCAACCCTGCAAGTCTGCCAAATAACCGCCAAGCTGTGGAAGCAACGTTCAGAAACGCTGAGGCCCGGCTAGCTAAAGAACCACTGTGGAAAGCTGCATATGGAGACCAAATCAATGACATGGTGGCAAGAGGAGCCGCTGTCAAACTCACCACGGAACAGATCAAAGCTTGGAACGGGCCAGTGTGGTACATCAGCCACCTGGTCGCGCCCAATCCCCACTCCAGCTCCACGCCAGTGAGGATAGTCTGGAACAGCAGCCAGGAGTTCAAAGGGATGAGTTTGAACAACCTACTCCATAAAGGCCCTGATGTTCTTAATCCCATCCGAGGAGTCCTGTTGAGATTTAGGAGTGGTCTCTACGCAGCCCTCGGCGACGTCAGAAAAATGTACAACTCGGTGTGGCTGAAAGATCAGGAGGTACACCTCCACCGATTCCTCTGGAGAGATGACCCCAAGGAAGAGATTGGCGATTTTGCAGTGGTAAGAGTTAATATTGGTGACAAACCTGCTGGTTGTATCGCCCAGGTAGCCATGAGAGAGACCGCCAACCTGCCCCAGTTTGAATCCATGATCCCAGAGCGCCGCATTCTGACAGAGGACTGCTACGTTGATGATATCTTGACGTCTTATAATGACCTCCAAGCTCTTACCAAGATGACTGAGGGAGTCGAGGAGATACTCAAAGCGGGTGGCTTCTCACTCAAGCCGTGGGTCCTCACTGGCCGAAGTGGGAGGGGGGAAGAACCTGACTGTCCCAGAGCAACAGAGCCCAAGACCCTGGTACTCCCCAATCAGATGCGAGACGAGGAAAGTAAGGCACTCGGTCTAGGTTACGAGCCAGACTCCGACAAGCTCCGCCTGCTCACCTCTGTAAATTTTTCAAAACGAAGAGGAAAAATGAGAACAGGGCTGGACTTACAAGAGGAAGAGGTTCGTGCTAACACCCCTGACCCCCTCACCCGCCGAGTACTGCTAAGCCAAGTCGCTGGGTTTTACGACCCTATTGGCTTAGCCTCACCCATCAAGCAAAGGGGTGTGATGCTGGTGAGGGAGTCCTTTCAGGAGGCCGGGAAAGACCGTCCTGTCAAAGACACCTGGGATGAACCCCTCTCACCGCATCTCAGGGAGGCTGCAATAACCCTCTTCGAGCAGTGCGTAAGACTCGGCAAGGTGAGGTTCATTAGAAGCCTCACTCCCCCTGGAGCCATGGGCCGCCCCATGGGCATCACTTTCTCTGACGGCAGTGAAGCTTCATATGGAGCCGTTCTATACCTCCGCTGGGAGACCGCTGATGGAATCATTGTCAGGTTAGTCGAGTCAAAGGCCAAACTAACTCCTCTAGACCAAAAGGGTGATGCCATCAAAGCAGAGCTGTGTGGGGCTGTCTTCGCAACTCGCCTGAGGTCCTACTTCGAAAAGCACTGCTACATCCAAGTCGACAAGTGGGTCCACATAGTCGATAGCCAGACCATTCTTGGAGCCATCCAGAAGGATAGCTATGGCTATCAATCCTTCTTTGCAAATCGAGTAGGGGAAATCCAAAAAGCCGGGCCCGTCGACAGCTGGAGATGGGTTGAAGGGAAGGCAAATATTGCTGACCTCATCACAAGGGGTGCAACCCCTGAGGACCTTGCAGAAGGATCTGCATGGCAGGAAGGCCCTGGATTCCTAAAACTCCCCTTTGAAGAATGGCCTGTGAAAACAGCTGGAGAAGTTATCTCCTCAGTTACTGGAGATGTTTCAGCGCTTCAAAGGAAGGCATTTTCAGCAACAGTCTTGTCCGCCACAGCTCAGCCCTTGAAATGGCCCGCCCAAAACATCATCGCTCTCGTGAAACTAGTTGAACCAAAAAGATTCAGCTCTCTGACACGTCTGTGTGGAGCTCTTGGCTGGCTGAAGAGAGCAGTTGACATCTGGCTGAGCAAACGCACCCAGACCTCAGGAGCCCTAAAGTGGGAGGCAAAAACATGCCTCTCAACTGATGAAAGAGCTACCGCCTTCAACTTCTTGGCCCTTGAGGCCCAACACAACGTCAAGTTCCAAGACTCAACACTTGATCGCCTGGTCGTTCAAAAACATCCCACCACGGGTCTACTTGTCTGTGGAGGAAGAGTCCAGTCGTTGGATGAGGATAAAGTGACTGTACCACTGATCCCATACCAGTCATGGCTCGCAGCTCTTCTGGTCAACGAAGCTCATGAAGAAAATCATGAGGGCATCGCTGCAACTCTTCTGCGAGCACGGAAAAAGGCTTGGATAGTGCAGGGACGAAGACTCGTCAAAAAGGTGCAGAGCAAATGCATCACCTGCACAAAGCGTAGAGCAAAAATGTGCCAGCAAGTCATGAGCGACCTGCCCCCTGAACGCACCCAAAGAGCTTGCCCTTTCGAATTCACCACCCTTGACCTCTTTGGTCCCTTTGAGGTCAAGGATAGTGTGAAAAAAAGGACGTCAAAGAAGGTGTGGGGGATCATATTCTGCTGTATGGCCTCCAGAGCAGTCCATGCGGACCTCACTGATGACCAGTCAGCAGAAAGCTTCCTCCTGGCTTACACCCGTTTTGTCGCCCTGAGGGGGCATCCAAAGAAACTGTGGTCCGACCGGGGGACGAACTTCATCGGCACCAAACCAGCTCTACAGCAGTTCTACAAGCATCTGGATTGCCTGCAGACCTTATCCATGGAAAATGTGGCTGCAAGACATGGAACCGAGTGGAAGTGGGAGTTTCACCCGGCAGATGCACCACATAGGAATGGAGCTGCAGAGGCTGCTGTGAAGCTTCTGAAAAGGGCTCTCACGAACCTCGGTGGGACCACAGGGTCCTTCACATGGGGAGAGCTACAGACACTCCTTTACCAGGCTGCCAACTTAACCAACGAACGGCCAATCGATGCCAGGGCTCAAGAGCAGGAGAACTCCATCGAGTACCTGACACCAAACTCCCTCATCTTGGGTCGGGCAACGATGGTTGGAGACACGACTGGCCTTGACCTGGAGACCCATTCCTGGCGCCGGTTGCGGGCTATCCAAATTGGGGTGGATCGCTTCTGGGCAAAATGGAGGGAGCTTGCTGGCCCAAATCTCTTCGTTCGGCAGAAATGGCATCAGTCAGAGAGAAACGTTAGAGTCGGCGACCTTGTCTGGGTAGCTGACCCAAATGCCCTGAGAGGTCAGTTCCGCCTGGGCAGAATTCTCTCCGTCTTCCCTGACAACAAGGGGATCGTCCGAGATGCCGACATCACAATTTGCACTGGCATTCCCGCATCACAGTCGAGCAGCTGCAAGAAGAGCAGCTCTCCTTTGTCTACCACTGTGATAAAGAGGGATGTAAGAAGGCTCGTGGTCCTTCTTCCGGTGGAGGATCAAGGTCCTCTGCCTTAATCTGACATAGTGGTGTACGCCGAACGCTGCCACTATGTTCAGCACATGCACACACATGCATACATGCACGTACATACTCATGCACATTATAGAATAGAATAGAAAGCCTTTATTGTCATCACACAGAGTATAATGAAATTCAGAGCTGCTCCATAAAGTGCACACACACATAGAATAAAAAGAAAAGGTATATTCAAAATACAAAAAACTACTATTGAACTACTAGTTACTATATACAGACACATTTGTATAGGTCCTGCATGGAGAATACACACAAGACAAAGCACAGTAGATAAAACCTTAAGGTCAAGTAAAGTGGCTGATAGTAGCAGCATCCAGTGGTGTGCAACCATGTGTAACATAATTACAGTTCAAGTATATTGGCATTGTAATAACAGTGTATACCTACACATATACACACACACATATATATATATATATATATATATATATATATATATATATACACACATACACACACACACACACACACACACATATACACACATACATATACATACACACATACATTGAGCTCAAGTATATTGGCATTGTTGGCATAATTGGCATATTGTGCATAATTGGCATTATAATAACAGTATATACATATATATATATATACATACATACATATGCATGTGTATGTACATACACACACACAGCTCAAGTATATTGGCATCAATACTCCAGTAGTATAAGTAAAGTGGCTAGTGATAGCAGCATTCAGTGATAAGGTGACATTTGTATTGACAGTGCAAAAAGACATGATGCAATACACACACACACACACACAAAGTTACCTTTTGAACAGTTCACAAGTAGGCCAGTTCTCAAAGCACCAGTTCCTCAGTGCAGGCTGGAGTTGAGTATGGTGACTGCTTTAGGAAAGAAGCTGTCCCTGAGTCTGTTTGTTCTGGCCGGTATGGACCTGTATCGCCTGCCAGAGGGTAGCAGATTGAACAGATGGAAGCCAGGGTGGGTGATGTCCCTTATGATGTTTTTTGCTCTGTTCAGACATCTAGAGTTGTAGATGTCAGTTAAGGAAGGCAGAGGGCTGCCGATGATCCTTTGTGCAGTGTTGGTCACCCTCTGCAGCCTCTTCCTGTCAGCCACTGTGCAGCTAGAGTGCCACACTGACACTGCGTAGGTCAGCAGACTCTCTATGGTGGAGCGGTAGAAGGTCACCAGCAGGCTTGTGCTCAGTTGCTCCCTCTTGAGCACTCTAAGGTAGTGTAGCCGCTGCTGGGCCTTCTTGACCAGGGCTGACGTGTTGGTTGACCAGGAGAGATCAGCAGAGATGTGGACACCCAGGAATTTGAAGGTCTGCACTCGCTCAACACGCTCACCGTTGATATACAGGGGGGCAGGGGTAGCGCTGTTCCGCCGGAAGTCCAGGATGAGTTCCTTTGTCTTAGAGATGTTCAGTGCTAAGTTGTTGGTTGCACACCACCTCTCCAGGTTCAGGACCTCATCTCTGTAGGCCTCCTCGTTCCCCCCTGTTATCATCCCCACCACTGTTGTGTTGTCAGCGAATTTGACGATGATGTTCTCTGGGTGGGTTGCACTGCAGTCGTATGTGTAGAGCGAGTACAGGAGTGGGCTCAGCACGCAGCCCTGCGGTGAGCCAGTGCTGAGGGTGCGGGCAGATGAAAGGTGGCGGCCCAGCTTCACCTGTTGTGGTCGGTTGATTAGAAAGTCTTTGATCCAGGAGCAGGTGGATGATGGGAGCCCGAGGCTGGTTAGCTTGGGGATCAGGATGTCCGGTATTATGGTGTTGAAAGCTGAGCTGTAGTCGATGAAGAGCATTCTGACATAGCGTCCTTGTCTCTCCAGATGGCTCAGCACAGAGTGGAGAGCAGTGGCTATTGCATCCTCAGTCGATCTGTTAGGCCTGTATGCAAACTGGTGGGGGTCCAGGGTGGGGGGGAGACAGGTTTTTATGTGGTGCAAGATCAGTTTCTCAAAGCACTTCGTTATGACGGGGGTGAGTGCTACGGGGCGGTAGTCGTTGAGGCTGGCTGTGGGTGACTTTTTGGGGACCGGGATGATGGTGGCAGACTTCAAACAGGTCGGGACGATGGCTTGTTCCAGTGACCTGTTGAAGATGTCCGTGAAGACCTGTGCAAGTTGGTCAGCACAGGCCTTGAGCACCTTCCCTGGTACGCCATCTGGGCCAGTTGCCTTCCTGGGGTTTATGGCCCGGAGCACCCGTCTCACATCCTCAGGCTCGACCTTCAGAATGAGCGGGGGAGTGCCAGTGATTGCTGTCGGTTGAAGTGGGGGTTGGGGTGGAGTGCTGGGGGGAGGTGTGAGCTGTAGTGGCAGCTGGGGAGATGGTCCGGGGGGTGGTTTGGCTGTGTGCTGCGCCTGAGCTTCAAAGCGGGCGAAGAAGCTGTTCAGCTCCTCCGCAAGTGCCGCATCTGAGTCCCCGGCTGACACAGCACAGCCCCTGTAGTTTGTTATTGCCTGAATGCCCTGCCACAGCTGCCTGGGGCTTGTCAGCTGCTCCTCAATCCTTCTCCTGTGGTCCGCTTTGGCTGCGCTGATGCCTTTCTTCAGGTCGGCCCGAGTCCTACTGTATAGCGCTCGGTCGCCGGATCTGAAGGCTGCATCCCGGGCACGTAGGAGTGCACGGACCTGGCCGGTCATCCATGGTTTCTCATTCGGGAACACCTGAATGGTCTTTACCACGGTGACCGTGTCAATGCAGTGCTTGATGTAAGCCAGCACTGCATCCGTGTATGTGGCCAGGTCCTCGTGATGGAAAACTTCCCACTGTGTTCGTTCAAAGCAGTCCTGGAGTCGGGGGAGGGCGTCGTCAGGCCAGGTGGTAATTTTCCGTCTTTGTGGCTTTGATTGCCGGCTGAGAGGGGTGTATGCGGGGGGTAGGAACAGGGAGAGATGGTCAGACTGACCGAGGTGGGGGAGGGGAATAGCTCTGTAGGCATGTTTAAGGTTGGAATAAACATGGTCCAGATTATTTACTCCCCTCGTTGCACACTTAACATGTTGGTAAAATTTAGGCAACACCGTTTTGAGGTTTGCCTTATTGAAGTCTCCTGCAATGATGTGCGCGCCGTTTGGGTAGGCTCGCTGGTGGTTGTTAATGTTGTTTGCGAGCAGAGAGAGAGCGGTTTTGACGTTAGCGTCCGGTGGTATGTAGACTGCAGTGATGATAACAGCTGCTAGCTCCCTCGGCAGAAAGAAGGGTCTGCATCTTACGGACATGAACTCTAGGTCAGGAGAACAATGCTTGTCTAAGACTGTACTGTTGTTGCACCAACCTTCATTCACGTAAACACAGAGCCCCCCTCCTCTGTTTTTCCCGGAGTCGCTATTCCTGTCCCATCTGTGTAGCGTGCGGCCTGCTAGCTGCACCGAAGCGTCGGGGATTAGCGGTTGTAGCCATGTCTCCGTTATAATGATTGCACAGCATTCACGAATGTAGCGGTTACCAGCAAGCTGTAGTTCCAAGTCGTCCGTTTTGTGTACCAGGGATCTAGCATTGGAAAGATAGAGGCTTGGTAGCGGAGGTTTGAGTGGCTGTTTCCTGAGCTTGTTCAGCAGGCCCGCTCTGCAGCCCCGTTTTTGCTTCCTCTCACGTCTCCGCCTTCTTCCTCTTCCAGACCCGATAACAATCCACGGAGACCCCGGTGCTCTCGCTATCTCCTCCGGAATGTTGTGAGCGCGATGAAAGTCGTTTGAAATGATCATTTCTTGCCGAATGCCTATGTCTATCAGATCCATATGGGTGTATCTTGTGTTGAAGTCCGTAGGTGACGCGAAACAAACAGTTATAACACACAAAAAATACAAAAACGTGCACTTGAAAGGAGAGCTGTAAGCCGCTGCGTCCTGACGCGCCGCCATCTTTCACAGAAAAAAAAAAAATAAAAATAAAAATAAAAAAAATAGTGGTGTACGCCGAACGCTGCCACTATGTTCAGCACATGCACACACATGCATACATGCACGTACATACTCATGCACATTATGAAGAACTGCAAATCTGCATCATGCACTGGAAAAAAAAAAAAAGGACTCTGAAGGGAGAAATTAGTAGAAATTGTGACTTCATTGGATCTTGCGATCATTCAGTCAAGTGGGAGGTGTTTTGCGCACTGTCATTTTGGTGGAGGGTAGAAAACGTCAACACATGGGTGATCACAAGTAATGTTGCTCAGCTGATTAGGTGGGTGGGGACACTCACCTGGTTTGGTGTTTTGGCTTGCCGTTGGCTGGTAATATTCCGTGAAATGTGTTGATAAACGGGAGCGAGCACGCACAGAGACAAAATCCAATTGCATGCTGGAAGAGCGACGCACATCACCGGTAAGGTGCTGGGTTTAATATTCTCTCGCTGGTTTGTTGTTAACTGCTTGATCGTTAGCTGCTGTTTTTCAACTGGTCAGAAGTTAATGACTTTGTCACTATGGTCGCTTGGCTAGTGCGTTGTTTTAATCCTCCGATTAATGCTTAAGTTTACTTGTCTGAGATGACGGGACAAACTTTTGAATGGAAGCGCTATTGCACTTTGCTTCCTGATTCGCGTTGCATTCTGGGGGCTGTAGTCGTAGTTATTTCCAGTAGTGCATGATGGGAGATGTGGTTCACTTACTCGGCTTTGTAAATGGGTTCTTGTCTCTGCTACTTTGAACGTGATAATTGTAGTAATGGCTCTGGTGTTGTGTATGTAACGAAATGGATTAAGTGTAATGTCTGTTGTTTGTTATACAAATTAGCTGTTGTGCATTCTAATGTTGATGTTTATGGATCTTATTGGTAATGCTTTAAAGATTAATTATTTATACAAGCTGCAGATATTTATACAGTAATTTGCTGATGCTTTAAGGATGCATTTGTGTGTATTTATATGGATTGCTCATTTATATTACAATGACTTTCTATTTGTTATTTATATAATTATGGCATCTAATGCATAGCACAACTTCGGTGTTTTCCACAGGTTTATAACCTGCTGCCGTGTCACAAGTAAAGAGAGAAAAATAAACAAAACATTTTGGACACTGAGTTATACCCAAGTCTCGCTCTTCTAGCGCCCTCTTCGGTGGGGACAAAACCACAGAAAACCGAACACATAGCTTGTTCTCAGGGGCGCTATAGAGCTCCAGGACCACGCCCAGTCCCTTGCTCAGTGAAACTGCGATTTTACACACATTTCATCAGTTTGCCAAAATTTGTGAGTTTTCAAGCATCATAAGTGCCTCTCAAACGAGTTCTTCCATGGACAAAAATAAAATAGAAGAAGAAGAAACATGCCGAAAACAATAGGGCTTTGCACCTACGGTGCAGGCCATAGGCCTGCCCCTTGGTGCTCGGGCCCTGAATAAATAAATAAATAATTTATTTTAAAAAAAAAACACACACATTTGAGCTATGGTGTATGCATAACACTATCACTGTTAAATTAAGTAAAAATTCAACTGTTGTCATAGTTCATGGATTAAAATTCAACCTACCATTTGGTGGCTCAGATCTTTTTTCTGGAAAACATAAGTAAGATAACCATTATTACACTTGATAAAACACACTTTCATAGATTGAAAGACCAATCACAAGCAGCTTCAAGTGGACAATTTGGCCTGATTCCCCACCATAACCTTTTGAGTCAGTAGACATGCAAAAGAAACTAACTAATGAAGGAAAATAAGTTATGATCAAAGCAAAGGTAATCAAAAGCAGACCATCTTGGTTGGACTCCACAGAGCTGCAAACACTTCAAAGTTCCAATCATCTTCAAAGAGACCAAGTATGATGTATGAGACTGAAATATTCAGGGGAAGAAGGAGTGTGCACAGTGAAGAAAAAAAGGATGATGGCATGAGGAAGAAACAGAAATTCTAGCAAACGACAGAAGAGACAGAGATTCATGTTTACATGCATACAGTAGTTTAAATATATATCATATTCTGATTTCATTAATAATGTAAGCACAATACAGCTGTAAACTTAAAATATTGCTTGAACACTTTATGATCAATAAAACACCTGAATAATTTATTCATTTAAAACACTGCATTTAATTAAGTTAAATTTGACTGCTGTGCTCACTTTTCTCATCAGAAAGCCACAGAGGAATATACTATTGTCAGTAATACATGATAACTGGTAAGTGAGAATGGCTTTATGAAATGATTTCCTCAAAAATATGATCACAGAGCCTTCTGTGAGGATACATTTTTTTTCTTTAATGCAGAGAGATGTAAAGAGTGACCTCGCAGCGTGGAATTTGTGCCAATTTGATTCAAAATTGCAATGCAAATCTACAAGATAAAGCTATTCTTGCATGTGGTGCTCTGCACAATGTTATCTATGGTCATGAAAACATCAATGATATTAACTGCCACAATCTTGCACCATGTTCATAAAAATTGGGACTTCTATATTCGGATGAAAACATTAATGAGAGATTGGGGGTGGGCAGATAGTGATAAAATGAATCATTGTGAAGTACTAAAAGATGTGATTTAAGAAATATAATGAAGATTAAAAAGATGTATAAAATGATAGCAGTGCATGTGATAAACACGCACACAAGAAAAAAAAAACCACAGCACATAGGCAGTCACAAGACAGACGCAGTGCTTACCAGTTTTCCTCTGTCTGCTTGTCACCAGGTCATTGGTCATCACTTTGAATTGTTTGGCCTCTTGCTCATCAGCAAAGTTGAGGCCAATCTGACACATCTGTTTTGGAGTAAAATTAAATTTGCATCAAATATACTGTACAAAATAATCCAAGAAAAAAAAATGTTGCACAAGTAGGAGAATACATCAGTGATGCTGACTAACCTATATGACTTACTATTAGTTATTCGACCCCTTGATTTAACAGAAGGTGCTGCTGGACTGCATCAAAAACCAATATTAGAAAAAATAAGTACACTTCATCAGTAATCTTCACGACTATTCTCAACTAAGCATGGCTCTAGTAGCCTTCCTGGGCACGATCTGGAGACCTTCCTAAACTTACACAGTTACACACTGTTTCACCCATCATGTCTCACCTATCATGTCTCACCTGATCCTGAGAATATCTCTCCAATCTGAATTTAATTCTCTTTCTACAAACAAGTATTCATGAATGTAATGACAAGTTCCTTGAAGGGGTATTAAATCAAGACTTAGACAAAAATTCATTTATATGTAAAAGTTTGTATAGGAAGTAAGCTGCTTTGCCAGTCAGCGCTTCTTGCTAGCTATCTAGTTTGGCAAAGTATCATATAAACCATACACATTAAGACAATGTAAGTATCGACTCAAACCTCCCAGCTATAGCCTGAACAATAAATTGGTGTACCGATATTATCAGCCGACATAAGCTAATTGTAGATCAATCAGCGTCAGCATTTATACGAATCGATAAATGGACAATTCAAAAAGAAACAGAGATGGAAGATAGAGCCTTCAACCATGTTATGAGTATTGTCATCGCATAGTGACAACAATCAGCTGAACCAAGTAGTAGTAGTGTAGCCCACAACTGGAATCACCTTATCAAAATTTTCAAATATTTTGTTGCACTTTTGTTCAAAGTACAACAAAAAAAAAACCAAGATAATTGTCAAACTGTATTATGTCATGTTATTTTGGTGAGGTCTCAAATAACTACACAAATATTAGGGAAAATCTTTTTTTCCCCCCTCAGAAAAATAATAATCAATGATGCAATGACAGATTTTTCAGACAGACAGACAAACGAACATTCATTCATTCCCCTGCTATTCTGCCTCCTCTCGCCTCTGACCCCACACCAGCACTCAAGATCTGTGAAGAGGATGTTTGTCAGCTTTTTCGCAGACAGAAGATCAGGAGGGCACCCGGCCTAGATGGTGTGTCACCCTCCTGTCTGAAGGTCTGTGCTGATTAGCTGGCCCCCATCTTCACCCAGATCTTCAATAGATCCCTGGAGCTGTGTGAAGTCCCCTCATGCTTCAAACGCTCCACAATAATCCCGGTTCCCAAGAAAACCACCATCACAGGACTGAATGACTATAGGCCTGTAGCCCTCACATCTGTAGTCATGAAGTCCTTCGAGAGACTGGTGTTGTCACACCTGAAGGACATCACAGAACCCCTGCTGGACCCCCTGCAGTTTGCCTACTGGGCAAACAGGTCAGCGGATGATGCAATCAATATGGGACTGCACTACATCCTGCAACACCTTGACTCTGCAGGGACGTATGCCAGGATCCTGTTCGTGGACTTCAGTTCGGCGTTCAACACCATTGTTCCAGACATCCTCCACACCAAGCTCACCCAGCTCACTGTGCCCTCCTCCACCTGTCAGTGGATTATAAACTTCCTGACTGACAGAAAGCAGCAGGTGAGGCTGGGGAGCATCACATCCAGCACCCGGACTATCAGCACTGGCGCCCCCCAGGGGTGGGTGCTCTCCCCACTGCTATTCTCCCTTTACACCAACGACTGCACCTCAAGAGACTCGTCAGTTAAACTCCTGAAATTTGCAGACGACACAACGGTCATCGGCCTCATCCGAGATGGTAACGAGGCTGCATACAGACAGGAGGTTGAACGGCTGGTCTGTTGGTGTGGTCAGAACAATCTGGAGCTGAACACGCTCAAAACTGTGGAGATGACAGTGGACTTTATGAGGAGCCCCCCCACCCTGCCGCCCATCACCATCACCAACAACACTGTGACTGCTGTTGAAACCTTCAGGTTTCTGGGCTCCACAATCTCCTGGGAGCTGAAGTGGGAGACCAACACAGTCACCATCATCAAAAAGGCCCAGCAGAGGTTGTACTTTCTGTGCCAGCTCAGGAAGCTCAACCTGTCTAAGGAACTGCTGACACAATTCTACTCTGCCATCACTCAGTCTGTTCTCTGCTTTTCCATCACAGTTTGGTTTGGATCGGTCACCAAGCAGGACAAGAACAGACTGCAACAGACAATAAGGTCTGCAGAGAAAATTATTGGTGTCAGCCTGCCCTCCATCAAAGACCTGTATCTGTCCAGAGTCAGGAAATGGGCAGGTAACATCTCTGCAGGCCCATCACACCCTGGTCACAAATTGTTTAAACTTCTCCCCTCTGGGAGACGCGACAGAACACTGTACGCAAAAACAACCAGGCACAAGAACAGTTTTTTCCCTCAGGCTGTCTCTGTGATGAACAGCTAAAACTGGACTCAAATATCAGTAACATCAACTGTGAAATATCTGCACACTCATACCATCATTCTGTGCACACTGTATATTTATATTTACTAAGTCATCCTTGCACTATGCACCATTTTGCAACAACAAAAAAATTACTTGTCTATACATATATTTAACCTTCTACATGTACAATCCAAAAAAGTTGGGACAAAGTACAAATTGTAAATAAAAACGGAATGCAATAATTTACAAATCTCAAAAACTGATATTGTATTCACAATAGAGCATAGACAACATATCAAATGTCGAAAGTGAGACATTCTGAAATTTCATGCCAAATATTGGCTCATTTGAAATTTCATGACAGCAACACATCTCAAAAAAGTTGGGACAGGGGCAATAAGAGGCTGGAAAAGTTAAAGGTACAAAAAAGGAACATCTGGAGGGCCAAATTGCAACTCATTAGGTCAACTGGCAATAGGTCATTAACATGACTGGGTATAAAAAGAGAATCCTGGGGTGGCAGCGGCTCTCAGAAGTAAAGATGGGAAGAGGATCACCAATCCCCCTAATTCTGCACCAACAAATAGTGGAGCAATATCAGAAAGGAGTTCGACAGTGTAAAATTGCAAAGAGTTTGAACATACAGTATCATCATCTACAGTGCATAATATCATCAAAAGATTCAGAGAATCTGGAAGAATCTCTGTGCGTAAGGGTCAAGGCCGGAAACCCATACTGGGTGCCCGTGATCTCCGGGCCCTTAGACGGCACTGCATCGCATACAGGCATGCTTCTGTATTGGAAATCACAAAATGGGCTCAGGAATATTTCCAGAGAACATTGTCTGTGAACACAATTCACCATGCCATCTGCTGTTGCCAGCTAAAACTCGATAGTTCAAAGAAGAAGCCGTATCTAAACAGGATCCAGAAGCGCAGACATCTTCTCTGGGCCAAGGCTCATTTAAGATGGACTGTGGCAAAGTGGAAAACTGTTCTGTGGTCAGACAAATCAAAATTTGAAGTTCTTTATGGAAATCAGGGACGCTGTGTCATTCGGACTAAAGAGGACAAGGACGACCCAAGTTGTTATCAACGCTCAGTTCAGAAGCCTGCATCTCTGATGGTATGGGGTTGCATTAGTGTGTGTGGCATGGGCAGCTTACACATCTGGAAAGACACCGTCAATGCTGAAAGGTATATCCAGGTTCTAGAGCAACATATGCTCCCATCCAGACGACGTCTCTTTCAGGGAAGACCTTGCATTTTCCAACATGACAATGCCAAACCACATACTGCATCAATTACAGCATCATGGCTGCGTAGAAGAAGGGTCTGGGTACTGAAGTGGCCAGCCTGCAGTCAAGATCTTTCACCCATAGAAAACATTTGGCGCATCATAAAACGGAAGATACGACAAAAAAGACCTAAGACAGTTGAGCAACTAGAATCCTACATTAGACAAGAATGGGTTAACATTCCTATCCCTAAACTTGAGCAACTTGTCTCTTCAGTCCCCAGACGTTTACAGACTGTTGTAAAGAGAAAAGGGGATGTCTCACAGTGGTAAACATGGCCTTGTCCCAACTTTTTTGAGATGTGTTGTTGTCATGAAATTTAAAATCACCTAATTTTTCTCTTTGAATGATACAGTTTCTCAGTTTAAAGTGCTGATGACACGTTTTTGACATCTTTGGCGATGTTTTATAACATAAAAAGTAATTCCCGATGATCCATATATTAATTCACGAAGGCGCCTATTTTACAAGTTATGATAAAAAACGCGGCTATTTGGGCAAATTTGACAGGGCTGCAGCACCCAGGAGACGAAAGAGGAGGAGGAGCTATATGACGTCAGCGAAAGAACCTTCCTCCTAACTTACCAGTTTGTTGTTGATGCGACAAGTGTTCAGTTTGTCATTATATATATATATTATTATACATTATTTTATATATATATATATATATATATATATATATATATATAGTTATTATGCCTTCGCGTTGTGTTGCCGGCTTTTGCTCCAAAACCTACAAGGATGGGGTAAGTTTATTCAAGTTTCCCAGAGATCCCGAGCTGCATGCGAAGTGGGTGAAGCAAGTCAGGTGCACTCGTGACAAGTGGGAGCCCTCACCAACATCTGTCCTGTGCTCTGAACACTTCGATTTTGATTGTTTTGACACCCTTCCCAGCTTAAAGGAATCTCTTGGGTGTTCAGTTCAGCACAAACGTGTGTTACTACCATCAGCAGTGCCTACACAGTGTTGCCAGATTGGGAGGAATCCCGCCCAGTTGAGCGGTTTCAAGTGCATTTTTGTGGGTTTTGAACATATTTTGGGCTGGAAAACATCAGCAGTATCTGTTGCCAGATACTGCTGAAGTTTTCCAGCCCAAAATATGTTCAAAACCCACCAAAATGCACTTGAAACCGCCCAACTGGGCGGGATTCCTCCCAATCTGGCAATACTGCCAGTATTCCGGAGGGGGTCTACTAGTAGCTATGCCGGATCCAAAGACAGTCCTCCTGTCAGAACATGTGTTGTGAAACAACATAAGATAAAGGTGCTATAGATTCTACATGATAATCATAAATGTAATCATAAAGTCGGCGTGATATCAGTCATGTATTTGCTTGTGAAAGCTTGCGGCTTTCATGTAACTGCCGCCTAGCAACAAGAGGCAAAGGGTAAAGAGGGTAGGCTATCATAGATTCTATTCGGAAGAGATCAACACAATTCTAGACTCCCAGAAGAGGAAGAGCTAGCACTAGAGAGTTCACCGGCGTTTTCATGCCCCATTTCCATTGAGTAGAACCAGAGTATAACAGCAAGTGAACCGCAGCGTGTTCTTCTGCTGACGTCACAACATGGCCGTGAGCCACGGACCCAGTTTTCTTGCGCTGTGCAATTAAAAGTTGGATATTTGCGTAACAATAGCTTCTTTTCACGTAATTATAACAGAAATCTAACGTTTGCCATGCTGTATAGTTTATTTAAGAAATTGCATAGAGTCCTGTTCGTGTCATCAGCCCTTTAAACATTTGATATGTCATCTATGTTCTATTCTGAATAAAATATGGAATTTTGAAACTTCCACATCATTGCATTCCGTTTTTATTTACATTTGTACTCTGTCCCAACTTTTTTAGAATTGGGGTTGTACATAGCTTTTTGTTTTGTTTACACTTTATCTGTTTGTAGTAAGAGAGCTAAGTGAAACTGGAGTCAAATTCCTCGTGTGTGTTCACATACCTGGCAATAAAAGTGATTCTGATTCTGATTCATTATGCTATCCAACAAAACCAGTTACAGTGCATCCGGAGATGCTTTGCTAATGCTTTCAGAGAATTCTCACACACAAATATTAGAATAAAAGTTTGGAATGCAAACTGCCTATAATTATTTCCCTCTGTAATTTTAGATACAGAAGACTGAACATGGTCATATAGTAACACCAAGTAAGAGCTTTTTTATGATTTTTATACACACACACACACACACACACGTACATACACACACAATGGTGCTTGAAAGTTTGTGAATCCTTTAGAATATTCTATATTTCTGCATAAATATGACCAAAAACACCATCAGATTTTCACACAAGTCCTGAAAGGAGATAAAGAGAACCCAATTAAACAAATGAGACAAAAACATCATCTTTGATCATTTATTTATTGAGGAAAATGATCCAATATTACATATCTGTGAGTGGCAAAAGTATGTGAACCTCAAGAATTAGCAGTTAATTTGAAGGTAAAATTAGAGTCAGGTGTTTTCAATCAAATCAGATGTCAGTGGTAGAGGTCTGCGCGGGACAGAATTTTCAGTCCCGCTCCCGCCCGCTCCTGCATTGTGCAGTCCCACTCCCGCAAAGAATTATGATTTTCAGTCCTGCTCCCACCCGCGCCTGCCATATTTTGTCCCGCTCCCGCCCGCAAATCCCACATGATGCAGACGTTTGCATTATTTCTCACGAAAGTTCTTGTCATTGGCTTGGGGAATTAAACATGCTGAGCTTAGCTGAGCTCTCCACTGACCGATCCTTCACCTAGCACACATAGCGAGGGTGCGCGTTGCCAGGCACCTCTTTTTAAAGCAGCACTTACTTCTGAAGCACTGTGAGCTTCACTAGAGGAGCTCTGTTCTTCTGCCATGATCGGAGATCTCAAACACGGAAGAGCGGAAAGGAATCGGAAACGTATGCGAGATTAGACCATATCCGCAAATTTAGGCATCTTAAAATGTTTTTATTAATGCCAAATAAAATATCCAGCACAAATTATATATGATAGACATAAATTAATAATTTATAAATTTTATTTAAACACGTTTTTAGTTAGTGGGACTGCAGCTTATCACCTCTCCCGCCCGCTCCCGCATTGTGCACTCCCGCCCGCGCCCGCAATGAGCTTTCAAAATTTGTCCCGCGCCACACTGCTTTGCGTCGGGTCCTGCGGGACTCCTGTGGGAGTCCAGGGCTCTAGTGAGTGGGCACCCTGTTTTATTTAAAGAAAAGGGATCTATCAAAGTCTGATCTTCCAAACACGTTTGTGGAAGTGCATCATGGCACAAACAAAGGAGATTTCTGAGGACCTCAGAAAAAGTGTTGTTGATGCTCATTAGGCTGGAATTTTAAAGAGTTCTAAAGAGTTTGGACTCCACCAATCCACAGTCAGACAGATTATGTACAAATGGAGGAAATTCAAGACCATAGTTACCCTCCCCAGGAGTGGTCGACCAAAAAAGATCACTCCAAGAGCAAGGCGGGTAATAGTCGGTGAGGTCACAAAGGACCCCAGGGTAACATCTAAGCAACTGAAGGCCTCTCTCACATTGGCTAATGTTAATGTTTATGAGTCCACCATCAGGAGAACACTGAACAACAATGGTGTGCATGGCAGGGTTGCAAGGAGAAAGCCACTGCTCTCCAAAAAGAACATTGCTGCTCATCTGCAGTTTGCTAAAGATCCTGTGGACAAGCCAGAAGGCTATTGGAAAGATGTTTTGTGGATGAATGAGACCAAAATAGAACTTTTTGATTGAAATGAGAAGCGTTATGTTTGGTGAAAGGAAAACAATGCATTCCAGCATAAGAACCTTATCCCATCTGTGAAACATGGTGGTGGTAGTATCATGGTTTGGGCCTGTTTTGCTGCATCTGGCCCAGGACGGCTTACTATCATTGATAGAACAATAAATTCTGAATTATACTAACGAATTCTAAAGGAAAATGTCAGGACATCTGTCCATGAACTGAATCTCAAGAGAAGGTTTGTCATGCAGCAAGACAATGACCCTCATCACACAAGTCATTATACCAAAGAATGGTTAAAGAAGAATAAAGTTAATGTTTTGGAATGGCCAAGTCAAAGTCCTGACTTTAACCCAATCGAAATGTTGTGGAAGGACGTGAAGCGAGCGTTCATGTGAGGAAACCCACCAGCATCCCAGAGTTGAAGCCGTTCTGTATGGAGGAATGGGCTAAAATTCCTCCAAGCCAGTGTACAAGACTGATCAACAGTTACTGGAAACATTAAGTTGCAGTTATTGCTGCACAAGGGGGTCACACTAGATACTGAAAGCAAATGTTCACATACTTTTGACACTCACAGGCAGGTAATATTGGATTATTTTCCTCAATAAATAAATGAACAAGTATAATATTTTTGTCTCATTTGTTTAACTGGGGTCTCTTTATCCACTTTTAGGACTTGTGTGAAAATCTGAGGATGTTTTAGGTCGTATTTACTGTATGAAGAAATATTGAAAATTCTAAAGGGTTCACAAACTTTCAAGCACTACTGTACGGACGTACGTACATATACACACAAAATATTATATATATATATATATATATATATATATATATATATATATATATATGTGTATATATATATATATATATATATATATATATATATATATATATATATATATATATATATATATATATATATGTGTGTGTGTGTATATATCACACACACACACACACACACACACAGTCTCAGAAACTGGGTACTGTAGGGTACCCCACTAAATATAAACAATGCAGTTTTGAATGGTGATGTTGGTTTGAATTTGAAATAAAATGATGAAAGAAATAATACAGTTAAAACTAAATCTTTGATGTGAATACTCTATTCAGAATTTGGCAAAAATTCTGCAAATTTGTGGAAAAATGGCGACTTGATCTGGGACATGATAAATGGTTGACTACATCGCATTCCATTAAAAAGGTTGTAGCCCAATGAAAAGTCTACAGTTATCACTAATTGTATTTTAAGTTGTAACTTTATACACCTAAGGATTGGTGCACTCACAGAATAATCATAACCGTAATAAAACATCATGCAAAATATTTGATAACCATTGTAACTCCATTACCCAAAACCCATTACCCATTGTATTGGTTTTGCATACCCAAAACCAATACAATCGTGTGTTTTGATCTAAACGGAAAGCCTCAGCGTCACTACCTCACTGCCTCAGGGTCACTACCTCACCAAAAGTAGTAACTTAAAATCACTGCGCCATATAAAAATTTAGTTATAAATCTGTGATTTTGTTTTTTTTAAACAAAAGCCGAAAGTTAGGTATCGAATATGTTTCTTACAGAATATGTTACGATAGTAGCTGGTCTTGTATAAATTTCTCATCTCATCTCATTATCTCTAGCCGCTTTATCCTGTTCTACAGGGTCGCAGGCAAGCTGGAGCATATCCCAGCTGACTACGGGCGAAAGGCGGGGTACACCCTGGACAAGTCGCCTGGTCGTCACAGGGCTGACACATAGACACAGACAACCATTCACACTCACATTCACACCTACGGTCAATTTAGAGTCACCAGTTAACCTAACCTGCATGTCTCTGGACTGTGGGGGAAACCAGAGCACCCAGAGGAAACCCACGCGGACACGGGGAGAACATGCAAACTCTGCACAGAAAGGCCCTCATTGGCCACGGGGCTCGAACTCGGACCTTCTTGCTGTGAGGCGACAGCGCTAACCACTACACCACCGTGCTCAGCCCGTTCTGAGCTATAAAATGAGTTGTGGTCTATTTTTTACCGTAGCATGTTATTTGTGTGCGGGGAAGGACACACATTAACAATTTGCATGTGTAGAATGGAATTTTCCACTCCAACAGTTGGAAGTTGATCGTGCTTCCATTTGCGGTCTTTCTGTTACACGAGTGATCTATTTGGACATTATCATTGAAAAGGTGAGTTTTGACAGTTTTATTTTGTTTTAGTCTTGCAGTATAAGGCAACAGAATGTTTCTTTTTCATCTTACTTTCATATTTCATAGTGTTTGCGTATTTTTGGCCAATATTTTGCAACCATGGTGAATTTAGATCAATTTAGATCCGGCCAGTCATTTTGCCCCACCCCCGCCTCGCACCCCGTCCAGTGTGGTAGTGATGTCCCGTTGCTCGCGCGCTGCAGCAGAGACCCGCACGACCTTCAGCCAGTACAGTCGCTGATCTTTCTTTCTTTTTTAAAGATTTTTTTTGGGCTTTTTTTTTAACCTTTATTGGATAGGACAGTGTAGAGACAGGAAATGAGCGGGAGGGAGAGACGGGGAGGGATCGGGAAATGACCTCGGGTTGGAATCAAACCCGGGTCCCCGGATTTATGGTATGGCGCCTTATCCAACTGAGCCACGACGCCCCCACGGTTGCTGATCTTTCACCAGCGCCGTTATTCTCAACTTTCCGGTGTGTTCTTGATTTTTCCATTGTGTCCTATTTCGCCATATCAAATACCCAAAATGTATCATATTATTCATATTTAAGTGAATAATCAATTCAGTCATCATAATTTGGCATTTTTAACCCAAGCAATCAAAAAGAGGAAATTTATTCAATATTTTCACTCATCTGTGAAGGAGGGGCTTTAATTTTCCACAGTGGAGACCAGATAAAGCAAGATGATATCTTTATTCTTATTCAACATGACAAAAGAAACATTGAGT
The DNA here is from genome assembly GCF_027579695.1 of Neoarius graeffei. NCBI lineage: Eukaryota > Metazoa > Chordata > Actinopteri > Siluriformes > Ariidae > Neoarius > Neoarius graeffei. The sequence continues at coordinate 16,022,913 of NC_083589.1, read as the reverse complement.
GTTGGGTAAATGCAAAAAAAAAGTAAAATTAGAACATTTATTTTTTGACCATAATGTCCCAAATGAGACACCAGTTTCTGAGACAGACCCATATATATATATATATATATATATATATATATATATATATATATATATACACACACACACACACATAATTAAAAAATAAATGTATAAAGCAGCAAGCACTTACATCTCCTGCAAAGGTCATGAAGAAGGGTTTGGAACAGTTCATCTTAAAGTCTGTGTAGACTTCCTGGTCAAATAAGGTTCTGCCATCCTGTGAAAGCATTGAAAGCAGGACTTTAACTGAGAAGGAACTAGGCTCTTAACAGAACAGCCATGTTACTGTGGAATCTATGTGGGAGCCCATTTAGTATATTTTTTCCATTCCATTTTCTGGAATTAAGTGCTCTATGATGAAATGTTTTGTTTCCAACCATGAAGGTAATTCAAAAACACAGTTATTATCATATAACCTAACCCCACTTATACTCCACCTGCAAAAACACTGAACTAGCACGAGTCTCTTTCTTAAAGAAAGCAGAAAAGTGCTAAAACTGCATTTCTGCTGTCAGAAAAAGTATCTTTTGGATAGCTATGCAATGTTTCATTCTATTAAATTAATTAGTAAGTCATAGTTAGATAGTTTATAGACAGTTAAACATTAAACACTTTAAAATGTACATTAACCAAGTACAAGAATTTATTAATCAAACTTATGTCCAATTTTCCCTTTTTTTTCCATATTACATGCATATGGCAGACCCCATTTCAATTCTATATACAGATTAATTTAATTGACACACTAAATCTTTGCAGGCGTTGACCCATTTTCCCCATTTCATCTGCAGGTAGTTATTACAACAATGTATAGCTAGCTTTTAATTGTATTTTAACTCAAATAGGTCAGATTTACGTGAAGTTGCATTTATAAACAGGCAACAGGTGGCCAACACAATGGCTGAAGTTTTGGTCTAAGGACACCAAGAAGTGCCTCCAGGAGTGTTTTCAGGACACAAACTGGGAATTGTTCCAGGACGACTACTGGGAGAACATTGAGGGCCTCTCTCATTGATCCAAAGACTACATGTGTTTCTGTGAGGACACCATTGTACCCACCAAGAAGGTGTGCTGCTATCACAACAATAAGCCATGGATAATCAAAGAAATCAAGTGACTTCTTAAAAGGAAGATGGCATTCATAGCTAAGGACAAAGAGGCACTCTGGGCTGTTCAAAAGGAGCTTAAGAGGAAGCTGAGAAAGGCTAAGAACAACTACAAGGAGAAGATTGAGGCAAAGATGAGACAGAACAACACAAAAGAAACATGGAATGGGATGAAATGCATGACAGGATGCAGTCTGTCCTTACCTGGAGTGCAGGGAGACCTAGCATTTGCATTCAAACTCAATTTATTTTTCAGTAGGTTTGACAACCTGTGACTCTGTGCCCCCAGACAGTGAGGCGAGGTCTCCATTTAACACCCCTGCCCCCATAAACACCTCTGATGAAGCCAATGCTCCCCTTCCCATCGACACCTCCGCTACCCCCCACTTGACAAACCTCTGACCCCAGAGGATAGCCCATCCTCACCCATCAGCCCCCTTCAAGCCAACATTACCAGAAGAGTGGACCAAGGACACCTCATCACTCCCCCCATCCCCTTCCATAACGACTCACCCAAAGCCAGGAAGTCACAGCTCCTTGCAAACCCCTTCACCACCCAGCCCCACTCTCACCACCATCCAGGTCCAGCAGGGAGCTCTCCAGGCTTCAGAGATGCAAAGCCAGTGGACCTGATACCATCAACTCCATGATACTGAAAGTGTGTGCTGGGCAACTGGCAGGTCCTTGACAACACCTTTTCAATCTCTCTCTGAGGTTGAAGAATGTGCCCACACTCTGGAAAACCTCCTGCAATGTTCCGGTGCTGAAGAAGAGTCATCTCAGCAGTCTTAATGACTGTAGGCTCTGACATCACACATCATGAAGACCTTTGAGAGACCTTTGAGGACCCAGCTCACAGCTTTCCTGGACCCACTACAGTTTGCTTACCAGCCACATATTGGGTGGAGAATGCCATCATCTACCTGACACACAAGGCCCTCTCTCACCTGGAGAAGTAGAAAAGCCCTGTGAGAGTCATGTTCTTTGACTTCTCCAGTGCTTTCAACACCATCCAACCCAGCCTACTGAGAGAAGCTGCTGGAGATGCATCTGCACCCCGACACCACTTCCTAGATCATGGACTACCTCACAGGCCAACCACAGTATGTCAGGGTGGATGGCTGTGTCTCTGAGTCTGTGATCAGCAACACCGGCATACCCCAAGGAACTATACTGGCACCGTTCCTCTTTGCTCTCTACACCTCAGACTTCTGATACAACTCCTGCCACCTCCTGAAGTTTTCCAATGACTCTTCCATTGTTGGATGCATCACTAGAGACAAGGAGGAGGAGTAGTCAAGTCAAGTTTATTTGTATAGCGCTTTTAACAATAAACATTGTCGCAAAGCAGCTTTACAGAATTTGAATGACTTAAAATATGAGCTAATTTTATCCCTAATTTATCCCCATTGAGCACACCTGTGGTGATGGTGGCAAGGAAAAACTCCCTCAGATGACAAGAGGAAGAAACCTCGAGAGGAACCAGACTCAAAAGGGAACCAATCCTCATTTGGGCAACAACAGACAACATGACTATAACATTAACAGTCCTAACATAAAGTCAGCTTCGTTGATGCTATAAACACGCCACCGATGGAAACCCGAACGCAAAACCGTTCACGACAGCCGCAGTCCCAAAGTCAGCAAGTCAACTGTAGTCCCCAGCCACAAAAGCACCACTGCAAGAGTCCAGAGCGTCCTCCAGGCGTGACCCCCAACTGTCCACATGGGGCCACCCTCCACAGGAGCGATGCGATGAGACTCCAACCAGACACAGGGCACCAGGATGGATCAGGCAGGTCTGAGGAGCAGAAGAGGTCAGCATCTCGATCCCAGGACCGACATGTAACTCAGAGGGACAGATTTGTGGGGGAGGGGGGAGAGAAGAGAGAGAAAACACAGGTTGTTAGGTATGCCCAATGTCACCTGAATAAGTAGGAACAGTATACATATTGCACGGAGTACAAGCAGGGACTCCGGCAACTAACTATGACAGCATAACTAAAAGGGGAGAGCCAGAAGGTAACACAGGCATGAGGGACATAAAGGACATAAAGCAGCCAGCCACTACACCGTCAACAAACTCAAGTGAGCAAGCGAGTGGGGGACTGACAGCATCCATACATTCCAGTTTACCAAAACACTATGTCTGAGGACCCTCCAGATCTACACCTTTACCTCATAAACACCATTAACAAAAGGCTTGACTAAACAGATATGTTTTCAGCCTAGACTTAAATGCTGAGACTGTGTCTGACTCCTGAACACTACTTGGAAGGCTGTTCCATAACTGTGGGGCTTTGTAAGAAAAGGCTCTGCCCCCTGATGTAGCCTTCACTATACGAGGGACCAGCAGATAGCCTGCACCTTTTGATCCAAGTAGGCATGTCGGGTCATAGAGGACCAGAAGTTCACTCAGGTACTGTGGTGCGAGACCATTCAATGCTTTAAAGGTCAATAGTAGTATTTTATAACCAATACGAAATTTGATTGAGAGCCAATGCAGTGTGGATAAGATGGGGTGAGTTCCAGTAAGTTCCAGTAAGGACTCTTGCTGCTGCATTTTGAACTAACTGGAACTTGTTTATGCACTTATTGGAACATCCAGACAGTAAGGCATTACAATAATCCAACCTGGAGGTAACGAAAGCATGAACTAGTTTTTCCGCGTCATGTAGTAACATAAAATTTCTTATCTTAGCAATATTTCTGAGATCAAAGAAAGCTATCCGGGTAATGTTATCAATGTGAGTTTCAAATGAAAGACTGGGGTCAATAATCACTCCGAGGTCTTTTACTGCTGCACGTGAAGAAACAGAAAGGCCATCCAGAGTTACTGTGTAATCACAAAACTTACTTCTAGCTGCATGTGGTCCTAGTACAAGTACTTCAGTCTTGTCAGAGTTAAGCAGAAGGAAATTAATTAGCATCCAGTGTCTAATGTCCTTTACACATTCCTCAATTCTATTAAGCTGGTGTCTCTCATCAGGTTTTGCAGAAACATACAACTGTGTCATCAGCATAACAGTGCTGATGCAGTGCTAATACAATGTTTCCGAGTACAGAGGTCTGACTGAGAGCTTCATCACATGGTGTAGCAACAACCACTTGAAGCTCAACATCAGCAAGACTAAGAAGCTAGTGGAAGATTACCAGAGGAACAGAAGCCCTCTTGTCCCTGTTTTCATTTCAGGGAGAGGAAGTGGAGAGGCTGGACTCCTACAAGTACCCTGGGGCACAGATCAACAATAAACTGGACTGGATACACAATACTGATGCCCTCTATAGGAAATGACAGAGCAGACTGTTCTTCCTAAGGGGGCTAAGATCTTCAGTGTGTGCAACAGACTCCTGAAGGCATTTTACTAGTCTGTGGTAGCCAGTGCCCTCTTCTTTACTATGATGTGCTGGGGCAGTGGCATCAGGACTGGAGAGGCCAACAAACTCAAAAAGCTGGTGAGGAAAGCCAGCTCTGTGGTGGATCTGGAGCTGGACAGTCTGGAGTGGGAGGGAGGGAGAGAGAGAGAGAGAGAGAGGAGCCATCATAGATAATTCCTCTCACCCTCTCCATGAGGAACTGTGGCAGTTGGGCAGCTCATTCAGTCATCAGCTCATTCCACCCAAGAGCAAGACGGAGCACTTCAGACACTCATTTGTGTCCACTGCCATCAGACAGTGTTCTCAACAACAGTGAAGAACATAGACTGCCATCATGCTGACACACAGAGTCCTTCTCCTGCACTGGACTCATGTGGAACATTGCACATATGTATATATTCTGTATATGTTGTCCTTTTTCTCTCTTGCCATAGAACTATCCCCTCCTCTTGTCTGCATTATCATCATGTACCGTATCACATAGTGCACTATTATTGTTACAGTTCCACCATACCTACAGCTACCTACCTTCTTTATAAAGTCACTGTGTGACTTTATATGGCTCGACAACACTAGTTTATGCACACCACTAGTGGATGTAGTGCCACTGCCAGTGCTTTTTGTTTGTGGCTGTCTTTTGTGAGCAATTATCCTTATTTAGCTCCGTCTTTATTCTTTTATAGTTTATATTACATCTTTTTATTCCATTTTATATACCTCATCAAAAGATTCCCATGCAGGGATGGCTAATGTGACAATGGTTCCACCATTGATAAGGCAATGCATCCTGTGACAAAAAAAAATTAAAAATAAAATAAAAAAGGATATGATGCGAGTCAGTCATGGTATATCCTGGATATACCATAAACTGACCACCATTTCAGCCAAGTCGAGTCATAGCTGTGACTCCGCAAGCATTTCTGTGTGTGTAGATCTACACATCATGATCATGCCTAGCGTGGCAGGCAATAGCACACTGCACATGTACAAGAGGAAGGTCACGCCAACATAAACAACAAACCTGGCTGCCTCCAGTGAATCTCAGCATAAACACAATCTTAATACTTTTAGTTTGGAATTTTTTGATGAGGGACATACAACCCCGATTCCAAAAAAGTTGGGACAAAGTACAAATTGTAAATAAAAACGGAATGCAATAATTTACAAATCTCAAAAACCGATATTGTATTCACAATAGAACATAGACAACATATCAAATGTCGAAAGTGAGACATTTTGAAATTTCATGCCAAATGTTGGCTCATTTAAAATTTCATGACAGCAACACATCTCAAAAAAGTTGGGACAGGGGCAATAAGAGGCTGGAAAAGTTAAAGGTACAAAAAAGGAACAGCTGGAGGACCAAATTGCAACTCATTAGGTCAATTGGCAATAGGTCATTAACATGACTGGGTATAAAAAAGAGCATCTTAGAGTGGCAGCGGCTCTCAGAAGTAAAGATGGGAAGAGGATCACCAATCCCCCTAATTCTGGGCCGACAAATAGTGGAGCAATATCAGAAAGGAGTTCGACAGTGTAAAATTGCAAAGAGTTTGAACATATCATCATCTACAGTGCATAATATCATCAAAAGATTCAGAGAATCTGGAAGAATCTCTGTGCGTAAGGGTCAAGGCCGGAAACCCATACTGGGTGCCCGTGATCTCCGGGCCCTTAGACGGCACTGCATCGCATACAGGCATGCTTCTGTATTGGAAATCACAAAATGGGCTCAGGAATATTTCCAGAGAACATTATCTGTGAACACAATTCACCGTGCCATCCGCCGTTGCCAGCTAAAAGTCTATATTTCGAAGAAGAAGCCGTATCTAAACATGATCCAGAAGCGCAGACGTCTTCTCTGGGCCAAGGCTCATTTAAAATGGACTGTGGCAAAGTGGAAAACTGTTCTGTGGTCAGACGAATCAAATTTTGAAGTTCTTTATGGAAATCAGGGACGCCGTGTCATTCAGACTAAAGAGGAGAAGGACGACCCAAGTTGTTATCAGCGCTTGGTTCAGAAGCCTGCATCTCTGATGGTATGGGGTTGCATTAGTGCATGTGGCATGGGCAGCTTACACATCTGGAAAGACACCATCAATGCTGAAAGGTATATCCAGGTTCTAGCGCAACATATGCTCCCATCCAGACGACGTCTCTTTCAGGGAAGACCTTGCATTTTCCAACATGACAATGCCAAACCACATACTGCATCAATTACAGCATCATGGCTGCGTAGAAGAAGGGTCCAGGTACTGAACTGGCCAGGCTGCAGTCCAGATCTTTCACCCATAGAAAACATTTGGCGCATCATAAAACAGAAGATACGACAAAAAAGACCTAAGACAGTAGAGCAACTAGAATCCTACATTAGACAAGAATGGGTTAACATTCCTATCCATAAACTTGAGCAACTTGTCTCCTCAGTCCCCAGACGTTTACAGACTGTTGTAAAGAGAAAAGGGGATGTCTCACAGTGGTAAACATGGCCTTGTCCCAACTTTTTTGAGATGTGTTGTTGTCATGAAATTTAAAATCACCTAATTTTTCTCTTTAAATGATACATTTTCTCAGTTTAAACATTTGATATGTCATCTATGTTCTATTCTGAATAAAATATGGAATTTTGAAACTTCCACATCATTGCATTCCATTTTTATTTACAATTTGTACTTTGTCCCAACTTTTTTGGAATCAGGGTTGTAAATCAAATATACCATACACTGAAAGGCTCTGGTTGAAATTATGGATTCTCCGAGGTGACTAGTGTGAGGGAAATTTAATGGACGAACACTGTTATTCTCTGTGTTTCTGTATGTTGAGCTCAAGTGGCTTAGTGTACTGAGAAGAGATGTTTTCCACATGCTGTAATCGCCTTTCTGTGGCCTTGGCTGGTGATAAGCAGGGTGTCTGAGTTCCTGCACATAGCAGAGCATGCCAGGTGCATGCTTTAACAAAGCTTCATAGAAAATCTTGAGCCAATCACATGAAGACACAAGCAGTAAGCGAATGACTTGAGGAGTATATAGATAACAGCCACTAAAACACAACTCAGAGCACGCGCGTACTCTTGGCATCACTGAAGTGGTGTCTTCTTCTCTAATTCTCTTTCCTATTTCATATATCTTTTATATGATCTACTATAATAAATAACTGAAAAGACAACTGCTAAGCGTTCTGAAGTATTTATTAGAAGTTTCCATTACAATTTGGCGTCCCTGGGTGGGCCCTATGCATCTGATCCTCGGATGACGGGACACTCCCAAGGCTACGGTGCGGAGCTGAGAACTCTGACGAGAGACCAGACCGTCAGGGCTCACCGAACCAGTAAGTGATAACTTTGCATTCTTGTGTAAAGAAATTAGTGGAAACAGTATTTAAAGACTGATATAAGAGATGGACAGAGATTTGTCCTAGTCAAGGAAGACTGATATAAGAGACGGACAGAAGTTTGTCCGAGCCAGGAGGACTGCTAAGCTGTGGTATCATCAATATGTTTGCAGAAACGGATAAAACACAATTGTGAGACAATAAACCACGAGTAGTTTATTGGGTTGTGTAAGAGAATTATCCGCCTAAGTGACGACTGGGTAACGGCTCATCTACTTGAGAGAGGGAAGTACGGGTGCGTGTCTCGACAGACTCACGTTCAGCGATTCGTAACTGGGAAAGAATTGAATCTTGCTCCCTTTGTTCTGTGTGAACAACTGGCCCGTCGTAGGAACGGGATAGAGAGGTTCGATCACGAAGTTGCAAAGACACACCGGTGTGCACGCAAAATATTGATGAATTAACAGAGTACTGTCCTCCACCAAATTCTGAAACAGAGAAACAGATTTTGTACACATGCGTGAGTTGTCTTTGAGGTTGTGCTAAATGATACCTACTTTAGTTTAAGGCAAATGTCAGATAAATTGTTTACTAATAAGAACGCACCTAAAGGATTATTGTGTCACATTTTTGGACATAGTCCAACTTGTTCTTCTTGTGATCCGAATAAAAAAAACTCAGCCATTGTTGTCATAACCTATTGATATAACAGTGTATAATGAGGAACAGAAATGGTAAGTTAGGGAAAGAAAAGAAAAAGCAAGTAAGCCTGAAGCTGCATGTGCTATAATAAGAATTGGATGTTCCTGTGACAGCCCAAACATCCAGTTTATGAAAACCTCGTATGGCGAGGACTGTTTGGCACAGTTTGACATATGGGTAAAGGACTTAGAATTCCCTGAGAAGGGCAGTTTTAGTCCCAGGCAGATAGAACAGTTAGAAGAAAAGTTGAAACAGAAGGAAAAAGAAGAGTCTGCAGATTATGTTAAGTTCTTAGGGGACTGGAGGGTGGTTTCTGCATGGAAAGAAGAAACACTTAAGAGAGAGTACAAAAGAGAGAAATGACAGGCAGGGCTCTCACCCTCTTCTCAGTGTTTGAAATTTCAGATGGACCCTGACCTGGAGTCTGCCCCAACACCCCGACACACACTGCCTCCTCAGCAAGGTGGAGCATCACTCCCACAAGCGCTTCACCCACAGAAAGGGGGAGAAGTCGAGACGAAGAAAAAAAAACTGAGCCTCTGGAATCTCTCCCAGCCTCCCAGCCACCTCCAGCGTCAGCGCCTCTCCTCGCTTCTCCGTCACACATGAAAACCGGTCTTGCATATGGCAATGGAAGAGACACCCTCCTGGACCTGACCACATGCTCACCAGTGGGTCCACAAGGCTGTAACCTAAAGTCTGAAGTTCTTCATCTTCCAATGGTGGAAATGGCTGAAGCTGACAGCGTGCTTCTAGTCCACAGACCCTGGACAACAGCTGACATGAAGGAAAGCATGGCTTCTCTTCCTAACGTGAGAGAGGTAGGAGGAAAGAGATTTGGTAACGAACTATTGATGTTTTGCAGAGAATTCTGACCGACCACCCATGAATGTTGCCACCTGCTCATGACCAAGATGGGTATAGATTGGAGCAAGGCTTCCAGAAAGTGGCCAGAAACCAACCAGCGGATGGCAATGGTGAGTACAGAGATACCATCACTGCTCTCTGTGCTCATCTGATCGAAGCTTTTCCCTTGAACATAGACATTACTAAGATTAGTATGTGTAAGCAAGAAGATGGTGAAGTGGTGTCAACATTTCTTGCCCATCTCACCGCCGCGCACGAGAAACACAGTGGCCTGACCAGGCCCGTGACCCTGGCTGCAGTGGAGGGCACTCCTGAGCCTCACCAAGATCGAGCAGTATGCTGTGCATGCAAAAAGGCTGCTGAAAGAGAAGGAGAAGACAAAGTCAACACAAAGAGACCAAGACCTACACGCTGCCACTCTCACTCTTCTCCAGACTGCTCAGCCTGGACCTAGAGGAAGAGGTTGAGGAAGGGGCTGAGGCAGGATGACCTGGATCCTGGATTTTGATCCATCCTGGATAAAAGGTGCAACCTGCTACAACTGCAATCAGAAGGGACACATTGCTTGAAATTGTCTCCACAGTAGCAGCCAGAGGCCCTGTGAGGAGTACAGCAAAGCAGACTGATGGGCGGACTCCAGGAACGGGTCCCACACAGAGAACAGGGGAGGTAACACACCCGATGATACACATACACATAGACAGGAGCATTCACATAACGTTAAACATATTAGCTGCAGCACCTGCATGCAACAGCAAGACTACACAGAAACGCCCGATACACCAGTCCAAATAGATACACCTGAAGTTGCATTAAGTTTGTTAAAATACACAACTACTCCCTTGTATGCCCCTCACTGTGTGTGGGCATGTGTTAACCTTTTTAGTAGATTCTGGAGCAGGACACTCAGTCATACAACATGGGGTACTTCCAGTAGACCCACCGCTCAGCTCAAATTAAATTCAGACGATGGGCGTCTCAGGACGACCTGTAACCGAAACTTTCTCAGTCAACCTCCCGTGTAAAAGCAAGGTAGGAATAGTTACGTCCCACTCATTCCTCATCTCACATACATGTCCAGTAAATTTGTTAGCACGTGATTTAATGTGCAAAGTAAGAGTAAATCTCACGTCCACTCCAGATGGACTAACTATTGAAGTAACTGAAATGTGCGGTGTGCAGTATGGGTTTGGAAGCCCCCTGCATGTGTATGTCTGGTGGCTTTGCTCAGATCAACTCACACAAACTCCCAAACACCTTGTACAGCTCGCACACTTCACCACAAACACCTCATCAGTTGACACAGATTATATGAAAGAGGAAGATTTGCACTGTACAGCACATGTTCACCAAGGGCAAGATGTAGAGTTTGAAAAGACTTGGTTTGCAGACCCCCATGCACGTGAAAGATTGACTCTCAAAACTACATATTAGTCTAAACATTATTGCGCTGTGCAGGTCCATTTTACTCATTGTCCAAACAGCTGCATCAATGTTCGTCACAGTGTTCTCAAACATGTTATACGCAGCCTTGTGTCAGAGGACTTTGAGGTCGGCTGCTGCCAACATGATTTCTTTGGCATCATTAATTCTATATCCCATGTCTCATTAGCAAGGCCACGAGCCGCCCATCGGAAAGATGTGGGGAAATGGGTCAAGAAGTGTGCAGTCAATGGCAATGAATGGTCCCAAACAGAGGACCCTAGTGTGTTGTTTTGCCAAAGCTTGGGGTCTACAAACAAAGTCATGCTGGGTGTGTGCATGTTAAGCGCAGCGTAATATTAGCCACTGATGACCGGGATCCTGGGGACCCTGGCCATAGTGGCCTGTTTGTCCCTGTTTCCGCAGGCATAACTCCAGCAGAGGTGCACCCCAAATTGGCGGGAGTTCCAAATTCCGTTTGGGCGAAGGGTAAACATAATGTAGGCCTAATAAAGAATGCTGAACCAGTGGTGATCACCCCCAAATCAGATTTCAGGCCTAAACAAACCCAATACCCACTTAAACCAGAAGCAATCGCAGATATAAGACCGGTCTTTGATTCGTTGCTGAAGGCAGATGTAATTGTCCCTTGCCAGGACTCTCCAGTGTGCACTCCTATTTTTCCAGTTAAGAAGGCAAGAAAACCGTCCCAGCCCAATGAGTGGAGGTTTGTCCAAGATCTGCAAGCAGTCAATGCTGCGGCTGTCCCGCGTGCACCTGATGTCCCTAAAGAGCACTCTGCAGACCACACCCACTCTGGGACTGCCTGACCCTAATGAACCATTTGTTCAAACTGTAGATGAAAAGAAGGGTTTTATGACCTCTGTTCTTTTGCAGAAACATGGGGATAGATTGAGACCTGTAGTCTACTTCTCCAGCAGGCTGGATCCAGTGGCGGCTGGACTTCCTGTTTGCCTGTGTGCAGTTGCTGCTGCTGAAAAGGCGGTAACTGCCTCCAGAAATATTGTGGGGTATTCTAAACTCACCCTTTTGGTCCCACATGCTGTCTCCCTGCTTCTGTTGGAGAAAAAGATGTCACATTTGTCAGCACAGAGATGGTTGAAGTATAACACTGTCATACTTAATATGCTTAACATCATTGTGAAACGTTGTACTGTTCTGAATCCTGCCTCTCTTCTCCCTAAAGAGGATGATGGAGAGCCACATGACTGTGTTGCTCTCACTAAAGATTTTTGTTCCCCCAGGGCAGACTTAAAGAGCGACCCTTTGGAAAATCCAGACATGGTCCTCTATGTGGATGGTTCAGCCTCCAGAGACCCAGAGACGGGAAAGAACAAAGTAGGTTTTGCCGTAGTCTCAGATCAAAAGGTCCTCAAGGCGTCGTGTCTGTCCTCAAACCTGTCGGCGCAAGCCGCAGAGCTCTGTGCCCTTATTGAGGCATGCAAATTGGCTGCAGGGCAATCTGTCAATATTTTTACAGACAACAGGTACACATTTGCGTTGTGCACGGTTTTGGCACCATTTGGAAACACAGAAATTTTCTCACTAGCACAGGATCTCCCACTGCACATCATAAACTGGTCTCTGAGTTGTTGGATGCTATTCTACTCCCTAGAGCCATTGCTGTGTGCAAGTGAGCTGCCCATACTAACAATACTGATCTTGTGTCTCAAGGGAATGCCAGAGTGGACGCGGCAGCTAAGTGTGCAGCCTCAGCTTCCAGTTCACCCTCTAACCTTGCTTTTCCTCAGGTTTCTACCTCCTGTTTACAGCTAGCGGAGCTTCAGAGCACTGCCACCCAGGACGAGAGATGAGTCTGGAAACAGGCCGGCTGTATCTTTGCAAACTTGGTCTAGGTTTGTCCCTCGGGCTGTCCCTGTCTACCAAAACACGTGTTCCCTTTCTATGCAAAATTGGCACATGGGCTCACCCATGTGTCAAAAGGGGGGATGGTAGCAGAAGTAACAAAGAGATGGTTCACAAAGGGGTTTTCAAATTATGCTGTGAAATTTTGCAAGCAATGCTTGATATGCGCACAACATAATGCAGGTCAAGGTATCAAACTAACTCAAGCAGCACACCCAATACCAGACAAACCATTTGGTCTTCTCCAAATGGACTTCATTGAACTGACACCTTGTGAAGGGAAAAGGTGTTACCTGGTAATAGCTGACATGTTTTCAAAATGGGTTGAAGTATTCCCCACAGCTAAACAAGTCTCAGAGGCGGTAGTCAAAGCACTCCTGCAATATATAATTCCTAGGTGGGGTATACCTAGCAAAATCTCAAGTGACAATGGAACACCCTTTGTTAATGCAGCCCAAAAGAAAATAGGAGCATTCCTTGGGCTAGACCTGAAACAACATTGTGCCTATGGCGGTGCGGTGGTATAGTGGTTGGCGCTGTCGCCTCACGGCAAGAGGGTTCTGGGTTCGAGCCCCGTGGCCGACGAGGGCCTTTCTGTGTGGAGTTTGCGTGTTCTCCCCGTGTCCGCGTGGGTTTCCTCCGGGTGCTCCGGTTTCCCCCACGGTCCAGAGACATGCAGTTAGGTTGACGTGGGGCGGCCTTGGGCTGAGGTGCCCTTGAGCGAGGTACCGAACCCCTGACTGCTCACCAGGCGCTGTAGTGCAGCTGCCCACTGCTCTGAGTGTGTGTGTGTGTGTTCACTGCTTCAGATGGGTTAAATGCAGAGGATGAATTTCACTGTGCTTGAAGTGTGCATGTGACCAAATAAAGGTTTCTTCTTTCTTTTCTACCATCCTGCCAGTGCGGGAGCAGTAGAGAGGAAAAATGGGTCACTTAAAAATAAACTAAGCAAAGCTTGTGCAGAAACAGGGCTAGGATGGACAAAGGTCCTCCCTGTAGTACTCACACAAATGAGGATGCAAACTAGGCCTAAACATGGGTTAAGCCCATGTTGAAATTCTGTTTGGATGAGTACCCAACATGGGGATAGGGCCAGCCCAAGGAACACTGCCGAACAGCAGACTGTGTGATGATGCAATGTTGAATTACTGTGCAACGTTGTCCTCTGCTTTGAAATCTATCCACAAACAGGTAAAAGAAGCACTTCCCAAGCCCACTGAGGGACCTCTGCATGATCTACAATGGTGAAGGACTTCCGACGAACCAAGTGGAATAAACCACAGTGGAATGGCCCATTCCAGGTCCTGCTTGCAACTCCAACGGCAGTGAAGGTCACGGGCAGAGTGACGTGGATCCACGCTAGCCACTGCAGGAGGGTTCCTGAATTGGCTGAGCAGGAGGAAAAAGGAGGCCTGAGTGACCCAGACGCTGACTAAAGCTCGTGAGGAAGAAAGGCATCACTACATGGAACAGTGCGAGTATCACATCAATCACACATGCACCCTCAATAGGGAATTGTATTTCAGTGTCTAGCCGATAGATAAGTCTTAGGGTTTTGAGTTTCCTCCAAGTCCCGGTTAGGTGGGACGAGGGCTGATAGGGCGTGCCCGCCCTCTGAGCACCAACAAACGTCAAGAAGGGCAAGGGTTAACTCGGAGACATAGTTAACATAAAATGAAGGGGGTAAATCATTATAAGCTAGGTCCAGTCATGGGCCTGAGCATCCTGATCCTGCTGGGGCTCACGGGAGGATTCGTGTGGTGGTCGATACAGGGAATCCAGGCTGACACAGAATCAAAGACAGTTGGTTTAGTGAATGGAAGACTCTGATTCTATCCACCATACTGGTCCTAGGTTTAGTGATTGTGATGCTATGTTTGCTCCCTGTTTTCTGTCAATGTTGTATGTCTGTGTTTCAGAGGCAGCTGACAAATATTGGTTACCAGATGGTGAAAATAGACTCAGACGACTTGCCTGACTGGCCTCCAAACCCACACGAAGACTATAACCCACCGTTCGATGACATCAGCACAGTTGACATGAAATTAGCCCTAACTTAAAACACTTTCATTTATGGTTGTTTCCTGTTCTATTATTCCTGATCTATGTATATTCAGTTGTGCTCATAAGTTTACATACCCTGGCAGAATCTATGATTCTTTGACCATTTTTCAGAGAATATGAATGATAACACAAAAACATCTTTTCCACTCATGCTTAGTGGATGGGTGAAACCATTTATTGTCAAACAACTGTGTTTTCTCTTTTTAAATCATAATGACAACAGAAACTACCCAAATGACCCTGATCAAAAGTTCACATACCCTGGTGATTTTGGCCTGATAACATGCACAGAATTTGACACAAATGGGTTTGAATGGCTACTAAAGGTAACATCCTCACCTGTGATCTGTTTGCTTGTAATCAGTGTGTGTGTGTAGCACTTCTCTCACTTGGACCTGTATTGTGCTATTTACCACTTATTTAGACTACTAGATTCCTGAGTTGTGAAATGAGGTAATGACTAGAAATATATAAAAAACTGCAAAACTTTATTTTGTACAGATTCCTGGTATGAAGAAGAGAAGAGCGGTTAAAAGAAGAGTATTAGAGATTAGAGTTATTAGAGAAGAGAAAACAGGCAGAGTTGCAAAAGCGATACGTATATATCCAATACAAAATGAACAAAATAGTAATAGAATGTAATTCACATCTGTGCTCTGGGAGTAGTGAATAAATAAAAAAACACCACTATTGCTAATAATAGTGCACTTCACATTCACTTCCCAGGTGTTCAACTACAAATCAGATATCAGAGTGATAACAATAATAGTGAGCCGTTCAGCTCACTATTAAATTGAGGGAAAGACCTTACAACTTGTAAACCAGAATAAAATAAAAGCCGTATGGCAATTGTTGGGTATTCACCCAAATACACAACTTTGTACATACAAACAAAAATAAGTGCAAGTAATACTGATACTGTAACAGTGCAATCCCACTCAAAAGTCGTTCACAAAACATTCATTCACACACAAGTCAACTGAAGAAAGTCAAGTCAAGTCAAGTTAGAGTATATAAAGTAGGGTCTTCTTTTTTCCAGGAAAGAGAAAAGTGTCTTAAGTGTCTTATCTGTACTCCTTGAGACAGGAACAGCTGGTGAAGGCGACCTGCAGCAGTTGGCCAGACTGCTACAGGCGCATCAGAGAACGGGGGGTTTCAAGGGACAGGCTCGCCATCTTCAGGTTTTCTCTGGAGCTCGCGGTGAATCAATCCGTATCAAAAAAAAACAATCTACACGAAAGATCATGACAGTCACTCATCAACTTCCAATCCAAATTCTTATGTAATATTTTCTATAGCATCCGTATCTCCATCAGTATCAACATGTAAACAATCAGTCGGTACCGCTATAGTGCCCTGAAACATAGCAATGTCTCAGCTGTAGCTAGCTGACGGCTAGTGCAAGCTAACAGTAAACCAACACTAGCTTAAGCGGACCGTATACAGTACATATGAATTACAAGGCAAACAAATGTGAATCATTAAGGAAAACTACATGTATAATGAAAGGAAGTGTATACCAATACACACTATACACTGAAATGTCGATCAGAAGTCAAACAAATTACTATTTCCCTCACAATATTAGCAGGCTAATATTAATTTATTGGTGGGCTAATACCATTACATATTCCATAAACACATTTGCTACGGACATTCACGTCAAGTAAATTCAATGTTAAGATTGAATAACAAAAGTAAACGTGGGAATACCACTCATATTCAACAGGTAAGGGTCTATACTACGGAGTAAATACTTCGATTGGTTTTTGTATAATCTTTATGGCTTCTAAATCACTATTATATTCACTATGGAAATTCTGATTCACGAAGCGTTTGAATAACTCACCGAAGTTCTTCAGGTGTATTACAAAAGAGAAAAGGTGTTCTTCAAGTAGAAAACGGGAAAAAGAGAAGTTCAACGGTGGAAAGAAGTATAAGATGTTAAAGAAGAAGTTGTAAAAAGTTATATCAAGACAAGTTCAAAGTGACGTTCTAGGGTTCGTGAGGTTCAAGCTAAAGTCTTGACGTTCAATCTACAGATGCGCGCAACAGAGTCTATGCGCATGCGCGTGCGGTGCATTAAAATCTAGCAGGGCTACATGTGCATAAAAGCTGAGTGAGTTTCTGGGATCCAGACAGACTCTTGCATCTTTCATCCAGCCACTGACATTTCTGGATTCTGAGTCATGGGGAAAGCAAAAGAATTGTCAACAGATCTACAGGAAAAGGTAGTTGAACTGTATAAAACAGGAAAGGGATACAAAAAGATATCCAAGGAATTGATAATGCCAGTCAGCAGTGTTCAAACTGTGATTAACAAATGGAAAATCAGGGGCTCTGTTAAAACCAAGCAAATGCCACAAAGTATCTCACCTACAATACGCCAAACAGCACAGAGACAAGCCTCAAAACTTCTGGAACAAGGTAATTTGGAGTGATGAGACCAAAATTGAACTTTTTGGCCATAACCATAAACATTACATTTGGAGAGGTGTCAACAAGGCCTATGATGAAACGAACACCATTCCTACTGTAAAGCATGGAGGTGAATCGCTGATGTTTTGGGGATGTGTGAGCTGCAAAGGCACAGGAAACTTGGTCAAAGTTGAAGGAAAGATGAATGCAGCACATTATCAGCAAATACTGGAGGCAAATTTGCACTCATCAGCCTGGAAGCTGCGTATGGGGCGTACTTGGATGTTCCAACATGACAACGATCCAAAACACAAGGCCAAGTCGACCTGTCATTGGCTACAGCAGAACAAAGTGAAGGTTCTGGAGTGGCCATCTCAGTCTCCTGACCTCAATATCATTGAGCCACTCTGGGGATATCTCAAGTGCGCAGTTCATGCAAGACAGCCCAGGAATTTACAGGAACTGGAGGCTTTTTGCCAAGAAGAATGGGCAGCTTTACCATCTGAGAAAATAAAGAGCCTCATCCACAACTACCACAAAAGACTTCAGGCTGTCATTGATGTTAGAGGGGGTAATACACGGTATTAAGAACTGGGGTATGTAAACTTTTGATCAGGGTCATTTGGATGTTTTTTTGTTGTCATTATGATTTAAAAATAGAAAACACAGTTGTTTATCAATAAATGGCTTCACCCAACCACTAACCATGAGTGGGAAAAAAGTTTTTGTGTTATCATTCATTTTCTCTGAAAAAAGGCCAAGAAAACAAAAATTCTGCCAGGGTATGTAAACTTATGAGCACAACTGTAGCTTGCGAGCATGAACTTAAGACATCTATGTCTTACAAAACAGCCTTAGCATTTTCCCTGTACGCTCAATGACATGTTAACTCGAATCTCTCTGGGAACTCTTATGACTGAAATTGTGTACATTTCTTTCTTTTAGCAATTATTATCCTGTAAGATAAAAAGGGGGGAAATGTGAGGGAAATTTAATGGACGAACATTATTATTCTCTGTGTTTCTGTATGTTGAGCTCAAGTGTCTTAGTGTACTGAGAAGAGATGTTTTCCACATGCTGTAATCACCTTTCTGTGGCCTTGGCTGGTGATAAGCAGGGTGTCTGAGTTCCTGCACATAGCAGAGCATGCCAGGTGCACGCTTTAACAAAGCTTCAAAGAAAATCTTGAGTCAATCACGTGAAGACATAAGCAGTAAGCGAATGCCTTTAGAGTATATAGATAACAGCCACTAAAACACAACTCAGACCGCGCGCGTACTCTCGGCTTCACTGAAGTGGTGTCGTCGTCTTCTCTAATTCCTTCTCTATTTTACAACCCCGATTCCAAAAAAGTTGGAACAAAGTACAAATTGTAAATAAAAATGGAATGCAATGATGTGGAAGTTTCAAAATTCCATACTTTATTCAGAATCGAACATAGATGACATAAATGTTTAAACTGAGAAAATGTATCATTTAAAGAGAAAAATTAGGTGATTTTAAATTTCATGACAACAACACATCTCAAAAAAGTTGGGACAAGGCCATGTTTACCACTGTGAGACATCCCCTTTTCTCTTTACAACAGTCTGTAAACGTCTGGGGACTGAGGAGACAAGTTGCTCACGTTTAGGGATAGGAATGTTAACCCATTCTTGTCTAATGTAGGATTCTAGTTGCTCAACTGTCTTAGGTCTTTTTTGTCGTATCTTTTTTATGATGCGCCAAATGTTTTCTATGGGTGAAAGATCTGGACTGCAGCCTGGCCAGTTCAGTACCCGGACCCTTCTTCTACGCAGCCATGATGCTGTAATTGATGCAGTATGTGGTTTGGCATTGTCATGTTGGAAAATGCAAGGTCTTCCCTGAAAGAGACGTCGTCTGGATGGGAGCATATGTTGCTCTTGAACCTGGATATACCTTTCAGCATTGATGGTGTCTTTCCAGATGTGTAAGCTGCCCATGCCACATGCACTAATGCAACCCCATACCATCAGAGATGCAGGCTTCTGAACTGAGCGCTGATAACAACTTGGGTCGTCCTTCTCCTCTTTAGTCTGAATGACACGGCATCCCTGATTTCCATAAAGAACTTCAAATTTTGATTCGTCTGACCACAGAACAGTTTTCCACTTTGCCACAGTCCATTTTAAATGAGCCTTGGCCCAGAGAAGACATCTGCGCTTCTGGATCATGTTTAGATACGGCTTCTTCTTTGAACTATAGAGTTTTAGCTGGCAATGGCGGATGGCACGGTGAATTGTGTTCACAGATAATGTTCTCTGGAAATATTCCTGAGCCCATTTTGTGATTTCCAATACAGAAGCATGCCTGTATGTGATGCAGTGCTGTCTAAGGGCCCGAAGATCACGGGCACCCAGTATGGTTTTCCGGCCTTGACCCTTACGCACAGAGATTATTCCAGATTCTCTGAATCTTTTGATGATATTATGCACTGTAGATGATATGTTCAAACTCTTTGCAATTTTAGACTGTCGAACTCCTTTCTCATATTGCTCCACTATTTGTCAGTGCAGAATTAGGGGGATTGGTGATCCTCTTCCCATCTTTACTTCTGAGAGCCACTGCCACTCCAAGATGCTCTTTTTATACCCAGTCATGTTAATGACCTATTGCCAGTTGACCTAATGAGTTGCAATTTGGTCCTCCAGCTGTTCCTTTTTTGCACCTTTAACTTTTCCAGTCTCTTATTGCCCCTGTCCCAACTTTTTTGAGATGTGTTGCTGTCATGAAATTTCAAAATGTCTCACTTTCGACATTTGATATGTTGTCTATGTTCTACTGTGAATACAATATCAGTTTTTGAGATTTGTAAATTATTGCATTCCGTTTTTATTTACAATTTGTACTTTGTTCCAACTTTTTTGGAATCGGGGTTGTATATATCTTTTATATGATCTACTATAATAAATAACTGAAAAAACAACTGCTAAGCATTCTGAAGTGTTTATTAGAAGTTTCCATTACACTAGCATAATACTATTTTCTGAGGTGCTGCCACTGAAGTGGCAAATAAAGGCTGCCACATTTCCTTTGTTTCATAAATATGCAAGAGAATTAAGTGTAAATATAAATTAAACACAGTTGGTCTTTGTAGCAGTTCGTAGGAGGGGGAGGAGCACAGAAAGACGGCAGGCCAGAATAAAGTTCAATTAAAGCCGCAAGCGGCCTCGACGGGCCCTCGCGCCAGCGGCCAAGGGGGTCGGGGGCATGCGTCCCCGCGAAAGACCTTCCACAGCTTCCTCGGCAAGAGACATTACTCCCACAATGGCGACAAAGCACAGAATTGGACACATGGCAACAATAGGGTCTCGCACTGTACGGTGCTCGGGGCCTAATAATAAAAATAATAATAATAATCCTTCAAAAACAATAGGGTCTTGCACTGGACGGTGCTCGGGCCCTAATAATAATAATAATAACTAGAAACTATATGCCAAGCAGGCACCTTAATGCGAGAGGCAAAAATCACAACACGTTAGGGGGCGCTATAGAGGCCCTGAGGCCCGCCTGGATCTGGGCTTCTGGTTCTCAGTAGCGGTGGCAGTCTAAGAAAAAGGAGCCAAATCTCGTGCGTTGTCGACCATGGCAAGCGCCCCAATAAGGGTCACGTAAAGTGATTGCTTGCCAAGTTTGACAAATCAGAAGCTGCAATATCATTTTTGCCATAACCAGCACCCCCAGGGGCGAAAGTGCACAAAATTTGGCGTATATGTCAGGTGAGCTATGCAGAGTTTGCGTATGAAGTTTGATGACAAGTGAGTAAATAGAAGATGAGATATAGATTTTTCAAGAATAAATATTGTGGTTTTTCCCATGTCAGTAGGTGGCGCTATGCTGTACATGAGTGATAATGAGTTGGAAAAATAAGTGTCTACAACAGCAACGTACTATCACAAGGTAGTGGTGTGAAGGAAAAGAGGAAAGATTGGATTTTTTGCCCAAAAATAGCGCCCCCAGTGGCGAAATATCACAGAAATTGGGTAACATGTCAGAAGCCCAATGAGGGATTTGCGTGTGAAGTATGAGCAGTTTTGAGCAATTAGAAGATTTGTTATGAATTGTTAAGCATGTAAAATTTTGCATTGAAAATTGATTGACGTATAACTTCTGAACGGTTTATGCTACGTGAAACGTATTAAGTACCTTTTGGCAGCCATGTCTGTAGATGATGTGTATCAATTTTGGTGACATTCCTATGAACGGTCTAGGAGGAGTTGCGCCGTCTTCGTGGCCATGCATTTCGCACAAAAGTGAAATTACCTCACTTCCTGTTGGGCGTGGCTAATGCATTGGCATTACATTTTTGTCCGGCTTAGTGAGATACATATGCGTATCAAATGGCATGCCACTACTACAAACTACATGGAAACCAGGCACCTTAATGCGGGAGGCCAAAATCACAACGAGTTAGGGGGCGCTATAGAGGCCCTGAGGCCCGCCTGGATCTGGGCTTCTGGTTCTCAGTAGCGGTGGCAGTCTAAGAAAAAGGAGCCAAATTTCGTGCGCTGTCGACCATGGCAAGCGCCCCAATAAGGGTCTTGTAAAGAGTTTGCTTGCCAAGTTTGACAAATCAGAAGCTGCAATATCATTTCTGCCATAACCAGCACCCCCAGGGGCGAAAGTGCACAAAATTTGGCGTATATGTCAGGTGAGCTATGAAGAGTTTGCGTATGAAGTTTGATGACAATTGAGTAAATAGAAGATGAGATATAGATTTTTGAAGAATAAATTTTTTGGTTTTTCCCATGTCAGAAGGTGGCGCTATGCTGTACATGAGCGATTATGAGTTGGAAAAATAAGCGTCTACAACAGCAACGTACTATCACAAGGTAGTGGTGTGAAGGAAAAGCATTATGGAATTATTTACCAAAAACCCGTTTTGGAGCAATTGCGTCGGCCAAAAACAGCGCCCCCCATGGACGAAAATTCCCAAAATGTGGTATACATGACATGGGAGGTAGTAAGAGGGTGGCCGTGAAGTTTGACCAAATTTGAGGAAAGATTGGAGTTTTTGCCCAAAAATAGCGCCCCCAGTGGCGAAATATCACAGATATTGGGTAACATGTCAGAAGCCCAATGAGTGATTTGCGTGTGAAGTATGAGCAGTTTTGAGCAATCAGAAGATTTGTTATGAATTTTTAAGCATGTAAAATTTTGCATCGAAAATTGATTGACGTATAACTTCTGAACAGTTTATCCTACGTGAAACGTATTTAGTAACTTTTGTCAGCCATGTCTGTAGATGATGTGTATCAATTTTGGAGACAGTCCTATGAACGGTCTAGGAGGAGTTGCGCCGTCTTCGTGGCCATGCATTTCGCACAAAAGTGAAATTACCTCACTTCCTGTTGGGCGTGGCTAACGCATTGGCATGACATTTTTGTCCGGCTTAGTGAGATACATATGCGTACCAAATGGCATGCCACTACTACTAACTACATGGCAACCAGGCACCTTAATGCGGGAGACCAAAATCACAACGACTTAGGGGGCGCTATAGAGGCCCTGAGCCCCGGCCAAGTTTGGGCTTTTGGGTCTGAGTAGCGGTGGCAATTCTCGGAACTGGTGCCAAATTTCGTGCGTTTTCGCCCATGGCAAGTGCCCCGAAAATGGCCCAACAGCGGAGAAAAATAAAGAAGACGGAAGAATAATAATAGTGAACTCTTACAAGAACAATAGGGCCTTCGCCCATAGGGCTCGGGCCCTAATAACTCTTTTATTGCTCTTTTCAGACGCAATATTTACTCTCTTCCAGGCGCGCGCGCACACACACACACACACACACACGTCATCTGGTTCAGGAGAGAGCTCTCTTCCTCTGCTCGCTCTCTCTTTATATAGGGCGCGGTCACTGGGAAGACACACAAACACAGGTTAATTGACATCAGGTGTAGTGATTCTGCCACTTACCTTCCCTGACTCCGCCCTCCGGTCACAGACCGATGCTTGACCACGCCCCCGCTGCCACATACCCCCACCGCCCAACTCAGGCCGGGCAGCCGTCCGGCCTGCAGCCGACGCCCCCCCCCCACCGGAGGGAAAGTCCGCCACAACCATCTGCACCCTGGCCTGTGGATCACCTTGAAGTTAAAGGGTTGGAGTGCCAGATACCAACAGTTGATCCATGCGTTGGCATCCTTCATGCGGTGGAGCCACTGGAGGGGTGCGTGGTCCGAACAGAGGGTGAAAGGGTGTCCCAGCAGGTAGTAGCGGAAGGGGAGGACTGCGCACTTGATCGCGAGGCACTCTTTTTCGATGGTGCTGAAGCACCCGTCACGTACCGACAGCTTTCTGCTGATGTACAGCACTGGACAGTCCTCCCCCTCCTGGGACAAAATGGCCCCCAGCCCTCTGTCCGACGCATCCGGCTGTAACATAAAAGGGAGAGAAAAGTCAGGGGAGTGTAACAGTGGCTCCCCCACACAGTGCAGCCTTCATCTCAGAGAAAGCCCGCTGGCATTGCTCCGTCCACTGGACCGGATCTTGTGCCCCCTTTTTAGTCAGATCAGTCAGCGGGCTGGTGACGTCCTAATAATTAGATATAAACCTACGATAGTAGCCAGCGAGCCCCAGGAACTGTCTCACCCCCTTTTTGGTCTTGGGCCTCGGGCAGGCCGCAATTTCTGCTGTCTTGTTAATTTGGGGACGCACCTGCCCATTGCCCAAGTGGAAGCCCAGATACCGTACTTCCACCCGCCCAATCGCACACTTCTTCGGGTTGGCTGTGAGACCCGCCTGCCTCAGTGACCTAAGGATGGCCCTCAGGTATTGTAGGTGCTGCGGCCAGTCATTACTATAAATAATGATGTCGTCGAGGTACGTGGCCACATAGGTGGCGTGGGGGCAGAGGACCCTATCCATCAGTCGCTGGAACGTAGCGGGTGCCCCAAACAGCCCAAAAGTAAGTGTGACAAACTGGTGTAAGCTGAACGGTGTGGAAAAGGCCGTTTTTTCTTGGGATAATGGAGTCAAGGGGATCTGCCAATAACCCTTTGTCAAATCCAGTGTTGAGTAAAAGCGAGCCGTGCCTAGTCGATCAAGCAACTCATCAATGCAAGGCATTGGGTACGCGTCGAATTTAGACACCGCGTTGACTTTTCTATAGTCTACAGAGAATCGGACCGACCCGTCGGCCTTGGGTACCAAGACCACCGGGCTGCTCCAGTCACTGTGGGACTCCTCGACGACGCCCATTTCGAGCATGGCCTCGAGTTCTTCCCGAACCACTTTTATCTTGTGTTCGGGTAGCCTGTAAGGGCGGCTGCGCACTACCACCCCCGGGGGCGTCTCAATGTGGTGCTCTATGAGGTTGGTGCGGCCGGGCAGGGGCGAGAGCACGTCCGAAAATTCGGTCTGCAACTGGGCAACCTCCGCGAGTTGGGTCGGGGAGAGGTGGTCTCCACAGGGGACCGGAGAGGTACGCAATGCCAATGCTCCCTTTTGAACCTCCGGCCCCAGTTCCGCCTTCTCTGGAACCACTGACACCAACGCCACGGGGACCTCCTCGTTCCAGAGTTTGAGCAGATTGAGGTGGTAAATCTGTAGTGCCCCACCCCTGTCCGTCCGCCTCACCTCGTAGTCGATGTCCCCGACTCGCCGTGTGACCTCAAAGGGTCCTTGCCACTTGGCGATCAATTTGGAGCTCGATGTGGGTAACAGTACGAGTACTTTATCTCCCGGTGCAAACTCCCTAAGGAGCGTACCCCTGTCGTACAGGCGGGTTTGCCGTTCTTGGGCCTGCCGCAAATTCTCCTGGGTTAGATGTGTGTGTGTGTGGAGTTTTGCACGCAGGCCAATAACGTATTGAATTTCGTTTTTACTTGGTGAAGGTCCCTCCTCCCAATTTTCTCACAGCACATCTAGAATGCCGCCCGGCTTATGCCCATATAACAATTCGAATGGAGAGAACCCCGTGGAGGCTTGGGGGACCTCTCGCACTGCAAATAACAAGGGTTCGAGCCATTTATCCCAATTATGTGCATCCTCACTTACGAATTTTTTAATTATATTCGAGGGTGCGATTGAACCGTTCAACTAAACCGTCCGTTTGTGGGTGATAAACGCTGGTGCGGATCGGCTTAATACCTAATAACCCATACAGTTCGTTCAGTGTACGTGACATAAATGAGATGCCTTGGTTAGTCAGAATCTCTTTCTGGATTCCAACAAGGGAGATGACGTGGAAGAGCGCTTCCATAATACTGCGTGCTGAGATATTGCAAAGAGGCACTGCTTCCAGGTATCGCTTTGCATAGTCCACCAGAACTAAAATAAAGCGGTACCCTCGTGTTGACCGATCAAATGGCCTGACGAGATCCATCCCAATTCTTTCAAACAGGGTCTCGATTAATGGGAGAGGGCACAAAGGCACTTTTGGAATGGCTGCTGGATTTACTACCTGGCATTTGCGGCATACCGTACACCACTTACGGACATCACCACGAATCCCTGGCCAATAAAACCGGGCCATTAGTCGGGCTAGTGTTTTATCTTGCCCTAAGTGTCCAGCCATGGGATTAAAGTGAGCCGCCTGGAATACCAATTCCCAGCGGCTCTTTGGAATCAAAAGCTGTGTGACTTGCTCTTTAGTCTGAGTGTCCTGCATCACTCGGTATAATCTATTCTTCATAATAGAAAAATAGGAGAAGGACGGGGTGGCGTTTGGCTGGAGTGTTTGACCATCGATTACTCTCACTTGGTCAAACGCATGTCGCAGAGTCTCGTCTCACGATTGCTCTAACGGAAAATCTGCAAGGGATTCCCCGTGAGAGGGAGGAGGAGCCTGCGGCTCCTCACTCTGACGCAGAGATGACATAGACGGCTCTGTGACAGCTGCTCCCACCAATGCGACACCGGGACCTCCCCCTGCTGAACTACGGCAGGACCCACTCTTCACTAAATGACTCAATAACTCCCCGAATCCCAGCCAATCAGTCCCCAAAATTATCGGGTGGGTGAGGGGAGGATTAACCACCGCCTTTACTCTAAATTTTTCCCCCCGGAAAAGAACGTGGACCGATACTAAAGGGTAGCTGTGAACATCCCCGTGCACACAAAACACCTTCCCCCCCCTGTGCTCCCCCCAATACCTTGTCTTGCACCAGGCTTTGGTGAATTAAGGTCTGATT
Organism: Neoarius graeffei; assembly: GCF_027579695.1. Classification (NCBI taxonomy): domain Eukaryota; kingdom Metazoa; phylum Chordata; class Actinopteri; order Siluriformes; family Ariidae; genus Neoarius; species Neoarius graeffei. Next base: position 15,996,524 of record NC_083589.1, on the reverse strand, counting down.
ACAGCCAGAGTCCACCAACACCTGATATGTATCCCCTTGGATACTCACTGGTATGCGATACGCTCCAGCCCGATCAAGGGTGGCTCCTGGCGCGTCGGGGATCCGAACCACCGCGCCCACTTCCATTGCCGAGCACTGCTGTTGGAGGTGGCCCGGCTCACTGCAGCGCCAGCAAACCGGCCCGGGCTTCCTCTCTGCACCGGCGCTCTGGGGCTCACTCACCTGGGGGGGGGGGGAGACAGACACAGAAGGGAAAAAAGGGAGGGCACCGCGGGTGCGACGGGCCGGCTGGGGTGGAGCCGGCCCCCGCCTCCGCGGTGGGGGAACAGGGTGAGGATGAGACACAGGAGGAGAGAGGGGCAGAGAGAGAGGAGAGGAAAGAACAGGATGTCTGCTGTCCTGCCGTCGGAACAGCTGCCAAATGGTCCTCCGCCAACTCGATGGCCTGAACCAGTGATGCCAGGCGGTGGCACTGGACCCACTCCGCAGTTCCCTCTGGTAGGTGGGCGATGAACTGCTCGCTCCAGCACCACCTGATCGATGATTCCCTCGGCGTCGCAGTTGTCGGCTCTCAACCACCGCCAGCAGGCGTCCCAGAGCTGCTGGCCAAACACGAACACCGACTTCCTCCAGACGCAGAGCGCGGAAGCGCTGTTGCTGCTGTTCGGGGGTGCGCCCCACCCGCTGGAGGATGGCCCGGCGAAGATCTGCGTAGGCCAGCCAGCAGTGGGCGGGGAGCTGTAGCACGGCCAGCTGCGCCTCGCCCGTTAGGGAAGAAGACCCCGCGGCGGTGGAAATGGTGGACCCCGCTGATGCGAGGAGGTGCCGGAATGCCTGTCGATCTTCCTGCTGCGCCAGCACCAGAGCCTCGAACCGGTGCTCTTGCTCCTTCTGGAGGGTGACTAGCGCCTGGTGCTGGCTCTGCTGGGCCGTGGCAAGGGCATGGACCAGGTCTGCGAAGGGGGAGGACTCCATGGGGCTGTTCTTTTCCTGTGCTTGGTTCCGGGTTTCAGCACCACTGTAGCAGTTCGTAGGAGGGGGAGGAGCACAGAAAGACGGCAGGCCAGAATAAAGTTCAATAACTCTTTTATTGCTCTTTTCAGACGCAATATTTACTCTCTTCCAGGCATGTGCACACACGCGCGCGCACACACACACACACACACACACACACACAAGTTGTCTGGTTCAGGAGAGAGCTCTCTTCCTCTGCTCTCTCTTTATATAGGGCGCGGTCACTGGGAAGACACAAACACAGGTTAATTGACATCAGGTGTAGTGATTCTGTCACTTACCTTCCCTGATTCTGCCCTCCGGTCATAGACCGGCACTTGACCACGCCCCCGCTGCCACAGTCTTGTTTTATGCAAGAGTGAATATTTGGTGTGACAAGTGGATAAATTTCAGTATTGCGAACTGTGGCAGTGGGACTGTGGTCAAGCGCCGGTTTTGTGAATGGAGAGTGAGGCCAGGGATGGCAAGTGGCAAAACAATCACACCTGTGTAATCAATGGTGCGTGCATATGCGCGTGTGGGTTTTGCAGTGACAACTGAGGGCTTACATGGAGGGAGGAAGCAGAGAGAGAGAGCTTCCCTGTGTGCAGTCTTTGTGTGTAAAAGAAAGTGTTGGAGCTGAAAAGCTTAAATAAAAATTGCCCTGCAATTAACTGACCTGTCCCAGTGTTTCAGTGTTCTGCCCCACCCCAGAGAACTTTACAAGAACTTTTTGGTAAAACAAACTATTTGGACGTCCCCCAAGGAGTTCGTTATAGCAGGCTTGCAGTGTACATTTATTTCTTTTTAAGGTTGGATATTTCTCTTTTTTTTCAGTGAGAGATGAAACTACTTGACCAAAAGTTTTTTTAACTTTTTACTAATCTTTACAAGGGGTGCCAGGAATTGTGGAGGGCATTATCACAAGAGTCATACACAGGACCACTCAAAAGTTTGGACACACCTACTCATTCGTAGGTTTTCTGTTTTCTACACTGGAGAACAATAGTGAAGACATCAAAACTATGAAATAACATATGGAACATGTATGGAATTATGTGGGAAACAAAAAAAGTGTTAAAATGTTTTATATTTTAGATTCTTCAAAGTAGCCACTGTTTCACTTGATGATGCTTTCCATAGTATTGGCATTGTCTTAACCAGCTTCATGAGGTAGCCACCTGGAATGCTTTTCAATTAACAGGTGTGCCTCGTCAAAAGTTAGTGGAATTTCTTGCCTTCTAAATGAATTTGAGATCCAACAGTAAATAGTAAGCAATAAAAATACAGTAAATTACCACTATTCCACAACTGTCGTAATCCATGTCATGTCAAAAAACACTCAGAAACTAAATAAAGAGAAACAACAGTCCATCATTACTTAAAGATATGTCTTAATTAATTAAAAATTGAAGAAAAAAAAAAAAAGATTAGGTGTGTCCAAATGTTTGACTGGTACTGTACATTAAAAACATTTCAAGCTGCAAAAAAACAGATTTTACAACCCCAATTCCATAAATTTGGGACACTGTGTAAAAAGTAAATTAAAAAAAAAACACAATATGATGATTTGAAAATTTTGGAAACCTGATATTAAATTGAAAATAGAACAAAGACAACATATCAAATGTTGAAACAGAAATTTTATTGTTTTTTTTTAAAAATATATTCTCATTTTGAACTTAATCTGAGCAACAGGTTTCAAAAAAGTTGGTACGGGGCCGTGTTGCATCACCTCTACTTTTAACAACACTCTGTAAATGTTTGGGAACCAAGGAGTCCAATTGCTGTATGTCACACAGCGTCCCAAGTTTATGGAATTGGGGCTGTAAGACAGATCATATTCAAGCCTTGCTCAGAGTGTAAAAGGCAGAAATCAAATTTTATTCAAAACTCACTAAAGCAAAAACAATTACTCAGGTCCATGATAAACAAAAAAAAGCTGCAGAAGGGTTGGGCAAACTTTCTGATGGAGCAGGAAAGAATGAGCATGAAACAACTACTCAATTCTAGTTACACGTTACTCTTATATCAACTCTGAAAACCCAGCAGGGACAGTGAGAAACTATTTGTGAGCCTGAAAGCTGGGTATGCATTCCGCAGAACCATGTAACAAATGTACAAACCCCATTTCCAGAAAAGTTGGGATATTTTCCAAAACACAATAAAAACAAAAATCTGTGATTTTAACGTGAACCTTTATTTATTGCATTTAGGTCTTTCAAAAACAATAATACATAATACACTGAAACCCCGCTATAATAAACTCTTTGGGGGATGTCCAAATAAATTGTTATCCTGAAAACTTCATAATACTGAAATGGACCCACTTGTCACACCATTCACTCTTACGTAAAACAAGACCAATTGTGTTTAATTTATATTTACGCTTAATTCACTTATTTCCTTTATTTTGTAAATACAACCCCGATTCCAAAAAAGTTGGGACAAAGTACAAATTGTAAATAAAAACGGAATGCAATAATTTACAAATCTCAAAAACTGATATTGTATTCACAATAGAATATATAAAAACATAAGAACATATCAAATGTCGAAAGTGAGACATTTTGAAATTTCATGCCAAATATTGGCTCATTTGAAATTTCATGACAGCAACACATCTCAAAAAGTTGGGACAGGGGCAATAAGAGGCTGGAAAAGTTAAAGGTACAAAAAAGGAACAGCTGGAGGACCAAATTGCAACTCATTAGGTCAACTGGCAATAGGTCATTGTGGCAGCGGGGGCATGGCCAAGTGCCGGTCTGTGACCGGAGGGCGGAGTCAGGGAAGGTAAGTGGCAGAATCACTACACCTGATGTAAACTAACCTGTGTTTGTGTGTCTTCCCAGTGACTATACAGTGGTGCTTGAAAGTTTGTGAACCCTTTAAAATTTTCTATATTTCTGCATAAATATGACCAAAAACATCATCAGAGTTTCACACAAGTCTTAAAAGTAGATAAAGAGAACCCAGTTAAACAAATGAGACAAAAATATTATACTTGGTCATTTATGTATTGAGGAAAATGATCCAATATTACATATCTGAGAGTGGCAAAAGTATGTGAACCTTTGCTTTCAGTATCTGGTGTGACCCCCTTGTGCAGCAACAACTGCAACTAAACGTTTGCGGTAACTGTTGATCAGTCCTGCACACCGGCTTGGAGGAATTTTAGACCGTTCCTCCATACAGAACAGCTTCAACTCTGGGATGTTGGTGGGTTTCCTCACATCAACTGCTTGCTTCAGGTCCTTCCACAACATTTCGATTGGATTAAGGTCAGGACTTTGACTTGGCCATTCCAAAACATTAACTTTATTCTTCTTTAACCATTCTTTGGTAGAACGACTTGTGTGCTTAGGGTCATTGTCTTGCTGCATGAATTCTGAATTATCCCAGCGAATTCTAAAGGAAAATGTCAGGACATCTGTCCATGGACTGAATCTCAAGAGAAGTTGAGATTCAGTCCATGGACAGATGTCCTGACATTTTCCTTTAGAATTCGCTGGGATAATTCAGAATTCATTGTTCCATCAATGATGGCAAGCCGTCCTGGCCCAGATGCAGCAAAACAGGCCCAAACCATGATACTACCACCACCATGTTTCACAGATGGGATAAGGTTCTTATGCTGGAATGCAGTGTTTTCCTTTTCTCTAAACATAACGCTTCTCATTTAAACCAAAAAGTTCTACTTTGGTCTCATCCGTCCACAAAAATTTTTCCAAGCACCTTCTGGCTTGTCCACATGATCTTTAGCAAACTGCAGGCGAGCAGCAATGTTCTTTTTGGAGAGCAGTGGCTTTCTCCTTGCAACCCTGCCATGCACACCATTGTTGTTCAGTGTTCTCCTGATGGTGGACTCATGAACATTAACATTAGCCAATGTGAGAGAGGCCTTCAGTTGCTTAGAAGTTACCCTGGGGTCCTTTGTGACCTCGCCGACTATTACACGCCTTGCTCTTGGAGTGATCTTTGTTGGTCGACCACTCCTGGGGAGGGCAACAATGGTCTTGAATTTCCTCCATTTGTACACCATCTGTCTGACTGTGGATTGGTGGAGTCCAAACTCTTTAGAGATGGTTTTGTAACCTCTTCCAGCCTGATGAGCATTAACAACGCTTTTTCTGAGGTCCTCAGAAATCTCTTTTGTTCATGCCATGATACACTTCCACAAACATGTGTTGTGAAGATCAGACTTTGATAGATCCCTGTTCTTTAAATAAAACAGGATGCCCACTCACACCTGATTGTCATCCCATTGATTGAAAACACCTGACTCTAATTTCACCTTCAAATTAACTGCTAATCCTAGAGGTTCACATACTTTTGCCACTCACAGATATGTAATATTGGATCATTTTCCTCAATAAATAAATGACCAAGTATAATATTTTTGTCTCATTTGTTTAACTGGGTTCTCTTTATCTATTTTTAGGACTTGTGTGAAAATCTGATGTTTTAGATCATATTTATGCAGAAATATAGAAAATTCTAAAGGGTTCACAAACTTTCAAGCACCACTGTATAAAAAGAGAGAGAGCAGAGGAAGAGAGCTCTCTCCCCAACCAGACGACATGTGTGTGCGTGCGTGCGTAGCTGGGAGAGTTAAATTCCACTGAAAAGTGAAAAAAAGAGTTTTGTGAACTCAGTTCTGGCCTGCCGTCCTTCTGTGCTCTACCCACCCATATGAAGTGCTACAGTCATTAACATGACTGGGTATAAAAAGAGCATCTTGGAGTGGCAGCGGCTCTCAGAAGTAAAGATGGGAAGAGGATCACCAATCCCCCTAATTCTGCGCCGACAAATAGTGGAGCAATATCAGAAAGGAGTTCGACAGTGTAAAATTGCAAAGAGTTTGAACATATCATCTACAGTGCATAATATCATCAAAAGATTCAGAGAATCTGGAAGAATCTCTGTGCGTAAGGGTCAAGGCCGGAAAACCATACTGGGTGCCCATGATCTTCGGGCCCTTAGACGGCACTGCATCACATACAGGCATGCTTCTGTATTGGAAATCACAAAATGGGCTCAGGAATATTTCCAGAGAACATTATCTGTGAATACAATTCACTGTGCCATCCGCCATTGCCAGCTAAAACTCTATAGTTCAAAGAAGAAGCCGTATCTAAACATGATCCAGAAGCGCAGACGTCTTCTCTGGGCCAAGGCTCATTTAAAATGGACTGTGGCAAAGTGGAAAACTGTTCTGTGGTCAGACGAATCAAATTTTGAAGTTCTTTATGGAAATCAGGGACGCCGTGTCATTCAGACTAAAGAGGAGAAGGACGACCCAAGTTGTTATCAGCGCTCGGTTCAGAAGCCTGCATCTCTGATGGTATGGGGTTGCATTAGTGCGTGTGGCATGGGCAGCTTACACATCTGGAAAGACACCATCAATGCTGAAAGGTATATCCAGGTTCTAGAGCAAAACATGCTCCCATCCAGATGACGTCTCTTTCAGGGAAGACCTTGCATTTTCCAACATGACAATGCCAAACCACATACTGCATCAATTACAGCATCATGGCTGCGTAGAAGAAGGGTCCGGGTACTGAACTGGCCAGCCTGCAGTCCAGATCTTTCACCCATAGAAAACATTTGGCGCATCATAAAACGGAAGATACGACAAAAAAGACCTAAGACAGTTGAGCAACTAGAATCCTACATTAGAAAAGAATGGGTTAACATTCCTATCCCTAAACTTGAGCAACTTGTCTCCTCAAGGCCTCTGCATGCTCTTGCGACAAGGCTTTCGCAGACAGCTTTTCACAGACAGTTGTAATTTATCGTTGAGCGGGGAGTAATAGGCGTGCGCGATGTTATTCACCGCTACAACGCAAGGGGGCGCGAAGTCGCAAAATCGCTAGGAGTAGTTGGTGGGTGTGGTTAGTGGAGTGTTTATCCTCTGGTTACTTATAATGACTAGAACTGGAGTCGTATAGATGTACGTACTTCCTCACTTCCTCGATCAACCGCTCTTCGTGCTGCTCCATCTTTGCTCGTGTTTTTAAAAATGGCGGTAGTGAAAACAAACCAAACCGGGAAAGTAGGGAAGCAGAAGTGCGTGTACAGCAGATGTAGAGTGGACCGATCAGAGCCCTCTTGTCTGTGACGCTGTCTGCGAGGCTTCTGCGGTGGTCACAATTTTTGGGAGGTGAGCGCAGAGCGTCTGCGAAGGTGGGGTGGCTACGCAGACGCTATCTGCGACACCGTCTGCGAGGACTGCGTTGTCAGCATAAATTGGCCTTCAGTCCCCAGACATTTACAGACTGTTGTAAAGAGAAAAGGGGATGTCTCACAGGCCCGGCGCCATGGGGGGGCGAAAGGGGGCGTCGCCCCCTCGTGGCTACAGCCCCGCCCCCTCAACGGAGACTCAGATCACTTAATTGTTTTCTTATGAAAATATAATGTATTATAGACGTATTAATAATTTGCATTTTCAAATACGAAATATTAAGTGGTTGCGCACTGCACAAAAATACATTTCACATAAATCACTACTAAAACTGGCACGGTAGAACAAATCTGATTGGTTGTTATGATTCTTACGTTGCAATCGTAGAATTCAACTGTATTAAGGTAGGATTATTTCAAAAAGCCTGAATTTAATATTAACCCTGTTTTATACATATGTATCAATCCTAACTACTGCGGACTACTAGTTATTGTGGGTGTACTATGTGTGAAATGCTGACACAGCCGCGCACACACAGACCTGTGATAAGGACAAGGGGAGGGGTCGTGCGGGCGGGGGTTTTACATGTAGTCTACACTTACAAGTGCACTGTCTCTGCAATATCCTGTAATATGCAGTCAAGTTTACGGGAGTAGTCTTTCCCCCACCGAATTAAACGAATTCAATCACAATATTGTGAATCCATTTTCTTTCTTTGTAGGCTAAGTTTATCTCCGTTTATGTTGGTGTATGTGTTCATATATGGTCCGCTTTGTGCGCAAATAGCGTAAGAATATGTGTCGTTGACGTCACCCCCCATGCAGCGGGAGTGAAAATTCATCACTTCAGAGTGTTTAGTCCCCTACACACCTAACTGGGATCGCGGATTAAGTGGTTAGCGTTACTTGCATTGATGTTTTGTTTTCATGCCGCAGAGCTATTTGTATGTATTTTAAATGTAAAGGACTTGCCTGTAGGTTTGTGTGTTGTTTTATGTTTGGCATCTTTCCGGTTGTACCGCGTGTCTGTGAGAAAATTGGAGGGGAGGGTTAACAGGTGGGCACGGGTGTTGATAAAGCGCAACTGCCCTGATAATATGTCACATGATTTTCCCGGACTAAAGCAACCTTCGGGGCCGTGGTTTTGTGGTTGGCGCAGTTAACTGTTTGAAACACGTTGTCAGACCGCCATCACTACTACACACTATATGAAAAAATATTTGCCCCCTTGCGATTTCTAATTGCCCCCTTAGTAAACTGTTCCTGGCGCCGGGCCTGATGTCTCACAGTGGTAAACATGGCCTTGTCCCAACTTTTTTGAGATGTGGTGTTGTCATGATATTTAAAATCACCTAATTTTTCTCTTTAAATGATACATTTTCTCAGCTTAAACATTTAATATGTCATCTATGTTCTATTCTGAATAAAATATGGAATTTTGAAACTTCCACATCATTCCATTCCGTTTTTATTTACAATTTGTACTTTGTCCCAACTTTTTTGGAATTGGGGTTGTATGTAAGTCACTCTTAATTAAAGGAAATAAGTCAAACTCGCCCTTGTTTGCTTGCTGCATCTTCTTTCTTTTCAGCCCATCATGTTGACTGCCGTTATGGACGAAGTCTCAGAGCACAGTTTCTTTTGCTTTAAAAGTTTAAATTGAATTTTTCAGGATACCATGCTTTAGACAGTCCAGGATATGAAGTTTGTCTTCGATGGTGTCACGTCCACATGCGTGCAGTGGCACATCTCAAATAGCTCATGTACACAACTCCATGAGGACTAATTACTATGCACCTGTTCTGGATTAGAGCACAAATCACAGCGCATGCTTATAAGGACTCTCACTTCACACAGACTTTGCAAAGTATACACACTGTATCTTGTGTTGTGTTACTCAGCATTCTGTAGCACTGTATTGATATTCTGGTTTCCGACTGCATTTGGGGCCCTTGTCTCTGCCTTTGATATCCTGTCGATGACTGACTTCCTTGATCATCACCCGTTTCTCAACTCTGATTTTTGATTGCTGATTTGGATCAGTTTTGTCAACGTGTTTCTAAATCAAACACTTACAGCAATTACATCAGTCTATTGCCTGCATTTTCTGACAGATGGAGAGTATCTTACATTTATGAGTTGCCATGACAGCAATTCTTACGGAGTAAAGACTAAAAAAAAATTTTTTTTTGCTTGTAAAATAAAGTCCTTTTAAGGGATTTAAAAAAAAAAGTCAGTGATTGCCGTTCTTGATAATTGTTAGTGATTGACACCTAAGCTCAGCAGGTTAAGTTTTATGGTGTTAACATATTGTTTACTTGACTGCAGACTTGATTACTTATTGTTCATCTCTGGGGAAGAGGAAAACGCATTGCTCAGTAATGTTTTTTGAAGACTCTATCAATAAAGGCAGGGGACATGAACTTTGTTTGTTATATGCAAAAATTCATAGCAAAACACTTTGTTACAACAGTGTTGCAGTGTACTGTGAAAAGATTCAGGTAATTCTGAGACATCTCAGTGTGTAAAGGACAAAGTCAGAACCCACTGTTGAATATGCGTCACCTTCGAGCCCTCAGGTGGCACTGCCTGAGAAACTGTCAGGCTAAAATGTGACAAATATAGCCACATGGGCTAGGGAGTACTTCAGAAAACAATGGTTACTTAACAGAGTCAGTCGCTGCATCCAGAAATGCTACCTGAAACTGTATTATGCAAGAAGGAAGATATTCATCAACTCTATGCAGAAACACCACCAATTTCTTTTGGCTCAAAATCATCTCAGATGGGCCAAAAGGCAGTGGAAACATGGCCAGATGAGTCCACAGTTCAGATGTCGAGTTCTCCAAGCCAAAGGTGAAAAAGACCATCCTGTTTATCATCAGAGAAAGGTGCAAAAGCCCACATCTGTGATGGTATGGGAATGCCTCAGTGCCCACGGCATGGCCAATTTGTATGTGTGTGAAGGTACCAGTAACATATGGCCCTTTTCCACTACCCTTTTTCAGCTCACTTCAGCTCGCTTCAGCTCACTTCAGCCCGACACGGCTCGCGTTTCGACTACCAAAAACCAGCACGACTCAGCTCGTTTCAGCCCTGCTTAGCCCCTAAAACTCGCACCGTTTTGGAGTGGGGCTGAAGCGAGCCAAAGCGAGCCGAGTGAGGCTGGGGGCGTGAGCAGACACTCCCCTGTGCACTGATTGGTGAGGAGGAGTGTCCTCACATGCCCACACACGCCCCGCAAGCGCGCTGGGATCTGTAAACACCGCAAACCCGGAAGGAGAAGAATTACGAATTGCGAGAATTTCTGAAGCCTTATGCGCCTCGCCTCATCTATACGCTCTTGCCAGTATCTGTCCGCGTTGTCGGTGACAACAAGCCACAGCACCAAGACCAGCAACACTAACGACTCCATGTCCTCCATGTTTATTGTTTACTATTCGGGTCGTGAGACTACCGCTTAAAAGCTCACTGATGTCACTGTTTGCGCTGCTTAACGACATCACCTGACGTCCACCCACTTTCGCTAACTCCACCCAATGTGTCCACCCACTTCCAGCCAGCATGGTTCAGCGCGGTTGTAGTCGAAATGCAACTCCAACAGCCCCGCTCAGCCCGACTCAGCACGGCACGGCTCAGCCCGACTCAGCCGCGTTTGTAGTGGAAAAGCGGCAATAGAGGCATATATTGGGATTTTAGAGAGACATATGTTGCCATCAAGGTAACAACTCTTCTCAGGAAATCCAGCAGGACAATGCCAGGCTTCATTCTGCATGAGCTACAACAACATGGCTTCGTAGACACAGAATGTGTGCGCTTGACTGGCCTGTTGCTAATCCAGATCTGTCTAAATGTATGGAGCAGTAACGAAGAGGAGAATCAGACGATGGTGACCATGGACTGTTGAGCAGCTGAAGTCTTGTATCAAGCAAGAATAGAGAAAAATTCCAATTGCAAAACTGCAACAATTAATATTTCCATACGATTAAAGTGTGTTACTAAAAGGAAAGGTGATGTAACAATGGTCTGTCCCAACTTTTTTTTTCTCTTTTAAAAAAGTGTGTTGCAGGAACCAAATTCAAACTTTGTTTATATTCACAAAAATACAATTCAGTTGGTCAGTAAAACTATTTAAAATATTTTCTTTGTACTTTTGTCAGTTAAACAACAGTTTATGTAAATTAACAAATCACAGATTTTTGTTTTCATTACATTTTGGAAAATATCCCAACTTTTCTGGAAGCAGTATGACACACTACATGAAATAAATATTGCTGTTGCAGTCATTTTCCCAGAAACCTTCTCACTGAGCCAGCAACAGTCCTGAATGACATGGAACCCTGACTGATATCTTGGGTCCACAGAATGACAGTTGTGTACATCAACATTCCATATCACCCCTCCAAACTGCCAGAAGCAGTGAACATCACTCATATCGAATTGTCCAGTATCAGAAAAGGCAAAGCTGCCTTCATGAATCTCAAAAATCCCCATGGCGTTAAGGAGGAGGTCAAAGTGCAGGACTTTGAATTAGAACACTCTCCTTGAATGCCAAGCTTTAAAAACCACCTGTGTTCTGGGACAAAAGGGACATGAAAATAAGCATCATGCAGATCTACCAACATGAACCAATCCTATGGTTGCATGACTTGAACTACCAACACCACTGGCATACAAAAAGGAAAGGACTATATAAACCTCCTATTGTACCTCCATCCTAAATGAAATCTAAACTTCCCAGGACAAAGCATTACATTTTCTGGGGTTCGAAATCAACAAGGCTTTCGGCCATTAAAGGCTACCTTTGCACACCATATCTTTATGGATCTCGCTTTGTGCAAAGGGACACTGTCATGCTGGAACATGTTTGGACCGCTTTATTCAAGTGAAGGGAAATGATAAAGCTACAGCATACAAACACATTCTATACAATTGTGTGCTTCAGACTTTGTGGCAACAGTTTGAGGAAGAACCACATATGGGTGCAATGGTCAAGTGTCACCAAACTTTTGGTCATGTAATGTAAGTCTGTGTTAAGGTGCTTAAAAGATATTTAAGAGGATACGATACATTTTAAGCAGTATATTGGAAATGTCAGTGATGTGGTATCAACAAATAGTACACTGTGACTGTGATAAAGATAAAACTGTGATACAAACAAGCCCAGTGATTTCAAGACTCTGAAACGCATAATTTCACTCAAAGTAAAATTAATCATTTCCTTGTTTAATGCTTGATGGAAAGAAGTCCAAAATGCAACAACAGAACATTTCTGTATTTGATGAATTAAAATAAAATATTGCCTTGTATTTAAAAGTTTAACAAAGATGATGACATACAATGATCCTCTATCTAATATCTAAAATAGATGATGTGTGCTATTACAAACTCACTTTGATATCAAATACTCTGATAAAGTACGATCGCTGAGGGGTGTCTTTCACCAGACAGGCCACACCACAACATCTTTTTGTCCAGGATGAGCTTCCATCTGCTGCATACACCTGCACCACGGCAGAAGACAGAGTCTACAGAGACAGAAGGAACAGTGTTAAATATTAATTTGTAACCTGCAGCAATAGTTTTTTTCTGGATGTCAAGATACCAAGGTTAAAGAAACTATTTGTTTAGGAAATTGTTTCATTAGTACATTACATTCACCTTGTGTGACATCTTACAATGATGTGCACAGATGAATTAGAGTGTTTAAAATATGCACGTTCAGGACTTACACACCAATTCATCTGGGTATGTGACTTATCACTGACAAAACAAAGAATGCTTCAAATGTTATTTTATCCTAAAACAAGAAATTCAGTAACTGAAGCACCAGAAAATCTACATGATTGTGATTTCCTTGAATTTACTCACCATCACTGTGTCTGCAGCTTCATTTTTATGATTACACTGATAACTCCCAAAACACGCATAAAGTCACAGCAATATACAGTGGGGCAAAAAAGTATTTAGTCAGCCACCAATTGTGCAAGTTCTCCCACTTAAAAAGATGAGAGAGGCCTGTAATTTTCATCATAGGTACACTTCAACTATGAGAGACAGAATGGGGGGAAAGAATCCAGGAAATCACATTGTAGGATTTTTAATGAATTAATTGGTAAATTCCTCGTTAAATTAAGTATTTGGTCACCTAAAACAAGCAAGATTTCTGGCTCTCACAGACCTGTAACTTCTTCTTTAAGAGGCTCCTCTGTCCTCCACTCGTTACCTGTATTAATGGCACCTGTTTGAACTCGTTATCAGTTTAAAAGACACCTGTCCTCAACCTCAAACAGTCACACTCCAAACTCCACTATGGCCAAGACCAAAGAGCTGTAAAAGGACACCAGAAACAAAATTGTAGACCTGCACCAGGCTGGGAAGACTGAATCTGCAATAGGTAAGCAGCTTGGTGTGAAGAAATCAACTGTGGGAGCAATTATTAGAAAACAGAAGACATACAAGACCACTGATAATCTCCCTCTATCTGGGGTTCCACGCAAGATCTCACCCCGTGGGGTCAAAATGATAACAAGAACGTTGAGCAAAAATCCCAGAACCACATGGGGGGACCTAGCGAATGACCTGCAGAGAGCTGGGACCAAAGTAACAAAGGCTACCATCAGTAACACACTACGCCGCCAGGGACTCAAATCCTGCAGTGCCAGACGTGTCCCCCTGCTTAAGCCAGTACATGTCCAGGCCCGTCTGAAGTTTGCTAGAGAGCATTTGGATGATCCAGAAGAGGATTGGGAGAATGTCATATGGTCAGATGAAACCAAAATAGAACTTTTTGTTAAAAACTCAACTTGTCATGTTTGGAGGAGAAAGAATGCTGAGTTGCATCCAAAGAACACCATACCTACTGTGAAGCATGGGGGTGGAAACATCATGCTTTGGGGCTGTTTTTCTGCAAAGGGACCAGGACGACTGATCCGTGTAAAGGAAAGAATGAATGGGGCCATGTATCATGAGATTTTGAGTGAAAACCTCCTTCCATCAGCAAGGGCATTGAAGATGAAACGTGGCTGGGTCTTTCAGCATGACAATGATCCCAAACACACCGCCCGGGCAACGAAGGAGTGGCTTCGTAAGAAGCATTTCAAGGTCCTGGAGTGGCCTAGCCAGTCTCCAGATCTCAACCCCATAGAAAATCTTTGGAGGGAGTTGAAAGTCCATGTTGCCCAGCAACAGCCCCAAAACATCACTGCTCTAGAGGAGATCTGCATGGAGGAATGGGCCAAAATACCAGCAACAGTGTGTGAAAACCTTGTGAAGACTTACAGAAAACGTTTGACCTCTGTCATTGCCAACAAAGGGTATATAACAAAGTATTGAGATGAACTTTTGTTATTGACCAAATACTTATTTTCCACCATAATTTGCAAATAAATTCTTTAAAAATCAGACAATGTGATTTTCTGGATTTTTTTTCTCATTTTATCTCTCATAGTTGAGGTATACGTACGCTGAAAATTACAGGCCTCTCTCATCTTTTTAAGTGGGAGAACTTGCACAATTGGTGACTGACTAAATACTTTTTTGCCCCACTGTACACTGATCAGCCATAAAATTAAAACAACTGACAATGTTGTTACAATGGTACCTGTCGAGGGATGGGATATATTAGGCAGTAAGAGAACAGTCAGTTCTCGAAGTTGATGTGTTGGAAGCAGGAAAATGGGTAAGCATATGGATCTGAGTGACTTTGGCAAGGGCTAAATTGTGATGGCTAGATGACTGGGTCTGAGCATCTCCAAAATGAGACACCTTGTGGGGTGTTCCCAGTATGCAGTGGTTAGGACCTACCAAAAGTGGTCCAAGGAAGGACCACTGGTGAACTGGCAACAGGCCAGCCAAGGCTCACAGATTTGCATGAGGGACAAAGGCTAGTCCATATTGATTCAATCCTACAGAAGAGCTATGTTTCTTACACCAGTAGATGAGAAGGAAATTATTGATATAGTTAATTAATGTAGTAATAAAATATCCACAGATTGTAATGATATTGATATGAAACTAGTGAAAACTATTATTGGGGGGATTTCTAAACCATTAACATACATCTGTAACTTGTCATTTCAAACCAGTACATTTCCAAGCAATATGAAAATACAACCCCGATTGCAAAAAAGTTGGGACAAAGTACAAATTGTAAATAAAAACGGAATGCAATAATTTACAAATCTCAAAAACTGATATTGTATTCACAATAGAACATAGACAACATATCAAATGTCGAAAGTGAGACATTTTGAAATTTCATGCCAAATATTGGCTCATTTGAAATTTCATAGACAGCAACACATCTCAAAAAAGTTGGGGCAGGGGCAATAAGATGCTGGAAAAGTTAAAGGTACAAAAAAGGAACAGCTGGAGGACCAAATTGCAACTCATTAGGTCAATTGGCAATAGGTCATTAACATTCATACGTCAGAATGCTGTTCATAGACTTTAGCTCAGCATTCAACACAATCATTCCTCAGCAGCTCATTCATAAACTGGACCAGCTGGGACTCAACACCTCCCTGTGCAACTGGCTGCTAGACTTCCTGACAGGGAGACCACAGGCTGTACGGGTCGGCAGCAACTCCTCCAGCACCATCACATTGAACACAGAGGCCCCCCCAAGGATGTGTGCTGAGCCCCTTCCTCTTCACTCTGCTGACCCACGACTGCACACCAACATCCAGCTCTAATCTCATTAAGTTTGCGGATGACACGACTGTGGTGGGTCTCATCAACAATGGCGATGAGACAATCTACAGGAGTGAGGTGAGCCACTTGGCCATGTGGTGCAAGGACAACAATCTGAACGCACCGCCTGAACGTGGAGAAGACAAAGGAGATTGTTGTGGACTTCAGGAGAGCGCACACCCAGCATGCTCCACTAACGACCGACGGTGCTGCAGTGGAGAGGGTGAGCAGCACCAAGTTTCTGGGTGTGCACATCTCTGAAGACCTGTCTTGGAGCAACAATCACTGGCAATAATCTTGGAGCAACAATCTTGGAGCAACAATCATCACTGGCCAAAAAAGCCCAACAGCATCTGTACTTCCTCCACAAACTGAGGAGAGCAAGAATCCCAGCCCCCATCATGCACACATTCTACAGAGGCACCATCGAGAACATCCTGACCAGCTGCATCACCGTGTGATATGGCGACTGCAGTGTCCTGCTGCAAGACTCTGCAGCGCATCGTGAGAGCAGCTGAGAGGATCATTGGTGTCTCTCTCCCTTCTCTAATGGATATCTATAACTCCCGCCTCACCCGCAGAATCATCAGGATTGCAGGTGACACCACCCACCCACCCACCCATCTCACAGCCTCTTCAGTCTGCTGCCATCAGGGAGGAGACTGCAGAGTCTCCGGGCCAAAACCAGCAGGCTCAAGGACAGTTTCTTTCACCAGGCGGTCAGGAGGCTCAACTCCCTCCCTGTTCTACCCCTCCTCCGCCCCCTGCCACAGATTCTGCTCGCACAACCCCTTGCCCCCCTACAGCATCTGACATGTCACCCTCACAGTCCCCCCCCCCCCAGCACACACACATACTCTCAATGTTCATTAACACACTGAACTCAGGGACTGCACATTTCACTTTACCTCGCTCATTTGCACTATTCCACATTACCTCACCTTAACAGCTATTAGTTTATTGTTTATACTGCTTATTTCATGTTTACCTGCTATACCTCAAGTGCCCTTGACTGTTTATTTGCTACTATATATGTGTGTGTTTTTATATATATATATATATATATATATATATATATATATATATATATATATATGTGTTTAGTCTATGTCTAGTTCTTATCTAGAGTGTTTATACTGTTTATTTCAATTATTCTATTTTTATTTATTGCATTGCCTGTTTGCAGCGTGGGTCAGAGAGGACTGAAATTTCATCTGCGCTGTATGTCGAGCATGTATAGCATATTTGACAATAAAGTTGACTTGACTCATGTATCACAGCTTAAACCTCTGGTTTCCAGTCCTTTGCTCCCACCCTCCGAACCCCCTCCTCATCCCAGGCTCATCGATGGCAGTAAGGCCTACACGGTCAAGAAACTGCTGAAGGTGCAGCGGCAAGGCAGAGGTCTCCACTACCACCAGGACTGGGAGCGTTACGGTCCCGAGGAGAGAAGTTGGGTCCCCGCCAGGTTCATACTAGGGATGGCGAAAACTAAAAAAAATCTTGACCGACCACCGAGCTTCATTAGCCGGTTAAAGTCGGTTAACCTATGAGTTTAAACAGGGATGCAAACGGTGCGCCTTTTTCACGGCTCGTGCAAATCCAATTTTTTTTTAGGGGGGGCGTTGGAGTGTCTGAATAATTTCATCAGAGTAAATTCTGTATTAAAATTACTACATAAGCAAATGCCGTTACAGTCCATGAAAAAGCCGTGAAAAAGTCGGCATCTGAGCCTTTAGTTTGTGTGGAGAGATATGATCTGCAATAACATGTATTGCTGGCTACAGACCAAAACATACTTTCAGAATGCACTGGCCAAGGCAGGACTAAACTCGATGTGCCTTCTAATAATAATAAAAAAAAAAAACAATAGTAATTTGTAAGCTAAAAAGCCTGTGTCTACACTTTTTTCTTTCACCGAGTGGCAGCTGTGTTCAACTGGGGCGGGACATGACTGAATGGGTGTTTCTGATTTGTCAGCTGTCTTTAACTGGGGCGGGAGGGCGGGACATGACTGAATGGGTGTTTCTGATTTGTCAGCTGTCTTTAACTGGGGTGGGAGGGCAGGACATGACTGAATGGGTGTTTCTGATTTGTCAGCTGTCGTCCTTACACCGCATGGCATGCCCCAAGCGTTTACAAACACAGAATTCCAGGTTCTCCGCTCCAAAATCGGCAGCTTCAAAACGATTGATTTTTTTTTTCACCGACAACCAAAAAAAATTAACCGGTTGACGTTGATTCGGTCAACCACCGGTCAAACGGTCATCGGTTAACATCCCTAGTTCATACTGGACCCAACACTTATCATGGAGTTCCACCATATACACACACACACACACACACAATATATATATATTTATATAAATATATAAAAATATATAATAAATATATATATAAAAAGGGCAGCACGGTGGTGTAGTGGTGCTGTCGCCTCACAGCAAGAAGGTCCTGGGTTCGAGCCCCGTGGCCGGCGAGGGCCTTTCTGTGCGGAGTTTGCATGTTCTCCCCGTGTCCGCGTGGGTTTCCTCCGGGTGCTCCGGTTTCCCCCACAGTCCAAAGACATGCAGGTTAGGTTAACTGGTGACTCTAAATTGACCGTAGGTGTGAATGTGAGTGTGAATGGTTGTCTGTGTCTATGTGTCAGCCCTGTGATGACCAGGCGACTTGTCCAGGGTGTACCCTGCCTTTCGCCCGTAGTCAGCTGGGATAGGCTCCAGCTTGCCTGCGACCCTGTAGAAGGATAAAGTGGCTAGAGATAATGAGATGAGATATATAAAAAGGTTTGTTGTATGTCTCCTGGTTTGTATGGGGTTAGTTGATTGGGCACCCCTGTCGGTCATGCTGACAAGTAACAAATGAAATCTTGTCATTCAAAACAGTCTGACTATGCAACCACTTCCAAAACTGCTTTTTGGCATTTCCTATGCCGAGATTTTCCAATTGCTTTGACAGGGCCTGCGAGTTTACAGGCCAACAGACATATGACAGCTGCAGTCATTGCATGCATGTTCATTTTTATAATTACTGATCTCTACCATACATAATTTATATCTTGCGTGCACAATCAGTCACTTGTGTAATCATGTCAGATTATGATTGACCATAATGTTTAGATGCTCATTAACCTTGCTGACCCAAAACAGCTTAACAGCAAGATAAAACTTCCCTGGCATGAAAGGGTAGATCGGGTTGAAGGAGGAAACTCGAAGGTGGTCTATAGGTGCTAGTATCTCAAGTGTTCCAGGAATTCATTACATTTATGAGCAGGTGTTGGCATGTCTGGCAGGCACTTGATGTCTGGGTTGTTGGCTAAATTTGTATTATCATGCATTTCCTGAAATCGTGGTGACTCGCTAACCTCATATGTGGTGTGATAAAACTCCATAAAATTGATAACCATAATACCTTAATCACTTGTGTCTATTGTTTTTGCACCAGTTAATATCCACCAATCTTTTCTGCAATTAACATAACAGCAAAGTCTAGTTGTTATCACAACAAATTAATTGCATAACGTATAGTACAATCTCTCATTACAGTGACAAGCCCCATTTTACAGCCTGAAGCAACTGGCTGATTTGAATTTAGAATGTTACTGTGACATCTTTATCATAAACTATCAGCGATCTTTACTGGATGTAAAAGGAAATGCTGTTTCAGGTCAGGTCACATCCCTTTGGATCTTATCATCTACATTCCTTAGTATCCAATGGTCACATGTAGTTTGTCTGTTCTGAACTATGAAAATACCAAGTTTGTCACATTGCATGTTCATCGATGCACAAATAGAGGTGCAGAAAATCTGGATGGGCTCATACATTATGAGATGCTCTGTTATCAAACTTCTACTCCATGAGCCATAATTCCCTGTTTTTTTGAGAACTTGCACTCCACTCAACCATGCACAATGAACAGTATGAAACATAACACAGTACATTACATTTAACAGACACTTATCTATTACTTCCCCCAGATATACATTTTTATATAAAAACCGTGACTGGTTTCTGGCCATGTCAAGTCAATTTTATTTGTACAGTGCTTTTAACAATGAACATTATTGCAAACCAGATTTACAAAAAAAAATATAACTTAAAACAGACGAAATTAGCCCTAACGAGCATGCCTGAGGCAATGGTGGTAAGCCAAAACTCCCTGAGATGACATGAAGAAACCTTGAGAGGAACCAGACTTAAAAGGGAACTCATCCTTGTTTGGGTGATAACCGGTAGCGTGATTATAAATAACTCGCTTCTATAACTGTTGTATTTGGTCAAAAAGTACAATTGTGTAACCAGGAAAATTCATTATAGTGTCAGGAAAGCAATGCAAACAAACATTTTAAATCACTGTTCAATTATAATCATCACTGATTATTTGTAATGTGTGTGTTTTTACACTTCATTGTAATAATAAATAATAATAATAATAAGTTTCTAAAAACCCAAGGTCACTTTACAATTATAGACAACAACAAAAAAAAAAGGCCACCAAATAGGGGTCAGGATGTCATTCCAGTGGTGTAGCAGCCACAGTTCCACCAAAAGGTGCACGAAAACAAGTCCCACACTGCCAGCACAGCCACCGTGACGCCACCGTGACCAGCAACATCACTCGAACACCAAGCCATGGATCCACAAAGCGAGCACAGAAGCACTGCCATGCAGAGCGCTGGTGTGTCCCAAACCGCTTGCGCAGCCACTGCGCCGCCGCCGAACAACATCGCTCAGAACATCATGCCAAGCATTAAATTGTAGGCCTTTTTTCTGGATGGACTGGAACCAATCCCAGATGACATTGGGTGAGAGGCAGGGTACACCCTACACAGGTCACCAGTCTTTCACAAAGAGACAGACAGACAGACAGACATTCACACTCACATTAATACCCATGAGCAATTTAGAGTAAGCTGGAGGAAATCGGAGCACCTGGAGGAAACCCACACAGGCATGAGGCATGAAAACTCCACACAGAAAGCCCCCAGTTGATCAGCAGGTTTGAACCAAGAACCTTCTTGCTGTGAGGTGACAGTGTTAACAACTGCCCCACCATGCTGCCCAGACAACTATCATAGATAAGTTTTTTTTTTTATTTCAGTAGCATCCCTAATAAATATACAGTAATTCACTTAAATACTTATTGATTTTTTTTAAAAAACCTCGTTTTTCCATAACAGAAAGCGAGAGTACTGCATCATCACATCTTTCAAGCAGAGAGCTCAAAACACCTGCTTATCTGTCAATCATTCCAGATTCAAATGGTGTTTGGCTTATCTGCTGCTTTTAATTGGGGAAAGACTTCTACTGGGTGGCATGGTGGTGTAGTAGTTAGCATTGTCGCCTCACAGCAGGAAGGTTCTGGGTTCGAGCCCAGCAGCTGACGGGGGCCTTTCTGTGTGGAGTTTGCATGTTCTCCCCATGTCTGCTCCGTTTTCCCCCACAGTTCAAAGACATGTGGTTAGGTTAACATAGGGTGGCCTTAGGCTGAAGTGCCCCTGCAAAGCACCTAACCCCCCACTGCTCCCTGGGCACTGTAGCATAGCTGCCCACTGCTCTGGGTATGTATGTGTTCATTGCCTCAGATGGGTTAAATGCAGAAAGGAATTTCACTGTACTTAAGTCTTCTTCTTCTTTTGGCATATTCTTCTGTTCCACTGTTAAAACATGACGCTCCTAGGCAAAATAATTTTTGGGGGGCATTTCCATATTTTCCCAGGTTGAATACTTCTGTTCTATAGTGTAAAGCATAACTGGAGCTAATTTTGTACATTATGTTGTATACTTGATAACAGCCCATAAGTTCAGCACGCAATTCAAAGCCTCAATTCATTTTTGGGCAAATGTATTAACTGAAAATCTGTGGCTATTTCTTTAGCAGCACACATGATCCAAATCCTTGTGAAACCTTTCAACTGTGGTAATTTAAAAAACACCAAACCCTGGGGCATCGAGAAGAAGACTTTTACTAAGTTGATTGCCATTTTCCAGCCACAGGTGTTAGTGAGTCCATCACAGCACTTCCTGTAGCTCTGCTGATGCTGCAGTGTAGCCTCATTCTTATTCCTCACCCTAATTGCCAAAAAAAAAAAGCCATTTGCTCTACCACAAGGATCAAAGACTCTTAAGAACTCATCATTTCCTTCTTGATCATGTAACAATAAGGGTACTGATGATAAAAGTCATTGATTATTTACAGGAAAAAAGGAAGTAAAACAAAGGGCTTCATAGTGCTCTGCTGATCATGGCAGCAAAATGGACATATCGTCATGAATCAAAAACATTCTTTCGTCTCTTTGTTTAATTTTTTTTTAACAAAATTAACTTAGCCATTGTTTTAAACTTGCATAGAATTCAAGCAGAATTTTAAAAAAGACAGACAGACATGAATATAGCATGCTTTAGCATTGAATGTTCTGTTATGCACTTAAATGAATTACTGCATGACTCCAAGTCTACTTCTCTGAACTTTGTCCTGATTGATGAGGAAGTTTCTCTACTTCTACTGTTCCTAGAACAGTCACATATACCTGCCTAAGCACAGCACAGGTAATTCAGTGGAATGAGGAAGTGCAGCCCAATCTGGATCTGATGCAAGTGTGACCTAAAAGTCACTTGTCAGGGCAGGGTCCTACAGACTACATAAAAGGTTTAATAAAATTTACAAGCTATACGAGCTTAGGTGGAAAATGAAGAAGTATGTTAGATACTTTTTTTAAGTTACAGATCAGGGGAAGATGTTGGAATACTGAAGTTTATGGTGCACAGGAAAGCAGTATACAGACTGCACATGCACAGTTTATGTATGAGATATTTCTGACCTAGCATTAAGAAAAATCTTCTGAGAAACCAACCACTTAAACGAACAAGTCATGGGCTAATATTGAGCACTGGCTCTGCACAATGATTTAGTTATGTTTACCTGTATTAAATTAATATGTTTTACTTACACACACACACGATTATAAACCCACTCATCTCTTCGGACGTGGTCTTTAACTCCATGTCTCCCACAATCCACCCTTGTGCTTTACTTTATTTACACCTGAAGGAGGCTAAAGGCGTTAGGATGGTGTATGTGATACACGCAGGTAGCATAGGTGTGTTTTGGAGAAATTAGTAAAACCATGAGATATAATTTTCCAGACGATATATATATTTTAACTGAAGCTTAGGACAAAAAAAAGTCCCACGACAAGGATATAACTAAAACTATAATAAATAGTTATTAAAGTAAAAAAAAAAAAAAGCTATCTAACCGAGTTGCTCCGTCCCTGTCAAAAATGCCAGACTTTCACGAGGCCCTGAAACTAACTA
The DNA here is from genome assembly GCF_027579695.1 of Neoarius graeffei. NCBI lineage: Eukaryota > Metazoa > Chordata > Actinopteri > Siluriformes > Ariidae > Neoarius > Neoarius graeffei. Next base: position 15,973,338 of record NC_083589.1, on the reverse strand, counting down.
GAAATTTTCTTGGTGTAACCTTGATAAGGCTCATAAACTTCCTGTCGTGGTGGAACAGCTAAATTACTGCTGTGGATAAAATGTTACAATATTATTAGTAATTTGTAACAAGCGCTTGACAAAGCGCCAGCAAGAAATAAAGAGAAATTGTTACAAACTTACAGTGCATTTTCTGCCCAGGTGAGCAAACAGCGCATCGTTCTGCTGCCCTGAGAGCAGCCTGGAGCCCACATGAGGATCTCTCCTCTGCTGTAGCGGCTGTCCGCTCATTTTCCTTAGTCTCCACTTGAAATCCCGAAATCACAGCGGGAAAAAATATAATCGTACAAATACAATCTAATCATTGACTCAATCACCGCGACCTGCAGTCAGATTTCATTTCTAGGTCTATTTTATTCAGAGCACAATTAAAAAAGTTATGTAAGCTCCAGAAACCTAGTTATTTTCTCCCATAGGGTCCCGGTTCTCTGTAAATTTTGTAGATCTCTCAAGACTCGGAACTTATCCCAACTCCACTCAAGCCAAAAACAACATGGCTCCGACGGAGAGCCAGCACTATCACACAACTAGAATAATAAACTACGTACGAAATGAAAAGAGGTACAAGTCATATGTTACGGGCTGTTCCACACATACGATTAAAGTCACACACACATGTACTTCCGTAAACTGAACGCGTTGGTCAAAAGTTAGGATAGTGGGCGGAACCAAGTGAGTCAACCCGGAATGACGCGTGAATGTCAATTACCCGGAGAAATCACAGAGCAAAGCGTTCAGTTCACGACCTGTCTCTCCTAATGCTCACCGTACTACACTAGAAGACTTTGAAAAGACTCTGGAAAGGTTTTTAAAAGGCTAAAGTCTGACACACATCTAAAGACAAGATGCCATTAACACAGACTATGACTTTGCAAAATCTGGGGTTTTGCAGGGTTACTATTTGCAAGACTGTAACTAGATTCCTTTTGAAATGATTTCCCATCATGCACCTAGTGGAAATTTACAAGAAGAGGAACTGTTGAGTATTAATGAGCAAGAAAGAGAAGCAACTTTTGGTCATATCTGCCCTTATGTGTGCAATGGCTTCTTAATTGTTGATAATGGAACTATAGGCAGAAAGATCGTACAGCAGCAGTAGCAACTCATGTAAAACATGTGAGACTGGATATGACGTATAATTCACGAGGTGGAAAGTCTATTGTAAAAAGCCCAAGCTGAAACATGAGCTAGTTTGCAACATGGCACCAGTTGAGTTGCATCACATCTATGTTGAGAGAGTTCTCTTCCTGTTTATGAACATTTGTTCAATTATACTGTATCGGTTTTCTTTGCTTGTTTTGAGTTTGCCGCCAGTATATTTACATTGAGGCAGTATGAGTACTTCCATCGCAATATCACTACATCATTTACATCACTGCCAGCAACATCATGATGGTCACAACATGTAAATCTGATGGTTCAAATTCACGCTGGAGTTGTGGCAAAAGATTTCCGTAAAAGTTACTAGGTCTCCAGGGGATAGATTCACATTTTGACTTTGGCATTCCCACAGAACACCATTACAGCATAACAACAGCAAAAATATAGGGTTTTCAGTGTGAGTGGGAATGGGGTATTATATGGGGTATTATTGCACCTAGTGGTCGGAAATGGAAATTGTTTTAATCACTATCAGAGATCCATGTGGGCAGGATTTTTCCTTCCCCGTGCTTGCTCTCAAAACAATGGCAGTGGAGGATAACAGACAGATACACAGATTCCAGATTGGGCTAGTTACCTCCGCCAAGGAGGTTATGTTTTCGGTAGCGTTGGTTTGTTTGTCTGTTAGCAACATTACGGAAAAAGTTATGAACGGATTGCTCTGAAATTTTTCCAGAGGTGTGATGACACAAGTAACAATCCATTAAATTTTGGCGGTGATCCGGATCACCTTCTGGATCCCGGATCTTTTTAAAGGATTCTTGGCGGAGGTCTGCGCTCTCCGAGAGCTTTTCTAGTTTCACATTCTCTGTGGCCTCAGAGATCTTATTTTATTGCAAATAATCTAAATTAAATCTTCAAAATTCTGCAAAATGGAAAAGTACTAATGCAGTGTGTCTATAATGTACATAACCATTTCTATAAAGATTCACCCAAATTCTATTTTTGTGAAGATTGGGAAAGGGAAAAGCGATTATGAATGAATGAGCCCTTTATTGTCACTTAGTCACAAGTACCAGCGAAATTAGCCGTCAACCCGTCCGTGCATATACACATACATGCAATTGACACAGGGGGAGTAGACAGGACAGGAAGACAGGGATTTCATTTCATTTATTTGATTAGGACATTGCACATTAATCAATACATCAGTAAAAAACATCAATATAAATATGCCAGAGTTAGCATAATTGCTAAATTTCATCCGTTGTCCTAAGGCAGGTATCATAAGCCAAACAACAATAAAACAAACAATACAACATCACAGAACATGCAGACATTATACTCATACATCACAAACACAAAATACATATAAAAGTACAGAAAGTAAAACCAAGTTCACAATATACACCTGGAAATTAAGGTCATTAATGGGAGCAGGTCTGACTTATCTTCAGCCACTGTTTAAGGGTCATTTTGAAGGTGTTGATGTTGTCACACAGTCTGATATGAGCTGGCAGTGTATTCCAGGACTGCGTTCCTCTAATGGACACCACCATTTGGCTGAATTTAGTTCTACGCCATTTGACTTCACAGTCCCCTTTTGTCAGTGCTCTTGTGTTTACTCGTGAAGATTTTTTCTTTATGAAATCCTGTAATGGTGGAGGGGCTAGTCCATTCAAAACCTTAAAAATGAGACAGACATCTAAAAACAACTGGTAACTATCAAAGTCCAATATTTGGTATTTCTTAACAATGTTACAGTGGTGGTGATATATGGGCTTGTTATCAAGAACTTTAAGTGTTCTCTTGAAGAGAGAATTAATTGGTTTTAAAATGTTCTCTGCTGTGTGTGACCATGTAGTGTAACAGTAGGAAATGTGAGTAAATATCATTGCATGCATATAGGTCTCCATGGGTAGGAAAGGTCTTGTGTTTAAAATTAGATAAACTAGCTTTAACTTTATGTATTACTTTTTTAACATGTTGCTTAAAATTAAGAGAAGAGTCAAAGGTATTTTAAGATATTTAAAATGATCAAGATATTTAAAATGATCAACCACATCAAGTCTCTCTCCATCTACCATAACTGATGGTTGCTGCCCCCCTGTTGGTTGTCGTGAAAAAAACATACAGGTTTTTTTTGTATTCAGATGTAGGCAGCAGTTTTGGAGCCAATGGGACACCGGCACCATGGCTCCTGAGAGTCTTGTAGCAGCTTCTTGCATAGAGTTTGCATGACAGTATAGTACAGTGTCATCAGCATATAGTTGTATTTTTATGTTTCTACAGACATCAGGTAGATCATTGACATACAAGCTAAATAAAACAGGACCCAGTATTGAGCCCTGCGGAACTCCAGCAGAACAAGTGAGGTATGAAGACAATGAGTCACCAATTTGAACTGCCTGTTTTCTGTCTGACAAGTATGACTTCATCCAACAGAGGGCGCTATTTGAGAAATTGAAATATGTTAAATTTTGCAATAAGCAAATCATGATTGTGTCAAAAGCACGTTTTAAATCAAGAAATACGCTGGCAACATAGCCACCCTGATCCAACATGCTCTTTAAGTTTTCTAGGAAATAGCAGGTAGCTGTCTCTGTGGAATGGAATTTCCTAAACCCAAATTGCATTGGATGGAGAGTGGCATAACCTTTATTTAAATGTTCTGTCAGTTTTGTAGTGACCCATCTCTCCGCTACTTTGGAAATGATGGGTAAAATACTTATTGGTCGGTAGTTCTCAGATTTAGTCTTGTCCCCCAACTTAAAGACTGGGGTGACCCTAGCAATCTTCCATGTTGATGGTACTATACCATGCTTTATGGATAGATTTACAAGATGTGCAATTGGGTCAGCAAGCGCCTCCTTGTGGGTCTTTAAAAAATCACTAGTAAGACCAAATGTGTCTTTGGCCTTTGAACTTTTAAAAGATATTATTTTTATTACCTCTGGGACAGTTACTTCTTCTATGATAAATACTGGTTTACTTGCATCAACAGGATTATGAGGAATGTGTGAGCATTTTAAGTGTTTTGTGAGTTCCTGTATTGACTCAATAAAAAATCTGTTAAGGTCATTCACAATGATGTCTAGGTTGTCGGTTAGCTTACCATGTACTTGGAGTTGTAAATCACTAAGATAATTAGAGTTGTCCCTTCCCAATAGCTTATTTAGATTGTTCCATATTAGCTTTCCATTACCATTTGCCTCTTTGTCTCAATGTAAAATTCTGCTTTTGATTTACGGGTCATCCTTAGGACTTTATTTCATAATGATGTGAAGATCTGTCTGTCACTCGTAGTTTTTGTTTTAAGAGATTGCTTTAAAGCACTATCTCTACTTTTCATTAATTTTAAAATCTCACTATTCAGCCAAGGCAGATTATTTCTCTGTTTCTTAGATTTACCTTTTTTTTGTAAAAATGTGTTATAATGGCCTCACAGCAAGAAGGTCCTGGGTTCGAGCCCCAGGGCCGGCGAGGGCCTTTCTGTGCGGAGTTTGCATGTTCTCCCCGTGTCCGCGTGGGTTTCCTCCGGGTGCTCCGGTTTCCCCCACAGTCCAAAGACATGCAGGTTAGGTTAACTGGTGACTCTAAATTGACTGTAGGTGTGAATGTGAGTGTGAATGGTTGTCTGTGTCTATGTGTCAGCCCTGTGATGACCTGGCGACTTGTCCAGGGTGTACCCCGCCTTTCGCCCGTAGTCAGCTGGGATAGGCTCCAGCTTGCCTGCGACCCTGTAGAAGGATAAAGCGGCTAGAGATAATGTGTGTGTGTGTGTTATAATGGCATTGACTTTCTTGATAAAACTATCTGAGCTAGTCTCAATGTTGTTATTTTCAAGAATATTAGACCAATCTGTGGGTTTTATCTCCTCCTTCAGGATATGCTGTTGGCCTTTGGGTATGAAATAGTAATCATGACCCCTGGTAGATGCTGCTAAGTACTTCCTTGAAATTTTCCTCGTACACAGAATAAAATTGTGGTCTGACAGACCATATAGTAGATTAAAAGTCTTAGAGATCCTGTCTGGTTTGTTAGTAAATATTAGATCAATCATTGTTTTTGACGTATTTGTTATTTTTGTTGGTCCTTTTATAATTTGTGTCATATTGAATTTATCCATAAGTTGTTTAATTTTCTTTCGGTCTGACTTGATGTCCCAGTTGATGTTAAAGTCACCAAGTAATATGATTTCCTTATTAGAATTGCAATGATTTAAAACTGTTTGCAGATGATCACAAAATACATCTTTTGCAGAGGGAGGTCGATACACACAAATTACAATAAAAGACATTGCAGAGCAAAGTGAAATATTAAGACCAATATATTCAGCTTTGACTTCAATAGGCCAACTTAATAGCTCACACTTAAACTTTTCTCTTACATAAATCAATACTCCCCCACCTTTCCCTGATTCCCTATCTTTTCTGAACACATTATACCCTGGAATACTAATAGCTGCTGTAGATGACGAATGTGTCAACCAACTTTCAGATACTCCAAGTATATCAATATTCGACTCACTTAATAAATGTTCTATTTGCTCTGTTTTGTTGACAATACTTCGAATGTTAATATGGCCCACCAAAATTCCCTTTGGCTTAGATCGGGAGTCCCAGATGATTTTGGCATTATTAAGGATTTGAAAGAAGTGCATTTTCTTTTGTTTCTTAATTGCTGGATTAAGCGAATGTAAAGTTTTCTTTGTTGAAGGAAACTCAGTTACCTCAGGTAGCTGCAGTTGTAAACATGATCCTTGATGCAGTGGTTGCTGCTCAGTTCGGTCACGTAACGGAGGTAACTGCTCAGTCTGATGTAATGGGAGCCCAGCTGGATGTTGTGGGAGCCCAGCTGGATGTTGTGGTAGCCCAGCTGGATGTTGTGGTAGCCCAGCTGGATGTTGTGGTGGCCCAGCTGGATGTTGTGGTGGCCCAGCTGGATGTTGTGGTGGCCCAGCTGGATGTTGTGGTGGCCCAGCTGGATGTTGAGGTGACCCAGCTGGATGTTGAGGTGACCCAGCTGGATGTGGTGAGAGCCAGGCCTGTTGTGATGGTAGCCCAGCCAGTGTTGATGAAAGCCCAGTTGGCAGTGGTGGGAAGTGTGGCTGTGACTCTGCTCGCAATAGTAGAGACCCAGGTAGTTGTGGTGGTGGCCCAGGTGGTTGTGATGTTAGCTGGGTCTGATGTGGTAGTAGCCCAGTCAGTGGTGTAGAAGGCCCACTAGTTGTGGTGGAAACCCAGTTTGTAGTCGAGTCTGTCGTAGCTGTTGCTCTGTTAGCAGTGGAGGCTCAGCAAGATTTGGTGATAGCCCAGCTGATTGGGCTGTTAGCCAGGCCAGGCGTAATAGTAGCCCAGCCAATGGTGGTGAAGGCCCAGTTAGCAGAGGTAAAAGACCTGCAAGCTGTGGTGGAGACCCAGTACAAAGTCGAGCCTGATGTAGCTGTAGCTCCGTTTGCAGAGATGAATGCCCAGCTAGATGTGGTGTTAACTCAGCTGGTTTTGTGTTTGGCCAGGCATAATATGATGGTAGCCCAGCCAGTGGTGGTGAAGGCCCAGTTAGCAGAGGTAAAAGACCTGCAAGCTGTGGTGGAGACCCAGTACAAAGTCGAGTCTGATGTAGCTGTAGCTCCGTTTGCAGAGATGAATGCCCAGCTAGATGTGGTGTTAACCCAGCTGGTTTTGTGTTTGGCCAGGCATAATATGATGGTAGCCCAGCCAGTGGTGGTGAAGGCCCAGTTAGCAGTAGTGGGAGGCCTGTTAGCTGTGGTAAGTGCCCAGCTAGCAGTCCAGCCTGGTATAGCTGTAGCTCTTCTAACAATAGTGGCCCAGTTAGTTAGAGTACTGCATCATCACATCTTTCAAGCAGAGAGCTCAAAACACCTGCTTATCTGTCAATCATTCCAGATTCAAATGGTGTTTGGCTTATCTGCTGCTTTTAATTGGGGAAAGACTTCTACTGGGTGGCATGGTGGTGTAGTAGTTAGCATTGTCGCCTCACAGCAGGAAGGTTCTGGGTTCGAGCCCAGCAGCTGACGGGGGCCTTTCTGTGTGGAGTTTGCATGTTCTCCCCATGTCTGCTCCGTTTTCCCCCACAGTTCAAAGACATGTGGTTAGGTTAACATAGGGTGGCCTTAGGCTGAAGTGCCCCTGCAAAGCACCTAACCCCCCACTGCTCCCTGGGCACTGTAGCATAGCTGCCCACTGCTCTGGGTATGTATGTGTTCATTGCCTCAGATGGGTTAAATGCAGAAAGGAATTTCACTGTACTTAAGTCTTCTTCTTCTTTTGGCATATTCTTCTGTTCCACTGTTAAAACATGACGCTCCTAGGCAAAATAATTTTTGGGGGGCATTTCCATATTTTCCCAGGTTGAATACTTCTGTTCTATAGTGTAAAGCATAACTGGAGCTAATTTTGTACATTATGTTGTATACTTGATAACAGCCCATAAGTTCAGCACGCAATTCAAAGCCTCAATTCATTTTTGGGCAAATGTATTAACTGAAAATCTGTGGCTATTTCTTTAGCAGCACACATGATCCAAATCCTTGTGAAACCTTTCAACTGTGGTAATTTAAAAAACACCAAACCCTGGGGCATCGAGAAGAAGACTTTTACTAAGTTGATTGCCATTTTCCAGCCACAGGTGTTAGTGAGTCCATCACAGCACTTCCTGTAGCTCTGCTGATGCTGCAGTGTAGCCTCATTCTTATTCCTCACCCTAATTGCCAAAAAAAAAAAGCCATTTGCTCTACCACAAGGATCAAAGACTCTTAAGAACTCATCATTTCCTTCTTGATCATGTAACAATAAGGGTACTGATGATAAAAGTCATTGATTATTTACAGGAAAAAAGGAAGTAAAACAAAGGGCTTCATAGTGCTCTGCTGATCATGGCAGCAAAATGGACATATCGTCATGAATCAAAAACATTCTTTCGTCTCTTTGTTTAATTTTTTTTTAACAAAATTAACTTAGCCATTGTTTTAAACTTGCATAGAATTCAAGCAGAATTTTAAAAAAGACAGACAGACATGAATATAGCATGCTTTAGCATTGAATGTTCTGTTATGCACTTAAATGAATTACTGCATGACTCCAAGTCTACTTCTCTGAACTTTGTCCTGATTGATGAGGAAGTTTCTCTACTTCTACTGTTCCTAGAACAGTCACATATACCTGCCTAAGCACAGCACAGGTAATTCAGTGGAATGAGGAAGTGCAGCCCAATCTGGATCTGATGCAAGTGTGACCTAAAAGTCACTTGTCAGGGCAGGGTCCTACAGACTACATAAAAGGTTTAATAAAATTTACAAGCTATACGAGCTTAGGTGGAAAATGAAGAAGTATGTTAGATACTTTTTTTAAGTTACAGATCAGGGGAAGATGTTGGAATACTGAAGTTTATGGTGCACAGGAAAGCAGTATACAGACTGCACATGCACAGTTTATGTATGAGATATTTCTGACCTAGCATTAAGAAAAATCTTCTGAGAAACCAACCACTTAAACGAACAAGTCATGGGCTAATATTGAGCACTGGCTCTGCACAATGATTTAGTTATGTTTACCTGTATTAAATTAATATGTTTTACTTACACACACACACGATTATAAACCCACTCATCTCTTCGGACGTGGTCTTTAACTCCATGTCTCCCACAATCCACCCTTGTGCTTTACTTTATTTACACCTGAAGGAGGCTAAAGGCGTTAGGATGGTGTATGTGATACACGCAGGTAGCATAGGTGTGTTTTGGAGAAATTAGTAAAACCATGAGATATAATTTTCCAGACGATATATATATTTTAACTGAAGCTTAGGACAAAAAAAAGTCCCACGACAAGGATATAACTAAAACTATAATAAATAGTTATTAAAGTAAAAAAAAAAAAAAGCTATCTAACCGAGTTGCTCCGTCCCTGTCAAAAATGCCAGACTTTCACGAGGCCCTGAAACTAACTAGAAATTTTCTTGGTGTAACCTTGATAAGGCTCATAAACTTCCTGTCGTGGTGGAACAGCTAAATTACTGCTGTGGATAAAATGTTACAATATTATTAGTAATTTGTAACAAGCGCTTGACAAAGCGCCAGCAAGAAATAAAGAGAAATTGTTACAAACTTACAGTGCATTTTCTGCCCAGGTGAGCAAACAGCGCATCGTTCTGCTGCCCTGAGAGCAGCCTGGAGCCCACATGAGGATCTCTCCTCTGCTGTAGCGGCTGTCCGCTCATTTTCCTTAGTCTCCACTTGAAATCCCGAAATCACAGCGGGAAAAAATATAATCGTACAAATACAATCTAATCATTGACTCAATCACCGCGACCTGCAGTCAGATTTCATTTCTAGGTCTATTTTATTCAGAGCACAATTAAAAAAGTTATGTAAGCTCCAGAAACCTAGTTATTTTCTCCCATAGGGTCCCGGTTCTCTGTAAATTTTGTAGATCTCTCAAGACTCGGAACTTATCCCAACTCCACTCAAGCCAAAAACAACATGGCTCCGACGGAGAGCCAGCACTATCACACAACTAGAATAATAAACTACGTACGAAATGAAAAGAGGTACAAGTCATATGTTACGGGCTGTTCCACACATACGATTAAAGTCACACACACATGTACTTCCGTAAACTGAACGCGTTGGTCAAAAGTTAGGATAGTGGGCGGAACCAAGTGAGTCAACCCGGAATGACGCGTGAATGTCAATTACCCGGAGAAATCACAGAGCAAAGCGTTCAGTTCACGACCTGTCTCTCCTAATGCTCACCGTACTACACTAGAAGACTTTGAAAAGACTCTGGAAAGGTTTTTAAAAGGCTAAAGTCTGACACACATCTAAAGACAAGATGCCATTAACACAGACTATGACTTTGCAAAATCTGGGGTTTTGCAGGGTTACTATTTGCAAGACTGTAACTAGATTCCTTTTGAAATGATTTCCCATCATGCACCTAGTGGAAATTTACAAGAAGAGGAACTGTTGAGTATTAATGAGCAAGAAAGAGAAGCAACTTTTGGTCATATCTGCCCTTATGTGTGCAATGGCTTCTTAATTGTTGATAATGGAACTATAGGCAGAAAGATCGTACAGCAGCAGTAGCAACTCATGTAAAACATGTGAGACTGGATATGACGTATAATTCACGAGGTGGAAAGTCTATTGTAAAAAGCCCAAGCTGAAACATGAGCTAGTTTGCAACATGGCACCAGTTGAGTTGCATCACATCTATGTTGAGAGAGTTCTCTTCCTGTTTATGAACATTTGTTCAATTATACTGTATCGGTTTTCTTTGCTTGTTTTGAGTTTGCCGCCAGTATATTTACATTGAGGCAGTATGAGTACTTCCATCGCAATATCACTACATCATTTACATCACTGCCAGCAACATCATGATGGTCACAACATGTAAATCTGATGGTTCAAATTCACGCTGGAGTTGTGGCAAAAGATTTCCGTAAAAGTTACTAGGTCTCCAGGGGATAGATTCACATTTTGACTTTGGCATTCCCACAGAACACCATTACAGCATAACAACAGCAAAAATATAGGGTTTTCAGTGTGAGTGGGAATGGGGTATTATATGGGGTATTATTGCACCTAGTGGTCGGAAATGGAAATTGTTTTAATCACTATCAGAGATCCATGTGGGCAGGATTTTTCCTTCCCCGTGCTTGCTCTCAAAACAATGGCAGTGGAGGATAACAGACAGATACACAGATTCCAGATTGGGCTAGTTACCTCCGCCAAGGAGGTTATGTTTTCGGTAGCGTTGGTTTGTTTGTCTGTTAGCAACATTACGGAAAAAGTTATGAACGGATTGCTCTGAAATTTTTCCAGAGGTGTGATGACACAAGTAACAATCCATTAAATTTTGGCGGTGATCCGGATCACCTTCTGGATCCCGGATCTTTTTAAAGGATTCTTGGCGGAGGTCTGCGCTCTCCGAGAGCTTTTCTAGTTTCACATTCTCTGTGGCCTCAGAGATCTTATTTTATTGCAAATAATCTAAATTAAATCTTCAAAATTCTGCAAAATGGAAAAGTACTAATGCAGTGTGTCTATAATGTACATAACCATTTCTATAAAGATTCACCCAAATTCTATTTTTGTGAAGATTGGGAAAGGGAAAAGCGATTATGAATGAATGAGCCCTTTATTGTCACTTAGTCACAAGTACCAGCGAAATTAGCCGTCAACCCGTCCGTGCATATACACATACATGCAATTGACACAGGGGGAGTAGACAGGACAGGAAGACAGGGATTTCATTTCATTTATTTGATTAGGACATTGCACATTAATCAATACATCAGTAAAAAACATCAATATAAATATGCCAGAGTTAGCATAATTGCTAAATTTCATCCGTTGTCCTAAGGCAGGTATCATAAGCCAAACAACAATAAAACAAACAATACAACATCACAGAACATGCAGACATTATACTCATACATCACAAACACAAAATACATATAAAAGTACAGAAAGTAAAACCAAGTTCACAATATACACCTGGAAATTAAGGTCATTAATGGGAGCAGGTCTGACTTATCTTCAGCCACTGTTTAAGGGTCATTTTGAAGGTGTTGATGTTGTCACACAGTCTGATATGAGCTGGCAGTGTATTCCAGGACTGCGTTCCTCTAATGGACACCACCATTTGGCTGAATTTAGTTCTACGCCATTTGACTTCACAGTCCCCTTTTGTCAGTGCTCTTGTGTTTACTCGTGAAGATTTTTTCTTTATGAAATCCTGTAATGGTGGAGGGGCTAGTCCATTCAAAACCTTAAAAATGAGACAGACATCTAAAAACAACTGGTAACTATCAAAGTCCAATATTTGGTATTTCTTAACAATGTTACAGTGGTGGTGATATATGGGCTTGTTATCAAGAACTTTAAGTGTTCTCTTGAAGAGAGAATTAATTGGTTTTAAAATGTTCTCTGCTGTGTGTGACCATGTAGTGTAACAGTAGGAAATGTGAGTAAATATCATTGCATGCATATAGGTCTCCATGGGTAGGAAAGGTCTTGTGTTTAAAATTAGATAAACTAGCTTTAACTTTATGTATTACTTTTTTAACATGTTGCTTAAAATTAAGAGAAGAGTCAAAGGTATTTTAAGATATTTAAAATGATCAAGATATTTAAAATGATCAACCACATCAAGTCTCTCTCCATCTACCATAACTGATGGTTGCTGCCCCCCTGTTGGTTGTCGTGAAAAAAACATACAGGTTTTTTTTGTATTCAGATGTAGGCAGCAGTTTTGGAGCCAATGGGACACCGGCACCATGGCTCCTGAGAGTCTTGTAGCAGCTTCTTGCATAGAGTTTGCATGACAGTATAGTACAGTGTCATCAGCATATAGTTGTATTTTTATGTTTCTACAGACATCAGGTAGATCATTGACATACAAGCTAAATAAAACAGGACCCAGTATTGAGCCCTGCGGAACTCCAGCAGAACAAGTGAGGTATGAAGACAATGAGTCACCAATTTGAACTGCCTGTTTTCTGTCTGACAAGTATGACTTCATCCAACAGAGGGCGCTATTTGAGAAATTGAAATATGTTAAATTTTGCAATAAGCAAATCATGATTGTGTCAAAAGCACGTTTTAAATCAAGAAATACGCTGGCAACATAGCCACCCTGATCCAACATGCTCTTTAAGTTTTCTAGGAAATAGCAGGTAGCTGTCTCTGTGGAATGGAATTTCCTAAACCCAAATTGCATTGGATGGAGAGTGGCATAACCTTTATTTAAATGTTCTGTCAGTTTTGTAGTGACCCATCTCTCCGCTACTTTGGAAATGATGGGTAAAATACTTATTGGTCGGTAGTTCTCAGATTTAGTCTTGTCCCCCAACTTAAAGACTGGGGTGACCCTAGCAATCTTCCATGTTGATGGTACTATACCATGCTTTATGGATAGATTTACAAGATGTGCAATTGGGTCAGCAAGCGCCTCCTTGTGGGTCTTTAAAAAATCACTAGTAAGACCAAATGTGTCTTTGGCCTTTGAACTTTTAAAAGATATTATTTTTATTACCTCTGGGACAGTTACTTCTTCTATGATAAATACTGGTTTACTTGCATCAACAGGATTATGAGGAATGTGTGAGCATTTTAAGTGTTTTGTGAGTTCCTGTATTGACTCAATAAAAAATCTGTTAAGGTCATTCACAATGATGTCTAGGTTGTCGGTTAGCTTACCATGTACTTGGAGTTGTAAATCACTAAGATAATTAGAGTTGTCCCTTCCCAATAGCTTATTTAGATTGTTCCATATTAGCTTTCCATTACCATTTGCCTCTTTGTCTCAATGTAAAATTCTGCTTTTGATTTACGGGTCATCCTTAGGACTTTATTTCATAATGATGTGAAGATCTGTCTGTCACTCGTAGTTTTTGTTTTAAGAGATTGCTTTAAAGCACTATCTCTACTTTTCATTAATTTTAAAATCTCACTATTCAGCCAAGGCAGATTATTTCTCTGTTTCTTAGATTTACCTTTTTTTTGTAAAAATGTGTTATAATGGCCTCACAGCAAGAAGGTCCTGGGTTCGAGCCCCAGGGCCGGCGAGGGCCTTTCTGTGCGGAGTTTGCATGTTCTCCCCGTGTCCGCGTGGGTTTCCTCCGGGTGCTCCGGTTTCCCCCACAGTCCAAAGACATGCAGGTTAGGTTAACTGGTGACTCTAAATTGACTGTAGGTGTGAATGTGAGTGTGAATGGTTGTCTGTGTCTATGTGTCAGCCCTGTGATGACCTGGCGACTTGTCCAGGGTGTACCCCGCCTTTCGCCCGTAGTCAGCTGGGATAGGCTCCAGCTTGCCTGCGACCCTGTAGAAGGATAAAGCGGCTAGAGATAATGTGTGTGTGTGTGTTATAATGGCATTGACTTTCTTGATAAAACTATCTGAGCTAGTCTCAATGTTGTTATTTTCAAGAATATTAGACCAATCTGTGGGTTTTATCTCCTCCTTCAGGATATGCTGTTGGCCTTTGGGTATGAAATAGTAATCATGACCCCTGGTAGATGCTGCTAAGTACTTCCTTGAAATTTTCCTCGTACACAGAATAAAATTGTGGTCTGACAGACCATATAGTAGATTAAAAGTCTTAGAGATCCTGTCTGGTTTGTTAGTAAATATTAGATCAATCATTGTTTTTGACGTATTTGTTATTTTTGTTGGTCCTTTTATAATTTGTGTCATATTGAATTTATCCATAAGTTGTTTAATTTTCTTTCGGTCTGACTTGATGTCCCAGTTGATGTTAAAGTCACCAAGTAATATGATTTCCTTATTAGAATTGCAATGATTTAAAACTGTTTGCAGATGATCACAAAATACATCTTTTGCAGAGGGAGGTCGATACACACAAATTACAATAAAAGACATTGCAGAGCAAAGTGAAATATTAAGACCAATATATTCAGCTTTGACTTCAATAGGCCAACTTAATAGCTCACACTTAAACTTTTCTCTTACATAAATCAATACTCCCCCACCTTTCCCTGATTCCCTATCTTTTCTGAACACATTATACCCTGGAATACTAATAGCTGCTGTAGATGACGAATGTGTCAACCAACTTTCAGATACTCCAAGTATATCAATATTCGACTCACTTAATAAATGTTCTATTTGCTCTGTTTTGTTGACAATACTTCGAATGTTAATATGGCCCACCAAAATTCCCTTTGGCTTAGATCGGGAGTCCCAGATGATTTTGGCATTATTAAGGATTTGAAAGAAGTGCATTTTCTTTTGTTTCTTAATTGCTGGATTAAGCGAATGTAAAGTTTTCTTTGTTGAAGGAAACTCAGTTACCTCAGGTAGCTGCAGTTGTAAACATGATCCTTGATGCAGTGGTTGCTGCTCAGTTCGGTCACGTAACGGAGGTAACTGCTCAGTCTGATGTAATGGGAGCCCAGCTGGATGTTGTGGGAGCCCAGCTGGATGTTGTGGTAGCCCAGCTGGATGTTGTGGTAGCCCAGCTGGATGTTGTGGTGGCCCAGCTGGATGTTGTGGTGGCCCAGCTGGATGTTGTGGTGGCCCAGCTGGATGTTGTGGTGGCCCAGCTGGATGTTGAGGTGACCCAGCTGGATGTTGAGGTGACCCAGCTGGATGTGGTGAGAGCCAGGCCTGTTGTGATGGTAGCCCAGCCAGTGTTGATGAAAGCCCAGTTGGCAGTGGTGGGAAGTGTGGCTGTGACTCTGCTCGCAATAGTAGAGACCCAGGTAGTTGTGGTGGTGGCCCAGGTGGTTGTGATGTTAGCTGGGTCTGATGTGGTAGTAGCCCAGTCAGTGGTGTAGAAGGCCCACTAGTTGTGGTGGAAACCCAGTTTGTAGTCGAGTCTGTCGTAGCTGTTGCTCTGTTAGCAGTGGAGGCTCAGCAAGATTTGGTGATAGCCCAGCTGATTGGGCTGTTAGCCAGGCCAGGCGTAATAGTAGCCCAGCCAATGGTGGTGAAGGCCCAGTTAGCAGAGGTAAAAGACCTGCAAGCTGTGGTGGAGACCCAGTACAAAGTCGAGCCTGATGTAGCTGTAGCTCCGTTTGCAGAGATGAATGCCCAGCTAGATGTGGTGTTAACTCAGCTGGTTTTGTGTTTGGCCAGGCATAATATGATGGTAGCCCAGCCAGTGGTGGTGAAGGCCCAGTTAGCAGAGGTAAAAGACCTGCAAGCTGTGGTGGAGACCCAGTACAAAGTCGAGTCTGATGTAGCTGTAGCTCCGTTTGCAGAGATGAATGCCCAGCTAGATGTGGTGTTAACCCAGCTGGTTTTGTGTTTGGCCAGGCATAATATGATGGTAGCCCAGCCAGTGGTGGTGAAGGCCCAGTTAGCAGTAGTGGGAGGCCTGTTAGCTGTGGTAAGTGCCCAGCTAGCAGTCCAGCCTGGTATAGCTGTAGCTCTTCTAACAATAGTGGCCCAGTTAGTTTTAGTGGTGGCCCAGCTGGTGAAAGCCTGGCCTGGTGTAGTGAACGCCAGGCTAATGATGGTAGATGTCCAGCCAAGTATGGTGATGGGGCTAGCTATGGTAGCAGCCCAGGTAGCTCTGGCCTAGGCAGTTGTGATAGTAGGCCAATCAGCTGTGGTTGTGGCACATCCAAAAAATGTAAACAGAGAAACTGAGGTCCAGGATTTACTTCAACATCACCAGCCAGGAGCAATATCATCAGGAGATGAACAATTCCCCAAAAGGGATGAGTTGTAGTTGATTGTTCATCTTTACCTGGAGGTGGCCTAGCCTGGCCATGATGCAGTACTCTTGTGTACAAAGCAAGTTGGCTCTGCTTAGCTGGTAACAAAGTCAAGTTATCCACTTTTCTTGGACAGGTTAAACTCAAAAGAAGGTATAGAGTTATAAAGACAATAAACAGACATGTTGATGGTGAAATCCGAGGTCTTTTCCTGCAAGTATATGACTTTTTAAGCAAATACACAGGACCTGCCAAACTGTGTGTCTGCCCCTTGGCGGCCATCTTGAAAATAAACCACACATCCAGGAAAAATATAGAGTAACATGAGGGGAGGGGAGGGGAGGAGAAAAAAACAAACCCCACACTATGCTCCTGTGGGGAGTACAGTGTAGGAACATGAAAAAAACACCTCAGCACATAAGCACAAAAATAACACAGTACACTTTACAACATGAAAACTTGGGACTCGAGGGGGAAGGGGGTGAGGGAGGGGGCGATAATGGGAGGGGGGAAGGGGGTGAGGGAGGGGGCGATAATGGGAGGGGGGAAGGGGGTGAGGGAGGGGGCGATAATGGGATGGGGTAAGGGGGAGGGGCAGAGGTATAGGTAACCCGGCGCAAACAAGCAGTCCAGTCCTGCAGCCAAAGATGGCGCTTACCCACTTGTCACACTGGGGGTAAAAGTGGCGACCGTGGGAGGTGGGGGAAGGAATACGAGAGAGTCTCACTGCAGTGATCTTTGGGGGGAGTTGTTGTTCCAGCAACGGCCTTGGCCGAGGCCAGTGCTGTCTGAGGGAGCTGAAGCAGATAAGATTGGGATTGTTTGGTCTTGGGGTGAGTAGAAGCATTCCTTTACACGACTACTCTGTTTGCCCATTCTGGTCTCCGAATCGATCCATTTTCCTTTGCAAAGCCAAAAGCTTCTCCATGATGTTATCCATGTTGCAGTTCAAGTTCTGAATAGCCACAGTCCGAGTGCCGACAGCTCTGCCCACCACTTCAATCATGTCAGGCAGCTTTATGGGGCTTTGGACAGCTGTCACTGTTTTCTGATTCCCTTGATAAACCAGGGCAATGCCTAATCCAATCAGCAAAAGACCTGTAATCATGGTTCCGAATAGGTAGATGTCTTCAATGTCCTCCACAGAAAGAACCACCAGGCACACGACCCGCCACCTCTCCCATGCATCCATTGTGTAGCCAGCTGCGAATGTTCCGGCAGGACAGGCTGGTTCCCCTGAACCCAGGCTTCTCGTCGAGAAGATTGTGTCAATTGCGTGAAGAGACCAGTTTATCAATTCCATGATTTTTAGTTTGGAGAGCAGTGCAGAGAGAGTCTCTCAAAAGTATAGACAATAGACAGACGAGACAGCAGAAGCAGGGAAAATAAGGGAAGGGAGAGGCAGAGAAATGCGACTGCCTTCTGTGAGAGCACGGAGAAGAATGGAGACATATGTATCATGTCTGCACATCAAAAATATGTTTCCAACTCAAAGGTTGAGAAAAAAAAAAATATGTCTCTATTTTCCAATGCTTACATTTTGTACTGGTTTCAGGACTTTTATATGGTTTTTGAGATGTACAAGTTGTAGTTGGGCTGGAAATGTTGTTGAAACCTGGTTAATGGTATTACCTAGAACACAGCTGATGGTTCATCTAAAAACACTCAGAATGAGCTGCTAGACTGTTTACTGCATGAGTAAGTCTCAACTGCCTATTCCAGGGTTACTTTAAAAGTTCACTAGATAGGAGGGGAGAGTGGGGAGACTTGGAACGGGGGAGACTTAGGACAGTTTGTATTCCCATAAACTAATTTCAACCAATCATGTTTTAGATTACATCAGAAGTTAGATTTTGCCCCTTACAGTAACCTAGTTCCTTTGGAGCCACAAAGCTGGACACTACAGTAAGGTTTGTAAAGTTCAATACCTTGCCAACCAAAACATTTTTTTACTACCGTACTTCACCTCCAGTTCCATTCTATGGTGTATGCTAGTGAATTGGGGATTTAATAGGAATTAAAGTATGTAGCCTAGAGTTACCATATATGGTATTATTTATTGAACTTAAATTCTGGGGAAAAACATTTAAGGATTTTTTTTAAGTCTAGATGGGGAGAATTGGGACAGTTCATCATCTCATTCTCATCTCATTATCTCTGCGACCCTGTTCTACAGGGTCGCAGGCAAGCTGGAGCCTATCCCAGCTGACTACGGGTGAAAGGCGGGGTACACCCTAGACAAGTCGCCAGGTCATCACAGGGCTGACACATAGACACAGACAACCATTCACACTCACACCTACGGTCAATTTAGAGTCACCAGTTAACCTAACCTGCATGTCTTTGGATTGTGGGGGAAACCGGAGCACCCGGAGGAAACCCACGCGGACACGGGGAGAACATGCAAACTCCACACAGAAAGGCCCTCGCCAGCCATGGGGCTCAAACCCAGACCTTCTTGCTGTGAGGCGACAGCACTAACCACTACACCACCGTGCCACCACAGGTCATGTTATAGTTTTTTTCTTGTGGTTTACAAATATGAAATTGTTCAAAATTTTTGGTAAAAATGTGGGCATGTCCGTGCCTGAGGATTAAGCTTATTTCATTCCTTCTTGAGAATGGAACCGTTTTGTCGGGTCAGGTTTTGGGTAAACTGACATTTTTCTGTCGCTGTACCAGCATTGTGTGTTCATACACATCTGTCCATCCATCCATTATCCATAACTGCTTATCCTGTGAAGGGTTGTGGAGCCTATCCCAGCTGACTATGGGAGAGAGGCAGGGTACATCCTGGACAAGTTGCCAGGTCATCGTAGGGCTGACACATAGAGACACATAACCATTCACACTCACATTCATGCCTACGGGTAATTTAGAGCCACCAATGAACCTAACCTGCATGTCTTTGGACTGTGGGGGAAACCAAAGCACCTGGAAGAAACCACACAGACACGGGGAGAACATGCAAACTCCACACAGAAAGGCCCCCGTCAGCCACTGGGCTTGAACCCAGAACCTTCTTGCTGTGAGGTGACAATGCTAACCATGCTACCATGCTACCATCACCATGCTACCCCTCACAATGTGCAAGTTTTGATCTCATCTCATTATCTCTAGCCGCTTTATCCTGTTCTACAGGGTCGCAGGCAAGCTGGAGCCTATGCCATCTGACTACGGGCGAAAGGCGGGGTACACCCTGGACAAGTCGTCAGGTCATCACAGGGCTGACACATAGACACAGACAACCATTCACACTCACACCTATGGCCAATTTAAAGTCACCAGTTAACCTAACCTGCATGTCTTTGGACTGTAGGGGAAACCGGAGCACCCGGAGGAATCCCACGCGGACATGAGGAGAACATGCAAACTCCACACAGAAAGGCCCTTGCCGGCCATGGGGCTCGAACCCGGACCTTCTTGCTGTGAGGTGACAGCGCTAACCACTACACCACTGTGCCGCCCCCCCAGCGGATTTATTCTCAAACTTATTTTCTGTAAAAGTAGTCTCATCTTATCTCATTATCTCTAGCCACTTTATCCTGTTCTACAGGGTCATAGGCAAGCTGGAGCCTATCCCAGCTGACTACAGGCGAAAGGCAGGGTACACCCTGGACAGGTTGCCAGGTCATCACAGGGCTGACACATAGACACAGACAACCATTCACACTCACGGTCAATTTAGAGTCACCAGTTAACCTAACCTGCATGTCTTTGGACTGTGGGGGAAACCAGAGCACCCGGAAGAAACCCACGCGGACACGGGGAGAAAATGCAAACTCCACACATAAAGGCCCTCACCTGCCACGGGGCTCGAGCCTGGACCTTCTTGCTGTGAGGCGACAGCGCTATCCACTACACCACCATGCCGCCCCCCAGCGGATTTATTCTCAAACTTATTTTCAGTAAAAATAGTCTCAGATTTCAAAAATGAAACTTACATTTTCTGAGACAAAATAGTCTCAGGGCAGCACAGTGGTGTAGTGGTTAGCGCTGTCGCCTCACAGCAAGAAGGTCCAGGCTCGAGCCCCGTGGCCGGTGAGGGCCTTTATGTGCGGAGTTTGCATTTTCTCCCCATGTCCGCGTGGGTTTCTTCCGGGTGCTCTGGTTTCCCCCACAGTCCAAAGACATGCAGGTTAGGTTAACTGGTGACTCTAAATTGACCGTGAGTGTGAATGGTTGTCTGTGTCTATGTGTCAGCCCTGTGATGACCTGGCAACCTGTCCAGGGTGTACCCTGCCTTTCGCCTGTAGTCAGCTGGGATAGGCTCCAGCTTGCCTATGACCCTGTAGAACAGGATAAAGTGGCTAGAGATAATGAGATAAGATGAGACTACTTTTACTGAAAATAAGTTTGAGAATAAATCCGCTGGGGGGGCGGCACAGTGGTGTAGTGGTTAGCGCTGTCACCTCACAGCAAGAAGGTCCGGGTTCGAGCCCCATGGCCGGCAAGGGCCTTTCTGTGTGGAGTTTGCATGTTCTCCCCGTGTCCGCGTGGGTTTCCTCCGGGTGCTCCGGTTTCCCCCACAGTCCAAAGACATGCAGGTTAGGTTAACTGGTGACTCTAAATTGACCGTGAGTGTGAATGGTTGTCTGTGTCTATGTGTCAGCCCTGTGATGACCTGGCGACTTGTCCAGGGTGTACCCCGCCTTTCGCCCGTAGTCAGCTGGGATAGGCTCCAGCTTGCCTGTGACCCTGTAGAAGGATAAAGCGGCTAGAGATGATGAGATGAAAATAGTCTCATCTCATCTCATTATCTCTAGCCGCTTTATCCTTCTACAGGGTCGCAGGCAAGCTGGAGCCTATCCCAGCTGACTATGGGCGAAAGGCGGGGTACACCCTGGACAAGTCGCCAGGTCATCACAGGGCTGACACACAGACACAGACAACCATTCACACTCACACCTATGGTCAATTTAGAGTCACCAGTTAACCTAACTTGCATGTCTTTGGACTGTGGGGGAAATCAGAGCACCTGGAAGAAACCCACGCGGACATGGGGAGAAAATGCAAACTCCGCACATAAAGGCCCTCACTGGCCACGGGGCTCGAGCCTGGACCTTCTTGCTGTGAGGCGACAGCGCTATCCACTACACCACCGTGCCGCCCCCCAGCGGATTTATTCTCAAACTTATTTTCAGTAAAAATAGTCTCAGATTTCAAAAATGAAACTTACATTTTCTGAGACAAAATAGTGTTCGAGAAAAATGAATGTTCTTTAAAATGGCAGATGGGCTTAACATATGCAATGACATCAGGTAGTGGTCACTTGGAGCAACTCATCTGTTTATATTCTCTGTTTATATTGTAGTTTTGCTAGTTTTACAAGTATTTTACCAAATTTATCAGTTTTTAATTAAGTATGCCTTATTGTGTAGCATATAAATACCACAATGATGCTACAAAGAAAGTACAAGTTCAAATCAAATCAAGTCTATTTGTACAGCGCTTTTAACAATAAACATTGTCGCAAAGCAGCTTTACAGAATTTGAACGACTTAAAACATGAGCTAATTTTATCCCTAATCTATCCCCAATGAGCAAGCCTGTGGCGACGGTGGCAAGGAAAAACTCCCTCAGACGACATGAGGAAGAAACCTCGAGAGGAACCAGACTCAAAAGGGAACCCATCCTCATTTGGGCAACAACAGACAGCCTGACTATAATATTAACAGTTTTAACAGGTATAACCCTCAACTGTCCTCATGGGGCCATCCTTCACAGGAGTGGGGCGATAAAACTCCGACCAGACACAGGGCACCAGGATGGATCAAGCAGGTCCGAGGGGCAGAAGAGGCCAGCATCTCAATCCCAGGATCAACATGTAACTCAGAGGGACAGATGGGGGGGGGGAAGAGAGAGAGAGAAAGAAAACACGTTGGTAGGTATGCCCTAAAAATGACAAGTTTTGACAATCTGTGTGGTAGGCTCGCAGAGACGAGAGTCTTTACATCAGGCATAACACACAATGGCATGTTAATATGGTAAAAAATATATCATGACCTGCTCTGGCTGGATGCTTGATTGGGTGATGGGAGCACACTCCTCAGCAATGATGAGATGCAGATGGGACCCTTAGGCCTGGCCAAGACAGTTCAAGTTACATTTCACCGGGTCTGGGACATGTGACAGAATGTCTGACGGCCAATTCCCTGCAGGCTACGATAGCCAGTCGAGGTCCCCACCGTCTCCACCAAAAGATTTCCTGTTGACTCCATGTAACTCAGAGGGACAGATTTGGGGTGGGGGGGAGAGAAAGAAAACACAGGTGGTTAGGTATGCCCAATGTCACCTGAATAAGTAGGAACAGTATACATATTGCACCGAGTACAAGCAGGGACTCCGGCAACTAACTATGACAGCATAACTAAAAGGAGAGAGCCAGAAGGTAACACAGGCATGAGGGAGCCCTGGGACATAAAGCAGCCAGCCACTATACCGTCAACAAACTCGAGTGAGCAAGCGAGTGGGGACTGACAGCATCCATACATCCCAGATTACCAAAACACTCTATGTCTGAGGACCCTCCAGATCTACTCCTTTACCTCATAAACACCATTAACAAAAGGCTTGACTAAACAGATATGTTTTCAGCCTAGACTTAAATGCTGAGACTGTGTCTGATTCCCGAACATTACTTGGAAGGCTGTTCCATAACAGTGGGGCTTTGTAAGAAAAGGCTCTGCCCCCTGATGTAGCCTTCACTATACGAGGTACCAGCAGATAGCCTGCACCTTTTGATCTAAGTAGGCGTGACGGGTCATAGAGGAGCAGAAGTTCGCTCAGGTACTGTGGTGCGAGACCATTTAGTGCTTTAAAGGTCAATAGTAGTATTTTATAATCAATACGAAATTTGATTGGGAGCCAATGCAGTGTGGATAAGACAGGCGTGATGTGGTCATATTTTCTAGTTCTAGTAAGGACTCTTGCTGCGGCATTTTGAACTAACTGGAGCTTGTTTATGCACTTATTGGAACATCCAGACAGTAAGGCATTACAATAATCCAACCTGGAGGTAACGAAAGTATGGACTAGTTTTTCTGCATCATGCAATGACATTAAATTTCTTATCTTTGCAATATTTCTGAGATGAAAGAAAGCTATCCGGGTGATGTTATCAATGTGAGTTTCGAATGAAAGACTGGGGTCAATAATCACTCCGAGGTCTTTTACTGCTGCATGTGAAGAAACAGAAAGGCCATCCAGAGTCACTGTGTAATCAGAAAACTTACTTCTAGCTGTATGTGGTCCTAGCACAAGTACTTCAGTCTTGTCAGAGTTAAGCAGAAGGAAATTTATAAGCATCCAGTGTCTAATGTCCTTAACACATTCCTCAATTCTATTAAGCTGGTGTCTCTCATCAGGTTTTGCAGAGACATACAACTGTGTGTCATCAGCATAACAGTGGAAACTAATACAATGTTTACGAATAATATCGCCCAGAGGTAACATATATAGAGAAAAAAGCAGTGGACCCAAGACAGAACCTTGTGGAACACCAAACTTTACCTTGGTACGTCTAGAAATATCACCATTTATATCAACATACTGATAACGATCAGTTAGATAAGACCTGAGCCAGGAGAGGGCCATTCCCTTAACTCCCACAACATTTTCTAGTCTATCCAGAAGAATGGAATGATCAATGGTATCAAATGCTGCACTAAGGTCAAGCAACACAAGTAGCGAGACACAGCCCTGATCAGACGCCAACAGTAGGTCGTTTACTACTTTAACCAGTGCTGTCTCTGTGCTATGATGAGGTCTAAATCCTGACTGATACATTTCATGGATGTTATTCCTATGTAAATATGAGCATAACTGCTGTGCCACAGCTTTTTCAAGGATCTTGGAGATAAAGGGGAGGTTTGATATTGGCCGATAATTGGACAGCTGACAGGGATCAAGGTCAGGTTTTTTAATCAGGGGTTTGATAACTGCTAGTTTAAAGGATTTGGGTACATAGCCAATCATAAGAGAAGAATTTATTATTTTTAGAAGCGGTTCAATTACTCCAGGCATTATCTGTTTGAATAGATGTGTCGGTAAGGGATCTAGTTGAGGCTTTTGATGTAGAGATTAATGAAAGTAATTCAGTTTCTTTTAGGGGAGTAAAACATTCTAACTGATGATCTGATACAGTTATATTGTTAACTACAAGGTCACTTTCATTGTCTAACCTTAAATTAGTAGTTTGAATTTTTTGTCGGATATTCTCAATTTTGTCATTAAAAAAATTCATGAAGTCGTTGCTACTACATACTGCAGGTGTGCATGTGTTGATAGTGGACTTATTCCTGGTTAATTTTGCTACAGTATTAAATAGGAATCTAGGATTATTTTTGTTATCTTCTATTAGGGAGGAGAAATATGTTGATCTCGCAGCACTAAGAGCTTTTCTATACTTCAGGAAGCTCTCCTTCCAAGCTAATTTGAACACTACCAATTTTGTTTGACGCCATTTACGTTCCAATTTTCGAGTGGTCTGTTTTAATGTGCGAGTGTCATCATTATACCAGGGTGCTAATTTTTTGTCTCTGACCATTTTCCTTTTTAGAGGAGCTACATTATCTAAAGTATGGCGGAATGTTGACTCTAAGCATTCAGTTGCCTGATCAAGTTCTGCAGGGGCTGACAGTGACCCAATCAAAGTTGACAGCTCTGGGAGATCATTTATAAAGCTCTGTGCAGTAGTTGACGTGAAAGTACGTTTAATACAGTAGCGTGGTGAGGTGCATATATTATTACTCAGACATATTTTGAATGAGATGAGACAATGATCTGAGATAACTTCAGACTGTGGAAGTATGACTATATTGTCTACGTTTAATCTGAATGTTAGTATTAGATCAAGGGTGTGACCACCATTATGGGTCGATCCTATGACATTCTGCTTAATCCCGACTGAATCTAAGATGGACACAAACGCTGTTTTTAAAGGGTCTTCTGGGTTATCGAAGTGAATATTAAAATCTCCGACAACTAAAGCTTTGTCTAAGGAAATAACCAAATCTGAGATAAAATCTGCAAATTCAGAAAGAAACTCAGAATATGGCCCCGGGGGCCTGTAAATAATAAGCAATGGAATTAACTGGGTAGACTTATTTTTCGAGGCTACATACATTATATGAGTATGAAGAACTTCAAATGTATTAAATTTATAACCAGGTTTGTGTGTTACACCTAGATAATCGTTATAAATAACCGCGACGCCTCCTCCTCTGCCAGTTAGACGAGGCTGGTGTATATAACTGTATCCAGGAGGACTCGCTTCATTTAATGCTATATATTCATTTGGCTTAATCCATGTTTCTGTTAAACACAGTACATTAAACTCCTGATCAGTAATGAGTTCATTAACCATTAGCGCTTTAGATGTAAGAGATCTAATATTTAATAGCCCCACCTTTAGATCAAAGGTGCTGGCAGCAGCTGTACAGTCAGTCTGATCTAATTTTATATTGATTAGGTTACTGGAACAAACTCTCTGAAAATTTCTACCTTTTTGTTGAGCTCGGGGAACAGACACAGTCTCGATGTAGTGGGCCCTGAGTGACGACTCTGTGCAGCTAGCAGACAGTCGGTTTAGCCTGTTCGTCTGCTCCCTGGCCTTGGCTCTGGATTGTCAGAAATTAACTAGGCCTGTTCTGAGACTATGACCTATGCTGCAGGAAATAAGAGCAGCACCTTCCCGAGTGGGATGGATACCGTCCCGCCCTAACAGGCCAGCAGTGCCCTCAAAATTAGCCCAATTATCTATAAAGCCCACACTGTTTTCAGAGCACCACCTGGACAGCCAGCAGTTCAGCGACCATAACCTGCTGTAAGCTACATCGCCACGCCGCATTGGGATGGGGCCAGAGCATACTACAGCATCGGACATCGCCTTCGCTAATTTAAACACCTCTACAAAGTTACTCTTAGTAACCTCAGACTGACGAAGGCGTATATCATTAGCTCCTGCATGGATAACTATCTTTGAGAACCTGTGCTTGCCTAGGACCCTAAGATTACCTGCTATGTCCGGCGCCCTGGCTCCCGGTATACACCTGACTAAAGCTGCTGGTGCCCCTAAAGGCCGAGCTAATTTCACGTGCCGTATGATAGAGTCCCCTATAACCAGAGCTCTTTCAGGTTTCTCAGTGGGTGCATCACTAAGGAGAGCAAACCTGTTCGACACGTGACGCGGAGAGGAGTGGTGCTCCCGTGGGCGAGCCTCAGCAGTAGCTTTGGCTCTACGCTTATGCCGCCGAGCCGTCACCCATTCGCCCCGCTGTAAGGGCTCTAATGCCGGAGTTGGGGGATTGCTAACTCCACCTAGGGCGTCCAGACTTTCCCTAACAGAAACTACACTGTTCTCATGCTCACTAACCTGCTCTAAAGCCTGGACACGCGCTTCTAGCACTGAAATCTTCTCCGTCAGAGAGCTAACTAATCTGCACTTATCACAAGTAAAGCTAATAAAGCTATCGCTAGTGACGGAGGAAGAATGACTAAACATCCTGCACTCAGCACACTGAACAGGCTGAAGGTGTGCCATGATGAAAAGATTCACGTACCTTAAATGAAGATCTGTTGATATTAAAGCAGATCAGATGGCCTCCGCTTGTGGACTTT
Organism: Neoarius graeffei; assembly: GCF_027579695.1. Classification (NCBI taxonomy): domain Eukaryota; kingdom Metazoa; phylum Chordata; class Actinopteri; order Siluriformes; family Ariidae; genus Neoarius; species Neoarius graeffei. The sequence goes on along the minus strand of NC_083589.1, from coordinate 15,946,365 downwards.
ACACAGGAGGAGAGAAAAAGAAAGCTTCCAGTCTCGGCGTTCTTCCGAAAAAAGAAAGTTGGAACTTGACTGCATTTCCGCAGAGAAAATGCAAAGTGTGCTTGTTCAGCTGTGTCACTGACAGAAACTGGATCAGATACACACTCTATTAATCTACCCAGCACCATGTAGATCATGCAAAAAAAAAAAGATTTTGCAACACAAAGTCTCATATCTGATCCAGTTCCTGTTAGGGACACTTTGCCACGCCACACACACACACACTCTCTCTCTCTCTTTACCGCACTTTGGATGAGGCTACATTAAATAAGGAAAATGAGAAAGACAATGCACCAAACTTACCTCTTGTTTGTGACAGCAACAAGTGCAGATGATAGAGATACGGCTGCTGAGATCCCTAGTACAGTATAGTACAGTGTAGCAGTGCATAATACACACTACTCTTGTTGTGACTGTTGTGTGATCATCCCAGTGCAAATAATATACCTGCAAAGTATCTACTGAGAAAAGTCACAGTAGATAATTTACATACTTTAAATCATGAGAAGCTTCTAGCTTGACAAGTTCTAATTTCTAGGCAGCTCATATTTGCTTCATCTTCAAGCTGCTTTCAGTTTCGTGTTTAGTCATTTTAGCATCAAGGGATTTTCAAGGCATTACTGGGATAGTTAGGAATGATTGATTTGTTAGTGGGGCGGCACGGTGGTGTAGTGGTTAGCGCTGTCGCCTCACAGCAAAAAGGTCAGGGTTCGAGCCCCGTGGCCGACGAGGGCCTTTCTGTGCAGAGTTTGCATGTTCTCCCCGTGTTCCCGTGGGTTTCCTCCGGGTGCTCCAGTTTCCCCCATCCAAAGACATGCAGGTTAGGTTAACCGATGACTCTAAATTGACCGTAGGTGCGAATGTGAGTGTGAATGGTAGCCTGTGTCTATGTGTCAGCCCTGTGATGACCTGGCGACTTGTCCAGGGTGTACCCTGCCTTTCGCCCGTAGTCAGCTAGGATAGGCTCCAGCTTGCCTGTGACCCTGAACAAAGCGGCTAGAGATAATGAGATGAGATGAGATGATTTGTTAGTTTCAAAACTGGTATGCAGCCATCTCAGTGGAAAGGTATTTGCTATTTTTATAGTCTCTGAAAACCCTTATTCATATTTGCATTACTAGTGGCCTACTGTGTAGATTTACCAATACGGAATGTTAAAACAGTTTGGCTGAGAGGAAATAGGGTGAAAATAAAGTAGGAGTGCCTGTTTAAGCACAATGTCTTATAGAATTAATAATTTTACAATAATTAATTGACAATGTGTTCATTTGAAATGAGACTTAGCTTTTCATATTTATTTTAGGGGTGATAATTTTTATTTGCATATATTTAATTAATTTGTGTTGGTATTGATGCCTAGTGTGCAAAATCTTTGAAAATAAACGGTCAAAAGTGTTGATACTGGGGATTTGTCATTGTGGACATCCAAAGTGAGTGTTTGGGCTGTTCAGATGACATTCCCTGGCTCAAACACATTCCTATTCCAGCCTTGCATAGTGAGCAGTAACTGTCAGATATTCTTGCAACTTCTTGTCATAGATCTCTTGGCAAAGCTCCCTGATAAGTTTTCTTCTTCTGAATTTTGGAAGGACATCCTGTGTTTGGTGCCCCATTTTCTCCAGTTGTTGAGTTAGGCCTTCACAGTGTTCCATGGAACATCTAATGTTTTGCAAATTCTTTTGTACCCCTATCCTGATCCATAACTTTCAACAACGAGAGCATACATGCATATATATATATAAGCTCTTTTCAAACCATGGCTTAAGCAGTCAGATGAAAATTTACAGAAACAGCTGATCTTTATTTAATCAAAATCAGTTCATTGATGACAGGTGTATGATCACTCCTTTTGAATGCGGTCACAATCACATGCCCCGTTATGCATACATATGCATAAAAGGTTAATTTTTCTTTTCTTTTACATAAAACATTTTTTCTCACTTAAATTTTGTTTGTTGCTGTATCACATTAAAGGTGGAAAAAAGATCAGACATGATGTATCTTGGTGTCATTTTTTACATCACAATTTTAAAAGGGGTGTATAGACTTATTATATAAGTTCTATACACATATACACAAATTGTGTGTGTGTGTGGGGGGGGGTATTAATTACAAATATACAAAAATTGATGGAATATTTTATAACTGAAGGTTGAATATTAATGTTAGAATCAGTGTTGTTTTCGTTAACGATGATGAAATTATTTCGTTAACACGCCTTTTTTTCATGACTAAAATGAGACACTGACGAGCTAAACATAACTCTTTGATCACGAAAATATGACGAGACATGTCTGTTGTTTTCGTTGACAAGATGAGATGGAAATGTTAGTGGGTTGGCTATAGGACTATCAAAATACATGGCGTTTCCTCTAACAGCGCGTGCAACCTGTCTGCCAAATGCTGAAAATATCAGCAATGCACTGCATCCTGTCCTTGTTTGGCCACGCCCACCAGGCACAGTGCACACCGGGGCAGCCGCACACAGTTCATGGACCATGGCGGCGGCAACGCCAGCACAAGGGCTTGGTGGGCGGAAAAGACATGATGATTTATGGACATACTTTACGTATAATCCAGCAGAAAATAAAACGGAATGCCTTGTAGTGGGAGACAGAGGTACACGCTGTGGCTATAAACTACGTGGCAAGAATACGACCAACCTCAAGAGGCATCTAAAGGCTCACCATGCTGCTATTTCTGCGATGGTAAGTTAACATTACAAGAAGTCCTGTTAACAAATCATGTATACGTTTGCTAGCTTTGGTTAATGTCACTCAACAATCGGGCTGTGATGAATTTCCTATGAAGTTTTCCAAAACACTGTGACCTGGCGAAAATGAATGGGACCGCTAGCTTCATGCTAAAGTTGGCTTGGTTAAGCTAACCTAAATTCAATTAACATGTCATGAGTAAAACTTGTCCTGCAAGGATTATTGGTGGGACAGCAACTGAATGCTTTGTCATATATTGACCCATATTTGAGTTACTGTGAAACATACAGGGGGGAATGTAGCTTTTCAGACCTGTTGCTGTGCCTTAATATGTCTAAATAAGCAGCAGCACACCTGGCTACTCTAACATTAGCAGCATGTTTAGCCATCATATTTACATTAGCGGACAGCGTGGTCATCTTCTAGTTGTGTGTTCATCATGACATTTTCAGCTTTATTGCGCATTGCAACATGTTAAACGGAGGCAGAAACACAAGTCTGTGAACAATGGAGTATTCACACTAGCAGACATTCCAACCTGCAGAAACTCATTTCAGGGAGGTGTCGTGACGCATGACTTTTTTCCCATCAGCGGGGGGTCACGACACTTCCCTGAAATGAGTTTGGATGTCTGTAAACCAATCAGGATGCTCTTTGTCTAGCATGTGCAACATGAACAGGCACACATGCAGTTTCTCTCGCTCTCCCTCGCGCACTCCGTCATATGCGCGATGCAGACATTAATGTTTCGCATGCACGCTGTTCTGCCACCCTTACACGCCCTGCATAAGCTGGCAGACAGATAACTCCTCCTCCAATCACCACGCTGAAGATTTCTTGAACTTCGTTTAATGATGAGTGAAGTTGGGTAAAACTACAAAGATACAAACATGGATTGTATTCTTCTGTAACAAAATACATATGAAATCCAATAACAGTTTTAAAGTCCATTAACTCTTATTTCTTTTTAACAGCAATACATATATTCTTTATCAACATGGAAGTATTTTTAACATCTGACAACGGATTACCTCGTCCTGGGGCCTACATCAAGAATCAGTGTAACACATGTAATATCAGCTCGTAAAAATATGATGTCCCATCTACGCAAATTAAACAAATATTCATAAAAAATACAACATAAAACTTCCTTTAACATCATAACCTACCGACAGTACATCCAAAGACAAGGAATGTGAAGGATTAAGTTTGATGTGTCAGCAGATTATTTTCTCACATGAACTTCTCTGATTTGACTTCCTAATGTTGTTGCTAAGATACTGATGTCATCAGTAAACATATCGCTCTTAAAGCGACAGAACACGTTACAGTGCTAGAGAGACAGAACACTCCCCGTCTGGTGTCCCTAGGATACCACTATATAACAGTTAACATAACAAATAACACAGTTCTGAAGCTATTCAGAGGGAAGGAGTGTAATGACTTGGGTTATAGGGCGTAGGAACAGTTTCACCCCTTCTTTGTCAGCGACCTTCACTTCCACCTTGCGGACCCTTCCGTCTTCACTTGGAAACACCTTGGTGATGCGTGCAAGTGGCCAGTCATTTCGCTTGGATTGACAGTCTTTCATGAGGACCACAGTCCCCACTGTGATGTTCTGCTTGTCGGCCTGCCACTTCCTCCTCGGCTGGAGGGTAGACAGGTATTGTTTCCGCCATCTGTCCCAGAAGGTGCTCGCTAAACTCTGCACCTGCTTCCATTGACGTCTGAAGAGGTCTTTGCCCCAAAATTCACCTGAAGGGACAGGGGTCGGACCGAGCTTCTGCGTCAGCAGCGAGGTGGGTGCCAGAACTGAGGGGTCATCCGGATCAGTGGAGATGGGTATTAGGGGCCTTGAGTTCACAATGGCAGAGGCCTCAGCCATGAACGTAGCAAGAACTTCATGGGTTATTCTGGAGGGGCCTATTTGAAGCATCATAGAGTCCAAGATGCTGCGGGTGACTCCTATCATCCGTTCCCATGCTCCGCCCATGTGTGAGGCGTGGGGTGGATTAAAGGTCCACTTGCATCCTTGGTCTGCGAGAAACTGGGATACTTTGCTCTCATCCAAGTTGGAGGAGATGTTCAGTTCTTTGCATGCTCCAACAAAGTTTGTTCCGCGATCGGAACGCATCTGTTTCACTGGGCCACGAATGGCAATGAAGCGTCTCACAGCGTTTATGAAAGAGGAGGTGTCCATGCTTTCTATTATTTCTATGTGGATCGCTCTAACGCTTAGGCAGGTGAATAGTACTGCCCACCTCTTGTCGTTGGCATGGCCACCTCTAGTGCGTCGGGTAGAGACAGTCCAGGGGCCAAACACATCAACCCCCACATATGTAAAGGGTGGCTCCATACTGACTCTGTCTGAAGGCAAGTCCGCCATTTTCTGCACTTCACATTTTCCTCTGAGCCTCCTACATGTCACACACTTGAAGATGAGCGAGCTCACACATCTTTTGGCTCCTACAATCCAGTAGCCCGCTACACGCACAGCACCTTCAGTCAGATGACGTCCTTGATGTTGACACTGTTCATGATAATGTCTCACGATAAGGACGGCCAGGTGGTGTCTCCCAGGGATTATGATGGGATTCTTTTCTCCCGGACTGATGTTTGCCTGGGAAATGCGGCCTCCAACTCTCAAGATCCCGTCTTCTCCCATCACAGGATTCAAGGTAAGTAAAGGGCTGTCTTTTGGAATGTTTTTCTTGTTTCTGATGCACTGAAGTTCTTCTTGATAGGCCTCTTCCTGTACAGCTTTGATGATAACATTCTTGGCCTTTGAGAGGTTGTCTGTGTTATGGGATTCAGCGCAATAGTGCCAGCCTTTACAGTCCCCCGGCTCTTTGAGTGGGTCTCTTTTGAATGAGCTAGCAATGTGTATGAGGCTCGCCACACTTCGAAACAGGGCCTTTAAGGTGGAAAAGCGCTCAAAGCGCTGTGTGTCGAGGTGGTGCTCCTCGGCAGTGGTGCTGAGTGCAGTAACTTCGGGGCGCACATCTGCATCCTCATCTGGGTTCACTAGGTCGAAGTTGTCTGCACTGTAAGTTGACTGCTCTGAGCGTGTTAAGAATGAGGGCCCTGTGAGCCACGTGGTGTCTTTGAGGCGAGCGGCAGGCACAGACCTTGTTGCTAGGTCGGCTGGGTTCTGGTTGCTAGCCACGTAACGCCATTGTTGAGGCTCTGAACTTCTTCTGATTCTCTGGACTCTGTTGTTCACAAACACATAGAACCTACGTTTTTCATTGTTGATGTATCCGAGGACAATTTTACTGTCTGTGAAGAAGGTCACCTTATCAACAGGGATGTCCATCTCTGCCTTGATGGTCTCTGCTATGTCCACAGCTAAGACGGCAGCGCAAAGCTCAAGGCGGGGAATAGTTAAATCTGGACGTGGGGCAAGTTTAGCTTTGCCGAGAATGAAGCCTACGTGGAGGCCCCCACCTTGGTCCGTAACTCTTAGATAGGCTACTGCCCCTATAGCTAAGATGGACGCGTCTGAGAAAACACAGAGTTCTCGGTGTAAGGCTGCAGAGGGGGAGGTCTGGGTATAAGGCCTTGGGATTTTCAGAGCTTGAAGCCCTTGCAAAGAATCTCTCCACTGGTCCCACAGCACCTGTTTGTCGCTAGGTAAGGGCGCGTCCCAGTCTCGGGTGTCTGCTGTAAGGTCTCTAAGCAAAGCCTTGCCTCGAATGACAACTGGGGCAGCAAATCCAAGTGGGTCGTACAAACCATTTATGGTGGACAACACTCCACGGCGAGTGAATGGTTTTTTATCACCCGAAACCTGGAAGGTGAACGTGTCGCTCTTGAGGTCCCAGGTAACGCCAAGCGTGCGTTGAACTGGCAATGTGTCCTGACCTAGGTTCAAGTCTCTTAGCCCACTAGCGTGGTCTTCTGTAGGGAAGGCTTTCATGACTTCCTCACTGTTCGAGGTGATCTTGTGAAGCCGTAGATTTGAGCAGGCCAGCATCTCCTGCGTTCTTTTAAGGAGGTCAACGGCGACTGCAGCTGAGGGCAACGATTTTAGACCATCGTCTACGTAAAAGTCTCTCTCCACAAATTCACGAGCGTCTTCACCGTACTCAGCTTCTCCTTCCTTAGCTGCTTGTCTGAGGCCATAGATTGCTACAGAGGGGGAGGGGCTATTGCCGAAGACATGGACCTTCATCCTGAACTCGATGACTCCCTTGCTTTCGTCATTGTCTCGATACCAGAAGAAGCGGAGGAAGTTCCTGTCTTGTGGTCTGACGACGAAGCAGTGAAACATCTGCTGTATGTCTGTGGTGATGGCTATCGCCTCTCTCCTAAAGCGGATGAGTACTCCAAGGAGACTATTGTTGAGGTCAGGGCCGGTCAGGAGCACGTCATTGAGAGAGACCCCATCATGTTGACAGCTTGAATCAAAGACCACCCTGATCTGGCCCGGCTTCTTTGGGTGGTAAACCCCGAAAAGAGGTAAGTACCAACACTCCTCATGTTCCTTAAGAGGAGGGGCCACTTCCGCATGACCTTGCTCCAGTATCTTCTCCATGAAGCCAAAAAAGTGGTCTTTCATATCAGGTTTTCTGGAGGACTTTTCTAATGACTTAAAACGGTTCAAGGTCTGTCCTTTGTTATTGGGTAGGCGCCTTCTCTGTGGCTTGAAGGGGAGGGGAGCCACCCAGCTGCTTTCTTCGTCTTTGTAAACACCTTCTTTCATGATGTGGAGGAAAGTCGTGTCTTCAAAGGAATGAGCTAACTTCTCATCATGGTCTGTTCTCTGAAAAATGTCATCTCTGAGGTGTGGTCTACTCATGTCTTGTGACACTTTCTTTTCTGGGACACGAGTGGGTGCATTCGGAGGGCTTGTGTTACAGACGCTCTCTTTAACAAGGAGCGTGTTGGGGCATGGTTCAAAGAGTGATTGCCTGCCATTGTCCAGAGTGTTTGTGAAGAAGACGTTGACACTTGGTGGTTTATGGACTCTTCCCAGGCAGACGTTACCCACTAGGACCCAGCCGAGGTCTAGCTTCTGAGCGTAGGGGGCGTCATGCGATCCATTTATTTGTCTTCTCACTTTATGTACTCTTATTATGTCTCTGCCGAGAAGCATCATTATTTGGGCATCATGATCGAGCTCTGGGATTTGTCCCGCTATAGGCCTTAGGTGAGAGTGGTGATGAGCAGCTTGTGGTGTGGGGATCTCTGAGCGGTTGTTGGGGATGTTATTGCACTCTATCAAGGTTGGGAGGGGTAGAGTGACGTGTCCATCCATGGAGCTTATTTGGAAGCCGCACGCTCGTCTCCCACTTGCCTCTGCTACGCCTGCACAGGTTTTCAGACGGTAAGGTAAGCTTTGGCAAGATACGTCGAAAACATCGAAGAACTCTGGCTTCACCAACGAACGATTGCTCTGGTCATCGATGACAGCATAGACTTTGACTGCTTTATCTTGTTGACCGGATGGGAATACTTTCACCAGGCAAATCTTAGAACAACTTTTACCGCTGAGTTGGGTTCCACAAACTTCAGTGCAGAGGGCCGACAGGTCTTCTTTGTTAGAGTCACTTCCCTCCCCGCCATGGGCGTCAGCAGGGGTGAGGGCCTTTGAGAACTCAGGTGTAGGTCCTGGGTGTAATGCAGAGTGGTGTCTCTCGCTGCCACATTCAATGCATTTTATCTCTTTGTCACAGTCCCTGGCTAGATGTGTGGTGGATGCTAAGCATTTGAAACAAATACCGTTCAGCTTTAGAAGGGCTTTTCTGTCTTCTAGAGACTTATCTCGAAAGCTACGACACTTGTGTATGGGGTGTGGCTTCTTATGGATTGGGCAATGCTTTGCTGGGTCAATGTGAGCTCTGGTTGTGTCTGTCTTTTGTGGGGAGACATCTGTTTTGTGGACTGCAACTGACATTCTGTTTGTGTTTTTGAGGTGATCTGATTTTGCATGGTCAGCATAGTGAGGAAGCGAAAAGCTGGGGTCATTGCGCATCTTCGCCTGTTCAGATATAAAGTCCACAAGGACAGAGAAGGGGGGAAAAGAGACCCCATGCTGCTTTTTAAACGTGTAGCCTAGCACCATCCACCTCTCTTGCATTGTAAAGGGCAGTTTGTGGACAATGTTAGCTATTCCCCGAGCTGTATCCAGGCAGGCTAGTCCCGAGAGCACTCCTTCTAATTTGGCCACTTGGAGCTCCATTAACAGGTCGCCTAACTCTCTCAGTTTTTTCCAGTCTCTGTTGGAGATCTTTGGAAAGCTGTCCACTTTTTTTAGAAGCGCACTTTCAATGACTTCAGGTGCTCCAAAGCACTCGTCAAGCCTCTGCCAAATCATATCTAGGCCTCTCGCAGGGTTATAGGCATGTACACCTCTTATGCGTTTCGCCTGTTCACCTGATTCCTTGCCTAGCCATTTGACTAGGAGATCCATCTCCTCCTTGGCTGAGAGGTTGAGGCTGGTTGTGGTGTTTAAGAATGATGCCTTCCAGGCCCTATAATTTTCTGGCCTGTCGTCAAACTGCAATAAGCCCGTTGCAATGATTTCTCTGCGTGCCATAAATTTGACAAAATCAGACATGTTGTTATTGTTGTCTGTGTGTGACTGAGAGGGGCTGTTAATGTTTCCATAATCAGCTGGAGCCGGGTTAAAAGCAGGAAGCTGGGGTTGTGTGGCTGATGGAAGTGCTTGTGACTCAACATTAGTGAGAAGTTGCGGTGGTCGCACTGGAGCCTGTGGCTGTGTCGTGCCAGAATGTCTGACTGGCCTTGGGGCAGGTAAGTAAATGTCTTTGTCAGGTGGCTTGACATGGCCGAAATAAGCCTCATGCCTTTGTTGTCTTTGGCCTGGATGTTCTGTGATAGCTGAAGGCTTGCAGGTGTTTGCAGTAGTGTGAGTAACGTATTTGTCTGCGTTGACAGCGTGACGAATGGGAACATATGTATCAGCATCGGAGAGGAGCCCTGAGTATGGCTTATTATGATGTGTGTCGCCATCGGAGGGCTGCTCCGAAAATGGCTTGGTGGGGCGTGCATTGGCCCCAGAGGGGGGCGAGTGTGACCTGCTTAGGGAAAGGTCTCTATCCATATCTATACCATGCAACTCTGATGGCACTGGTGGTAGGCATGGGTTCTCAGTCCCTGTGGCTGGATCTGCATGAATGTCTGCCCATAAGCCTGCTTGCTCTCGAACATATTCACTCGTTCGCTGAAGACTGTCGTGTGGGGTGTGTTTTACATCCAATTCGCTGTTAGATCCATTTTCACATGTGAGGGCTGTAGCTAATGCTTCTGCCTTGGCAGCTGCGGCTGCGGCTGCTTTTTCGGCACTTAAAACTTCAAGCTGTGCTTCAAGATATACCTTTTCGGCATCCAATTTTGCTTTTTGCATTTTGATTTGCATCTCTTTTTCTGCATATTTGATTCTGGCTTTTGCCTCTTCGGCTTCGGCGTAGGCTATTGCAGCCGCTGAGCTAGCAGCGGAGCTACGGGAGCGCCTACTAGATGCGGTCGACATGCCGCGCCATGTAGCAAAAGAGTTTGGCGATTGCTGCTTCTGCCTTTCCATAATGTGGCTGTAGCCTGATCGCTGCGTTTATGCTCCGAAGTGAGCCTCCTTCTGACTGTTCTGCTGTGACGTCACTGACCTTTTCTGAATCCAAGCCCGCCAGGGTGCTGTCGTTTTACTGTTCTGCCACCCTTACACGCCCTGCATAAGCTGGCAGACAGATAACTCCTCCTCCAATCACCACGCTGAAGATTTCTTGAACTTCGTTTAATGATGAGTGAAGTTGGGTAAAACTACAAAGATACAAACATGGATTGTATTCTTCTGTAACAAAATACATATGAAATCCAATAACAGTTTTAAAGTCCATTAACTCTTATTTCTTTTTAACAGCAATACATATATTCTTTATCAACATGGAAGTATTTTTAACATCTGACAACGGATTACCTCGTCCTGGGGCCTACATCAAGAATCAGTGTAACACATGTAATATCAGCTCGTAAAAATATGATGTCCCATCTACGCAAATTAAACAAATATTCATAAAAAATACAACATAAAACTTCCTTTAACATCATAACCTACCGACAGTACATCCAAAGACAAGGAATGTGAAGGATTAAGTTTGATGTGTCAGCAGATTATTTTCTCACATGAACTTCTCTGATTTGACTTCCTAATGTTGTTGCTAAGATACTGATGTCATCAGTAAACATATCGCTCTTAAAGCGACAGAACACGTTACAGTGCTAGAGAGACAGAACACACGCTCTTGCTCGCTTGCTCGAGATTCCGGGAGATATTATCCAATTTGCAGGCATCAGGGAGCCACTATCAATATGTGGGAGACTCCCGGAACTTCCAGGAGACTTGGGATGTCTGCACTTGACAGCGTTTATGTAGCGAGCATGCGCACTAGACAGCGTTTATGTAGAGAGCATACACACTAGACAGCATTTATGTAGAGAGCATGCGCACTAGACAGCATTTCTGTAGACAGCATGCACACTAGAGAGCGTTTATGTAGAGAGCATGCACACTAGACAGCGTTTATGTAGAGAGCATGCACACTAGAGAGCGTTTATGTAGAGAGCATGCACACTAGACAGCGTTTATGTAGAGAGCATGCACACTAGAGAGCGTTTATGTAGAGAGCATGCACACTAGACAGCGTTTATGTAGAGAGTATGTTATGAACAACCTGTCAACCTCGATTACAATTTCCTATCTCTGTATTGGCCTAATTTAATGTTTTAAAGTAATTATTTTTTCAACTAAAATGAATGACTAAAACTGGACTAAAACCCTTTTAGTTTTCGTCGACTAAAACTAGACCAAAACTATCAAGGATGGAATTGACTAAAATGTGACTAAAACTAATAAGCATTTTGTCCAAAAGACTAAGACTAAAACTAAATAAAAAAATGGCTGCCAAAAACAACACTGGTTAGAATGTACACAATGCACATACTGACAAATACATGTGAGAGTAATACAACTTACCTGAATAGCAGTGTAACCCATTTTGATCACCAATACCTATTCAAGGCATCATTGGTCAAGCTGAAAATTATTGTATCATTTCATAATTAAGTATGGTAGCAATAAGTACTGTATTCATTGTTGTATATAATTGTACTCATACATTTTTGTAGTTTAGCAATACAATGAAATGTCAATTGGCTACAGTAATATATAGTTTTTAATTAGATTAAAATCCAACCCCGATTCCAAAAAAGTTGGGACAAAGTACAAATTGTAAATAAAAACGAAATGCAATGATGTGGAAGTTTCAAAATTCCATATTTTATTCAGAATAGAACATAGATGACATATCAAATGTTTAAACTGTGAAAATGTATCATTTAAAGAGAAAAATTAGGTGATTTTAAATTTCATGACAACAACACATCTCAAAAAAGTTCGGACAAGGCCATGTTTACCACCGTGAGACATCCCCTTTTGTCTTTACAACAGTCTGTAAACGTCTGGTGACTGAGGAGACAAGTTGCTCAAGTTTAGGGATAAGAATGTTAACCCATTCTTGTCTAATGTAGGATTCTAGTTGCTCAACTGTCTTAGGTCTTTTATGTCGTATCTTCCGTTTTATGATGCGCCAAATGTTTTCTATGGGTGAAAGATCTGGACTGCAGGCTGGCCAGTTCAGTACCCGGACCCTTCTTCTACGCAGCCATGATGCTGTAATTGATGCAGTATGTGGTTTGGCATTGTCATGTTGGAAAATGCAAGGTCTTCCTTGAAAGAGACGTCGTCTGGATGGGAGCATATGTTGCTCTAGAACCTGGATATACCTTTCAGCATTGATGGTGTCTTTCCAGATGTGTAAGCTGCCCATGCCACATGCACTAATGCAACCCCATACCATCAGAGATGCAGGCTTCTGAACTGAGCGCTGATAACAACTTGGGTTGTCCTTCTCTTTAGTCCGAATGACACGGCGTCCCTGATTTCCATAAAGAACTTCAAATTTTGATTCGTCTGACCACAGAACAGTTTTCCACTTTGCCACAGTCCATTTTAAATGAGCCTTGGCCCAGAGAAGACGTCTGCGCTTCTGGATCATGTTTAGATATGGCTTCTTCTTTGAACTATCGAGTTTTAGCTGGCAATGGCGGATGGCACGGTGAATTGTGTTCACAGATAATGTCCTCTGGAAATATTCCTGAGCCCATTTTGTGATTTACAATGCAGAAGCATGCCTGTATGTGATGCAGTGCCATCTAAGGGCCCGAAGATCACGGGCACCCAATATGGTTTTCCGGCCTTGACCCTTACGCACAGAGATTCTTCCAGATTCTCTTAATCTTTTGGTGATATGTAGATGATGATATGTAGATGATGATATGTTCAAACTCTTTGCAATTTTACACTGTCGAACTCCTTTCTGATATTGCTCCACTATTTGTCGGCGCAGAATTAGGGGGATTGGTGAGCCTCTTCCCATCTTTACTTCTGAGAGCCGCTGCCACTCCAAGATGCTCTTTTTATACCCAGTCATGTCAATGACCTATTGCCAATTGACCTAATGAGCTGCAATTTGGTCCTCCAGCTGTTCATTTTTGTACCTTTAACTTTTCCAGCCTCTTCTTGCCCCTGTCCCAACTTTTTTGAGATGTGTTGCTGTCATGAAATTTCAAATGAGCCAATATTTGGCATGAAATTTCAAAATGTCTCACTTTCAACATTTGATATGTTGTCTATGTTCTATTGTGAATACAATATCAGTTTTTGAGATTTGTAAATTATTGCATTCTGTTTTTATTTACAATTTGTACTTTGTCCCAACTTTTTTGGAATCGGGGTTGTATGTCAATTATAACAATATACACTGTCGCCTCACAGCAAAAAGGTTCTGGGTTCAAACCAAGTGGCCAATGGGGGCCTTTCTGTGTGGAGTTTTTCTGTGTGGAGTTTGTATGGTCTCCCCTTGTCTGTGTGGGTTTCCTCTGGGTGATCTGGTTTCCCTCGCAGTCCAAAGAAATGCAAGTCAGGCTAGTTGGTGGCTCTAAATTGACTGTAGGTGTGAATGTGAATGGTTGTGTGCTTCTGTGTGTCAGCCCTGCAATGACCTGCTGACTTAGAGGGTGTACCCTGCCTCTCGCCCATAGTCAGCTGGGATAGGCTCCAGCTTGCCTGTGACCCTGCACAGGATAAGCAGTTATGGATGGATAACAATATGAGTTATATCACAAAGCATTAAAGCTCAACTTATATAAAATCACTAAGTGCTAATTCAGTGCTATGAATTATACTGTTATATCACAAACTCACTTACAGTGGTGCTTGAAAGTTTGTGAACCCTTTAGAATTTTCTATATTTCTGCATAAATATGGCCTAAAACATCAGATTTTCACACAAATCCTAAAAGTAGACAAAGAGAACCCCGTTAAGCAAATGAGACAAGATATTATACTTGGTCATTTATTTATTGAGGAAAATGATCCAATATTACATATCTGTGAGTGGCAAAAGTACACAGTAAAATCGCCAGTGTTCATATAACAAAGAGTTAATTTCAACACTACCTCAGTGAACATATGGTCCCTATCTACAGAGTACAAAATCTAGACTGAACATATAGTTAAATTTCCAGAGTCAATTTTACTCTGGTAAGAGTTAATATTTTACACTACACTAAGAAGTGTCAATCAAGTTTTACACTATGTGAAAAGTAACACCCATAGTGTTATTCAAATTCAACACTGAAGAGTTAAGTGTTAAGAAATAACTTTTCCAGTGTTAAACCTACTTAACACTACATGTTGATTACGAAATTACTCCAAAGAGTGTTGATTTTTAACTGACTCCTACCAGTGTTACACATGATCTACTTGTGTAGTCCCAATGTTATGGCTCACCATGTAGAGCTATGACACAAAACTTAATGTTTGCAGGGGGGAACCACAAACAATTATATCCATAACTTAAGACCAATTTATTTAAAGAAAACATCTACAGAGTATTGGCATTAAAAGTAAACATAAAATACTACCAGCAGACAGTGCACTGGAATTAGTTTCTTGGGAACTGCTGGACAAAGTTTCCTTGAAATCTGTAGTTCAGGAGAAAGAGACAGGACAAAATAACACCAATTTGTTTTATTTTTTAACAATAAAAAAGCAATTTATCAGTACATTCCATTGATTATAGTGACTTAAATAGAATCAATAAAGAGCAATTATACATTTATCAAATTTGATGGCAAGTATGCCAGTGTTGGGCTGCTACGCTATGTCAGAGAAGACCTCAGCATCCACCTCAGTTCTAGTTTCATCAAAAACCTTGACACCTACGCTGGTGGAACTGAGAACTTCAAGGAAGCTATGACCAAAAACACAAAGAAGTTTTCAATCCATACAAAATGCTCAAGATTAACCAAGGCCATTCTCCAAAAACACATAAGTGCATTAGTAGCATGGTCTGAGGTGCTAACATGCTACTAATGCACTGATGCTGCCAGGCATTGAATCTTTCAATGGTGTACAACTGTAAATACAACTCAACTAAACCAACCACAAAACTCAGATCTTAACTGCTGACCCCTAAACATGCCCATAGGGTAGCTTGCCAAAAAAGGTGAAGACAATGATTATTTTAAATTAAAAAAAATACAATGAACACACCAACACTCTTAGTTCCTTTAGTTTTAACAACAGTATGTAACTGACTGTCTAATTGACTGTGGCTTACCAGAACTTAAGAATTCCTCAAGGTGTGGCTCGTTTATCTTGACATATTTGTGCCTTGTAAATTCTGGTTTGATTATTATGATGGTATCTGTAAAGACAGCAAACTGAAATCAACATTATGATCCACAACACACCAGTATAAGCTGTGGCACAAAAGGTAAATAGACAAACTGAAATGATCTATTTCAGCTTTAAAAATCACAAACACACAATTCAATTTTGTATCAAGTATTGTATCAACTTATTACTTACCAACAGAGCACCACAGTACATCACAGAACAATCTGAAAGAAAAAAAGAAAATATGCAACTTTTTGGCTTAAATGAGAAGCATTATGTTTGGAGAAAGGAAAATACTGCATTCCAGCATAAGAACCTTATCCCTTCTGTGAAACATGGTGGTGGTAGTATCATAGTTTGGGCCTGTTTTGCTGCATCTGGGCCAGGACGGCTTGCCATCATTGATGGAACAATGAATTCTGAATTATAATGGACATCTGTCCATGAACTGAATCTCAAGAGAAGGTGGGTCATGCAGCAAGACAATGACCCTAAGCACACAAGTCATTCTAACAAAGAATGGTTAAAGAAGAATAAAGTTCATGTTTTGGAATGGCCAAGTCAAAGTCCTGACCTTAATCCAATCGAAATGTTGTGGAAGGACCTGAAGCGAGCAGTTCATGTGAGGAAACCCACCAACATCCCAGAGTTGAAGCTGTTCTATAAAGAGGAATGGGCTAAAATTCCTCCAAGCTGGTGTGCAGGACTGATCAACAGTTACCGGAAACATTTAGTTGTAGTTATTGCTGCACAAGGGGGTCACACCAGATACTGAAAGCAAAGGTTCACATACTTTTGCCACCTCACAGATATGTAATATTGGATCATTTTCCTCAATAAATAAAAGACTACATATAATATTTTGTCTCCTTTGTTTAATCGAGTTCTCTTTATCTACTTTTAGGACTTATGTGAAAATCTGATGATGTTTTAGGTCATATTTATGCAGAAATATAGAAAATTCTAAAGGGATCACAAACTTTCAAGCACCACTGTATCCATCTTCAGAAACTGCTTTGTCCTGAGCACAGGTCAAGATACTAATTCCAGGGCCTATACCAGGCACAATAGACATGAGGCAGTGGGAGGAAACCAGAGAACTCTGAGGAAACCAGTGTGAACATGAAAACATGGAAATCCACATATCCACACAGACAGTACCCAGAGCTCAGGATAGTACCCAGGACCCTGGAGCTGAAAGGCAGCAGTGTTATACATCTCATCTCATTATCTCTAGCTGCTTTATCCTTCTACAGGGTCACAGGCAAGCTGGAGCCTATCCCAGCTGACTACGGGCGAAAGGCGGGGTACACCCTGGACAAGTTGCCAGGTCATCACAGGGCTGACACATAGACACAGACAACCATTCACACTCACATTCACACCTACGGTCAATTTAGAGTCACCAGTTAACCTAACCTGCATGTCTTTGGACTGTGGGGGAAACCGGAGCACCCGGAGGAAACCCACGCGGACACGGGGAGAACATGCAAACTCTGCACAGAAAGGCCCTCGCCGGCCCCAGGGCTCGAACCCAGGACCTTCTTGCTGTGAGGCGACAGCGCTAACCACTACACCACCGTGCCGCCCAGTGTTATACATTATTAGTGAAATCAATGTCACTGTATATACATATTCAAAATATTATATGGACTGTATATACTTATTCAAGTTATTCATCAAACAAATTTCCACATTATTTGAACAGGCTATTGGAGAAGGCTGAACAAACTCCACTACCTGACATGTTTTCCTAGTGCCACTCTGTTTCTGTGTAACACAAGCACTTGTTGATAGTCACTGGCACTTGATTACCTCAAGAACTTGAGCTGAGCTTTTGAACTATAAGCCACACCCATACATTACTGAGCAATGAAGTACTGAGAGAGAACCTGAAGAACCAGCCAGATGAGAGAGAGCGAGAGAAAACAAGTCAGTACAAGATCTCTCCAACTATCTCTCCAAGATCTCTCCAACTCCAACATCCAATATAATTGAATGTTAATGCAAATGCAACAGTAGGTGTTGGCCTTAAATTCACTAAAAAAAAGGTAGTATTTAAGAGCAAGGGCAGCACGGTGGTGTAGTGGTTAGCACTGTCACCTCGCAGCAAGAAGGTTCTGGGCTTGAGCCTCGCAGCCAATGGGGGCCATTCTGTGTGGAGTTTGTGTATTATCCCCGTGTCTGTGTAGGCTTCTTCCATGTGCTCCGGTTTCCCCCACAGTCCAAAGACTTGCAGATTAGGCTAATTGGTGGCTCTAAATTGACCATATGTGTGAATGGTTATGTGTCTCTATGTGCCAGCTCTATGATGACCTGGCGACTTGTCCAAGGTGTACCCTGTCTCTCGCCCATAGTCAGCTGGGACAGGCTCCAGTTTGCCCGCAGCCCTGCACAGGATAAGCAGTTACAGATAATGGATGGATGGATGTTTCAGACCATACCTATATGATGTCATTGTACCATATTGATGGCATCAGCAAACAATTTTAGACCAGTTGTTCAATTAACCATACTAGGCAGCGTGGTGGTGCAGTGGTTAGCACTATCATCTCACAGCAGGTTCTGGGTTTGAACCTCATGGCTGATGGGGGCCTTTCTGTGTAGAGTTTCCTTTGGGTACTCAGGTTTCCTCCACCATCCAAAGACACATTTTAGTAGCCTCCCCTGCCCCTTTCTTGTATGACTGTAAATATGTATATAAAGTGTATGTTTCTACTCATATTTACTAGTCTGTTTTCTTTTTGGCTGCTTGTTGTATTGTACTTTATTGATTATCTGCCTGGTTCTTTGTGCTATTTATAATAATAATAATAATAATAATAATAATATAAAACACCAATTCAAAAACACTTAACTTGTCGTATAAGCAAACACGTGGTTATGTATCTTATTCCCACCTATTCTTATAATATTAGCGTCAGCAAGAGAAAAGGATAACTTTATGAGGGCTGATTCAGAAGTAACAGAAAAAGGGATTGTGCTAAGAAACCCCTAGTGTTTCGAATGCAATGATTTGTAGTGGATAATCCTACCACTAGATGGTAGTACTAACACAAGCAAGTATAAAAGCCAACAGATGCTCTGCAATGGAGGAGAGGTTTGCAATCTGGGTCCTGGTTTGCAGGAATACAAACACTGTTTAAGATTGAATGTGCAAGAGGGAAATGATCAAGACTGCACTTTTAACCTTAGAATTATTTGATTATGCGCCCATAAAACAGACTCAACTTACTGAGTTGCTGTTTTCATGATAATGCTGTTTGCTATAGGGTGCAGAGAAGTCACTGTTCTTTTTTAGTTTTTAGTTTTAGAAATGAGGCGGCATGGTGGTGTAGTGGTTAGCGCTGTCGCCTCACAGCAAGAAGGTCCGGGTTCAAGCCCCGTGGCCGGCGAGGGCCTTTCTGTGCAGAGTTTGCATGTTCTCCCCGTGTCCACATGGGTTTCCTCCGGGTGCTATGGTTTCCCACACAGTCCAAAGACATGCAGGTTAGGTTAACTGGTGACTCTAAATTGACCATAGGTGTGAATGTGAGTGTGAATGGTTGTCTATGTATTAGCCCTGTGATGACCTGGTGACTTGTCCAGGGTGTACCCCGCCTTTCGCCTGTAGTCAGCTGGGACAGGCTCCAGCTTGCCTGCGACCCTGTAGAATGGGATATTTTTCTCATAATAAATGGACTTTAGGTTCTTCCATTTAGGTATATCAAAAACGTGTTCCTGTATCAGGCAAACGTAGAGAAATAAACAGAATGTAAGATGCCAAAAAAGTAGATGTAAGGCCTAAGAAGTACAATTTGCATTTTTATTGTATTGACCAGTTTGCCTGGGCTACATGCTGCAAAATCAACCTGTTGTTTATGTCTTACTAGGAAAAAATTAAAAATTATAAATGCCATATTATGAAAATAGATACTGATAGTAGGCACCAAAATAAAATGGATGAGGAAATTATTTCTTATATAGTTGCCATGTTCCTTTAAAGCATGGGCAGCCAGTGAAGTTTTGGGAAAGCTAAAAGTAGCAAATCATTTCTATTTTATTAGCCTATTTTTATTGAAATGGGTCATTTTTCGGCACGGTGGTGTAGTGGTTAGCACTGTTGCCTCACAGTAAGAAGGTCCGGGTTCGAGCCCCATGGCCGACAAGGGCCTTTCTGTGCAGAGTTTGCATGTTCTCCCTGTGTCCACGTGGGTTTCCTCCAGGTGCTCCGGTTTCCCCCACAGTCCAAAGACATGCAGGTTAGGTTAACTGGTGACTTTAAATTGACCGTAGGTGTGAATGTGAGTGTGAATGGTTGTCTGTGTCAGCCCTGTGATGACCTGGCGACTTGTCCAGGGTGTACCCCGCTTTTCGCCTGTAGTCAGCTTGGATAGGCTCCAGCTTACCTGCAACCCTGTAGAACAGGATAAAGTGGCTAGAGATGATGAGATGAGATGAGATGAGATGAGACTTGTTGTAAGAATAGCCATGGCCTTTTTCTTATTAGGGCCCGAGCAGTGGAGATGCAAGGCCTCTGGTGTCCACCAGAGGCAACTGCACCATAGGTGCAAGGCCCTATTGTATTCTCCCCGATTTTTAGGGCCTGAGCACTGAGGTGCAAGCCAAAGGCCTGCACTGTAGGTGCAAAGCCCTATTGTTTTTGGCATGCTTTTCCTTCTTCTTATTATTATTATTAGGGCCCGAGGTGCAGGACATAGGCCTGCATTTGAGGTGCAACATTGTATTGTTTTCAGCATTTTTTTCTTATTTCTTCTTCCTCTTCTTCTTATTATTAGGGCCCGAGCACTGAGGTGCAGGCTCAGTTGAAAGCCCTACTGTTTTCAGCATGTTTTTTCTTCTTCCCCTTATTATTATTATTAGGGCTTGAGCACGGGAGGTGCAAGGCCCTCGTGTTTTTCTATCGATTCTTCTTATTAGGGCCTGAGCACCAAGAAAGCCTGATTGTTTTCAGCATGTTTTTTTCATTATTATTATTATTATTATTATTATTATTATTATTATTAGGGCCAGAGCACCAAAGTGCACACTGTAGGCCTGCAAAGCCCTATTGTTTTTGGCATGTTTTTTCTTATTATTATGAGGGCCCGAGCACTGGAGGTGCAAGGTCCTATTATTTTGCTCCAATTCTTATTAGGGCCCAAGCACCGGAGGTGCAAGGCCTTATTTTTTTCAATCGATTCTTCTTGTTAGAGCCCAAGCAATGGGCTGAACTGTAGATGCAAAGCCCTATTGTTTTCAGCATATTTTTTCATTATTATTATTATTATTATTATTATTATTATTATTATTTGGGACAGGTGGCATGGTGGTGTAGTGGTTAGCGCTGTCACCTCACAGCAAGAAGGTCCGGGTTCAAGCCCTGTGGCCGGCGAGGGCCTTTCTGTGCAGAGTTTGCATGTTCTTCCCGTGTCCACGTGGGTTTCCTCCGGGTGCTCTGGTTTCCCCCACAGTCCAAAGACATGCAGGTTAGTTTAACTGGTGACTCTAAATTGACCATAGGTGTGAATGTGAGTGCGAATGGTTGTCTGTGTCTTTGGGTCAGCCCTGTGATGATCTGGCGACTTGTCCAGGGTGTACCCCGCCTTTCACCTGTAGTTAGCTGGGATAAGCTCCAGCTTGCCTGCGACCCTGTAGAACAGGATAAAGCAGCTAGAGATAATGAGATGAGATTATTAGGGCCTGAGCACCGAAGTGCAAATCCCTCTTCTTTTTGCCATGTTTTTTCTTATTATTATTAGGGCCCGAACACCGGAGATGCAAGGCCCTATTGTATTCATAAGGATATTTTTGTTATTATTATTAGGGCCTGAACACCGAGGTGCAAGGCCCGATTGTTTTCCTATTGATTCTTATTATTAGGGCCCGAGCACCGAGGTGTAAGGCCCTATTGTTTTCCTATCAATTCTTATTATTCAGGCCCGAGCACCGGAGGTGGAAGGCCCTATTGTATTCATAAGGATTTATTATTATTATTATTATTATTATTATTATTATTGCAAGGTCCTATTTTTCTGCTCTGATTGTCTTCTTCTACTTATAGTTATTATTATTAGGGTCTGAGCACCGAGGTTCAGGCCTATGGCCTGCACTGTAGATGCAAAGCCATATTGTTCTCGGCATGTTTTTAGGGCCCAAGCACCGAGGTGCAGGCCTATGGTGTCCACCAGAGGCCACTGCACTGGAGGTGCAAGGCCCGATTGTTTTCCTATCAATTCTTATTATTCAGGCCCAAGCATCGGAGGTGCAAGGCCCTATTGTTTCTGCTCTGTGTGGTAGTGGGGGTGTGGTCAAGCATCGGTCTGTGACCAGAGGGTGGAGTCAGGGAAGGTAAGTGGCAGAATCACTGCATCTGAGGTTGATTAATGTGCTTGTGTGTCTTCCCCAGTGACCGCGCCCTATTTAAGGAAGAGAGCGAGAGCAGAGCAGGCTCTCTCCCCAACCAGACGACTGGAGTGTGTGTGTGTATATATGTGTATAAGTTAAAGCTGAAAAGCAAGCTGAAAAGCTATAATAAACGGGTTTTGTGAACTCAGTTCTGGCCTGCCATCCTTCTGTGCTCCACCCACACATCCGAACTGCTACAGTGGTGCCATGACCCGGATTTGGAGCGCCGAAGCAGAACAGCCCCATGGAGTCCTCCCCATTCGCCGAGCTGGTCCACGCCCTCGCCACGGCCCAGCAAAGCCAGCACCAGGCACTAGTCGCCCTCCGGAAGGAACAGGAACAGCGGTTTGAGGCCCTGGTGCTGGCTCAGCAGGAAGAGCGACAGGCGTTCTGGCACCTCCTCGCGTCGGCGGGGTCCACTGCCGCGGGGCCGTCCCCCTTCACCCTGATGAAGATGGGCCCGCAGGATGACCCCGAGGCCTTCCTCACATTCTTTGAGCAGGTGGCAGAGACCTCGGGGTAGCTGATGGAACAGCGCGCGGCACGCCTCCTCACCCTGCTAACGGGAGAGGTGCAGCTGGCCGCGCTACAGCTCCCTGCCGGCTGGTCTACGCGGACCTTTGCCGGGCCGTCCTCCAGCGTGTGGGGCGCACCCCCGAGCAACAACGGCAATGCTTCTGCACTTTGCGCTTGGAGGAAGTCGGCCAGCTGTTCGCGTTTGGCCAGCAGATCCGGGACACCTGCGGGCGGTGGTTGAGGGCTGACAACCGCGACGCCGAGGGGATCATCGACCAGGTGGCACTGGAGCAGTTCATCGCGCGTCTACCAGCCGGAGCTGCAGAGTGGGTCCAGTGCCACCGCCCGGCGTCGCTGGATCAGGCAATTGAGCTGGCGGAGGACCATTTGGCGGCTGTCTCGATGACAGGACAGCAGACAACCTCTTCTCCCCTCTCCTCTCTCTCTCCCTCTCCTCCTGTGTCTCATCCTCGCCCCGTTCCCCCACCGCGGAGGCAGGGGCCGGCCCCACCCCGGCCGGCCCGCGGCACCTGCGGTGCCCTCCCGTTTCTCCCTTCTGTGTCTGTTCCCCCCCCCCCCCCCCCCCCAGGTGAGTGAGCCCCAGAGCACCAGTGCAGAGAGGAAGCCCGGGCCGGTTTGCTGGCGCTGCAGGGAGCCGGGCTACCTCCAACAGCAGTGCTCGGTAATGGAGGTGGGCGCGGTGGTCCGGATCCCCGACGCGCCAGGAGCCGCCCTCGATCGGGCCGGAGCATATTGCGTACCAGTGGGATATGTATCCAAGGGGATACACATCAGGTGTTGGTTGATTCTGGTTGTAATCAGACCTCGATCCACCAAAGCCTGGTGCAAGACGAGGCATTGGGGGGAGCACAATTGGTGAAGGTGTTGTGTGTGCACGGGGATGTTCAGAGCTACCCTTTAGTGTCGGTCCACATTTTTTTCAAGGGGAAAAATTTATAGTGAAGGCGGCGGTTAATCCTCGCCTTACCCACTCAATAATTTTGGGGACGGATTGGGCGGGATTTGGGGAATTAATGAGTCACCTAGTGAAGAGTGGGTCCTGCCGTAGTTTAATAAGGGGAGGTCCCGGTGTCGCGTTGGCGGGAGCAGCTGTCACAGAGCCGTCTACATCAGCTCCGCATCAGAGTGAGGAGCTGCCAGCTCCTCCTCTCTCTCTCAGGGAATCCCTTGTGGATTTTCCATGAAAGGAGTCGCGAGATGAGACTCTGCGGCATGCATTTGACCAAGTGAGAGTAATCGATGGTCAAATGCTCCAGCCAAACGCCACCCCATCCTTCCCCTACTTCGTGATTATGAAGGATAGATTATATCGAGTGATGCAGGACACTCAAACTAAAGAGCAAGTCATGCAGCTTTTGATTCCAAAGAGCCGCCGGGAATTGGTATTCCAGGCGGCTCACTTTAATCCCATGGCTGGACACTTAGGGCAGAATAAAACACTAGCCTGAATAATGGCCCGGTTCTATTGGCCAGGGATTCGCGGCGATGTCCGTAGGTGGTGTATGGCGTGCCGCGAATGCCAGTTAGTAAATCCAGCGGACATTCCAAAAGTGCCTTTGCGCCCTCTACCATTAATCGAGACGCTGTTCGAAAGAATTGGGATGGATCTCATCAGGCCATTAGATCGGTCAGCAAGAGGGTACCGCTTTATATTAGTTCTGGTGGACTATGCAGTGCGATACCCGGAAGCAGTGCCTCTTAGAAATATCTCAGCACGCAGAATTGCGGAGGCGCTCTTCAGCGTTATCTCCCGAGTTGGAATCCAGAAAGAGATTCTGACTGATCAAGGCACTGCATTTATGTCACGAACACTGAACGAACTTTATGGGTTATTAGGTATCAAGCCAATCTGCACCAGCGTTTATCACCCCCAAACGGACAGTTTAGTCGAACGATTCAATCGCACCCTCAAAAATATAATTAGGAAATTCGTAAGTGAGGACGCACGTAATTGGGATAAATGGCTCGGACCCTTGTTGTTTTCAGTGCGAGAGGTCTCACAAGCCTCCACGGGGTTCTCCCCATTTGAATTGTTATTTGAGCATAAGCCGCGCGGCATTCTAGACGTGCTGCGAGAAAATTGGGAGGAGGGACCTTCACCAAGTAAAAATGAAATTCAATATGTTATGGACCTGCGCGCAAAACTCCACACACTCACACACCTAACCCAGGAGAATTTGCGGCAGGCCCAAGAATGGCAAACCCGCCTGTACGACAAGGGTACGCACATTAGGGAGTTCACACCGGGAGATAAAGTACTCGTACTGTTGCCCACATTGAGCTCCAAATTGGTCGCCAAGTGGCAAGGACCCTTTGAGGTCACATGGCGAGTCGGGGACGTTGACAATGAGGTGAGGCGAACGGACAGGGGTGGGGCGCTACAGATTTACCACCTCAATCTGCTCAAACTCTGGAACGAGGAGGTCCCCAAGGCATTGGTGTCGGTGGTTCCGGAGAAGGCGGAGCTGGGGCCGGAGGTTCAAAAGGGAACATTGGCATCGCATACCTCTCCGGTCCCCTGTGGAGACCATCTCTCCTCGACCCAACTCACGGAGGTTGCCCAGTTGCAGACCGAATTTTCGGATGTGTTCTCGCCCCTGCCCGGCCACACCAACCTCATAGAGCACCACATTGAGATGCCCCCGGGGGTGGTAGTGTGTAGCCACCCTTACAGGCTACCCGAACACAAGAAAAAAGTGGTTCGGGAAGAACTCGAGGCCATGCTCGAAATGGGCATCGTTGAGGAGTCCCACAGCGGCTGGAGCAGCCCAGTGGTCTTGGTACCCAAGGCCAACGGGTCAGTCCAGTTCTGTGTCGACTATAGAAAAGTCAACGCGGTGTCTAAATTCGACGCGTACCCAATGCCTCGTATAATAATAATAATAATAATAATAATAATAATAATAATAAGTTCAACTTATATAGCACCTTTCAAGAAACCCAAGGACGCTTTACAATTATAGACAAAGAAAAAATAACAATAAAAAATAATAAATAAATAAATAAATAAATAATAAAAAATAAAAGTAAAAAGTCCACCAATTAGGGGTCAGGATGTAATTCCAGTGGTGTAGCAGCCACAGTCCCACCAAAAGGCACATGAAAACAAGTCCCACATCTCCAGCACAGCCGCCGTGACGCTGTCAGCCACATCGCTCAAACACCACGCCATGGATCCACAAAGCAAGCACAGAAGCTCCGCCACGCAGAGTGCTGGTGTGTCCCAAACCGCCTGCACAGCCGCCGCAACACCACCGAACAACATTGCTCAGAACATCACGCCAAGCATTAAAGCACAGAGCGCTGGACAACCACGAATGTTAAATGAGCAGCGAGCTCACTGCAGTCCATAGCTGGGAGCGCAGGCATCGCCCACGGCGAACCAAGGCCTAGAGGGAACCAACGCCCAAAACTGGGTCCGGAGCTACACCACAACCGGCGGACAAAACACTCAAACAAACATCAAACTACACAAACACACAGAAAAAAAATAAATAAAATGAAAATTGAAAAAGAAAGAAAATAAAAATAAAATAAAAAAAAAAGCTCTGGTGAGAAGCGGCAGCCAGAATGCGCACGACGTACTCTCAACCGGAAATGGAAACGAAAAAAAAAAGGGCTCGTATTGGTGAGTTGCTCGATCGACTAGGCACGGCTCACTTTTACTCGACACTGGATTTGACAAAGGGTTATTGGCAGATCCCCTTGACTCCATTATCCCGAGAAAAAACGGCCTTTTCCACACCGTTCGGCTTACACCAGTTTGTCACACTTCCTTTTGGGCTGTTTGGGACACCCGCTACGTTTCAGCAGCTGATGGATAGGGTCCTCTGCCCCCACGCCACCTATGCGGCCGCGTACCTTGACAACATCATTATTTATAGTAATGACTGGCACCTACAACACCTGAGGGCCGTCCTCAGGTCGCTGAGGCGGGGGGGTCTCACAGCCAACCTGAAGAAGTGTGCGATTGGGTGGGTGGAAGTACGGTATCTGGGCTTCCACTTGGGCAATGGGCAGGTGCGTCCCCAAATTAACAAGATGGCAGCGATTGCGGCCTGCCCGAGGCCCAAGACCAAAAAGGGGGTGAGACAGTTCCTGGGGCTGGCTGGCTATTATCGTAGGTTTATACCTAATTATTCGGACGTCACCAGCCTGCTGACTGATCTGACTAAAAAGGGGGCACAAGATCCGGTCCAGTGGACGGAGCAATGCCAGCGGGCTTTTTCTGAGGTAAAGGCTGTACTGTGTGGGGGGCCACTGTTACACTCCCCTGACTTTTCTCTCCCTTTTATATTGCAGACGGACGTGTCAGACAGAGGGCTAGGGGCTGTTTTGTCCCAGGAGGTGGAGGATCGCCCAGTGCTGTACATAAGTCGTAAGCTGTCAGTGCGTGAGGGGCGCTACAGCCATCAAGTGGGCGGTCCTCACCCTCCATTACTACCTGCTGGGGTGCCCTTTCACCCTCTGTTCGGACCACGCGCCCCTCCAGTGGCTCCACCACATGAAGGATGCCAACGCGCGGATCACTCGTTGGTATCTGGCACTCCAACCCTTTAACTTCAAGGTGGTCTACAGGCCGGGGGCGCAGATGGTCGTGGCGGACTTCCTCTCCCGTCAAGGGGGGGGGGAGTTGGCTGCAGGCCAGATGGCTGCCCGGCCTGAGTCGGGCGGTGGGGGTATGTGGCAGTGGGGGCGTGGTCAAGCGTCGGTCTGTGACTGGAGGGCGGAGTCAGGGAAGGTAAGTGGCAGAATCACTGCACCTGAGGTTGATTAATGTGTTTGTGTGTCTTCCCCAGTGACCGCACCCTATTTAAGGAAGAGAGTGAGAGCAGAGCAGGCTCTCTCCCCAACCAGATGACTGGAGTGTGTGTGTGTGTGTGTGTGTGTGTGTATATATGTGTATAAGTTAAAGCTGAAAAGCAAGCTGAAAAGCTATAATAAACGGGTTTTGTGAACTCAGTTCTGGCCTGCCGTCCTTCTGTGCTCCACCCACCCATCCGAACTGCTACACTCCGATTCTTATTAGAGCCCAAGCACCAGAGGTGCAAGCCCTAATTGTATTCAGAAGGAGTTTTATTATTATTATTATTATTATTATTATTATTATTGGGCAGCACGGTGTTGTAAGTGGTTAGCGCTGTTGCCTCACAGCAAGAAGATCCGGGTTGGAGCCCCATGGCCGACGAGGGCCTTTCTGTGTGGAGTTTGCATGTTCTCCCCGTGTCCACGTGGGTTTCCTCCGGGTGCTCCGGTTTCCCCCACAGTCCAAAGACATGCAGGTTAGGTTAACTGTTGACTCTAAATTGACTGTAGGTGTGAATGTGAGTATGAATGGTTGTCTGTGTCTATGTGTCAGCCCTGTGATGACCTGGCGACTTGTCCAGGGTGTACCCCGCCTTTCGCCCGTAGTCAGCTGGGATAGGCTCCAGCTTGCCTGCGACCCTGTAGAACAGGATAAAGCGGCTAGAGATAATGAGATGAGATGAGATGTGAATGGTTGTCTGTGTCTGTGTTAGCCCTGTGGTGACCTGGCGACTTGTCCAGGGTGTACCCCGCCTTTCGCCCATAGTCAGCTGGGATAGGCTCCAGCTTGCCTGCGATCCTGTAGAAGGATAAAGCAGCTAGAGATAATGAGATGAGATTATTATTATTATTATCATTATTATTATTACTGCAAAGCCCTATTTTTTTCTGCTCCAATTCTTCTTCCTCTTCCTCTTCTTCTTCTTCTTCTTCTTCTTATAAGGTCCCGAGCACCTAGGTTCAAAGCCCTATTGTTTTTGATATGTTTTTAGGGCCCCAAGCACCGAGGTGCAGGCCTGCAACATAGGTGCAAAGCCCTATTGTTTTTGGCCTGTTTTTCTTATTACTATTATGAGGGCCCGAGCACCGAGATGCATCGTAGGGGCAAAGGCCTATTGTTTTTGTCCTGTTTCTGCTTCTTCTTCTTCTTCTTCTTCTTATTATTATTATTATTATTCAGGCTTGAACACCGGAGGTGCAAGGCCCTACTGTATTCATAAGGATTCCTCTTTTGATTATTATATTTATTATTATTATTATTATTATTATTATTATTATTATTATCTATCCATCCATCCATTATCTGTAGCCACTTATCCTGTTCTACAGGGTGTCAGGCAAGCTGGAGCCTATCCCAGCTGACTATGGGTGAGAGACAGGGTACACCCTGGACAAGTCACCAGGTCATCGGAGGGCTAAGCCATAGAGACAAACAACCAGTCACACTCACACCTACAGTCAATTTAGAGCCACCAATTAGCCTAACCTGTATGTCTTTGGACTGCAGGGGAAACCAGAGTACCAGGAGGAAACCCACAGAGATATGGGGAGAACATGCAAACTCCACACAGAAAGGCCCTTGTTGGCCACTGGGCTCGAATCCAGAGCATTCTTGTTGTGAGGCGACAGCGCTAACCACTACACTACCATGCTGCCCTATTATTATTATCATATTTTTTTCTTCCATGTTTTGCCATTTTGTAGGTGGTTCCCGTGAGTGGAAACTCATGAAATTTGGCCCACACGTCAATCATGTGCACCGCTACTTAGCGAAAGGGGCTTGACCCTAGGTGTCACATTGAGACACCTCCCTGGTATATAGTTTCACCTATCTGTGTTAAATTTGGTAGGTCTGTGTTCTACCCCTAGACAAACAAAATTGCAATATAAATTGCATCAGTCATACTCAACAGGAAGTGAGATATTTTTGGTTTTGTGTGTTTTGACACTTGTTACATTTTAACATACTCCTCCTAGGGGGTTTGTTGGATTCATGCCATATTTGGTATACGTCATGTCACGATGTTGCTGATTTTAAATTGCCAAGGGATTTGCAATATCTCGCAAGATGTTACAAACAGAAAGTGTGTCATAAATTCACCATGCATTGCCTGATATGGCTCAAACTTAACTTGTTATAGGATATCATGATTCTGAAGATATCTACATGCTTAAAGTCACCCTCTGGTATAGCGCCACCATTTGGACATAGACAATAATGACTCCATTGCCAAAACACGTGTTACGTTTTGACGTACTCTTCCTAAGCAGTTTGTTGAATTCATGCCATATTTGGTATGATGTAAAGCTGTTTCTGATTTTAAATTGCAAAGGGATTTGCGATATCTTGTAAGATTTTGAAATGGTGAATCAATAAATTTATATGTTACACCATGCAAACAGGAAGTGTGTTATTAATTCACCATGCCAGATATGGCTAAGACTAAACAGGTTATAGGATATATGCTTTCTGATGATATCCACATGCCCAATTAGACCCTGTGGTATAGCACCACCTTTTGGAACTGGACAATAATTGCCATTGCCAAAAAACTCAAACTCATGAAATTTGGTACAAATATCAATCCTGGCCACTGGTACTCATGGATAGAAGGTTGACCCCAGGTGTGTTCATTGGGCTCCATAGCGCCCCCACATGTCATTGAGACTTCTGCCCAGTATATAGTTTTACCTGCCCGTGTCAAAATTGATAGGTGTGTGGGGTGCCCCATAATGAACAAAACTGAAATGTCCATTGTTTTAGCCAGTTGACTTGTGACAGGATTCACAATATCTTGCATGATGCTGAAATGGCAAACCAATAAATTTGTTTCGCCATGCAAACAGGAAGTGTGTCATAAATTCACCATGCAGTGCCTGATATGGCTAAAACTTCACACATAATAAGCCATAATGTTTCTGATGACATCCACATGCCCATACTGGCCCTCTGGTATAGTGCCACCATTTGGACCAGGACATTAATGACTCCATTGACAAAAAATTAAAATACATGAAATTTGGTACACAACTCAATCCTGGCAACCACTACTCAGGGATAGAGGTGTGGCACCAGGTGTCTTTGGGGGACTCAATAGCACCCCCATATGTCATTGAGACTCCTGTCCGGTATATAGCTTCACCTATTCGTGCCAAATTTTGTAGGTGTGTGGTGTGCCCCAAGATGAATAAAGTTTCAATATACATTGCATTAGCCATACTCGACAGGAAGTGAAGGGGTTTTTTTTGGTGCATTTTTACATGTTACATTTTAACGTACTCCTCCTAGGGGGTTTGTTGGATTCATGCCATATTTGGTATATGTTATGACAAGATGTTGGTGATGTTAAAATGCAAAGGGATTTGCGATATTTCATAAGATGTTGAAATGGTGAACCCAAAAATTAACACGTTACGCCATAAATTCACCATGCATTGCTTGATATGGCTAAAACTTTACAGGTTATAGGATATCATGGTTCTGAAGATATCCACATGCCCAAAGTCACCCTCTGGTATAGCGCCACCATTTGGACATGGACAGTAATGACTCCGTTGCTGTGTTACGTTTTGAAGTACTCTTCCTAAGCAGTTTGTTGAATTCATGCCATATTTGGTACATCTGATGTAAAGATGGTGCTGATTTAAAATTGCAAACATACAGGGAGTGCAGAATTATTAGGCAAGTTGTATTTTTGAGGATTAGTTTTATTATTGAAAAACAACTATGTTCTTGATGAACCCAAAAGACTCATAAATATCAAAGCTGAGTATTTTTGGAAGTTGGAGTAGGGCTTTCTTAGTTTTAGCTATCTTAGGAGGATATCTGTGTGTGCAGGTGACTATAACTGTGCATAATTATTAGGCAACTTAACAAAAAACAAACATATACCCATTTCACTCATTTATTTTCACCAGGGAAACCAATATAACAACTCAACATTCACTAAAATACATTGCTGGCATTCAAAAAAAAAAAAAAAACCAAATCAGTGACTAATATAGCCGCCTTTCTTTACAAGGACACTCAAAAGCCTGCCATCCATGGATTCGGTCAGTGTTTTGATCTGTTTGCGATCAACATTGCGTGCAGCAGCAACCACAGCCTCCCAGACACTGTTCAGAGATGTGTACTGTTTCCCCTCCTTGTAGATCTCACATTTGATGAGGGACCACAGGTTTTCTATGGGGTTCAGATCAGGTGAACAAGGAGGCCACGTCATTAATCTTTCTTCCTTTAGACCCTTTCTGGCCAGCCATGCTGTGGAGTACTTGGATGCGTGTGATGGAGCATTGTCCTGCATGAAAATCATGTTTTTCTTGAAGGATGCTGACTTCTTCCTGTACCACTGCTTGAAGAAGGTGTCTTCCAAAAACTGACAATAGGACTGGGAGTTGAGCTTGACGCCATCCTCAACCCGAAAAGGTCCCACAAGCTCATCTTTGATGATACCAGCCCATACCAGTACCCCACCTCCACCTTGCTGGCGTCTGAGTCGGACTGGAGCTCTCTGCCCTTTGCTGATCCAGCCACGAGCCCATCCATCTGGCCCATCAAGACTCACTCTCATTTCATGTGTCCATAAGACCTTAGAAAAATCAGTCTTGTGATACTTCTTGGCCCAGTCTTGACGTTTCATCTTGTGTGTCTTGTTCAGTGGTGGTCGTTTTTCAGCCTTTGTTACCTTGGCCGTGTCCCTGAGTATTGCACACCTTGTGCTTTTTGACACTCCAGTGATGTTGCAGCTCTGAAATATGGCAAAACTGGTGGCGAGTGGCATCTTGGCAGCTTCACGCTTGACTTTCCTCAGTTCACGGGCAGTTAGTTTGTGCCTTTTTTTTTCAACGCGCTTCTTGCGACCCTGTTGACTATTTTGAATGAAGCGCTTGATTGTTCGATGGTCACGCTTCAAAAGCTGGGCAATTTTAAGAGTGCTCCATCCCTTTGCAATATATGTCACTATTTTTGACTTTTCTGAGTCCATCAAATCCCTCTTCTGACCCATTTTGCCAAAGGAAAGGAAGTTGCCTAATAATTTTGCACACCTGATATAGGGTGTTGATGTCATTAGACCACACCCCTTTTCATTACAGAGATGCACATCACCTGGTATGCTTAATTGGTAGGAGGCTTTCAAGCCTATGCAGCTTGGAGTAGGCCAACATGCATAGAGAGGGTAATGTGGTCAACATACTCATTTACCTAATAATTCTGCACTCCCTGTATTTGCGATATCTAGCAAGATGTTGAAATGGCGAACCAATACGAGTTTGAGTTTTTTGGCGCCCCATATGTCATTGAGACTCTGTAATGTAATGTATATGTTATGCCATGCAAACAGGAAGTGTGTCATAAATTCTCCATGCATTGCCAGATATGGCTAAAACTGCACAGGTTATAGGACAAAAAGGACAAAAAGATTCTGATGATATCCACATGCCCAATTTGACCCTGTGGTATAAAACCGCCATTTGGAACTGGAAAGGAATGACTCCAATGCCATAAAACTCATCTCATCTCATTATCTCTAGCCGCTTTATCCTTCTACAGGGTCGCAGGCAAGCTGGAGCCTATCCCAGCTGACTACGGGCGAAAGGCGGGGTACACCCTGGACAAGTTGCCAGGTCATCACAGGGCTGACACATAGACACAGACAACCATTCACACTCACATTCACACCTACGGTCAATTTAGAGTCACCAGTTAACCTAACCTGCATGTCTTTGGACTGTGGGGGAAACCGGAGCACCCGGAGGAAACCCACGTGGACACGGGGAGAACATGCAAACTCCGCACAGAAAGGCCCTCGCCGGCCCCAGGGCTCGAACCCAGGACCTTCTTGCTGTGAGGCAACAGCGCTAACCACTACACCACCGTGCCACCCGCCATAAAACTCAAACTCATGAAATTTTGGTACACATATCAGTCTTGGCCACTGGTACTCATAGATAGAGGCTTGACCCCAGGTGTGTCCAGGGGAGTCCGTAGCGCCCCCACATGTCATTGAGACTTCTACCCAGTATATACACCTGTATACCTGTAGTTTCACCTATCCATGTCAAAATTGGTAGGTGTGTGGGGTGCCCCAAGATGAACAAAACTGAAATACACATTGTTTTAGCCAATTGAGTTGCGATAGGATTTGCAATATCTTGCATGATGATGAATTGGCAAACCAATAAATTTATATTTCGCCTTGAAAACAGGAAGTGTGTCATAAATTCAATATGCAGTGACTGATATGGCTAAAACTTCACACATTATAAGCCATAATTGTTCTGAAGCTATCCTCATGCCCAACTCAATCCTGGCAACCACTACTCAGGGATAGAGGTGTGGCACCAGGTGTCTTCGGGGGACTCCATAGAGCCCCAATATGTCATTGAGACTCCTGCCCGGTATATAGTTTCACCAATCCATGTCAAATTTAGTAGGTGTGTGGATTGTGCATAGATAAACAAAATTGTAGGATACATTGCATCAGCCATATTTAAAAGGAAATGTGATATTTTTGGTTTTGTGCGTTTTGACACGTTACATTTTAACATACTCCTCCTAGGGGGTTTGTTGGATCCATGCCATATTTGGTATAAGTAATGTCAAGATGTTGCAGATGTTAAATTGCAAAGGGATTTGTGATATCTTGCATGATATTGATGCATGAATTTAGATGTTATGCCATGCAAACAGGAAGTGCGTATTAATTCAACATGCATTGCCTGATATGGCTCAAACATCACAGTTTATAGGACATCATGGTTCTGAAGATACTGATATGTCCAAAGACACCCTCTGGTATAGTGCCACCATGTGGACATGCACAGAACAAGCCATGGTTGAGATGAAGTTGCTCGTATCAGCACGAGTTTTGGTATGATTGATACTCTTGTGATACAGGACAAAGGGCACTTAGTTGCATTTGACTCCACCCAACAGGAAGTCAGCCATGCTGGATGGAATGTGGGATTTTGAAATATTCCTGTGCTGTTTTGAGGGGCTTACGATAGCTAAAAACTCATGGAATTTTGCACACACATTTGTACTATGATAGAATTTGTGGTGATATGGTAAATTTGTCTAGGTGGACTTCAATAACTCCATAGCGCCACCTAGTTAAAAAATATATATTTGACACCTTGTACATATTAAAAAACTCATGACATTTGGTATGCACGTACCAATTTGGTACGTATCTGCACTGAAACTCAGCCATAGGGGCTTGACCCCAGGTGTGGCCAGGGGACTCCATAGTGGCCCCATATGTCATGGAGACTCCTGCTCGGTATATAGTTTCACCTATCTGTGTCAAATTTGGTACATTTGTGGAGTGCCGCTCAATGAGCAAATTTGCAATATTCATTGCATCAGCCATACTCAACAGGAAGTGAGATATTTTTGGTTTTGTGCATTTTGACGTGTTACTTTTTAATGAACTCTTGCAAGGTGGTTTGTTGGATCCATGCCATATTTGGTAGATGTCATGGCAAGATGTTGCTGATGTTAAATTGGAAAGGGATTTGCAATATCTCGCAAGATGTTGAAGTGGTGGACCAATAAATTTATACATTATGCCATGCAAACAGGAAGTGAGTCATAAATTCACTATGCATTGCCTGATACTGCTCAAACTTCACAGTTGATAGGATATCATGGTTCTGAAGATATCCACATGCCCAAAGATACCCTCCGTTATAGCACCACCATTTGGACATGGACAGTAATGACTCCATTGCCAAAACGTGTTACATTTTGACGTACTCTTCCTAGGTGGTTTGTTGGATTCATGCCATATTTGGTAGATATCATATCAAGATGTTGCTGATTTTGAATTGCGAAAGGATTGGGCCGTATTGTTTTCGGCATGTTTTTTTCTTAATATTATTCATTTTCTATAATTACAGATCACCTATCCATGTCAAATTTGGTAGGTGTGTGGAGTACCCCAAGCCAAACAAATTTGCCTTATACATTGCATCAGCCATACTCAACAGGAAGTGAGATATTTTTGTTTTTTTTTTTCATTTTGACGTGTTATATTTCACTGAACTCTTCCTAGGTGGTTTGTTGGATTCATGCTATATTTGGATACTCTTGGAGGTGATATTGTAAATTAGTTGAGGTGGGCTTCATTAACTCCATGGCGCCACCTAGTTCAAAAATACAGATTTGACACTTTGTACATATTCGCAATCTCATGAAATTTGGTACACATCAGTCATGCACACCAAAACTCAGCCACAGGGGCTTGACCCCAGGTGTGTCCGGGGGACTCCATAGCACCCCCATATGTCATGGTTCTGAAGCTATCCACATACCCAAAGACACCCTCTGGTATAGCGCCACCATTAGAACATGGACATTAATGACTCCATTGCCAAAACAAGTGTTACATTTTGATGTACTCTTTCGAGGTGCTTTGTTGGATTCATGCCGTATTCATCATGTCAAGATGTTGCTGATTTTAAGTTGCGAAGGGATTCGCTATATCTTGCAAGATATTGAAATGGCAAACCAATAAATTTATGTTATGCCACACAAATAGGAGCATGTCAAAAATTCACCATGCATTGCCTAATATGGCTACAAATTCACAGGTTATAGCATATGATGGTTCTGATGATATCCACATGCCCAAAGTCACCCTCTGGTAATGTAATGTAATGTATATGTTATGCCATGCAAACAGGAAGTGTGTCATAAATTCACCATGCATTGCCAGATATGGCTAAAACTGCACAGGTTATAGGACAAAAAGGGAAAAAAAAGGTTCTGATAATATCCACATGCCCAATTTGACCCTGTGGTATAATGCCACCATTTGAAACAGGACAGTAATGACTCCAATGCCAAAAAACTCAAATTCATGAAATTTGGTACATATATCAAAACATTCTGACGTACTCCTCCTAGGCATTTTGTTTGATTCATGCCATATTTGGTATATGTGATGTCAAGATCTTGCTGACTGTATTGCAAAGGGATTTGGGACAATTGGCAAGCTCTTGAAATGGTGAAAAAAATAAATTTATATGTAATGCCACACAAACAAGAAGTGTGTCATAAATTCACTGTGCATTACCTGATATGGCTCAAACTTCAAAGGTTCTAGGATATAATGGTTCTGATGATATGCACATACTCAAAGACATCCTCTGGTATAGCAACACCATTTGCACATGGACAGTAATGACTCTACATTAATACTCATGCGATACGAGACAAAGTTCACTTAGTTGTATTTGACTCCACCCAACAGGAAGTCAACCATGTTGGATGGACTTTTGGATTTTGAAATATTCCCGTGCTGTTTTGAGGGGATTACGATGGCTAAAAACTCATGAAATTTTGCACATACATATGATCAATTTGTGCGCATATGAAAAATTAGTCTAGGTGGGCTTCATTAGCTCCATGGTGCCACCTAGATCAAAAATAAAAATTTGACACCTAGTACATATTCAAAAACTAATGAAATTTGGCAGACACATCAGGCATGCACACTGAAACTCATCCATAGGGGCTTAACCCCAGGTGTGTCCAGGGGAGTCCATAGCGCCTTCATCATGGAGACTCCTGCCCTGTATATAGTTTCACCTATCTGTGTCAAATCTGGTAGGTGCGTGGAGTGCCCCGAGATGAACAAAATTGCCTATACATTGCATCAGCCATACTCAACAGGAAATGAGATATTTTTGGTTTTGTATGTTTTGACATGTGTTATGTTTTAATGAACTCCTCCTAGGCGGCTTGTTGGATCCATGCCATATTTGGTATACGTTGTGTCAAGAGGTTGCTGATTTTAAATTGTGAAGGGATTTGCAATATATTGCAAGATGTTGAAATGGCGAACCAATAAATTTATACGTTACACCATGCAAAAAAGAAGTGAATCATAAATTCACCATGCATTGCCTGATGTGGCTCAAACTTCACAGGTTATAGGACATCATGGTTGTGAAGATATCCACATGCCCAAAGACACACTCAGGTATAGCGCCACCATTTGGACATGGACAGTAATGACTCCATTGCCAAAACATGTGTTACACTTTAATATATGGTATACATAGGTGGTTTTTGGATTCATGCCATATTTGGTATATGTCTTATCAAGATGTCACTGATTTTAATTTGTGAAGGGATTTGTGATATCTTGCAAGATGTTGAAATGGCAAACCAATAAATTTATGTTATACCATACAAAAAGGAAGCATGTGAAAAATTCACCATGCATTGCCTGATATCACTAAAACTTCATAGGTTATAGGATACAATGTTTCTGATGATATCTACATGTCCAATTTGACCCTCTGGTATAGCACCACCATTTGGACCTGGACAGTAATGATTCCATTGTCTAAAAACTTTGACTCATGAAATTTTGTGCTGGCCACCACTACTCAGGGATAGAGGCTTGACCCCAGGTGTGTCCATTGGACTCCATAGACGGAACAAGCTATGATTGAGATGAAGTTGCTCGGATTGGCCCAAGATTTGGTGTGATTGATACTCATGTGATACAGCACAAGGTTCACTTGGATGTATTTGACTCCACCCAACAGGAAGTCAGCCATGCTGGATGGAATGTGGTATTTTGAAATTTTTCCAGGCTGTTTTGAGGAGCTTACAATGGCTAAACACTCATGAAACTTTGCAAATATATTTATCCTCTGATATAATTTGAGTTTCTATGGTAGATCAGTCTAGGTGGGCTTCAATAACTCCACAGTGCCACCTAGTTCAAAAATACAGATTTGACACCTTGTACATAGAGTATTAAAAAAACTAATGAAATTTGATAGACACGTCAGTCATGCGCATCACTACTCAACGATAGGTGCTTGACCCCAGGTGTGTTCAGGGGACTCTATAGTGCCCCCATAGGTTAGTGAGACTTATTCTCGGTATATAGTTTCACCTATCCGTGTCAAAATTAGTACACAGCAAATTCCTCAGTGTTGAATTAACACTTTCAGAGTTAATTTGTGTCCAACTGGACCTATATAAACACAGTAGGGTGTTAAATCAACACTCTGGGTGTTAATTCAACACTGGGGATTTTGCTGTGTAGGTGTGTGGGGTGCCCCAAGATGAACAAAACTGAAATGTACATTGTTTTAGCCAATGGACTTGTGACAGGATTTGTGATATCTTACATGATGTTGAAATGACAAACAAATAAATTTTTATGTTTCTCCATGCAAACAGGAAGTGTGTCATAAATTCACCATGCATTGCCTGATGGAGCTAAAACTTCACAGGTTACAGGACATCAGGGTTCTGACAATATCCCCATACCCAAAGTGATCCACTCCTTTAGCACCACGATTTGGACCTGGACAGTAATGATTCCATTGCCGAAAAAATCTGACTCATGAAATTTAGTACACACTAGTACTAAATTTAGTACACAATAGTCCTGGCCACTGCTACTCAGGGATAGAGGCTTGGCCTCAAGTGCAAGGGCCCTTTATTGCTGCTAATGGCTCATCTCATCTCATTATCTCTAGCCGCTTTATCCTTCTACAGGGTTGCAGGCAAGCTGGAGCCTATCCCAGCTGACTACGGGCGAAAGGCGGGGTACACCCTGGACAAGTCACCAGGTCATCACAGGGCTGACACATAGACAACCATTCACACTCACACCTACGGTCAATTTAGAGTCACCAGTTAACCTAACCTGCATGTCTTTGGACTGTGGGGGAAACCGGAGCACCTGAAGGAAACCCACGCGGACACGGGGAGAACATGCAAACTCCACACAGAAAGGCCCTCGCCGGCCCTGGGGCTCGAACCCAGGACCTTCTTGCTGTGAGGCGACAGTGCTAACCACTACACCACCGTGCCGCCCACTGCTAATGGCTATATTTATTTATTTTTCTCTATGGAAAAACTCATTTTTGAGGCATGTGCGATGCTCGAAAACTCATGAATTTTGGCACACTGATCAAATGTGCATCAAATCACAAATTTACATTGAGCAATGGACTGGGCATTGTCCTGGAACTGTATAGCGCCCCCAAGAACTAGCTGTGGCTGAGACAAAGTTGCTCAGATCAGCACAAGATTTGGTGTGATCGATACTCTTCTGATCCAGGACAAAGTTCACTTAGCTGAATCTGACTCGACCCACAGGAAGTCAGCCATGCTGGATGGAATGTGGGATTTTTAAATTTTCCCACATATTTTTGAGGGGCTTACCATGGCTAAAAACTCATGAACATTTGCAGATATATTTTTCCTCTGATATAATTTGAGTTCATATGGTAAATCAGTCTAGGTGGGCTTCAGTAACTCTATAGTGCTACCTAGTTCAAAAATACAGGTTTGACACCTTGGAAATATTTGAAAACTCATGAAATTTGGTAGGCACATCAGTCATGTGCACCGCTAATCAGTGATAGGGGCTTGACAACAGGTGTGTCCAGGGGACTCCATAGTGCCCCCATATGTAATTGAGACAGGCAGTTTGTTGGATTCATGTCATATTTGGTATACTTCATGTCAAGATGTTGGTGATTTTAAATTGTGAAGGGATTTGCAATATCATGTAAGACATTGAAATGGCGATCCAATAAGTTTATGTGATTGTGGCAGTGGGGGCGTGGTCAAGCGTCGGTCTGTGACCGGAGGGCGGAGTCAGGGAAGGTAAGTGTCAGAATCACTGCACCTGATGTTGATTAACGTGTGTTTGTGTGTCTTCCCCAATGACCGTGCCCTATTTAAGGAGAGAGTGAGAGCAGAGGAGGAGCTCTCTCCCCAACCAGGCACCTGATGTGTGTATGCGTGTCTGTGTGTGTATGAGAGACCACTGAAAAGTGTCAAAATAAACAAAGAGTTACGAAACTCAGTTCTGGCCTGCCGTCTTCTGTGCTCCTCCCACTCCTACAAACTGCCACAATGGTGCTGAAACCTGGAACATGGAGCGCAGAAGAAGAACAGCCCCATGGAGTCCTCCCATTTTGCCGACCTGGTCCACACCCTCGCCACGGCCCAGCAGAGCCAGCACCAGGCGCTAGTCACCCTCCGGAAGGAGCAAGAGCAACGGTTCAAGGCCCTGGTGTTGGCACAGCAGGAAGAGCGACAGGCGTTCCGGCACCTCCTCGCATCGACAGGGTCCACCACCTCCACCACCACAGGCCCTTCCCCCCTCACCCTAATGAAGATGGGTCCACAGGATGACCCCGAGGCCTTCCTCACGCTCTTCGAGCAGGTAGCAGAGACCTCGGGCTGGCCGGTGGAACAGCACACGGCACGCCTCATCCCCCTGCTAACGGGCGAGGCGCAGCTTGCCGCGCTACAGCTCCCCGCCGACTGCCAGCTGGCCTACGCGGACCTCGGCTGGGCCGTCCTCCAGCATGTGGGGTGCACCCCTGAACATCAGCGACAGCGCTTCCGCACTCTGCGCTTGGAGGAAGTCGGCCGGCCGTTCGCGTTTGGCCAGCAACTCCGGGACGCCTGCTGGCAGTGGTTGAGGGCTGACAACCGAGACGCCGAGGGAATCATTGTTCAGGTGGTACTGGAGCAGTTCATCGCTTGCCTACCAGTAGGAACCGCAGAGTGGGTCCAGTGCCACTGCCCAGTGTCACTGGATCAGGCCATCGAGCTGGCAGAGGACCATTTGGTGGCTGTCCCGACGGCAGGACAGCAGACAACCTCTTCTTCCCTCTCCTCTCTCTCTCTCTCTCTCTCTCTCCCCTCCTGTGTCTCATCCTTGCCCCATTCCCCCACCGCGGAGGCCGGCGCCACTCCAGCCGGCCCGCCGCACCCGCAGTGCCCTCCCATTTCTCCCTTCTGTGTCTGTCTCTTGCCCCCCTCAGGTGAGTGAGCCCCAGAGCACCAGTGCAGAGAGGAAGCCCGGGCCGGTTTGCTGGCGCTGCGGGGAGCCGGGCCACCTCCAACAGCAGTGCTCAGCAATGGAGGTGGGTGCGGTGGTTCAGATCCACCCTCAATTGGGCCGGAATGTATCGCATACCGGTGAGTGTCCAAGGGGATACATATCAGGCGTTGGTGGACCTCCACGGGGTTCTCCCCGTTCGAATTGTTATATGGGCATAAGCCGCGTGGCATTTTATACGTGCTGTGAGAAAATTGGGAGGAGGGACCTTCACCAAGTAAAAATGAGATTCAATACGTTATTGACCTGCACGCAAAACTCCACACACACACCCACCTAACCCAGTAGAATTTGCGGCAGGCCCAAGAACAGCAAACCCACCTGTACAACAAGGGTACGTGCCTTAGGGAGTTCGCACCGGGAGATAAAGTACTCGTACTGTTTCCCACATCGAGCTCCAAATTGATTGCCAAGTGGCAGGGACCCTTTGAGGTCACACGGCAAGTCGGAGATGTCGACTATAAGGTGAGGCGAACGGACAGGGGTGGGGCGCTACAGATTTACCACCTCAATCTACCTCAAAACTCTGGAATGAGGAGGTCCCCGTGGCATTGGTGTCGGTGGTTCCGGAGAAGGCGGAGCTGGGGCCGGAGGTTCCAAAGGGAACATTGGCATCGCGTACCTCTCCGGTCCCCTGTGGAGACCACCTCTCCCTGACCCAACTCGCGGAGGTTGCCCAATTGAAGACCGAATTTTCGGATGTGTTCTCGCCCCTGCCCGGCCGCACCAACCTCATAGAGCACCACATTGAGATGCCCCCGGGGGTGGTAGTGTGCAGCCGCCCTTACTGGCTACCCGAACACAAGAAAAAAGTGGTTCGGGAAGAACTCGAGGCCATGCTCGAAATGGGCATCGTCGAGGAGTCCCACAGTGACTGGAGCAGCCCGGTGGTCTTGGTACCCAAGGCCGACAGGTCGGTCCGGTTCTGTGTAGACTATAGAAAAGTCAATGTGGTGTCTAAATTCGACGCATACCCAATGCCTGGTATGAGTTGCTCGATCGACTAGGCACGGCTTGCTTTTACTCGACACTGGATTTGACAAAGGGTTATTGGCAGATCCCCTTGACTCCATTATCCCAATCAAAAATGGCCTTTTCCACACCGTTTGGCTTACACCAGTTTGTCACACTTCCTTTTGGGCTGTTTGGGGTGCCCGCTACGTTCCAGTGGCTGATGGATAGGGTCCTCCGCCCCCACACCACCTACGCAGCCGCATACTTAGATGACATCATTATCTATAGTAATGACTGGCCATGGCACCTACAACATCTGAGGGCCGTCCTTAGGTCGCTGAGGTGAGCTGGTCTCACAGCCAACCCGAAGAAGTGTGCGATTGGGCAGGTGGAAGTACGGTATCTGGGCTTCCACTTGGGCAACGGGCAGGTGTGTCCCCAAATTAACAAGACAGCAGCAATTGCGGGCTGCCCAAGGCCCAAGACCAAAAAGGGGGTGAGACAGTTCCTGGGGCTGGCTGGCTACTATCGTAGGTTTATACCTAATTATTCGGACGTCACTAGCCTGCTGACT
The DNA here is from genome assembly GCF_027579695.1 of Neoarius graeffei. Lineage (NCBI taxonomy): Eukaryota > Metazoa > Chordata > Actinopteri > Siluriformes > Ariidae > Neoarius > Neoarius graeffei. The sequence goes on along the minus strand of NC_083589.1, from coordinate 15,903,693 downwards.
GATCTGACTAAAAAGGGGGCACCAGATCCGGTCCAGTGGATGGAGCAATGCCAGCGGGCTTTTTCTGAGGTGAAGGCTGCACTGTGTGGGGGGCCACAGTTACATTCCCCTGACACTGTTTTCCCTCCCCTTTATGTTACAGATGGATGCGTCAGACAGAGGGCTGGGGGCTGTTTTGTCCCAGGAGGTGGAGGGGGAGGACCGCCCAGTGCTGTACATCAGTAGGAAGCTGTCAGTGCGTGAGGGGCGCTACAGCACCATTGAAAAAGAGTGCCTGGCGATCAAGTGGGCAGTCCTCGCCTTCCGTTACTACCTGCTGGGACACACTTTCACCCTCTGTTCGGACCACGCGCCCCTCCATTGGCTCCACCGCATGAAGGATGCCAATGCGCAGATCACCCATTGGTATCTGGCACTCCAACCCTTTAACTTCAAGGTGATCCACTGGCCGGGGGCGCAGATGGTCGTGGCGGACTTCCTCTCCCGTTCGGGGGGGGGGAGTCGGCTGCCCGGCCTGAGTCAGGCGGTGAGGGTATGTGGCAGTGGGGGCGTGGTCAAGCGTCAGTCTGTGACCGGAGGGCGGAGTCAGGGAAGGTAAGTGACAGAATTACTGCACCTGATGTTGATTAACATGTGTTTGTGTGTCTTCCCCAGTGACCGCGCCCTATTTCAGGATAGAGTGAGAGCAGAGGAGGAGCTCTCTCCCCAACCAGACACCTGATGTGTGTGTGTGTGTGTGTCTGTGTGTGTATGAGAGACCATTGAAAAGTGTCAAAATAAACAAAGAATTATGAAACTCAGTTCTGGCCTGCCGTCTTCTGTGCTCCTCCCACTCCTACAAACTGCCACAGTTATGCCACACAAATAGGAAACGTGTCGTAAATTCACTGTGCATTGCCTGATATGGCTAAAAATTCACAGGTTATTGGATATGATGGGTCTGCTGATATTCACATGCCCAATTTGACCCTCTGGTATAGTGCCACCATTTTGACCTGGACAGTATTTATTCCCTTGATGAAAAACTTTGACTCATGAAATATGGTACTCACCTCAGTCCTGGCCACCACTGTGCCCCCACATATCATTGAGACTTCTGCCCAGTATATAGTTTCATCGATCCGTGTCAAAATTGGTAGGTGTGTGGGGTGCCACAAGATGAACAATAGCGACACACATTGTTTTAGCCAATTGACTTGTGACAGGATTTGTGAGATCTTGCATGATGTTGAAATGGCGAACCAATAAATTTCTATGTTTTGCTTGGCAAACAGGAAGTCTGTCATAAATTCACCATGCATTGCCTGATAGAGGTAAAATTTCAGAGGTTATAAGACATCAGGTTTCTGATGATATCCCCATGCCCAAAGTGAGCCTCTCATGTAGCACTAGCCCTCGAGTGTGAGGGCCCTATATCACAGCTAGCAGCTATATTTATAAAATTTTTTGATCAAGTTACTTTCCACATTGCAATTTTTTATGTATAAATATTATAAGTTACTGAATTAAATGCTTTTCTTTTCTTTTTTTTCCAGAAAATTCATCAGGTACAGAGTTATAATAGATGATGAGTTGGAAAACAGACTCACTACCTTCCAAAGGCTGGAACTAATTCTGGAATCTTTAATGTACGATTTCAAGGTCTTAAAATATGGAATGCCATTGATGAAAATATAAAAGATACATCTTTTACCTCACTCTAAAAAGAAACTGAAACAGAATGTTTGAGAAAGCTACTGATATTAAGATTTTGTCTTTGAAGTAATAATTCTGTTTTGTAGTATGTACTTAATTAGGCTTTTTCATGTTTGTTTATTTGTGTGAGTGTGTGTGGTTTTTTATTCACAGTGTTCCAAACTTTACAATTATGTATTTGTTCAAATAAGTATATGCCAGCTGGCACCTGACATTTGTTAACTATATGGTTACTTCAGGTGCCAGTACCCCTTGAATATTTGTAGTTTAAAAAAAAAAAACATATATATATATATATATATATATATATATATATATATAGGGGCGGCACGGTGGTGTAGTGGTTAGCGCTGTCGCCTCACAGCAAGAAGGTCCTGGGTTCGAGCCGTCGCCTCACAGCAAGAAGGTCCTGGGTTCGAGCCCCGGGGCCGGCGAGGGCCTTTCTGTGCGGAGTTTGCATGTTCTCCCCGTGTCCGCGTGGGTTTCCTCCGGGTGCTCCGGTTTCCCCCACAGTCCAAAGACATGCAGGTTAGGTTAACTGGTGACTCTAAATTGACCGTAGGTGTGAATGTGAGTGTGAATGGTTGTCTGTGTCTATGTGTCAGCCCTGTGATGACCTGGCGACTTGTCCAGGGTGTACCCCGCCTTTCGCCCGTAGTCAGCTGGGATAGGCTCCAGCTTGCCTGCGACCCTGTAGAAGGATAAAGCGGCTAGAGATAATGAGATGAGATGAAAAAAAAAATATATATATATATATATATCATCTCATTATCTCTAGCTGCTTTATCCTTCTACAGGGTCGCAGGCAAGCTGGAACCTATCCCAGCTGACTACGGGCAAAAGGCAGGGTACACCGTGGACAAGTCACCAGGTCATCACAGGGCTGACACATAGATACAGACAACCATTCACACTCACACCTACGGTCAATTTAGAGTCACCAGTTAACCTAACCTGCATGTCTTTGGACTGTGGGGGAAACTGGAGCACCCGGAGGAAACCCATGCGGACACGGGGAGAACATGCAAACTCCACACAGAAAGGCCCTCGCTGGCCATGGGGCTCGAACCCGGACCTTCTTGCTGTGAGGCGACAGCGCTAACCCCTACACCACCATGCCGCCATATACAACCCCGATTCCAAAAAAGTTGGGACAAAGTACAAATTGTAAATAAAAACGGAATGCAATGATGTGGAAGTTTCAAAATTCCATATTTTATTCAGAATAGAACATAGATGACATTTCAAATGTTTAAACTGAGAAAATGTATCATTTAAAGAGAAAAATTAGGTGATTTTAAATTTCATGACAACAACACATCTCAAAAAAGTTGGGACAAGGCCATGTTTACCACTGTGAGACATCCCCTTTTCTCTTTACAACAGTCTGTAAACATCTGGGGACTGAGGAGACAAGTTGCTCAAGTTTAGGGATAGGAATGTTAACCCATTCTTGTCTAATGTAGGATTCTAGTTGCTCAACTGTCTTAGGTCTTTTTTGTCGTATTTTCCGTTTTATGATGCGCCAAATGTTTTCTATGGGTGAAAGATCTGGACTGCAGGCTGGCCAGTTCAGTACCCGGACCCTTCTTCTATGCAGCCATGATGCTGTAATTGATGCAGTATATGGTTTGGCATTGTCATGTTGGAAAATGCAAGGTCTTCCCTGAAAGAGACGTCGTCTGGATGGGAGCATATGTTGTTCTAGAACCTGGATATACCTTTCAGCATTGATGGTGTCTTTCCAGATGTGTAAGCTGCCCATGCCACATGCACTAATGCAACCCCATACCATCAGAGATGCAGGCTTCTGAACTGAGCGCTGATAACAACTCGGGTCGTCCTTCTCCTCTTTAGTCTGAATGACACGGTGTCCCTGATTTCCATAAAGAACTTCAAATTTTGATTCGTCTGACCACAGAACTGTTTTCCACTTTGCCACAGTCCATTTTAAATGAGCCTTGGCCCAGAGAAGACGTCTGCGCTTCTGGATCGTGTTTAGATACGGCTTCTTCTTTGAACTATAGAGTTTTAGCTGGCAACAGCGGATGGCACGGTGAATTGTGTTCACAGATAATGTTCTTTGGAAATATTCCTGAGCCCATTTTGTGATTTTCAATACAGAAGCATGCCTGTATGTGATGCAGTGCCGTCTAAGGGCCCGAAGATCACGGGCACCCAGTATGGTTTTCCGGCCTTGACCCTTACGCACCGAGAGTCTTCCAGATTCTCTGAATCTTTTGATGATATTATGCACTGTAGATGATGATATGTTCAAACTCTTTGCAATTTTACACTGTCGAACTCCTTTCTGATATTGCTCCACTATTTGTCGGTGCAGAATTAGGGGGATTGGTGATCCTCTTCCCATCTTTACTTCTGAGAGCCGCTGCTACTCCAAGATGCTCTTTTTATACCCAGTCATGTTAATGACCTATTGCCAATAGACCTAATGAGTTGCAATTTGGTCCTCCAGCTGTTCCTTTTTTGTACCTTTAACTTTTCCAGCCTCTTATTGCCCCTGTCCCAGATGTGTTGCTGTCATGAAATTTCAAATGAGACAATATTTGGCATGAAATTTCAAAATGTCTCACTTTCGACATTTGATATGTTGTCTATGTTCTATTGTGAATACAATATCAGTTTTTGAGATTTGTAAATTATTGCATTCTGTTTTTATTTACAATTTGTACTTTGTCCCAACTTTTTTGGAATCGGGGTTGTATGTGTGTGTGTGTGTGTGTGTATATATATATATATATATATATATACACACACACACATATATTCTTTCTTCAAAGCATTTCTTTATCACACGTACACTCAAGCACAGACTTAAGCACACAGTGAAATTTCCTCCTCTGCCTGAAGCAGTGAACATGCCCATGCACACACAAGTGAGCAATGAGCACACACACATACCTAGAGCAGTGGGCAGCAATGCTACTGTGATGTGAGCAGTAGGGGATTAGGTGCCTTGCTTAAGGGCACTTCAGCCATGATACAGCCCCATGGCTGAAATTTATATATATCCATTCATTTTATATATCCCATGAGCTATCTCTGTCTCTCTGTCTCTCTCTCTCTCTCACACTCACACACACACACACACACACAAATATATATATATATATATATATATATATATATATATATATATATATATATATATATATATATATACAGTACATACTGCGATAACCTGACAACTTGTTTAGGGTATACCGCGCCCAGAGTCAGCTGGGTCCAGCTTACCTGCAACCCTGTACAAATAATGGATGGATGGATGGATGGACAGAGCTCATGTGGTAAATAAAATTTGTTGTTACACACATCAATCACAGACAAAGTCTAAGTTACAGTGGTGCTTGAAAGTTTGTGAACCCTTTAGAATTTTCTATATTTCTGCATTAATATGACCTAAAACATCATCAGATTTTCACACAAGTCCTAAAAGTAGATAAAGAGAACCCAGTTAAACAAATGAAACAAAAATCTGATACTTGGTCATTTATTTATTGAGGAAAATGATCGAATATTACATATCTGTGAGTGGCAAAAGTATGTGAATCTTTGCTTTCTGTATCTGGTGTGAACACCTTGTGCAGCTAAACATTTCCAGTAACTGTTGATCAGTCCTGCACACTGGCCTGGAGGAATTTAACCCATTCCTCCATACAGAACAGCTTCAACTCTGGGATGTTGGTGGGTTTCCTCACATGAACTGCTCGCTTCAGGTCCTTCCACAACATTTCGATTGGATTAAGGTCAGGACTTTGACTTGGTCATTCCAAAACATTAACTTTATTCTTCTTTAACCATTCTTTGGGAGAACGACTTGTGCGCTTAGGGTCATTGTCTTGCTGCATGACCCACCTTCTCTTGAGATTCAGTTCATGGACAGATGTCCTGACATTTTCCTTTAGAATTCACTGGTATAATTCAGAATTCATTGTTCCATCAATGATGGCAAGCCGTCCTGGCCCAGATGCAGCAAAACAGGCCCAAATCATGATACTACCACCACCATGTTTCACAGAGGAGATAAGGTTCTTATGGTGGAATGCAGTGTTTTCCTTTCTCCAAACATAATGCATCTCAATTAAACCAAAAATTTCTGTTTTTGTCTCATCCATCCACAAAACATTTTTCCAATAGCCTTCTGGCTTGTCCATGTGATCTTTAGCAAACTGCAGATGAGCAGCAATGTTGATTGATTGATTGATTGCTTTATTCTGAACAGTAAAGAAGATATAAAAACAAAAAAAACAAATAAAAATAAAAAAATGCAATAAACAAAACATTGTCATAAACAAACAGAATAGCGTAGCCACAAGGCAGTAACATAATAATGTTTGGAAAGAATTAAGAAGAAGTAAATAACTTATCAAATCCTAACCCTCTATACCACCGCTAATCAAACATCACTTTCCGCCATAATAAACTATATATACAAAAGAAAACAAAAGCAACAAACAAACAAGAAAACATACCAACATACCAAGACATACCAACATGGTATATGGCAGTGGCTTTCTCCTTGCAACCCTGCCATGCACACCATTCTTGTTCAGTGTTCTCCTGATGGTGGACTCATGAACATTAACATTAGCCAATGTGAGAGAGGCCTTCAGTTGCTTAGGAGTTACCCTGGGGTCCTTTGTGACCTCTCCGACTATTACACGCCTTGCTCTTGGAGTGACCTTTTTTGGTCGACCACTCCTGGGGAGGGTAACAATGGTCTTGAATTTCCTCCATTTGTACACAATCTGTCTGACTGTGGACTGGTGGAGTCCAAACTCTTTAGAAATGGTTTTGTATAATAATAATAATAATAATAATAATAATAATAATAATTATTATTATTATTATTATTATTATTATTATTATTATTATTATTATTATTATTATTATTATTTGTGTAGGTGGGAGGGCTTTACTTTTTATGTGGTCAGATATGAAGACCACATTCATGAATATGAAGGATGGATTTACATTGCTCTTTCCTTCGTAATTGCCTGGTCAGGGTTATAGTAGTTTAAATTAGGCATCTAGTTTGTTTATATTTGGGAAGAAATAACCAATTAAATTCATTAAAAACTATCACAGTCAGGTACAAAAACAAACAACATCTGTAATTGATACCAATTATGAAATTGAGTTATGTATCTGAGGTAGAGGAACTGTAAGAGCCAGATTTCACAGACCCTTACTGACAATTCTAGCACTCTAGCTTTTTTCAATTGTGTTCATTCATTCATTCATTCATATTGCTGGGTTTCAGTCACATGACTTTTCTCAGTGGTTTTACCGGAAGTGAAATAGCTGGTGGTCTAAACAGCTGCCATAGTGCAAACAACTTGTGCTAACTTCTCAGAGTATTCTCATAATCTAGAAGCCACTGCTCACTTTAGATATATTCAGAAGATTGCTATGTGCAATGGAATCAACCCCTACAGTCTAGGAAAGAACGATTTGTCATACAATCTCGAAAACTACCCTTCAGTCGAGTTCCCCGACATCTCGAACTATCTGGTGTTGCAGACATCCTTCTACACCAATTTGTCACACTCCCTTTTGGGTTGTTTGGGGTGCCCACTCCGTTCCAGCAGCTTATGGACAGGGTCCTCCGCCCTCACACTGCCTACGCGGCCGCCTATCTAGATGACATTGTAATCTTGGCCGCGGCACTTGGAACACCTGAGGGCTGTCCTAAAGAGCAGGCCTCACAGCTAACCAAAAAAAGTGTGCGATTGGGCAGGTGGAAGTATGGTATCTGGGGTTCCACTTGGGCCATGGGCAGGTGCGTCCCCAGGTGCGTCCCCAAATTAACAAGACCGCAGCAATTGCGGCCTGCCCGAGGCCCAAGACCAAAAAGGAGGTGAGACGGTTCTTGGGGCTGGCTGGCTATTATCGTAGGTTTCTACCTAATTATTCGGATATCACCAGCCCGCTAACCAATCTCACTAAAAAGGGGGCTCCAGATCCAGTCCAGTGGACGGAGCAGTGCCAACAGGCCTTCTCTGAGGTAAAAGCTGCACTGTGTGGGGGACCACTTTTACACTCCCCTGACTTCTCTCTCCCATTTATTTTGCAGACTGATGCATCGGACAGAGGGCTGGGGGCCATTTTGTCCCAGGAGGTGGAGGGTGAGGAATGCCCCGTGCTGTACATCAGCTGGAAACTCTCAATGTGTGAAAGCAGGTACAGCACAATTGAGAAGGAGTGTCTCGTTATCAAGTGGGCGGTCCTCACCCTCCGATACTACCTGCTGGGGCGCCCTTTCACTCTCTGTTCAGACCACGCGCCCCTCCAGTGGCTCCACCGCATAAAGGATGCCAATGTGCGGATCACCTATTGGTATCTCACCCTCCAGCCATTTAAGTTCGAGGTGATCCACAGGCTGGGGCGCAGATGATGGTGGCGGACTTCCTGTCCCATTGGGGGGGGGTCAGCTTCAGGCCGGACGGCTCCCCGGCCTGAGTCGGGTGGTGGGGGTATGTGGCAGTGGGGGCATGGCCAAGCAGCAGTCTGTAAATGGAGGGTGGGGTCAGGAAAGGTAAGTGGCTAAGTCATTCCACCTGCTGTCAATTAATGTGTGTGTGGGTGTCACTGTTTGTTACAGGGACGGAGAATAAAACAAGAGAGAGAGCAGAGAAAGGGAGCTCTCTCCCCAACCACAATGCATGTGTGTGTGTGTGTGTGTGTGTGTGTGTGTGTGTGTGTGTGTGTGTGTGTGTGAGTGAGTGATAAAAGGAAGCAAGCTGAAAAGCTCAATAAAGTATTTGTGTCAACATCAACTCTTGCCTGCCGTGCTTCTGTGCTCCACCCACATCAGGAAGTATTACAATATGTTACCTCTGGGTGATATTATTCGTAAACATTGTATTAGTTTCCACTGTTATGCTGATGACACACAGTTGTATGTTTCTGCAAAACCTGATGAGAGACACCAGCTTAATAGAATTGAGGAATGTGTAAAGGACATTAGACACTGGATGATTATTAACTTCCTTCTCCTTAGCTCTGACAAGACTGAAATACTTGCACTAGGACCACATGCAGGTAGAAGTAAGTTTTCTGATTACATAGTAACTCTGGATGGCCTTTCTGTTTCTTCACGTGCAGCAGTAAAAGACCTCGGAGTGATTATTGACCCCAGTCTTTCATTCAAAACTCACACTGACAACATTACCTGAGTGTGAACCACTACACCACTGTACTACCCCTTACAAAAAAAGAAGTTTATTCAAGTGTGCTTCTAGTATACTTCTTTTAAACTAAAAATAAGAAAGTATGCTTTCAGTTTACTTTTTATTTACTTATCATAGATATACTTAATAAAGTTATACATAAGAATACTTGGCATATACTGAAAAGTATATAGAAAAGTCTAAGTATATTAAGCTTATACATTTACTTTAACTTTTGATCAAGAGATACTTAATAAAAGTGTAAAAATGTCTTAAAATATTTGTGCCTTATGTTTAAGTGTACTTGTCCTGTAGTTGTGCTTTAGCATTGTTGACTCTTAGTATGTCTGTAGTTCCATATAAGGTTTTTTTTTTATTTCTCCTGAGTGAGATAATTACATTTTTAAAATTTATTTCTTTTTCTTTAGAGCTTGGATGTCAATATCAGTTGTCATTGCCATGTTTTTATACTTTGGCATTTAATACAACACTGCTTTAATTTTTGATTTTTAAAGAAAATGAATATGTTCTTAATCCTGAGTATCTGTTGTTATTTTGTGAATAACAACTTCATTGTAACGTAAGGTGCAAAACACTTAAGTTGTCTACTGGTAGTGTGCATGAGGTAAGGGTTAGGGCTAGAAAACTAATAGTATACCTTGAAGGGTAATTGCAGTATACTTCAAAACTAAAAAAGTGGACTAGATGTATATAACCAGTAACTAATAGTATATTTCCAATATGCTATAAAGTATACTTTTATAAACTAAAAAGTGGACTCAAAGTGTGTAACGAGTAAACCAAGAGTATATTTCCAGTATACTACAAAGTATACTTTAGTAAACTAATAAGTGGACTATAAGTATAAAACAAATAAACTCATAGTATATTTCCAGTATACTATGAAGTATGCTTTTGTAAACTAAAGAGTGGACTACAACTGTTTTTAAAACAGGGGAAGCCCATTTTACGCATTCATCGTAAAACCTGTAGGCCGGATATCAAAGCATAGAAAGGTGTGCCCCATTAGCATAGTGAACTAGACAACCCTACCTAGTGGCAGAAAGTATTTTTGCTTGTACATTTCATGTTATAGTCTGGCTTGCCAGGGTAGTGCCTCATATCCTTAATCAAAAATATCAAACATCCAAAAATCACTGGCTATTCAACAAAGAGCCTTGAACAGAGCCCTGATATGCAACACAGAGTTTTTAACACAACACCCAGCTGTGCAACACATCCTTGAACATCTTCTGCAACACAGTCTGGAAATTCATAACCAGGTAGGCTATGCAACACACAGAACCTTGAATATTATGCCCAGGTATAACCTATAACACAGAGCCCACCATTCTCTTCACATTACTGAACAATATACACACTTCAGATTCATGAACATGAACACTATTTATACACAAATTCTGCCCTCCGCTCCTTTTCCAGAAAATGGTCTGTGACCCTGTCATACCAGCTGGTTGTGCTTTCCAGAGACTTCACCAATTTCTGTTAGCAGCTAGCACTGCAGATCCCAATAAGGCTCAAGCTAGCCTACAACCAGATTGAACTACAAATGAAATAAACGAGTGAATTCACGAATGATCAAACTGATAGAATGGATGAAAGTTAACGAAGCACAACGAGTAATATTTACATTTATTTACAGAGTAATGTACAGAGACATCAATGAGAAGAAACGTTTATATGAAAAGAAATTCGGACAGCACTTTGGCAAACGACTACACTTTCTCGACATCCGCTAGGGACTGACTGATCATGCTTCCATGTTCCTCGCCGAAGTACTGCCCTCCTCATGTCTTTCAAACACCACCTCCAATAATCCTTTATCAGCCTGGCTTCTTGTCCCTCCCACTGTCTCGTTTAGTCCCAGAGAAGCCCGGCTTCCCTGGAAGTGACGATTTTGTTGACTTTAACCAATAACAACTAGCCGAAATTGGCTGTTCAGAGCCGTCTCGTAGACTGCAACGGATACCCGGCTGCCAGTCAGTGTTGCCAGATACTGCTGACGTTTTCCATCCCAAAATATGTTCAAAACCCTCCAAAATACACTTAAAACCGCCCAATCTAGCAACACTACTGCCAGTCCATAGAGCCCATTGAAATAAGAAAAGTTACAGCCTGGCAGCAAAGGTGATTCTCGTAGCGAACTGCAAGTTTGTCAGACATCACTCAAATAAGTTACAGGATAGTTATGAACATAAATACAATCTTGGGCATATATTATGTTATGCAAGTTATTGTTTTAATGAGAATTCAACGTTGTAGATGCTGCAGTCTGGGGAGAGAATTTTAGGGGATGCTCGGCTTCCCTTGTTGTCTCTGAGAAATCGCCCCTGGACTACAAGTACAGCGGTGCTTGAAAGTTTGTGAAACATTTAGAATTTTATATATTTCTGCATACATATGACCTAAAACAACATCAGATTTTCACACAAGTCCTAAAAGTAGATAAAGAGGACCCAGTTAAACAAATGAGAAAAAAAAATTATACTTGATCATTTATTTATTGAGGAAAATGATCCAATATTACATAATCTGTGAGTGGCAAAAGTATGTGAACCTTTATTTTCAGTATCTGGTGTGACCCCTTGTGCAGCAATAACTGCAGCTAAACATTTCCGGTAACTCAGTCCTGCACACTGGCTTGGAGGAATTTTAGCCCATTCCTCCATATAGAACAGCTTCAACTCTGGGATGTTAGTGGGTTTCCCTCACATGAACTGCTCACTTCAGGTCCTTCCACACCATTTTGGCCATTCTAAAACATTAACTTTATTCTTCTTAAACCATTCTTTGGTAGAACGACTTGTGAGCTTAGGGTCGTTGCCTTGCTGCATAACCCACCTTCTCTTGAGATTCAGTTCATGGACAGATGTCCTGACATTTTACTTTAGAATTTGCTGGTATAATTCAGAATTCATTGTTCCATCAGTGATGGCAAGCCATCCTGGCCCAGATGCAGCAAAACAGGCCCAAACCATGATACTACCACCAGTATGTTTCACAGATGGGATAAGGTTCTTATGCTGTAATGCAGTACTTTCCTTTCTCCAAACATAACACTTCTCATTTAAACCAAAAAGTTCCATTTTGGTCTCATCCGTCCACAAAACATTTTTCAAATAGCCTTCTGGCTTGTCTATGTGATTTTTAGCAAACTGCAGATGAGCAGCAATGTTCTTTTTGAAGAGCAGTGGCTTTCTCCTTGCAACCCTGCCATGCACACCATTGTTGTTCAGTGTTCTCCTGATGGTGGACTCATGAAAATTAGCCAATGTGAGAGAGGCCTTCAGTTGCTTAGAAGTTACTCTGGGGTCCTTTGTGACCTCACCAACTATTACATGCCTCACTCCTTGTTGGTCGACCACTCCTGGGGAGGGTAACAGTGGTCCTGAATTTCTTCCATTTGTAGACAATCTGGCTGACTGTGGATTGGTGGAGTCCAAACTCTTTAGAGATTGTTTTGTAACCTTCTCCTGCCTGATGAGCATTAACAATGCTTTTTCTGAGGTCCTCAGAAATCTCCTTTGTTCATGCCATGATACACTTCCACAAACATGTGTTGTGAAGATCAGACTTTGATAGATCATTGTTCTTTAAATAAAACAGGGTGCCCACTCACACCTGATTGTCATCCCATTGATTGAAAACACCTGACTCTAAATTCACCTTCAAATTAACTGCTAATCCTAGAGGTTCACATACTTTTGCCACTCACAGATATGTAATCTCATCTCATCTCATTATCTCTAGCCGCTTTATCCTGTTCTACAGGGTTGCAGGCAAGCTGGAGCCTATCCCAGCTGACTACGGGCGAAAGGTGGGGTACACCCTGGACAAGTTGCCAGGTCATCACAGGGCTGACACATAGACACAGACAACCATTCATACTCACATTCACACCTACGGTCAATTTAGAGTCACCAGTTAACCTAACCTGCATGTCTTTGGACTGCGGGGGAAACCAGAGCACCCGGAGGAAACCCACATGGACACGGGGAGAACATGCAAACTCCGCACAGAAAGGCCCTCGTTGGCCATGGGGCTCAAATCCGGACCTTCTTGCTATGAGGCGACAGCGCTAACCACTACACCACAGTGCCGCCCACAGAATATGAATATGTCTTTATTGTCATTGCCACAAGTACAACGAAATTGAAAGTGCTATCCAGTCAGTGCAAAGAGTCAATAAATAGGGTAAAATAATAGGGTAAAAAGCAATAAACAGTGGCCTAAGCCCAAGACACACAGACCACACACTCACACATACCTACCCAGTTCCAGTTGCCTCATTCACACAGTTCAGACATCAGACATCATGTAAACAAATTCTCTGTATGTAAGCAGAGTTCCTTAGTTTCTAGCAGCATTAAGGCAGGTGACTGCAGTGGGATAGAAACTGTTCTTAAATCTATTTGTCCTTGCCCTGATTGCTCTGTACCGCTTGCCTGAGGGCATCAGTTCAAACAGGGGATAGCCAGGGTGTGAGGTGTCTTTTATAATGTTCTGGGCTTTTTTCAAACACCGCAAGCGGTGAAGTTCTTCCAGTGTGGGGAGAGGGCATCCAACAATCTTTTGGGTGGTGTTGATGACCCCCTGAAGTGCTTTCCTCTGAGCTGCTGTGCTGCTTTTATACCAGATGCATATGCAGTATATTAGTATGCTTTCAATGGAGGCCCTGTAGAAACAGACCAGCAGTCTTTGTGTGATGTTGTTCTTTCTGAGTATTCTGAGAAAGTACAGTCTCTGTTGGGTCTTTTTCAGCAGCTCAGAGGTGTTTACGCTCCAGGACAGACTGTCCTCGATGTTGACTCCCAGGAAACGAAAGTCTGCTACCCTCTCCACACATTGCCCGTTGATGGTTAGAGGTGGAATCTCAGTTCTTTTCCTTCTGTAGTCGACTATGAGTTCTTTTGTCTTTGAGGTATTCAGGAGAAGGTTGTTGGCCACGCACCATGACACCAGCTGCTCTACCTCGTCTCTGTAGGCGGACTCGTCACCCCCAGATATGAGCCCCACCACTGTAGTGTCGTCTGCAAACTTTACGATGGTATTACTCTGATGGACAGGGGAGCAGTCATGTGTGTATAGAGAGTAGAACAGTGGGCTAAGCACACAGCCCTGAGGAGAGCCAGTGCTGAGGCTCAGGGCTGGGGATGTGTGGTGGCCAATTCTCACTCTCTGTTTGCGGTCAGAGAGGAAGCTGTTAATCCACATACAGGTTGTGTGAGGAAGCCCCAGGTCTCTTAGCTTGGTCACCAGTCTGTGTGGGAGGATGGTATTAAACGCAGAGCTGTAATCCACGAAGAGCATCCGCACATAGCTCCCCTGCCCCTCCAGGTGTAACAGGGCGGCATGGAGCGCTGTGGCCACGGCGTCCTCCGTGGATCGGTTTGCTCTGTATGCAAACTGGTGGGGATCAAGGCTGCGGGGCAGGGCTGATGTAATGTGACTGCGGACCAGTTTTTCAAAGCACTTCATTATCACTGGGGTGAGTGCCACTGGTCTGTAGTCATTTAGGCCGGAGATGTGGGGCTTCTTGGGCACCGGAACTATGATGGAGGACTTGAGACAGTGTGGGACAGTCAACTGTGCCAGTGATTGGTTGAAGATCCTGGTGAAGATCCCAGCCAGCTGGTCAGCACAGTCCCTCAGCACCCGTCCCGGGACGCCATCGGGTCCCGTCGCCTTCCTTGGGTTGACAGCCTGCAGCGAGCGCCTCACCTCGTGTTCCTCCAGAGTGAGGACAGTGCTGCTGTGGGCCGCATGATGTTGTTGGGCCTCTGGTGCTGTGACCTCAAAGCGGGCGAAGAAAATGTTCAGCTCCTCTGCCAGTGCAGGATCACCTTCGGCGGCTCTGGGGTTGGTCTTGTAGTTTGTCAGGTGCTGGATACCCTGCCACATCTGCCTACTGTTGTTGCTCTCCAGGTGGTCCTCAATCCTCCTCCTGTAGTCTGCCTTGGCCACTTTGATTCCTCTCTTCAGGTCGGCTCAAGCTGCACTGTAGTGGCCTCTGTCGCCGGTCCTGAAGGCGATGTTCCTCTGCTTCAGCAGCTGCTGGACCTCCCGGGTCATCCAGGGCTTTTGGTTTGGGTAGACCCGGATACGTTTGTGCACTGTGACAGTGTCTATGCAGTTCTTGATGTAACAAAGAACACTGACTGTGAACACGTCCAGGTCTTGATGTTCAAAAATATCCCAGTTGGTCCTATCAAAGCAGTCCTGCAGCTGCATGGTAGCATCCTCTGGCCATGTGGCAACAGTCTTTGCTGTGGTGGGAGCGGTGTTCTTGAGGGGTGCATATGCTGGGATTAGAAACAGTGATACATGGTCTGACTGGCCCAGGTGTGGTAGGGGACTAGCCCTGTAGCCCCCTTTGATGTTTGAATATACTTTGTCCAAAGTGTTGTCACCCCAGTGGCACATTTGACATGCTGATGAAGTTTAGGGAGAGCTGTTTTTAAGTCCGCATGACTAAAATCCCCAGCTATGATGTGTACAGCGTCAGGGTATCTGCTTTGCTTGTTGCTAACATTTGCATGCAACAATGCAATAGCCGAGTTAGCATTAGCATCCGGTGGTATGTAAACAGCAGTTATTATGACAACGGTGAATTCTCTTGGAAGATAGATAGGTCTGCATTTGACGGTCAGATATTCTATGTCAGGAGAGCAGTGGCGGTCAGTTATCACTGTGTTGGTGCACCAGCTATTATTCACGTACATACAGAGTCCTCCTCCTTTCCTCTTACCGGATTCTGCTGTCCGATCGTGGCGATGTGTGGTATGGCCCGCTAGCTCGATAGCAGAGTCCGGAATGCATTGATGAAGCCAGGTCTCGGTGATGAGCAGGATGCATGAATCTTTGACGTGTTTATTGGCTGCCACTTGTAGCCTCAGTTCATCCATCTTGTTCGCCAGGGATCTGGCATTGGAGATGAGTAGACTAGGAAGCGGTGGTTTGAGTGGCTGCCTACGTAGCCTGGCTAGCGCGCCAGCCCTGCAGCCTCGCTTTCTCCTTCTCTCCCGACGCCGCTTCCGCCTCCTCCCCGCCGGGATGGTAATCCATGGAGAGCCCGGTCCTCTCGCTATCTCTGCTGGTATCTTATGCAGTCGGATAAATTCGCTAGAAACGTTATGATAGCGTAATCCGATCTTAAGGAGGTCATGTCGGCTGTAGATGTTATTCGCTCGACTGACAGTACACAAAAACAAACACGAGACAAACATAAACATCCAAACCC
This sequence comes from Neoarius graeffei, assembly GCF_027579695.1. Taxonomy (NCBI): domain Eukaryota; kingdom Metazoa; phylum Chordata; class Actinopteri; order Siluriformes; family Ariidae; genus Neoarius; species Neoarius graeffei. Next base: position 15,887,544 of record NC_083589.1, on the reverse strand, counting down.
TACACCGACTGGTAGGACACTGAGCTGCTGCAACTGTGTGCGCCGCCATCATCCAAAGGAAATGTAATATTGGATCATTTTCCTCAATAAATAAATGACCAAGTATAATATTTTTGTCTCATTTGTTTAACTGGGGTGGCACGGTGGTGTAGTGATTAGCGCTGTCGCCTCACTGCAAGAAGGTCTGGGTTCGAGCCCCATGGCCTTTCTGTGTGAAGTTTGCATGTTTTCCCCATGTCTGCCTAGGTTTCCTCCGGGTGCTCCGGTTTCCCCCACAGTCCAAAGACATGCAGGTTAGGTTAACTGGTGACTCTAAATTGACCATAGGTGTGAGTGTGAATGGTTGTCTGTGTCTATGTGTCAGCCCTGTGATGACCTGGCGACTTGTCCAGGTTGTCCCCCGCCTTTCGCCCGTAGTCAGCTGGGATAGGCTCCAGCTTGCCTGCGAACCTGTAGAACAGGATAAAGCAGCTAGAGATAATGAGATGAGATGCAATAATATTTTTGTCTCATTTGTTTAACTGGGGCGGCACGGTGGTGTAGTGATTAGCGCTGTCGCCTCACTGCAAGAAGGTCTGGGTTCGAGCCCCATGGCCTTTCTGTGTGGAGTTTGCATTTTCTCCCCATGTCCGCGTAGGTTTCCTCCGGGTGCTCCGGTTTCCCCCACAGTCCAAAGACATGCAGGTTAGGTTAACTGGTGACTCTAAATTGACCATAGGTGTGAGTGTGAATGGTTGTCTGTGTCTATGTGTCAGCCCTGTGATGACCTGGTGACTTGTCCAGGGTGTACCCCGCCTTTCGCCTGTCGTCAGCTGGGATAGGCTCCAGCTTGCCTGCGACCCTGTAGAACAGGATAAAGTGGCTAGAGATAACGAGATGAGATTTGTTTAACTGGATTCTCTTTGTCTACTTTTCAGACTTGTGTGAAAATCTGATGATATTTTAGGTCATATTTATGCAGAAATATAGAAAATTCGAAAGGGTTCACAAACTTTCAAGCATGACTGTATGTCTAAGACTTTGTCTAAGTTCGAGTTTTATTTAGCTATATTCTATATTAAAAACTGGCTTTAGTTTGGACATACTAGTCAACCTAAATATTTTATTGCTTCAAATGTCAGATTTTTTTTACATAATCTATTAATCTATTCTCATTTCATCTTTCTTGTTGGAAACCTGAAATTCAATTTTTTTCTGCCCTACACTTTTACGTGAAATATAATATGATTTGTAAAAATTATAGAATTTCATCCAGTTTCAGTCTACAGTAGTCTGAACCTTGTCAGCAATTTCAATCAAAGTAGTATTTTATTAGCACTTCAGTTGATATGAAAAGCATGTTTGTGAATATTAAGAAATATAATCACTAACCATAGAATTTCTGGCCTCAGTCTAATTTAATGGCCTGCAGAAATAATAAAAAAGCCGTAAATGCTTTTCCTTAGTATTTAAATTATATAAGACTTCATATCCAAAATGTCTATTTCTCAACAGAAGTTCATTCATTCAAGGACACCATAATGTGTTCATATTTGCAACATATAAAACTATTTCACTTTGTTATTGTCATTATTATGATCAATGATCATTTCACATACTGAGGCCATAACAGATAGATTATATTGTTGATATTTTACATCACTTTGGCTTTCTAGAGAATTTTTTTTCCTAGAAAATGAGCAACTGCAACTAATATACAAGCAAAATAGACCATGAAAGTACTGTATGAAGCTAAACACACACACACACACACACACACACACACACACACACACACACACACAAACAAAAAGCAAACACTAATATGAAGCAAGTATAAGAGAAGTCACTGAAATAAATGAATTATTAGAACATTCTGAACATTTATTTCTTCCCGTTTCACTTTGCAGGAGGAACCACAGACTTTATTAGAATAACTTTTGAGGTTTGCAAGATTCCACTATTCACTGGTAGTACAATATTAAATAGTTTCAAATTCATAAATACGAACAGCAGATCCTTTGTAATTAGAGACATTCATGCCAAATTTTGACTTTTTATCAGGGGATTTAATGATTGTTGATATAAAATCAGTGGGATCCCTATCGTTGGCCTGTCAGCATTGTTTAAATATATGAATATTTAAACCTAATATAAACGATAATATATAAAATTAGATCATACTAACTTTACAACCACTGTCAGCACCTTTGATCTAAAGGTGGGGCTATTAAATATTAGATGTCTTACATCTAAAGCGCTAATGGTTAATGAACTTATGACTGATCAGGAGTTTAATGTATTGTACTGAACTGAAACATGGATTAAGCCAAATGAATAGCATTAAACGAAGCTAGCCCTCCTGGATACAGTTACATACACCAGCCTTGTCTAACTGGCATAAGAGGAGGCATTGCAGTTATTAATAATGATTATCTAGGTGTAACACACAAACCTGGTTATAAATTTAATACATTTGAAATTCTTCATACTAATATAATGTATGTAGCCTCAAAAATAAGTCTACCCAGTTAATTCCATGACTCATTATTTACAGGCTCCCGGGACCATATTCTGAGTTTCTTTCTGAATTTGCAGATTTTATCTCAGACCTGGTTATTTCCGTACACAAAGCTTTAGTTGTCAGAGATTTTAATATTCACTTTGATAACCCAGAAGACCCTTTGAAAACAGCGTTTGTGTCCATTTTAGATTGAGTAGGGTGTCAGAGTGTCATAGGACCGACCCATAATGGTGGTCACAACCTCAATTTAATACTAACATTCAGGTTAAACATAGAAAATATAGTCATACTTCCACAGTCTGAAGTTATCTCAGATCATTATCCCATCTCATTCAAAATATGTCTGAGTAATAATACAGTGCTCAGTGTAAATGAGTACACCCTCTTTGAAAAGTAACATTTTAAACAATATCTCAATGAACACAAACAATTACCAAAATGTTGACAAGACAAAGTTTAATATAACATCTGTTTAACTTATAACATGAAAGTAAGCTTAATAATATAACTTGGATTACACATTTTTCAGTTTTACTCAAATTCGGATGGTGCAAAAATGAGTACACCCCACAACAAAAACTACTACTGTACATCTAGTACTTTGTATGGCCTCCATGATTTTTAATGACAGCCCCAAGTCTTCTAGGCATGGAATGAACAAGCTGGCAACATTTTGCAACTTCAATCTTTTTCCATTCTTCAACAATGACCTTTTTTAGTGACTGGATGCTGAATGGAGAGTGATGCTCAACTTTGTATGTACTTGAACTAGAAAATATGACCACATCACCCCTGTCTTATCCACACTGCATTGGCTCCCAATCAAATTTCGTATTGATTATAAAATACTACGATTGACCATTAAAGCATGGAATGGTCTCATGTCACAGTACTTGAGGGAACTTCTGCTGCGGTGAAAGTGTTGTGTGCACATGGGGATGTTCACCATTACCCTCTAGTGTCTGTCCAAATTCTATTCCAGGGCCAAATGCATAGAATAAAGGCAGCGGTTAGTCCCCATCTCACCCACTCATTGATTTTGGGTACTGATTGGCTGGGATTTAAAAACCTAATGGAATATTTAACACGCAGTGGGTCCTGCACTAGTAGGTCACGGGAAGATCCCAGTGTGGTGTTGACTGGAGAGGCTGTTGCAGAGCCGTCTACATCAACACCACGACAGAGTGAGGAGCAGCCTGCTCCTCCTCCCTCTCTTGAGGATTCCCTTGGGGATTTCCCGTTAGAGCAGTCGCGAGACGAGACTCTGTGTCATGCATTTGACTAAGTGAGAGTAATCAATGGTCAAACTCTTCAGCCAAGCGCAGCACTGACCTTCCCCTATTTTTCCTTTATTAAAGATAAATTGTACCGAGTGACGCAGGACACTCAAACCAAGGAACAAATAACCCAGTTGTTAATCCCAAAGAGCCGTAGGGAACTCGTGTTCCATGCGGCTCACTTTAATCCCATGGCTGGACACTTGGCGCAAGATAAAACACTAGCCCGAATAATGGCCCAATTCTATTGGCCAGGGATTTGCGGGGATGTCCATCGGTGGTGTGCGGCATGCTGTGAATGCCAATTAGTAAATCCCGCAGCCACTCCAAAAGCACCTTTGTGCCCTCTTCCTCTAATTGAGACCCCATTTGAGTGAATTGGGATAGATCTCGTCAGGCCATTAGATTAGTCAGCATGGGGATATTGCTTTATTTTAGTTCTAGTGGACTATGCAACACACTATCCAGAAGCAGTGCCTCTCCGCAATATCTCAGCACGTAGTATTGTGGAAGCGCTCTTCAGCTTTACCTCCCGGGTCGGGATTCTGAAAGAAATCCTGACAGACCAAGGCACTTTGTTTATGTCACACACACTGCACGAGCTGTATGGGTTACTGGGGATTAAGTCTATCTGCACCAGTGTTTATGACCCACAAATGGATGGCTTAGTAGAGCGATTTAACCAGACACTCAAAAACATAATCCATAAATTCATAAGTGAAGATGTGTGTAATTGGGATAAGTGGCTCGAGCCCCTGTTGTTCGCAGTATGAGAGGTCCCACAAGCCTCCATGGGGTTTTCTCCCTCAAATTATTATATGGGAGTAAGCCACATGGCATTCTGGACATGCTACGGGAAAATTGGGAGGAGGGACCTTCACCGAGTAAAATTGAAATCCAGTACGTTCTTGACCTGCGCACAAAACTCCACACCCTCACGCACCTAACCCAGGAGAATTTACGGCAGGCACAAGAATGTCAAAGCCGGCTGTATGACAGGTGCACACGCCTTAGAGAGTTCACGCCGGGAGACAAAGTGCTTGTATTATTGCCCACGTTGAGTTCTAAATTAGTCGCCAAGTAGCAAGGGCCCTTTGAGGTCATATGGCGAGTCCGGGACGTCGACTATGAGGCGAAGTGAACGGATGGGGTGGGGCACGGCAAATCTACCACCTCAACCTTTTAAAACACTGGAATGAGGGGGTCCCCTAGGCATTGGTGTCGGTAGTCCCAGAGAAGGCGGAGCTGGGGCTGGAGGTAAAAAAGATAACATCTCGGACCACTCCGGTCCCTTGTGGAGACCACCTCTCACCGGCCCAACTCACGGAGGTAGCCAAGTTGCAGAAGAAATTTTCTGACGTGTTCTCGCCCCTTCCTGGTTGTACCCACCTCATAGAACACCACATCAAAATGACCCTGGGGTGATGATGTGTAGCCACCCTTACCGCTTGCCCGAACACAAGAAAAAGGTGGTTTGGGACGAACTCAAGGCTATGCTCGAAATGGACATATTCGAGGAGTCCCACAGTGACTGGAGCAGCCCAGTGGTCCTGGTTCCCAAGACCGATGGGTCGGTCCCGTTCTGCGTGGACTATAGAAAGGTCAACGTGGTGTCTAAATTTGATGCATACCCAATGCCTCGCATTGATGAGTTGCTTGATCGGTTAGGTGCTGCTCGCTTTTATTCGACACTGGATAAAGGGATATTGGCAGATCCCCTTGACTCCTCTATCCCAAGAGAAAATGGCCTTTTCCACACTGTTTGGATTACACCAATTTGTCACATTCCCTTTTGGGTTGTTTGGGGTGCCCACTACGTTCCAGCAGCTTATGGACAGGGTCCTCCACCCTCACACTGCCTACGCAGCCGCCTATCTAGATGACATTGTGATCTATAGTAATGATTGGCCGCGGCACTTGGAACACCTGAGGGCTGTCCTAAAGAGCAGGCCTCACAGCTAACCCAAAAAAGTGTGCGATTGGGCGGGTGGAAGTACGGTATCTGGGGTTCCACTTGGGCCATGGGCAGGTGCGTCCCCAAATTAACAAGACCGCAGCAATTGCGGCCTGCCCGAGGCCCAAGACCAAAAAGGAGGTGAGACGGTTCTTGGGGCTGGCTGGCTATTATCATAGGCTTCTTCCTAATTATTCGGACATCACCAGCCCGCTAACCAATCTCACTAAAAAGGGGGCTCCAGATCCAGTCCAGTGGATGGAGCAGTGCCAACAGGCCTTCTCTGAGGTAAAAGCTGCACTGTGTGGGGGACCACTTTTACACTCCCCTGACTTCTCTCTCCCATTTATTTTGCAGACTGATGCATCGGACAGAGGGCTGGGGGCCATTTTGTCCCAGGAGGTGGAGGGCGAGGAATGCCCCGTGCTGTACATCAGCTGGAAACTCTCAATGTGTGAAAGCAGGTACAGCACAATTGAGAAAGAGTGTCTCGCTATCAAGTGGGCGGACCTCGCCCTCCGATACTACCTGCTGGGGCGCCCTTTCACTCTCTGTTTGGACCACGCGCCCGTCCAGTGGCTCCACCGTATAAAGGATGCCAATGTGCAGATCACCCGTTGGTATCTCGCCCTCCAGCCATTTAAGTTCGAGGTGATCCACAGGCTGGGGCGCAGATGGTGGTGGCAAACTTCCTGTCCCATTGGGGGGGGGTCAGCTTCAGGCCGGACGGCTCCCCGGCCTGAGTCGGGTGGTGGGGGTATGTGGCAGCGGGGGCGTGGCCAAGCAGCAGTCTGTAAATGGAGGGTGGGGTCAGGAAAGGTAAGTGGCTAAGTCATTCCACCTGCTGTCAATTAATGTGTGTGTGGGTGTCACTGTTTGTTACAGGGACGGAGAATAAAACAAGAGAGAGAGCAGAGAAAGGGAGGACTCTCCCCAACCACAATGCATGTGTGTGTGTGTGTGTGTGTGTGTGTGTGTGTGTGTGTGTGTGTGTGAGAGAGAGTGAGTGAGTGATAAAAGGAAGCAAGCTGAAAAGCTCAATAAAGTATTTGTGTCAACATCAACTCTCGCCTGCCGTGCTTCTGTGCTCCACCCACATCAGGAAGTATTACAATATGTTACCTCTGGGTGATATTATTCATAAAGATTGTATTAGTTTCCACTGTTATGCTGATGACACACAGTTGTATGTTTCTGCAAAACCTGATGAGAGACACCAGCTTAATAGAATTGAGGAATGTGTAAAGGACATTAGACACTGGATGCTTATTAACTTCCTTCTGCTTAACTCTGACAAGACTGAAATACTTGTACTAAGACCACATGCAGGTAGAAGTAAGTTTTCTGATTACATAGTAACTCTGGATGGCCTTTCTGTTTCTTCACGTGCAGCAGTAAAAGACCTCGGAGTGATTATTGACCCCAGTCTTTCATTCAAAACTCACACTGATAACATTACCCGAATAGTTTTATTTCATCTCAGAAATATTGCTAAGATAAGAAATTTAATGTTACTACATGATGCGGAAAAACTAGTTCATGCTATCGTTACCACCAGGTTGGATTATTGCAATGCGCCTGTCTGGATGTTCCAATAAGTCCATAAACAAGCTACAGTTAGTTCAAAATGCAGCAGCAAGAGTCCTTACTGGAACTAGAAAATATGACCACATCACCTGTCTTATCCACACTGCATTGGCTCCCAATCAAATTTCATATTGATTATAAAATACTACTATTGACCTTTAAAGCACTGAATGGTCTCGCACCACAGTACCTGAGTGAACGTCTGCTCCTCTATGACCCTCCACGCCTACTTAGATCAAAAGGTGCAGACTATCTGCTGGTGCCTCGTATAGTGACGGCTACATCAGGGGGCAGAGCCTTTTCTTACAAAGCCCCACAGTTATGGAACAGCCTTCCAAGTAGTGTTTGGGAATCAGACACAGTCTCAGCGTTTAAGTCTAGGCTGAAAACATATCTGTTTAGTCAAGCCTTTTGTTAATGGTGTTTATAAGGTAAAGGTCTGGATCTGGAGGGTCCTCAGACAGAGAGTGTTTTGGTAAATTGGGATATATGGATGCTGTCAGTCCCCACTCGCTTGCTCACTCGAGTTTCTTGACAGTGTAGTGGCTGGCTGCTTTATGTCCCGGGGCTCCCTCATGCCTGTGTTACCTTCTGGCTCTCCCCTTTTAGTTATGCTGTCATAGTTTCTTGCTGGAGTCCCTGCTTGTACTCAGTGCAATATGTATACTGTTCCTACTTATTCAGGTGACATTGGGCATACCTAACAACCTGTGTTTTCTCTCTCCCCCCCAAATCTGCCCCTCTGAGTTGCATGTCGGTCCTGGGATCGAGATGCTGACCTCTTCTGCTCCTCAGACCTGCCTGATCCATCCTGGTGCCCTGTTTCTGGTTGGAGTCTCATCGCATCGCTCCTGTGGAGGGCGGCCCCATGTGGACAGTTGGGGGTCATACCTGGAGGACGCTTTGGACTCTTGCAGTGGTGCTTTTGTGGCTGGGGACTGCAGCTGACTCGCTGACTTTAGGACTGCAGCTGACTTGCTGACTTTAGGACTGCAGCTGACTTGCTGACTTTGGGACTGCGGTTGTCGTGAACAGTTTTGCACTCGGGTTTCCGTCGGTGGGGGGTTTATAGCATCAACAAAGCTGACTTTATGTTAGGACTGTTAATGTTATAGTCATGTTGTCTGTTGTTGCCTGGATGGGGATGGGTTCCCTTTTGAGTCTGGTTCCTCTCGAGGTTTCTTCCTCATGTCGTCTGAGGGAGTTTTTCCTTGCCACCATCGCCACAGGCTTCATCATTGGGAATAGATTAGGGATAAAATTAGCTCATATTTTAAGTTGTTCAAATTCTGTAAAGCTGCTTTACGACAATGTTTATTGTTAAAAGCGCTATACAAATAAACTTAAAGTGTAGTGGCTGCTGCTTTATTTCTCGGGGTGCCCTCATGCCTGTGTTACCTTCTGGCTCTCCCCTTTTAGTTATGCTGTCATAGTTAGTTTTGCTGGAGTCCCTGCTTGCACTCAGCACAAAATGTATACTGTTCCTACTTATCAGGGGACATTAGGCATACCTAACAACCTGTGTTTTCTCTCTCTCCCCCCCCCCCACCCATCATTATCATCATCAGTTTTCCCTCTGGGCTGATCATTGGCCTTGGGGCGCTCCTGGTGGGGATAATCGAGCATCCACCAGTCGCATTTGTTAGGACTGGGACTGTTTTGGCCTCTAGAGGCCGCTGTTATCTTTCTTGTCATGTTTGTTTTGGCCTCTAGAGGCCACCACTTTTCCTGTGTTTTGTGTTTGTCTTTATTGCCTGTTTTGTCTTCATTAGTGTCACCTGCGTTCTATTTATTGTGTGTATAAATACCCCTCTGTTTGTTCCCTTGTCACGGAGTCTTTTTCCTATGCTATGCTGTTAGTGCTAGTTCCCTCTGTCCCATGTACCTTACCTGTGTCTTTGTATTCTTGGTTTTTGCTTCTTTCTTTTGGACTTTGTGGATTTTGTTTTGACCTTTTAATCTTCTGAGTGTTTGAGTTTTTGCCTCTTCTTTTCTTAGTTGGATTTTGGACTTTTAACCTTGGGATATTTTTTATTTTTGTATATCTTCTGAGCTTTGGATTATTCTTTTTGTTTTTTCCCTTGGATTGTATATATTTTGTAAATAAACTTTTTGATAATCTGTGGTTGGTAGAAGAGAGCAACTGGACTTGCTTGAAAAGTCTTGAAGACGTTTCGCCTCTCGTCCGAAAGGCATCATCAGTTCTGTCTGTCTAATAGGGAGTATCAAGTATTTATCCTCTCATGGATCATAATAGAATCCAAATCAGAATGCTGATGGCTGCATTGAAGGTGGCTGATAGATGTCATAGACACCCACCTCTGTTCAGTGACGGTCGCTCCAGGCCGACAAAATTGAACGATCCTCTCTGGCCAAGATGTCCGCCAGCCCTCTGGAAGTCCTCTCATACTCCCGCACTAGTCGAAGGGTACTCATCCCAAAGTGTGTAGAAACATATCTGTGAAGATACTCAGTCTTCCAGGTACATAGTAATCTGTGGTTGGTAGAAGAGAACTCTTCCGAGTCTTTGGTCTCCCGCAGGACATCGTCTCAGACCGAGGGCCCCAGTTCTCCTCCCGAGTGTGGCACGGGTTCTGCAAGGTCATCGGAGCCACTGCCAGCCTCTCCTCTGGGTTTCACCCACAGTCCAATGGCCAGACGGAGAGGCTCAACCAGGACCTGGAAACCACCCTGCGAGGCCTGGCTATGGATAACCCGACATCGTGGAGCACCTGGCTGCCATGGGCAGAGTACGCCCACAACACCCTGCAGTCATCGGCCACCAAGCTGTCGCCATTCCAGTGCCAATTCGGGTTCCAGCCACCTCTGTTCCCGGACCAGGAGGAGGACGCGGGGGTGCCCTCAGTCAACCAATATGTGAGACGGTGTCGCAAGACCTGGAGCAAGGTCAGGAAGACCCTCATCCGGACCTCCAGAACCAACCAGACTCAGGCCAACCACCATAGAAGACCTGCCCACGCTTTCCACCCTGGGCAGCGGGTTTGGCTGTCTACTAAGGACCTTCCGCTGCGGGTGGAGAACCGCAAGCTTGCTCCTCGCTACATTGGCCCCTTCAAGGTGGTGCACAGGGTGAACCCTGTCGCCTACCGGCTCCAGTTGCCCCGGACTCTGAGGATCAACCCCACATTCCATGTTTCCCTGTTGCGGCCCGTACTGATGTCCACGTATGCCCCTGCCCCTAGGAACCCCCCACCCCCCCGCATCTTCCAGGCTCAGACTGTGTTCACCGTGCATCGCCTGCTTGACTCCCGCCGGGTCCGCGGTGGGCTTCAATATCTAGTAGATTGGGAGGGCTATGGCCCTGAGGAACGCTGTTGGGTCCCCGCCCGGGACATTCTAGATAAAGGACTATGCCGGGACTTCCATTCAGCCCATCCGGATCGCCCTGGGAACGTCAGGAGATGCTTCTAGAGGGGGGGGGTCCTGTTAGGACTGGGACTGTTTCGGCCTCTAGAGGCCGCTGTTATCTTTCTTGTCATGTTTGTTTTGGCCTCTAGAGGCTGCCACTTTTCCTGTGTTTTGTGTTTGTCTTTATTGCCTGTTTTGTCTTCATTAGTGTCACCTGCGTTCTATTTATTGTGTGTATAAATACCCCTCTGTTTGTTCCCGTGTCACGGAGTCTTTTTCCTATGCTATGCTGTTAGTGCTAGTTCCCTCTGTCCCATGTCAAGTCAAGTCAAGTCAAGTTTATTTGTATAGCGCTTTTAACAATAAACATTGTCGCAAAGCAGCTTTACAGAATTTGAATGTACTTGCCTGTGTCTTTGTATTCTTGGTTTTTGCTTCTTTCTTTTGGACTTTGTGGATTTTGTTTTGACCTTTTAATCTTCTGAGCATTTGAGTTTTTGCCTCTTCTTTTCTTAGTTGGATTTTGGACTTTTGACCTTGGGATATTTTTTATTTTTGTATATCTTCTGAGCTTTGGATTATTCTTTTTGTTTTTTCCCTTGGATTGTATATATTTTGTAAATAAACTTTTTGATACTTTTCTACTTCCGCCTCACGCCTCTGCACTTGAGTCATCCCCCTGGTGGCCTAGTGGGGGTTTGCTGGATTATCACACCAGCAACCAGGTGCAAAACCCTAACAGCATTAGTTCAGTTTTGTCCATCATAGCTCTCCTCACTTGGGACACATCAATACCAAGAATTTTTTTCCGAGTTGGTCCAGACGAACTTGGGGGTCCTGATATCAAACAGCACTTTCTTCTGTAGTGCACTGTTTTCCATCCTGCAAACCCCCATCTGTCCCTCTGAGTTACATGTCAATCCTGAGATCGAGATGCTGACCTCTTCTGCTCCTTGGACCTGCCTGATCTATTCTGATGCCCTATGTCTGGTTGGAGTCTCATCACATCGCTCCTGTGGAGGATGGCCCCATATGGACAGTTGAAAGTCACACTTGGAAGATGCTCTCGACACTTACAGTGATGCTTTTATGGCTGAGGACTACAGTTGACTTGCTAACTTTAGGACTGCAGTTGTCATGAACAGTTTTGCACTCAAGTTTCCATCAATGAAGAGTTATTACATCAACAAAACTGACTTCATGGTAAAATTTAAAAATGCTATCACATTGTCTGTTATCACCCAAATGAGGATGTGTTCCCTTTTGAGCTTGGTTCCTCACAAGGTTTCTTCCTCATGTCATCTGAGGGAGTTTTTCCTTCCCACTGTCACCACAGGCTTGCTCACTGGGGATACATTAGGGATACAATTAGCTTATGTTTAAAGTCATTCAAGTTCTGTAAAACTGCTTTATGACAATGTCTATTGTTAAAAGTGCTATAAAAAATAAACTTGACTTGACTTGAGTTGACTTGAATGCCAAGTCAGGCATTAAGATGGAGAGGGAAAGTATGTCTCTTTCTCTTGGATGTTCTAGGTGAAACCTAGACTTTAATTTATAGTTAAAGTCTGATGTATGAGGCTTCCTAATAAATGGATAACCATATACTGTATTAGACTCTGCAAAATAAAGCTGTATATCATCCATCATATTGGGAAACAGTAGTGTTATGTAAATCAATAGAAGCCCCAAATATAGAGAGACAACATGGCGGCAAGCTGAACACACGCGTCGATGGCTGATCCCTCTGAGCTAACGGCTAATCCTGCAGTTAATACCCTGAATGCTCATAAATACTCTAAAAATATCTTATTTGATTCACTACAACTTCTGTGCTTGTAATGGAAGCCAGAAAGCAGAAAAAGGAGACAAACCAGCCTGCTAATTCCACCAAAGTGGGCCCACTTGCTTCAGCTCCTTCAGTTATGCTAGCAGCAAGCAGCGCAGCTAGCAATGTGGAAACTGATGGGGGAAACATGATCATGAAAACTATAACTGACATGAGAGATGAGATCTCAACAAACTTTACTGGGGTCCTAACAGCCATACAAGGTATTAAACATGACTTCAACAAGTTTTCTAACAGACTCATGGAGGCTGAACAGAGTACTGGAGACACAGAGAACAACGTTACTACTTTGCAAAAAAACAGTTGCCGAGCTCCAGAAGCAGGTAGTTTCTCTCACCGCCAAGACTGAAGACCAGGAAAACCGCAGCCGGCGCAACAACCTTCGCCTCATCAACCTGCCGGAGGGAGCAGATGGACGAGACGCCACAGCTTTTCTGGAGTGATGGCTTCCCGAGGTATTTGGGGCTGACTCCTTCCCTTATCCAGTCTTCATCAAACAAGCCCACCGCCTGCAGGGTCGCCAAGATCACAACATCCCCAAAGCGCTAATAATGTGCTTCCTCAACTTTAAAGATAAAGAGAGAATGATCCGGGCAGCCAGGGCAAAAGGAAACGTGATGTTTAAAAAGCAGGAGGTGAAATTCTTCCAGGATGTTGCCAGGGAGACACATATCAAAAGGAAGCGCTTTGACGAAGTGAAGCAGCAGCTTAAAGTCCTGAACGTCCAGTATGGAATCCTACACCCAGCCCGGCTCCGGGTGACACACGCAGGTCGATCCCGGATTTTTGACACCCCGGAGGATGCTGCGACGTTCGTCTGAAGTCTCTCCGATGGCCGGCATGACATATCACCGTCTCCGGTATAGTGAAGGTGAGGACAACGACCAGGTCATCCAAATCTCTTTTTTCTTTTTCTTTTTACAGACTCAGTAAGGAATAACACCATGACGGGCATAGCTACCGAGGTCGAGGTTAATAGTGGAAATTCTTGGTTTACTTTTTCTTCCTCTCCTTACGACTTATGGAAATAACAAGACAGCTAGAGGAATCATGTTTTTGTTGAATGTTTTCTTTTCTTTCTTTGAGATTGAGTATTCTGTTTTTTCTTTATGCCGTTCAGAGGGGTGGTTGATGATGGATGTGTTTGAGTATCGTTACTCTGCTCCTTTCTGTAGGATCAGACCAGCGCTATGTTGTGTTTTCATCTAGTTGGGTTATCGGGGAATGCTGTCAAGTTCTAGATGACAGCAGGGGAGGGATTTTCTCATCCATCATTGGAATTCAATTTAATGTCATTGGGCTATCAGACCTTTTATTGTCCTCACTTCAATCATTTCACATGCTTTTTGACTGTTTGTGTTTAGATGACACTCAGCGCGGTACTCACTATATCACTGATGATAAATGATGGATGGTGACTCAAGTATAAACTTGGAACGTGAGGGGCTTAGGGAAATTATGTAAATTAAAGCAGGTTATGATGAGGCTTAAACATCTTAAATCAACAGTTATATTTTTACAAGAATCTCATTTAATGTCTTGTGAAATGTTAAAGGTAAGGAGGCGTTGGCTGGCCCAAGTTTACTCTGCTTCGTTCTCTGCTAATGCTAGGGGAGTTATTACATTAATTCACAAGTCTCTCCCTTTTCAAGTTATGAAAACATTACCAGACCCTACTGGAAGATATCTGATTTTGCAAGGTTCACTCTTTAATGAAAATATTACAATGGTGAACTTATATGGACCCAATGATGACTGCCCCAATTTTTTTGAAAATCTATTTCTACTATTAGCCTCACTACCAGGGAAATTACTAATTGGTGGAGATTTTAACTGCACAATTTCTCCCCACCTTGATCGCTCTCCTGGCACTGACACAGCTCATATACAGAGTAGGAAAATGCTGCAGTATTTTATAAAAGAGCTAAATTTATGTGACCCTTGGAGGAGACTGTTTCCTAATAACAGAGAATACTCTTGTTGTGGAAATGTATCCAAAGGACATTCACGGATTGACTATTTTTTGGTGTCCAATGATCTTTTTCCAAGAATAGCAGATTGTGTTTATGACTCCATTGTAACCTCAGATATGGTCCAGCATCTCTTATTTATAATGACCAAAAATTTGTGCGGGGTGCTCGGAGATGGTGGCATTTAGGGTGCTAAATGGCTAAATGATCCCAGCTTTTTGAAATTTGTGGGAACACAAATAGACTACTTTTTTGACATCAATAAGGATGAGACTTCAGCCTCTATGAGATGGGATGCATTTAAGGCTTATATTCATGGTCAAGTAATTAGTTACACCAGTTCAATAACCAATAAAACAAATTAAAGCCTAGGTCACAACCGGCTGTACGTGCTCCTATGGCCGGTCTATGTGCAAAAAACACAAGAAACGCATGGAGGGCGCGAGTGTGATGTGCTGATTTTTGAGCCGTAGACTGGCCGCAGACCGGCCGCACAGGTTCTTTGTCATGTCAAACAAACTCTACAGGCACTTACTTTTTTTTCAGGTTGCAAGACAAACTTACGGCCAACGTGCGTCTTTCTCCACGAACAAAAAAAAAACCGCAGCGATTTGGGAAATGCCAAAAATCGCACGGCCAAAAAATCGTACGTCCGGTTGTGACCTAGGCTTTAGAAATGCTTACTTTTGACAAGTCAATTAAGCAACTTGAGAAGGAGGTAGACAAGACAAATCCTCATAGACAGGAATTAGCTACCCTCAGGGCCAGATATAATGCACTTTCTGCCTCTAAAGCAGAAAATTGCTTAATAAGATTGAAATAAACATTTTATGAACAAGGAGAGAAAAGTGGAAAGCTGTTAGCTTGGCAAATAAAAAAGTTGGATACAGAAAGAGCCATCAATAGTAGGGTGTGGCTGATCCCCCAACTTTCTCTGATAAAACCTGACTTTTTTTTCTGTGTGAGGTTTGGTATCAATATTAAAAGTACAAAATTTCATGAAGGTCTAGGGGTGGCTGATTGTATGTCAATATCTGTGCTAAATTTTCATTAAACCCGTATGTCACCTAATTATAAATACAAATACATATTGTAAAGAAGGTTTGTAAATTGTTCCTTTGGTAAAAGTGATGAGTCTTGACAGTTTCTTTCTCATGTTTAGTTCAGTAAGCCAACTGGTGGCTCACTGTAATGGTCAAAACTTTCTTGTTTTAAATGTAATGAAGAGAGATCCTTGGGTGACTGCAGTACTAGCTGGAACTAGCTGGAACTGACCCATGGCAATTCTTCACTCTGCTTCATATTGATAGCTCCTTTTTGGACAGGCCTGTTGAAGAGTGGGCCGAAAATGATAGCTATGTGAAAGGTAAAGAGATAGTAGATGCATTAAGAGTGTCAAATGACAGTGCTGAGAGAGGAATCAAGCTTGCAGCAGACTTTCTGCAGTCTTCAAAGAATGAGGACAACTAACAGATTTTGCAAGTGGTTGAAAATGACAGGAAGAATGTTCCAGACCAGCGTAAATGACAAAAGTGCCTAGATCCGGAAACTTGGAGCTTAATACTAGATTAAATGACTAAATTATTATGTCATTTTTGATATTAAGTCTTTTGTGTTAAATAATTAATAATCTAAGTGAGTTACTGAATGTGTTATATATAGCAGTACAATCTGAGTACAAAATAAATTTATTTTCCTTCACTGATATTTTTCGTCTGATTTTTAAATGCATGAAAAATAAAATTGCAATCAGCCACCCCTAAAACTTCTTCAAAATTGATGAAATTTCACAATTATACTCTACATGTGTAACGTCATTACCAGAAAAAAAGTCAGGTACGATATAATAAAATTTTAGATTTTGGTGGGGACCAGCTACACCCTAATGAATAGTATTCAATCTTCAAATGGTGATATAATTGCTGATCCTTTAGTGATAAATGATACTTTTGCTGCATATTATAAGACCCAATATGAATCCGAATTATCAGAATTAGAGGAAGATCAAATTCCCTTTCTCAACCAACTCCCAGTCCCCATCATACCTGAAGACGATAAATCCTGGATGGACCAAACACTCGAAAGTCAAGAAATCTTAGAGGCTATAAATCACATGAAAGGAGGGAAAATGGCAGATCTGGATGGACTCCTAATTGAAATGTATAAATTATTTAAAGATAAATTGATAAGTCCCTTGAAGGATATGTATGAAGAATCTTTTCAGAAGGGTACCCTGCCCCCCGCTCTGAGAAACGCACTCATCACCTTGATATTAAAACCAGACAAACCTCCTTCTAAATGTGAATCCTATAGACCTATCTCTCTATTGAACTCAAATACAAAGATAATTGCTAAAGTTTTGGCGTTAAGGCCAGAGAAATGCCTCCCATCTATAATAAATATTGATCAGAATGGATTTATAAAAAAAACTGTCAGGCATATTATAATATTAGAAGAATTTAAATATAATTCATGAAAAAAAGAGACACAAGATTCATGTATTTTGTCACGGGACACTGCAAAAGCGTTTGACAGAGTCAGATAGCCATATCTATTTGAAGTACTCTCCCGCTTTGGTTTCGGTGTTTACTTTAGGCGATGGATCAAACTTTTATACTCAGGACCATGCGCAGAGATTATGACCAATAATATTATTTCCAAACCATTCAATCTCCATCGTGGGACCTGTCAGGGTTGCCCCTTGTCCCCCCCCCACACACACTTTTTATTTTAGCACTAGAACCCTTTGCCATCTCCATTAGAAATCACCCTATTATTAAAGGAATTCAGATTGCAGATGTAGAGCATTGCATAGCTTTGTTCGCAGATGATACATTACTTTTTCTGACGAACTTGGAACAGTCTTTCTCAGCCCTTGCTGACATGATCAATAGGTTTGGGAAGTTCTCAGGATACAGAGTTAACAAAACTAAATCCTCTGTTCTTTTCCTCAATGAGCAGGAAAGACTCCATCCCACAGTCTGACACCCATTTATGAACGTGCCTCAAGCATTCAGGTATCTTGGTATCTTTATTACTCCCAATCTAAACTCATTAATCTCTGACAATTATGACCCAGTTATTTCAAAAGTCAAGGAATCTCTCAGCAGATGGATCTCACTTCCCTTGTCTGAGATTGGACATATAAATGCTTTCAAGATGAATGTCCTCCCCAAATTTCTTTATCTGTTCCAGTCAATCCCACTCCCACCTCCTCCTAAATTCTTCCAAGATATGAAAACAACTCTTATAAAGTTCATTTGGAAAAATAGGCACCCGAGACTTTGACTTACACTACTATACCTTCCATTTGACAGAGGAGGCCTAAAGGTACCAAACCTAGTATGGTACTACTGGGCAGCCCAGTTTAGAGCTGACCGTTTATGGTTCTCATCACATCCAGATAAAAATGGGTAAAAATGGAAGCATTGTCCACAAGAGGGCTAGCATTAGATTTATATTTATATTCTGACTCTCTTAAGAAGTTGAAGAAAAATACGCTAAATCCATTTGTTAGAAACATCTTGATGATATGGCATGAAGCTCATAATGCTGTAGGTGACAATCCACCTTTGTTCTGCCTTGCACCTATCTGGGGAAACACTGAGTTCAAATCTGGCGCGAAAGATTTAGGATTCAAACAATGGTCACACAAAGGGATTAGAAGGATCAAAGACCTCTATAATGGTGATACACTGATGTCCTTTAATGAAATCAAAGATAGATTCAACATTCCACAGTCTCACTTTTTTAAATACCTACAGCTGCAAAGTTTTATCCACTCTAAGTTTAATCACTCATCTAACTGTTCCCCTTTAACAGTGTTAGAACGGTTTGCAACCCAGTGTCAGCGAAGCAAAGGCCAGATCTCTACACTTTACAATATATTCTCAACTCATTCTAAAGATTCATCTGACTCAAATGGCCCTTTTCCACTACCCTTTTTCAGCTCACTTCAGCTCGCTTCAGCTCACTTCAGCCCGACACGGCTCGCGTTTTGACTACCAAAAACCAGCACGACTCAGCTCGCTTCAGCCCTGCTTAGCCCCTAAAACTCGCACCGTTTTGGAGTGGGGCTGAAGCGAGCCAAACCGTGCCGAGTGAGGCTGGGGGCGTGAGCAGACACTCCCCTGTGCACTGATTGGTGAGGAGGAGTGTCCTCACATGCTCACACACGCCCCGCGAGCGCGCTGGGATCTGTAAACACCGCAAACCCGGAAGAAGAAGAATTACGAATTACGAGAATTTCTGAAGCCTTATGCACCTCGCCTCATCTATACGCTCTTGCCAGTATCTGTCCGCATTGTCGGTGACAACAAGCCACAGCACCAAGACCAGCAACACTAACGACTCCATGTCCTCCATGTTTATTGTTTACTATTCGGGTCGTGAGACTACCGCTTAAAAGCTCACTGATGTCACTGTTTGCGCTGCTTAACGACATCACCTGACGTCCACCCACTTTCGCTAACTCCACCCAATGTGTCCACCCACTTCCAGCCAGCACGGTTCAGCGCGGTTGTAGTCGAAATGCAACTCCAACAGCCCCGCTCAGCTCGACTCAGCACGGCACGGCTCAGCCCGACTCAGCCGCGTTGGTAGTGGAAAAGCGGCAATAGAGGAGGTTATGGAGTGAGGACTTACAGGAATGTGTGCTGGACAGTGAGTGGAGTCAAATATGCTCAAAACCCCAGAGCCTCTCCATTAACTCTAGACTCAAATTAATACAATATAATTAATGAGGACCTACATTACCCCAGTAAAGCTGAACAAATTTAACCCAGACATTCCAAACACTTGTGTGAAATGTCTAACTCATAAAGGCACCCTCTTCCATTGCATCTGGGAATGTGAGAAGATGCAAAAATTTTGGAAGGAAGTAATACATATAATTTCCCAAATAATTTCCAAACCCATTCCTATCTCCCCTAAATTCTGTATCTTAGGCCTCTATCCTGAAAATCTTTCCTTAAAATTGCATGAAATCAAATTGATTAATCTTTGCCTTGTTCATTCAAAACGTCTCATTGCCATATATTGGAAAAATATGCCATGTCCCCCTATTAGTCATTGGCTTAAAGAATTATCATTGTGTCTGGCTTTAGAGAAGCTAACTTATAGGCTTTGTGAATTCTATGAAATCTGGAGCCTTTTCTTGCATTTTCTTGGATCTGCACTGTGCCCTTGAGCCTTGAATTGTATTACTCTACACTGACTCTGTAATCGTCTGGGTGCTGTCGCTCTGTTGTCTGTGCATTCTTTTTTTTTAGTGGGGTTGCACTGTGTGTTTGATTTTATGGCTCTATGTATTCTTACTTTTTCTTATTTTCCATTTGTTTATTTATTTTTCCTGTTTTTTTTCTTTCTGAGGACCTTGATGGATGAGATGCTTGATGGGTGGGGTTGTTGAAGTTTGTGTTGTATGTTAATGTACGGTACACTCTGTATAGCCAACTCAAAATGTCAATAAACATATGTTTAAAAAAAAAGAATCCCCAAATACACTTCATACCCTTTGTGGGATCTGAATTATTCTGGCCTATACTTCAATACAAATCCTTATGAAAAAATTTAATTATTTTTAATTGTTTGATGTTGTGCTTATGAGCTCACAAGCAGCTGGCAGAAAAAAAAAAAAAAGCTGCTTTGGTCTAATAACCACATTGCCATGCATCTCACAATCACAGATCCAATATTCTGAGTGCATGTGTGCTAGTTAATATCACTGCAACCTGTCCTTGGGATGAGGTCTCTGGGCTGAAGTGACTCCACACAAACTAATTAGGATTAGCAAAATCTGGATTTACATCAGCATGTCATAACATCTGGACACAGCATTAAATCACAGCAAGATAACAGAAGTTAATTTTCACTGTTTACTCCATTTCTGTAAAGACAGCCTACAACTATAAAAATAAAATAAGATGATAAAATCATTCTGGCTTGTGATACAGAAATATGGTTTGTTCAGTTGTACTGTAAAAGAAGGGTTAATGGTTAACTTACCAATAATATATATATATATATATATATATATATATATATATATATATATATATATATATATATATATATAAGTTGAATTTAAAGGAAAATATTTGGATGCTACATTAAAATATACATGTAAAGATTATACAAAATAAATTTAAATGCGCAACCTCATACAATTATAAAAGACATTGCCATTGGATGGGAAGACTTCACACAAGTAGCAATCATAGTAGCAGTGAAAGAGCTTCCTAAAGTTTTCTTTCACCTAAAAGATCCCTGTCAGTACAGTTGATTTAATACTCCATGGGTAGTAGTTTCATGGAACAACAATTAATTGTCCCTGGACAAGACCGCCTCACAAGATTTCAAAACACATTCTTAGACTCATAAAGAAGGTAAGAAAGAAGCCAGTAGTCACTTGTAAAGGGTTACAGGATGACCTGAAAGCAGCAGGAAAAACAGTTACACAGAGGACAATTAACAATGCACTGTAAAACATTGATCTACCTTCCTACATCTTGTGAAAAACTCCTAAAAAAATAGCACAGAGATGTGCAGCTAAAATTTGCAAATCATAACTTTTTGAACAAAAGACAAAACCAAACGAGAACTTTTTGGCAATAATCAATCAGTTCATAGTATATGGAGAAACAAGGGTTGTGCATATGATTCCAAGAACACTCCACCCACAGTGAAGCATGGGGGTGGGAGCATATATAGAGCTGCTCATCTGCAAACAGTACTGGAGTATCAAAGGAAAGGAAACAAGAATGGAGACAGGACATATTAGAGGAGAATTTAATCTCATCTGCCAAGAAACTGAATTTTAGGACGATAAGACAATGACCCCAAATATACAGCCAAAATAACTCAAGACTGTTTTCTAAAAACAAACAAACAAACAAACAAACAAACAAACAAAAATGCTTGCATGACCACTCCAGTCTCCTGACTCCAATCTCTTTATTTATGGCACTGGAAAGGATTTGCCAAGAGGATTGGACCAAAATTGAACCACAATGCTGCAGCTTCCAATCATTCCAACTAATTTCATTCATTAAATGCTTCATATGAACCTTTATATTAGGCCAGCAAGTGTTTGAACAGTCATGTCTGCTGATTGAAGCCTTATGGAAAACAACAAAGCCTGGTAGAACTGTATGAAGGCAGAATAAGCAGGAAGTCTGTTCTGAGAGTTTAGTAACATATAATACAATGGGTATGGGTACTCTTAATTATATGAATCCACAAAATATAATTAGAAACAATTATCCTGGTCAACCGAATCTATTTTCAGGGGAATGGGTTTCCTCAAATGCTTGCATAGACTCTTTTTTCCTTTTGTTTCTCTTGCACATCATGCCTGTTTTGCCAGTATACTTGTGTTGCCTTTCACTCCTTTTGGTCTAGTTTATACTTCTTCACTGAAGCATATTTGAGTCACAGTACAGAGAGGAGCTTATGTTTAAGTCTGCTGTGCAGAGGCTCTGTTAAGGGTGGTGAGATGTGGTGAGTAGGATCCAAAAGCAGAAACAAACCAGTAACTCCAATAATAATAAAAAAAAATTAAATAGGAAAAAAATAAACCAAAAATAATCCAAAAAACTATTGACAAAAAAAAAAAACACGAGGCAGGCAAGGACAAAAAACAATAGCATGAAAAATAGTCCAGACAAAACTTGACACAAAACATAGTGCAACAAACATGAAAAAAAAGACAAAAATATAGTGCAAAAAACTGACAAGAAACAGGCAAAACAGAGAGCAAAAATCCAAGAAGCGATAATGGCGCAGAGATTATGTGAAAAACCAATGAGACGTTCTGGCAAAGTCCCCTTCCGAGAATGGCCCTTTTATGCACAGCAAAGCAAACCAGGAAGTGAATGCCGGCAAGATGAAAGTCCCGTCCAAAGGACTGGAGACCAGAGGTTTAAGCTGAGATACATGAAAGGTAGTTAGTTAGAACTTTATTGATCCCCATGGGGCAACTGTATTTGCTGTACAGTCGCTGGCACAAGACATGAGACACAGACAGGCATACAAAACAACAGAAAAAACACATACACAGAAAATTGCTATTCACACACTAATACTACATTGGTTGACTGAATTACCACTTGGCCTCGTTTAGGGCTTTTATCGCTTGGGGTACAAAAGAAAACCTTGACCTGTTTTTGGACAGCAGGGGGGGACAAAACCGACGTCCAGATGGCAGGAGTTGAAATGAAGAGGACAGCGGGTGTGTGTATTGTTCAATAATGTTATCAGCCTTTTTAACAAGTCTGTCTCTATAAATACTTTCCATACTTGGCAGAGTGATCCCAAGAAGCTTGCTGGCAGTAGAGACTGTCTTTCTGACCACCTTTTTCTGTGCCTCAGTGGCATTGCCAAACCAGCAAGTAATACAGAAGGTTAAAACACTTTCAATAAAAGCAGTATAAAACATGTGAAGCATCTTTTTGTCAACCTTAAAAACAAGCAGTTTCTTTAAGAAGTACATTCTTTGCTGTGTCTTGGTATGCAGTAAATCAGTCCATGAGTCCCATTTCAGCTTATTGTCAAGTACGACACCCAGGTATTTATAAGTGGAGACAGTCTGAATGGTCTCTCCCATCACAACTGTGACAGAGGATGAGTGTGACCTTCTAAAATCAACAGACATTTCCTTTGTCTTCTTTGTGTTTAAAATCAGGCTTGACCTTTTACACCACGCTAAAAAGAAATCTAAAACTGGGCCATGATCACTTTCTCCATCCTCTAGGAGGCTCACTAGTGCTGTGTCATCTGCATATTTGATAAAATGTCTGTTGGGGAAAGTGCTAGTGCATGCATTTGTGTATAAAATAAAAAATAAGGGAGATAAAACACAACCTTGTGGGGAGCCCATGGATGTAGTCATAGTGTCAGAGAGGAGAGAGCCAACTCTGACGCGCTGAGCTCTACTGGTCAGGAAGTCCATAATCCAACAAATAAGACCAGCATTAAGGTTAAAATCATTAGCAAGTATCCCTGCAAGAGTCTTTGGTAGCATAGTGTTAAAATCAGAGGAAAAGTCCACAAATAAAATATTTGCATGGGCCTTAGGTTTTTCAAGGTGCATGTGCAAAAGGTGCATTAGTGTTAAAATGGCATCCTCCACCCCCCTGGAGGCTTGATATGCAAACTGCAGGGGGTCCATGAGCTTGTAGGTTTGGGACACAATGTGCTGCTTTACCAGACGCTCCAAGCACTTCATGACCAAGGATGTCAGTGCTATTGGCCGGAAGTCGTTGGGTTCTGAGGGTCTGGGCTTTTTTGGAACAGGTACAATTGTAGAAGTCTTCCACAGAATAGGGACTTTACAGAGGTTGAGAGACGAATTAAAAATGTCAGTAAAAACAGGGGCCAGTTGTTCGGCACAGTTCTTTAAAACACTACCACAGATGTTGTCTGGACCAGGGCTTTTCCTAGGGTTAGTATGCCTAAACATCCTAAGAACATCAAATTGCCTGATATTCCACTCAGATGCAGAGGGGGGAGAGGGCAGTGGTGGGGTGCCACCGGTGTCATTGTTGCCGCTTTCAAAGCAGCAGAAGAAGTTGTTCAGTTGGTTAACACCCTCTCTGCCCTCACCTCCAAGCATGTCTGAGCAATTGTTCCAGTCCAGAGAGGATTTTCCCCTGCCCTTGTGTGGGACATCGGTCATGGTCTTAATTCCCTGCCATGCTTCCCGGGAGTTGCCTGACTCCAGGGTAGCTTCAATCTTTTGGCTATAACTGTGTTTATCCAACTGTATTTGTCTTTTAATTTGTCTTTGTATGTCCCTCCTGCCTATGTCATCATGAGCCAGGTGTGCTTTTTTCTTTTCCATTATAAGGTGCTTTAGTTTGTTGGACACCCACGGTTTGTCGTTGGGAAACACTTTTTTGTTTTTTGTGGGTATGATAGAGTCTGTGCAAAAATTGATGTAGTCAGATATTGCTTCTACCTGTTCATTTATATCGTCACAATTAAAAACGTCCCAATCTGTGCACTCAAAACATCCTTGTAGGTTCATTATACTCTCACTGTCCCACATTTTCACTGATTTTTTCTGGGGCTTTTCTCTTTCCAAAAGTCTCTGGTAAACAGGGCGAAGATAAACAACACTATGATCTGATGCCCCTAGTGGCGGGAGCAGGGATGAAAGGTAGGTATTTTTGACAGTTCCATAGCACAGGTCAAGAAATGTGTTTTTTCTAGAGGGACAGTCCACGTATTGATAATATGTGCGTAAGCACTTTTTCAGTGGACAGTTATTGAAATCTCCAAGGAAAAATTTCGGGGCATCAGGGGAAAGGGATTCAATCTTCTGGGTAAGATTAAAAATAGCATCTAAAGCCCTATCGGCGTTCGCTTTGGGATGAATGTATGCAACGGTGTAAAAGATCTGGGGAAACTCTCTTGGAAGATATGGGGGTCGCAGAGAGACACAAAGCAGTTCAATATTGGGAGTACATGTTGCATGGTGAGTGGTAATGCCAGTCTAACGGAACATGGGTTGATTACCTTCTTGATGAGGAAGGGTCCAAAGAACCTGGGTGCCTGCTTGCGAGACATGGTCCTAAGTGGCAGGTAGCGCATGGAGAGCATAACTCATTGACCTTCTCAGTAGGTGGGTGCCTTGGAACGATGTTTGTCGGCCTGCCTCTTGGATGAGAGTGTGGAGCAAATGAGTCTTCTCCGAGGTCGATACAGAGTCAGGAGGGGTCTTAGCAAGCCGACAGGGGGTCAATTGTCTGTCTTGTTCTGGGAGCATGTGTCGCAGGCTGTCATGAACTCCTGGACATTCTCCTTGATGGATGGTCACCAAAAGCGCTGCTGGATGAGTGCCAGGATTCGGGCAGCTCCCGGATGACAGGCCAGCTTGGAGCCATGACCCTACTGCAGCACCTGGGTTCGCACAGGACCGGGAACAAACAGATGGTTAGGAGGAGTGTTGTTGGGGTTACCTTCACCAGGGTCCTGCTCCAGGGCCTTCTGCATGAGCGTCTCAACCTCTAGAATGGTGACTCCCACCAGGCAGCGTGGAGGAAGGATGGTCTCGGGTGGCTTGGACTCCTCTTGGTGGGAAGAGAACATCCTGGACAGGGCGTCGGGCTTGCCGTTCTTGGAGCCTGGGCGGTAGGAGAGCATGAAGTTGAACCGGGAGAAGAAGAGAGACCAATGGGCTTGATGGGAATTGAGACATTTGGCGGATTTGAGGTACTCCAGGTTTTTATGGTTGGTCCAGACTAGGAAAGGGAGATCAGACCCCTCGAGCCAGTGCGTCCACTCCTCCAAGGCTAGTTTCCTGGCCAGTAGTTCTCAGTCGCCGATGTCGTAGTTCCGTTCGGCTGGGGATATCCAGCGGGAGAAAGAGCATGGGTGGACCTTGTTGTCATTGGGCCTCTGGGATAGGATGGCTCTGACCCCTGACTTGGAGGTGTCGACCTCAACAATAAACTGCTTGGTAGAGTCGGGTATGGGGAGAATGGGTGCTGTGGTAAACCTGCCCTTGAGACTGGAAAAGACTTTAGCTGCTTCCTCCCCCCACTTGGTCTTGGTCAAGGTCAGGGCTGAGAGAGGTCCAGCCACCATGCTGAAGTCACAGATGAAGCACCTGTAGAAGTTGGCGAACCCCAGGAAATGCTGGAGCTCTCGTCTTGAAGACGGGGTGGGCCAGTCAGCGACTGCCTCCAGCTTGAGGGGGTCCATCTGTATCTTGGCTGGTGAAATGATGAACCCCAGGAATGAGACAGAGCCTTGGTGGAACTCCCTCTTCTCTGCCTTAACGAACAGCTTATTCTCCAGCAGGCACTGAAGAACCTGCCGGATGTGACCCCGATGTTCCTCCAGGGAGCAAGAGAAAATTAAGATGTCATCCAGGTAAACGAAGACAAAGGTGTTAAGAAAGTCTCTCAAGATGTCATTAACTAATGCCTGGAATACCGCAGGCACATTAGTCAGGCCGAAAGGGACTACGAGGTACTCATAGTGGCCTGTGGTGGTGTTGAAAGCTGTCTTCCACTCGTCCCCTTCCCTGATCCTAACTAGGTGATAGGCGTTGCGCAAGTCCAGTTTAGTGAACACCTTAGCTCCTTGGAGTAGTTCAAAAACTGTGGTCATGAGCGGTAGTGGGTAGCGGTTCTTGACCGTGATGGCATTGAGACCTTGATAGTCCATGCAGGGGCAGAGCAACTTGTCCTTTTCCATGAAGAAGAATCCCACCCCTGCTAGGGAGATGGAAGGGTGGATGATCCCAGCTGCCAGAGACTCCGTGATATATTTCTCCATGGCTTGTCTCTCAGTGGGGGAAGAGAGTAGAGACGTCCATTGGGTGGCGCCGTCCCAGGCAGGAGGTCGATACCGCAGTCATAGGGCCTATGAAGGGGAAAGGACACTGCTTGGGTCTTACTGAAGACAGGCTTGAGGTCCAGATATTCCGGAGGCACATGAGAGAGGTCGGGAAACTCGCTGGGTGAGGGCTGTGGTGGTTTGGTGGGAGGCAGAGCGTAGTTCAGGCAGGAGGCCAGGCAGGATGGACTCCAGCCTAAGATGGTGTGGTCAGTCCAGTTTAAGTGGGGGTTGTGCTGCATCAACCAGGGTAATCCAAGAATAACAGGAACATGAGGGTTGTTCATGATGTGAAGTTGTATCATTTTGGAGTGATTGCCTGAAATCCTTAGGATGAGTGGGGTGGTGAGGTGAGTGATGGTGGTCAAGCCAGTGCCATTGAGTGTCAGGACAGTGAGAGGGACCTCGAGAGCAAGTAACGGGATTCCGAGATTCTTGGCGGTGGCAGAGCAGATCAGGTTTCTGTCCACCCCCGAGTCGACGAGCGCCTGAAGATGGTGATGTCGGTTGTTGAAAGTGATGATAACGGGGAGCAATGGTCGGTCAGCAGGGGACTGGTTCCGAGCATTGCCCACCAGGGCCCCTAGATTCACTGGTGGGCTTGTCCTTTTAGCGGGCAGGCTCAGCAGATGTGTCCCTGCTGACCACAGTAGAAGCAAGCCCCTGTGCTCCTTCAGTGTAGTCGTTCCTCCACTGACTCCCATACCCAATCTACCTGCATGGGTTCGACGGACGAGGCGGAGAGGGGCTGAAGTTGAGGCGGCTCCTCTCTCTCCTCCATTGTTGAACCCGCACGTCAATATGATTGGCAAGGTCCATCAGGCTGGAGAGGTCTGACGGCAGTTCCCGAGAGACAAGTTTGTCCTTGCTGGCGTCAGATAAGCCATGTAGGAATGCGTCAACCAGGGCACTCTCGTTCCAACCGCATGATGCTGCCAATGTCCGGAACTCAATGGCATAATCTGAGGTAGATCGGGACCCCTGTTGCAGCTCCATGAACTCTCTTGCCACCTCCTGGCCGGACAGAAAGCAGTTGAATGATCGCCTCATTTCCTCAGAGAATTCCTTGAAGCTGGAACAACAGGCCGTGTAGGCATCCCAGACTGCTGTTCCCCATTACCTGGCTTTGCAGGTGAGGAGCGTGATGGTATAGGCTACCTGGGAGTGTTCTGTGGGGAAAGCCAGAGGTTGAAGCTCCAAGATCAGTGAACACTGTGACAGAAAAGATCTGCAGGTACCTGGTTCCCCACTGTAGATCTGAGGCGAAAGAAGTCTCGGTTCGTGGCGAGCAGCGGTGGCAGGAGGTGAAGGAGGCGGCTGGGCAGGGGTAGGCACGGCTTGGGAGTGCTGGAGTTGTGTGGCTAGAAGGTTGAGTGAGTTGGACAGGGTGGCCAGGTTCTGGGTGATCTGTTTGAGTTCCTGTTGGTGGGTCCCGAGGAGGGCTCCTTGCTGCTGCATAGCCATTCTCAAATGGTTCAGTTCTGCTGGATCCATGTTGGCCAAAATGTACCATTAAGGGTGGCGAGATGTGGTCAGTAGGATCCAAAAGCAGAAACACAGACCAGTAACTCCAATAATAAAAAAGATTTAATAAAAAAAAATAATAATCCAAAAAACTAGGGACAAAAAAAAAATGAGGCAGGCAAGGACAAAAAATGCTAGCATGAAAAATAGTCCAGACAAAAAACTTGACACAAAAATGTAGTGCAACAGACATGAAAAAAGACAAAAACGTAGTGCAAAAAACTGTGACAAGAAACAGGCAAAACAGAGAGTAAAAATCCAATACGCGATTCTGGCACAGAGACGACATGAAAAACCAACGAGACGTTCTGGCAAAGTCCCCTTCTGAGAACAGCCCTTTTATGCACAGCAGAGCAAACCAGGAAGTGAATGCCGGCAAGATGAAAGTCCCGTCCCGGATCCGGCTTGGCGCTGAACTGGGAGATAATAAATGTCTGGAGTGGAAGTCCGGGGCGGAGCATGACAGGCTCACTGATGCAATTCTCCCAAAAACTAACAGCATGTGATGTGTATCTTTTACCCCATTCTCACTCACACTGAAAACCATATATGTTCCGCTGTTGTGCTGTATTGGTGTCCTGTAAGAATGGGAGGAAAACAGCAAAGTGGAAACATTAATCTAGCCCCTGTAGACCTAGTAATATTTATAGTAATATTTTGCCACAGCTCCAGTGGGAGTCGGAACCATTAGGTTTACGTTTTGTGTCTGGTCGTGACATTGCTTGCAGTGATATAAATGATCTAGTGATATTACAATCTATTGTGAACTATGCATCCTGACTTAGTGTAAGCAAACTGCAGCAAACTCAACACAACAAGCAAATAAAACATCAGCAGATACAGTACAAGCAAAAATGCTAGTCTTTACTTGAATAAAACAAATGTTCAGAAACAGGAAGAGAACTCTCTCAACAGAGACGTGACGCAGCTCGACTGGTGCCATGTTGCAAACTAGCTAATGTCTCAGCTTGGGCTTTTCACAACAATGGACTTGCTGCTTCATGAATTATACATCATATCTGGTTTCACATGTTTTACATGTCTTGCTGAGATTTGTGCTCCATAGCATTCCACTAAATCAAGTCACATGATACATGATATCCGTTACTTTTCTGTTATGGAAGACTGAATGAGAATGATATTTTTTGTCTATCCTGTGCTGTTTTACCTCATAAAATAACTAGTTTTGTCTGTGAAAGGGCCTTTTGGTTCTGTGCATCAAACAGACTTCAGGTGAATGCTAATTGTTTGTGGTGGTGTCGAGGTGTGATGCGTGTCATCACATCTCAACACTGTGATGAGATGTGACCTTTCTTCTGCAGGTTTTATCAAATGATTCAGAGTAGTATTGTTCCAAATACAGCTCAAATTCCCACAAATACATGCAGTAATTGTTAGCGTGCTCTTCTGTCTCTGTCTCTAATCAATTCAATTCCATTCAGTGGGCTTTCATGACATGACTGTTACAGTAGTCATTGTATTGCCAAAGCACTATCTCTCCCACCAAAATTTTCTCAGGGTTCAACTTTTCTCAGGTATTGCATGAGTTCACACAAAACCAAGTTTCCAATGCCAATCATGTGGCGAGTCAAAGTGTTTTGGAATGGTTTCATCAGACGCTAATCAGATTAATCTAAATAAATAAAGGACAATGAACTGCCAACAACACTGTACACACAAACATGCACCCATGGCATTATATACAATTACATACACATTGCATACCAGGACGCATCAGTGGTCCAAGAATAGGATGGGGTGTCCATGGATCAGTTTCAATACCAGTGACCCACATCCTTCAAAACTATTTTCTAAGATAAAACCATCCCAGTACATCTTATGGAGTGGAATATATTGCCATGTCAGTTTTGTAATGACTTTCCTAATGCATTTGTTAGTGTCTGGAATTAGAAAAATTTCAGTTATTTTGCTTGAATTAACAATACTGGTTCCCAATAAAAAAGACAGTCATTATTATGCACATGAACACATACACAGGTATAAAAAGAACATGTATAGAATATGATACATTTTAATTTATAATTACCATTTATGCATTTATTTTCTTCTTCAGTTTCTCAACTGAACCTGATACATCAGCTGAAAAATTGCAGGGATAAATTGTTTCAGACACACACTCAAATGCACATGTAACCAATCAGCCCAAGCTTTTCTGCATCATTGAATGATCATGCCAAATTTTTCACATTATTTTTGTCCATTACATGCATGCTTATGGCTCATTTTAACATTTGCTTCATCTGTCTTTCTCCACTTCACTAAGCACTGCTATAACAACCACATATTCTCCCTTATTTACCCAGCAACAGCCCTGGTGAGCATTACTCACTACCATAATCTATCAAGGGCTAAAATGACTCCACCATCATGGAACTCTGAACTGTCCTTCCCAGTGCTAGCCATGTTCTCTTCAACAGATGTTGAACATATACAGACATAGACAAATTTGTTGGTAGCCTTCTATGAAAAAAAGAACCCACAGCTATCTCTGAAATCACGGTCTTTTCTCCGTGCTCTCACGGAAGGCGGTCGCATCTCTCTGCTTCTCCTTCCCTTATCTTCCCTGCTTTGCGCCTCTTGTCTCATCTGTCTACTGTCTATACTTTTGAGAGACTCTCTCCACACTGCTCTCCAAACTAAAAAATCATGGAATTGATAAACTGGTCTCTTAATGCAATTGACACAATTTTCTCGATGAGAAGCCTGGGTTCAGGGGAACCGGCCTGTCCTGCCGGAATGTTCGCAGCTGGCTACACGATGGACGCATGGGAGAAGTGGCGGGTTGTGTGCCTGGCGGTTCTTTCTGTGGAGGACATTGAAAACATCTACCTATTCGGAACCATGATTACAGGTCTTTTGCTGATTGGATTAGGCATTGCCCTGGTTTATCAAAGGAATCAGAAAACGGTGACAGCTGTCCAAAGCCCCATAAAGCTGCCCGACATGATTGAAGTGGTGGGCAGAGCTGTCGGCAGTCAGACTGTGGCTATTCAGAACTTGAACCACAACATGGATAACATCATGGAGAAGCTTTTGGCTTTGCAAAGGAAATGGATTGATTCAGAGACCAGAATGGACAAACAGAGTAGTCGTGTAAAAGAATGCGTCTACTCGCCCCAAGACCAAACCATCCCAATCTTATCTGCTTCAGCTCCTTCGGACAGCACTGGCCTCGGCCAAGGCCATTGCTGGAACAACAACTCCCCCTGAAGATCACTGCAGTGAGATGCTCTTGCATTCCTTCCCCCACTTCCCACGGTCGCCGCTTTTACCCCCAGCGTGACAAGCGGGTGCGCAACCAGCACCGTCATGGCTGCAAGAACGGACGGCTGCTTGCTTGTGCTGGGTTATCTCTACCTCCACCCCTCCCCCCTCCCCTGATGTATGTATGTGTATCTGTAAGGACGGGTTGATGGTTAATTTCACTGGCACTGACTAGTGACAATAAAGGGTTCATTCAAATAACTTGAAACTGATAAAAAGTTAATGACATCAATCATTGTTTATTCCATGTTTAGCACAAATCAGACTTTACTTTTGATTTTTTATTCAACTGAATATTTTACATAAGAAAACAAATGAAAATGGCATGGACAAAAATGATGGAACCCTTAACTAACAGTTTGTTGCACAAACTTCAGCAGCAATCACTGCTAACAAGCAATCTCTGTAGCTCTCAGTGAGACTTCTGCATCTGCCAACAGGTAGTTTGGCCCACTCTTCTTGAGTCAACTGGTCTAGCTGTTTCAGATTTGAAGGATGCCTTCTCCATACTGCATGTTTCAGCTCTTTCCAGAGATGTTCAATAGGATTCAGATCAGGGCTCATAGAAGGCCACTTCAGAATAGTCCAATGTTTTGTTCTTCACCATTCTTGGGTGCTTTTAGCTGTGTGTTTTGGGTCTTTATCCTGCTGGAGGACCCATGATCTGTGAATGAGACAGAGCTTTTTGACACTGGGTAGTTCATTTCACTCCAGCATGCCTTGATAGTCTTGAGATTTAATTGTGTCCTGCACAGATTCAAGGCACCCCATGCCAAAGCAGCCCCAAATCATAACCAAGCTTCCTCCATGTTTCACAGTAGGTATGGTGTTCTTTTCCTTGAAAGCTTCATTTTTTTCTTCTGTGGACATAAACCTGATGTGACTTGCCAATAAGCTTGAGTTTTGTCTCATCTGTCATGCTCCCAAAAGTCAAGTCAAGTCAAGTCATTTGTATAGCGCTTTTAACAATAAACATTGTTGCAAAGCAGCTTTACAGAATTTGAACAACTTAAAACATGAGTAAATTTTATCCCTAATCTATCCCCAATGAGCAAGCCTGTGGCGACGGTGGCAAGGAAAAACTCCCTCAGACGACATGAGGAAGAAACCTTGAGAGGAACCAGACTCAAAAGGGAACCTATCCTCATTTGGGCAACAACAGACAGCATAACTATAACATTAACAGTTTTAACATGAAGTCAGTTTCGTTGATGTTATAAACTCTTCATTGATGGAAACTTGAGTGCAAAACTGTTCATGACAACTGCAGTCCTAAAGTTAGCAAGTCAACTGTAGTCCTTAGCCATAAAAGCATTACTGTAAGAGTCCAGAGCATCCTCCAGGTGTGACTTTCAACTGTCCTCATGGGGCCATCCTCTACAGGAGTGATGCGATGAGACTTCAACCAGACCCAGGGCACCAGGATGGAGCAAGCAGGTCTGAGGAGCAGAAGAGGTCAGCATCTCGATCCCAGGACCAACATGTAACTCAGAGGGACAGATTTGGGGGGGGGGGAGAGAAAACACAGGTTGTTAGGTTAGGTATGCCCAATGTCACCTGAATAAAGTAGGTACAGTATACATATTGCACTGAGTACAAGCAGGGACTCCAGCAACTAACTATGACAGCATAACTAAAAGGGGAGAGCCAGAAGGTAACACAGGCATGAGGGAGTCCCGGGACATAAAGCAGCCAGCCACTACACTGTCAACAAACTCAAGTGAGCAAGCGAGTGGGGACTGACAGCATCCATACATCCCAGTTTACCAGTTTAGAAGTGTTGTGGCTTGTCATTATGCAGTTTAGTAAATTCCAGTCTGGCTTTCTTTTTTTAAGTTTTTCTTTCAACAATGGAGTTCTCCTGGGTCTTCTTCCATTGAGCCCACTGTCACTCAAAAAGTGATAGATAGTGCAATCAGACATTTATGTACTTTGATTTTGGAGTTCAACTTTTATCTTTTTAGAAGTTGTTCTTTGCTCTTTTTTTACCATTCTTCTGTTCAATCTGTCATCAAATTTCCTCTTGCAGTCACATCCAGGAAGGTTGGCTACAGTCCCATGGAACGTAAACTTCTTAATAATATTTGCAACTGTCATCACAGGAACATCAAGCTGCTTGGAGATGGTTTTATTGTCACGGTCTGGAGGTCATGGGTGCAGATTGGACCCAATGAGCAACTACCAAAGTACAGAGAAGAACTGAAGCGTACCTGATGAGTAGAGTCGTGAGGAGGACAGGCAGGAAGCAGGTGCAGCAGCACAGTCTGAAATATCCTGGCCAATTCCAAGGATGGCAGAGCAAACACAGGGAGACAGTCACAATAATCCCAGGGGGAATCTGAGCATAGCTCACAAAAACAATACTGGAAAAACAGAATCCTGAGTCAAAGTCCCAGTCAAAAAATCCCAAAACACAGCATGCAAAAACTCATAATCCAACACATAATCCAAGTCAGGAAACCAGAGAAGGACAGCAGAAAAACCAAACATAAACATGAACTAGACTAAATGTAATGGCGATTATTTATCTACATCATGTAATTCTCCTCGTAGTGTTTATATAGAGAGGCTAACAGCAAATGTGTAGCAAGTGTGCTAGCACAGTGCAGGGAGAACAGGGAAAACACAGAGTGGTGCTCAAAGGTGCAGGTCAGGATTTGGAAGTTCCGGGCTCAATCGTGACAGTACCCCCTACCCCCTTACGGATGCCTCTGGGTGTCCCAGACAGAACTCTCAGGTTCTTGTGGTGAAAGTCCCTGATGAGCACAAGGTTGAGGATGAAACATGCTGGGACCCAACACATCTCCTCCAGTAACCCCCAACCTCATCAACGGACCTTTAGTAATTTCATGACTGTGTCAGCCTCACCTCCATTGATGATCCTGGGAGGGAGAGGAGCCTTGGAAGGGGGGGAGAAGGGGCTAGACACCAGGGCTCTCAGTTGGGAGACATGAAAGGATGGGTGGACACACCGCATGGACTTGGGCAATGACAATCTCACATTAGTGGGGTTAATGACCTTAAAAATAGGAGAGGGACCAACAAACCTGGGATCCAGCTTACAGGAGGGGACCTTGAGAGGTAGATTGGCCGTGGACAACATGACCCTTTGTCCTGGGTGGTAAACAGGAGTCAGCCTGCGATGTCAATCTGCCATCCTCTTTTATGCGTGATTGGAGCGTAACAGGTAATGTCTGGCATGTGCCCAAACTCTTTGACAGCATCAGATAAAGGTTTGGGCTGAAGAGACAGACAGCTCCTGTTCCTGTTCGGGGAAAAGAGGGGGTCTGTATTTGTTTCAGGTGGGGAAAGTGACATTAGGATACCACACTTACTACATCAGTGACATGAATGAAAATTTTTTCCCCCAAAGCTCAGAGACATACTGAGGAAATTTTCAATTACTACAGCTACAGTTTCCTTCTACCCCCATTAAGTTTTCAGCTTGTGTCTGTGGATTGTAAACATAGAATTCCATTGTGTACAATCGGCTTGTTTGATTACTATATTTTGGGACTTTGCTTGAAATAAATGGGATGAGAATATGTCAAATTTAACAATGGGTTGAATTTCCATTTAATATTAAGGCTCTGCAGCCTGGAGAGGCATTGTGTCCAATGAGCTTGTGTAATGAATTTCTGGAGCGTTCTGTTCAGGAACCGAGATGCTAATTCCTTCTTGTGTCCTCTGAACAAGCTAGCATTGTGGATACACTGCTGATATCCTTCCCAGCAGAGCTGTGCATGAGATTCTAAGGACCGATGTGTGCTAACACCTTCCACCCAGGCCACACATCACACAGCAGCTATTGTTCCTGGCCTGGCATGTGACCATGACAGTGATGCAAATGAAACGCCTTAGTTTGACCTTTCAGAGAACTGGCTATATGAATCAATGTAAGAAAAGAAAATAATAGTGATTGTCCTCAGCACTTCAAATCTGGAAATGCCTGATTGAGGTAAATAGCATTGATGTAGTTAGGATGTTATATGAAGCATAGAAGGTGTTTGCTCCTAAAATCAAGAGCTTTCTTGTAACATTTTTGATACAATAATGTGACTGTCAGCTGGAGAGAGAGCTTTTGAAGGGGGGTGGTGTTTATGTGTGAGAGTGAGTGAGAGAGAGAAATTAGGTGAGATGAGATGGAGAAAGAAAGTGACAGAGAAAGAAAAAAAACATGGAGAACATTTTGTTCTGTAATGCAATAAAGCACAATTCTGATGCACAGACGGCTGGAACAATGAAAAATGTGTAAAAATGGACTTGGCTCATGTATTATTATCATCTCTCTTCTCTCTCAATATCAATCTATCTTTCAAATATCCTCAATATAGCACCATAGGTGACAGAAAAACAACAGTTTTATTCAGTAAAAGAGATATGTTTTATATGAGACCTTTGAAAAGACTGTGAGGAGGTTTTGTTTTAACTGCCTCGAGTAAAAATACAGACAACATAATTTTTTTAATGTTTTGCAAATAGAAGAGATTCTGCTTAAAGAAAATGTTCATGGATTTTTTTTGTGTAAAAGGGATTTTGATAGCTCTGATATGGCCAATCACAAATAAATGGCATTATTAAATCAGCTTGTCTTTCCAGCATTAAAACACTGATCTTCAAAATCTTTCTTTCTTTGCTTGCTGGCTTTATATTGCACCACAAAACAAGACAACAGAACTATAGTGTAAATCAAACTGAAAAGCACTGTCATGGACTTGTTTCTTGCCACCGAAGGGGCTACCTAATCTCAGGGTGACACACTGTAAACCTCAAAGAGATAGTGACCTTGAATTTCAGTGAGTCATGCTGTTCAGTAGTTTCTGTCAAAGTGTATGCTAGGCATTGCTTCTCAGAGTGGACTTTTTAAATATCTGAAAATTACCCCATTAGTAGTGCAATCACCATGTTGTTCAAGCAAAAATCACTTAGAGTGTTTATAAAATTGAAGATCTGTGACACTTTTATGTACTGATTATGAAGTACTGCCAACATGTTTTTTTCTAGTGTCTTTCTTTGGATCAGACCATGTGGAAATCATACATGGGATGGTTCACAATCATGGTCACCTTTTTAAATAACACCAAATAACTCCTGCAACTAGGTCATGTAAAAAAAAAAAAAAATATATATATATATATATATATATATATATATATATATATATATATATATATACAGTTGTGCTCATAAGTTTACATACCCTGGCAGAATTTTTGCTTTCTTGGCCTTTTTTCAGAGAATATGAATGATAACACAAAAACTTTTTTCCCCACTCATGGTTAGTGGTTGGGTGAAGCCATTTATTGATAAACAACTGTGTTTTCTATTTTTAAATCATAATGACAACAAAAAACATCCAAATGACCCTGATCAAAAGTTTACATACCCCAGTTCTTAATACCATGTATTGCCCCCTCTAACATCAATGACAGCCTGAAGTCTTTTGTGGTAGTTGTGGATGAGGCTCTTTATTTTCTCAGATGGTAAAGCTGCCCATTCTTCTGGGCAAAAAGCCTCCAGTTCCTGTAAATTCCTGGGCTGTCTTGCATGAACTGCGCGTTTGAGATCTCCCCAGAGTGGCTCGATGATATTGAGGTCAGGGGACTGAGATGGCCACTCCAGAACCTTCACTTTGTTCTGCTGTAGCCAATGACAGGTTGACTTGGCCTTGTGTTTTGGATCGTTGTCATGTTGGAACGTCCAAGTACGTCCCATGCGCAGCTTCCGGGCTGATGAGTGCAAATTTGCCTCCAGTATTTGCTGATAACGTGCTGCATTCATCTTTCCTTCAACTTTGACCAAGTTTCCTGTGCCTTTGTAGCTCACACATCCCCAAAACATCAGCGATCCACCTCCATGCTTTACAGTAGGAATGGTGTTCCTTTCATCATTGGCCTTGTTGACACCTCTCCAAATGTAACGTTTATGGTTGTGGCCAAAAAGTTCAATTTTGGTCTCATCACTCCAAATTACCTTGTTCCAGAAGTTTTGAGGCTTGTCTCTGTGCTGTTTGGCATAAATTTTTGTTGGTCTACCTGACCGTGGTTTGGTTTTAACAGAGCCCCTGATTTTCCATTTGTTAATCACAGTTTGAACACTGCTGACTGGCATTATCAATTCCGTGGATATCTTTTTGTATCCCTTTCCTGTTTTATACAGTTCAACTACCTTTTCCCGTAGATCCGTTGACAATTTTTTGCTTTCCCCATGACTCAGAATCCAGAAACATCAGTGGTTGGATGAATTATGCAAGAGTCTGTCTGGATCCCAGAAACTCACTCAGCTTTTATGCACACACACTGATCACAAGCAAACAGATCACAGGTGAGGATGCTACCTTTAGTAGCCATTCAAACCCATTTGTGTCAACTTCTGTGCATGTTATCAGGCCAAAATCACCAGGGTATGTGAACTTTTGATCAGGGTCATTTGGGTAGTTTCTGTTGTCATGGGGCGGCACGGTGGTGTAGTGGTTAGCGCTGTCGCCTCACAGCAAGAAGGTCTGGGTTCGAGCCCCGTGGCCGGCGAGGGCCTTTCTGTGCGGAGTTTGCATGTTCTCCCCTTGTCCGCGTGGGTTTCCTCCGGGTGCTCCGGTTTCCCCCACAGTTCAAAGACATGCAGGTTAGGTTAACTGGTGACTCTAAATTGACCGTAAGTGTGAATGGTTGTCTGTGTCTAAAAAGAAAAAAAAAAGTTTCTGTTGTCATTATGATTTAAAAAGAGAAAACACAGTCGTTTGACAATAAATGGTTTCACCCAACCACTAAGCATGAGTGGAAAAGATGTTTTTGTGTTATCATTCATATTCTCTGAAAAATGGTCAAAGAATCATAGATTCTGCCAGGGTATGTAAACTTATGAGCACAACTGTATATATATATATATATATATATATATATATATATATATATATATACATACATACATACAAGTATATATATATATATCAGCATGGCAGCACTAGTCATAATGACCAGGGGTCAGGGGCCACCTTCGGCCCCCCCAAAAGGTCACGGGTTCTACATGCCCAGAGATGCATTCTAGTGCATTTCCTGGCACTTGCAAGCTTCCCTGAAAGTCACTCTTTTTTGGTAATATTAATGAGGGTTTTTATTTTGGTTTTTTTGCCAAAAGTTACTGTGATTGTTTTTGATTGAAGACTGACATTTCCAACGCTATTAGTGAAATATTTATGGAATAAGAATAAAACAACTAGTTGATGTTCACCAAGTGTCAGCTTTATTTTCAGCCATTCAATTACAATACACGACTATCCAGCCCTAACTCATATCATACCTTCCCCGACTGACCATTACTCTGATGACTTCAGTACACCGTGTTGCATCATTAAAAAATTGTCAGGGACCACCACGTATTACATGCATGGCGCCTCTTAACACAGGCTTCTTAACATGGAGGACTCCAAACACAGCATAAGGAAGGGGGTAAACCTTGCATGATCAGTGACAATCTCCACACAGAACTACCCGGGCAGCTATGCAGTGGGTGCTTACATGGATAGGGAGTGGAGTATGTCAGAATTCTTTGTGTGCAACCACGTGACAAACAGTGTGACGTATGCACCTGTCGGCATGTTGGATGATATACAAATCCAAAATGCAAGGACATGTACATAAGTAGTATATTTTATTAACATATTTTGATATTCTAATTATTCTTGTTTTTATATATTATTAACCCAACAAACCTGTATATTTCAAACAATAAAGATCTTTGACAAAATAGAGTACAAATACAGGCTAAAAGTATGCAATAAAAACATCACTAATGCCGCTTTTCCACTACAAACGCGGCTGAGTCGGGCTGAGCCGTGCCGTGCTGAGTTGGGCTGAGTGGGGCTGTTGGAGTTGCATTTCGACTACAACCGCGCTGAACCGTGCTGGCTGGAAGTGGGTGGACACATTGGGTGGAGTTAGCGAAAGTGGGTGGACGTCAGGTGATGTCGTTAGGCGGCGCAAACAGTGACATCAGTGATCTTTTAAGCAGTAGTCTCACAACCCGGAGAGTAAACAATAAACATGGAGGACATGGAGTCGTTAGTGTTGCTGGTCTTGGTGCTGTGGCTTGTTGTCACCGACAACGCCAACAGATACTGGCAAGAGCGTATAGATGAGGCGAGGCGCATAAGGCTTCATAATTCTCGTAATTTGTAATTCTCCTTCCGGGTTTATGGTGTTTACAGATCCCAGCGTGCTCGCGGGGCGTGTCTGGGCATGTGAGGACACTCCTCCTCACCAATCAGTGCACAGAGGAGTGTCTGCTCATGCCCCCAGCCCCACTCAGCTCGGTTTGGCTCGCTTCAGCCCCACTCCAAAACCGTACGAGTTTTGGGGGCTAAGCAGGGCTGAAGCGAGCTGAGTTGTGCTGTTCTTAGATAGTCGAAACGCGAGCCGTGTCGGGCTGAAGTGAGCTGAAGCAAGCTGAAGTGAGCTGAAAAAGGGTAGTGGAAAAGGGCCATAAGCAAGCAAGTAGTACTATTTTATGCTAATTCTATTTTCTTTTCATAGACAAAGTAAAATGACTGTCAGGCCCACTTTACACGGGGACGGTCTGAAACAAAAACGCAAAAGTCCGTTTTCATTCTCACTTTTTTCCGCGTCTACACGACCGTTTTCAAGGAGGAAATTTGCGTCTATACGGTGACGCATAAATGTGTGGAATTCAATTGGATGTGCATGCCAGGCGGCTAGGTGATGCTGTAAAAGACCTCCGCTATGTCTGCACGCATGCGCAACGTCTTCCGTCTTGTCTGATCTGCACATCTGCGTCGCGAAAACTTTGACTACTCTGGCTATGGTAAGTAAGAAAGTAAGTAAAAAAGTAAGAGCATACTATACCCGCCTCTGTTCATTAACGGTATATGTGCAGATTTGGTATAGATGTTCGAAGGACTCCTGGACGTTTATTAAAGCTGCCAGAGCAGCTTGAAGGTCCGTTGGATTGATGTAATCAGACATGCTCTTACTTTTTTACTTACTTTCTTACTTCCCGGGCTGGCATGTACAGTATATGACATATGTATGACGTAAACGCGTACCCGACGTGAGCAGATCTGAGCAGAGTTTCGTGTATTGGGTAGTTTAGACGGATATGCAACGGGGGCTGTTTTTAACTTATCCACTCTGGAAGGCGGGGCGGCATGGTGGTGTAGTGGTTAGCGCTGTCGCCTCACAGCAAGAAGGTCCTGGGTTCGAGCCCCGGGGCCAGCGAGGACCTTTCTGTGCGGAGTTTGCATGTTCTCCCCGTGTCCGCGTGGGTTTCCTCCGGGTGCTGTGGTTTCCCCCACAGTCCAAAGACATGCAGGTTAGGTTAACTGGTGACTCTAAATTGACCGTAGGTGTGAATGGTTGTCTGTGTCTATGTGTCAGCCCTGTGATGACCTGGCGACTTGTCCAGGGTGTACCCCGCCTTTCGCCCGTAGTCAGCTGGGATAGGCTCCAGCTTGCCTGCGACCCTGTAGAAGGAGAAAGCGGCTAGAGATAATGAGATGAGATGAGACTCTGGAAGGCGTTTTGAATTTTTTCCATTTTTCAGCCTCGGAAACACCGTCCCCGTGTAGACAAAAGGCACTTCCGATAAAATATTTAGTCGTTTTTACCCGAGAGCGTCCTCGTGTAAATGGGCCCTCAGTAAACCCACTGGTGAAGAGCTGACTACAGACATGGGCAGCTCAAACTACAACTCTCAGAACACACAGCGCCCTCTGTCTCCCACCTTCTAACACACAGCTGACACCCATTTCCTCATCACCTGCCCCTGCATATAAACACCAGTCACACAAGCACTCTATGCGAAGTATCATTCCGGTTCACCAATCATACCAAGCCTTGTTATCTCTCTGACTGCCTTTCTACCATTCTGACCTTTGCTAGTGTTTCTTGTTTCCTCAATCTCTGTTACCTCTGATATTCTGTTTGCCAATCGCCCAACCCTAGCATGTTTACTGACCTTGATTCCTGTCTCTCGATTTGGCTTGGTTCGCTATTCTTAAGCTGTCTTCCACTGCACATGCATCCGTAAGTGTCTACGTATTCACACTAAACAAAAGGAACAATAGATGGAGATAAATTACACAAGGCACAGCATACTTTGGCAAAGTTAAACCAGCTTACAATATTTTTTCTTAATTCCACCAATTAACAAGTCTATTGCACTGCTCCATTTGAGATATTTGTAACCCAGTGAGTTCTGTCTGGCAACCACTTTCAGCGTGTGTCTCTGCTGGGAGGGTTTCAGGCACAATTTCATTTGACTCTGGTATGTCTGTAAAACAAAAAGTGCATAAGTAAACCAAAGTTGTTCGGTTACTGGAACCACATCGCTAACATCTCACCTGGCAAAGTTGACCCGTATTGTTCTCCTGGTATATCCAAACTTGCTAAGGTTTGTGCTGCTTCTCATTTGGCTTTCTTGGCAGATCTTTCATTTATCCTGCTGCTTATTGATACTGCAAGATGAGTTTTTGTCTTGATCTTATTGTGTCCTAATTTGAGTGTTGGTGACCAATCTGGATTTGTTTAATCACATAGGTTTACCAGTGCTCCTGCAAGGTGTGAGCAGATTGGTGTGTTAGCAGAGTGCTAAAGCTCAAAAGTTCAATTTAATCATCAGAAATCATCAGCTTTATTTAGCAATGAACTCTTACCAGATATAAAGAGATGTAATGAGCCTTTTCTCAGTTAAGTCCTTACAATGTATGTTTTTGAACCACAGCACACAGCGTTCTCTGGACAGTTCTTCATCTGTTTTGTCACTGTTTTTAATTATTTTGGGAATACTGAAGAACCATTTTTCTTTGTCACAAGTAGCATTATTACAGCAACTATATCCCACACACAAAGTAGGCATTGACTTTCTTCAAAGGCAAAGCAATCAAAAGAAAATCAGGAAGCATTGCAGCAGCTCACGTGTGAAATGCTGGTTCCTGGTTGTTGTTTATCATCCAATATGGTGGACTTCCGAGTTGGGACGTCAAGCGTGACGTCACTTGCCCATGAAGAATGTCAAACATTCGCATGGCAGCGCACATGAACAATTTAAAAATCACAGAAGTAAAATATACCAAGTATATTAAGAATAATATACTTGGTATATTTTACTTCTGTGATTTTTAAATTGTTCATGTGTGCTGCCATGCGAATGTTTTTATATACTTTATATTAGAATATAAAGTATACTATTGTACATTGTATTATAACAAGAGAAAACAAGTGTTGCCAGGGAAAACAAACCACGCCCGGTAGCACTTATGATGAATATGAAAGAAGATATTGCAAAAAAATAGGTACCCTATGGGTACATGTGGCTACTGCTTAGAAATAAAATTGTTTTCTGATACCATGTCCATACATAGCATATACATTTACTCTACGAGGCAGTAGCCACTAAAATGAAGCATAATCCAAACATGAACAATTTAAAAATCACAGAAGTAAAATATACCAAGTATATTATTCTACTTTATATTAGAATATAAAGTATATTATTGTACTTTATATTAGAATATGGGCGGCACGGTGGTGTAGTGGTTAGTGCTGTCGCCTCACAGCAAGAAGGTCCGGGTTCGAGCCCCGTGGCCGGCGAGGGCCTTTCTGTGCGGAGTTTGCATGTTCTCCCCATGTCCGCGTGGGTTTCCTCCGGGT
Organism: Neoarius graeffei; assembly: GCF_027579695.1. Taxonomy (NCBI): domain Eukaryota; kingdom Metazoa; phylum Chordata; class Actinopteri; order Siluriformes; family Ariidae; genus Neoarius; species Neoarius graeffei. The sequence continues at coordinate 15,844,218 of NC_083589.1, read as the reverse complement.
GCTCCGGTTTCCCCCACAGTCCAAAGGCATGCAGGTTAGGTTAACTGGTGACTCTAAATTGACCATAGGTGTGAGTGTGAATGGTTGTCTGTGTCTATGTGTCATCCCTGTGATGACCTGGCGACTTGTCCAGGGTGTACCCTGCCTTTTGCCCGTAGTCAGCTGGGATAGGCTCCAGCTTGCCTGCGACCCTGTAGAACAGGATAAAGCGGCTACAGATAATGAGATGAGATTAGAATATAAAGTATATTATTGTACTTTATATTATTCAACTCTTACCTCTTACAGTTTTCGACACTGAAACCTCCGAACTGAGGCTGACATACACACGCTGTCACCATGACCGAAACTCTTATTTTCCAGAAATGGCCTGGCACTAGAGCTCAGTGGAATGCACTTTCCCTCTGTAATTAGCATAACCATGACCAAAAGTGATTTCTTTAGTCTAGTCCATTTATTTTGAATGGTGAACTGAATTGTATACACTCACCAGCCATTTTAATCAGAATACTTCACATGTGCAGTGCGCAATTGTTACATGCTTACGTTCTTATAGCACGATGACAGTGACTAGCGCCTCTATATGAGGCAGTAGCTACAACAAAAATGATTTTGACCTTTTTGGTGACCTTGACCAGATGACCCTCAAAATGTTGGAGGTTCTATTTCCAGCCATTTTCCCGTAATATTGTTAACAAAAACAAACAAACAAACAAACAAACAAACCCCACCAAAAGCAAGACCTCGCCCCCTGGTGGACTTTGTCCCAGGTGAGATAATTAAACAAAAGACCACATTGTCAAGATTGACAAGGCTTTTTATTCATTAATGACAAGTATTTTTATTAGGCAACTTTTACAGGTATATGTCGGCAATATTGTGGGTGTAGCGGCCCGATATACTAAAAAGGCCTAGTTACGTGTAGAACCCTGATATATACAACCCTGGTTCCAAAAAAGTTGGGACAAAGTGCAAATTGTACATAAAAACGGAATGCAATGATGAAGTTTCAAAATTCCATATTTTATTCAGAATAGAACATAGATGACATATCAAATGTTTAAACTGAGAAAATGTATCATTTAAAGAGAAAAATTAGGTGATTTTAAATTTCATGACAACAACACATCTCAAAAAAGTTGCGACAAGGCCATGTTTACCACTGTGAGACATCCCCATTTCTCTTTACAACAGTCTGTAAATGTCTGGGGACTGAGGAGACAAGTTGCTCAAGTTTAGGGATAGGAATGTTAACCCATTCTTGTCTAATGTAGGATTCTAGTTGCTCAACTGTCTTAGGTCTTTTTTGTCGTATCTTCCATTTAATGATGCGCCAAATGTTTTCTATGGGTGAAAGATCTGGACTGCAGGCTGGCCAGTTCAGTACCCGGACCCTTCTTCTACGCAGCCATGATGCTGTAATTGATGCAGTATGTGGTTTGGCATTGTCATGTTGGAAAATGCAAGGTCTTCCCTGAAAGAGATGTCATCTGGATGGGAGCATATGTTGCTCTAGAACCTGGATATACCTTTTAGCATTGATGATGTCTTTCCAGATGTGTAAGATGCCCATGCCACACACACTAATGCAACCCCATACCATCAGAGATGCAGGCTTCTGAACTGAGCGCTGATAACAACTTGGGTCATCCTTCTCCTCTTTAGTCCGAATGACATGGACTAAAAAATTTGAAAGAACTTCAAATTTTGATTCGTCTGACCACAGAACAGTTTTCCACTTTGCCACAGTCCGTTTTAAATGAGCCTTGGCCCAGAGAAGACGTCTGCGCTTCTGGATCATGTTTAGATACGGCTTCTTCTTTGAACTATAGAGTTTTAGCTGGCAACGGCGGATGGCACGGTGAATTGTGTTCACAGATAATGTTCTCTGGAAATATTCCTGAGCCCATTTTGTGATTTCCAATACAGAAGCATGCCTGTATGTGATGCAGTGCCGTCTAAGGGCCCGAAGATCATGGGCACCCAGTATGGTTTTCCGGCGTTGACCCTTACGCACAGAGATTCTTCCAGATTCTCTGAATCTTTTGATGAAATTATGCACTGTAGATGATATGTTCAAACTCTTTGCAATTTTAAACTGTCGAACTCCTTTCTGATATTGCTCCGCTATTTGTCGGCGTAGAATTGGGGGAATTGGTGATCCTCTTCCCATCTTTACTTCTGTAGGTGCATTTGGTTAATTATTAAGTGATCTCATTAAATCAGTCTCATTAAATTTGAAGGTTAATAATTAAAAAGAATCAGTCTCATTTGAATCGTTTGAAGTGAATCAAATCAGTGAATCGTTCAAAGTAGTGAATCATTGAATCATACCATCAATCTTCATCTCATCTCATTATCTCTAGCCGCTTTATCCTTCTACAGGGTCACAGGCAAGCTGGAGCCTATCCCAGCTGACTACGGGCGAAAGGCGGGGTACACCCTGGACAAGTCGCCAGGTCATCACAGGGCTGACACATAGACACAGACAACCATTCACACTCACATTCACACCTACGGTCAATTTAGAGTCACCAGTTAACCTAACCTGCATGTCTTTGGACTGTGGGGGAAACCGGAGCACCCGGAGGAAACCCACGCGGACACGGGGAGAACATGCAAACTCCGCACAGAAAGGCCCTTGCCAGCCCCGGGGCTTGAACCCAGGACCTTCTTGCTGTGAGGTGACAGCGCTAACCACTACACCACCGTGCCGCCCCCATCAATCTTAGCGCTCAATAATAATTACCAAACAGCTAAATTATGGTATATCACTAAATTATTACAATCACTTACCATTTACATAACTGATATGCACCTTTTTGAATTCTTTGCGATTGGGGACTTCAGAAATATTCTTACACAACAAATGAATACACACACAGGTTGTTTAATAAATGAATTTATTATAACAAAGATAAAAATAGGGGCGGCACGGTGGTGTAGTGGTTAGCGCTGTCGCCTCACAGCAAGAAGGTCCTGGGTTCGAGCCCCGGGGCCGGCGAGGGCCTTTCTGTGCGGAGTTTGCATGTTCTCCCCGTGTCCGCGTGGGTTTCCTCCGGGTGCTCCGGTTTCCCCCACAGTCCAAAGACATGCAGGTTAGGTTAACTGGTGACTCTAAATTGACCGTAGGTGTGAATGTGAGTGTGAATGGTTGTCTGTGTCTATGTGTCAGCCCTGTGATGACCTGGCGACTTGTCCAGGGTGTACCCCGCCTTTCGCCCGTAGTCAGCTGGGATAGGCTCCAGCTTGCCTGCGACCCTGTAGAAGGATAAAGCAGCTAGAGATAATGTGATGTGATGTGAAAGATAAAAATAATAATCAGTTGGAAAAACCGTGAGGTAGTGTATGTGTATATAAGAGTGTGTGTGTGTGTGTGGGTGTGCGTAGAGAGAGAGCAAGGGTGTGTGTGTATGAGGGGCTATAAAATTTGGAATGTTCTTATCTGATCGTGTTGGTATGTGTGAGTGTGGGGGAAGGGCTACCACACGTAAAGGTTCATGGAACAAAAGAATAGTGTGTTAGCTCTAGCTTGTTGCTATGCTAAGCACATGGTGTAGGCCTGAATTAGCCTCGTGGTGAATGCCTTGTGATCCCTGGAGACAGCACAATTAGATCTAGAAGCTAATGGAACAAGAGAATTAGCTTTGGACGCTAATGAGCCAAAAGACATTAACCATAGGCTAATTTCACCAACTTATACAGTACTGAATCAACTAAAACCTTGATAAGGTCAAAATGTGTGTTAAGGAGATTTAGGATATTAGTGAAAGGAATAAGAGGAAAACATGCACAGCCTATTAATTGATATTAAACAAAATAAAACAATTCAACACGCTAAGTGTTTTCAGTGTTACTGATAAACAGTTCATGAGTTAAAGTTCACACTACTTCATAAAACTAATTCCTAGACTAGTTTAATTATGATTATTATGATTATGCCCAAAAATACCAGTCTTACTCAAACATTCTTGAGGAAGATGTGGAGAGATATTCGCTGTGGGGAAGTTTCTGTAGAAGGCGGAGAGAGAGAGCTTTCTGGTCCGACGGAGCACTCGGGTCCGACGTGGTGAAAAGAGGATTCTTGGTCCGAACTTCAGCGTTCGTGAGGAAAAGTCTCTGATCAGAATTAATCTGCACAGTGCTGTTTAGAAGGAATCTGATTGCTGGATTAAAAACTGCGTTTAAACGGCAGTCGTGACATCACTTTAATACGAATGCTGGCTGTAACTCAGGTTGAGTTTAAAGATCGCGCTATTCTGGATTTTTACCTTGGCCAGAGGTGAACACAGAATGCGCTGGATGATAGATCTTTGCAAAGTGAGATGTTCCTGGGTTTGCCTGCAAATGCGAGCGGTCTCTTTATTGTCTGTTGGAGTTGAAGTCCACAGAGCCAGAGATGAGGAGTTGAGCGTTTGTTCCATTATTTATCTCTTCATGGCAGACGTGGTGATAATCCCGCCCCCGGCGTAACGTATGTCAACGCAGAAGTTGGCTGGGAGTTGTAGTTCTTAGACACAAAATGGCGGCATGATACCTACATTCCCCCTTTTGGTCTCAGGGGTATGACGGAGTCGTAGCACTGAGGGCACCGTACCGTATCATTGCCGTGTCCATAGTCCTTGAGGCAGCTTTGCTCTGTACAGTCCATGGTGTCCTGCGAAAACTGTGTAAACTCATGAGTTCCAGTAAGACAGTTGGAGACAGAGGCATTTTGGGCATATAACCACTATATAGGCATTTTGGGCATATGATCACTCTAGCTAACTAGATCAAAATCACATTAAAAAAATTAAACAGTAAACATGAAACATGTAGTGTTTAATTTCTTATGCATAAAAACAAACAAGAAAAGAGAAGACATGAAGGAAGGTAAGAAGTATTAGTGTTTGGGTTGGCAAACCTAATCTTCTAGAAATCTTCTGTGTTTGGTAATAGCAGTGGGTGGTCTGGCCAGAAAGCGTGCGCTACTGTGGTTAAAGCTATCAGGGACACAGACCATCTTATCTAGCTTGGCATGTAGTGTTATGTATGGGTTGCCTGGGCATACCCAGTGGACATCTTTAGTGGAGGTGCACATCTCTAAGTTTTGTGGATTCACAAAAATGAGGATAGCACTGCCAAGACTATATGCCAGGTGTATTTGTGATGAATACACACTAGTAATAATAGCGGATTTTAGTATTTTATCTACCATGTTATACCGAAGGGTTATTACTTCATTGGGTTGGTAAATCTGACTGGGATTGTTAGTGTACGCTTATGGGTGAGTGATGCGTACAAGCTAGGTGGATAGGATGGGCCTAGCTATCGTCCACCCCCTTTTTGGAGTGAGGACTGTTCAAAAGGTTTTGATTCGATTATCATGGAAATCGATATGAGAGTGTTTGATTAGGCCTAGATGTCCTAATGTGATACGCGACAGGGAACGGTTTTCCCACGATCGAAAGGTCTCGACCAGGGTAGTAGGAACTTTGAGATTCGGATGTGGTAGGCTTTGTGTCCTTCTACGCTCGAATCGAGATTCTTTTGGGCACCTGTAAAGGTTGATTGTAGGTGGCGTCGTAGGTCGGCGACATGTTGATGTGTGGTGTATGCAATTGCGATGCTCATGTCCTCTGGTTTGTATAGGAGATGCGGGGGAAGAACCGTCTCTCGCCCAGTCATCATCCCAAAGGGTGTGACTTCAGTGGCGCAATGAGGGGTGGACCGAATGGCCCTTAGCACCAAGGGAAGTTTCACGTCCCAAATTTTACCAAGGTTGGTGATATACTTTCGCAGCATGCTCACAATGGTTTGAATGGCTTGTTCAACCTGACCAGAGAATTGAGGGTGGTACACGATATGGAATTTCGCCTCGACGCCTAACATGTTCCACAGCGCAGCCATTACACCAGCAGTGAAATGGGTGTCTGTGTCGATGGATAGAGGGAGATTTTTGCCACTAGGGGGAGTCGCGATGTCAGGTGTTTCGACATCGGACTCGGTGTTCAAAGACATGAACTGAAGTTCATTAGAAATTTGATCTCGCGTGGCGCTTGGTTGATCGGTGTTCGCACTAATCTCGTCGCAACGATTTTGTGCATATTTTGTGGGATCCAACGACTGTGGTGTTTTGTTTTGTGTTAAGCTGACTAAGTTTATGTTGCAGGGCTTGGTTGGGATTGGGTCGAATTGTGAGAGCCGTGTCTGAGAAATGGTGATGAAGGCTTTAGCGCACGTGAGAGGCGCGTTTTGTGTTTTTGCCATTGCCACCGGGGGGGCCCTACATCCTGACCCTCGCCTGCTGTTTCAGAGGGATCTCCTCCCCCTTTCACGAGATATACCCTTGGTTCCTGGCCTAGTCATGCTAACGGATTGCTTTTGTCATTTTTCTTGAGCTCTTTTGTTGAGGAGTTTGACTGTTCCTGTAACAGTCTTCTAAATTCAGCCAAGCAGGCCTTCAAAGAGTCCAGCTCTAAGTGGGACTCATCAGTTTGGTCCGAGTCACTGTCTCGGTCATTTCTACCCCTACGTGGGTAGCTACGGTTGGAACGCTCCTGCCATCTCTGGCCAGAGCGGGGATGACGATCTTGCTGCCAACCGTTTTGTTCCTTATGACCATTCTCATCTGATGAGCGGTTGGCATGGTCACTGTGGCCTTTCCATCGGTCTCTCCTGGCCTTACCTTGCCGATTCTCCCACTCATCTTGGTGATGGTTCGGCAAGGAGTGGTTTGGACCATAGTTTCTCCAGGTGGGTCCCCCTTTCAGAGCTTCACCTTCTTCTAAGGTTAGCGGGGGCTTGTCCTCACCCTGAAAACTACGGACTCTGGGTTCATCATCGTTTCCATTTGCGGTTTTGATGATGGTCTCCCAGGTCATTTGGGCTAGTTGCCTAGTGTCCCTCATCAAGTAGTAACCTTGTTGACACGTCAGTTTGACATGCGTCCACACGCTTGGGTGGAGGTTATGTAAGAAGAGGGATTTGAAGCCTCTATCTTCTTCCAAGCCTGGTGCGCTACTACCCTGGAAATAGGCAGTACGTAGCCGTCTATAATATTCACGAGGCGCCTCAGACCGTTTTTGTTTGATTTGTATAGCACACAATGTCGCGGAGGTTTCATCCGTGTATGGCGCATATTCTTCTCTCATGTAATTGTGAAGTTTCGAGTAACTATTGCGAACGTTTGGTGGTAGTGTCTCTAAAAAGGCACGGACGCTGCTACTGGAGGTCTTCCAGACCAGTTTAAGCTTCTCTCGCGTTGTGGCTCGCGGTAGGTCCATCAGGCCTCGGTCAATTTCTCGTAAATAATCATTTACGTTGGTTCTTTTATTATCGGGATCGAATCGCTCGATATCTTTGGCAAGTAGGTCAATTTGGCGTATGCGGAGGGCTTGGTGCGCGTCTTTACATGACCCCCTTTGCTCTCCTGAGTACTCACTGTCTGAGCTACTCTGGAATCGCTCCTGTTTCGCACGAGATGCGTAGTCTGATTCATCTGAAGATGGATCAGGGAAACTGTAGCGCACTGACCTAGGTGTGCTACGGGCCTGGGCTCGGGATGAGTGCAGGGTGACTCCACCCTGGCTAGACGACGACGGAGTCGTGTAGCGAGTTGATGGAGGTTGGCAGGGCGCCTGGTGCTCGACCAGGTAATCCTCGGTGTCCAGTTCGGACGCCTCTTCCCGCTCTGAGCTTCGGCGCATTGTTGGGGGTCTTTCATGCCCCTCGCGCTGCTCTTGGGGGTTCTGCTCCTCAGCAGCCCTTTTAGCGGCCATTTCGGCTTTCTCTAGCCTTTCGGCGCAATCAAGGGAGTTCTTCAAGAGACTACGCTCCCTATGTAAATCATTGACATCGGCTGCCAGCTCGGCGTTGCTGGTGGTCAGCCTGTCAACCTCTCCGCGGAGGGATCTGATCTCTAGATCAGTATCCTGGAAGTGAAAAAGGAATAGTTTACCTAGTACCTCTTGGACAGTAATAGTTCTCTTTGGATCTCTCATATGTTTTATTGAGTTGATTATGTTAATTTGGCATTCACGCTTACTCATATCCTTAATGTTTGCCCTTTCGGAGTCAGAACAGTGAATGAGGTCTGCGATGACCTCAAAGAGAGACACGTCTTGAGCGTTGTCTTCAATTCCTGAGACACGAGGGGATGCCATTTTGTTTAGGCTGGATGCTAGATTATTAATTAATCTTTATTAATCAACATTAACTATGTAATTAATTAAAAAGGTTTGTTTGGAAATGCTCTCTTATCCTAAGTTGAATAGGTTATGAGTATTTGTGATATGGTTATCACGCTACTGTTAACCGTTTTAACACACCTGGGGATATTGAATTAAACTGATAGTTTATTTGTTGTTGCAACAATATTCAAGAAGTCAACAAACCAATCGCCTCACATGGGGCACCAATTACTGTAGGTGCATTTGGTTAATTATTAAGTGATCTCATTAAATCAGTCTCATTAAATTTGAAGGTTAATAATTAAAAAGAATCAGTCTCATTTGAATCGTTTGAAGTGAATCAAATCAGTGAATTGTTCAAAGTAGTGAATCATTGAATCATACCATCAATCTTAGCGCTCAATAATAACTACCAAACAGCTAAATTATGGTATATCACTAAATTATTACAATCACTTACCATTTACATAACTGATATGCACCTTTTTGAATTCTTTGCGATTGGGGACTTCGAAAATATTCTTACACAACAAATGAATACACACACAGGTTGTTTAATAAATGAATTTATTATAACAAAGATAAAAATAATAATCAGTTGGAAAAACCGTGAGGTAGTGTATGTGTATATAAGAGTGTGTATGTGTGTGGGTGTGCGTAGAGAGAGAGCAAGGGTGTGTGTGTATGAGGGGCTATAAAATTTGGAATGTTCTTATCTGATCCTGTTGGTATGTGTGAGTGTGGGGGAAGGGCTACCACATGTTCATGTTACAAAAGAATAGGGTGTTAGCTCTAGCTTGTTGCTATGCTAAGCACATGGTGTAGGCCTGAATTAGCCTTGTGTAGCTAACTACATGTGGTGAATGCCTTGTGATCCCTGGAGACAGCACAATTAGATCTAGAAGCTAAAGGAACAAGAGAATTAGCTTTGGATGCTAATGAGCCAAAAGACATTAACCATAGGCTAATTTCACCAACTTACACAGTACTGAATCAACTAAAACCTTGATAAGGTCAAAATGTGTGTTAAGGAGATTTAGGATATTAGTGAAAGGAATAAGAGGAAAACATGCACAGCCTATTAATTGATATTAAACAAAATAAAACAATTCAACACACTAAGTGTTTTCAGTGTTACTGATAAACAGTTCATGAGTTAAAGTTCACACTACTTCATAAAACTAATTCCTAGACTAGTTTAATTATGATTATTATGATTATGCCCAAAAATACCAGTCTTACTCAAACATTCTTTAGCAAGATGTGGAGAGATATTCGCTGTGGGGAAGTTTCTGTAGAAGGTGGAGAGAGAGAGCTTTCTGGTCCGACAGAGCACTCGAGTCCAACGTGGTGAAAAGAGGATTCTTGGTCCGAACTTCAGCGTTCGTGAGGAAAAGTCTCTGATCAGAATTAATCTGCACAGTGCTGTTTAGAAGGAATCTGATTGCTGGATTAAAAACTGCGTTTAAATGGCAGTCGTGACGTCACTTTAATACGAATGCCGGCTGTAACTCAGGTTGAGTTTAAAGATCGCGCTATTCTGGATTTTTACCTTGGCAAGAGGTGAACACAGAACGCGCTGGATGATAGATCTTTGCAAAGTGAGATGTTCCCGGGTTTGCCTGCAAATGTGAGCGGTCTCTTTATTGTCTGTTGGAGTTGAAGTCCACAGAGCCAGAGATGAGGAGTTGAGCGTTTGTTCCATTATTTATCTCTTCATGGCAGACGCGGTGATAATCCCGCCCCCGGCGTGACGTATGTCAATGCGGAAGTTTGCTGGGAGTTGTAGTTCTTAGACACAAAATGGCGGCATGATACCTACACTTCTGAGAGCCGCTGCCACTCCAAGATACTCTTTTTATACCCAGTCATGTTAATGACCTATTGCCAATTGACCTAATGAGTTGCAATTTGGTCCTCCAGCTGTTCCTTTTTTGTACCTTTAACTTTTCCAGCCTCTTATTGCCCCTGTCCCAACTTTTTTGAGATGCGTTGCTGTCATGAAATTTCAAATGAGCCAATATTTGGCATGAAATTTCAAAATGTCTCACTTTCAACATTTGATATGTTGTCTATGTTCTATTGTGAATACAATATCAGTTTTTGAGATTTGTAAATTATTGCATTCCATTTTTATTTACAATTTGTACTTTGTCCCAACTTTTTTGGAATCGGGGTTGTAATTTTCACAGACAAGCCATCAATTCTGGCCCATTGATCACAACACTTCCAGATGCTCTTCAGTGCTGACCAAATGGTCCAAAACTCTGTAATTCCTCGCATCCCACAACAACCAGCAAAACCACAACTGGACGTCATACCAACACTTCAAGAGATAATAAGCTATAGAACAGCTGAAGTGTGGCAAGACTACAGGAGTTGATGGTATCCCACCAGAGGTATGGAAACATGGGGGACTGGCGTTGCACACCAAACTCCATGCATTGCTCATCTGCTGATGGGAAAAGGGCAAACTTCCACAGGACCTGTGGGATGCGATCATCACCACCTTGTACAAGAACAAGGGGGAGAAGTCTGACTGCTCCAATTATCAGGACATTACCCTGCTTTCCATTCCTGGTAAAATCCTTGCAAGAGTACTTTTCAATAGAGTGGTGCCTGCAGTTGCAGAACATCACGTCCCTGAGAGCCAGTGCAGTTTTAGACCAAAGAGAAGTACCACCAACATGGTGTTTGTTCTTAGACAACTCCAGGAGAAATGTTGGGAGCAGAACAAGGGACTCTACATCACATTTGTCAACCTCACCAAAGCATTCGATACCATGAGCAGAAAGGGACTCTGGAAAATCATGGAATGACTTGGCTGCCCCCAGAGTTCCTCACAGGGTTCCTACAGGTTTCTTCAAATCAAATTCAAGTCTTAAAGCAATAGTTCGGGATTTTTGACATGAATCTGTATGGCATCCCCGTCAACAGTGTCGTGCAAATACACTGACTTACCTTCGACATCATCCTGTGAGTCCAGTTCTTGTCTAGTTTTGGTCCAGACGAAAGTAGTCCGACAAGTTTGTTGGGGTCAAGAAAGTAAAACGTTTTTCTTTTCAAAACAGTATGTGTTCAAAAGAGTGATATATTTGCATCACAAAACCATTGCCAAATAAAAAGTCAGACCTCGCAATCGCTTGGTACTATTTTCTCTCCCTTCTTATCACTGCGCACTGCTGCCAGGTGACAGACACGGCTGTTTCATTCATTGTTTACTGCTAGCAAAGTTAGCGACAACATGTCTGACTACGACAGCGACGTTGAAAACATTGACTTCATCTCACAGCCAAAGGGATATCTTTATGAACCCGAATATACAGATGAAGAAATTCGCCAGATGGAGTTAGAACGGGCAGAGAGAGAAAGGGTGGACAGAGAAGTGGAAGAAGGTGAAGCTGACTTTGTTCAAGCATACAGGTAAGTTTGGATAAACTTCTGAGCCATAGGTTGATCACATTTGTCCCTAAACAAATATGAACACCTCTTAGAGAAGCATGAATAATGCAATGCTTAACCTGTCCTTTGGGAAAACAAAAGCAATTTCGCAAATGTACAAGAAAAAACTTGGCCCAACAAAACATAAAAAAAATAGTGATCATAGCAATAGCAATAATTTCAGACTGTTTGTATATGTATAAAGTTGAAAATGTGTAAATACAATCTTCTTTTTTTTCTTTTAGGGGACCTTGAAATGTTCCACAGCTCTATGCTGAAGTACGCAGAGAAAAGGCGCCACTTCACATATGTCACAATGCAGGCAAGGCTCCAACTCAGTGTTATTGACCACAACCTCAATGTTGGCCGTCAGCATGACCGTACTCAGTCTGTTAAGTATGAAAGACACACACACAGATAAAAAAAAAATAAATCTCCTTCTCACCCCCGGCGGGGGGGGTGGTATCCATGTCATCCTCAAGCTCGGGTCCTCTACCAGAGGCCTGGGAGTTTGAGGGTTCTGCGCAGTATCTTCGATGTTCCTAGGACTGCGCTCTTCTGGACTGAGGCTTCAGATGTTGTTCCTGGGATTTGCTGGAGCCACTCTCCCAGTTTGGGGGTTACTGCCCCAAGTGCCCCCACTACCACGGGGACCACGCAACCCTTGACCTTCCACATCCGTTCCAGCTGCTCTTTCAACCCTTGATACTTCTCAAGTTTCTCATGTTCCTTCTTCCTGATGTTGGCGTCAGCTGGGATCGCCACATCTATCACCACCACCCTCTTCTGCTCTTTGTCCACCACCACTATGTCCGGTTGGTTAGCCAGGATCTGTTTGTCAGTCTGGAAGCTGAAGTCCCACAGAATCTTGGCCCTGTTGTTCTCAGCCACCTTCTGTGGTATGGCCCATTGGGACTTGGGTATTTCTATTCCATACTGGTTGCAGATGTTCCTGTATACTATCCCAGCCACTTGGTTGTGCCTCTCCATGTACGCTGATCCAGCTAGCATCTTACACCCTGCTACTATGTGCTGGACATAGTATCAGGGGCTTCTTTGCACAGTCTGCATCTTGGGTCTGATCTACTCTGGTAGATCCTGGCCTCTATGGCTCTTGTGCTTATGGCCTGTTCTTGTGCTGCCATGATTAGTGCCTCTGTGCTGTCTGTCAGTCCTGCATTATCCAGCCACTGGTAGGATTTCTTGATATCAGCCACTTCCTCTATCTGACGGTGGTACATGCCATGTAGGGGTTTGTCTCTCCAGGTTGTCTGTTCCTCCTCCTCCTCTGCACTCTCATCAGGGTTCTGCTGCCTGAGACATTCACTTAGCAGTTCATCCTTTGGGGCCATCTTTCTGATGTATTCTCGGATTTTCGATGTTTCATCCTGGACCGTGGTCTTGACGCTCACTAGCCCTCGGCCTCCCTCTTTCTGCTTAGTGTATAGTCTCAGGGTGCTGGACTTGGGGTGGAACCCTCCATGCATGGTGAGGAGCTTTCTAGTCTTGATATCTGTGGCTTCTATCTCCTCCTTTGGCCAGTTTATGATACCAGCGGGGTATCTGATGACTGGTAGTGCGTACATGTTGATGGCTCGGACCTTGTTTTTACCATTCAGCTGACTTTTCAGGACCTGCCTTACTCTCTGGAGGTATTTGGCTGTGGTTGACTTCCTTGTGGCCTCTTCATGGTTTCCATTAGCCTGTGGGATGCCAAGGTACTTGTAGCTGTCTTGGATATCACCTATGTTGCCCTCTGGTAGGTCAATCCCCTCAGTCCGGATCATCTTGCCTCTCTTTGAGACCATCCGGCCACACTTGTCCAATCCGAATGACATCCCTATGTCATCGCTGTAGATCCGGGTGGTGTGGATCAGCGAGTCTATTTCTCGCTCATTCCTGGCATACAGCTTGATGTCATCCATGTAGAGCAGGTGGCTGATTGTTGCCCCACTACGGAATCGGTACCCGTAGCCGCTCTTCGTGATGATCTGACTGAGGGGGTTCAGGCCTATGCAGAACAGCAGTGGTGATAGCGCATCTCCTTGGTATATGCCGCACTTGATGTTGACTTGGGCAATGGGTTTTGAGTTGGCCTCTAGGGTTGTCTTCCACATTTCCATTGAGTTCTGTATGAAGGTCCTTAGGTTCCTGTTGATCTTATACAGTTCCAGACATTCCAGTACCCATGTGTGTGGCATTGAGTCGTAGGCTTTCTTGTAGTCAATCCAGGCAGTGCACAGGTTGGTCTGTCTCTTCTTACAGTCTCGGGCGACTGTTCTATCGGCCAGTAGCTGGTGCTTGGCTCCTCTGGTGTTACTGCCAATTCCTTTCTGTGCCTCGCTCATGTATTGAGCCACATGCTTACTCATTTTTGCCGCAATGATGCCTGACAGGGCCTTCCATGTTGTGCAGAGACAGGTAATTGGCCGGTAGTTGGATGGGATGGGTCCCTTCTGGGGGTCCTTCATGATTAGGACTGTCCTGCCTTGGGTTAGCCATTCTGGGTGGGTTCCATCCCTCAGCAGCTGGTTCATCTGTGCTGCTAGGCGTTCATGGAGTGCAGTTAGCTTCTTCAGCCAGTACGTATGGATCATATCGGGGCCTGGTGCTGTCCAGCTCTTCATCTTTGACACTCTTTCTTGGACGTCTGCCATTGAGATGGTTACTGGTTCTTGTTCTGGGAGGTTGCTGTGGTCAGCTCTTAGGTCCACTAACCATTGGGCATCGGTGTTGTGTGATGCCTTTCTTTCCCATATGTCTTTCCAGTATTTTTCCACCTCAGCTCTTGGTGGGTCTGACCGGTTGTTGTTCCCCTGCCATTGAGAGTACACCTTGGCTGGTTCAGTGGAGAACAGCTTGTTTATTCTCCTGGCCTCTCCTTCCTTGGTGTATCTCCTCAACCGGGTGGCCAGAGCTGTTAGTCGCTGTTTGGCAGTTTCGAGTGCCTCTGGTATGGAGAGTGAGTTGTACTTCCTGGGCGCCCCTTTATTCACCATGTTCCCTTTCTGTAGTTCAGCTAGCTGGCTAACTTCTCTCCTTGCTGCCTTTATCTTGGCCTCTAATCGTCTCTTCCATGGTGGATACTGTTTGTTATGTCCCGAGCCCACCTTGTGTCCAAGCATCTCCATGATTACTGTTGCTGTACTGTGTATCAGCTTGTTGGTCTCAGTGATGGTTCTTGTGGAGATTGTCTTCAGAGCAGCATTCACATCTACTAGTAGATCTTCTGAAGGTACTTGGCAACTCAGCTTCGGTATTCGTCGGGGGCTCCAGGTTTCCAGTTGGGTCACGATCTTCCTTCTCAGGTCAGCAGCTCTTGTGTTGAGGCTGTTAGCTGTTGGGGCTTGGTACCCAATCTCTGGTTGTGGGGATGATGACATCTCCCCGCTGACCTGTCTTCCTGGCTCCCCCTTGCCGTAGCATCGTTGTTGTATTTCATTAATCTCTCAGTGTTAATAACTCAGTGTTATTGACCACAACCTCAATGTTGGCCGTCAGCATGACCGTACTCAGTCTAGTAAGTATGAAAGACGCACACACAGATATATATATATATATATATATATATATATATATATATATATATAAAATGTATCATGCCACCATTTTGTCTCTTTAAGAAACTACATTTCCCATCAGCCTACTTCCGCGTTGACCTACGTCATGCCGGGGCGGGATCATCTACGTCATCATACAAGGAAGCATAAAACAATGGGACAACGCTTCCATCTTTGTCTCTCGCGTCCGGATTTCAACGAGTCTAGACGCACAAAAGGGATGCTCTCCACCCAAAAAGACGTCTTCTTTCTTGCAAGATCCATCACTCAGCGCGATTTTCTTTCTTACCCTTGGCAAAGGTAAACTTTAGAGTCGTGTGATCTTTAAACTCAACCTGAGTTACAACCGGTTTACTTGTATTAGAAGTGACGTTACGACTGCAGCCCAGGCAGTTAAAAGTTAAGAAGGGATAGAATCCTTTTTAACTCAAATGCGCTGTGCATCTTATTCTGATCAGAGACTTTTCCTCACGAACGCTGAGGTTCGGACCAAGAATCCTCTGCTTTCCACGGGAACCACCCAAGTGCTCCGCTGGACCCAAAAGTTTTCTACGCCTCCGTCACGAGCGGCTCACGTGCTCCCACGGCGAGGCCTGAAACTACACTGGCGAATAGTTCTTCATATCTTGCTAAAGGCAGGATTAAGTAAGATTTTGGCATTTGGGCATAATTAGGATAGTCTTAGGAATTTGCTTTAATTGAATAGTGTGAATTTAAACCCAGGTTTATCTGTTACACTGTTAGACACGCAGCGTGTTGATTTATTTTGGTTCTATGTTCTCTCAATTGTTTAATAGATAGGCTGCGCATGCTTTTCCTCTCCGACTAACACTTTAATTTCCTTATCATACATTTTGACCTTATCAAGGCTTCAGTGAGTTTGGTAATGTTATGAGTGTGGAATCTTTTTGTTACTGAGAAAACACGTGCTCAACAGGCCTGACCAGGCCTGATATACTTTAGATAGCTTCCCTTTGTCTTTAGCAACACGTGCTCAGTAGGCCTCACCAGGCCTAACAAACACACTTTAGCTAGGCCATAGGGCCTTTCACAAACACACTAGCAACACAAGGCTAATCTAGGCCTCCACCACGTGTAGTTAGCTACACGAGGCTAAACACATGGTCAAGTCCTTCCCACACACACACAAGCACACATTAGCAACAGAGCTAATCCTTTGTTCTACTTGGATAACATTCCTTTGTTTTAGCTAGCAACAAGCTAGGTCACTCACACACACACACACGCATTAGCAACAGAGCTAATCCTTTGTTCTACTTGGATAACATTCCTTTGTTTTAGCTAGCAACAAGCTAGGCCATACACACACACCACACGTGTATATACACCTCACTGCTTGTATATATTGATTTATTTTTATCTGTTATAATAAATTCATTTATTAAACAAACTGTGTTTATTTGTGTGAACAATATATGAAGTCCCTAATCTCCCTCGAATTCAAAAGGGTGCATATAAAAGTTATGTAATGTGGTAAGTGATTATAATAATTTGGAAATATACCATAATCTAGCTGTTTGGTAATTTATTATTAAGCACCAGGATTAATGGTGTGATTCACTAAATGATTCATTGGTATGATTCACTAAACGATTCATTGAACAATTCACTAAATGATTCACTGAATGATTCACTTCAAATGAGACTGATTCTATGGTATGATTCAATTCAAATGAATCAAAGTAAACGATTCAATGGAATTGATTCATTTTAATTATTAACCTTCAAATTTAATGAGACTGATTTAACGAGATTGATCACTTAATTTCAATAATTAACTGATTGCACCCACATATATAATGTATACATTACACCTTTTGTCATGCCACTGGATAAATCAGCACTTTTCAAACTAGGAGTTACCAGACAAAAATCATAATATCCCTCTGTCAAACCACTGGACTTTGAAAGGGCTAAAACCAACATTACAGTAAATATAGTGTATATATATGGTATATGTAGTATACTATAGTATATGTAGTATAAATATATAATTGTTTTTCCTGAGAATTTTGTCGTATTCAGATTTATGACTTTCATCTTAGTATTTTGCTTTTGTATTTTAGAGTTACTGCTTTATTTATGTAGTCATTCCTCAATTCACAGGCCACACAAAGCACAGTGATTCAATTTCATACCAAAGTAATGAACATGAACCATCCTCATCATTCTTGTGTCCCGTCCCTCTCCTCATTCCCAGGAAAAGAAAAGTACAATGTTATTCACTCCAAACAATCTAACCAGTGGATTGTAAGGAAGCTGTATGAGCCAACAACTCAGGATTTCCTCAAAGAATTGGTGGAACAGGTCATTCAGCAGCGACTTGACAAGAATGTCAGACTTGGAGATCCAGTGTTCCACATCCATCCTCCAGTCACAATATCAGCCAACATTGCTCCCACTCCAAAGCCAAACAAGGATGATTTGGTTACAGAACATGTCACGTTTTCCAAAAAAACAATAAAGATGTTGGTGTCTGAGACTGAAAAAGCCCTGTTTGTGGTCGCTTACCTTTACCAAGCATTTTTCAGGCCATGTTGCTTTTTGTATAACTATGTGTAAACGTAATAGTAATAACCATAACATCTGATGTCTTTGTGAACATAGTTTTATTGAACAGGACAGGGGCGGCACGGTGGTGTAGTGGTTAGCGCTGTCGCCTCACAGCAAGAAGGTCCTGGGTTCGAGCCCCGGGGCCGGCGAGGGCCTTTCTGTGCGGAGTTTGCATGTTCTCCCCGTGTCCGCGTGGGTTTCCTCCGGGTGCTCCGGTTTCCCCCACAGTCCAAAGACATGCAGGTTAGGTTAACTGGTGACTCTAAATTGACCGTAGGTGTGAATGTGAGTGTGAATGGTTGTCTGTGTCTATGTGTCAGCCCTGTGATGACCTGGCGACTTGTCCAGGGTGTACCCCGCCTTTCGCCCGTAGTCAGCTGGGATAGGCTCCAGCTTGCCTGCGACCCTGTAGAAGGATAAAGCGGCTAGAGATAATGTGATGTGATGTGTGTGAACAGGACAGAAATCTGTTTCTATTTTGTATGTTCGAAGTTGTTTCAAATAATTTTCCATAGAAAGGGTAAATGTAACAATGTAGAAAATGTACAGTAAAACTTTACAATTTTAAAGATCTAAAACAATTGCAGTGCATCCACTGACTCTTTGAACCCTGCATACTGTCCATTTGGTGATGGATATGTTCTTCTTATTAGCTCCACCACACAGGAAGGAAGAACTCTCCTGTTGCGGGGACCAAGCTTCTCTCCTTTCAGGGCCCATTCTAATACAATGCGATAGGCAATCAGCCTGTACTGTCTGAAATAGAAAACAACATAACATAAATAAGCAACTTTTTGCCAGGAATGTATGCATCAACATATCTGGCTATGGCAGAATTTGGTTGCTGGTGGCATTTTATATACATATATAAGTACACTGCTGGGACATAGGGGCATAACCGTTGGGCCCACCCTAAAATAATTTGCATTAGGTAATTGTTTGGGACAGAAGGCTTTATTGTGCAAACAAAAGAAGGTGCTAAATGCTGGGGTCAGGAGGAGACAGGGAGTCTGATAGCTTGATCCTGTGAGGACAGGAGATCATGCCAATTGCTGGGGGCTGCCATTTAGGCCAAGACATTTATTCCTGAGCACAGTAGGATACAGACATGTTGAGGCTCAGGTCTTATAAAGCTCTGATACAAATATGAAGTTCTAAGAACAAAAATAACTTGGGAATACACAATAATAACACATGCATCACCATTAAAAATGTTATGTAAAAGATTATCATTATTACTCATATTCCTTCAATGTCTGATGTGTACACCCATTTGTTGTAGTCGTGTATGACCTGGACTATACTAACTAAAGCATACAGTATGCCAGAATAAGTCATTGCTTGATCACGTGTACAGTTTATAAGGTTATAAACATTCAACTAACAAAACACCTGTAGGCTACAACATGTAAAAAAGGAGTCAACACTTACTCTGAAGACAACTGACCATCGGGTCCAGCTGGCCTGGGACGCTTCTTCCAGTTAATTTTAGGAATGTGGAAAAACGTCTGCAAGACACCAACATTCAGGAGTGCAGGGAAGTCAGTGTGGTTTGTGATGCAGACAGCAGCTGGCACGCTGGCCTCCTCGTCAATTGAAAGGTCTTGCATCTGTGGCATGATGAGATCCCATTCGTGGCAGCAGTAGCACTCCACCTCTGTCTGCATTACTTCACATTTGGAACAAGTACACCACCATTTGTCGGTCACCCGGTGTCTCACGGCTCCAGCTTCACCTTCTTCCACTTCTCTGTCCACCCTTTCTCTCTCTGCCCGTTCTAACTCCATCTGGTGAATTTCTTCATCTGTATATTCGGGTTCATAAAGATATCCCTTTGGCTGTGAGATGAAGTCAATGTTTTCAACGTCGCTGTCGTAGTCAGACATGTTGTCGCTAACTTTGCTAGCAGTAAACAATGAATGAAACAGCCATGGCTGTCACCTGGCGGCAGCGCGCAGTGATAAGAAGGGAGAGAAAATAGTGCCAAGTGATTTGGAGGTCTGACTTTTTATTTGGCAACGGTTTTGTGATGCAAATATATGACTCTTTTGAACACATACTGTTTTGAGACAAAAAACGTTTTACTTTCTTGACCCCAACAAACTTGCCAGACTACTTTCGTCTGGACCAAAACTAGACAAGAACTGGAGTCACAGGATGATGTCAGGGTAAGTCAGTGTGTTTGCACGACACGATTGATGGGGATGCCATACAGATTCATGTCAAAAATCCCGAACTATCCCTTTAAGACCTTTTTAAGACTATTTATATAAAAACTTAATACCTATTTCACGGCCTATTTCACAGACCTACCAGCAAAGAAAAACTTTTTTTTAAAATTTGTTCATTTATTTCTTAAACAAATGTGAAAATGTGGACTGTGTAAAGCATTATGGAAGAATGATGTAACCTAACCTTTTTTTACTGTTTTTTTCTCTTTCTTTTTTCGGAAGAACGCCGAGACCGGAAGCTTTCTTTTTCTCTCCTCCTGTGTAAAGTCCACAAGCGGAGGCCATCCACATCTGATCTGCTTTAATATCAACAGATCTTCATTTAAGGTACGTGAATCTTTTCATCATGGCACACCTTCAGCCTGTTCAGTGTGCTGAGTGCAGGATGTTTAGTCATTCTTCCTCCATCACTAGCGATAGCTCTATTAGCTTTACTTGTGATAAGTGCAGATTAGTTAGCTCTCTGACGGAGAAGATTACAGTGCTAGAAGCGCGTGTCCAGGCTTTAGAGCAGGTTAGCGAGCGTGAGAACAGTGTAGTTTCTGTTAGGGAAAGTCTGGACGCCCTAGGTGGAGTTAGCAATCCCCCAACTCCGGCATTAGAGCCCTTACAGCGGGGCGAATGGGTGACGGCTCGGCGGCATAAGCGTAGAGCCAAAGCTACCGCTGAGGCTTGCCCACGGGAGCACCACTCCTCTCCGCGTCATGTGTCGAACAGGTTTGCTCTCCTTAGTGATGCACCCACTGAGAAACCTGAAAGAGCTCTGGTTATAGGGGACTATCATACGGCACGTGAAATTAGCTCAGCCTTTAGGGGCACCAGCAGCTTTAGTCAGGTGTATACCAGGAGCCAGGGTGCCGGACAAAGCAGGTAATCTTGGGGTCCTAGGCAAGCACAGGTTCTCAAAGATAGTTATCCATGCAGGAGCTAATGATATACGCCTTCGTCAGTCTGAGGTTACTAAGAGTAACTTTGTAGAGGTGTTTAAATTAGCGAAGGCGATGTCTGATGCTGTAGTATGCTCTGGCCCCATCCCAATGCGGCGTGGCGATGTAGCTTACAGCAGGTTATGGTCGCTGAACTGCTGGCTGTCCAGGTGGTGCTCTGAAAACAGTGTGGGCTTTATAGATAATTGGGCTAATTTTGAGGGCACTACTGGCCTGTTAGGGCGGGACAGTATCCATCCCACTCAGGAAGGTGCTGCTCTCATTTCCTGCAGCATAGGTCATAGTCTCAGAACAGGCCTAGTTAATTTCTGACAATCCAGAGCCAAGGCCAGGGAGCAGACGAACAGGCTAAACCGACTGTCTGCTAGCTGCACAGAGTCGTCACTCAGGGCCCACTACATCGAGACTGTGTCTGTTCCCCGAGCTCAACAAAAAGGTAGAAATTTTCAGAGTTTGTTCCAGTAACCTAATCAATATAAAATTAGATCATACTGACTGTACAGCTGCTGCTAGCACCTTTGATCTAAAGGTGGGGCTATTAAATATTAGATCTCTTACATCTAAAGCGCTAATAGTTAATGAACTCATTACTGATCAGGAGTTTAATGTACTGTGTTTAATCAAATCAAGTTTATTTGTACAGCGCTTTTAACAATAAACATTGTCGCAAAGCAGCTTTACAGAATTTGAACGACTTAAAACATGAGCTAATTTTATCCCTAATCTATCCCCAATGAGCAAGCCTGTGGCGACGGTGGCAAGGAAAAACTCCCTCAGACGACATGAGGAAGAAACCTCAAGAGGAACCAGACTCAAAAGGGAACCCATCCTCATTTGGGCAACAACAGACAGCCTGACTATAATATTAACAGGTATAACCCTCAACTGTCCTCATGGGGCCGTCCTTCACAGGAGTGGGGCGATAAAACTCCGACCAGACACAGGGCACCAGGATGGATCAAGCAGGTCCGAGGGGCAGAAGAGGCCAGCATCTCAATCCCAGGATCAACATGTAACTCAGAGGGACAGATGGGGGGGGGGGGGGGGGAGAGAGAGAGAGAGAGAGAGAGAGAAAGAAAACATGTTGTTAAGTATGCCCTAAAAATGACAAGTATTAAATCTGTGTGGTAGGCTCGCAGAGACGAGAGTCTTTACATCAGGCATGACACACAATGGCATGTTAATATGGTAAAATATATCATGACCTGCTCTGGCTGGATGCTTGATTGGGTGATGGGAGCACACTCCTCAGCAATGATGAGACGCAGATGGGACCCTTAGGCCTGGCCAAGACAATTCAGTTACATTTCACCGGGTCTGGGACATGCGACAGAATGTCTGATGGCCGATTCCCTGCAGGCTACGATAGCCAGTCGAGGTCCCCACCGTCTCCACCAAAAGATTTCCTGTTGACTCCATGTAACTCAGAGGAACAGATTTGGAGTGGGGGGGGGAGAGAAAGAAAACACAGGTGGTTAGGTATGCCCAATGTCACCTGAATAAGTAGGAACAGTATACATATTGCACCGAGTACCAGCAGGGACTCCGGCAACTAACTATGACAGCATAACTAAAAGGAGAGAGCCAGAAGGTAACACAGGCATGAGGGAGCCCCGGGACATAAAGCAGCCAGCCACTGCACCGTCAACAAACTCGAGTGAGCAAGCGAGTGGGGACTGACAGCATCCATACATCCCAGTTCACCAAAACACTATGTCTGAGGACCCTCCAGATCTACTCCTTTACCTCAAACACCATTAATAAAAGGCTTGACTAAACAGATATGTTTTCAGCCTAGACTTAAATGCTGAGACTGTGTCTGATTCCCGAACATTACTTGGAAGGCTGTTCCATAACAGTGGGGCTTTGTAAGAAAAGGCTCTGCCCCCTGATGTAGCCTTCACTATACGAGGTACCAGCAGATAGCCTGCACCTTTTGATCCAAGTAGGCGTGGCGGGTCATAGAGGAGCAGAAGTTCACTCAGGTACTGTGGTGCGAGACCACTTAGTGCTTTAAAGGTCAATAGTAGTATTTTATAATCAATACGAAATTTGATTGGGAGCCAATGCAGTGTGGATAAGACAGGCGTGATGTGGTCATATTTTCTAGTTCTAGTAAGGACTCTTGCTGCGGCATTTTGAACTAACTGGAGCTTGTTTATGCACTTATTGGAACATCCAGACAGTAAGGCATTACAATAATCCAACCTGGAGGTAACGAAAGCATGGACTAGTTTTTCTGCATCATGCAATGACATTAAATTTCTTATCTTTGCAATATTTCTGAGATGAAAGAAAGCTATCCGGGTGATGTTATCAATGTGAGTTTCGAATGAAAGACTGGGGTCAATAATCACTCCGAGGTCTTTTACTGCTGCACGTGAAGAAACAGAAAGGCCATCCAGAGTTACTGTGTAATCAGAAAACTTACTTCTAGCTGTATGTGGTCCTAGCACAAGTACTTCAGTCTTGTCAGAGTTAAGCAGAAGGAAATTTATAAGCATCCAGTGTCTAATGTCCTTAACACATTCCTCAATTCTATTAAGCTGGTGTCTCTCATCAGGTTTTGCAGAGACATACAACTGTGTGTCATCAGCATAACAGTGGAAACTAATACAATGTTTACGAATAATATCGCCCAGAGGTAACATATATAGAGAAAAAAGCAGTGGACCCAAGACAGAACCTTGTGGAACACCAAACTTTACCTTGGTACGTCTAGAAATATCACCATTTATATCAACATACTGATAACGATCAGTTAGATAAGACCTGAGCCAGGAGAGGGCCATTCCCTTAACTCCCACAACATTTTCTAGTCTATCCAGAAGAATGGAATGATCAATGGTATCAAATGCTGCACTAAGGTCAAGCAACACAAGTAGCGAGACACAGCCCTGATCAGACGCCAACAGTAGGTCGTTTACTACTTTAACCAGTGCTGTCTCTGTGCTATGATGAGGTCTAAATCCTGACTGATACATTTCATGGATGTTATTCCTATGTAAATATGAGCATAACTGCTGTGCCACAGCTTTTTCAAGGATCTTGGAGATAAAGGGGAGGTTTGATATTGGCCGATAATTGGACAGCTGACAGGGATCAAGGTCAGGTTTTTTAATCAGGGGTTTGATAACTGCTAGTTTAAAGGATTTGGGTACATAGCCAATCATAAGAGAAGAATTTATTATTTTTAGAAGCGGTTCAATTACTCCAGGCATTATCTGTTTGAATAGATGTGTCGGTAAGGGATCTAGTACGCAAGTTGAGGCTTTTGATGTAGAGATTAATGAAAGTAATTCAGTTTCTTTTAGGGGAGTAAAACATTCTAACTGATGATCTGATACAGTTATATTGTTAACTACGAGGTCACTTTCATTGTCTAACCTTAAATTAGTAGTTTGAATTTTTTGTCGGATATTCTCAATTTTGTCATTAAAAAAATTCATGAAGTCGTTGCTACTACATACTGCAGGTGTGCATCTGTCTATAGTGGACTTATTCCTGGTTAATTTTGCTACAGTATTAAATAGGAATCTAGGATTATTTTTGTTATCTTCTATTAGGGAGGAGAAATATGTTGATCTCGCAGCACTAAGAGCTTTTCTATACTTCAGGAAGCTCTCCTTCCACGCCAATTTGAACACTACCAATTTTGTTTGACGCCATTTACGTTCCAATTTTCGAGTGGTCTGTTTTAAAGTGCGAGTGTCATCATTATACCAGGGTGCTAATTTTTTTGTCTCTGACCATTTTCCTTTTTAGAGGAGCTACATTATCTAAAGTATGGCGGAATGTTGACTCTAAGCATTCAGTTGCCTGATCAAGTTCTGCAGGGGCTGACAGTGACCCAATCAAAGTTGACAGCTCTGGGAGATCATTTATAAAGCTCTGTGCAGTAGTTGACGTGAAAGTACGTTTAATACAGTAGCGTGGTGAGGTGCATATATTATTACTCAGACATATTTTGAATGAGATGAGACAATGATCTGAGATAACTTCAGACTGTGGAAGTATGACTATATTGTCTACGTTTAATCTGAATGTTAGTATTAGATCAAGGGTGTGACCACCATTATGGGTCGGTCCTATGACATTCTGCTTAATCCCGACTGAATCTAAGATGGACACAAACGCTGTTTTTAAAGCTTTGTCTAAGGAAATAACCAAATCTGAGATAAAATCTGCAAATTCAGAAAGAAACTCAGAATATGGCCCCGGGGGCCTGTAAATAATAAGTAATGGAATTAACTGGGTAGACTTATTTTTCGAGGCTACATACATTATATGAGTATGAAGAACTTCAAATGTATTAAATTTATAACCAGGTTTGTGTGTTACACCTAGATAATCGTTATAAATAACCGCGACGCCTCCTCCTCTGCCAGTTAGACGAGGCTGGTGTATATAACTGTATCCAGGAGGACTCGCTTCATTTAATGCTATATATTCATTTGGCTTAATCCATGTTTCTGTTAAACACAGTACATTAAACTCCTGATCAGTAATGAGTTCATTAACCATTAGCGCTTTAGATGTAAGAGATCTAATATTTAATAGCCCCACCTTTAGATCAAAGGCGCTGGCAGCAGCTGTACAGTCAGTCTGATCTAATTTTATATTGATTAGGTTACTGGAACAAACTCTCTGAAAATTTCTACCTTTTTGTTGAGCTCGGGGAACAGACACAGTCTCGATGTAGTGGGCCCTGAGTGACGACTCTGTGCAGCTAGCAGACAGTCGGTTTAGCCTGTTCGTCTGCTCCCTGGCCTTGGCTCTGGATTGTCAGAAATTAACTAGGCCTGTTCTGAGACTATGACCTATGCTGCAGGAAATGAGAGCAGCACCTTCCCGAGTGGGATGGATACCGTCCCGCCCTAACAGGCCAGCAGTGCCCTCAAAATTAGCCCAATTATCTATAAAGCCCACACTGTTTTCAGAGCACCACCTGGACAGCCAGCAGTTCAGCGACCATAACCTGCTGTAAGCTACATCGCCACGCCGCATTGGGATGGGGCCAGAGCATACTACAGCATCGGACATCGCCTTCGCTAATTTAAACACCTCTACAAAGTTACTCTTAGTAACCTCAGACTGACGAAGGCGTATATCATTAGCTCCTGCACGGATAACTATCTTTGAGAACCTGTGCTTGCCTAGGACCCTAAGATTACCTGCTATGTCCGGCGCCCTGGCTCCCGGTATACACCTGACTAAAGCTGCTGGTGCCCCTAAAGGCTGAGCTAATTTCACGTGCCGTATGATAGAGTCCCCTATAACCAGAGCTCTTTCAGGTTTCTCAGTGGGTGCATCACTAAGGAGAGCAAACCTGTTCGACACGTGACGCGGAGAGGAGTGGTGCTCCCGTGGGCGAGCCTCAGCGGTAGCTTTGGCTCTACGCTTATGCCGCCGAGCCGTCACCCATTCGCCCCGCTGTAAGGGCTCTAATGCCGGAGTTGGGGGATTGCTAACTCCACCTAGGGCGTCCAGACTTTCCCTAACAGAAACTACACTGTTCTCACACTCACTAACCTGCTCTAAAGCCTGGACACGCGCTTCTAGCACTGAAATCTTCTCCGTCAGTTTCACGTACCTTAAATGAAGATCTGTTGATATTAAAGCAGATCAGATGGCCTCCGCTTGTGGACTTTACACAGGAGGAGAGAAAAAGAAAGCTTCCGGTCTCGGCGTTCTTCCGAAAAAAGAAAGAGAAAAAACCGGAAAAAGGAAAGCGAAAAGTACAAAAATGAAAGCGACAGTATAATAAAAATGAAGACGATACTGGAAATTTATTTATAGAAAAAAGTTAAAAAAGGATTAGTAATTAACGCCGGCACTCGCGGGAAAAAGGACTCGGCGCGAACAACTCAGGAAACAGGAAGTCTAAGTTTAACAGAAACATGGATTAAGCCAAATGAATATATAGCATTAAATGAAGCGAGTCCTCCTGGATACAGTTATATACACCAGCCTCATCTAACTGGCAGAGGAGGTGGCGTCGCGATTATTTATAACGATTATCTAGGTGTAACACACAAACCTGGTTATAAATTTAATACATTTGAAGTTCTTCATACTCAATGTATGTAGCCTCGAAAAATAAGTCTACTCAGTTAATTCCATTGCTTATTATTTACAGGCCCCCGGGGCCATATTCTGAGTTTCTTTCTGAATTTGCAGATTTTATCTCAGATCTGGTTATTTCCTTAGACAAAGCTTTAGTTGTCGGAGATTTTAATATTCACTTCGATAACCCAGAAGACCCTTTAAAAACAGCGTTTGTGTCCATCTTAGATTCAGTCGGGATTAAGCAGAATGTCATAGGACCGACCCATAATGGTGGTCACACCCTTGATCTAATACTAACATTCAGATTAAACGTAGACAATATAGTCATACTTCCACAGTCTGAAGTTCTCAGATCACTGTCTCATCTCATTCAAAATATGTCTGAGTAATAATATATGCACCTCACCACGCTACTGTATTAAACGTACTTTCACGTCAACTACTGCACAGAGCTTTATAAATGATCTCCCAGAGCTGTCAACTTTGATTGGGTCACTGTCAGCCCCTGCAGAACTTGATCAGGCAACTGAATGCTTAGAGTCAACATTCCGCCATACTTTAGATAATGTAGCTCCTCTAAAAAGGAAAATGGTCAGAGACAAAAAATTAGCACCCTGGTATAATGATGACACTCGCACATTAAAACAGACCACTCGAAAATTGGAACGTAAATGGCGTCAAACAAAATTGGTAGAGTTCAAATTAGCTTGGAAGGAGAGCTTCCTGAAGTATAGAAAAGCTCTTAGTGCTGCGAGATCAACATATTTCTCCTCCCTAATAGAAGATAGCAAAAATAATCCTAGATTCCTATTTAATACTGTAGCAAAATTAACCAGGAATAAGTCCACTATCAACACATGCACACCTGCAGTATGTAGTAGCAACGACTTCATGAATTTTTTTAATGACAAAATTGAGAATATCCGACAAAAAAATTCAAACTACTAATTTAAGGTTAGACAATGAAAGTGACCTTGTAGTTAACAATATAACTGTATCAGATCATCAGTTAGAATGTTTTACTCCCCTAAAAGAAACTGAATTACTTTCATTAATCTCTACATCAAAAGCCTCAACTTGCGTACTAGATCCCTTACCGACACATCTATTCAAACAGATAATGCCTGGAGTAATTGAACCGCTTCTAAAAATAATAAATTCTTCACTTATGATTGGCTATGTACCCAAATCCTTTAAACTAGCAGTTATCAAACCCCTGATTAAAAAACCTGACCTTGATCCCTGTCAGCTGTCCAATTATCGGCCAATATCAAACCTCCCCTTTATCTCCAAGATCTTTGAAAAAGCTGTGGCACAGCAGTTATGCTCATATTTACATAGGAATAACATCCATGAAATGTATCAGTCAGGATTTAGACCTCATCATAGCACAGAGACAGCACTGGTTAAAGTAGTAAACGACCTACTGTTGGCGTCTGATCAGGGCTGTGTCTCGCTACTTGTGTTGCTTGACCTTAGTGCAGCATTTGATACCATTGATCATTCCATTCTCCTGGATAGACTAGAAAATGTTGTGGGAGTTAAGGGAATGGCCCTCTCCTGGCTCAGGTCTTATCTAACTGATCGTTATCAGTATGTTGATATAAATGGTGATATTTCTAGACGTACCGAGGTAAAGTATGGTGTTCCACAAGGTTCTGTCTTGGGTCTACTGCTTTTTTCTCTATATATGCTACCTCTGGGCGATATTATTCGTAAACATTGTATTAGTTTCCACTGTTATGCTGATGACACACAGTTGTACGTCTCTGCAAAACCTGATGAGAGACACCCGCTTAATAGAATCAAGGAATGTGTTAAGGACATTAGACACTGGATGCTTATTAATTAACTTCTGCTGAACTCTGACAAGACTGAAGTACTTGTACTAGGACCACATACAGCTAGAAGTAAGTTTTCTGATTACACAGTGACTCTGGATGGCCTTTCTGTTTCTTCACGTGCAGCAGTAAAAGACCTCGGAGTGATTATTGACCCCAGTCTTTCATTCGAAACTCACATTGATAACATCACCCGGATAGCTTTCTTTCATCTCAGAAATATTGCAAAGATAAGAAATTTAATGTCATTGCATGATGCAGAAAAACTAGTCCATGCTTTCGTTACCTCCAGGTTGGACTACTGTAATGCCTTACTGTCTGGATGTTCCAATAAGTGCATAAACAAGCTCCAGTTAGTTCAAAATGCAGCAGCAAGAGTCCTTACTAGAACTAGAAAATATGACCACATCACGCCTGTCTTATCCACACTGCATTGGCTCCCAATCAAATTTCGTATTGATTATAAAATACTACTATTGACCTTTAAAGCACTAAATGGTCTCGCACCACAGTACCTGAGTGAACTTCTGCTCCTCTATGACCCGCCATGCCTACTTAGATCAAAAGGTACAGGCTATCTGCTGGTACCTCGTATAGTGAAGGCTACATCAGGGGGCAGAGCCTTTTCTTACAAAGCCCCACTGTTATGGAACAGCCTTCCAAGTAATGTTCGGGAATCAGACACAGTCTCAGCATTTAAGTCTAGGCTGAAAACATATCTGTTTAGTCAAGCCTTTTGTTAATGGTGTTTATGAGCTAAAGGAGTAGATCTGGAGGGTCCTCAGACATAGAGTGTTTTGGTAAACTGGGATGTATAGATGCTGTCAGTCCCCACTCGCTTGCTCACTCGAGTTTGTTGACGGTGTAGTGGCTCCCTCATGCCTGTGTTACCTTCTGGCTCTCTCCTTTTAGTTATGCTGTCAGTTAGTTGCCGGAGTCCCTGCTTGTACTCGGTGCAATATGTATACTGTTTCTACTTATTCAGGTGACATTGGGCATACCTAACCACCTGTGTTTTCTTTCCCTCCCCCCACCCCAAATCTGTCCCTCTGAGTTACATGGAGTCAACAGGAAATCTTTTGGTGGAGAGGGTGGAGACCTCGACTGGCTATCGTAGCCTGCAGGGAATCGGCCGTCAGACATTCTGTCGCATGTCCCAGACCCGGTGAAATGTAACTGAATTGTCTTGGCCAGCCCTAAGGGTCCCATCTGCATCTCATCATTGCTGAGGAGTGTGCTCCCATCACCCAATCAAGCATCCAGCCAGAGCAGGTCATGATATATTTTACCATATTAACATGCCATTGTTGTGTGTTATGCCTGATGTAAAGACTCTCGTCTCTGCGAGCCTACCACACAGATTTAATACTTGTCATTTTTAGGGCATACCTAACAACGTGTTTTCTTTCTCTCTCTCTCTCTCCCCCCCCCAATCTGTCCCTCTGAGTTACATGTTGATCCTGGGATTGAGATGCTGGCCTCTTCTGCCCCTCGGACCTGCTTGATCCATCCTGGTGCCCTGTGTCTGGTCGGAGTTTTATCGCACCGCTCCTGTGAAGGACGGCCCCATGAGGACAGTTGAGGGTTATACCTGTTAATATTATAGTCAGGCTGTCTGTTGTTGCCCAAATGAGGATGGGTTCCCTTTTGAGTCTGGTTCCTCTCGAGATTTCTTCCTCATGTCATCTGAGGGAGTTTTTCCTTGCCACCGTCGCCACAGGCTTGCTCATTGGGGATAGATTAGGGATAAAATTAGCTCATGTTTTAAGTCGTTCAAATTCTGTAAAGCTGCTTTGCGACAATGTTTATTGTTAAAAGCACTATACAAATAAACTTGATTTGATGTAACATTGCAGCATAGTAGTGAGTGCTTATGCTACAACACCACAGCACAGACAACAAGCCAAACAGAGGTGTGAAAAATCAAAGAAAATTTCAGCAGACCACAAAAGAGTTTGACTAACACAGTTAAGTTTTTTTTTTTTTTAACATTAGCTAGCTAATGTAACCACTTATTCCATGCCGGGAATATGGGGAGTAGAGAGACTCCTGAACAACAAACAATGAAAATCAACTCAACAATAAATAAAATTAAGATCACAAAGTCAACTCCTACCCAGATAGCAGAGGGACGTTGAAACGGCGCCGATTCTTGGTCAGAATGGTCGGTTTCCGTTGTAAGTCAGAAAATCAACGCTGAAACGGCGCCGTGAAACGTCGATTTCTCCGCCGTCGGAGAAGGTCAATTTATCACTGTTGAATCACCGTGGGTAAAGGTTGATCTGTCGACCATCAGAGAAGGTCGAATATACGATGTTGAACCATCGTCACTTTTGCCGGCCAGTTTTCAACATTGGTAGGATGAGCAACTAATTGTTCAGAATATAAATTCTGGCCCGTAGCCAGGGGGGATCGGAGGGTTCGTCCAATCCCCCCCCCGGACACACACGCCCCTCAAGATTTATTCATTTGTTCATGTCCGATGAATATACATTGATTCACATTTAAATTTACAATATCAAATCCAGACTAATCAAAAAAGAAAAGTAGACTAAGTGAGGACGAGTTAGAAAAACGGGTTCATTTCTCCTATGTTTATGTTTACACGTTTTGTTCAGACTGCTTTACACCCCAATCCAGTGGGTGGCGGTAATGCCCCCATTAGACCCCTTTCACTGACGTCACCCGAAACCGGAAGTAAACAAACCCTGCGCTATATTGGAAGACCAACAAACTCGTGATTAGGGGGAAATAACGGCAGCGTGCGGTATGTGAACCCACGAGGCACTTGGTTCATCAAAAACCTACAATGGTAAACTTTTGTGCAGTGTTAGGGTGTTCTAACAAAGCTGATGGGAAAGGTGAAAAGAAGTCTTTCTACAGAATACCAGCTGTGATTGAGACACAAGCAAACCAAGGAGCTTTCTGCCAGGAGACAGAGAGAGGATTTAGCTGCTTTATGCAGAGCGGATCTGAATACTTCAAGTCTATTTTGTTACTGGTAAGTCACTAGGCTAGAGTGTTGTAGAACATTTTTTTAAATGTCTAAATTAGAAGATTTGAAGTGTGCTCGTGTATTTGGGGGGTACGGGAGTAGGGGGCCAGATGAAGTCCACCTTTGGGGGAAAAAAGATCCCCCCCTGGCTACGGGCCTGAAATTGCCACTGTTTGTCTTATCCTGCTTACACATAGATACGAGTAAATGATAAGTGATAATGATAAGTAAATGATAAAAAAAGAACAAAAACCAGTTTACTTTAACAGCAATGGATTTGACCTATCTTTGAAAGTTTTTTTGCAAATAACTTAACATTTCCAAGATGATCATAAATTAATTCTAAGATTGAAAGTGTTACAAAACCTGCATCTTATACCTAACTGGTGGGAATGGTGGTGTTACAACTTATCCTGGTGTTACTTTCATACCCGGTGTCTCTCATCTCTGTTGTATTGACTTTCATTTCAAGGCATGATCTAAAAAAGGGCCAGTACGTATACGTAGCAATATGTCGTTGGATGTCCCACGCTGTCCCATAATGCAGTGTGATTACCACTGCTGTTTACTGGATGACGTCATTTTCGTTATATACCTGGGTGCACGTGAAACTCCCACACCACTCGGTTGGATCGCGACTCTCTTGTGGATCAGCCTGCTGTTACGCTTGGACCATTGAAACAACATTGAGAAAAACACTGGACCACGCTACATTTTCATTCATCCCTGGACATCTGGTACGTACCATTATTCAGTCACTATTAATAAAGGGAATTTCGAATACAATTTCAAGCAGTTTAAGAAGTTATGATGAACTTCAGTCATATCACGCGTTGGAGAAATTTCCCCCAACTAGTATCCATTTGAAACAACAATAATGCAGATGCATTATTCAATCGAAAAACGAGTCGAAGTAGTTGTCTTGTTGGAGTGAAAACTTAGCGTTGGTGTGAAAACTTAGCGTTTAAATTGAGCATGTAGGCCTAGGTCGCATGTCGTTTTGAGCTGACCTGTTCTTTTGTGTAGCCTCATTATTGTCTCATTATTGTCTTCATGCTACATTTTATTCTATCAGGTGTCTACCTTAGCCCTTTGTGAAGGAACCGACGTAGGGGTCACAGTGAGGCGGATGCTGCGTAGCCTCCTGGTCAACAGCTTGGCCAGCCAATTTAACTGGGCTGGAAAGGGGGGAAAAAAAAAAAAAAAAACTGCGTTTAAGGACACCAAGATCCATGATGTCCTGTTTGGTAGGTTATGCATGTGCACAAAGCTGTAAAAGAGGGTAAAATAGTAAGCTGTCGCAAGTACTTGCACACTACTTCTAAACGTTCTTTGATAACTCCTTCACTAACTAACATTACGATTATAACGACAACGACAAACATATTGTGAAAGATGCAAAGGATTAAAAAGGATTAAGAAACTCACCAGGCGCCTTACTCAGAAAAAGCAGGTGTGCAGGCAAGTCCAGGGAGGCTGACTGAGTGACGAACGGTCCGATAGTGGCATTTCTATTTCCGCTTTGTGTCAATGGGGAAATAAATTTTTTTTTAATCCCGTTTAAATTGTCACAAGATTCACATCTATGGTTTCTGATTTTTACATACATTTTCTGTACTAGTACCATTACTTGCCACCTACCACTAGAGTGTGACGTGCATAGTCTTAACAACTCAAACTTTAACAATTATCACCATGCAAAGTCTCAATGTTTTCTTTTTCTTTCAGATGCTCTACAAAAGCAGCTGCCAGGGAGCACACACGCTACTTTTAGTGACGCAATCAAGAAGTGGCTTAAGTATGCGCCAGAGAGAGAGGGAGGGATGAGAAGACGTGAGGTAGGGTGGCATTTAGAAACCCATAGCCTACTGCTGACTTTCTTTATCAATGCTGCATCAAATTAATTTTGGTTATGTTTTTCTGTTTCCATGTACAGGTGTCTGCGCCGCAGGAGGAATAGGCCACAATTATAAATTATAAATCATAAAATGTTTAAGAACTTGTTCAAGTGTGTTCTGTTCCTTATAAATGTTAAGTTATGCCTCATTAGATAGCTTGACAAACATTAGGAGAGGTGCATTGTTGCATGCATTTTTATATCCTGTTGTACATAAAACAGGACGTAGCCTACGCACATTGATATAAATTAAGTTTCACTTTCATGGTTGAAGTATGCATGTGTGTGTTCATCCTAGGCAAGAGCCCCGATGCTTTACTGTTAGCTAGTTTAATTTAGCCTGTTTTGCTTAATTTGTAGCCTTCCTGTTGTACATAAAACAGGAAGTAAAGTTGGATGAATCATCGGCGAAAATTAAACTATAAATCTACCGAAATCCGTAGTTGAATAAAGGGTGAAAGGGGGTCTATTCTCTGTCGGCCACCATCCACTTTTCAACGTCGTTTCAACGCAAACTCGTATGAGCAAAGCGGTGTTGAATCAGCGCCGGTGATCCACGATGATTCGACGGCGTATGGTCGAAGAACATGCCGATGATTCCCCGTCGAATCAACGCCCTTTTGCTATCTGGGTAAGCTCTGCACTCTTGGGTGGGGTTTACATTAGACCGTATCAGCGGATCATCAGATTAACGTTTTTAAAACGATTAGCGTGCACACAGCAACACCAATACACGATTCGCGTGCACACAGCAACACCAATACACAGATACGCTCGGCTCCGCAGGTATCCTGCGCTCCAAATCACTCCGCCCTGAACAGCGAGTGCCCTCTGGAGGGTGCGCACTCCGGCCCTGCGCAGCTCACAGAGCGCGCAAGTGAAGCGCACGAGCAGTGATTCGGGACTGAGCCGCTGTGTGTGTGATCCCAGTGCATATCGGGCATGCGCGCCACTTACCACTTGCAAGTGGAAGGATGGCAAGCCTAAAGACAATCATAACTACACAATGGGCAGTATTTGCATCAGTATTTGCAGTATTTTCATACTTTTATACTCTTTAATGAAAGGTGATACAAGGCGGAAGTCCGTGCCGTTTTTCAGCAGTCGCGTCACATGACCAACGCCAGCAAATCAGGAAGGTGGATGTCACAGTGACGTTGTCCAATGACAATGCCAGCTAGAGCTCAGCACAGCGTATCCGCGTATTCTCAATGTTTACACAGCACCGGACCAGACACGATCTGGATTGAATACGTGGACCCTGGCGGATTCCCGTTTCCCGGCGTTTTAATGTAAATGGACAGTGCATCCGCGAAGAAAACGAGACAGATACGGTCTAATGTAAACTTGGCCTTAGCAGCGATCTCTTTATCAAGAAGAGCCAGTTCTGCCAATTTCTCCTTATGGCCTCTCCGCAGGAGGTTGGACCTGGAGATCAGGTCAGCCATTTTGCTCCCTGCCTTCGCTTCAGCCTGCTCAGCCAGCCTGTCCACATCCCTAGCCAGACCATCAGATACCTCCTGTATGTGTCTCCTCTTCACCTTCAGCTCCTGAAGACAGTCCTCTGCCTCCTTAGAGCCTGGTCTTTTGCTTCCCTGTTCTTTCTTTCGGTCTCAAGATGGGTACAATACCTTGTCCTTGCTCTTGCTACACTTGCCAGTAGCGGTTTACTGAGTGGAACCTGGGTATCGGGTTGGGAAAAGAGAACCAGAGTCAGTGACAAACTCAAGAGACCAACTATGTTGATTCTATCAACTTTTAAGTCAACAGCATATTACTAGTCCAGGCAGGGGTCATCTTACCATGGTAACACCTCAATGTTGTATGATGTAGTCACACACTAGCCTCCATGTGACCACAGTGTCCTCCTGCACATTATCTGACTCCACCTCTTTATTGATAGAGAATCCATGTTCAACCGTAGCTTGGCCGTGGGAGAGGATGAGCAGTTTCTTGCAGAAGGCCCACAGCTCTGAATAAGGCTCCATGGCACTGCTCAGGAAGATGTCCAGCCTCTTCTCCATGGGAGGAAAGGAGAGGAAGTCCTCACTCCGGCTCTCCAAGGACAGGAGACTGTCAAACTGCTGCAGTATGACATCCCCCCATGACAAAACAGATGAGAAAAAAAATATAGAGAAAAACACTGATAAATCATTGGGCATTGCCAGCAAATCAGATTGAGGATAAATTCATGTGTAGCCTATAATTTGCTTCTCTTATTCCTACCCGCAGAAGTATTAGTTAGCTGTTTGTCCTGGAGAAACCTCTGAACTAGCCCTTTCATGTGATTCCTGCATCTTTCTGGGTCTCTGTACATTACTGATGGATCCAGGCACACCATCTGCCTAACAGTCAGATACTTGAGGGGACTTTTGTCCTGCACTTTCCTGATGTTACACAGTCCCTGTATGCACTCTCTCTTGAGCTCTGCACCTTTGATGCTCTAGAGAGAGAGAGAAATTAGCCATGAATATAGAACATGTCTTCAATGACCTGGTTCAGCCTAACCATTTGTAAAATGATCTTTTGAAAACATCACACTACCTTAAGGACTGACTCTGCACCAAGACCAGTGCTGATGTCTTGTGGGCTTAGCCAGATGGTCTTGTCTGTGACATCCAGTTTGGTCAGCTGCAGGGCAGTGATATCATGGAGGACTTCTCTCTTTATGAAGTGTCTGAGTAGACTCTGTCAACAGACAAACAAAAATGTCTGGTGCGGCACATTAATCACCGACATCAAATTGTCTGATGATGATGCACAATGTATCCACTATTTTTTTTTTTTTTACACATCCTAACCACAAACCCCATATTGTCAAAATGTATCAATGGAGCCCAATCATTGGTTATTATAACGTTAAGTACATTATTACCATCATCAACTGTCAGGTCCTTGGGGAGGAATGGGAGCACAGGCTCATCTGTCTGATGTTTTTTCAGGAAGGGAGTGAAGGTCCTGGCAAGTGCTGTGTAGAACTGCAATTTGGCCAAGATGAGTGGATCCTTTATGGCTGCTGCAACTGTGTCATAGGATGCTGAGAAAGAGACAGAGGCAGGACATTTCAACTTAGCCATATATTACAAAAACTATGACAAGGCCACACCACCACCAGGGTTAGGACACAGTCACAGACCTATTCACAGCATTTTAGAAGGGCCTACCTGTTCCAGGGTTCGAGAGTCTCTTTGTTTTCACAGCTTCCATGTACAGGAGAAGTGATGGCCAGACTGCCAGGGCTCTCTCTACAACCAGAAGGTTTTCTACCCAACGATGGGCACAGAAAGACAGAGGGAACACACTGGACTTGGTTACGGTGATGTAATCCTCTCTCCTGGCAGGCACATTGTGAAACAATGTGTGCATTGCTCTCAGCAACTTGTCCAGCTACCATGCAGTGAACCCACACTTGAATGCGTTGTGTAGCACGTGTAGGCCACAGCTCCCCACACAAATGAGCTGAACACCTGAAGGTTTCATTGCAAACTTGATATTAGAAACCAAATTCTCTGTAGCAATGCTCTGTAGCACTTTGAAATTGTTTATTCAATGTAAAGTGCACTACAAATAAAATGCATTTTTATAATTACTAATGGATCACACCCACACTCACCCACACACACAGTAATAGCATTATAAACTCCTCACCTCCGTACTTCTCAGCTTGGTCTTTCTGGAAAAGGTTGAAGAGTTTCCAATTCACACTGGGCCCATCCATTGAAATGGACACAAAGTCCCTGAGGTTCAGTTTGTCCATACATTCCTGAAAAAAGGGCTGCATTTGATTACTCAAGATAAGAGGACTAGATGAGCACCACATATTGTTAAGGGAGGTACCTAATTGGTCATGTGACATTGCTTTTACAGGACGGTGTATGCCCAAAAAATGATATCAATATAAATTGAGAAACATTTAGGAGTTAAAAAGGTTATACTTACTTTGAGATGTGACAGCAGGTCTTGTGCAGTGAAATGTCCCATAAACTGGGAGCTCAGATACCTGGACTGAACCTGTCCCTCATCCCAGAAGCGGACATGCACATCCAGCTGTTTGTTTTTCGTAGTCTTGTTGAGGCTCTCATCAAACATCAGAACGAATGGCGATTTGTTGACTTTGGACACCAGTTCCTCTTTGATATGAACAGCTAAACCAAACTTGGCTATGTACGCCGTTTTGTCAGGACCACAAGTAAAGGTGGTAGCTATGTCAGAATCGGGGAACATGCACTTGAAAAGCTCTGAAATACCATCATTTCCATTGTAGGACTGGTGTTTGGTGATGGTGTTAAGAGTCCACAACACCTCTGCTTTCATTGTTGGTGTGGACCCAAAAGCTGTGTGCAGATCCACTCTAGTTGCGGTTGTAGCTGGAGGGGCTGTAGCACTAGCAGCTGCTGGTTTACGTTATCTGCTTCAGGCACATTAACAGCTAGCTGGCTAACGTTAGCAGGCTGAAGCACTCCGGCGATGGAAGGAGTTTGATCCTTCCCTTTGATAGAATTGATGTGCTTGGATGACTTGGCATGAGACTCTAAAGCAGGAGTGTTCAAATTGATCCATAAAGGGCCGTGTGGCTGCAGGTTTTCATTCCAGCCATGCAGCAGCACACCTGACTTGGCTCATTCAATCAACTGAACTGTCTTCACACAGTCAAATACTTGCAGCCACACCCACCCTTGATTAAAGGGTGGGTGTGTCAGTTGATTGAATAAGCCAAATCAGGGTGCTGCTGCATGGCTGGAATGAAAACCTGCAGCCACACGGCCCTTTATGGATCAATTTGAACACCCCTGCTCTAAAGCCTTCACGCCCATGGTTCCAAGCTGAATCTTTTTTTGTATACCGTGCAAAAAGCCTCGAATACACTGTTGTCCACCGGTTTTAACCAGTGACAAAATGCTTGTTTATCTCGCCACGCTTCGTTAAATTTACATTTCCCCATAACCCCAGCATGAAATGGATAGCTAGGTAACATAAACAAACGTTAAAAAACAACATAACGGCGTTAGTCAAACTTTGTGTTCTGCTTAGATTTTCTTTGATTTTTCGCGCTTCTGCTTGGCTTGTTGCTTGTGGTCTGTGTCTGTGTTGTGGTGCTGTAGCAAAGTGATGTGTTCGGACCCAGGGCAGCGTTGCGTTCTCAATTATTGGTTCCGCCACTCTTTATTTAGGCTACGTTATTTAATCAAAATAGTGGTTGACAAATGAAACTTTTGAGGAGAATGCAATACGGAGAAGTTACATACTGCACAAATTTTAAGACCCAGATATCAAAATTCATGACTTAGGGTATTATTTCCAAATTCATAAATTCAATGCTTTTAAGACTTTTTAAGACCCCGCGGGAACCCTGTCCTCAACATGGTCATCCAGCTCCATGAAAGTCAGTGTGGGCAAGTAAGATACAGCAATGACCTCTCAGCACCGTTTCCAATTACTAATGGTGTCAAGCAAGGCTGTATCCTTGCACCAACCCTTTTCACCATCTTCAGCATGATACTCTAGCAAGCCATGGAGGATCGGGATGACGAAGATGGTGTCTACATCTGGTATCGCACCGATGGCAGTTTCTTCAACTTCAACTTAAGCCCGCACAAAAACACTCAAACAACTGATCCATGAGCTACTTTTTGCTGATGATGCTGCCCTTGTTGCCCACACAGACTGCCTTGCAGCGCATGACATCCTGCTTCGCAGAGGCGGCACATCTCTTCGGGCTGGAAGTCAGCCTGAAAAAGAAAAGTTCTGTACCAACCCCCACCTCAAGAACAGTATCACCCACCCCACATCACCATTGGCCAGACAGAGCTGAAATCAGTCCACCAGTTTACCTACCTGTGAAGCACCATCATGTCTGATGCGAAACTTGGCAAGGAAATCGACAGCAGACTAGCAAAAGCAAGTAGTGCATTCAGGAGACTCTACAAAAGAGTTTGGAACAATAAACATCTAAAAGAAACGCACCAAGATCAGCGTATATTGAGCAGTCGTGCTGACCACACACCTGAACAGCATGGAGTCATGGGTCGTCACCAACAACTTCTTGAATGATTCCACCAGTGCTGCCCCCGTTCCATCCTCAATATACATTGGAATGACTTTGTCACAAACACGGAAGTCCTCAAACAGGCAGAACAAATTAGCATTGAGGCCATGCTGCTGAAAATACAGCTATGATGGCTCAGACACGTCTCCAGAATGGAGGACAATCGGCTACCAAAGATTGTCCTCAATGGAGAGCTGTCCTGTAGTCACCGGGGTGTAGGGGCCCCAAAAAAGAGGTATAAAGTTTGTTTAAAAAGAACACTTAAAGATGCCAACATTGACCTCCAACAGTAGCCCACCCTGGCAGCAGACTGAGCAGTCTGGAAACAAACTATCCACCAGGCCACCCTCTCATTTGAGGAAAGTCACAGGGTCAGACTCAAGGATAAAAGAAGAAGAAGGAAGGATTGTGTGATGCAAAAAGCACACCAAACCCAGACCTTCAACCTCTGTGGATGACTCTGCCAGTCCCGCATCAGATTGGTGAGCCACCAAAGAGCCTGCAGCCAATGTGGACGTCAACTGAGTCAGCAGGTAAGTTTCTCAAATGTTTACTGTTGAATCACTGTGAATCTGCAATATAAAAATATGTTACATGTTGTTTGACTTTGTTATTTAACACAATTATCATACACAAATATACAAGTTCAATTTTTCATTAACTGACCACAACGAACAATTAGCGATTAGCTTGATGCTAACGTTACAATGAAAAAGCCATTGACAGGCGAGCGCATTAGCATTGCTCCATTTTTAAAGTTTTCCCACATCAAATATGAACTGTTTCTGCAACTTTAACAGGTAAGTTCAACACAAAAACAACCAATACTCACAGACATATGCATTCCAGGGTTCAACTGAGAAAATGAATGAGTAAAAAAACATCCAACAA
Organism: Neoarius graeffei; assembly: GCF_027579695.1. NCBI lineage: Eukaryota > Metazoa > Chordata > Actinopteri > Siluriformes > Ariidae > Neoarius > Neoarius graeffei. Next base: position 15,803,555 of record NC_083589.1, on the reverse strand, counting down.
CAGCTTCACTCCAAACCCCCTGTCCGTGAAAAGGAACTAATTAGCGACCCTAAAGAGACACACGGCACGGCAGAGTCTACAATCCTCTTACCCCCTTAAAGGGGCAGCACAGGGGGTGCATAAGCGTACTCTTGATACCGGTCCCAAGCCTGGATAAATGGACAGGGTTGCGTTAGGAAGGGCATCCGGCGTAAAACTGCCAAATCTAACATGCGGAATGAAAAGAGAAATACCATACCGGATTGGTTGGGGCCCGGGTCAACACGGCTGCCTCCGGTATTGCTGGTCAACAGGGTGTCGGTGGAAAGTATGCTACTGTTGCACCAAAACAGAGAAGGAGAAAGGGGGGGGGCGTGTTAGGAGAGAACGTGAAAGATGGAAGGGAAGGAGCTTAGAATTGAGGGTAGGAACACTGAATGTAGGAATATTGACTGGCAGAGCGAGACAGTTAGCAGGTATGATGGAAAGAAGGAAGTTGGAGATTTTGTGTGTTGGAGATGAGGTGGAAGGGAAGCAAGGACAAGAACATTGGAGGTGGATGCAAGTTGTTTTATTATGGAGTCAATGGAAAGAGAAATGGTGTTGGTATTGTTTTAAGGGGAGAGTTGGTCAACAGTGTGATTGACGTGAAGAGGGTGTCAGAGTGATGGGCATGAAGTTGGAGATTCAAGAAGTGGTAATCAATGTTGTGTGTGCATATGCCCCACAGGTTGGGTGTGAGAATGAAGAGAAAGAGTCTTTCTGGGAAAAGATGGATGAAGTGGTAGAAAGTATACCGAGGGAGGAGTGCGTGCTGATAGGAGCAGATTTCAACGGACATGTTGGCAAGGGAAACAGAGGAGATGAGGACATGATGGGCAGATATGGTGTAAGAGAGAGAAATGTGGAAGGGCAAATGGTGGTTGATTTTTCAAAGAGGATGAATTTGGCAATAGTCAATACATACTTTGAGAAGAAAGAGCAGCACAGGGTGACGCTTAAGAGTGGAGGAAGATCTACACAGGTGGACTACATACTCTGCAGAAGGGGTAACCTGAAGGAGACTGTAAAGTGATGGCAGGGGAGAGTGTAGCTAGACAACACTGAGTCGTCATGTGCAAGATGAGCTTGAAAGTCAAAAAGAGGCTTAATCTCCGGCTCCACTATTTCATGCTTATGAAATAGTGGAGCCGGAGATTAAGTGGTGGAAACTAAAAGAGGTTGAACATCAGAAAGAGTTTAGGGAAGAAATGAGACGAGCATTGAATGGTGATGGAAGTCTGCCAGAAGATTGGAATATGACTGCTGTACTAGTAAGAGAGGCAGCAAGGAAGGTGCTAGGGTGGTCATTGGGAAGGAGGAAGAAAGACAAGGAGACATGGTGGTGGAACAAAGAAGTGCAGGAAATTATAAAAGGGAAGAGGCTAGCAAAGAAGAATTGGGATGATCAGAGAGATGAGGAAAGCAGGTGGTTATACAGAGAGACGAGACAGAAGGCAAAAAGAGCGGTAGCGAAGGCGAAAGCAGATGCATATCAGGAGTTGTACAAAAGACTGGAGACCAAAGAAGGAGAGAAAGACCTGTACAGACTAGCTAGACAGAGAAACAGGGAAGTGCGGGATGTACAGCAGGTAAGGTTGATGAAAGATGTAAATGGACATGTGCTGACAAATAAAGAGAGTGTGTTAAGAAGGTGGAAAGAGTACTTTGAGGATTTATTAAATGAGGAGAATCCAAGAGAGAAAAGGTCAGATTTGTTGGAGACAGCAAATCAGGAAGTAGAGTTGGTTAGTAAGGATGAGGTGAGGGCAACCATGAAAAAAATTAAGACTGGGAAAGTAGTCGGACCAGATGATATCCTGATTGAAGTTTGCAGATGTTTGGGTGAAATGGCTGTGGAGTTCCTAATGAGATTATTTAATAAGATCTTAGAGAATGAGAAAATGCCAAATGAATGGAAAATGTGCTAGTCCCAAGATACAAGAATAAGGGAGATGTAATTAGAGAGGGATAAAATTGATGAGCCACACCATGAAGTTCTGGGAAAGGGTATTGGAGAAGAGAGGTAGCAATCTGTGAACAGCAGTACAGGTGGGATGCCAAGGAAGATCACGTCGGATGCAATTTTTGAGGTGTGCAGTTGGAATGACTGAATGGTTCAAGGTGAAGGTGGGACTTCATCAAGGATCTGCTTTGAGTCCTTTCTTGCTTGCCATAGTGGTGGATAGCTTGATGGACAAAGTGAGGCAAGAGTCACCATGGAATGTGATGTTTGCAGATGATATTGTGATATGTGGTGGAAGTAGAAAGGAGGTTGAGCTGGGTTTGGAGAGATGGAGGTATGCATTGGAATGAAGGTGAGCAGTAGCAAAACAGAATACATGTGCATCACTGAGAATGGGGATGAGAGTGTAGTGATGTAAAGAAAGTTGGTGAATTCAAGTACCTGGGGTCAACTGTGCAGGAAAATGGGGACTATGATAGTGAGGTGAGAAAGAGAGTGCAGGCAGGGTGGAGCAGTTGGAGAAGGATTTCGGGAGCCATTTGTCATTTCCCCCAGCAAAAGTGAAAGGTAAGATGTATAAGACAGTAGTGAGACCAGCTGTGATGTATGGATTGGAGACAATGCCCTTAACAAAGAGACAGGAGGCAAAGTTGGAGGTGGCGGAGTTGAGGATGTTAAGGTTTGTGATGGGAGTGACAAGGTTGGATAGGATAAGAAACGAGCACATCAGACAGAGGGACAGCACATGTGGAGAGCTTGGGAATTAAGCTAAGAGAGATGAGACTGAGATGGTATGGACACATCCTGAGAAGAGATGCAGAGCATGTTGGAAGGAGAATGTTGAGGATGAAGCTGCCAGGCACACGAAAATGAGGAAGGCCAAAGAAGAGATACATGGATGTGGTGAGAAAGGACATGAAAGTGGCAGGTATGGTAGAGAAGGCTGTGGAAGACAGGGAGCAATGGAGATGAAAGATCCACTGTGGCAAACCCTAATCAGGAGCAACCAAAAGAAGATTATATATATATATATATATATATATATATATATATATATATATATATATATATATATATATAACACATAAGCATGGGCACACACTCGATCTTGTTATTTCACACGGGCTTTCGGTTACCCTCAGAGAAATAGTGGACACTGCCATTTCGGATCACCTCCCCATTGTTTTCGATTTTGCTGCCCCCCACCTGCCAATAAGCCTGTTTCCCCAGCTCACAGACACCGTATCTTTACTTCATCGACGGCTGGAGAGTTTGCTGTTGCCTTTAAGGACTCTCAGCTGTATGCTGACAGTGGGCTGGTTCCTTCCCTTTGCCCAGAGAGTCTACTCTCCACTTTCCATTCTACTTGTTCTGAGATTCTGGATTCTGTTGCCCCTTTTTGGCAAAAAATCATCAAAACCAAGACAGATCCCTGGTTGAATGACCACACCTGTCTGCTTAGGCAGCAATGTAGACAGGCTGAACGGTGGTGGAAAAAGGACAAACAGCATGTATCCCTGGGCTGGTTAAGGGACAGTTTAGCTGCTTATCAGAGATCTCTGAAGGAGGCCAAGTCCAAATATCTGTCTTCCATTATAGCCAATAGCTCTCATCATCCAAGACTATTATTTAATACTATCGACTCTGTTATTAATCCACGCCCCATTGTCTGTCTGATGCCTCTGCCGCAACCTGTAAAGAGTTTGTCTGTTTCTTTACTGACAAAGTGGCATCAGTCAGACAGAATATCAGTAACACTGATATGTCCCTTGATGATGTGGATGCTCCTCCTACACAATCTGCTGTTTTTGACCGGTTTGAGACTATTTCTCTGTCGTTTTTCACTAAGGTGGTTAGTAGCATGAAACCCACTTACTGTCCCTTAAATGTCATTCCGGCCAAGTTTTTGAAGGAGGTTTTTAATTCTGTTGGGTCAAGTCTGCTTGTTTTTATAAACACTTGTCTTAATTCAGGGTCTGTCCCAACTGCCTTTAAACATGCTGTAGTTAGGCCCCTCCTTAAAAAAATGCATCTTGACCCCTCTGTTCTGTCCAATTTTAGGCCTGTCTCCCATTTGCCTTTTCTTTCTAAGGTCTTAGAAAAAGTTGTTTTTATTCAATTACAGTCATTTTTAGAGAGAAATTCTGTTCTTGATAAATTCCAGTCTGGTTTCAGATCCCAACATAGCACTGAGTCAGCACTGTTAAAGGTGCACAATGATATCGCTCTGTCTGTGGATGCCGGGAATCCTGCCATGCTGGTGCTGCTCGACCTCACAGCGGCCTTTGATACAGTCGACCACGCGGTCCTTGTATGTTGGCATCCGTGGCACTGCTCTCCAATGGTTTAGGTCATACTTGGCAAATAGGAGCTTTACTGTGATGATTGGTGACCTCTGTTCTTCATATGCATCCCTCTCTTGTGGGGTGCCACAGGGTTCTATTCTCAGCCCTATTCTGTTTTCATTGTACATGTTACCTCTGGGATCAATTATAAAATAAACACAATCTGTCTTTTCACTTTTATGCTGATGATTTGCAGATATATTTGCCCATGAGACCCAATGAAAATACGGCACTTATTAAGTTACTGGATTGTATTACTGATGTAAAGCAGCAGCTGGCACGAAACTTTTTGCACTTGAACGACAGCAAAATGGAATGTATTTTATTTGGCACGTCACCCATGTCAAAAGTTCTTACAACAAACTCTGGTACTCTGGCCCCCTTTTTTAAACCATTTGTACAAAATCTTGGGGTAACGTTTGACAGTGGGCTTAAACTTGATAAACAGATTAGTTCTGTTGTTAGAATGAGCTTTTTTCAGCTCCGTCTCTTGGCCAAAGTGAAGCCGTTTCTCAGTTGGCAGGATCTCGAGAAGGCAATCCATGCATTCATCAGTTCGAGACTGGACTACTGTAATGCCCTTTATGTTGGCCTCAGCCAGTCTTCAATTTTACGTCTTCAACTTGTACAGAACGCTGCAGCCTGGTTTTTAACAAGCACATCCAGACGTGAACACATTACTCCTGTGCTGTCGACACTTCACTGGCTTCCAGTCCATTTTAGAATTGATTTTAAATTTCTGTTTGTTTTTAATGCCATCAATAGCCTGGCTCCCTCTTACTTGTCTGAGGTTTTAACTATCCGTGATCATGGTAGGGCCCTGCATTCTTCGGGTCAGCTTCTGTTAGAAGTCCCAAGGTCGAGATATAAACAGTGGGGTGATTGTTCTTTTGTTGTTGCTGCTCCCAGACTGTGGAACAATCTGCTCCCCGGCATTCGCACCACTATTGATCTCGGCCTTTTTAAATAGAAGTTGAAGACCCACTTTTTTAGATTGGTGTTCAATCTTGACTAGGGGAGTCTTGTTTATGAGGGGTACTTATATATATATATATATATATATATATATATATATATATATATATATATATATGTATGTATGTGTGTATATATATATATATATATATATATATATATATATATATATATGTATGTGTATATATATATATATATATATATATATATATATATATGTATGTGTATATATATATATATATATATATATATATATGTATGTGTGTGTGTGTATGTATATGTATGTATGTGAGATATACGGTATATATATATCTATATCTCACATACATACATATGTGAGATATATGTGTGTGTATATATGTATGTGTGTGTATGTATGTATGTGAGATATACGGTGTATATATATATATATATATAATCTCACATACATACATACATACATATGTGATATATATATATATATCAGCTGGATAGTACAGTGGTAATGCTCACTGACTATGACGCAGGAGATCGGGGTTCGAATCCCGGTCGGGGCAAAACATCATCCAGTAAGGGTCCTTAGGCAAAACCCCTCATGATATATCAGCCTACCTCAGGAATGAGTGAAAACATAACTGATAGAGTCATACCGGCTCAGACGTCGCCCGGGTCAACAAGGTCTGCGTCAGTTGCTAGGGAACCAGGGCAAACTGATGAGAAATGGGCTACTGGAACAAGACATCGATGGACGAGGACAGAAAATACATTGGATACTTCGAAACCCACAATCAAGGCTAACAAAGAAACAGCTATTAGCCCAGTGTTCCAACATCCATAATCGAAATCTGCTATCACAACTAGAGATTAATGAAATACAACAACGATGCTACGGCAAGGGGGAGCCAGGAAGACAGGTCAGCGGGGAGATGTCATCATCCCCACAACCAGAGATTGGGTACCAAGCCCCAACAGCTAACAGCCTCAACACAAGAGCTGCTGACCTGAGAAGGAAGATCGTGACCCAACTGGAAACCTGGAGCCCCCGACGAATACCGAAGCTGAGTTGCCAAGTACCTTCAGAAGATCTACTAGTAGATGTGAATGCTGCTCTGAAGACAATCTCTACAAGAACAATCACTGAGACCAACAAGCTGATACACAGTACAGCAACAGTAATCATGGAGATGCTTGGACACAAGGTGGGCTCGGGACATAACAAACAGTATCCACCATGGAAGAGACGATTAGAGGCCAAGATAAAGGCAGCAAGGAGAGAAGTTAGCCAGCTAGCTGAACTACAGAAAGGGAACATGGTGAATAAAGGGGCGCCCAGGAAGTACAACTCACTCTCCATACCAGAGGCACTCGAAACTGCCAAACAGCGACTAACAGCTCTGGCCACCCGGTTGAGGAGATACACCAAGGAAGGAGAGGCCAGGAGAATAAACAAGCTGTTCTCCACTGAACCAGCCAAGGTGTACTCTCAATGGCAGGGGAACAACAACCGGTCAGACCCACCAAGAGCTGAGGTGGAAAAATACTGGAAAGACATATGGGAAAGAAAGGCATCACATAACACCGATGCCCAATGGTTAGTGGACCTAAGAGCTGACCACAGCAACCTCCCAGAACAAGAACCAGTAACCATCTCAATGGCAGACGTCCAAGAAAGAGTGTCAAAGATGAAGAGCTGGACAGCACCAGGCCCCGATATGATCCATACGTACTGGCTGAAGAAGCTAACTGCACTCCATGAACGCCTAGCAGCACAGATGAACCAGCTGCTGAGGGATGGAACCCACCCAGAATGGCTAACCCAAGGCAGGACAGTCCTAATCATGAAGGACCCCCAGAAGGGACCCATCCCATCCAACTACCGGCCAATTACCTGTCTCTGCACAACATGGAAGGCCCTGTCAGGCATCATTGCGGCAAAAATGAGTAAGCATGTGGCTCAATACATGAGCGAGGCACAGAAAGGAATCGGCAGTAACACCAGAGGAGCCAAGCACCAGCTACTGGCCGATAGAACAGTCGCCCGAGACTGTAAGAAGAGACAGACCAACCTGTGCACTGCCTGGATTGACTACAAGAAAGCCTACGACTCAATGCCACACACATGGATACTGGAATGTCTGGAACTGTATAAGATCAACAGGAACCTAAGGACCTTCATACAGAACTCAATGGAAATGTGGAAGACAACCCTAGAGGCCAACTCAAAACCCATTGCCCAAGTCAACATCAAGTGCGGCATATACCAAGGAGATGCGCTATCACCACTGCTGTTCTGCATAGGCCTGAACCCCCTCAGTCAGATCATCACGAAGAGCGGCTACGGGTACCGATTCCGTAGTGGGGCAACAATCAGCCACCTGCTCTACATGGATGACATCAAGCTGTATGCCAGGAACGAGCGAGAAATAGACTCGCTGATCCACACCACCCGGATCTACAGCGATGACATAGGGATGTCATTCGGATTGGACAAGTGTGGCCGGATGGTCTCAAAGAGAGGCAAGATGATCCGGACTGAGGGGATTGACCTACCAGAGGGCAACATAGGTGATATCCAAGACAGCTACAAGTACCTTGGCATCCCACAGGCTAATGGAAACCATGAAGAGGCCACAAGGAAGTCAACCACAGCCAAATACCTCCAGAGAGTAAGGCAGGTCCTGAAAAGTCAGCTGAATGGTAAAAACAAGGTCCGAGCCATCAACATGTACGCACTACCAGTCATCAGATACCCCGCTGGTATCATAAACTGGCCAAAGGAGGAGATAGAAGCCACAGATATCAAGACTAGAAAGCTCCTCACCATGCATGGAGGGTTCCACCCCAAGTCCAGCACCCTGAGACTATACACTAAGCGGAAAGAGGGAGGCCGAGGGCTAGTGAGCGTCAAGACCACGGTCCAGGATGAAACATCGAAAATCCGAGAATACATCAGAAAGATGGCCCCAAAGGATGAACTGCTAAGTGAATGTCTCAGGCAGCAGAACCCTGATGAGAGTGCAGAGGAGGAGGAGGAACAGACAACCTGGAGAGACAAACCCCTACATGGCATGTACCACCGTCAGATAGAGGAAGTGGCTGATATCAAGAAATCCTACCAGTGGCTGGATAATGCAGGACTGACAGACAGCACAGAGGCACTAATCATGGCAGCACAAGAACAGGCCATAAGCACAAGAGCCATAGAGACCAGGATCTACCAGAGTAGATCAGACCCAAGATGCAGACTGTGCAAAGAAGCCCCTGAAACAGTCCAGCACATAGTAGCAGGGTGTAAGATGCTAGCTGGATCAGCGTACATGGAGAGGCACAACCAAGTGGCTGGGATAGTATACAGGAACATCTGCAACCAGTATGGAATAGAAATACCCAAGTCCCAATGGGCCATACCACAGAAGGTGGCTGAGAACAACAGGGCCAAGGTTCTGTGGGACTTCAGCTTCCAGACTGACAAACAGATCCTGGCTAACCAACCGGACATAGTGGTGGTGGACAAAGAGCAGAAGAGGGTGGTGGTGATAGATGTGGCGATCCCAGCTGACGCCAACATCAGGAAGAAGGAACATGAGAAACTTGAGAAGTATCAAGGGTTGAAAGAGCAGCTGGAACGGATGTGGAAGGTCAAGGGTTGCGTGGCCCCCGTGGTAGTGGGGGCACTTGGGGCAGTAACCCCCAAACTGGGAGAGTGGCTCCAGCAAATCCCAGGAACAACATCTGAAGCCTCAGTCCAGAAGAGCGCAGTCCTAGGAACATCGAAGATACTGCGCAGAACCCTCAAACTCCCAGGCCTCTGGTAGAGGACCCGAGCTTGAGGATGACATGGATACCACCCCCCCACCGGGGGTGAGAAGGAGATTTTTTTTATATATATATATATATAAGTGTTTCAGCACTTGGAGCGACGCAAGGTTCCAGTTACACATGGTGACGCTCAGTTCCTCGGATTCCGGAAAAAAGATAACAGCAAATTAGACATAAAAGCAACTGGTTTTGGTGTGAGGTCAGATTGGCTTGATCTAAATGATCTATGCAACCGCATAAACATACATTTGCGGTGGGCGAAACTAGACGGTGCAGAAATAACACCTAAGGCAGCTGGGCCATAGAAGGTTCACGCTGCACGCTGCATGCTGCACGCTACACGTTCACGTGAAGAACCGGACCCTGGGCCATTGAACTTCATGCTTGGATGTTCACGTGTTGCATCTGTTCTACTTTGACCGAGTAACCAACAATATGGACTCTTCGGATGACGACGATTGCCTCATTCTGCTTTTACTGAGACAGAGGAAGAGAAAAAGGAACAGAATTTGGAGCCGAGAACACTTCCTTCTGAGAGAAACCCGTGGTGAATTTCACCGAACATTCTATAATCTGCTTGACAATCCCGATGAAGAACTATTTTTCAATTATACCATTCAATTATATTTTTTCTGAAGTTTTCCCCTGAAAGCATAGAGTTATCTCCCTAGACCCGTTCTGATTGGCTGGCGCGGCGGTGACCGCATGCATTGACTGGAATTTCCATCTTCACGCCTAGAAAAAAGTGTGCATGTTCATTTCACGCTTCACGCGTGAAGTGTGCAGCGTGCAGCGTGCAACGTGAACGCCGTTCTATGGCCCAGAGCAAGTCATGCTACGTTTGTCCACTTTTCTTTACACGCGTGTAGTGTGCAGCATGCAGCGTGCAGCGTGAACCTTCTATGGCCCAGCTGCCTAACGATAACATCATAACAGATCCGCTCATCTACCCCTGCGCAACATACATACAAGACGGCAGGGAACAAGAACTGCCTGCAAAACATAGGCGGGCTTTCATTCTGCAGATGGCGCGATCACGGAACGCTCAACATTGGACCAGCCTAAAACTGCAAGGGAAACTGGCAGGGTTGGCCTTTGCAGATCATGCACTATCCCACTCTGTGCTGTCTAATTCTGCTGTTGGAGAGGATATATTAATTTTTGCCATTAAAGCTCGCCTTCAAGTCCTCCCAACAAAATATAATCTAGCCACCTGGTATCCGTCCAATCAAGATCCATACTGTATTCTCCATACCTCCACTCGTGAAAACGAAACAATAGCACATGTCCTTAATGGCTGTCATTTTTACAAGGGCCTTTATACAGCTAGGCATGACCGATTGGTTGACATAATTGCAGATAGCATTAAAGGAACATCTGAAGTGCCCACCAGTATGTATAAACATAGTGCTGTGCAAATTGCGTGGTTTAACTCTGACATTACTAATGTACTATTAGACAATTTCCCAAACACTCCAGATATAACCATCATAGACAAAAACAATAGAATAGCAATAATTGTGGAAGTAGGTTGCTCTTTTGATCTGTATATGGACACATGCTTTAATTATAAAATGTTGAAATACCAGCCACTTGTCAATACTATCATGGGCCTTGGATTTCAATGTAAACTATTTGGGAGTCTTGGACATGTACACAAACTTGTTCTATCAGGAATGCAACTATGTGGGCTACGAAAAACAACCGCAAAGAGACTGGCGAAGTACTGTTCCATATCTGCCATAATAGGTAGCTTGTCCATTTGGAGACGGAGATGTCATATTTTTCCATAGATATTGTTGGATTGACTAATTGAATGATCACTTTTACAAATCTGCAGTGGTTTCCAGTAATGTTTGGATCTGTGGATCTTTCTTGTGCTGTGATCCAAATAAAAGTACTAAACTGTGATATATATATATATATATATATATATATATATACACACACTTTACAGACACCTACTGTAGGCCCTACCTACAGCAGTAATGCTTCAGAAGTTCTTACAAATATGTTTGTGAGGGTCAAAAATGGGCTCGGTTTTCACCTTGTGGTCATTTTATGAAATTCTATTTTAATTATTACACTTAGCTTTTATTGGTTAATTTCAGAATTGCATTTTTTAGCACTAACTAGGTTTTACTTTGGGACATGTACTGTACTTTCATTCACAACTATATTTAAGTGGAAGTTGCATTTTTTTTTGTAAACTAAGTGCCTCTGATAACATCCTTTGTCTATTAAAAATGTCCTCTCCAGAAAGCACTCAGGTTGTAAATGATTTTTAAAGAAAATATTTGTCTCTTTGAAGGCAGAATACTCTGTTGTTGCATGGTTTAAAAAAAAAAAACAGGCCTTGAAACAGATGTGAGACACATTTGCAGCAGAGCTTCACATGTGATTGAAATGTGTGTCCATCAAAATGTGTCTTCTTTGGAAAACCACAAGGATTGTCATCACTTCAGTTGTTCTTACAGTTACCACCATGTACAAACATTGCTGCACAGGACTTGAAAATTTGTACTTAAAATCACATCCATTTCAAAAATTTTTCACTTTGCATACCTTACTCTTGTGGATTACAAGAAAGTGGGTCAATTTTAGAAATACACTATATGCTGTGGGACGGCACAGTGGTGTAGTGGTTAGCGCTGTCACCTCACAGCAAGAAGGTTCGGGTTCGAGCCCTGTGGCCGGCGAGGGCCTTTCTGTGCGGAGTTTGCATGTTCTCCCCGTGTCAGTGTGGGTTTCCTCCGGGTGCTCCGGTTTCCCCCACAGTCCAAAGACATGCAGGTTGACTCTAAATTGACTGTAGGTGTGAATGTGAGTGTGAATGGTTGTCTGTGTCTGTGTCAGCCCTGTGATAACCTGGCGACTTGTCCAGGGTGTACCCCGCCTTTCGCCTGTAGTCAGCTGGGATAGGCTCCAGCTTGCCTGCGACCCTGTAGAACAGGATAAAGTGGCTAGAGCTAATGAGATGAGATGAGACTATAGCTGTTTTCTCACCACAGTAACACATGTAGTATATGGCCTGTAGTTCTGAAATTCTGCGCAGTTAATTTCCATCTCAAAAGGTAATTTTTGGCAGCAGAGAAACACAAAAATCTGAGGTTTGATTTTTGGAATATACATACAGTATATACAGTTTTTATTTATAGATTAGTCTCTGTGTCCAGGGTGTACCCCATGTTTTGCTCAATTGGCTCCAGTTCACCCGTGGCCTGCAATGGATGAAGCAACATAGAAAATGAATTAATTTATAGATTAGAAATAGATGAAAATGCTATTGATAAAGTTGATCGTATACAGTGTACAGCATATTGTTATATTATATTATGGGACTTATCAGAGGACTTGGCTGTCCTCTCAGAATATACAGGAGAATTAGATCGGGATGCATCCTAAATAGACTGCTATACAGTCCAGCAATAGAGCCTTTGTTGTGCAGACAGAGCTGCAGGGACATTCAGTGGGAGGGTGACAGGAGAATATTGCATGGCCTGCATTTTTTTTTTTTTTAAATCAGACAGGAAGAGGATGTTACTTGAAGTATGGTTATATTTATGACAATACATATTCAGCTATGGTGAATTGGACTAAGTATGAGATATTGGCTGCAGCATCAGAGAAGGAAACCGTCATAATTTGCAAGTGGATTTTCTGTGGAAGAAAACAAGCATGAACTGGAGGAAGCATGAAGCGTTTCAGCTGTTGTTTTGTCCCATTCTTCCTGAAAACACGTCTTAAGGTGTGCAACAGTATGGGGTGATTGTCATATTTTTCATTTCTAAATTCTCCACACATTCTCTATTGGGGACAGACACCCTCTTCTTCCACAGCCATGCCTTTGTAATGTGTGCAGAATGTGGTTTTGCATTGTCTTGTTGAAATCTCCCTGGAAAAGATGTCCTCTTTAAGGCAGCATATGTTGCTCCAAAATCTCAGTGTACTTTTCTGTATTAATGCCCCATCACAGAAGTGTAAGTTATGTTTGCCAAAGGCACTGACACAGCCCCATACCATGACACACCCTGGCTTTTGGACTTGTTGCTGGTAAGAGTCTGGATGGTCCTTTTAGTCTTTGGTCAGGAGCATATGGGGTCCATTTCTTCCAAAAAAGACCTGGAATACTGATTCATCTGATCACAATACACGTTTCCACTGTGTGATGGTCCATCCCAGATGCTTCCGAGCCTAGAGAAGTTAATGGCACTTCTAGACACAGTTAATATAAGGCTTCCTTTTTGCACAGTAAAGTTTTAACTGGCATTTGTGGATGTAATGCTGTATAGACCCCTGGAACTGACATCACATTTACATTAGCAACCGTCGCTACCCTTGTCCAGGGGGACACACAAACTTTGTTTACATACTGTTCACATACTGAAGGCAAGTGATACTGAAGATGTTCAGCATCTTTTGTCTGAAGAAAATTACAGCTATAAAAGCTGTATTGAATTATTATTGAATAATCTTAGTTAGAAAGAAGCGAAGGATAGATATACATGGAAATTAGAGTTTATTATAACGGTTATGATCCGTACAAAAATTCCTCGAAATTATTCGAATGATGTAGATTTGTGGCCTAGTGTTAGCTTCATAGATGTTGAAATGTACCTTCTTTTTTTGAAGAATCCCTACACAGAAGAACAGTTTAAAAAAACCTACAAAGCAAGATAACCTTCTTTATGGAGAGAATTTTTTCCCAACAACAGCTTTTGGGAGCAGAATGTTGCATAAGCCAAAGCATTTACCCTCAAAGGACTACTACTTGAACTGTTAGCTAGATGGTATTCCTGTCCCTTCATGTCTCAACAATCCCAAGGACATCTAGTTACAGAGCTATTTGCGCTCTATCATTTATACATTGATGCTTATTATTGTTAAAACAATATCTGAAGTGTAATTATTTTGTAAAACAACAAAATGTCTTGCTCTAGACTTTAAACAATTAATATTGAAATATTTTATTTTAATTTTACCCAACAGTGGATGGTTAAATAATTACAAACACTAACAAAATCAGCACATTCCAATTGTAGCTATAGTCATATCGTAACTATAATCACCCTTGTAATAGTAATTTCAATAAATGGTTAATGTTCAGTTCCCTCTTCATTTATTCTCTATTCCAAAGGCACAACTGAGTCACACATGTTGAGAAGTGTGCAACTGACAATTTTATCCAAAATAGTTTTTCCTTTCTTAGTTGATTTATTTCCATTTCACATGCATGCAGCTGTTGTAAAGTTTAATCAGTGTGTGTAGGACACTCTCAAACTGTAGGTTCATTACTACACTCTGGCTGCATGGTGACATTTTGCACAGGACTGACTTCCTCTGATAACAGAAGCAAAGCTTCAGTGCTCTCTGCTCTTAGTCTTTTCTGTTCTTTCAGGATATATTATGCATGTTGCTCCTTGTTGTTGTTTTTTGTTACTGAGTTATGTCCGAGTTGTTTGCTTGGTGCCCAATCTGGGTTTTCCGTGTTGAGTAAGGAAGCTGGTTCACCTGTAAGAAAATTAAACACTTTCATGAAGAAGCTTACTTGAATGCTAACAGAAATAAAATGAGATTCTTAAGCAAACTCTTCCATACTCACTTATGACTTTCTATTTTCTTAACTACAAGTTCTTACCTGAAATAAAATGATTGTTATAAATGCAGGTATTCATGAATTACTCTGGAGTTTTCAGGCTTAGATCCTCTCATTGTATTCTCTTCAACCACTGTGATGTTCTTGAAGCATTTGCTTCTTTGTTAACATTTTTCTTGATAGCGGGGAGATGGTCATACCTTTTATCTATTTCGCTATTTGAACAATTTGAACAACCAAAAACAGTGCAAAAATGAACCATATTTAAGACAGATTTAGCCTTGCTTACAGGAAAGGCTGTGTCTGTTTGTCTCCCAGGTGAAATTATCACGTGATGTGTGATGTCATGCGCAAGGATCTATTGTAGTCCTTGACAAAGGTTTGCCAAAGTAATCCCGAGCCCATGTGGTTCTATCAGCTATAGATGAATGAAAGTTCTTGATGCAGTGCCATCTGATGGATCGGAGATCACGGGTGTTCAGCTTAGGCTTGTGCCCTTGCCCTTTACACACCAAAATTCCTCCAGATTCTTTGAATTGTTTAATGATATTATGCACATTAGAGGGTGAAATATCCAAATCCCTTCATATTTACATCATTAGCCATTAGTCCATCTTAGCTATTATGATGTTCAGGTTAAAATATTAAATCAGTGTCCTTTCGTGAAAGGAGATATGCAGAATCATGGCCTCACTTTCGTTTATAAACACCTTGAGACCTCAAGAAAGGCACAGGAATAGTTTTAAGCATTAACAATAAATCTAATAGAGTAATTTTTACGATTAAAGTGATTCATATAGGTAGCGGTCTGAGTGAATGACCTTGTGTGGCAGAGGGGGCGTGGTCAAGCATCAGTCTGTGACCGGAGGGTGGAGTCAGGGAAGGTGAGTGGCAGAATCACTGCACCTGAGGTCTGTTAACATGTTTTGTGTGTCTTCCCCAGTGACCGCGCCCTATTTAAAGAGAGAGCGAGAGCAGAGGGAGAGCTTGCTCCCCAACCAGACGACTTGTGTGTGTGGCTGGGAGAGTTACAGTGGTGCTTGAAAGTTTGTGAACCCTTTAGAATTTTCTATATTTCTGCATAAATATGACCTACAACATCATCAGATTTTCACACAAGTCCTAAAAGTAGATAAAGTATACCAAGTATAATATTTTTATCTCACTTGTTTAACTGGGTTCTCTTTAAGTCCTAAAAGTAGATAAAGAGAACCCAGTTAAACAAGTGAGATAAAAATATTATACTTGGTCATTTATTTACTGAGGAAAATGATCCAATATTACATATCTGTGAGTGGCAAAAGTATGTGAACCTCTAGGATTAGCAGTTAATTTGAAGGGGAAATTAGCGTCAGGTGTTTTCAATCAATGGGATGACAATCAGGTGTGAGTGGGCGCCCTGTTTTATTTAAAGAACAGGGATCTATCAAAGTCTGATCTTCACAACACGTTTGTGGAAGTGTAACATGGTACGAACAAAGGAGATTTCTGAGGACCTCAGAAAAGGTGTTGTTGATGCTCATCAGGCTGGAAAAGGTTACAAAACCATCTCTAAAGTGTTTGGACTCCACCAACCCACAGTCAGACAGATTGTGTACAAATGGAGGAAATTCAAGACCATTGTTACCCTCCCCAGGAGTGGTCGACCAACAAAGATCACTCCAAGAGCAAGTTGTGTAATAGTCGGCGAGGTCACAAAGGACCCCAGGGTAACTTCTAAGCAACTGAAGGCCTCTCTCACATTGGCTAATGTTAATGTTCATGAGTCCACCATCAGGAGAACACTGAACAACAATGGTGTGCATGGCAGGGTTGCAAGGAGAAAGCCACTGGTCTCCAAAAAGAACATTGCTGCTCATCTGCAGTTTGCTAAAGATCACGTGGACAAGCCAGAAGCCTATTGGACAAATGTTTTGTGGATGGATGAGAACAAAATAGAACTTTTTGGTTTAAATGAGAAGCGTTATGTTTGGAGAAAGGAAAACACTGCATTCCAGCATAAGAACCCTATCCCATCTGTGAAACATGGTGGTGGTAGTATCATGGTTTGGGCCTGTTTTGCTGCGTCTGGGCCAGGACAGCTTGCCATCATTGATGGAACAATGAATTCTGAATTATACCAGCGAATTCTAAAGGAAAATGTCAGGACATCTGTCCATGAACTGAATCTCAAGAGAAGGTGGGTCATGCAGCAAGACAACGACCCTAAGCACACAAGTCGTTCTGCCAAAGAATGGTTAAAGAAGAATAAAGTTAATGTTTTGGAAAGGCCAAGTCAAAGTCCTGACCTTAATCCAATGGAAATGTTGTGGAAGGACCTGAAGCGAGCAGTTCATGTGAGGAAATCCACCAACATCCCAGAGTTGAAGCTGTTCTGTATGGAGGAATGGGCTAAAATTCCTCCAAGCCAGTGTGCAGGACTGATCAACAGTTACCGCAAATGTTTAGTTGCAGTTATTGCTGCACAAGGGGGTCACACCAGATACTGAAAGCAAAGCTTCACATACTTTTGCCACTCACAGATATGTAATATTGGATCATTTTCCTCAATAAATAAATGACCAAGTATGATATTTTTGTCTCATTTGTTTAACTGGGTTCTCTTTATCTACTTTTAGGACTTGTGTGAAAATCTGATGATGTTTTAGGTCATATTTATGCAGAAATATAGAAAATTCTAAAGGGTTCACAAACTTTCAAGCACCACTGTATATTGCGACTGAAAAGTGCAAAATAAAAGAGTTTTTGAACTTAATTCTGGCCTGCCATCCTTCTGTGCTCCTCCCACTCATACGAACTGCCACACCTTGACATCCATAACGTCGCAGCAGGAAGTCTATCAGTCTCATCGCCATTTCCACTATACTAAAACACAGAGCTGACTGCAACTCCAATCCTCCATTTTGAGCTAATTTATCACCATGCCATGTAGATGTGTTGCTGGCAGGTACAGCAACACAACAGAATGTGGCTTTATATTGCATTCATAGCCCAAGAATGTTCAAATTGCAAAGATTTGGATGTGTTTTGTGAGAAGTTCACAGGCACATTGGGCACCTACGAAGTGGTC
Organism: Neoarius graeffei; assembly: GCF_027579695.1. NCBI lineage: Eukaryota > Metazoa > Chordata > Actinopteri > Siluriformes > Ariidae > Neoarius > Neoarius graeffei. The sequence goes on along the minus strand of NC_083589.1, from coordinate 15,785,787 downwards.
TCTCCTCTGCTCTGCACATTTTGCTGAAAACTCATACGAGACTTCTGATCTGTTGAGGAGCATTGGCTATAAGCCCATATTGAAAGAGGGTTCAGTACCAACAATTAAAGGAAAAGAAAACTACAAGAAAAGGAAAGTATTTATTTTATTTTTAAAAAAGGAAAGTAAGTTCAGTTGCACCAGTTCTCCCGGAGTGTTGGTAAAACCCGGGACAGAATGGGACATGACATATTATCACTCAGGCAGTGACCTCCCCGTGGTTGTTGCTAAAACTGGTGATGTCCCATCCCGTCCCAGGTTTTAGTAATTGCCTGGGCCAAGCAGTAATGGCAGAGTACTCAGTATGGAGAAAATGGAGAATGAGTGGAGCAGCTGTCTGATTTTGCCACTGGATATTGCTGCCATCTCGCCCTTATGTGGAAGAAGCGAATGAACGGAGAACTGAATGAACAACTGAAAGTCAGATTGTTTCAAAACAATTGCCCAGAAGTTCGGCCTTCAAGAAGCAAGAACACAGATGGGTAAGCTCCGACTCTCATTTGGATATAAAACAACACGTTTACCTGCATTGAGATGAATACATGTAACTTGTATTGTGTATTTAAGTTACTGGTATAAGATTATTTAATTTGCTTCAGAATGTGATTGTCTCAGTTCATCTGATTATTTAATTAGTCTTTTACATTTTATCAGTGAAAATGCATGTACATATGTTGCATAAGTTATAACACCTATCCTGTTTTAATGAGAGTCAACCCACAATCAGTGAAGTCAAATCAGTCTTAGTTGAGCAAGTTGGTAATGGTATTTCTTACTTTCACCATAAATTTTTATTTATATGACTTTGGTCTATAGCTGTCAAAGGTCTCGGCCTTAAAACCAGTTACCGCTGTGACATCACGCACTCAGGGCTGGCTGTGGCAGCGGGGCAGCTCAAATGCCAACTTTGTGGTCCATTTTATCTCTCAAAAATATATATTTTTTATTGCCATTTATGCAGCATACAAGAGTCAAGGATGGAGATACTATCCACTCAGAAATGTATTTAAAAATAAAGGTTCTGTGGATATCCTTTAAGAGCACCTACAACCCCAAATCAGAAAAAAGTTGGGACTATACTCCATCCATTATCTGTAACCACTTATCCTGTGCAGAGTCATGGGAAAGATGGAGCCTATCCCAGCTGACTATGGGCAAAAGGCTAGGTACACCCTGGACAAGTTACCAGATCATCACAGGGCTGACACAGAGAGACAAACAACCATTCATGCCTAGAGGCAATTTAGAGCCACCAATTAGCATAACCTGCATGTCTTTGGGGGGAAACCAGAGCACCTGGAAGAAATCCACACAGACATGGGGAGATCATGCAAACTCCACACAGAAAGGACCCCGTCAGACACTGGGCTTGAACCCACAACCATCTTGCTGTGAGGCAACAGTGCTACACCACCATGCCACCTGGGACTATACTAAAAATGCAAATTAAAAAAAGAAAGCAGTGATTTCTAAATTTATCTAAATGTAAAATTTTCTAAACATATCTTTCTTTCAGGAAATTGTTTTGAAACATTTCAATACTTTTCTCATGCATTTGTTGACAACCTGGAGCTCCTCAGGGCATTTTTCCTTTTCAAAGGCAAGGCCTTTCCTGGATACTGATTTTGTACCAAATCATGATTACAATCACCTGTTGAATAACTTCAACAAAGCAGACTTCATGTTAAAATTATAATGATTTTCCTGGTTACACAGTTGTATTTTGTGACTATATAGGACACCATTATAGAAGCAAATTATTTATAATCACGCTATCTGTTATCACCCAAATGTGGATGGGTTCCCATTTGGGTCTGGTTCTTCTCAAGGTTTCTTCCTCATGTCGCCTGAGAGAGTTTTTCCTTACCACCTTCACCACAGGTTTGCTCATTGGGGATAAATTGGGGATAAATTACGGATAAAATTAGCTCATGTTTAAAGTCTTTAATTTTCTGCAAAGTTGTTTTGTGACAATGTCTGTTGTTAAAAGTGCTATGCAAATAAACTTGACTTGTTGACATCACCTGTTTCAAATCACATCATTATTTAATTGTTTTATCTCATTACTTGCCCTAAATTGCCCCATCCCAATGATCTATCTATCTATCTATCTATCTATCTATCTATCTATCTATCTATCTATCTATCTATCTATCTATCTATCTATCTATCTATTTATGGAATGTGTTGTTGGCTGGAAACATAGGAATGGATGTATATTAACAAATGACATGAAGTTGACCAACAAAACATGAAATGTCTTGTGTTCATTCTGTCTGTAATGAAATACAAATCAAAGTACATTTAGAAATCACTGCTCTCTTATTTATTTGCATTTTCAGTATTGCCCAAATACTGAAATTTTGGAAAGCCAAAGAGGAGATACATGGATGTGGTGAGAGAGGACATGAAAGTGGCAGGTGTGGTAGAGAAGAATGCAGAAGACAGGGAGCAATGGATACAAAAGATCCGCTGTGGCGACCCCTAATCGGGAGCAGCCAAAAGAAGAAGATTTTCAGTATTGCCCCAACTTTTTTTTTCTGATTTGTGGTTGTATATGCTCTTAATTAAAAGACATTGATTTAATATTTTAACCTGAACATCATAATAGCTAAGATGGAATAATGGCTAATTATGTAAATATTTGGACAATATTATGCGAATAAAGTCATTTTTTAAAAAGTCAACAGTCTGTCATTCTACGCACAGAGTTCAAGTAGTTCCTTGGTGAAATCATGTACTGTATGTTGAATTATCATTAAAAATCAATTGCCATTTTTTTAGCTAGCATGTGTATGGATTCACCATGCACTACACTCCAAGCACAAAGACGCTCCCAGTTTCAGATACCTCATCTTCACTTACATTCTGCATTCCCTGAAATTAAATGAGCATGGGTGGGTAGACAAGAAGGTGTCTGGATTTAGATGAATCTCAGAGGCTGTACAGATACAAAAAAAAAAAAAAATAGAAAGCAGAAGAAAATTAAGTGTTGCTTTTAGATCACATCACTGAATTACATTACTTCTCACAGCATTGCCAAGACTTGGAGAAAATATCATTATCTACAGTACAAACATCTCAAATGAAAATAAAACAGGAGAGCCTGAAAGAGTTTGGATGTATCTGAATACATTCTTCAAGGACTAAATTTAGAACCTTTCCCATTCCAATATCTATTCCCAGTCTTGATGTTCAATGTTGTCTTGGAAACTGCAATTCTTAAAAATTTATCTTCCTTTTAGAAGGAAACTTGAGTTTATTATATGTTCAGAGTTTCTATGCTCTGAAGCCCATGAGCCAGTTGTCTAGCAGCAGGAAATATCAAGCATACTCCACCGTAATCATAGAGCCAGAGCAATAATAAAGTCATTTTTTAAAAAGTCAACAGTCTGTCATTCTACACACAGTTGATGGGAAATGAGATGGATAATGGCATTTCTGAATAAAATAAAGAGTTCAGTCACTGTTCTTCATTACAACCTGTATTCATTGTTTATGAGAAAGCAACACTATGCATAGCAGAACAAAAAGACATTTGCTTACATACAATAGTGTCTTCAATTGGAAATGTGTCAAGGAGTAGACAATGCCATTGATAGCCATATTTAGCCACAGGACCAATGGATTTCAAATTAATTCTTCAAATAGTTATCATTTTACAAAGAGATTTTTTTTTAAATTATGCACACAATTTAATTATTTAGTCAAATAGTTGAGCTGATCAAGCAATAACCAGTAACAACGTCGCTGTTGGGGGCAGAGATTTTTTTTTTTTTTTTGCATCTCCAAGTCTCTATACTTGGCTGATGATCTGTGAAACACTTCTGAAGTACATTTGGAGTTAGAATTTATATTTTCTCAGGACTCTGCAACAAATTGGATGTGCGCTTTATTTCGGGAGACAACTCAAGGGTTATAAACAGACCCTCAACACATTGAAACAAAGCCACATAAATCATGATTCACCACTGTTATTCACTTACAAAGAAGAAATTACCACTGGTTCTCATAGTACCAGTAAGGAAATAAACTTCCACTGTTTTTTCTGTTTGCCTGTGTTCTCTTTCTCACTCTCTGGAGAGTGAGGTGATGTTACAGAAAGTAATACTTATTTTGTACTCTTTCCCTGTATCCATATCAAGCCCCAAGGACATTTGCTTTTTATCAGTCATCATACCTGTATGTATTCTCTGTCACAGTGAATTCTTACACCTGTTCTGCCAAAACAGAAGTGACACACAGACTAAGACCCTAAAATCTCAGATGCATGCCTTTCCCCAATGTTAAATCAAACCACAGTGATATGTCATTGTTGTGGAGGGAGATAACATGGCAAGTGATACATGTGAGCACTGCAAGCAAGGCTGGCTTTTACAGTGGAGGTTATTATTGAGTGACGGGAGATCAATAAGAACTGTAGTGCTAGGCCAATGTGCTCGGTAAACTGTGCACACAGACAATGTGATTTCTCTCAAATTTACTCTGGCTGGTGCAGCTCTGGGTAGTCTGACTCAGAATAGTGCTGTACTATTACCAAGGCAACAGTGTTTGGAGTTGTCATGGTGATGGGGGAAGGGCAAAAGACACAGCTACTGATGTGTAATCACGGAAAATGAGTGCTTCAGATAGCCTAATGCAATTAGATGCACTAAAGAGAACAGGAGGTGCTGTTGGTGGAGGGGATGGCTTCTTAATTGGTGGCAGTCACATAATTTCAAAATTTCCCTTATGAATAGCATCAGAAGTCATACAAAAAAGGGCCATAAATCAGAGCTAAATATCATTCTCCAGACTACAGCATCCATAAAGTTAAAAATAACAGTACATTTTTAACTTTGTACAAATCACACCTTGTTTAACTCATGTTTTGGTAAACATTAGATTTAAATGTACACCATATAATGTGTTGCTCAGCAGCATACAGTATAATGCGATTACTGTACAAGGACATGGGAAGTAGGGATGCAGCATCCCCGGCTTTCAGGATTTCTTTAACTGCAAGTGCAGCTGTAACTGTTAAGATAAGAAGAAGAAGCAGCAGAAGACCTGCGTATGCGCACACCAGACTTCCTCTGTCTGCTTGACTGTGCGAAGCGAGCAATTTCATGCACATTATTTGTGAGGGAATTCCTTCAAATTAAATAACTATCCAGCCACAGAATGGCCTTTTTTTAAAAAGATATTACATAAATAAAAATATAGCACAACGACCAAATTTCAGAAGGAACTAAATTTCACAGATTTTATGAAATCAAAAGGCTGTATAGCTTTAAAGAAGCATCTCCCAACAATTCTCAACAATTACAGTTGTGGTCAGAAGTTTACATACAGTGACATGATTGTCGTCTTGGATATGAATGTCATTGCAATAGTTGGGCTTTCAGTAATTTCTTTGAACTGTTCTTTTTCTGTGGCAGAATGTACAGCATACATCTTTAATAAAAAAAAACAATAGAATTTGGTGCACAAGTTTAAATTTTCTTTGGGTTTTCTGAAATCAACACAGGGTCAAAATTATACATACAGTTTCAAAAATATACATACAGCACACTTAATATTTGGGTAAAATGTCTCTTTGCAAGATTCACCTTGACCAAACATTTTTGTTTACCATAAACAAGCTTCTGGCAGAATTCTGGTTGGATGTTTCATGAGTCTTCATGGTAGAATTGGTAGAGTTCAATTAAATTTGTTTTTTTCTTGGCATGGACTCAACTTATAAGCACAGTCCATATATTTTCAATAGGGTTGAAGTCAGGACTTGTTTTAAGCTTGATGTTAGCTTGCTTTATCCTCCACAACCAGCTCTGATGTGTGTTTGGGTTCATTGTCCTGTTGTAACTCCCAAGTTGTGTTCAAGTTTCTGATGGTTTATGCTGAAGAATTCTGAGGTAGTTTTCCTTCTTCATTATTCCATCCACTTTGTGCAATGAACCAGTTTGACTGGCAGCAAAACAGCTCCAGAGCATGATGATCCTACCACCACCACCAGTTGGTACAGTGTCCCTCTGGACATGGTGGTCATTGTGGCCAAACAACTCAATCTTTGTCTCATCTGACCATACAGCTATCCTCCAGAAGGCCTTTTTCTTTGTCCATGTGGTCAGCTTTAAACTTTAGCTAAGCATGAAGGTGTCAATTTTGGAGCAGGGGGTTATTTCTTGGATAGCAGTCTCTTAGTCCATGGTGATCTGAACTGTAGACACTTCAGCTTCCAGTTCATGGCAGGGCTGTGCCATGGTGGTTCCCAGGTTGTTCCTGACCATCCAAACCAATTTCCTTTCAGCTGAGGGTGACAGTTTGGGTTTTTTTGAAGCAAAGTGGCTTGGCAAAGTGACTACACCTCACAATAACTTGCATACAATTGTTTGAACTGATCTTGGAATCTGCAGTTGTTTAGAAATGGCTCAAAGAGACATTCTGGAGTTGTGTACATCTGTGATCCTCTTTCTTAGATCAGCACTGAGCTCCTTGGACTTTCCCATTGTATTGTGTGTTGGTCAATCCAATGAGTGCTGTAAACAAACCCTTTTAATGAAGGTAAAGAGAAGCTACCAGCTGTAGTTTTGACCCTGTGTTAATTTCAGAAAACCCAAAGTAAATTAAAACTTGTGCACCAAATTCTAGTGTTTTTTAATTAAAGATGTATGCTGTACAATCCTGCCACAGAAAAAGAACAGTTCAAAGAAATTACTGAAAGCCCAAATATTGCCATGGCATTCATATCCAAGATGACATTCATGTCACTGGATGTAAACTTCTGACTAACACTGTATATGATTTTCTGCCTTATATAACAATGAATTTATTATTAGGCTTAGATTACATGGAGTATGTGCCATACAAGTCTCAAAAATGAGCTGTTATAGGACCAGTAACAGAATGAACACATTACTCAGCACATCACTGATGTTAAAGTTGGAAATGTTCAAATCCATGCCACTGTAGAAACTTAATGAACATCTTCTGATTCAAGAATTCAGCCACTCTTTGGTATAATTATTGCAATCAATATGCAATCTCTGTTAAAAGAAAAAAGTAATTGAATATCATTTGAGTGTTACATCATAGTTCATGTCACATGTACAGTATGCTGCTTGAAATTCCAGTAATATGTCCCTGTTACTGTACATACAAAATACATTAACGTATAAACCAGGCTCATGTACTTAAAAAAAGCAAACATATCAAGAGCTCTGTTTGTGAACTTGTGAGCAGCAGCCAGAATAATTTGCTCCAACCCCACCCACTAGCCATAACAAATCCCGCTGCTCATTAGCTATATTTAATTAAAGCAAGAGACTAGCAGGTGTTTCTGCAACCACCAGTTATTACTATAGCCTGCATCCAGAGAGAACATGCAAGATTGAAGAGTGAAGAAGTTAGGATGGCAGATTAAAGCACAGAGCATTTGCTTTAACCCATTCAGACAGATTTAAGATAGTATCATGACTAGCATGTGCTGTATGTATCAATGCATTTTTATCTAAACATACAGTTCTGGTACTGTATGATAGTCTACCTAAACTACTTGTTATGCAATTAAAATTAAAGACTGACACACTTTTCTTGATGCCAGCACTAAAGCTGTGGATCTCTGTAATAAACACAACATCTGCCATGAAGAAAAAAGATACAACAGGAACAAAACTGTAAAATACTGCAGCCGTGAGAGGTGTCACACAAGCAGCAGTGCAAATTGTCAGATTTGTAATGAACATAAATGATTTTGGAGCTCTGTTGAGCTATTTTGGTTATTTATATACTAGAACTACAACCCCGATTCCAAAAAAGTTGGGACAAAGTACAAATTGTAAATAAAAACGGAATGCAATAATTTACAAATATCAAAAACTGATATTGTATTCACAATAGAACACAGACAACATATCAAATGTCGAAAGTGAGACATTTAGAAATTTCATGCCAAATATTGGCTCATTTAAAATTTCATGACAGCAACACATCTCAAAAAATTGGGACAGGGGCAATAAGAGGCTAGAAAAGTTAAAGGTACAAAAAAGGAACAGCTGGAGGACCAAATTGCAACTCATTAGGTCAATTGGCAATAGGTCATTAACATGACTGGGTATAAAAAGAACATCTTGGAGTGGCAGCGGCTCTCAGAAGTAAAGATGGGAAGAGGATCACCAATCCCCTAATTCTGTGCCGACAAATAGTGGAGCAATATCAGAAAGGAGTTTGACAGTGTAAAATTGCAAAGAGTTTGAACATATCATCATCTACAGTGCATAATATCATCAAAAGATTCAGAGAATCTGGAAGAATCTCTGTGCATAAAGGTCAAGGCTGGAAAACCATACTGGGTGCCCGTGATCTTCGGGCCCTTAGACGGCACTGCATCACATACAGGCATGCTTCTGTATTGGAAATCACAAAATGGGCTCAGGAATATTTCCAGAGAACATTATCTGTGAACACAATTCACCGTGCCATCTGCCGTTGCCAGCTAAAACTCTATAGTTCAAAGAAGAAGCCGTATCTAAACATGATCCAGAAGTGCAGACGTCTTCTCTGGGCCAAGGCTCATTTAAAATGGACTGTGGGAAAGTGGAAAACTATTCTGTGGTCAGACGAATCAAAATTTGAAGTTCTTTATGGAAATCAGGGGCGCCGTGTCATTCGGACTAAAGAGGAGAAGGACGACCCAAGTTGTTATCAGCGCTCAGTTCAGAAGCCTGCATCTCTGATGGTATGGGGTTGCATTAGTGCATGTGGCATGGGCAGCTTACACATCTGGAAAGACACCATCAATGCTGAAAGGTATATCTAGGTTCTAGAGCAACATATGCTCCCATCCAGACGACGCTCTTTCAGGGAAGACCTTGCATTTTCCAACATGACAATGCCAAACCACATACTGCATCAATTACAGCATCATGGCTGCATAGAAGAAGGGTCCAGGTACTGAACTGGCCAGCCTGCAGTCCAGATCTTTCACCCATAGAAAACATTTGGCGCATCATAAAACGGAAGATATGACAAAAAAGACCTAAGACAGTTGAACAACTAGAATCAACTAGACAGTTGAACAACAAGAATGGGTTAACATTCCTATCCCTAAACTTGAGCAACTTGTCTCCTCAGTCCCCAGACGTTTACAGACTGTTGTAAAGAGAAAAGGGGATGTCTCACAGTCATAAACATGGCTTTGTTCCAAATTTTTTGAGATGTGTTGTTGTCATGAAATTTAAAATCACCTAATTTTTCTCTTTAAATGATACATTTTCTCAGTTTAAACATTTGATATGTCATCTATGTTCTATTCTGAATAAAATATGGAATTTTGAAACTTCCACATCATTGCATTCTGTTTTTATTTACAATTTGTACTTTGTCCCAACATTTTTGGAATCGGGGTTGTATCAGCAGGACTGGACTGGGACAATAATTCAAGCCAAAACTCTGAGTCCAAACCCAGGCTACACACAGTATATACACTGAACAAAAACTAGAAATTTAACACCAGTGTACTTTGTCAATTTTCCCATTAAAACAAACAAACAAAAATAAAAACGGAACTATCCACTGCACATATGTAGCATATCAGCACACTGATTGAGTAGCATGGTCACAATGCTTCATGTAGACAGGTGTTTCTTATTATGGGGACAATAAAAGGCCACTCTAAAACCATGTAGTTTTTTGTCAACCAACACAATGCCTTAGGCTACGTTCACACTGCAGGCTGAAGTGACTCCAATCCCATCTTTTCGCCCATATGTGACCTGTATCCGATCTTTTATTGACAATATGAACGACACAGATCCGATTTTTTCAAATCCGACCCAGGCCGTTTGGATATGTGGTCCTAATTCCGATTCCTATCCGATCTTTTCATATGCGACTTCAGTCTGAACCGCCAGGTCGCATTCATCCGACTTGCACGTCATCAACAAGCCACAAACGTCACTATTCTGCGCTGAAGTAGGCGGCGGGTCTCTCAAAAAAAGTTACAACAACATGGCGCATGACCACGGGCGCAGATAGAGGGTAGGACTCGTCCCACCCAGATTTAAATTCACCTCGTTCGGTCCCCCCCACTTATAGGGAGGAAAAAACATCTATACTGTCTTTCTTTGCATAAGGCAAACCTCACGGAAAAATCAAAAGACTAATTACCATTCGGTTTATTGAGGTGCACGGCAGTGTATACATAGTTGCAACAACTCACATAAAACAAAACAAAGACTGATATTCGGTTGGTTGAGCTGCGCAGACTGCACAGGTTGCGAGCTCGAGCTTGGTTGCTATGGTTACTAACAACAAGTTTGACAGGCATATCGGGGTTGAGGTTGGTTTGCTGGCAGCTTTGTCCCCCCCAGTTCAAAAAACGTATCTGCGCCCCTGCGCATGACATCACTGCGAGGGACGCTTCGGGCTGTGAAGGTTCTGAATCTTCTCAATGAAAGGACGCAGAGGTTAGGGAGCTGATTTCCATTTGGGGGGATACAGCTATTCAAGCTAGATTGGATGGGTCATACCGCAACAGGGCGGTTTTACTTCCGTAAACACTGGCCATGCTCACTGCGTGTGACGTCGTCGTATCCTGCAATGCGCATGCGGAACACTTTTAGGTCGGTTTTCGTTCATACTGAGGATCACATACAAGTTGCATATATTTGTTAATGTGAACGACCTCACAAAAAAATCGGATTTCACAAAAAAATCGGAATTGAGCATTAAGCCTTGCAGTGTGAACGTAGACTTTGATGCCTCATATAAATGTCGATGACATTTATATGAGGCGTATATGAGGACATTTTTTTCCCCAGAGATTTTGGCAGTACATCCAACCAGGCTCACAGTTATTTGGCCCCCTTTACAGCCACAGACAGCTGATGAAAAACAACAGAATAATTCCTGCACAACCACAAACTGTCTTAGGAAAGGTCATTTGACTCCTTATCAGGGCATTAATCTTAATGCAGTTAGGCACTGTGAAAGACATGAGTAGGCAAAATGTCCACTGGCACACTTGTGAACAATCAGCAATCCTGGGCAGATGGCAAGCAGTACGTATGGCATCGTGTGGGTGAGTGTTTTGCTGATGTCAGTGTTGTGCACGAAGTGGCCCATAGTAATCGTTAGGTTTTGATATGGTCAGCCATTTCAAATGAACAAACCCAACTGTATTTCATCGGTTATAACTACAATGAGATCCTGAGGCCCATTGTACCATTCATTCATGATCACTGCACCTTTCAGTAGAATAGTACATGGCCCCACGAAGTTGGTGTCTATACACACTTCCGGACAGCTCAAAATGTCTGTTATTTCACGGCCTGCATCCATCATCTTTGTTCTGCACTGGCATGTACAACAAGTGTTCCAGCTCCCACCAATATCTGACATTTTACAGGGCACGATCAACATTTTGATCAACTCTACGTGAAGAACGTGTGGCAGTGCTACAGGCAAACGGTGTTCACATCAGATGTCAATGCGGAAATTATTTTTCATGACTCAACCTGTTTTTGGGTCTCTGTGACCAACAAAGCCATATCTGTATTCACAAAATATCATCAGTGTAACCACTATATCCACTATTTTTTCCTGCAGTTTTTCTTTCACTACTGCTGCAAGCATGCTCAAAAGGCCACATAAATAAAGGTTAACTTAATTCACACACACACACACACACACACACTTACCCCTACTATGTGAAGTACTTTCACTTTATCAAGCAGGATCAACTGATAGTTCTGGCTCTTGCAAATGGCTTACATATATTTTGTTGCCTGCTTAAAGCTGGGAAACGTATGCTAATTCAGTAAAGTAGGAAAGCATGTGTAAAACCTTTGTAGAATATAATGCTCAATAAACTTTGAGCATTTGACAGGTTTGAGGAAAAACAGATTTGTACTTTTTTCTCTCCACTTCACCATTCCTGTTCTTACCCATCTCCTCCATGCGCAGCCAAACTTTACTCAAGCTTTGGGAGCAAATGTTATGGTAGAGTGATCTTGTGATCGGCTTTTGGAACAGAAATGAGGGAATGAGGGTTGAATGGATATGGCTGATGTGTGCTCCAGGTGCTCCAAGTGATGGGAATTCCAGCTATTTTTGTGGGAATTTGCAGAAATTCCCACAAAATTGGATTGGACAGTCCAGCATTCTTGAAGTCTTGTTTCTAAGTTCCAGGTTGGTATTGAATGTTTTCAATAATTGGTTATAATGTATTTTTTCTCAGTTATAATGTATTTTTTTCAGTATATTGCACATATAGCTGAATTTCAGATTTACTGTATTTGGTGTACACAGTGGTGTAGTGGTTAGCACTGTCGCCTCACAGCAAGAAGGTCCTGGGTTTGAGCCCAGTGGCCGACAAGGGCCTTTCTGGGTGAGTTTGCATGTTTTCCCTGTGTCTGCATGGGTTTCCTCTGGCTGCTCAGGTTTCCCCCACAGTCCAAAGACATGCAGGTTAGGTTACTTGGTGGCTCTAAATTGACCGTAGGTGTGAATGAGAGTGTGAATGGTTGTTTGTCTCTATGTGGTAGCCCTGCAGTGACCTGGCGACTTGTACAGAGTGTACCCCGCTTCTCGCCCATAGTCAGCTGGGATAGGCTCCAGCTTGCCTGCGACCCTGTACAGGATAAGCGGCTACAGACAGGGCCGTAACTACCATTGAGGACACCGAGGTCATGTCCTCGGCATTTTTTTCCCACGGTATTTTTTTTTTTCACTCAGAAATGTGAAATTAATATATGATGAAAATCGTTCTGACTTTGATCGGTGGAAAATTCTAAATTCAGCTTGCATCCCCCTGTTCTCATTTGTTTGTCTAAAAATAAAGTCCACATAATCATTTTTAAACGAAGCTGAAATATCCGACATTGGAAACATTTCATATTAGGCAGCCTCGCGATAGTCAGCTAAGCACCACGGGATATACAAGAGTTGAGAAGTGTTCTCATCAAGGTCCGACTCCACAGCCATGTCAGTTTGTCAATTAGTCATGGAATCTGAAAATTGACATAAGACGAAGAAGTCTACTACACTAAAAACAAACCAAACTCAGCTTTGGAAAGTCAACAAGTGAGAGAAAAAGAAAGAGGGAAGAAGGTGAGTTAATTTTGCCAGTCACTGACAGTTATGTGCCGGAATGCTTATGATCATTAACAGTGCAATTTTAATTAGCATTTCAAGCAACAACAGTCGAAGCCACTTATAGATAGGATTTTCGTTTTCCAGGTGGCACAAACTCTTTTATTCTGTCTCTCATCTCGATTTGATTTGGTGCGTTTCAGATCAGAAAAGGCTGGACAGTCGTGACCTGTTGTTTATGAAGTTATTGGGTACTGACGAGATATTGAGCTATTTTGCTAACTTACCATACTATAGGCTAACGTGAACCTAAGACACTATTGTTTTGATCATTGGTTGTATTTTCGAATGGAAATGAAAATGGGTAGCAAACTTATGTTCACATTTTATTTACAACATGATGTACCACCTCTGACTGCTTTCTGTCAATCATGAACAGCCCAGCCGCGTTCACAGCTCCTCCTCCGATCACCAATAATAATAATAGTAGTAATAATGATGATAATAATAGATGATAATAATAATAATAATAATGTTTTAAAATCAAATAGAGGACACTGGAGAGGGTGAGGATCAGCGAGTTGAAGAGAGAGAGAGCCAGGAGAGGAAGAGAAGGGAAGAGCAGAGCCAGTAGAGGAAGAACAGGGAAGAACAGAGCCAGTAGAGGAAGAAAAGGGAAGAACTGAGTCATGAGAGGAAGAGATAACAGAATCAGGAGATAAAGATAGGGAAATAACAGGTGAAGATCAAGAAACTCCAAGTACAAGTTTGTCCATCCATGATCCGGCAAGCTATAAAAACAAAAGTTCCTACACAGATGAGGAGAAAAAGAACATTCTTCAGGGTAGATGGAGTAGGGACCAGTATAAATACCCCCAGCGTCAATTTGGGAAAAGGCTTCTGAGATATAGTGCTGAGTGGGAAAAAAACACCCCTGGCTACGGTACTCTCCATCTGAGGATGCTGCATATTGTTGTGATCGTGCAGTTTTGAAATTGTTAAAATAAACATGTTCACCTACATGTTCATCTCCTTGTTGGGTGATTTTGACTCATTTCCAAAATGTATGAAAAGTCACCATATTAGGACGTTTTTTTTTTTTTGGCAAATAAGATGTATCGCAATGTTTGACCTCGGTATTTGAAAAATCCTGGTTACGGCCCTGGCTACAGATAATGGATGGATGGATGTATTTGGTGTTACAATACTTGTTGTAAGAGGGGTCATATTTTTTCTTTTATTTTGTCATGCAACACAATATAAAATATAGGACACAGCAACACGTAATATATATGCATTTTGCAGTGCTTCAAGTTGTTTGTGTTTTTTTGTTCATTGTAATTTGAGGGACAATGTAGTCTTATAGGAGAGAGCATGCGCTATAGTTATGGCAGCATGAGTCACTTTTGGGTTAAGTATGAAGTGTTTTGGTGGTTTCAGTGCATTTTGCACCAAAAGTTAACTGATGTGCTCAGGTGTATGTTTGTAAAGCACGCTGTGTGAAGAATTCTGAAAAAGTGGACTGGGTAGTGAACATGGTATTGAGAGAAGTGTGAAAACAATGGTAAAAAATGTAAGAGTTGTTTTCAGGCAGTGAAATTAATATGACTACTGCTGGCATTCTTCTTCTTTCGGCTGCTCTAGTTAGGGGTTGCCACAGAGGATCTGTTCTGCATATTTGATTTTTTTCATAGTTTTTAACTGGATGCCCTTCCTGACACAACCCTCCCCAATCTACCTGGACTTGGGACCGGTGCTAAATATGCACTGACTTGTACAACCCCAGGGGCTGGTTATTTTACCTAATCTGCATGTCTTTGAACTATGGGGGAAACCGGAGCACCCGAAGGAAACCCACACAGATATGGGGAGAACATGCAAACTCCACACAGATAGGCCCCCATCAGCCATGAGGTTCCACTGCATCACTGTGCTGCCTGACTACTGCTAGCATTCTAGCTAACCTTTACAAGCTAATGGACAAAATGGATGACTGTGCTAAGCATCTAAAAAAGAACACTCTAACTGGGGCAAATCTCACATGGCTTGTTGAAATCAACACAGCAGATATTGACAAAAAAAAAAGAAAACCACAATTTATTTCCATTTAACCTGATAATTAATGGCTTCAGCTAATACATTTGACTAAATACTATATATTTTAAGCAAGCATCAGGGCATGTCTCATTCATGCAAAGAACAGCTCAGGTGTACAGTGGTGCTTGAAAGTTTGTGAACCCTTTAGAATTTTCTATATTTCTGCATAAATATGACCTAAAACATCATCAGATTTTCACACAAGTCCTAAAAGTAGATAAAAAGAACCCAGTTAAACAAATGAGACAAATATATTAGACTTGGTTATTTATTTATTGAGGAAAATGATCCAATATTACATATCTGTGAGTGGCAAAAATATGTGAACCTTTGCTTTCAGTATCTGGTGTGACCCCCTTGTGCAGCAATAACTGCAACTAAACGTTTCTGGTAACTGTTGATCAGTCCTGCACAGCGGCTTGGAGGAATTTTAGTCCATTCCTCAGTACAGAACAGCTTCAACTCTGGGATGTTGGTAGGTTTCCTCACATGAACTGCTTGCTTCAGGTCCTTCCACATCATTTCAATTGGATTAAGGCCAGGACTTTGACTTGGACATTCCAAAACATTAACTTTATTATTCTTTAACCATTCTTTGGTAGAACGACTTGTGTGATTTGGGCCACTGTATTGCTGTATGACACACCTTCTCTTGAGATTTAGTTCATGGACAGATATCCTGACATTTTCCTTTAGAATTCGCTGGTATAATTCAGAATTCATTGTTCCATCAATGATGGCAAGCCGTACTGGCCCAGATGCAGCAAAACAGGCCCAAACCATGATACTACCACCATGTTTCACAGATGGGATAAGGTGCTTATGCTGGAATGCAGTGTTTTCCTTTCTCCAAACATAATGCTTCTCATTTTGGTCTCATCTGTCCACAAAACATTTTTCCAATAGCATTCTGGCTTGTCCACGTGATCTTTAACAAACTGCAGACGAGCAGCAATGTTCTTTTTGGAGAGCAGTGGCTTTCTCCTTGCAACCCTGCCATGCACACCATTTTTGTTCAGTGTTCTCCTGATGGTGGACTCATGAACATTAACATTAGCCAATGTGAGAGAGGCCTTCAGTTGCTTAGAAGTTACTCTGGGGTCCTTTGCGACCTCATTGACTATTACATGCCTCACTCTTGGAGTGATCTTTGTTGGTCAACCACACCTGGGGAGGGTAACAATGGTCTTGAATATCCTCCATTTTTTACACAATCTGTCTGACTGTAGATTGGTGGAGTCCAAACTCTTTAGAGATGGTTTTGTAACCTTTTCCAACCTGATGAGCATCAACAATGCTTTTTCTGAGGTCCTTTGTTTGTGCCATGATACACTTCACAAACATGTTGTGAAGATCAGACTTTGATAGATTCCTGTTCTTTAAATAAAACAGGGTGCCCACTCACACCTGATTGTCATCCCATTGATTGAAAACACCTGACTCTAATTTCACCTTCAAATTAACTGCTAATCCTAGAGGTTCACATACTTTTGCCCCTCACAGATATGTAATATTGGATCATTTTCCTCAGTAAATAAATGACCAAGTATAATATTTTTGTCTCATTTGTTTAACTGGGTTCTCTTTATCTACTTTTAGGACTTGTGTGAAAATCTGATGTTGTTTTAGGTCATATTTATGCAGAAATATAGAAAATTCTAAAGGGTTCACAAACTTTCAAGCACCACTGTACATCTGAGCTGTTCTTTGCATGAATGAGACATGCCCTGATGCTTGCTTAAAATATATAGTATTTAGTCAAACATGTTAGCTGAAGCTATTAATTATCAGGTTAAATGGAAATAAATTGTGGTTTTCTGTTTTTTGTCAATATCTGCTGTGTTGATTTCAACAAGCCATGTGAGATTTGCCCCAGTTAGATTGTTCTTTTTTAGATGCTTAGCACAGTCATCCATTTTGTCCATTAGCTTGTAAAGGTTAGCTAGAATGCTAGCAGTAGTCAGGCAGCACAGTGATGCAGTGGAACCTCATGGCTGATGGGGGCCTATCTGTGTGGAGTTTGCATGTGGGTTTCCTTCGGGTGCTCCAGTTTCCCCACAGTTCAAAGACATGCAGATTAGGTAAAATACCCAGCCCCTGGAGTTGCATAAGTCAGTGCATACTTCGCACCGGTCCCAAGTCCAGATAGATTGGGGAGGGTTGTGTCAGGAAGGGCATCCAGTGTAAAAACTATGAAAAAAAAAATCAAATATGCAGAACAGATCCTCTGTGGTAACCCCTGACGAGAGCAGCCGAAAGAAGAAGAATGCCAGCAGTAGTCATATTGCTGTTCACTGCCGGAGAACAATTCTTACATTTTTTTTTACCATTGTTTTCACACTTGTATCAATACCATGTTCAGTACCCAGTCCACTTTTTCAGAACTCTTCACACAGCGTGCTTTACAAACATGCACCTGCGCACATCAGTTAACTTTTGGTGCAAAATGCACTGAAACCACCAAAACACTTCATACTTAACCCACAAGTGACTCATGCTGCCATAACCATAGCGCATGCTCTCTCCTACAAGACTACGCTGTCCCTCAAATTACAATGAACAAAAAAACACAAACAACTTGAAGCACTGCAAAATGCATATATGTTGTGTTGCTGTGTCCTATATTTTTACATTGTGTTGCATTACAAAATAACAGGAAAAATATGACCCCTCTTACAACAAGTATTGTAACACCAAATCCATCCATCCATCCATCCATCCATTATCTGTAGCCGCTTATCCTGTACAGGGTTGCAGGCAAGCTGGAGCCTATCCCAGCTGAATATGGGCAAGAGGCGGGGAACACCCTGTACAAGTCGCCAGGTCACTGCAGGGCTACCACATAGAGACAAACAACCATTCACACTCACATTCACACCTACGGTCAATTTAGAGCCACCAAGTAACCTAACCCGCATGACTTTGGACTGTGGGGGAAACCCGAGCAGCCAGAGGAAACCCATGCAGACACAGGGAAAACATGCAAACTCACCCAGAAAGGCCCTTGTCAGCCACTGGGTTCAAACCCAGAACCTTCTTGCTGTGAGGCGACAGGAGTCTCAAGAGAAGGTGGGTCATGCAGCAAGACAATGACCCTAAGCACACAAGTCGTTCTACCAAAAAATGGTTAAAGAAGAATAAAGTTAATGTTTTGGAATGGCCAAGTCAAAATGTTGTGGAAGGACCTGAAGCGAGCAGTTCATGTGAGGAAACCCACCAACATCCCAGAGTTGAAACTGTTCTGTACAGAGGAATGGACTAAAATTGCTCCAAGCCATTGTGCAGGACTGATCAACAGTTACCGGAAACGTTTAGTTGCAGTTATTGCTGCACAAGGGGGTCACACCAGATACTGAAAGCAAAGGTTCACATACTTTTGCCACTCACAGATATGTAAGAGTGGATCATTTTCCTCAATAAATAAATGACCGAGTATAATATTTTTGTCTGTTTTTTTAATCTGGGTTCTTGTTATCTACTTTTAGGACTTGTGTGAAAATCTGATGATGTTTTAGGTCATTTATGCAGAAACATAGAAAATTCTAAAAGATTCACAAACTTTCAAGCACCACTGTATCAACAATATCCAGAAACACTGCCACCTTCTTTGGGCCTGAGCTCTTTTATGATGGACTGAGGTGAAGGGGAAAATTGTCCCGAGGTCTGACGACTCAAACATAGAAATTCTTTTTGGAAATCCTGGACACCACGTCCTCCAGGCTAAAGAGGAGATTGAGCATCCAGCTTGTTATCAGTGCACAGTTCAAAAGCCAGCATCTATGATGGTATGAGGGTGCATTAGTGCTCATGACATGGATAGTTTGTACATTTGGGAAGACATCATTAATACTGAGTGATATACTGTACACACGTTTCAGAGCAATATGCTGCCATCCAGACAAAATCTTTTTCAGGGAAGGCCTTCCTTCTTTTAGCAAGACAATACCAAACTGCTTTCTGTACATATTAAAGCTGCATGGCTCCGTAGTAAAAGAGTCCGGGTGCTAAACTGGCCTGCTTGCAGTCCAGACCTGTGTCCTATTTAAAACTTTTGGCCCATTATGAAGTGCAAAATATGACAAAGAAGACTCCAAACTACTGAGCAACTGAAATTGTATACCAGGCAAGAACGGGAGATTTCTCTTTCAAAACTACAGCAATTGGTTTAATCAGTTCCCAAATATTTACAGAGAGTGTTGTTAAAAGTAGAGGTGATGCAACAGTGTTAAACATGCCTCTGTCCCAATTTTTTTGAAATGTGTTGCTGACACCAAATTTAAAATGAGCATATATTTTTCAAAAAGCAATAAAATTTCTCAGTTTCAGCATTTGATATGTTGTTTTTGTACTATTTTCAATGAAATACAGAGTTTCCATGATTTGCAAATGATTGCCTTTTGCAGTTTACACAGCGTCCCAACTTTTTGGAATTGGGGCTGTACTTGATCTTATATTGTGGCCTCACCATACAGATGACATCTCTCAGTGTCTGGTCTGGGCCTGTTTGCCAGTATTTATATTTATTATTATTATTATTCAGATGTGATGATTGAATAAACATAACAATAACAACACCAGATGTTTCCTTTGAGGAGAACAAAGAAGTGGGCAAGAAAAGGAAGGTAATAACAGCCCAGGGAAATGTTATCCCTTGAATGCTAACTGACTGTGCTAACAAGATCAAACTGAAGGGCACTCTCAACTTTCATGCTCAAAGTAAGTTTGAAATGAACTTAATTAAGCATCTGCTGAGGTCTTCATGATCAAATAGCTCTCCTGAAACAAGCTTGCATATGCACATATATACAGTTCCAATCAAAAGTTTGGACACACCTAATTCAATGGGTTTTCTTTCATTTTTTCTTTCTTTCTTTTTTATTAATGAAGACATTTCATGTCTTGAAGTAATGATGAATGTCATTACGTTTTCCTTAGTTGAGCAGTTCTTGACATAATATGGATTCTTACAGTTGTGGAATAGGGCTATTTACTGTATTTTTATTACTTACTCTTTGAGCTCAAACACATTAAGAAGGCAATAAATTCCACGAATTAACTTTTGAAGAGATACACTTGTTAATTGAAAAGCATTCCAGGTGACTACCTCATGAAGATGGTTAAGATAATGCAAAGCATCATCAAGGTAAACACACACACGTGTATATACTAGTGCATCTCAAAAAATAAGAATATTGTGAAAAAGTTCGATATTTTCCATCAGTTATTTAAGAAAGTGAAAATGTTATATATTATAGACTCATTACACATAAACTAAAATGTTTCAAGCATTTTTCTATTTTAATTTTAATCAGTATGACATACAGTACAAAAACATTAAAAAAACATCTCAAAATATTAGAATATTTCATTTCGAGTTTGAGTAAAACAGTATGAACACAGTGTATCTCTCGGTCTCGTTCAGTACACACAACCACAATCATGGGGAAGACTGCTGACTTGACTGTTGTCCAGAAGATGATCACTGATGCCCTCCACAAGGAGGGTAAGCCACAAAAGGTAATTGCTGAAAAGGGTGGCTGGAAAAGGTGCACAAGCAACAGGGATGGCCGCAGTCTTGAGAGGATTATCAAGAAAAGTTGATTCAAGAACTTGGGAGAGCTTCACAAGGAGTGGACTGAGGCTGGTGTCAGTGTATGAAGACCCATCATGAACAGACATCTTCAAGAAAGGGGATACAACTTTCACATTCCTAATATCAAGCTACTCCTGAGCCAGAGACAATGTCAGAAGTGTCTTATCTGGGCTAAGGAGAAAAAGAAATGGACTGTTGCTCAGTGGTCCAAAGTCCTCTTTTCAGGTGAAAGTACATTTTGCATTTAATTTGGAAATCACGGTTCTAGAGTCTGGAGGAAGAGTGGAGAGGCACAGAATCCAAGATGTTTGAAGCCCAGTGTGAAGTTTCCACAGTCTGTGATGATTTGGGGTGCCATGTCATCTGCTGGTGTTGGTCCACTGTATTTTATCAAGTCCAAAGTCAACACAGCCATCTACCAGGAGATTTTAGAGCACTTCATGCTTCCATCTGCTGACGAGCTTTTTGGAAATGCTGATTTCCTTTTCCAGCAGGACTTTGCACCTACCCACAGTGCCAAAACTACTACCAAATGGTTTGCTGACCATGATATTACTGTGTTTGATTGGCCAGCCAACTTGCCTGACCTGAACCCCATAGAGAATCTATGGGTATTGTCAAGAGGAAGATGAGAAACACCCGACTCAAAAATACAGATACGCTGAAGGCCACCATCAAAGCAACCTGGGCTTCAATAACACCTCAGCAGTGCCACAAACTGATCACCTCCATGCCACACTGCATTGATACAGTAATTCATGGTAAAGGAGCCCCAACCAAGTATTGAGTGTATAAATGAATATACTTTTCAGAAGTTGGACATTTCTGTATTGTAAATCCTTTTTTTGATTGATCTTAGGGAATATTCTAATAATTTGAGATACTGGATTTCTGATTTTCATGAGCTATAAGCCATAATCATCAAAATTAAAACAAAAAAAGATTTTAAATATTTCACTTTACATGTAATGAATATAGAATATATGAAAGTTTATCTTTTTGAATTAAATTATGAAAAAAAGAGATGCACTAGTATATATTTTCCTGGAGTATATACTATGGCATTGCTGGAAAGGGAAAGACAGACATTCACCTACGTACACTGCTGTGCATTTATTAACACTGTTGTGTCATGAAAAATATTCTACCCGTTTTAAGAACTCACTCTTTATTTAGCTTAACTGACCATTCTAGCAGGCTTTGGAGACTCTGTCAACTATTTCTGCATATAAACTAGCTTTATATAAAACACTGGGTTTTGAATTGAGCAGCATAACTGGATTAAAGTCAGATGGAACACCAGTGCAGTAATCACCAGCCAGACCCAGAACAAGCACACTTACCAACTATAATAGACCAAAGGGGGGAAAGGCAAATCAAATTGACAATAAGAGAAAAAGAGAGAGAGATTTTGGGCATAAAAGTAACAATAGGTATTTTAGATTCCAATCAGGGATCCAAAAAGTACAAGTCAAGCATCAAGCACATTCATTCCTGACAGGTATTTTTAACTGTAGCTTATACCATAACTGAGCTTCAGTCTCAAGTTTCTGCATGTGGGGAACAGATAGGTCTTATTCAGATGACGTGAAATATACAAGACGTGTGGAGGAAGCAGGATTCTCCATGCTCTGAGATAAAACAGATCCAGGGAGGATCTCTCCCTGGATCTGTTCAGTCTGATGGCTAAACTAATTATACAGATAAACACATGTACAGCAGTGAAGGATCTGTGGTACGTCTTTTGTAACATAAAGACAAAAAAGCATGGCTAATATCTTTGTAAGGTACAGTGGGGCAAAAAAGTATTTAGTCAGTCACCAATTGTGCAAGTTCTCCCACTTAAAAAGATGAGAGAGGCCTGTAATTTTCATCATAGGTATACCTCAACTATGAGAGACAAAATGAGAAAAAAAAAATCCAGAAAATCACATTGTCTGACTTTTAAATAATTTATTTGCAAATTATGGTGGAAAATAAGTATTTGGTCAATAACAAAAGTTCATCTCAATACTTTGTTGGCAATGACAGAGGTCAAACGTTTTCTGTAAGTCTTCACAAGGTTTTCACACACTGTTGCTGGTATTTTGGCCCATTCCTCCATGCAGATCTCCTCTAGAGCAGTGATGTTTTGGGGCTGTCGCTGGGCAACATGGACTTTCAACTCCCTCCAAAGATTTTCTATGGGGTTGAGATCTGGAGACTGGCTAGGCCAATCCATGACCTTGAAATGCTTCTTACGAAGCCACTCCTTCGTTGCCCGGGTGGTGTGTTTGAGATCATTGTCATACTGAAAGACCCAGCCACATTTCATCTTCAATGCCCTTGCTGATGGAAGTAGGTTTTCACTCAAAATCTCACGATACATGGCCCCATTCATTCTTTCCTTTACATGGATCAGTCGTCCTGGTCCCTTTGCAGAAAAACAGCCCCAAAGCATGTTTCCACCCCCATGCTTCACAGTAGGTATGGTGTTCTTTGGATGCAACTCAGCATTCTTTCTCCTCCAAACATGACAAGTTGAGTTTTTACCAAAAAGTTCTATTTTGGTTTCATCTGACCATATGACATTCTCCCAATCCTCTTCTGGATCATCCAAATGCTCTCTAGCAAACTTCAGATGGGCCTGGACATGTACTGGCTTAAGCAGGGGGACACGTCTGGCACTGCAGGATTTGAGTCCCTGGCGGCGTAGTGTGTTACCGATGGTAGCCTTTGTTACTTTGGTCCCAGCTCTCTGCAGGTCATTCACTAGGTCCCCCCATGTGGTTCTGGGATTTTTGCTCACCGTTCTTGTGATCATTTTGACCCCACGGGGTGAGATCTTGCGTGACGCCCCAGATCGAGGGAGATTATCAGTGGTCTTGTATGTCTTCCATTTTCTAATAATTGCTCCCACAGTTGATTTCTTCACACCAAGCTGCTTACCTATTGCAGATTCAGTCTTCCCAGCCTGGTGCAGGTCTACAATTTTATTTCTGGTGTCCTTTGACAGCTCTTTGGTCTTGGCCATAGTGGAGTTTGGAGTGTGACTGTTTGAGGTTGTGGACAGGTGTCTTTTATAATGATAACGAGTTCAAACAGGTGCCATTAATACAGGTAACGAGTGGAGGACAGAGCAGCCTCTTAAAGAAGTTGTTACAGGTCTGTGAGAGCCAGAAATCTTGCTGGTTTGTAGGTGACCAAATACTTATTTTACCGAGGAATTTACCAATTAATTCATTAAAAATCCTACAATGTGATTTCCTGGATTATTTCCCCCCATTCTGTCTCTCATAGTTGAAGTGTACCTATGATGAAAATTACAGGCCTCTCTCATCTTTTTAAGTGGGAGAACTTGCACAATTGGTGGCTGACTAAATACTTTTTTGCCCCACTGTATTTCCCCCTTCTTTTCGTTCAAGAGCATATTGTGGGGGGAAAAACCCATTTCAAGCAGCATTAGACAGACCACTTCTTGTATCTACTTTTGCTGACGTGTACAGAATGAAAAAAACAGGCTATGTTGGCATTTAATATACCAATTTTCCAGCAAAGAATTTTGAACAATATGCCATTTCCCAGCAAACACGAGTTTATTCAAGAAAATTTTTGGTTATATAAAAATGGACTTAGAAACCATTAAGCACACTGAGCATATCTACTTTTCTGCTATCACACATATAAGAATTTTCTTTAGGTGTTAAAATGTACTGCTTCATACAATTAAAGACAGATTTACACAATCACCTTCATTAAAAGAAAAATCAAGGCATAGAACATATTGCCATATACAGATATCATAGAAATGTTACTAGCAGTAAGATGCAGAGACATATAAACAAAGCTAAAGCAGTTGGCTGTGCAAAAATATGTAGAGTCACTAGGTTTTAAAAACATGTACTAATACAAATAATAATACAAAAAAGTAATTAAGTTTTGTACATTTCTTCATAAGACAGTGGTCAGAGTATTTACAGAAGTGAGAAAGCATGTGTTTCCACAGTACACCGTGTAGTATTGTTGGCACTGACACATACACTGACACTGGTGGTTTAGGAGTGGGACCCTGTTGCAGTGTAGTTGGACATCTCCCTACGGATGGTGCTAAATGGAGACAGCTCCAGCTCTGTGGTACATTCATGCTCATTATCATCACTACCCACCGCTGAGGAAGCCACTGCACCACACATACTTGTGCAACAGCAACAGCACTCTAGGAAAGCATGACCAAACGGTGGGCACAGGCAAAGCAGCAACACAGGTGTTATTGCAGTGCGCAGGAAGAGTAAGAGCTGACCAAGTGTGCGCAGTACACTCACAATGTCCAGGTCCCCTATATAAGCCGCCACCATATTTGCAACATTGTCGGGTACTGCGCAGGCAGCGTAGACCACAGCCAGTGCCACCACAACACAGTTCATGCGACTCTCCAAGCGCATCTGCTTCTTGTTGGAGCGTGGGCATCCACGCTCGGCCTGGCGCATGCGACGTGCTGTAGCTAACGAGCTGCCAATGGTAAATAGAGCAGGCAGGCAGAAATAGCACCCAAAGCACCACCAGAGTCTAGCACTTTCGTACGCCAGGCCCAGTGCATAAAGAGTTTCAGGCAATGAGGTGGAGATACGTTCCAGGCACCGCTCTGTTTCCTCTGTGTCAGATTCCTTCACTAGCTGCCGGATCAGAAGTTCAGGCAATGCCAAGAGTAATGCACCAACCCAGATCACAGCAAGCTTAGCAGCAGCAGATGTGCAAGTCTCAATTGTCTCATAGTACATCTGCACATTGGTGGCAGCACGGAATCGATCAATGCACAGGGCACAAATGGTGAAGGTGGTCACGCCCAGTGAGGCTACCTGGAAGACACAAACAATAACACATTTTAAATCTACATTACCCACTGATTGAGTCCATATTTATTTTCAACATGAGCAAATGCAGTGAAGATGAAACTGTGGGTGGTAGAAGAGAGCAACTGGACTTGTTTGAAGATTCTTGAAAACGTTTCACCTCTCATCCGAAAGGCTTCCTCAGTTCTGTCTGACTAATAGGGAGTATCAGGTAAAGTGGGGCAAAAAAGTATTTAGTCAGCCACCAATTGTGCAAGTTCTCCCACTTAAAAAGATGAGAGAGGCCTGTAATTTTCATCATAGGTATACCTCAACTATGAAAGACAGAATGGGGGAAAGAATCCAGGAAATCACACTGTAGGATTTTTAATGAATTACTAATTGGTAAATTCCTCGGTAAAATAAGTATTTGGTCACCTACAAACAAGCAAGATTTCTGGCTCTCACAGACCTGTAACAACTTCTTTAAGAGGCTCCTCTGTTCTCCACTCGTTACCTGTATTAATGGCACCTGTTTAAACTCGTTATCAGTATAAAAGACACCTGTCCACAGCCTCAAACAGTCACACTCCAAACTCCACTATGGCCAAGACCAAAGAGCTGTCAAAGGACACCAGAAACAAAATTGTAGACCTGCACCAGGCTGGGGAGACTGATTCTGCAGTAGGTAAGCAGCTTGGTGTGAAGAAATCAACTGTAGGAGCAATTATTAAAATATGGAAGACATACAAGACCACTGATAATCTCCCTCGATCTGGGGTTCCACGCAAGATCTCACCCCATGGGGTCAAAATGATCACAAGAATGGTGAGCAAAAATCCCAGAACCACACGGGGGGACCTAGTGAATGACCTGCAGAGAGCTGGGACCAAAGTAACAAAGGCTACCATCAGTAACACACTACGCCCCCAGGGACTCAAATCCTGCAGTGCCAGACGTGTCCCCCTGCTTAAGCCAGTACATGTCCAGGCCTGTCTGAAGTTTGCTAGAGAGCATTTGGATGATTCAGAAGAGGATTGGGAGAATGTCAGATGAAACCAAAATAGAACTTTTTGGTAAAAACTCAACTTGTCGTGTTTGGAGGAGAAAGAATGCTGAGTTGCATCCAAAGAACACCATACCTACTGTGAAGCATGGGGGTGGAAACATCATGTTTTGGGGCTGTTTTTCTGCAAAAGGACCAGGACGACTGATCCGTGTAAAGGAAAGAACGAATGGGGCCATGTATCATGAGATTTTGAGTGAAAACCTCCTTCCATCAGCAAGGGCATTGAAGATGAAACGTGGCTGGATCTTTCAGCATGACAATGATCCCAAACACACCGCCTGGGCAATGAAGGAGTGGCTTCGTAAGAAGCATTTCAAGGTCCTGGAGTGGCCTAGCCAGTCTCCAGATCTCAACCCCATAGAAAATCTTTGGAGGGAGTTGAAAGTCCGTGTTGCCCAGCGACAGCCCCAAAACATCACTGCTCTAGAGCAGATCTGCATGGAGGAATGGGCCAAAATACCAGCAACAGTGTGTGAAAACCTTGTGAACTTACAGAAAACATTTGACCTCTGTCATTGCCAACAAAGGGTATATAACAAAGTATTGAGATGAACTTTTGTTATTGACCAAATACTTATTTTCCACCATAATTTCCAAATAAATTCTTTAAAAATCAGACAGTGAGATTTTCTGGATTTTTTTTTCTCATTTTGTCTCTCATAGTTGAGGTATACCTATGATGAAAATTACAGGCCTCTTTCATCTTTTTAAGTGGGAGAACTTGCACAATTGGTGACTGACTAAATACTTTTGCCCCACTGTATTTATCCTCTCATGGATCATAATAGAATCAGAATTCTGATGGCTGTATAGTAGGTGGCTGATAAATGATGTCTTAGACCCCCACCTCTGTTCAGTGATGGCCGTTTCAGGTTGACAAAAAAGAACGATCCTCTCTGGCTAAAATGTCTGCCAGTTTTCTGGAAGTCCTCTCATACTCCCGCACCAGTCGAAGGGATCTCATCCCAAAGTGCGTAGAAACATGTCTGTGAAGATTCTCAGTCATCCAGGTCATAGTAAACTGTGGGTGGTAGAAGAGAGCAACTGGACTTGTTTGAAGATTCTTGAAAACATTTCACCTCTCATCTGAAAGGCTTCCTCAGTTCTGTCTGACTAATAGGGAGTATCAGGTATTTATTCTCTCATGGATCATAATAGAATCAGAATTCTGATGGCTGTATAGTAGGTGGCTGATGTCTTAGACCCCCACCTCTGTTCAGTGATGGCCGTTCCAGGTTGACAAAGTTTCTATGCACTTTGGGATGAGATCCCTTCGACTGGTGCGGGAGTATGAGAGGACTTCCAGAAAACTGGCAGACATTTTAGCCAGAGAGGATCGTTCTTTTATGTCAACCTGGAACGGCCATCACTGAACAGATGTGGGGGTCTAAGACATCATTTATTAGCCACCTACTATGCAGCCATCAGAATTCTGTTTTGTTCACTTTTAAATCCATGAGAGGATAAATACCTGATACTCCCTATTAGTCAGACAGAACTGAGGAAGCCTTTCGGATGAGAGGTGAAACGTTTTCAAGAATCTTCAAACAAGTCCAGTTGCTCTCTTCTACCACCCACAGTGTACGCAAGTCTTACATATATGATATTGATTTATGTTTCATCTTTTCAGGGCTTGTCTTGTTCTTCTGTTGCAGAAATAAATGTTGTTAAAAATAAATGCTGTTAAAAAAAAAACATGTACTTTTGTGTAAATAATTCAATTATACCCCTAGAAAACATATCAGCATTGCCTTGAACTGTGTACTTGAAAGCTTGCCGAAATACTGCAAAATTTTAGGGCAAAAGAAAATTCAGCGGGGGCAAAATTTTTTTCGGCCATTTACCCTGCAGGGCAAAAGGTGTCAAAAGTCAACAATGAGGCCTGAAGTAGCATGATTAAAGCAGGGAAGGCTGTTCAGAGGGGGCAGGCTGTTCAGAGGGGGCAGCTCCTGTCGCTATCATCTATTCACCATGACTCCTGACTGACCTGTCTTTTAAAAAAATAAAAAAACACCACTTAAAAAGGAGACACAAACAGATGACCACTCCCACCACCAGCAGATTTGGAATCCAGTTCTAAAATACTATCATTTTCATTTAACTTAACCTCACAACACTGCCAACAGTACTGTAGTGAACATCATCATCTGGCACTGTCTCCTGACAGTCTGTCTCCAAAATTATACTTGAAAAAATGAAAAGAAATGTCTTCACGGTTGTTCACTTTTAAATTAACCTAAGCCTATTAGAGAAGATAATCTTATTTAATCTTATCCAAAATGTCCCATGTTTGTGTGCGACCACCGATGTCATTTCAAATGAGACCATTGCCCTCATTTTTAATTCACCGTCACAC
Source organism: Neoarius graeffei (assembly GCF_027579695.1). NCBI lineage: Eukaryota > Metazoa > Chordata > Actinopteri > Siluriformes > Ariidae > Neoarius > Neoarius graeffei. The sequence continues at coordinate 15,756,754 of NC_083589.1, read as the reverse complement.
ACACAGACCATCATGGCGTGAAACAGTTACTCAACATCTTCACCGAAGTTAGCATTTTGCATTGGAAGACCAACTAGAAATTCATCATGTTCAAGATCTACAGTATGGTCATTACTCTTTCATAAGAATAGTTATTTGTTTATCGATCTCTCCTTGTCTGGGCACCTTTCTTGTCAAACTTAGAAAAAATCTGGGGAAGTCGCCTTTTCTTTGATACTTCTGGAGCCAAGGTGACATTCAATCCATAATTAGGTAAAATATTAAAAATTTCATGTTCTATATATAATTTAGAGCAACAAGACAAACCAAGTCCAAAGACATGCAGGTTAGGTTAACTGGTGACTCTAAATTGACTGTAGGTGTGAATGTGAGTGTGAATGGTTGTCTGTGTCTATGTGTCAGCCCTGTGATGACCTGGCGACTTGTCCAGGGTGTACCCCGCCTTTCGCCCGTAGTCAGCTGGGATCGGCTCCAGCTTGCCTGCGACCCTGTAGAAGGATAAAGCGGCTAGAGATAATGAGATGAGATGAGATGAGATGAGATGAGACTAAAAATTTCATGTTCTATATTTAATTTAGAGCAACAAGACAAACCAAGTCCAAAGACATGCAGGTTAGGTTAACTGGTGACTCTAAATTGACCGTAGGTATGAATGTGAGTGTGAATGGTTGTCTGTGTCTATGTGTCAGCCCTGTGATGACCTGGCGACTTGTCCAGGGTGTACCCCGCCTTTCGCCCGTAGTCAGCTGGGATAGGCTCCAGCTTGCCTGCGACCCTGTAGAACAGGATAAAGCAGCTACAGATAATGAGATGAGACGAGATTATTATTATTATTATTATTACTGCTGCTTGTAGTAAACAATATTCATGAGTGCTAGTGTTGTAGTTGAGTCACTAAACCTCGAGTCTGAGTCCAGTCTTGAGTCCCCAGTGTTCAAGTCCGTGTCAAGACCAAGTCATTAAAAAAAAATTCGAATCGAGTCTCCGTCGAGTCCACTATTGATCCAAGTCAAGTCTGAGAGCAAGACTCCAACTGCACCATTTGACAGTGGCTGTTTTAGCGCCATTAACATTAGTTTGTTCCTGAACATGACATATGAACAGGTGAATGTGCATTCTCTTTGTCAGGGAGTGCAAAGTATTCTGTCCGAGATGGTTGAGAGATGGATGTATGTGCAGAAGGTGTGTTTATTAATACAAGTTAAGACAGGCAAACAATCCAAAATGGCAGGCAAAATCGTAAAACACTGAAACAGGCAATAGGTCGAGCGAGCCACAAACCGGCTATCGTAGATGAAGCAGAATCAAAGACGAGAAACAGGAAATCAAAGATCAGGAAACCAAACAAGGAAATAAGGCTCAGTAATGTATCAGCAACACAACTCAATATTTCGCAAAATAAGTAGGTTTTCACAGGTTTTATACAGACGCTCTGATTGCGCCTTAATCCTGTGCAGGTGCAAGTTGTTAAATGGCGCATGCACGAGAGTCCACTTGGCATGCGTGCTGTCCACAGCATGCCCAAGAGTCTATCTGATGCATGCGCCAAGGCATGCCGGTGTGACATTCTTGCATGAAATTAGTACAAAATTAATGTAGATATAAATATCTTATGCCAAATTATTATGGCATGTTGCAAAAAAATAAAGAAAAGATCTGAGTCCTCATCTCCAATTTACGAGTCCTAATGCAGTTAATGCACGAGTCTGAATCATCAGTGCTTAAGTCCAAGTCAAGTCACGAGTCCTTAAAATTAGGGACATTGCCATGCCGCCAATCTGGAAACTTCTGCACAAGAATCTTGGAAGTATCACATGTCTTTTCTTCACTACTTAACCTGCTGGCTCCTCCTGCTCCATCCTCCCTGACTGCTGAAGACTTTGCCACTTTATATGATGGGAAGATTAAAAAGATCTGCCAGAACTTCAATTCTACCCCAACTCCTACACTACACACTCAGGATTCCTTTTCTCTTTCACTGACAAATTCTTCTAATCTAGCAACAGATGAGATCCTGCAAGTCATCTTGACCTGCAATCCTCCCACCTGCCCACTGGATCCAATCCCTTTTGCAATGCTCCAGACTATCTTTGAAGACCCCCCCTCCCCTTCATCACTACTATCATCAATGGCTCCATCTCATCTGGTCATATACCGACTGCATTCGAGAGAGCAGGAGTTCATCTCATCCTGAGGAAACCCAATCTGGATCCCATGGACATCAGCAACTACCAACAGGTATCACGTCTCTCTTTTGTTTTTCTAAAATCCTTGAATGGAAGTCTATAATCAACTATCTCTCTACCCATCAGAGAACAACCTCCAAGACTGTAACGAGTCTTGCTTCAAAGTGGTACATTCCACAGAGACTGCCCTGTTCGCCATCACTAAAAAGTGACAGGCTGCTAGATCATCCAAACTGTCATCAGTCCTCATTTTCCTTGACCTTTCAATATCTGTTGTCAAATCAACAATGTCTGTAGTTAAAAGCGCTATAGAAATAAACTGACTTGACTTTCAGAAGTCAACCACAAGACTCTTGTCCATTCTCATGAGTCTTGGACATAATGGAACAGCATGGCAATGGTTTGCTTCCTACTTGGAATGTTGGTCATATCAGGCCACATGGAGCTAAGCTACATCTGCTCAGCTCGATGTCATGTCCCACAAGGCTCAGTACTTGGTCCTCTTCTGTTCTCCTTCTATATGGTGAGAACATCCTCACATGGGCTCTCATAGCACTGCTATGCAGATGACACTCAACTCATTCTCTCCTTCCAGCCCTTAGATACTCATGTTTTTGTTCTCATCTCAGCATGGATGGCAGCTCATCAGCTTAAGCTTCCTCCCAGCAAAAGTGAACTGCTGTTCATCCCAGGTGATTTGTCCCCATGGCAAGATCTTGTGGTCTTCCTGGACAACTTTTTAATCTCATCTTCAGTCAATGCATACAATCTTGGGGTAACTATGGACAAGTAACTGTCCTTTTCTTCTCACACTGCTAACATGTCACACTCATGCCGGTTTCTCCTTTACAACCTCATAAGGATTCATCCATTATTCACACAGGCCACTCAGGTGCTTGTTCAGTCCTTTGTCAAGCTGAGACTGTACTACTGCAATTTGCTCCTTAAAGGTTTGCCTCTGAATGTTATTCAACTTCTGCAACTGATCCAGAATGCAACCGCTCAACTCATTTTCAACCTTCCTAAATTCACCCAAACCACTTCATTGCTATGCTTCCTCCACTGGCTTCCTGTAGCTGCCAGCATCAGAATTAATGCTTGCATACAAAGCCAAAAATAGACCAGCACCCGCTTACTTCAAAGCACGTCTCACACCCCGCAATGCACCACGCTGTCTCTCCAATCCTTTTGCACTGCTTGACTGGCCCCACCATCTCAAGAATCAACAACTCTTCTCTGTTCTGACACCAAGGTGGTGGAATGAACTTCTCCTTGATGTCCAAACAGCAGAGTTGTCTTCAAACGATGTAAAGACCTGCATCTTTCTAAAGCACTTAAAATAGCACTTTCATCTAAAAAATTATTATGCTGTCTTAGTGCTTTTCTATTATATTACTTCCCCAACAGAGTTTTAGACTGATGGTATTCTTTATCCATGACCTAGTGGACCAGAATCAAGATATATTGATGGGAACTTCAAACCACTTATGTAAGTCACTCTGGATAAGAGCATCTGCCAAATACCATAATTGTACATGCAAATGCAAAGAACACTGGGGGTGGTAATATCATGCTATTAGTTTGCTTCACTTTAGCTGGGACTGGGGCTGTAGTCAAGATTGTGGAAATCGTGGGTGGCTCCAAATACCAGTCTATTTTGGCACATACCTACAGGCAGACAAATGTAGATAAAGAAAAAGTCATCTTCTTGCATTATAAACAAGCCAAACCACAAATCCAAGTCAATAAAAGAATGGCTTCAGAAGGCAAGGCAAGGCAAGTTTATTTATATAGCACATTTCATACACAATGGCAGTTCAATGTGCTTTACAGAAGTAAAAACAAAAACAGTAAACAATAGAGAAATAAAATTACATAAAATAATTTTATCTTTATTCTAAAATAATTAATTAAAAAAATTTAAAGAATTAAAAGAAAATAATAAGAATTAAACAATAGTAGAAATAAAATATTAAAATGCCAAAAAGAAAAAGGAGAAAAAGAAAGAGAAAGAAAACCTAGCAGAATAAAATAGAATAAAGTTAAAATAAATTTAAAACATGCAGAGAAAAAGATTATAAAAAATGTAAAAATATTAATTATTTAACAGAAAGCATCTGAAAACAGCTTGGTCTTTAACCTAGATTTGAAGCTGCCAACAGCAGGAGCATTTTTAATGTCCTCTGGCAGTTGGTTCCATAGCTGTACTGCATAGTAGCTAAAAGCTGCTTCACCACACTTTGTTTTAACAACTGGTTTTAATAGTAAATTTTTCTGTTGCGATCTGGTAGATCTGATTGGGTTAGGCCGCTGCAACATATCAGAGAGGTAATTGGGCCCTGTACCATTTAGAGATTTGTACACCAGCAGCAATGCTTTAAAGTCAATTCTGTAGCTTACTGGAAGCCAGTGAAGGGACCTTAGAATTGGAGTAATGTGCTCTGTTCTTTTTGTTCGTGTGAGAACCCTCGCCGCTGCATTTTGAACCAGCTGAAGTCGTTTGATGGTCTTTTTTGGCAGGCCTGTGAAAAGGCCATTGCAGTAATCAACCCTACTAGAGATGAAGGCATGTATTAGTTTTTCCAGATCATGTTTTGACATAAGTCCTCTTAGTTTGGAAATGTTTTTTAGGTGATAAAATGCCGTTTTAGTGATTGCTTTCATGTGACTGTCAAAGTTTAGCTCGCTGTCAATGAAAACACCAAGATTTTTAACCATTTCTTTAGTTTTAATCCCTTTTGTGTCAAGAATAGTGGTAATCCTGAGTCTTTCATCTTTTTTTCCAAATAGAATTATTTCTGTTTTATCTGTGTTCAGCTGAAGAAAATTTTGTGACATCCAGCTATTGATTTGATCGATACACTGGTAGAGACATTCAAGGGGGGCATAATCATTTGGTGATAGAGCAAAATAAATTTGGGTATCATCTGCATAGCAGTGATACAAAATTGAATTTTTATTGATAATTTGCCCAAGTGGGAGCATATAAAGGTTGAAAAGTAATGGTCCAAGAATCGACCCCTGGGGGACACCACAGGTCAAGGGCATTGACGTTGAGGAACAATTTCCCAGGGTAACAAAGAAGCTTCTACCTTTTAAGTATGATTTTAACCAATTGATAACTTTACCAGTCAATCCAACCCAGTGTTCAAGTCGATATAGCAGTATGTTGTGATCAACAGTATCAAAAGCTGCACTGAGGTCCAGTAATACCAGGACCGATGTTTTGCCTGCATCAGTATTAAGACGTATGTCATTTATAACTTTAATCAGCGCTGTTTCAGTGCTATGATTGGCACGAAATCCTGACTGAAAATTATCAAAACGGCTGTTTGATATCAAGAAGGCAGTTAATTGATTGAAGACAATTTTTTCCAGGATTTTCCCGATAAATGGTAGATTTGATATTGGCCTGTAATTATTTAACACTGAAGGATCCAGATTATTTTTTTTAAGAAGGGGCTTTACAACAGCTTTTTTTAGGGACACAGGAACAACACCAGTCTCCAAGGATGTATTTATAATTTGAAGCACATCTGTAATTATAAGATGAAGAACAGACTTAAAAAAGTTGGTGGGCAGAATGTCCAGTTCAGATGTTGAGGAACTGAGATTTTGTACAGTTTTTTCAAGAGTCTCATAATCAATTAAACAAAATTCTGACATTGTGTTAAAGTTATCTATCTGTGTCATTGGTGATTGCAGTTTTTCAATTTTTTGCAACTGAGATATATTATGAGAAATATTCTGCCGTATTTTATCAATTTTACCTTTGAAGAAGGATGCAAACTCATTGCATTTATTAACTGAGAGAAGTTCAGGTGCTAATTGTGGTGGGGGATTAGTTAGCTTCTCTACTGTTGAAAATAGCACACGGGCATTGTTCATATTCCTGCTGATGATATTGGAGAAGAAAGACTGTCTTGCTTTACGAATTTCATAATTATAATTACAAAGCATCTCTTTATGGATTTGATAATGGATGTGAAGTTTAGATTTGCGCCATTTTCTTTCAGTCTTTCTACATTCTCTCTTTAGCAGTTTAACAGCCGGGTACTGCTTCCATGGTGCTTTCTGCTTATCATTGATTCTTTTGATTTTGAATGGAGCAATATCATCCATAATTTGGGTCATATTTAAATTAAAAAATTCCAGTAAATCATCTACAGAGTCTGACATTTTGGTTGAGTTCTGAGAGAGAGCTTGATTAAAAAGAGCACATGTGTTGTCGTTTATGACTCTCCTGCCTATAGTCGTTGAGCTATTCTGAATGTGAGGAGACATAGAAACTTCAAAGAAAACACAGAAATGATCAGATAAGGCCAGGCCAACAACAGTATAAGAAACAGTAAGACCCTTTGTGATGACGAGGTCAAGAGTATGACCACGAGAGTGGGTCGGTCCCTGTACATGTTGTACTAGGTTAAAGTTATCAATAATTGCAAATAGTTCTTTGGCATAAATGTTATCAGTATTATCTACATGCAAGTTAAAATCCCCAGATATAATAAGACAATCAAACTCTAAGCAAATGACTGATAACAATTCACCAAACTCTTCAAGAAAGACTTTGGCTGAATGTCTCGGAGGCCTGTAAATAGTTAATAATAATATGTTAGGAGAGCATGTAACAAGTGCACATAAGTGTTCAAAGGACATAAAATCACCAAGTGAGGATTGTTTACATTGAAAAGAGACTTTGAAAATATTTGCAATCCCTCCACCTTTCCCTTGTCGGGTAACATTCAAAAAATTAAAATTTGGAGGAGCTGCTTCGATAAGGGTGGTAGCACTATTTGCTTGATCCAGCCAGGTTTCAGTTAGAAGCAAAAAATCAAGATTGTGTTTACAAATAAGATCATTAATTAAAAATGACTTGTTTAAAAGTGATCTAATATTCAGAAGGGCTAGTTTTACAGTAATATTTGGTTGTGCACTCTGATGCTGTTTTAAAACAGGAAGGAGATTAGATTGGTTTACCCCCAGGGTTAAATGTGCTCTATGTTTTCTGTTTCTTATCAACACAGGAATAGTGTCAACATCGGATCCCTGCTTTTTTCTACATACATTTGCAGGGACCCAGAGTACATCAAACAAGACTTTCTAAATGTTCCATTTGGTTTGAGGGTGAAAGGACTGGAGATGACATGTATCTTTTGGATGGTGAAAAAGATTTGTAGCCAGCTGAAAGTCCTGGACGAACACAATTTTGATGAATTGGGTACACTGCTTGTCGCGACAAATTTGGACTAGAAAAAGAGAGTGTAGCCATAGGAAGCAGTTTTTTCATGCTATTTGGGAAATCCATCCGAGGAGAAGTGGAGTCGTCTGTCCTTGAATGTTGGGAGGCCTGCAAGTCAGATGTTTGTGTGTCCTTGATGACGACTTGCAAAGATGATTGTTTAGGCTTTGTAACTATGTCAGTCTGCGACATCTTATCAACTGTTTTCCTCGGTGCTGGCTGAGAAAAGATTGCAAGTTTGTAGTGGTCTGCTAAGACTTTGGCTCCAATCCAGCTGAGTTCAGTGCTATTTGGCTTGTAGAATTCTTTGCAATTCCAAAAAAGATTAAAATTGTCTATGAAATTCATACCAAATGAAGAACAAGTTTTTCCAAGCCAGGTGTTAAGACTGAAGAGTCGAGAAAAAGCAAAACTTCCTCTCGCTGGGAGTGGGCCACTGATAAAAGATTGAATTCCAGTCTTGTAGAGCTCAGAAAAAAGTTTTCTGAAATCATCTTGGACAAACAGCTGTTCTCTGAAAACATCGTTTGCTCCCACATGTACAACGATACGCTTAATCGTTTTATGCTCGGACATGAGTTTCAAAATGCTGTCTTTGGTGTCAGAGATGGATGCATTTGGAAGACAACAAATAATCATCTCATAACCTTTTAATTGTCTTACAGTGGAATCACCAAGAACAAGGGTTGTGGGATCAGGTGGTGTTACGAGCTGCTTTTTGCCTCTTCTCACAGCTCTTCAATCTTGGTGCGATCTCTTTTTACTATGTGTTTGTCCACTTGACAAATCCTCTTCCACATCCCTGAGGCATTCAAATTTGTTCTGAAGCTTTATGGGCTGTGGATTTTCCATAGGATTGTAGATCCTATTGTAATTTGTAGAACGAGCTGGTGTTGAAGTAATTACTCTTCTGTTTTTGTTTTTAGGCTTAGCACCCATCATTTGCCAGTTTTCAGTACTCACATTTTGTACAGCTTGAGTTATGAATTCTTCCACTTGGTCTGCAATGTCCTCAGTCTGTCGGAGCGCAATCTCTGCATTCTCAGCCACTGTTTCTGTACTCCTTTCCTGAGATATCGCTTTTAATTCGTCCGTTTTTGGCAGAGCATTAATCTTTGATTCCAGAATAGAAATCCTCTGTTCTAATTCCATGCATTTTCTGCAGGATTTTTTGCTTCCTGGCATTTAAAAAAAAAAAAAAAGTGGAAATTAAAATTAAATTTAAAAGCTTATAAAGATGAAGAAAAGAGAAGAGAGAAAAAAAAGTGGAAATTCAATGAGAAAGTAAAGTATAGAAATAAAGATTAAGAAAGCAAGAGCAAAGCAAAGAAGCGTCCTACTCGCTTGAGTAGGAGGAGCAAAGATGAAGATGATACCGTAAATGTTTTGGAATGATCCAGTCAGAGTTCAGATCTAAACCCCATCAAACACATTTAGAATGACTTAAAGAGGGTTGTGCACAGGATGTTTGATAGACATTTGATACATCTAGACCATTTTTGCAAGGAAGACCAGAATAAAATTATCAAATCAAGATGTCCCAGAAAGTTGGTAAACTCTCTCAAAAAATAATGAGTTTGCATTTGCTTTGAATTACAAGCAAAATGTGCTTTAACAAAGTATTAGTTAAGGGATATGCACACTTGTGCAACTAGGTAATTGTAAGTCTTTACTTTTTTCCCTAAATTGTTTTTTACTCTTTTCTCTGTTTTGTTTTTCACTTTATATTTGATTTTTTTCTTCATTGGTTTTATTCATTTACTGTTTTGTTGGTTTTTGTCAGTGTTGTAGTCGAGCCACTAAACCTTGAGTCCAAGTCCAGTCTCGAGTCCCCAGTGTTCAAGTCCAAGTCAAGTCATGATGTATGAACAGGTGAATGTGCATTCTCTTTGTCAGAGTGGGCGAAGTATTCTGTCAGAGATGGTTGGGAGACATATGTAAGTGCAGAAGGCGTGTTTATTAATACAAGTGAAGACAGGTAAACAATGCAGAACGGCAGGTAAAATCGTAAAACAGCGAAACAGGCAATAGGTTGAGCGAGGCACAAACAGGCTATCAAACACGAGGCAGAATCAAAGTTGAGAAACAGGAAATCAGGGATCAGGAAACAAGGCTTGGTAATGTGTCAGCAACGCAATTTAATACTTCGCAAAGTAAGTGTGTTTTCACAGTTTTATATAGGCACACTGATTGCACCTTAATCCTGTGCAAGTGTCAGTTGTTTACAGCGTGGGTGCTGTCTGGAGCACACCTGAGAGTCTATCTGATGCACGCACCAAGGCGCACAGGTGTGACACTCTTGTATGAAATTAGTACAAAAATTAATGTAGATATAAATAATCGTATGCCAAATTATTATGGCATGTTACAAAAGATAAAGAAAAAATCTGAGTCCTCATCTCCAATTTACGAGTCTGAATGCAGTTAATGCACAAGTCCAAGTCATCAGTGCTCAAGTCCAATTCATGAGTCCTTACAAAAAAAAAAAATAGGGCACGAGTCAGACTCAAGTCCGAGTCCTGGACTCGAGTACTACAAGCCTGTTTTTTGTTTTTGTTAGCCAAAGGTTTGTGGACACCTAACCATCACACCCATATGTGGTTCTTCCCCAAACTGTTGCCAAAAAGTTGGAAGTGCAAAATTGTATAGAATGTCTTTGTATGCTGTAACATTAAAATTTCTCTTTACCGGAACTAAGAGACCCAAACCTGTTCCAGCATGACAATGTCCCTGTAAAAAAAAGCGACCTACATGAAGACATGATGTGTTAAGGTTGGAGTGGAAGAACTTGAATGTCCTGCACAGAGCCCTGATCTCAACCCCACTGGGATGAACTGGAACACCAACTGCACCCAAAGCATTAACTCTCACCTAACATCAGTGCCTGACCTTACTAATGCTCTTGTAGCATATCCCCACAGTCATGTTTCAAAATCTAGTGGAAAGCCTTCCCAGAAGAATGGAGTTTACTATAACAGCAAAGGGGAATAAATCTAGAATGAAACATTCAAAAACATTCAAAAATACATGAAATGTGATGGTCAGGTGCCCACATACTTTTGACCATATATTGTGCATCACATTAAAGTGGAAAAAATGTGGCATGACTTATGTTGGTGTAATTTTCTTTACATCACAAAAACCTGAAATTTTAACAGGGGTGTGTAGATTTTTATATAAACGGTATCTAACATGGGCAAATACACACACTCCTATGTACATGTGATGAATTAAAGGTTCTGAATTTCTGAAATGCAGTTCAGTCATAGTCACAAAAGAAGCAGGGTGAAATGCTACTCTGCAACAAGAATTCAGTATTAGCATTCGAGTTTGTTGGTATTTTCAAAAGATTGCAAGGCCTTATGCAGCATTGTACGGTAAGTGTTTAAAATGTGTTCCCTGCTGAGGCACCAGCCTTATCTTCAGGCTAAATTATGTTTGATAGATGGGTGAACCTAGTTCAACAGCTAGGAACATTTCCCATGGGGTGTTCATGTGTCGACAGGTTTGCAAAACAGTCAAAAAAAAAAAAATTCAGTGTCCCAGTTTGCTTGTGGTGCATCCTTGTGACTCTATGCTTTAAATAAACATTAAAATTATCACATGTACTGCATAAACTCCCTAACTAGAAACATCACCTATCTATTCCATATTTTAACACAAGTAAACATGAGTTATTCCAACTCAAAAACTGGATTCATTCCATCTATGACACATAAGCATTGCTACATACTACCCTAACCAGTATTTCACGATTGAAAGCTTAAAAAAAAAAAAAAGATTACAGGACTTACAGTTGTGCTTGAAAGTTTGTGAACCCTTCAGAATTTGATATTTCTGCATAAATATGACCTAAAACATCATTAGATTTTCACACAAGTCCTAAAAGTAGACAAAGAGAACTCAGTTAAACAAAAAAGACAAAAATATTATACTTGGTCATTTATTTATTGAGGAAAATGATCCAATATTACATATCTGTGAGTAGTAAAAGTATGTGAACCTTTGCTTTCAGTATCTGGTGTGACCCACCCCCCGTGCAGCAATAACTGCAACTAAACGTTTTCAGTAACTGTTGATCAGTCCTGCACACCGGCTTGGAGGAATTTTAGCCCATTCCTCTGTACAGAACAGCTTCAACTCTGGGATGTTGGTGGGCTTCCTCACATGAACTGCTCGCTTCAGGTCCTTCCACAACATTTCGATTGGATTAAGGTCAGGACTTTGACTTGGCCATTCCAAAACATTAACTTTACTCTTCTTTAACCATTCTTTGGTAGAATGACTTGTGTGCTTAGGGTCATTGTCTTGCTGCATGACACACCTTCTCTTGAGATTCAGTTCATGGACAAATGTCCTGACAGTTTCCTTTCGAATTTGCTAGTATAATTCAGAATTCTTTGTTCCATCAATGATGGCAAGCCGTCCTGGTCCAGATGCAGCAAAACAGGCCCAAATCATGATACTACTACCACCACCACGTTTCACAGATGGGATAGGGTTCTTATGCTGGAATGCAGTGTTTTCCTTTCTCCAAACATAATGCTTCTCATTTAAACCAAAAAGCTCTATTTTGGTCTCATCTGTCCACAAAACATTTTTCCAATAGCCTTCTGGCTTGTCCATGTGATCTTTAGCAAACTGCAGATGTGCAGCAATGTTCTTTTTGGAAAGCAGTGGCTTTCTCCTTGCAACCCTGCCATGCACACCATTGTTGTTCAGTGTTCTCCTGATGGTGGACTCATGAACATTAGCCAATGTGAGAGAGGCCTTCAGTTGCTTTGAAGTTACCCTGGGGTCCTTTGTGACCTCGCTGACTATTACACGCCTTGTTCTTGGAGTGAACTTTGTTGGTTGACCAGTCCTGGGGAGGGTAACAATGGTCTTGAATTTCCTCCATTTGTACACAATTTGTCTGAATGCGGATTGGTGGAGTCCAAACTCTTTAGAGATGATTTTGCAAACTTTTTCAGCCTGATAAGCATCAACAACGCTTTTTTTTGAGGTCCTCAGAAATCTCCTTTGAGATTTCTCCTTTCAGAACCTAATCTCAGAGGTTCACATACTTTTGCCACTCACAAATAGTAATATTGGATTATTTTCCTCAATAAATAAATGACCAAGTATAATATTTTTGTCGCATTTGTTTAACTGGGTTCTCTTTATCTACTTTTATGGCTTGTGGGAAAATCTGATGTTTTAGGTCATATTTACACAGAAATATAGAAAATTCTAAAGGGTTCACAAACTTTCAAGTACCACTGTACAGATGCATTAACATCAACATGGAAAATGTGATCTTGGAAAACGTGTGTGTTGCATTTTGCCTTAAAAGTACATTCCAAACTGGATGCATTAAGGCTTTACTCTTCTGACAAAAAAAAAAAAAAATGTCCACAAGCCATTATGAATCATAACATCCATTACAATCTAATAATGGCATAGCATTAGTTAATTAGTTCAGACTGGTGCTCCATTAGCACTCAAACCACCTGTGGTTTCTGATTGGCAACGTTCAATAAGTGTAACCTTTATGACTGAAAAGATCCCAGCTACTTTCTGAATGAGTAACATGACTAATGTATTCACAGTATCATGCATTTAAGTATGGTAGTCTATTGTCTGCTTCCATTCCATATGTATGGGTAGTTAAACAGGACTTCACTGTATACTCACTAAAATGTAAAATTAATGCATTGCTAAACACTGTCAAATGTTCTGAGGAAAGCTTTTAAACATACATACATACACACAAATACATACATACACACACACACACACACACACACACACACACACACACACAATATACATATGTTATTGTAATAGTTCCCTGATATGGGTGGAGTACAGAAGCATGGCAGGTGGGAGTTGATGTTCGCACACACACCATTTTATTTGTTTCCATAGCTTTTCAGCTTCACACATTCTGGTCAGGAGAGCGCTTTTCTCTCCCTCCTTTTCTATCCTTTGTCACTGCAACACAGACACACAATATTAATTAGGCACAGGTGCATTGACTTTGCCACTCACCTTCCCTGGCCCAGCCCTCCATTCACAAACAGATGCTAGGCCATGCCCCCGCTGCCACATACCCTCACTACCCGACTCAGGCCAGGGAGCCATCCGGCCATGCAGCAGACCCCCCCCGATGGGACAGGGAGTCTGGCATTACCATCCGCGCCCCCGGCCTTTGGACCACATCAAATTTAAATGGCTGGAGGGCTAGATACCAGCGGGTGATCTGAGCATTGGCATCTTTCATGTGGTGGAGCCACTGGAGGAGCGCGTGGTTTGAACAAAGGGTGAAAGGGTGCCCCAGCAGGGAGTACCGGAGGATGAGGACCGCCCACTTGATGGCAAAGCACTCTTTCTCAATGGTGCTTGTGGCAGTGGGGGCGTGGCCAAGCGTTGGCCTGTGAATGGTGGGTAGAGTCAGGGAAGGTAAGTGGTGGAATCATTGCACCTGATGGGAATTAACCCGTGTTTGTGTGTCTTCCCCAGTGACCGCACTCTTTGAAAGGAGAGGAGAGCAGAGAAAGGGAGCTCTCTCCCCAACCAGAACACTTGAGTGTGTGTGTGTGTGTGTGTGTGTGTGTGTGTGCGTGCGTGCGTAGCTGGGAATTGGAGAAAGGCTGAAAAGCTAAAAAATAAAAAGTTTGTTGAGAACTCAGTTCTGGCCTGCCGTGCTTCTGTGCTCCACCCACCTGGTCGAATACTACAGTGCTGTACTTACTCTCGCACATCAAGAGCTTGCGGCTGATGTACAGCACGGGGCATTCCTCGCCCTCCACCTCCTGGGATAAAATGGCCCCCAGCCCTCTGTCCGATACGTCCGTCTACAAAATAAAGGGGAGAGAGAAGTCAGGGGAGTGTAAGAGTGGCTCCCCACACAGTGCAGGTGAAAGCCTGTTGGCACTGCTCTGTCCACTGGACCGGATTTGGTGCTCCCTTGAGATCAGTCAGCAGGCTGGTGACATCCGAATAATTAGGTATGAACCTATGACAGTAGCCAGCCAGCCCCAGGAACTGTCTCACCTCCTTTTTGGTCTTAGGCTTCAGACAGGCCGCAACCATTGCCGTCTTGTCAATTTGGGGATGCACCTGCCCAGGACCCAAGTGGAAACCCAGATACCGTACTTCCACCCGCCCAATTGCACATTTTTTTGGGTTGGCTGTGAGACCCGCCTGCCTCAGCAACACCGCATTGACTTTTCTATAGTCCACACAGAACCAGCCAGACCCATTGGCCTTGGGTACCAGGACCACCAGGCTGCTCCAGTCACTGTGTGACTCCTCAATTATGTCCATATTGAGTATGGCCTTGAGTTCATCCCGAACCACCTTTTTTTTTGTGTTCAGGTAAGTGGTACGGGCAGCTACACACCACCACCCCTGGGGGCATTTCAATGTAGTGTTCTATGAGGTGGGTGCGGCCCTGGAAGGGGCGGGAACACATCAGAAAATTCCTCCTGCAACTTGGCGACCTCTGTGAGTTGGGCCAGTGAGAGATGGTCTCCACAAGGGACCTGAGCAGTTCGGGTTGTGGTTTTGGTTATTTTTACCTCCAGCCCCAGCTCCACCTTCTCCGGAACTGCCAACGCCACAGGGACCCCCTCATTCCAACACTTTAATAGGTTGAGGTGGTATATTTGTAGAGCCCCACCCCTATCAATTTGCCTCACCTCATAGTCAATGTCCCCAACTCGCCGTGTGACCTTGAAGGGCCCTTGCCACTTGGCGACTAATTTGGAACTCGACATGGGAAATAATATGAGTATTTTGTCTCCCGAAGTGAACTCTCTAAGGCGCGTGCCCATTGTACAGTCGGGCTTGACGTTCTTGTGCCTGCAGCAAATTCTCCTGGGTTAAGTGCGTCAGAGTGAGGAGCTTTGCGTGCAGCTCGAGAATATACTGAATTTCGTTTTTACTAGATGAAGGTCCCTCCTACCAATTTTCCTGCATCACATCCAAGATGCCATGCGGCTTTCGCCCATATAATAATTCAAATGGGGAAAATCCCATGGAGGCTTGCAGGACCTCTTGTACTATGAATAACAGGGGCTCAAGCCACCTGTCCCAATTATGTACATCCTCACTTACAAACTTCCGAATTAGATTTTTAAGTGTTTGATTGAACCTCTCTACCAAACCATCCATTTGTTGGTGATGAACGCTGATGCAGATATACTTAATTCCCAACAACCCATACAGCTCACGCAGTGTGCCTGACAAACGAAGTGCCTTGGTCTGTCAGGATTTCTTTCGGAATCCTGACCCAGAAGATAATACAGAAGAGCGCTTCCACAATACTGCATGCTGAGATATTGCGGAGAGGCACCGCTTCTGGATATAGCGTTGCACAATCCACCAGAACTAAAATAAAGTGATATCCTCGTGCTGACCGATCTAATGACCTGACGAGATCCATACCAATTCTCTCGAAGGGGATCTCGATTAGAGGGAAAGAGCACAAAGGCACTTTTGGAGTGGCCGCGGGATTTACTAATTGGCATTCGCAGCACACTACTGACGAACATCCCCACGAATCCCTGGCCAATAGAACCGGGCCATTATTCGGGCTAGTATTTTATCCTGCCCTAAGTGTCCAGCCATGGGATTAAAGTGAGCC
The DNA here is from genome assembly GCF_027579695.1 of Neoarius graeffei. NCBI lineage: Eukaryota > Metazoa > Chordata > Actinopteri > Siluriformes > Ariidae > Neoarius > Neoarius graeffei. The sequence goes on along the minus strand of NC_083589.1, from coordinate 15,740,694 downwards.
ACATGGAGTACGAGTTCCCTATGGCTCTTAGGGTTTAACAACTTATTTGTTCACTGGTTTGAGTGTCCTGCATCACTCAATAAAGTCTATCTTCAATAATTGCAAAGTACAGGAAGACGGGTGCTGCATTTGGCTGGAGAGTTTGACCATCGATTACTCTCGCTTGGTCAAACGCATGCCACAGAGTCTCATCTCATGACTGCTCTAAAGGGAAATCCTTGAGGGAAGCCCCGAGAGCGGGAGAAGGGGAGGGCTGTTCCTCACTCCTCGTATCATCCTGATGCGGTGATGACATGGACGGTTCTGTGACAGCTTCTCCAGTCAATGCCACACCGGGATCCCCCCCATGACATTTTATAGCAGGACCCACTCCCTCCTACATATTCCAATAAAGTTCAAAACCCTGACCAATCAGTCCCCAAAATCAGTGAGTGGATGAGACAAGGATTAACTGCCGCCTTAACTCTATGCTTTTGGCCCCAAAATAGAATATGGACAGACACTAGAAGATAATTGTGAACATCCCCATGCACACACAACACCTTCACCGCTTGTGCTCTCCCCAAATGCCTCACCTTGCACCAGGCTTTGGTGGATTGAGGTCTGATTACAACCAGAATCCACCAATGCATGATATGTATCCCCTAGAACACTTGCCGGTATGCGATACATTCCAGCCCGATGGGGGGCGGTCTCTGGTACACTGAGGATGCAGATCACAGCTCCCACCTGTGTTGCAGAGCCCTGACTCAGATCCTCCAGCTCCCGGCCACGCCAGCACACTGGCCCAGGCTTTCCCTCTGCACCGGCGTTATGGGTGTCACTCACTTAAGGAGGAGAAGACACAGACACGGAAGAGGGAGATGAGAAGACACCACGGGTACACCGGGCCGGCTGGAAAGGAGCTGGCCGCCGTCTCCGTGGTGGGGGAACAGGATGGGGAAAAGAGGGGGGGGGGAAGGAGAGAGAGAAAGAATATGAGGAGAAGCATCTAGTCTGCCTGCTATCTGAACCGCCTTCAGATGGTCCTCCGCCAACTCGATGGCTCGTTCTAGTGACACTGGACCCATTCCCCTTTCCTGCAGGAAGTTGAGAGATGAACTGTTCCAGTACCACCAGATCAATGATCCCGTCAGTGTCACGGTCTTCCACCCTCAGACACCGCTGGCAGGCGTCCCAGAGTTGCTGGCCGAATGCAAACGGCTGGCCAACCTCCTCCAATGTCAGCGTCCAGAAGAACTGGCGGTGTTGTTCCGGGAAGCGGCCGACACGTTGGAGGATGGCTTTCTTCAGGTCAGTGTACATGAGCCGGCGGTCAGCAGGGAGCTGCAGCACTGCGAGCTGCGCCTCGCCAGTCAGAAGTGAGAGGAGGCACGCCGCATTGGAGTCCTCCCCATTCAAAGAGCTCATCCATGCCCTCGCTACCACCCAGCAGAACCAGCATCAAGCGCTCTCCAAAGAGCGAGGAAAGCTTCTGGATTGTCCTGCGGGCCCATCTTCATGAGGGTGGCATGAGGAGGGTCCGCCGTGGTGACGGTCGAAGCCCCTGCCGATGCGAGCAGATGCCAGAATGCCTGGCGAGCTTCCTGCTGGGCCAGCATCAAGGCTTCAAAGCCTTGCTCTTGCTCCATCTGGAAGGTGGTCAGCGCTTGATGCTGGTTCTGCTGGGTGGTAGCGAGGGCATGGATGAGCTCTTTGAATGGGGAGGACTCCATGTGGTGGTTCCCTTCTGTACATCCCAGGTTTCGGCACCACTGTAACAGTTCCCTGATGTGGGTAGAGTACAGAAGCACGGCAGATGGGGGTTCACGCACCCATTTTATTTTATTTTATTTGTTTCCATAGCTTTTCAGCTTTACACACTCATAGTCTCCCAGTCTCACACACACACACACACACACACACACACACACACACACACACACACACACACATGTTCTTGTTGGGAGAGCTCCATTCTCTCTGCTCTCTCCCTCATTTTCTATCTTCTATCACTGCAGCACAGATACACAACATTAATTAGGCACAGGTGCATTGACTTTGCCACTCACCTTCCCTGGCCCTGCCCTGCACATTCACAAACCGACGCTAGGCCATGCCCCTGCTCCCCCCCACAATTATATATATATATATATATATATATATATATATATATATATATATATATACACAGTGCAATGCAATAATGAGTACACCCTCTTTGAAAAGTAACATTTCACACAATATGACAAGGAACACAAAGATATATTTCCAAAATGTTCCCAGACTAAGTTAAACACAGGTTCTGTTGAGCTTTTGAACTCAAAACAAAGGCTAATAATATAACTTAAATGATTTTTATTTCAGTTTTAGTGAAATTTGTGTGGTGCAGAAATGAGTACACCCCACTAAAGGGCTCTGAGTAAAGCAACTTTTTAGGCTACCAATGTGGACCTGAATAAACAATTAACCACAGGTGAGTCTAATTAGTCATTACACAGGTGTTAATTAGGCAGTTGGCTACAAAAGGCTGTTACCTAAAGCAAACAACCCTTTCCCATTTCCTGCTGTCAGCAATGGCACCTCATGGCCAGGAAATGTCTCTGGATCTGAGAAAGCGGATTATTGCTTTACACAAGAGAGGTGAGGGCTACAAGAAGATCAGTAAAGCCTTACTTATCAGTAAGAACACGGTTGCAAAAGTGATCCAAAAATTCAAGACAGATGGAACTGCAGCCAAAGTACAGAGACAATTAACAAAGAAAATTAACACCCAGGCAGGAGCGGCTTGTAATGAGAAAAGTTGAGGGAAATCGGCATGCAAGTGCACAACAGGTATCTAAGGAAGTAGAGACTGAAATTGGAGTGAATGTGTCACGTGACACAATATGCCGTACAGTGCAGCGGAATGGCATGCATGGGTGTCGTCCCCGAAGGAAGCCTCTCCTAAAGCCCAGTCACAAAAAAAGCCCGTCTAGAATTCGCCAGGGCACATGCTGAAAAGGATGAAGGCTACTGGGACTCTATACTCTGGAGTGATGAGACCAAAATCAATCTTTTTGGAACTGATGGCTTCAAAACAGTCTGGCGTCGCAAGGGTGAGGAGTACAAGGAAAAATGCATGGTGCCCACAGTGAAACATGGAGGGGGTAGTGTTCTTATGTGGGGTTGCATGAGTGCTGCAGGTGTTGGAGAACTGCATTTCATTGATGGCATCATGAATTCTCAAATGTACTGCTCTATACTGAAAGCTAAGATGCTTCCATCACTTCGGGCCGTTGGTCATCGTGCCATTTTTCAACATGACAATGACCCAAAACACACATCTAAGGCCACTGCTGACTTTCTGAAGAGGAACAGGGTGAGAGTGATTCTATGGCCAAGTATGTCACCTGATCTGAACCCTATAGAGCATCTTTGGGGAATACTGAAGAGGCAGGTTGAGCATCACTCTCCATCCAACATCCAGGCTCTGAAAGATGTCATCCTTGAAGAATGGAAAAAGATTGATGTAGCCAAATGTTGTCAACTTGTGCACTCCATGCCAAGGAGACTTGGGGCTGTCATTGCAAATAATGGAGGCCATACAAAGTACTAAATGTACTGGATGTAATTGAGTTTGTTGTGGGGTGTACTCACTTTTGCTCCACCCCACTTTCACGGAAACAGAAAAATATGTAATTTAAGGCATCTTTTCACCTTTCTGCTTGAGTTATAATGTAAGAACATAGTGCAATAAACATCATCAAGGAACTGTTTGGGACATATTGTTTGTGTTCATTTTAATACTGTGAAAAATGTCATTTTTCAGGGGGGGTGTACTCATTATTGCATTGCACTGTATATATAAAATGTAACACAAATACAGTGGTGCTTGAAAGTTTGTGAACCATTTAGAATTTTCTATCTTTCTGCATAAATATGACCTAAAATATCATCAGATTTTCACACAAGTCCTAAAAGTAGACAAAGAGAACTCAAGACAAAAATATTATAGGTGGTCTTTTATTTATTGAGGAAAATGATCCAATATTACATGTCTGTTAGTGGCAAAAGTATGTGAACCTGTGCTATCAGTATCTAGTGTGACTCCCTTGTGCAGCAATAACTGCAACTACCGTATAACCTCTAATGAACGCCCCCTCCCTAATTAACGCCCCCCCCCCCCCCCCCATATTTCGGAAAAAAAAAATTCAAAATTAAAAAAAAACTAACAGTCTGAACAGTTTTACATACCCCAGGTTTTCTATCCAAGTCCAGTAGCCAAATCGAATACGAATTCAATGTCCTGAGCTGCATTGCCTCCATTTTCAGCGCCTTACCTGTGACCCTTATCCCAGCTTCCCTCCTTTGAAAGAACCACTCAAGAAGTTTTTTTTTCAATGGCCACATACCGCAGAGGCCGACCTGCACCACTAGCCTTTTTCTGCCCGGCTGCCAAAGTTTCAATTTTGCGTTTTTGTTGGCACCATTCACGGACTCGTTTACGATCGATCTTGTAGAGTTTAGAAGCAAAGTGCTTTCCTTTCTCCTCCGCTGTTTTTACGACTTTTAGCTTAAAACTTGCAGTGTAGGATTTGTGTTTTTAGAAACAGAATGATCAGATCAAATTATCTGGGAGGCGCGTGACTTCTGTAAAAAGGGAGCTTTATGCAAAGTGAGTGACGTAACAGTGGTCGGCGAAAAGATCAAAAGGTGTCAAGCCAGCTGACACACGAGCTATATCAGGGCCCTGTACTACGAACGGAGGTCAACCTACCCAGAAGTAACCCAGGTTTCCCCCGCTAAACCGGGGTTGACAAAACCTGGTTATCTTGTTTGGAGTTAAACGGTACTACGACGCCAGTTATGAAGTTGATTTGTTGAACCTGTGTTAACCTAATCAGGGTTAATGCGCGTTCACGTTAAAGGGGAAGTTATCAGCGCAAATCACCACTGTTCACAATGGCACGGTCGCCGTACTTCACGGAGGAAGAATGCGCTGTCATAATGCAAAGCTACGAGGAGTTCAAAACAACATTAAGAGCAAAATCTAACACAGCGGCTGCCAATAAGGAGCGGCAAGCATGTTGGCAACGAATTGCCAATCGGGTAAATGCGTAAGTACATTCTCCCTTCTACATGTTCCAGAACAGAAGTATAGGATGAGAGAAAGCTTCATGATCAATCACAAGTCACAGAAAATGGTCCTTCGACGTGGCCCCAGTCATATAGCTTGTTTAATGTCTGAAAAATCCTGAATAAAATTTGGTATGGTAAATTCATGGAGTAGCCTACTTAAGCTGATATGTGCACAGAGTCACATGAATTAGGATGACTGACTGTTCAGTCCCTTTGACTAAGTTGGTGTATGTCCTGTGAACATTTCAGAGGCAACAGCAGTGCCAAACGCACCTGGCAACAGGTGAAAATGAAATATAAAAACATCATTCATAATGGTGTGTGCGCGCGCGTGCAGGCAAGCATTCATTTGCCTTTTATTTATTCAAGTTTTATCTGTTTGCCTAATAGTTCAAATTGTTTTGTATATAGTTTATAATGTTGTTGTGTGATATTAATGATAATATTGTGGGAAAACTACTTTGCACGGACGTTCATTTAATTTATTCTATCGTCATTTTGTTTGTTCTATTTTTGTGTATTTCATTTATTTATCTGTTTGTCTAGTTGTATCTATTTTTCTAATAATAATATATTTTTTGCATTAATAGTTTGTTTTTTCCTATTAAAATAATCTTGTGTTCTTGTTATAACTTTATTTATCTGACTGTTTATAGTTGTATCTATTTTTGTTACAATTTCAATATTTTTAATATAGAAAGTTTGTTTTTTTCTATTAAAATGTTCTTGTGTGATAACTAGTTCTTGTGTTATATTTATTGTAGTTGTATCTATTTTGTATCTCAGACTTAAATATTTTTGTAAAACAAGTGTTTTTCTATAAAATATTCTTGCGTTCTTGATAACTATGTTCTTGAGTGGGTTCTTTTTTTTTTTTTTTACAGAAAAGCCGTTCTGCATGGACATTCATTGAAGCCCTCATTGTTTTTTAATGGTTATTTATGAGCGTTTAGGGGTTACAATAATGTAAGTCTAGGTTGCTTTATATAAAAGGTATGTCCAGAAATATTGATGTCACTGTCTAAGCAGAGGGATCTGGCTTCTTTGGACGCTGTCTTCTTAAAACTGAATAAATATTTAAAAAGAGCCAAATGAGCCAGTCTTTTGAACGGCTCTTTTCAAAGAACGGATCACAAAGATGCGGATCCCATCAAAGAGCCATAAATCCCATCTCTAATCTGCGCTCCGATATCGCACGGGTCATCCAGGTACGCTGGCATTGTCTCTAGAGGAAATGTCGGTGGAGAGGTGGTGTTTAAAAAGGGTGTGTTTAATCGGAAACCTTGGGTTAACCAAGAACATAACCTGAGACGAGCAGGTTTGAGATGCAGCGTAAATTGCCATGGCAGCATACCTTGGTTTGAACATAGCCAACTTTCGTAGTATGGGTTAATCGGGAAGTTACGCTGCACATGATCAAGTTACTCTCGAAGTTACCCTGGTAAGCCAGAAAACCCGCTTCGTAGTACAGGGCCCTGGGCTGTTTCCTCACCGAATGAACACCTGCATTACCATATACACTCCAGTAAGCACCCCAAATAATAAAAAAAATCAATTTTTAAAAACACTTAATTTGACGACTTTTCACCTAGAAAATGTATGAAAGTTAGGGAAAATTAGTAGGGCAGTTATGTTAAGGTTTGAAAAATTCGATCAACTGATGTTTTACCCCTAATAAATGCCTCCCTTTTGAAAAATGTAACGCCCCGGGGGGCGTTCATTAGAGGTTATATGGTAAATGTTTCCGGTAACTGTTGATCAGTCCTGCACACCAGCTTGGAGGACTTTTAGCCCATTCCTCTGTACAGAATAGCTTCAACTCTGGGATGTTGGTGGGTTTCTTCACATGAACTGCTTGCTTCAGGTCCTTCCACAACATTTCGATTGGATTCAGATCAGGACTTTGATTTGGCAATTCAAAAACATTAACTTTATTCTTCTTTAACCATTCTTTGGTAGAATGACTTGTGTGCTTAAGGTCGTTGTCTTGCTGCATGACACACCTTCTCTTGAGATTCAGTTCATGGACAGATGTCCTGACATTTTCATTTAGAATTTGCAAGTATAATTCAGAATTTGTTGTTCCATCAACGATGGCAAGCCGTCCTGGCCCAGATGCAGCAAAACAGGCCCAAACCATGATACTACCATCACCATGTTTCACAGATGGGATAAGGTTCTTATGCTGGAATGCAGTGTTTTACTTTCTCCAAACATAATGCTTCTCATTTAAACCAAAAAGTTCTATTTTGGTCTCATCTGTCCACAAAACATTTTTCCGATAGCCTTCTGGCTTGTCCACATGATCTTTAGCAAACTGCAGATGAGCAGCAATGTTCTTTTTGGAGAGCAGTGGCTTTCTCCTTGCAACCCTGCCATGCGCACCATTGTTGTTCAGTGTTCTCCTGATGGTGGACTCATGAGCATTAACATTAGCCAATTTGAGAGAGGCCTTCAGTTGCTTAGAAGTTACTCTGTGGTCCTTTTTGACCTTGCCGACTATTACGCGCCTTGGTCTTGGAGTGATCTTTGTTGATCGACCACTCCTGGGGAGGGTAACAATGGTCTTGAATTTCCTCCATTTGTACACAATTTGTCTATATTGGTGGAGTCCAAACTCTTTTGAGATGGTTTTGTAACCTTGTCCAGCCTGATGAGCATCAACAACGCTTTTTCTGAGGTCCTCAGAAATCTCCTTTGTTCGTTCCATGATACGCTTCCACAAACATGTGTTGTGAAGATCAGACTTTGATAGATCCCTGTTCTTTAAATAAAACAGGGTGCCCACTCACACCTGCTTGTCATCCCATTGATTGAAAAAAACACCTGACTCTAATTTCACCTTCAATTAACTGCTAATCCCAGAGGTTCACATACTTCTGCCACTCACAGAATATTGGATTATTTTCCTCAATAAATAAATGACCAAGCACTGTATAATATTTTTGTCTCATTTGTTTAAGTGGGTTCTCTTTATCTCCTTTTAGGACTTGTGAGAAAATCTGTTGTTGTTTTAGGTCATATTTATGCAGAAATATAGAACATTCTAAAGGGTTCATAAACTTTCAAGCACCACTGTGTGTGTGTGTGTGTGTGTGTCTATAAAATATGTAGTATTATATTACTTGTACTAGGGCTGCACGATATATCATTAAAAAACCGCGATCTCGGTTCACACCTACATGCGATTCACTTTTTAATTAGAGACGATTCTTCTGGGTTTTTTTTTCATCACGAGCCGCATCACACTTTAGTTTCCCTCTGTGCTCCCGTAAAGTCCACTGTAGTTGCTTTCTCCCTCAACCAATCCTAATTGCACCTGCATGTCATGTGGTTGCGTGTAGCAGCAGGCTTTCTCCCTAAACCAACCATGAATGGACCTGCATGTCACGTGATTCAGCGGCAAGCAAGGCAGAAAGAGATACTTGTTTTTTCGAAACACAGCAGCCTGAGTGAGTGAAGAGATATGCGAAGTCTGCATGAGGAAAATGGAGGATGATGAAAACCCAGGTATTTAGGCATTCCCGCCACAAGCTCACCCTCTGAGTGGCTGTTCAATACAGGGGGGAACATCGTGACTTGTCTCCGGTCATCAATGAAGCCTCAAAATGTTGACAGACTTGTGTTCTTGGCAAATAATCTTTGAGCCAATTATGCAGGGCCATGTCCAGGTCCATATTCAGCCCTTTGTGCTTTATGTTAAAAATCACATATGTTTTTTGCACTTAACGAATGGCCAACTTAATAGTTTTGAATAGTTTTTTCCCCCTTTTGTCAGAATTGTTGGTTATGGTTCAGTCAATGGGTCTTCTCTGTTTTTATTACAGTGTTCTGGCTAACACAATGTGTGTAAATGCCTGTTGTAGGTGAACTTCATAGATTTCATTGCAGTTCATTTTAGAAGTAATTGGGTCTTCTCTGCGTTTTTTATTTTATTTTATTTTATTGGTGTTCTGGCTAACAGAATGTGTGAATATCTGTTCTAGGTGAACTTCATGGAGGTTATAGCCATGGACTTTGTGCACATTGCACATTACCACAACTGCCTTGACCGTATTACAGTAGTCGTGCTGTATTTTACTTTAAATATTTTTGGTATGCAAATTGAATAGTAAATTAATTTTGAATTTGAGATTTGAGTTGAATAAAGATTTAAATTTGTTTAAAAAAATTCGTGCAGAGAATCGTGATATCAATTCTTATCAAGAAAATCGTGATACACATTTTTTCCAGAATCGTGCAGCCCTAACTTGTACTTTTGTATTTATAATTATTTTGTACTTAGGTTTTATATTTTCTATTATTCTGTATTTTCCTGCCCTTTTAGTTTTATATTTTCATTGTAACAGAGGATACTTGTATTTATCTTATGCAATAAATATCAATTTTACTTTATTTTTTCACCAAAAAATAAAGTCAACTTCAATTCCTGGAGAATTATCTCCAGGAATTGAAGTTGGTGATTTTGTGTTTTGGTAAAAAAATAATAAAAATAAAAATAAACCCCGATCTTTATCCCCATCTTTGTCCCTAGAACTCTATAAGCATAAGTAGTTTTTCCCCTTTGGTGTGGTTGATTTAACTGCAGGAAGTGAACCAAACATGCTGTGTATTATGGGTTGTGGGCAACATTTTTTGTGTATGCAAGCTGCTAAAAATTGAACTGCAAGGCCAAGGGACTAAATTCTCTTTGGCCCTATTCACACCTGGTATTAACATCTGTTCCAAGTGATTTGATCACAAGCGGACAGCCTGGCATTTCAAATGCGTCTCCAGTGACCACTTGGGCCATCCTAAAAAAAAAATCCGTTTCCTGTCCACCGGGTGAGCAAAAAAATTTTCAGTCGGGAGGGAGGGATTTTTTTTTTTATATATGGATGGATAAGAAATCGCAATGCTGTGTTTGCTTTTTCTTTCAGTACTTTTTTATTACAAAAGCAGACACATTTAATAAAATGACGACACAGTTTAATCAACTGAAACTTGTACAAAATCTTTAAGTTAGCATTTTAAATGCTGACTGCAACATTTGCAAAACTTTTACAAAGGTACTTAAAATGTCCGACACAAGGACTTTTTGTAGTTCTAAATTGACCGTTAGGCCTAGTTTGGATGAAATTACACTATTAAAATTATCACTGAATGATTTGTTTTTCTGAATCTTTACTATTTTGTTGTTCGCTAGAATACCATTTTGCGATTTCACACTTAAGCAAATGTTTGAAAACTCCGGATCTCCTTCCTTCATGGTGGCTGCCATTTTTTTGTGCTGCATGGCGCATGCGCAGAGCTGATTCAATTCTATATCCTGCATGGAATGCAGGGCTTTCCACAAGCGCCGGCTGCCGGCCATACAGCCGACTACACAATTAAGTCCAGCCGGCTACTTTAATGACTTATTTTTGTAGCCCACAGGCTCTAAATATTAATTTTCGATTTTAATAAAATTAAATGTTTATCTAACGGACTGACAATGTCAAACTGAACCGCCCTCATTTAAGTTGTGATTCGCGCTGTTTGTACCGATAATAACCACAAATTCCCCGCTGACTTCGTTGATCAAGGGAGAGTAACTCATCAGCGGCCCTGACATGCGGTGTGTGCACGCGCACACTTGGCGGAGGCAGTAGTGTGTCGGGGCCGTCGGAGGGAACAGAAGCAGAGAGAACGCTCATTTTGTCTCCGGTAAACCAGTCTTTTCTCGTTCAATTACGTGCTGGCATCAAAAGACACCATTGGTTGTAAATGAAACCAAACTGAGTCGTTGGAGTGTATTTTCATACACAAATGGAGAAATGTTCGCTGAGTGTTTGTGTGGCCACCACTGCAGACCATTGTCGTTGTTAATTCATAGCATGCTCAGTTGCGTGAATGTGTCATGCACCTAAAATAAGAGATTTACAAGCCAGGAACGCCTCATGATGCAATACGCAAGAAAATAAAGATTTACTGCCATTTTACTTTGTATTTGAGTAAAGTGAATAAATAAATGGTCTGTGGAAAATACATTTAATCCTGGGAACTGCATGCACAGGAGTTTGTGTTTACTCCTCCCGGCTACTTATTTGTCATGGCTGGCTAGTATGAGCCTTAGTGGAAAGCCCTGGGAATGCGTAAATGTCAAGTTCGATTTAGATTTACGCACCCGGAAAAAATGTCGAAAAACCGGCGTTAAAAAAAAAAATTCAACTGCACAAACGGCACTCACCTGGCCGGTGGACCGGAAACAGAACATTTTTTAATAATGGCCTTGTGATTGGATAGCATCCATTTGCACTGGAAGAAGGCTTTCTCACACATTTACTATGTCAACCTTCTGCTCCATTTGTTTTCAGGCAGAAATAGCACAGGAATCTTTTTGATCATGTGGTCTGCTAACAAAATTTAGAAATGAACAGGAGATGAGATGACGAAACAAGCTACAAAAACATCGTGATGATTACATATTTCCAGCTATGATAATGATGCAGTTAATTAGCTGGTCCATCAGGATGGATTGAGAAATTTTGGGGGTTCAAACTACAAATATTATGTGGTCTGATGCATCCCAGACCATCTCCAAAGGCGGTTTGAGTGATTGACTCACAATGAGTCTCTGGGACACATTGGACCCCCTTTCACACTTGTACATATCGGTTCACCAAGAATGCATGCTAGGTGAGAACAGGGCCTGTGTTTGGGTGATTTTTGTGATTTCTGTGCATTTGGTTCGTTTACATTTTTCTGTGGTATTTCTGACACACTGCTCAGCCAAAGTTATTTTTTCCTTTAATTACATGCAGTATGAAACCAAATCAATACAATTCGTATACAAACCAAAAGTATCAATCCTATAAATCTTATTTGGACTCAGGTGTGAAATGAACCTTAGAGTTTGCTCTTCCTCAGTCACAATCAATGACTCGGTGTGAACTGTGCATGGTGCACTGGGCCATTCACATTTCCTAGCAGCATATATGCCACGCAGTGCTCCTGGCTTCAATTATGGTCCATTAAACTCCTGATTAAGAGCTCTTAGCCCAATTGACAGCAGCAGTTATTAATCTGCCTTTAGCTGCGCTTTCATACAGGGATTTTTTTAGGGGATGGAGGGGATAGTTTGGTGTAGGCGTGTGGCAATAACTCTTCTCTTCTGATGAATGAGATTACAGTGAGGGAGTGCAGGAAGCCATAGGGAGTGGGCTCCGGACAAAAGCCAGAATGGCTACGTACCGTAGCCATGAAGCAGTCTAACATATAAATTCTCCTGAAATAGGGGCGTATCAACCATTGCATCTTTAGATACAAACATTCTGAATACTGACAGCAGAAAATGTGACAAAGTGCCATCATTAGATACAAAGACACCACTGTGAACATGCTTACATTTTATATACTGTCAATTGATCAGTTGGACTTGAACGTCACATGAAGGAATTCAGAAATGATAACTGCCATGAGGGTAAAATTATGGAGTGAGGATGTTCCTGTTGGTTCACTATTCAAGTACGCATGTCCAACTGCTAACACTACTCAGACTGTATAAGAAAAGTGATTTCATCATGATTTCAATTAGGACAATTCTGTAATGATCACTTCTTTTCTCTTTAGTTATTATTATTGCTTTTTCCATAACACAAAAAAAAATCATTCACAGTCATGTTTTCCAGTATTTAACAGGTACAGCTTTTAATAATACATTCCTGGAGCTGTCATAAAAATATCAGGATTATGTAAAATCAACCTTTCTACACCAAGTAAATCTTGCCACTTCAGACATAAGGCCACCTTGGTCAGCTAGGAGAAGAGAACAATCCTTGCTTTTTATCTGGAATGTAAACATGCCTGGCCATGATCTGTGCAACCTCTAGAACAGGAGTTCTCAACCAGTGCGCCACGAGGCAAAGTGAAGTGTGCTGTGAACTTAATGTGGTTTTATTCAGGCTCATGAAATAGCATTTTTAGATACACCATTGACATTGCTTATTAGTTAGAAACATTTGTAGGTAGTCACTGACAACTTTTACAATTCTTTTAAGGCCTTTAGTCCCCTTCTCAGGTTGATTTCGAAAATAAATTTAGGTCCAGGGAGGGGGATTATTACCAACGGGGAAAGGCGATCGCTTTAATTGTTGTCAGTTTCATGTGCCACTTTCCGTGCAAAGGCTCATGGGACTGTTGATGTTTAAGCTTGTCAGGAGCAAAATAGCAATGAGCCACCATGGCTGAGTCTCTTGCTGTAATTGATCACCTCCAGCCAGTGTTCATGACAGGCATGCATCACGCAGTAAAATAAAACAGCTTCTCCTAGATTAGACCTGGGCATTTTATGGCCCGCGGGCCGCATCTGGCCCGTTGGTTCATTCTGACCGGCCCACGTGAGGTTAATTAGAAATTACAAAATAAATGTATTTTCTAATTTTACCTCATGCATTGGCTGAATGTGCATTGCTTTTATTTTGAAGTTGTGTTCAACAAAAACACAATGCGTGCGACATGGACATGACATGAAATCCCACGAAACCTAATCCCGTGATAACTACTTCCGTAATTTGTCCAGACCAACCACAAACTTGTAGGTCGTCCTTCAAACGGTCCAGCCAATCACATAGTGTGACGTCACCAGCAGGCGTCGGAGCCCGAGCCAATCTGTAGATCTGATACCGACACCGAATCGACTGATCATCATTGGTCAGCTGTGCTTCACATCTCCACCTCAGACATTCAACCTGACTTTGATGCACTCGTTAAAGACCAACAGAGACTAGATTTCTCTCACTGAACAAATAAAAAACTGAAAAACACCAAATGAGGTGATGTGGGCATCATTATTATAATATGATGTATCTTGCTTGATATTTGGAGTAGAAAGACAATATTGTGATGTCTTTATTGTGTTTTGGGGTGAACGTGAATGGAAAAAAAAGGTACAAATGTTCACATTTTGTTAACCATTGTTTTGGGAAATTTGATTGAATAAATGACATTTTTTGTAAGGCAATCTCATTTTTTCCATACTCTTACCAGTCTTAGCAGCTTGTAAAAACAATGCTATTTATTGCTTTATATAAAGAAATACAATTAATATCATGCAGAATTTAGTTCAGCCTTTTGGTCCGACCCTCCACAAAATTTTCTGTTTCTCATGTGGCCCCATGGAAAAAATAATTGCCCACCCCTGTCCTAGATTCACGTGATTTATGGTGCACAAGAGATTTCATGAGAAACTGACATACCCTACCTATCAACACGGTTGCTAGGATGCACAGCATAATCACAGTTGCCTACTTTTACATTTTGAGTTGAGTGACATTTTAGTATGTTGCTGTTCATGATGTCACACCATGGCATACAAGTTCTTGCTCCAATGCACTTCAATGCTTTTTTTAAATAAATTGTATAATATGATTTAACTATCTGTTTGATGATTTATTGCTTATTTCTGCTAAGAACATGATGATGAGCTTTTCTTTTTCTCTCCTCCTGTGTAAAGACCACAAGCGGAGGCCATCCACATCTGATCTGCTTTAATATCAACAGATCTTCATTTAAGGTACGTGAATCTTTTCATCATGGCACACCTTCAGCCTGTTCAGTGTGCTGAGTGCAGGATGTTTAGTCATTCTTCCTCCGTCACTAGCAATAGCTTTATTAGCTTTACTTGTGATAAGTACAGATTAGTTAGCTCTCTGATGGAGAAGATTACAGTGCTAGAAGCGCGTGTCCAGGCTTTAGAGCAGGTTAGTGAGCGTGAGAAGAGTGTAGTTTCTGTTAGGGAAAGTCTGGACGCCCTAGGTGGAGTTAGCAATCCCCCAACTCCGGCATTAGAGCCCTTACAGCGGGGCGAATGGGTGACGGCTCGGCGGCATAGGCGTAGAGCCAAAGCTACCGCTGAGGCTCGCCCACGGGAGCACCACTCCTCTCCGCATCATGTGTCGAACAGGTTTGCTCTCCTTAGTGATGCACCCACTGAGAAACCTGAAAGAGCTCTGGTTATAGGGGACTATCATACGGCACGTGAAATTAGCTCAGCCTTTAGGGGCACCAGCAGCTTTAGTCAGGTGTATACCGGGAGCCAGGGCGCCGGACATAGCAGGTAATCTTAGGGTCCTAGGCAAGCACAGGTTCTCAAAGATAGTTATCCATGCAGGAGCTAATGATATACGCCTTTGTCAGTCTGAGGTTACTAAGAGTAACTTTGTAGAGGTGTTTAAATTAGCGAAGGCGATGTCCGATGCTGTAGTATGCTCTGGCCCCATCCCAATGCGGCGTGGCGATGTAGCTTACAGCAGGTTATGGTTGCTGAACTGCTGGCTGTCCAGGTGGTGCTCTGAAAACAGTGTGGGCTTTATAGATAATTGGGCTAATTTTGAGGGCACTGCTGGCCTGTTAGGGCGGGACGGTATCCATCCCACTCGGGAAGGTGCTACTCTCATTTCCTGCAGCATAGGTCATAGTCTCAGAACAGGCCTAGTTAATTTCTGACAATCCAGAGCCAAGGAGCAGACGAACAGGCTAAACCGACTGTCTGCTAGCTGCACAGAGTCGTCACTCAGGGCCCACTACATCGAGACTGTGTCTGTTCCCCGAGCTCAACAAAAAGGTAGAAATTTTCAGAGAGTTTGTTCCAGTAACCTAATCAATATAAAATTAGATCATACTGACTGTACAGCTGCTGCCAGCACCTTTGATCTAAAGGTGGGGCTATTAAATATTAGATCTCTTACATCTAAAGCGCTAATGGTTAATGAACTCATTACTGATCAGGAGTTTAATGTACTGTGTTTAACAGAAACATGGATTAAGCCAAATGAATATATAGCATTAAATGAAGCGAGTCCTCCTGGATACAGTTATATACACCAGCCTCGTCTAACTGGCAGAGGAGGAGGCGTCGCGGTTATTTATAACGATTATCTAGGTGTAACACAAAAACCTGGTTATAAATTTAATACATTTGAAGTTCTTCATACTCATATAATGTATGTAGCCTCAAAAAATAAGTCTACCCAGTTAATTCCATTGCTTATTATTTACAGGCCCCCGGGGCCATATTCTGAGTTTCTTTCTGAATTTGCAGATTTTATCTCAGATCTGGTTATTTCCTTAGACAAAGCTTTAGTTGTCGGAGATTTTAATATTCACTTCGATAACCCAGAAGACCCTTTAAAAACAGCGTTTGTGTCCATCTTAGACTCAGTCGGGATTAAGCAGAATGTCATAGGACCGACCCATAATGGTGGTCACACCCTTGATCTAATACTAACATTCAGATTAAACGTAGATAATATAGTCATAATTCCACAGTCTGAAGTTATCTCAGATCATTGTCTCATCTCATTCAAGATACCTCATCTCATTATCTCTAGCCGCTTTATCCTTCTACAGGGTCGCAGGCAAGCTGGAGCCTATCCCAGCTGACTATGGGCGAAAGGCGGGGTACACCCTGGACAAGTCGCCAGGTCATCACAGGGCTGACACATAGACACAGACAACCATTCACATTCACACCTACGGTCAATTTAGAGTCACCAGTTAACCTAACCTGCATGTCTTTGGACTGTGGGGGAAACCGGAGCACCCGGAGGAAACCCACGCGGACACGGGGAGAACATGCAAACTCCGCACAGAAAGGCCCTCGCCGGCCCCGGGGCTTGAACCCAGGAACTTCTTGCTGTGAGGCGACAGCGCTAACCACTACACCACCGTGCCGCCTCATTCAAGATATGTCTGAGTAATAATATATGCACCTCACCACGCTACTGTATTAAACGTACTTTCACGTCAACTACTGCACAGAGCTTTATAAATGATCTCCCAGAGCTGTCAACTTTGATTGGGTCACTGTCAGCCCCTGCAGAACTTGATCAGGCAACTGAATGCTTAGAGTCAACATTCCGCCATACTTTAGATAATGTAGCTCCTCTAAAAAGGAAAATGGTCAGAGACAAAAAAAAAAATTAGCACCCTGGTATAATGATGACACTCGCACATTAAAACAGACCACTCGAAAATTGGAACGTAAATGGCGTCAAACAAAATTGGTAGTGTTCAAATTAGCTTGGAAGGAGAGCTTCCTGAAGTATAGAAAAGCTCTTAGTGCTGTGAGATCAACATATTTCTCCTCCCTAATAGAAGATAACAAAAATAATCCTAGATTCCTATTTAATACTGTAGCAAAATTAACCAGGAATAAGTCCACTATCAACACATGCACACCTGCAGTATGTAGTAGCAACGACTTCATGAATTTTTTTAATGACAAAATTGAGAATATCCGACAAAAAATTCAAACTACTAATTTAAGGTCAGACAATGAAAGTGACCTTGTAGTTAACAATATAACTGTATCAGATCATCAGTTAGAATGTTTTACTCCCCTAAAAGAAACTGAATTACTTTCATTAATCTCTACATCAAAAGCCTCAACTTGCGTACTAGATCCCTTACCGACACATCTATTCAAACAGATAATGCCTGGAGTAATTGAACTACTTCTAAAAATAATAAATTATTCTCTTATAATTGGCTATGTACCCAAATCCTTTAAACTAGCAGTTATCAAACCCCTGATTAAAAAACCTGACCTTGATCCCTGTCAGCTGTCCAATTATCGGCCAATATCAAACCTCCCCTTTATCTCCAAGATCCTTGAAAAAGCTGTGGCACAGAAGTTATGCTCATATTTACATAGGAATAACATCTATGAAATGTATCAGTCAGGATTTAGACCTCATCATAGCACAGAGACAGCACTGGTTAAAGTAGTAAACGACCTACTGTTGGCGTCTGATCAGGGCTGTGTCTCGCTACTTGTGTTGCTTGACCTTAGTGCAGCATTTGATACCATTGATCATTCCATTGTTCTGGATAGACTAGAAAATGTTGTTGGAGTTAAGGGAATGGCCCTCTCCTGGCTCAGGTCTTATCTAACTGATCGTTATCAGTATGTTGATAAAAATGGTGATATTTCTAGACGTACCGAGGTAAAGTTTGGTGTTCCACAAGGTTCTGTCTTGGGTCCACTGCTTTTTTCTCTATATATGTTACCTCTGGGCGATATTATTCGTAAACATTGTATTAGTTTCCACTGTTATGCTGATGACACACAGTTGTATGTCTCTGCAAAACCTGATGAGAGACACCAGCTTAATAGAATTGAGGAATGTGTTAAGGACATTAGACACTGGATGCTTATTAATTTCCTTCTGCTGAACTCTGACAAGACTGAAGTACTTGTGCTAGGACCACATACAGCTAGAAGTAAGTTTTCTGATTACACAGTGACTCTGGATGGCCTTTCTGTTTCTTCACGTGCAGCAGTAAAAGACCTCGGAGTGATTATTGACCCCAGTCTTTCATTCGAAACTCACATTGGTAACATCACCCGGATAGCTTTCTTTCATCTCAGAAATATTGCAAAGATAAGAAATTTAATGTCATTGCATGATGCAGAAAAACTAGTTCATGCTTTCGTTACCTCCAGGTTGGATTATTGTAATGCCTTACTGTCTGGATGTTCCAATAAGTGCATATACAAGCTCCAGTTAGTTCAAAATGCAGCAGCAAGAGTCCTTACTAGAACTAGAAAATATGACCACATCACGCCTGTCTTATCCACACTGCATTGGTTCCCAATCAAATTTCGTATTGATTATAAAATACTACTATTGACCTTTAAAACACTAAATGGTCTCGCACCACAGTACCTGAGTGAACTTCTGCTCCTCTATGACCCGCCACGCCTACTTAGATCAAAAGGTGCAGGCTATCTGCTAGTACCTCGTATAGTGAAGGCTACATCAGGGGGCAGAGTCTTTTCTTAAAAAGCCCCACAGTTATGGAACAGCCTTCCAAGTAATGTTCGGGAATCAGACACAGTCTCAGCATTTAAGTCTAGGCTGAAAACATATCTGTTTAGTCAAGCCTTTTGTTAATGGTGTTTATGAGGTAAAGGAGTAGATCTGGAGGGTCCTCAGATATAGAGTGTTTTGGTAAACTGGGATGTATGGATGCTGTCAGTCCCCACTCGCTTGCTCACTCGAGTTTGTTGACGGTGTAGTGGCTGGCTGCTTTATGTCCCAGGGCTCCCTCATGCCTGTGTTACCTTCTGGCTCTCTCCTTTTAGTTATGCTGTCATAGTTAGTTGCCGGAGTCCCTGCTTGTACTCCGTGCAATATGTATACTGCTCCTACTTATTCAGGTGACATTGGGCATACCTAACAACCTGTGTTTTCTTTCCCTCCCCCCCACCCCAAATCTGTCCCTCTGAGTTACATGGAGTCAACAGGAAATCTTTTGGTGGAGAGGGTGGAGACCTCGACTGGCTATCGTAGCCTGCAGGGAATCGGCCGTCAGACATTCTGTCGCATGTCCCAGACCCGGTGAAATGTAACTGAATTGTCTTGGCCAGCCCTAAGGGTCCCATCTGCATCTCATCATTGCTGAGGAGTGTGCTCCCATCACCCAATCAAGCATCCAGCCAGAGCAGGTCATGATATTTTTTACCATATTAACATGCCATTGTTGTGTGTTATGCCTGATGTAAAGACTCTCGTCTCTGCGAGCCTACCACACAGATTTAATACTTGTCATTTTTAGGGCATACCTAACAACCTGTGTTTTCTTTCTCTCTCTCTTCCCCCCCCCCAATCTGTCCCTCTGAGTTACATGTTGATCCTGGGATTGAGATGCTGGCCTCTTCTGCCCCTCAGACCTGCGTGATCCATCCTGGTGCCCTGTGTCTGGTCGGAGTTTTATCGCACCGCTCCTGTGAAGGATGGCCCCATGAGGACAGTTGAGGGTTATACCTGTTAAAACTGTTAATATTATAGTCAGGCTGTCTGTTGTTGCCCAAATGAGGATGGGTTCCCTTTTGAGTCTGGTTCCTCTCGAGGTTTCTTCCTCATGTCGTCTGAGGGAGTTTTTCCTTGCCACCGTCACCACAGGCTTGCTCATTGGGGATAGATTAGGGATAAAATTAGCTCATGTTTTAAGTCGTTCAAATTCTGTAAAGCTGCTTTGCGACAAGGTTTATTGTTAAAAGCGCTATACAAATAAACTTGATTTGATTTGATGATGATGATGATGATGAATGAACCCTTTATTGTCAGTCACAAGTACCAGCGAAATTAGCCGTCAACCTGTCCGTACATATACACATACATACAATTGACACAGGGGGAGTAGACAGGACAGGAAGACAGGGATGAAAAATACAGAGTAACATGAGGGGAGGGGAGGAGAAAAAAAAGCAACCCCCACACTATGCTCCTATGGGGAGTACAGTGTGGGAACATTTAAAAAAAAAAACACCTCAGCACATAAGCACAAAATAACACAGTGCACTTTACAACATGAAAACTCGGGACTCGAGGGGAAAGGGGGTGAGGGAGGGGGCGATCATGGGAGGGAGGGAGGGGCAGAGGTATAGGTAACCCAGCGCAAACAAGCAGTCCAGTCCTGCGGCCATGACGGCGCTTACTAGTCACACTGGGGGCTAAAAGCAGCGACCGTGGGAAGTGGGGGAAGGAATTCAAGAGAGTCTCACTGCAGTGATCTTCAGGGGGAGTTGTTGCCCCAGCAATGGCCTTGGCCAAGGCCAGTGCTCTCTGAGGGAGCTGAAAGCAGATAAGATTGGCATTGTTTGGTCTTGGGGTGAGTAGACACATTCTTTTACACAACTACCCTGTTTGTCCATTCTGGTCTCCGAATCGATCCATTTTCCTTTGCAAAGCCAAAAGCTTCTCCATGATGTTATCCATGTTGCGGTTCAAGTTCTGAATAGCCACAATCTGAGTGCCGACAGCTCTGCCTACCACTTCAATCATGTTGGGCAGCTTTATGGGGCTTTGGACAGCTGTCACCGTTTTCTGATTTCCTTGATAAACCAGGGCAATGCCTAATCCAATCAGCAAAAGTCCTGTAATCATGGTTCCAAATAGGTAGATGTCTTCAATGTCCACAGAAAGAACTACCAGGCACATGACCCGCCATCTCTCCCACGCGTCCATCGTGTAGCCAGCTGCGAACGTTCCTGCAGGACAGGCTGGTTCCCCCAAACCCAGGTTTCTCGTTGAGAAAATTGTGTCAATTGCGTGAAGAGACCAGTTTATCAATTCCATGATTTTTAGTTTGGAGAGCAGTGTGGAGAGAGTCTCTCAAAAGTATAGACAATAGACAGATGAGACAGCAGAAGCAAGGAAGATAAGGGAAGGGAGAGGCAGAGAAATGCGACCGCCTTCCGTGAGAGCACAGATGTCCCTCCTCTCACATCTCTTGTCTTTGTGTGCCATCAACTTTTCTTTTTCAACATATCTGTAGGTCTCTATACTGGGTCAGATACATGTATTTCAGGATTTGGAGTCACTGACTTCATAAGAAAGACCAACACCTGACACACATCTAAATAGTTTTTAGATGCGAGCCTGACTTGCCTCAAACACAGAAGATCCATTGGAACAGGCATCCATTTTAATCAGTGTTTTAATTCAGTGACATATGAGTGCACATGTACAATGGCATATCCAACATATGGGTGCTACAGGTTTACTGTAAATTCAATATGCACTCAGGTCCATAAATATATGGACATCGACAATGTAATTCGTTCCCTGGTGAAGAAAAACCCCTGGCCATTCAGAACAGTTGGCCAGATCAAGAACACCCTCCAGTCTGTCAAGAAAATACTTCACCAGAGCACAACCCCATTTCCAATAAAAAGTTAGAATGCTAAATAAAACATAAATAAAAACAGAATCCGATGACTTGCAACTCATTGAAACTATAACTGACTCCCAACTTTTTTCTTCAGGTTAGATAAAAGTGCCACGCTCCGACTGATGATTCAAGTGTTTTATTACAATGAGCAAACACTGAAACCACCATGAAAACTGAAAGAAATACATGGTGGCAAATACACAGTAAAACCATCATGAAATGTTTCACTTAATACCCATAATATTAATGCCTTCAGGAAATATGACACAAATATGTCAATAAACATACCGTGTACGCCTTCAACCCGAAGGTTAGGAGTGGCTAGCAGTCTTTGTCTCCATATTGCACAGTCTCTCATACATCATCATACCGCTCGAGCACACTGAACATGTGAAGAAATGAAACTCACGCTTCTCCCCATAGCATCACATGACCAAATGACGTGCTCACATGAAGTGATTAATTGAACAATTTTGTATGAGCAAAAACAACATTGAATATTAAATATGAACAAATAACACACAAAAATACTAATATTACAGCGTTAGTTACACTGCCACCAAAATTACAAAGGTTTATGTTCACCATATTTAGACAAAATGTGAATAAAACTTGTAATTTTCTATCAACTTCAAACCCAACTTTTACACTCAATTTTTATCAATAGTTCATTAAAGTAGTTAACTGAATTGTTCCATTATATTTCAACGTTATTCTATTTTGAATTATGTTCAACTAACACCACTAATTTGTGAACTGGGCGCTTAAGATATGAAGCTTGTGGTAAGCGTTTACCTTGTGGTCCTAAATTTCTCTGACATACTTGAATTTTGACCTTTCGGACAAGACCATCATCATCTTCATTTGCTTCAACAACCTTAACTAGTGGCCACTCATTTCTAGGAGTATTCTCATCCTTAACAATCACTACATCTCCAACCTGTACATTCCTTCTTGTCACATGCCACTGCTGTCTAAGGCTGATGTTGGTCAAGTATTCTCATCGCCACCTGCTCCAGAATTGTTCAGAGAGATACTGTACTCTGCGCCACCTTTTTCTGGCATATAAATCTTCTTGAACAAATTTTCCAGGAGGTGGAAGGGGCATAGTAGGCTTCAAAGTTAGTAAATGATTGGGTGTCAAGGGTTCAACACTTTTGGGATCACAGATTGTGTTTGTTGTGAGCGGGTGACTGTTCACTATGGACATGGCCTCGTAGAAGAATGTTCTTAATGAGGAGTCATCCAGTCTTCCTTTAGCTTGAGCAAGGACAGAACTCATCACGCTCCTGATTGTCCGTATCTGACGTTCCCAAATGCCTCCCATATGACTAGCCTCAGGAATATTCATAAGGAAGTCACATTCCTTTCTCGCAAGATAGGTTGAAATCCTTTCCTCATCCAGTTCCATTAAGCACTTTCCCAACTCATTCTTTGCTGCTATGAAATTCGTACCTTGGTCAGATCGAATTTGTCTGACTGTTCCTCTTATTGCTATGAAGCATCTCAATGCATTCAGAAATGCATCAGTTGTGAGATCTTCCAGCATCTCAATATGGATGGCCCTGCAGCTTAGGCACGTTAACAACAGCCCATACCTTTTGTAGTTTTTCTACCTTGTTTTGTGTAGAAGGGGCCAAAACAGTCAATGCCTGTGCATGAGAATGGAGGAGATGGCTCAATTCGATCAATAGGCAAGTCAGCCATGCGCTGTTCTTGAGTTCGGCCACGCACCCTTCGACATGTAACGCAACTCTTGATGTACTTGGCCACAACTTTATTGGCACCCATTACCCAATATCCATTGGCTCTGAGTTCATTCAGTGTTTGTCCTCGGCCTTGGTGCTGTGTTCTTTTATGGCAGTGGTCAAGTATCAGTTGTGTAACAATGCCTTCTTTTGGGAGTATCACGGGATGTTTGAACTCCAGAGAAGCTGACGACCTTCTCAACCTGCCACCAACCCTAAGCACTCCATCCTTAAGAAATGGGTCCAGTTCATACATCTTATGAGTTTTCCTGAGTTTTTGTGGTGATGTTTGGCTAAGCCATTTAAGTTCTTCCCCAAATGGGCTTTGGGCTGCCTTGATCAGCACGAGAGCAGCTTTCTTTCGCTCCTCTACAGTAATGGGCCCAGAGCTGTCCCTGCGAGCCAGCCTCTGAATGCGTGCAATGACATTGAGACATGTAACCCAGTCAGAAAATCTTGACAACCGATTCAGGAGGTCATATTCTTTCACAACATCAGTTTTCAGGACTTTGACCTCTGGGTCGCCTATAAGTAGCTCTGAGGATGTTTGGTTGGTTACAATTTCCTGTTCCCATAAGAACTTGGGTCCTTTGAACCAATTTGATGCCATCAGATCTGCCACCTTAAGCCCTTTAGAGGCATGATCTGCTGGATTCTGACTTGTTTCAATGTAAAACCTTTGATTAGGGTCAGTAGCATCTCTGATTTTCTGGATTCGATTCGCTACAAAAACATGAAAACGCCGGGCTTTGTTCTTGATGTATCCCAGTACCACCTTCGAATCAGTCCAGAAGTACTCCAGATCTATATTTAGCTCAAGCTCCTCCCTGAGAATCTTGTTTTCAGCTGCAGAGACTGTGGCTGCAGTGAGCTCAAGACGTGGAATACTGACAATCCTCGTGGGTGCTACCCTAGCTTTCGCCATTATTAATATCAGCTACGATCCTGATATAAGAGCACTGCCCATAGCCATAATTACTGGCATATGAGAAATGATGCAGCTCAATTTTCTGGACCGTGCCAAGATCATTGGGAACAAAGCACTGTGGTATTTGAATGGATTGAAGATTGTCCAGGTCTTGGAGCCATGTCTCCCTCTTTGGCCTTAGTTCTGGCGGGACAGGCTCATCCCATCCTACACCTCGTTTGCACATTTCTTGCAACACTCCTTTCCCAGTCAAGATATAGGGGTCAATAAATCCTAGTGGATCATATATGCTAGCGACTGTGGATAAGATGCCTCGTCGAGTGGCTGCTCTTTCCTGTTGGACCACATTAAATGAGAAGACATCCATCTCTATGTTCCACTTCACACCTAGCACACTCTGAACTGGCAGCTCTCTATAGTTTAGGTCCACATCTGTCACTGCACCAGCATGCTCACTCTCTGGAATTGTCTCCAAGACAGCTCTGTTATTAGACACAAACTTGTGCAGACGCAGTTGTCCCTTACTACAGACTTCTCTTGCTTCATGGACTAGTTGTTTGGCTCTTTCAACAGAATCCAGACTGACAAGTCCATCATCCACATAAAAATTTCTCCGGATGAAACTTGCTGCTAGGGGGTACTCATTCTCATACTTAGTGGCGAGGTATTTCATGCCGTAATTGGCGCATCCTGGTGATGACGCTGCTCCAAATATGTGCACCCTCATGTGGTATTCTTTGGTCTCACTCTTGGTATTCCCATTCTCCCACCAGAGAAACCTCATGAAATCCCGATCATCTAGAGTAACATGGAAACGGTGGAACATTTTCTCAACGTCACAGTTGATTGCAATGGGATACTGGCGAAATCTGCACAGCACTCCAGTCAATGTATTTGTTAAATCAGGCCCTGTGAATAGGTGGTCATTCAACGAGGTGCCTTTGTATTTGGCGGAACAATCGAAAACCCTTATCTTTTCAGGCTTTCTTGGGTGATACACCCCATGGTGTGGGATGTACCATGTGTTTCCGTCCCTTGGTGTTGCACACACTTCCTCCGCATCACCATCATTGAAAACATTGACCATGAATTTAACATAGTCCTCCTTATATTTGTGATTTTTCTCCATCTTCCCCTTTAGATGCTTCACCCTGACTGTGGCTAGATGTTTGTTGTTAGGCAGCTGGGGGCGCTCTCTAAATGGAAGTGGCATCTCCAAATGTCCATTTTCATTATGATGAATTTTCTCATTTAGAATTTGCAAGAAATGGATATCTTCTTGAGAAATTGTCCTGTCTGTAGGGTCTGTATCCTGAAAGTCTGCCTCTAATGCCTTAATTGCACATGCAGGTGTAATAGGTGGAATTTCTTTCACAGAGATGCAATAACAGAATCCTGCCTTTGGCCCTCTACCAGTGGTAGGCATTTTGGCACCAACTATGCTCCACCCCAAGTCCGTTTTTACTGTGTATGGCTCACGCTCATTTCCTGATATTACCTCTTTTGGTTTTAGAGCTCTTGTGCAGTCGTAACCTATCAGGAGTCCAGCCGGACAGTCAAGCAAGTCTGGCATCTCTTCAGCTATGCTAAGCAAGTGTGCCCATCCTTTGGCTGTTTCCCGAGTTGGAATACTGGTCTTCTCCAACGGGATGTATTCTCTAGCGTATGCTGGTGGTAGCTCAATGCATTCTTCTGAACCGTATCCTCTCACCTTTAACCCAGTGGCTCTGTGACAATTCACTATTGACCTGTCAGTCATTGTTGACAACTTGAGCTTGACTGGTTCGGTGTGGGCTTGAAGTTTTTCCCACACATCTTGATTAATGAATGTATTGCTATTTTGTGTATCCAACAGCGCATACACCAAGATCTCAGGGCTGTTCTTGACAGCACTAGAGAGCCACACAGGGACAATCATTGAGGTGCTGTCTGCATTATCCATGTTCACACTGCACAAGGTCGTAGAGGAATTGTCTTTCTGGTGACTTGCTTCAGGCTTTTCTTCTTGAGCACGTTCGTCATGAAGCAGAGTTGGATGGCTCTTTCAACAAATATTACAAGTAGCCCTTTTCCAACAATCCTTTGCAAAATGACCAACTCTCAGGCAAGCGAAGCACATATTGTTGTTCTTGACAAATGTTTTCTTTTCATCAAGGGGAAAAGCAGCAAATTGTTCACATTTGTAAATGAAGTGATTTTGCTGACAGCATATGCATTTTATTGGTTTCTTTGGTTGAGCAGCAGATGGATTAACTGCAGAGCCTGCTGATTCACCTGAATCCTTAGAAGCTTGACTTTTCCCTTGAGCAACCTTTGTTGATGTCACTAGAGTTCTGGCTTTGATGCGTTTTGTGTCTGTACTTGTTTTCTCCTCTGTATGTTTCAGAGCGTAAAGAGAGGAAACAGGATTGCATGCAATGCGGGCCTCCTCTGCTATAAAGTCTGAAAATTCTTCAAAACTTGGATATGGCTTGTTGTCATCCAATGTCTTGGTGACATGCTGATTCCATCAAGCTGTTGCCCAGTCAGGAAGTTTTTGAAGCAATTTTTGATTCTCCTCACAATCATCCAACGCTTTCAGACCTTGTATGTGAGGCATGGCATTTTTACATGAGACCAGGAAGTCATTGAACTCTCTTAATTTTAGTGGGTCTTTTGGTCCTATCTTGGGCCAGCTACTAAGTTTACCTCGAAAGGCTCTTTGCACTATGAAAGGATGGCCATAGCGCTTGTTCAGGGCATCCCAAGCCTGTGTATATGCTTCTTCATCGCTTCTGTAAAACGTTCCATCCAACACAGATAGTGCATCCCCACTTATGTATTTTCTCAGATAAAACAAACAGTCTATGTGCTGGGTCTCTGCAGCTCGTTTCGATAAGTGCTTTAAAGCTGGTGCGCCATTCAGTGAATTTTAGCGGATCACCAGTAAACAAGGATGGCTCGGGTGCAGGAAGTCTGGTCACCATCAGAGATTCTTTAAAGGCTTGCACTAGTGATGCTTCATTCAAATTTTCCTCCGATTGTCTTTCTGAACGAGGAGGGACTGATACGCCATGGGGAATCTGAGCATGTGGAGCTTTGGTATGCTGAGTTTGGGGCTGACTTGGAGGCAGAGTTATTTCTTTATTTTCTCCTATTTCAGCATTAAGTTTTATTTCCTCCTCGGCATACACATCATATTCAGTCTGCATAGCTTCCAGATCCCTTTGGTTTTCCAGCATTCTTAATTTGTCTTGCTGGGCAAGCACCTCTTTTCTTTGTGCAGCTATTTCACTTTCTCTGTTAATTTCAGCCCGTTTTGATGCCAAGCGTGCTGCTGCTTCAGCTTTCTTTATTGACACCTGACTACCTGGTAGACTAACCACACCTGCCCTTGATACAGTGGATCCATAAATTGATCTAGCATCTTCCCTCTGAAGTAATTGTAAGAGCGATTCCTTAACTGCATCAGCATCAAACTCTTTGCCCACTTCTGAGCGATGCATATTTAGCAGTGTAATTACTTCTTTAGTTACAGAGGTACAGCTATCCAGTCTCCTTCTTATGTCTTGAGAAGGCGTAGTCATTGCACGTAAGCTCTCATATAATTGCATGTAAGCTTTAAGCGCGACTCATTCTTCCAAAGAAGTCACCATACTGTCTAGTTGTATCTTGTCACATTCTTCTTTAAGTTTGCTCCTAATGTACTGAATCTCAGCCTTGAAGTTTACATACATTAACAAACTTTCTTTCCTTTTTTGCACTCTCTTGCTTTACATAGTCAAGCCACTTTTCTGTTGGTATTCGTTCTCTTTCTGAGCGCCTCAATTGTTCAGGTTGAAAATCTGGTTCCTGGCTCTCTACACTATGTGCTTGCAGAATTTTATCAATTTCAGCTATGCGTTCTTTCATTTGTTCCGTTAATGTTGCATCTGTTACAGTCTCTAACTTAGTTTGTAATTCTCTTTGTTCTTCTTCAAGAGCCTGAATTACTCCCTCAAGTACAAGAGTATCTCCCTTGCTTTGATCCATTTTCTTAACTACTTTAAAACAACACTATAAAAAGTAGTCAAAATCTTGAACACAGAACTTAAGCTACAAGAAAGTTACAATATTAATTTCAAATAGAAATTACACACGTATTAAACCTAAGCGTACAGTGAATCCACACCACAATATGATTGATACAACAATCTCCAATGCTTACTAAACACAGGCCATAAATATTCTGTACATAATGGCCATTTCACACGAATTTACAATCTATTTGCAATATAAGAAGTGTTCTTTTATAAGAAATGAAATGCAACGTTAAACCTGACGGCTTGCATCCACTCACGACACTGTCGGAAGACGACGCGCTGTTGCCCTCTTGCGGTGACCTGCTGCAGCGGCAGCGCTATCCTCACTCGCTGTTATGGCGCGAGTCCGACCTTGCTGTTCTTCAAGCGGAGCCAACGAAACAGTCACCTTGAACGACGACCAGAGCAGCAAAGTAGTTGTGGGTGGTGTTGTGCGAGGTCTTCAAGCTGCGACACTGACGATCTCTTCCATCTTGCCATGGCTTGTGGTTGCGACGAGTCCGAGCTTGCATTTACGTGTCCTGCTCGGCGCGGGGTTCCCTCTCTGGCCTCGCTGTGCTGCGCACGTGTACCGTTTCACTGGCCTCGCTGCACGTCTTCACTGGCCTTGCTGTAGGCTCCCACGTTTTCACTATAGCTGACTCCCAACTTTTTTCTTCAGGTTAGATAAAAGTGCCACACTCCTACTGATGATTCAAGTGTTTTATTACAACGAGCAAACGCTGAAAACGCTGCGTTGTGTAGTGGCATATTTCTTATGTTAGAAATATATCCAAGATGAAAGAAAGCTATCCAGGTAATGTTATCGATATAGGTTTCAAATGAAAGACTGGGGTTAACGATCACCCCGAGATCTTTTACAGCTGCACGTGAAGAATCAGAAAGGCCATCCATAGTAACTCTGGATGGCTTTTCTGTTTCTTCATGTGCAGTCGTAAAAGACCCCTGTGTGATCACTGACTCCAGTCTTTTGTTGAAAACTCATATCAAGAACATTACCTGGATAGCTTTCTTTCATCTCAGAAATATTTCTAACATAAGAAATATAATGTCACTACATGATGCAGAAAAACTAGTTCATGCTTTCGTTACCTCCAGGTTGGATTATTGTAATGCCTTACTGTCTGGATGTTCCAATAAGTGCATAAACAGGTTCCAGTTAGTTCAAAATGCAGCAGCAAGAGTCCTTACTAGAAATAGAAAATATGACCACATCACCCCAGTCTCACTGCAGTGGCTCCCAATCAAATTTCGTAATGATTATAAAATACTACTATTGACCTTTAAACCACTGCATGGTCTTGCACCACAGTACCTGAGCAAACTTTTGGTCCTTTATGACCCGCCACATCAACTTAGATCAAAAGGTGCAGACTTCTTCCGGTGGAGCGAGCACCTAAGATGGCTGCGTAGGGGAATCCGCTACGAAACCATTCACCTACCTCCTCCTTTAATAATGATTGACATATCCTAAATACAGAAAATAAGTGTGTGGAGGATTGTAACTTCATGTTAATATACAACCAGTCCAAAAAACCCTTACACAGTACGGCTTGAGAAGTGTAACTTGACAGACCCAGGAGGGCACAGAGCATATGGCAGCTACCCCGGACCCACCACAGATGGATACTGCAGCTGAGCTAACAAGCATTAAAACGCTGCTACAAGGCATCTCATCCAGTATGAGCGGGTTAAAAACAGGGATGGATGCAGTTCAAACGGCTGTGTAGAAACTGGGAATTCAAGTAGCTGAAGCCGAGACTCGTATTTTGGCTCTTGAAGATCAAGGCCAAAGCCTGAGTGTCGCGGTGGACACGGCTACCAAAACAAATCGCCCAACTTCAGGAGAAAATAATATACTTAGAAGATGCCGGCCACCATAATAATGTCTGTATAGTTGGAGTAGTGGAGCGCGCCGAAGGAGGAGATGTGCAAAAGTTCGTGCGGACATTTTTGGAGGAAACATTGGATATCGAAATGGGTCCGGACTTCGAGATTGAGCGCACCCGCAGAGCAGGTCAGCGGGGTAACAGAGACCAGCATATCCTGGTGTGTTTCCTGAGGTTTGGAGCCAGAGAAGCAGTGCTAAGGGTGGCCTGGGAGAAGGAGCGGGTGGAATGGAGAGGCAAGCAGGTATCCTTTTTCCAGGATCTTTCACAGGGTATTATTCAGATGTGCAAAAAGTTTGATGGAGTAAAGAGGCAGCTGCAGGAGAAGGGGCTTCAGTACACCATGTTATACCCAGCCGTGCTGAGAGTTGTGGCGGGTAATATTCGGCATATCTTCGCTTCTCCGGAGGTGAGAAGCTTCATTTCTAAGGTGACTCATTTTAGATTTTTCGGATCACGGATCCACCGACAGCAGTTAAATACTACCGCTAAAAAAATTTAAAAAGTCTGTGCGTATTTTTATTTTTACCACCGAAACATACAAAAAGAAACGTAAAAAAAAAAAGGCAAATTTTTCTTGTAACAGCACTGTATCCATGGTACTAGGTCATATTTCTTTAAGTAAAAAGTATTAGAATCGCATATACAAACGACAATGTGTATTGTATATATCCACTTCAGCCGAGTCCGAAAACGGAACTATTTACGACATTGAGTATTCACTTGAATGTTTTTATGGTATTTACGACAGTGTCAACCTCGTGCTGGCCATGGCTGACGCTGACAGCATGGATTCCGAGCTATCACCTCAACTGTACGTACAGTAAGCATAAAGTGTGGTAAAGAAAAGTCTTTTCACTGTCTCACTAACCAAAACGTGGGTGATTTCGTCTCTCAAGCGTTGAAAGTAAACAATGAAAAGATCAAAACAATCTTTGGTTCTCAGAAAGAAGGTGGTGATGTAACGAGCGCAATGCCGAACATGCCTGCCATAACGTTAGTTCGCGATTTTGGCTGCAAGTATCTGACTGTGGAATTAGAAGAGGATGGTGCCGCAGAGAGTCCTATCGAATCAAGTAGCACGAACGCATCAGCCTTCGATGTGCTCATGAGAGCTCAACGGTCATATGACCCACATACCTTCAGAGAAGCAAGTACTGGAATGCTAGTCCGTGTTATAAACTTATACACAAGAACACACACACACACACAAAAATAAATAAATAAATAAATAAATAAATAAATGTCTTGGACACTCGGGTGAAGAGAGAGGCTGAGCTGTCAACTGATCACCACCTGGTGGTGAGTTGGATCCGCTGGCGGAGGAGGAAGCTGGACAGACCTGGCAGGCCCAAACGTATGGTGAGGGTCTGCTGGGAACGTCTGGCCGAGCACTCTGTTGGGGAGGTCTTTAACTCCCACCTCCGGGAGAGCTTTTCCCAGCTTCCGAGGGAGGCGGGGGACATTGAGTCTGAGTGGACCATGCTCTCTACCTCCATTGTGGACGCGGCTGTTCGGAGCTGTGGCCGCAAGGTCTCCGGTGCCTGTCGTGGCGGCAATCCCCGAACCCGGTGGTGGACATCGGAAGTAAGGGATGCCGTCAAGCTGAAGAAGGAGTCCTATCGGGCCATGTTGACCACCGGGACTCCTGAGGTAGCTGACAGGTATCGGCAGGCCAGGCGTGCTGCAGCTCGGGCAGTTGCGGAGGCAAAAACTCGGAACTGGGAGGAGTTCGGGGAGGCCATGGAGAAGGACTATTGGTCAGCCTCGAAGAAATTCTGGCAAACCGTCCGGCGCCTCAGGAGGGGGAAGCAGTACTCTGCCAACACTGTTTACAGTGCGGGTGGGGAGCTGTTGACCTCGACTGGGGACATTGTTGGGCGGTGGAAGGAATACTTTGAGGATCTCCTCAATCCCACCATCATGTCTTCCACTGAGGAGACTGAGGCTGATGACTCAGAGGTGGACTCGTCCATTACCCAAGCCGAAGTCACTGAGGTGGTTTGCAAGCTCCTCGGTGGCAAGGCACCGGGGGTGGATGAGATCCGCCCTGAGTATCTCAAGTCTCTGGATGTTGTGGGGCTGTCTTGGTTGACACGCCTCTGCAACATCGCGTGGCGGTCGGGGACAGTGCCTCTGGAGTGGCAGACTGGGGTGGTGGTCCCTCTTTTTAAGAAAGGGGACCGGAGAGTGTGCTCCAATTATAGGGGAATCACACTTCTCAGCCTCCCAGGGAAAGTTTACTCCAGGGTACTGGAGAGGAGAATTCGACCAATAGTCGAACCTCGGATCCAGGAGGAACAATGCGGTTTTCGTCCTGGTCGCGGAACACTGGACCAGCTCTATACCCTTCATAGGGTGCTCAAGGGTTCATGGGAGTTTGCCCAACCAGTCCACATGTGCTTTGTGGATCTGGAGAAGGCATTCGACCGTGTCCCCCGTGGTATTCTGTGGGGGGTGCTTCGGGAGTATGGGGTTCGGGGCTCTTTGCTAAGGGCTGTCCGGTCCCTGTACGAACGGAGCAGGAGTCTGGTTCGCATTGCCGGCAGTAAGTCAGACCTGTTCCCAGTGCATGTTGGACTCCGGCAGGACTGCCCTTTGTCACCGGTTCTGTTCATAATTTTTATGGACAGAATTTCTAGGCGCAGCCAGGGGCCGGAAGGAATCCTGTTTGGGAACCACAGGATTTCATCTCTGCTTTTTGCGGATGATGTTGTCCTGTTGGCTTCTTCAAACCAGGACCTTCAGCATGCACTGGGGCGGTTTGCAGTCGAGTGTGAAGCGGCTGGGATGAGAATCAGCACCTCCAAGTCCAAGGCCATGGTTCTTGACTGGAAAAGGGTGGCTTGCCCTCTCCAGGTTGGTGGAGAAGTCCTGCCTCAAGTGGAGGAGTTTAAGTATCTCGGGATCTTGTTCACGAGTGAGGGAAGGATGGAGCGTGAGATCGACAGGCGGATCGGTGCAGCCTCCGCAGTAATGCGGTCGCTTTACTGGTCTGTCGTGGTGAAGGAGCTGAGCCAAAAGGCGAAGCTCTCAATTTACCGGTCGATCTACGTTCTGACTCTCACCTATGGTCATGAGCTTTGGGTAATGACAGAAAGAACAAGATCGCGGATACAAGCGGCTGAAATGAGTTTCCTTTGCAGGGTGGCTGGGCGCTCCCTTAGAGATAGGGTGAGAAGCACAGTCACTCGGGAGGAGCTCGGAGTAGAGCCGCTGCTCCTCCACATCGAGAGGAACCAGCTGAGGTGGCTTGGGCATCCTTTTCGGATGCCTCCTGGATGCCTCCCTGGGGAGGTGTTCCAGGCATGTCCCCCCGGGAGGAGGCCCCGGGGAAGACCCAGGACACGCTGGAGGGACTATGTCTCTCGACTGGCCTGGGAACAACTCGGTGTTCTTCCCGAGGAGCTGGCCGAGGTGTCTGGGGAAAGGGAAGTTTGGGCTTCCATGCTTAGACTGCTGCCTCCGCGACCCGGTCCCGGATAAGCGGAAGAAGACGAGACGATATATATATATATATATATATATATATATATATATATATATATATATATATATAATGTGTATGTGTGTGTATGTATGTAAAGTGTGTCTCTTGAATTTAAATTATTTTATCATCTTAATCCGACATTGAAATTTTGCCATGCAAAAAAAAAAAATTGGACAAGGACACTTTTATTTTTATTTCGACTGACATCATCAAAAATGTGTTGAAAAAATCCGTGAACTTAAAGATAAAAAATGGGTGGCCTAAGCAAGCCTCATGAAGATCCCAACGCGACACGGAAGATATTGTTGATGTTGGGTAAGCCTTTTCTAGGCTCCGTTTAGAGGACACGAATTCCTGTTCTTTATAAGATTTAGGTGGTGGACTTGTATAATTGTATTGTATTGTATTATTAATTGTATTATTTGGTTGCTTGTATAAAATACACACCTAGTTAAGTTCTGTATATGATAATAGGTGTGTGTATTTGAAAGGGATGGAGGAGGAGGGGAGGTGTTCGGTGGGTCAGGACTCTGAGTTTCACGGACGTACTAGTCTGTTATTTTGGTTTAAGGCATTATGGAGAACCACTCTGTTTTCTTGAGGTCTTAGTTTCTATGTGTGGGTTTTGTTTTTGTTTTGTTCTCCCCCCCCCCAGTATGTGCACGTTTCTTAGACAGGGAGACATTAAATTCCGATCGGTTCTCACATTACCACCCTCACTGATATGCATCTCAGAGCTTGATGAGATGGTCGAGGGTAAAATAGTAGAAGTGTTATGTTAATATGGCAGACATGCTTAAGTTACTATCATGGAATATTAAAGGGGCGAATCTTGCTATTAAGAGGAAGAAACTTATTCTATATCTAAAACAAAAGAAGATAGACATCTGCTTTTTGCAGGAGACTCATTTAAATAATGAAGAGTCAACTAAGTTACAAAGGGATTGGGTGGGTAAAATACTTTATAGTGCCTACTCATCTTGCCAGCGGGGTGTACAGTGGTGCTTGAAAGTTTGTGAACCCTTGAGAATTTTCTATATTTCTGCATAAATATGGCCTAAAACATCATCAGATTTTCACACAAGTCCTAAAAGTAGATAAAGAGAACCCAGTTAAACAAATGAGACAAAAATATTATACTTGGTCGTTTATTTATTGAGGAAAATGATCCAATATTACATATCTGTGAGTGGCAAAAGTATGTGAACCTTTGCTTTCGGTATCTGGTGTGACCCCTTTGTGCAGCAATAACTGCAACTAAACATTTCCAGTAACTGTTGATCAGTCCTGCACACCGGCTTGGAGGAATTTTAGCCCATTCCTCTGTACAGAACAGGTTCAACTCTGGGATGTTGGTGGGTTTCCTCACATGAACTGCTCGCTTCAGGTCCTTCCACAACATTTTGATTGGATTAAGGTCAGGACTTTGACTTGGCCATTCCAAACATTAACTTTATTCTTCTTTAACCATTCTTTGGTAGAACGACTTGTGTGCTTAGGGTCGTTGTCTTGCTGCATGACCCACCTTCTCTTGAGATTCAGTTCATGGACAGATGTCCTGACATTTTCCTTTAGAATTCACTGGTATAATTCAGAATTTATTGTTCCATCAATGATGGCAAGCCATCCTGGCCCAGATGCAGCAAAACAGGCCCAAACCATGATACTACCACCACCATGTTTCACAGATGGGATAGGGTTCTTATGCTGGAATGCAGTGTTTTCCTTTCTCCAAACATAACGCTTCTCATTTAAACCAAAAAGTTCTATTTTGGTCTCATCCGTCCACAAAACATTTTTCCAATAGCCTTCTGGCTTGTCCACGTGATCTTTAGCAAACTGCAGATGAGCAGCAATGTTCTTTTTGGAGACCAGTGGCTTTCTCCTTGCAACCCTGCCATGCACACCATTGTTGTTCAGTGTTCTCCTGATGGTGGACTCATGAACATTAACATTAACCAATGTGAGAGAGGCCTTCAGTTGCTTAGAAGTTACCCTGGGGTCCTTTGTGACCTTGCGGACTATTACATGCCTTGCTCTTGGAGTGATCTTTGTTGGTTGACCACTTCTGGGGAGGGTAACAATGGTCTTGAATTTCCTCCATTTGTACACAATCTGTCTGACTATGGATTGGTGGAGTCCAAACTCTTTAGAGATGGTTTTGTAACCTTTTCCATCCTGATGAGCATCAACAACACTTTTTCTGAGGTCCTCAGAAATCTCCTTTGTTCGTGCCATGATACACTTCCACAAACATGTGTTCTGAAGATCAGACTTTGATAGATCCCCTGTTCTTTAAATAAAACAGGGTGCCCACTCACACCTGATTGTCATCCCATTGATTGAAAACACCTGACTCTAATTTCACCTTCAAATTAAATGCTAATCCTAGAGGTTCACATACTTTTGCCACTCACAGATATGTAATATTGGATCATTTTCCTCAATAAATAAATGACCAAGTATAATATTTTTGTCTCATTTGTTTAACTGGGTTCCCTTTATCTACTTTTAGGACTTGTGTGAAAATCTGATGATGTTTTAGGTCATATTTATGCAGAAATATAGAAAATTCTCAAGGGTTCACAAACTTTCAAGCACCACTGTATGTATATTGTTCCATAAAAATCTAAACATTACTATCCACAAGCAACTCTCGGACAGGGAAGGCAGGTGGGTGGCTGTCAGTGTAGAGCTGTTTGGCAGTAGATGCTCTCTTATTAATATCTATGCACCAAATATAGATTCTCCAATTTTTTTTGCTGATATATGCAATGTTGTGAAACAAATGGGGAATACTTACGTTATTATTGGGGGAGATTTCAATCAGGTTAGAGACCTGACTCTAGACAAGTCAAAAGTGGCTAATACAAGATTAGTATATAAATCTCAAATAGCTATTCATGTTTTAGGAGAGGAGATGGGTCTAGTCGATATTTGGAGGATTTTACACCCCCAGGATAGGGAGTACACCTTCTACTCTAACCCACATGCTTCATATTCGCGTATAGACTATTTTCTAATATCTAAACAATTAGTGAGTACAACTGTTACTGCTTCAATTGGTAATATTGTATTGTCAGATCACGCCCCAGTTGAAGTGATGTTAGGTTCAGGGTCCTTATCTGAAACCCCTAGAAGTCGTTGGAGACGCTCACTGCTCCGAAATGAAAAATCCTGTAACTTTATTAGAAAGGAAATTATTGAGTATTGGGAATTTAATGAAGGGTCAACTTCTAACCCAGGTCTAGAATGGGATGCATTTAAAGCCTGCTTGAGGGGTCCCTTAATACAACACTGTTCCTATTTGAAAAAACAATCTGCTATACAATTACTTGAATTGGAGAAAGGAATTAAAGATCTTGAAAAAAATATATGCGTCCCAGTTAGATCCAGCAGTGTTTACACAATTAAATAAGATGAAACTGGAACTAAAGTCTATCCTACAGAAGAAGGCAGAGTATGCATTGTTTCAGTGTAGACAGAGGTACTACGAGCAAGGGGAAGCGGCAGGGAAATTTCTAGCCCAGAGAGTAAAACAGCAGTGCAGTCGCACTTTAATAACTTCTGTGGAGAATGAAAAGGGGACCTTAGTAACTGACAGCAGGGAGATTAACGAAACATTTAGAGTATTTTACCAAAAATTGTATTCGTCACAGGGCACAGTAGACCAGGATGATATAGATAAGTTCTTATTACAGGTGCATCTGCCGACCTTGTCCGAGGAAAAACAAAAAGAAATAGGGGGAGATATTACATTAGAAGAGGTTCAGCAAGCCGTAAGAAAAATTAGCTCTGGGAAGTCCCCTGGGGATGATGGGTTACCGACAGATTTTTATAAAGAATTTCTGGACCTGATAGCACCAAGGCTAGTGATAGTATTCAGGGATGCAATTGAAAGGGGCAAGATGCCAGAAAGCATGCAATCGGCAGTAATTACTCTGATACATAAAAAAAGGTAAAAATGCACAGCAATGTGGAAGCTACCGCCCAGTGTCTCTAATAAATGTAGATGCTAAAATATTGGCCAAGATACTAGCTATGAGACTGGAGGCACACATCCTAGTCTTATACATCCAGACCAAGTTGGTTTTATTCGAGGAAGGTCCTCAGAGGATAATGTTCGTAGGTTACTTCATTTAAGATAATTTGGCAAGTAAGGAATAGCCTTGATCCTGTGGTTACTTTCTCTCTCAACGCTGAGAAAGCGTTTGATAGAGTGGAGTCGAGATACTTGTTCAGGACGCTATCTAGGTTCGGATTAGGCTCCTCATTTATAAAATGGGTTGGACTTCTATATTGTAACCCCAAGGCCTCGGTGTTAACAAATGGAAGGGTATCCCCACATTTCCCTCTGCACCGGGGTACAAGACAGGGCTGCCCCCTGAGCCCCCTAATTTTTGCACTGGCATTAGAACCCTTAGCAGCTGCCATCAGGAATAACACAAATATCAAGGGTATCCAAGCAGGAAAGATGGAACACAAATTACTTTTGTATGCGGATATTTTGTTACTGACCTCAAATCCAGAAACAGCTGTCCCTCAAATTTTGTCTTTGATTGATACTTTCTCCCATATCTCAGGTTACAAAATAAATTGGGGAAAATCAGAGGCAATGCCTCTGTGTAGGTTATGCCCACCTAGTATTAGATAGAACTGGCAGTTTAAATGGCTATCTTTGGGTTTAGTGTATCTAGGGATAAAGCTTGCACCAGGTTTAAAAGACATAATGACTGAGAACATTCTCCCCCTACTTCTGAAACTCGAGAGCACTCTACAAAACTGGGCTAAAATAGGGTTTTCTTAAAATAATGGTTGTTCCACAACTGAACTATATCAAATACTTATTACCCATGAGCTTCCCTCCCCTACTACTTAAAAGATTTAATGCAGCAATAGCTACCTTTTTGTGGGGAGGTAAAAGACCCCGTTTAAACAGAATTAAAATGTATGCTGCAAAGGAGGATGGAGGCCTCAACCTGCCAAGAGTGGACTGGTACCACTATGCTTTTTCTCTTAATCAATTGGCCAAAATAAATATTGCAGAGGACCAAGTTCTGGGTTGGGTCTCAATTGAAAAAGAACTTACTGAACCAATCCCATTATTGGCTTTTATTTCACAAAATGGGGGAGAAATTCCAACTCGGAATCCATTATTGTTGTTTGCAAGAGAATCCTGGCAAGCATCACATCGTCTTATTGGTCTTAATCCGTTTTTTACTAGAAGGTCATCTTTATGGCATCATAAACTACTGAAAGTGGGTAAAAAAAAAACCTCTTTACTGGAAATCATGGGCTGAAGCAGGGATTACTTTTATTGGAGATGTTTTCGAGGGTGATAATTTTATGGGTTTTGAACAAAATAGTAACTAAATATAGAATCCCTAGACAAAACTTTTGGAAATATTTGCAATTAAGGCCCACTTTACACGGGGACGGTCTGAAACAAAAAACGCAAAAGTCCGTTTTCGTTCTCACTTTTTTCCCCGTCTACACGACCGTTTTCAAGGAGGAAATCTGCGTCTATACGGTGACGCATAAATGTGTGGAATTCAATTGGATGTGCATGCCAGGCGGCTAGGTGGTGCTGTGAAAGACCTCCGCTATGTCTGCACGCATTAGCAACGTCTTCCGTCTTGTCTGATCTGCACATCTGGGCCACGAAAACTTTGACTACTCTGGCTATGGTAGGTAAGAAAGTAAGTAAAAAAGTAAGAGCATACTATACCCGCCTCTGTTCATTAACAGTATATGTGCAGATTCGGTATAGATGTTCGAAGGACTCCTGGACGTTTATTAAAGCTGCCAGAGCAGCTTGAAGGTCCGTTGGATCGATGTAATCAGACATGCTCTTACTTTTTTACTTACGTTCTTACCCAGGCTGGCATGTACAGTATATGACATATGTATGACGTAAATGCATACCCAACGTGAGCAGATCCGAGCAGAGTTTCGCGTTTTGGGTAGTTTAGACGGATATGCAACGGGGGCTCATCTCATCTCATTATCTCTAGCCGCTTTATCCTTCTACAGGGTCGCAGGCAAGCTGGAGCCTATCCCAACTGACTACGGGCGAAAGGCGGGGTACACCCTGGACAAGTCGCCAGGTCATCACAGGGCTGACACATAGACATAGACAACCATTCACACTCACACCTACGGTCAATTTAGAGTCACCAGTTAACCTAACCTGCATGTCTTTGGACTGTGGGGGAAACCGGAGCACCCGGAGGAAACCCACGCGGACACGGGGAGAACATGCAAACTCCACACAGAAAGGCCCTCGCCGGCCCCGGGGCTCGAACCCAGGACCTTCTTGCTGTGAGGCGACAGCGCTAACCACTACACCACCGTTCCGTGCAATGGGGGATGTTTTTATCTTATCCACTCTGGAAGGCGTTTTCAATTTTTTCTGTTTTTCAGCCTCGGAAACGCCGTCCCCGTGTAGACGAAAGGCACTTCCGATAAAATATTTAGTCGTTTTTACCCGACAGCGTCCTCATGTAAACGGGCCCTAAGAAGCTGTATAATGTCTGCTCAAAGGAAACTCCCCCTATTGCCTCAAACAGAG
This sequence comes from Neoarius graeffei, assembly GCF_027579695.1. Taxonomy (NCBI): domain Eukaryota; kingdom Metazoa; phylum Chordata; class Actinopteri; order Siluriformes; family Ariidae; genus Neoarius; species Neoarius graeffei. The sequence goes on along the minus strand of NC_083589.1, from coordinate 15,700,209 downwards.
CTACAAAGACTAGTACAGGGAGAGCAGGGGATGAGAGGTGGGGCATCTAGATATTATAGTCTTATGAGGCAATCTCACCCACCTAAACTAGAGGGTCTCAAGAGAGCATGAAAGGCAGATTTACAGAGCGAGATAATTCTGGAGAAATGGAAGGAAATAATCGGAACCTGGTATAAGACATCTAGAGAGGTGCAGACCCGCTTGATTACGTATAAAATCATACATAGGATGTATTGGACTCCTTGTAAGATGGCAAGATTAAAGCTTTGTGAATCTGAGATATGCTAGAGATGTGAGAGGAGTAGAGGAACACTTTTACACATGCTGTATGAATGTGAAATGACACAAAACCTATGGGAAAGAATAATATTATTCATCAACAAAGTACTCAGGACAGATTTATCTCAGAGCCCTGCTTTATGTATTCTGGGCATAATAACAGAGGGAGTAGAGTTATTATCCCAGCAAATTCAGTGGTGTTGGGTAGCCCTTACTACGGGATGTAGGACTGTTCTCAGACACTGGAAGTCAAAAAGTGTTATCCCATTTAATGAATGGATGGGAGAAATGACCAAAATAGCCAGCTATGAACAATTGATTTTTAGGCTGAACAATAGGGAGGAGGTATTTATGAAAATATGGGGTCCATACATGAATTTCATACTAGGTAGTTGATTGGAGTAGCTATACTGATGGATTTTCATGTAAACAATAAGCTATGTCTGGATTGTGACATAAGTCTGATATATGGTGGGGTGGAGTCTATGAGAGTAAAGGAGGTGAGAGAGATGTTGGTAATGTGAATCTTGTGCATGTAAGATATATGTAATTTCTATTTATTTTTATGTTCATATTAGTTTAATTTGTGCAAGTGTCTCTGTACGAGTAATATTTTCCTTTTTTTTCTTTTCCTTCTTCCTCCTTTGAGGGGGGGGTTTCCACATGTCAGGAATTATGTTATTCTGTTCTTGTTGTTGTTCAGGTTCGTGTATGTTGATTCTTATGTTGCATTGTTGAAAAGCAATAAAAAGTGAGTTACAAAAGGTGCAGACTACCTGTTGGCACCTCACATAGTGAAGGCTATATCGGGTTCAGAGGCTTTTCTTACAAAGCCCCACATTTATGGAATAGCCCTCCAAGTGGTGTTCGGGACTCAGACACAGTTTCAGTGTTTAAGTCTAGGCCGAAAATATTTTTCGTCAAGCCTTTTGTTAATAGTTTTTTATTCAGTAAAGGAGTAGATCTGGAGGGTCCTCATGCATAGAGTATTTTGGTAAACTGGGATGTATGGATGTTGCCCCCCCACCACACACATTCACTCAGGTTTGTTGACGATGGAATGGCTGGTTGCTTTATGCCCCAAGGCTCCCTCATGTCCCTTCTCGCTCTCCTTTTTAGTTATGCTGTCACAGGTAATTTTGCCAAAGTCCCTGCTTGCACTCAGTGCAAAATCTATACTGTTCTTAGCCATTAGGTGACACTGGGCATACATAACCTGTGTTTTCTCTCTCTCTCTAGCTCTCTGTCATGTTGCATGCCAATCCTGAGATACCAGTGATGATTCTTACTCATTATGTGACACTGGGAGTACCTAACAACCTATGTGTCTCTCTCTCTCTCTTCCCTTTGTCTGTCTCTCTCTGTCGAGATATATATCAACCCTGAGACACCACTAATGCTGACCTCTTCTGTTCCTCAGACCCCCCGATCCATCCTGATGCCCTACGTCTGGCTGGAGTCTCATCACATTGCTCCTGTGGAGGATGGCCCCATAAGCACATTTGAAAGTCGCACTTGGAAGATGGCTCTAGACACTTACAGTTACCATGGCTGAGGACTACAACTGACATGATAACTTTAGGACTGCAGTTGTCATGAACAGTTTTGCACTCAAGTTTCCATCAGTGAACAGTTGTTAACTTCAACAAAACAGACTTCATTCTAAAACTATAATGAATTTCCTGATTACACAATTGTACTTTGTGACTATATTGGACAGAGTTATAGAAATAAGTTACATATAATCACAATATCTGTTATCACCCCAAATGAGGGTGGGTTCCATTTTGAGTCGGGTTCCTCTCAATGTTTCTTCCTCATGTCGTCTGAGGGAGTTTTTCCTTGCCACCTTCACCACAGGTTTGTTCATCAGGGATAAAATTAACTCATGTTTAAAGTCTTTAATTATCTGTAAAGCTGCTTTGTGACAATGTCTGTTGTTAAAAGCACTATACAAATAAACTTGACTTGCTCATCATCCGACAAGTCAGTCTTACGCACTTTGGCACGTGCACCTGAAAAACTCTCAGGTGCGCCCTGGGCTGTGCATGCATTGAGCAGACTCTCTCGCACGCACTGTTAACGACACATACCTGCACATGATTAGGGAGCAATATGTGCACCTATATAAAGACTGTTTAGACATACGCTCAGTGCAAAGTATTACGGTATGACAGAACACATTACCAAGCCTTACAGTGCCTTGAAAAAGTATTCATACCCCTTGAACTTTTTCACGTTTTTCCACCTTACAACCACGAACTTAAAAGTTTTTTATTGAGATTTTACGTGATAGACCAATACAGAGTAGCACATAATTGTGAAGTGAAATGAAAATGATAAATGGTCTTCAAAATTTTAAACAAAAATCTGAAAAATGTGGTGTGCATTAGTATTCAGCCCCCTGTACTCTGATACCTCTAAATACAATCCAGTGCAATCAACTGCCTTCAGAAGTCATCTAATTAGTTAATAGAGTCCTATGCCCACTATGTGTGGCGGAAAACTAACACTGCTCATCACCCTGCACACACCATCCCCACTGTGAAACATGGTGGTGGCAGCATCATGCTATGGGGATGATTTTCTTCAGCAGGGACAGGGAAGCTGGTCAGAGTTGATGGGAAGATGGATGGAGCTAAATACAGGGCAATTCTGGAAGAAAACCTGTTGGAGGCTGCAAAAGACTTGAGACTGGGAAGGAGATTCACCTTCCAGCAAGACAATGACCCTAAACATACAGCCAGAGCTACAATGGAATGGTTTAGATCAAATAATATTCATGTGTTAGAATGGCCCAGTCAAAGTCCAGACCTAAATCCCACTGAGCATCTGTGGCAAGACTTGAAAATTGCTGTTCACAGACGCTCTCCATCCAATCTGGCTGAGCTTGAGCTATTTTGCAAAGAAGAATGGGCAAAAATTTCAGTGTCTAGATGTGCAAAGCTGGTAGAGACATACCACAAAAGACTTGCAGCTGTAATTGCAGCAAAAGGTGGCTCTACAAAGTATTGATGCAGGGGGACTGAATACTAATGCACACCACATTTTTCAGATTTTTATTTGTTTAAAATTTTGAAGACCATTTATCATTTTCGTTTCACTTCACAATTATGTGCTACTCTGTGTTGGTCTATCACATAAAATCTCAATAAAAAACTTTTAAGTTCGTGGTTGTAAGGTGGAAAAATGTGAAAAGTTCAAGGGGTATGAATACTTTTTCAAGGCACTGTATTTCTTGTGTCTGATATCCTGATTTTCTGATTCTTGTTCCTTGTTCTTGTTTTCTTGCTGCCTGTGATATCCTGTTTGTGCCTCACCAGGCCTTTCACTAGTCTTCACATCAATGAGTTTGCCTGCCGATTTTGGCTGTTTGCCTGTGTGTTTGTGTCACTATTGTAAATAAACAATTTCTGCACTTACATCTGCCTTCTACCTCGTCCCTGACAGAATACTTTGCCCAAACTACAGCTGTAGCAGAAGTATTCCAGTACGTCATTCCATGCCGCTTTCAGGTTTCCATATCTCAGCCCTTCGCTTTTTATTTCCACCGGCATACTGGAATAGAAGCTCCAGCACCATACTATAGAATATATCATCCTGGGGGATTCAGCCTACAGTGTAGTATTTTCTACGCGGACTTCGAAGAACCCAAGCCACCAGAACCAATCTGGGTGAACTTCATGATCATGCTGACTGCTGGACGAGCATGCCGATGGGTGGATTACCTCATCAGAGTAGAGCACCCGTGCCTTCAGAGCTCACAGACTTTCCTAAACATGCTCACATTCATCTATGAAATCAGTAGAAGAGGACCTCCATGAAATTTTTGGGAGGGGGCCACCATGCCTGAGAGTGACACAGTGGCAGTGGAGACCGTTGCTCCAGAGCTCCCTCCAGTGGCCTTTGCAGCAACAGCAGAGGAGACTACTTCTCCAGAGCCCCTCCTAAAGGCTGTTCCAGAGCCAGTCCCACAGCTTATTCCACAGTCAGAGCCAGCACCTGAACCTGAGCTAGAACCAGTGCCAGAACCAGCACCTGAACCAGAACCAGTTCCTCAGCCTGCATCAGAGCCAGCATCTGAACCAGAGCACTAGCCAGAGTCACTGCCTACACCAGAGCCAGTGCCCGAACCCAAGCCTGAGCCAACGCATCTGTGCCAGTGTCAGCTCCAGTGCCAGCGCCAGTATCTACTCTAGAACCAGTGCCAGCACTGGAGTCGGCTCCGGTGCCAGAGACCACGTCAGAGCCAGCGCCAGTGTCTACTCCAGAACCAGTGCCAGCTCCATCACCTGAGTCAGAGCCAGCACTAGTGTCGGTGCCTGAGTTGAAGCCAGTGCCGAGTCAGCTCCAGCATCAGAGCCAGCACCAGAGTCAGAGCCAGCACCTGCGTCAGCTCCAAAGCCAGTGCCAGAACCTGAGCCTGTTCCAAAACCAGTGTCAGAGGATGCCTTCATAGCCTCATCTGGCTATGAAGACGTCGTCATTGTCCCACTGCCAGGTCCTGACCGGAACCGAATCAATGCGCTGACAGAGCTCTAGCCCATACCTGGGTCCAGTCCAGAGTCCAAGTCTAATCCAGAGCTCGAGCATGCTTCCAGTCCAAGGTCCAGGTCCAGTCCAGAACTTGAGCACGCTTCCAGTCCAAGGTCAAGTTCAGAGCTCAAGTCCTCTTACAGTCCAGAGTCCAAGTTAAGTCCTGAGTTCGAACTAGCGTCCAGTCCTGAATCCGAGTCAAGTCCAGGGTCCAAGTCAAGTCTAGAGTTCGACCTTGAGTCCAGTCCAGAGTCCAAGTCAAGTCCTAAGTTCAAACTAGCATCTAGTCCCGGGTCCGAGTCAAGTCCAGAGTCTGAGCTTGAGTCCAGTCCAGAGCCCAAGTCCAGTCCAGAGCTCGAGCCTAGTCCAGAACTCAAGTCATCTCCAGAGTCCAAGTCCAGTCCAAAATCCAAGTCATCAACAGAGCCCGAGCCTGAGTCCAGTCCAGAGCTCGAGTCATCTCCAGAGCCCGTTTCAAGCCAAGAGTCCAAGTCTTGTCCTGAGCCTGAGCCCAAGCCCCCACTGGAGCCAAGAAAGATGGATTTTTGCTCCTGGAGAGAACTCTTTGGATGGGGGGGGGTGTTTGTCAGTCCTGTGCGCTTTGGCGCATGCACCTGAAGAACTCTCAGGCACGCCCCAGGCTGTGCACGCATTGAACGGACTCTCGCACGCGCGCTGTTAACAACATACACCTGCACATGATTAAGCAGCAATATGTGCACCTATATAAAGGCTGTTTAGATGCACACTCAGTGCAAAGTATTACGCTATGACAGTACACAGTACCAAGCCTTATTTCCTGTGTCTGATTTCCTGGTTTTTTGATTCCTGTGCCTGTTCCTCATTCCTGTTTTCTCACTGCCTATGATATCCTGTTTGTGCCTCACCCAACCTTTCGCTAGTCTTCATGTTAATGAGTTTGTCTGCCGATTTGGACTGTTTGCCTGTGTGTGTGTGTGTGTCACCATTGTAAATAAACAGTACTTCTGCACTTACATCCACCTCCTACTGCATCCTGACAATACATACTACCTCATCTTATGGCGTGTGCATGTATGGCTGCCAAAGGAACAAGATCCCTTGTATTTATTGAAGTGCATGTGGACAAAAACAGCAGGAATTCTGAAGTGCATACAGCCATCTTATCTGCTCAGATTCAGTCAGTTGCTTCAAACCTCACTGGACCACGCTTCACATGGCGGACAGACAATGGTTGTTGGAGATGAATAGCATACTCTGAAAGTAACCCAAGACTTTTTTAGGCATAGAAGTGGAATTTTCTCAGTGTTGCAACTCTTTTCAGGGGAAAGTAACTAAAGGATTCTCAAAAAGTTGCTAGAAGTCACTAGGTACTGTCACTGGCTAATTTACATATTTATTTATTCATGATGCTAATTGGCATATCAAAATTACAAACTAGGTAACATAAGATCGAATTGAATAGTTTTATCAGAAAATACATCATTTAACTATTTTATTTTAAATAGAAATAAGTCATCTTTGCTCATGGCACCACAATGTAAACATTTGTGCATTTACAAAATACTTCTATTAAAATTTTTTTTCTTTTTTTCTCAAATTAGTCTCAGTCAGTAAACATGAAAGGTGAGTAGTAATGAGGGAAATGGTACTCACTTTAATTACTTGTAAATATCTCCAAGAACAGAGATTAAAACAAATAATGAAATGCAAGGGTGATTGGTTGCTAGGAAACAGCTAAGTGATTGGTTGTTGGGGGAAAAGTGGTGATCAGTGATTGGTTGTTGGTGACAATGGTCATCACTATCATTATTATTAACATCTGCTCAAAAAGTCACTAGATTTTTCAAGAGACTTTTTTTTTTATTAAATCCACTAAAATATCTAAGTTGGCAACAGTGAATGTTCTCCAGTGGCCAAATCAGTCACCTGACCAGTTGAGCTGCATTTCATTTGTTGAAGGCAAAGTGAAAACAGGAACAAAAGACAGCTGGAAGAAAAGCCTGGGAGAGCATCACCAGGGAAGAAACCCAGAGTTTGGTGATGTCTATGTGTTCCAGACTTCATGCAGTCATTTACTGCAAGGGATTTGCAACCATGTATAAAAATGACAAGTTAATTTATGATTATTCTAGTTTGTCCAATTAGTTTTGGTCACTTAATAAGGAAGAGGCCACATATATAAAGTGCCGTAAGTCCTACATCATTCACTCAATTTGGATGTAAATACCTTAAAGATGAAAGTTAAAGTCTGCACTTTGAACTAATATTCAACATTTTAATTTTAACTCCAATACACTGTGACAAACCGCTAAAATAAAGAAAGTCAATACTCATGAATTTAAGAATATTTATGCACCAGATTTATGCAGGCAGTTTCAGCATGATTTTTTACAAGCTTTCACAGGCTGAATTAAACAATACAGTAGACCATTCCACGACTAAGTGGACAAATGGGCAGAACCTAATTGACAAAGCACCCAAAACTCGTGCCTTAGTGGGAAATTTCTCATAATACATGCTTATGCATGCAAGTCTGAGTTAAACTCTATTTAAACAAACACATTTTCTTTGGCATAAACTGTATTTGACTGTGTGAGATTTTAAACAAAAAAAGGAAAAAAAAAAAAGAAACCCGCTAGCCACAGCTCAAGCTGTCTTCATGAGGGGATAAGGCCATTATTAAAAAATGTTCTGTTTCCGTCCACTGGCTGGGTGAGTGCTGTTGAAAAATTTTTTAACGCCGGTTTTTCGACATTTTTTTCGGGCTCGTAAATCTAAAATTGAACTTGACATTTACGCATTCCCAGGGCTTTCCACTAAGGCTCATACTAGCCAGCCATGACAAATAAGTAGCCGGGGGGTAAACACAAAATAAACTCCTGTTCCCAGGATTAAATGTATTTTCCACAGACCATTTATTTATTCACTTTACTCAAATACAAAGTAAAATGGCAGTAAATCTTTATTTTCTTGCATATTGCATCATGAGGCGTTCCTGGCTTGTAAATCTCTTATTTTCGGTGCATGACACATTCACGCAACTGAGCATGCTATGAATTAACAACGATAACGGTCTGCAGTGGTGGCTACACAATTAAAACACTCAGCGAACATTTCTCCATTTGTGTATGAAAATACACTCCAACAACTCAGTTTGGTTTCATTTACAACCAACGGTGTCTTTTGATGCCAGCACATAATTGAACGAGAGAAGACTGGTTTACCGGAGACAAAATAAGCGTAATCTCTGCTTCTGTTCCCTCCGACGGCCCCGACACACTACTGCCTCCGCCGAGTGCGCGTGCGCACACACCGCATGGCGGGGCCGCGGATGAGTTACTCTCCCTTGATCAACGAAGTCAGCGGGGAATTTGTGGTTATTATCGGTACAAACAGCGTGAATCACAACTTAAATGAGTGCGGTTCAGTTTGACATTATTGTCAGTCCGTTAGATAAACATTTAATTTATTAAAATTGAAAATTAATATTTAGAGCCTGTGGGCTACAAAAATAGTCATTAAAGTAGCCGGCTGGACTTAATTGTGTAGTCGGCTGTATGGCCGGCAGCCGGCGCTTGTGGAAAGCCCTGCATTCCGTGCAGAATATAGAATTGGATCAGCTCTGCGCATGCGCCATGCAGCACAAAAAAATGGCAGCCACCATGAAGGAAGGAGATCCGGAGTTTTCAAACATTTGCTTAAGTGTGTGTGGCAGCGGGGGCGTGGTCAAGCACCGGTCTGTGACAGGAGGGCGGAGTTGGGGAAGGTAAGTGGCAGAATCGCTTCACCTGAGTGTCATTAACCTGTGTTTTGTGTGTTCTCCCCAGTAAACCGCCCTATTTAAGGAGGGAGAGCGAGAGCAGAGGGAGAACCGGACGAGACGCTGTGTGTGTGTGTGTGTGTGTGTGTCTCTCTCGCGCTAGTGAAAACCGTGTTGCAACTCTGAAAAGTGTGGCAATAAAGCCGGTTAACAAACCTGATCTCTGTCCTGCCGTCCTCTGTGCTCCACCCACACGCGATTCACTCTACAGTGGTGCCGAAACCCGGGACCGTGGAGCACCTGTCCTGCAGCCCCATGGAATCCTCCCCGTTCGCGGACTTGGTCCACGCCCTCGCCACGGCCCAGCAGAGCCAGCACCAGGCGCTCGTCACACTCCGGAAGGAGCAGGAGCGCCGCTTCGAAGCCCTGGTACTGGCTCAACAGGAAGACCGCGAGGCGTTCCGGCGCCTCCTCGCGTCGGCGGGGTCCACCAGCGCCCCGGCCGCGGGCCCATCTCCCATCACCTTGACTAAGATGGGCCCGCAGGACGACCCCGAGGCGTTCATCGCATTATTCGAACAGGTCGCCGAAGCCTCGGGGTGGCCGATGGAACAGCGCGCGGCGCGCCTCCTCCCCCTCCTGACGGGAGAGGCGCAGTTAGCCGCACTACAGCTCCCCGCCGACCACCGGCTGGCCTACCCCGACCTTCGCCGGGCTGTCCTCCAGCGCGTGGGGCGCACGCCGGAGCAGCAGCGCCAGCGCTTCCGCGCGCTGCGAATGGAGGAAGTCGGCAGCCCGTTTGCGTTCGGCCAGCAGCTCCGGGACGCCTGCTGGCGGTGGCTGAGGGCCGAAGATCGCGACGCCGAGGGGGATCATCGACCAGGTGGCGCTGGAGCAGTTCATCGCCCGCCTACCCGCCGGAACCGCGGAGTGGGTCCAGTGCCACCGCCCGGCGTTGCTGGATCAGGCCGTAGGACTGGCGGAGGATCATCTGGCGGCTGTCCCGGCGGCAGGACAACGGATGTCTTCTTCTCTCTCCTCTTCTCTCTCTCTCTTCCCCCTCCTCCCGTGTCCCGTCCTCGCCCCATTCCCCCACCACGGAGGCGGGGGCCGGCCCCACCACGGAGGCGGGGGCCGGCCCCACCACGGAGGCGGGGGCCGGCCCCACCCCAGCCGGCCCGCCGCACCCGTGGTGCCCTCCCGTTTCTCCCTTCTATGTCTGTCTCTCCCCCCCCCTCAGGTGAGTGACCCCCAGTCCACAGCTGCAGAGGGGAGGCCCGGGCCGGTTTGCTGGCGCTGCGGGGAACCGGGCCACCTGCAGCAACAGTGTGCCGCGATGGAGGTGGGGGCGGTGGTGCGGATCCCCGACGCGCCAGAGGCTGCCCTCGATCAGGCCGGAGCATATCGCATACCGGTAAGTGTACAAGGGGCGACCTATCAGGCGTTGGTGGATTCGGGTTGCAACCAGACCTCGATCCGCCAAAGCCTGGTGCAAGACGAGGCATTGGGGGGAGCACAAGGGGTGAAGGTGTTGTGTGTGCACGGGGATGTTCACTGCTACCCGTTGGTGTCGGTCCACATACATTTCAGAGGGGACAAATCTATAGTGAAGGCGGCGGTTAATCCTCGCCTTACCCACTCTTTAATCTTGGGGACTGATTGGCCGGGATTCCGGGGGTTGATGGCACACCTAGTAAAGAGTGGGTCCTGCCGGTTAGCCGGGGGGGGTCCCGGTGTCGTTTTGGCTGGAGCTGCGGTCGCAGGGCCGTCTACGTCATCTCCGCGACAGAGTGAGGGGCCCCCGGCTCCTCCTCTTTCTATTGGGGAATCCCTCGCGGATTTCCCACTGGAACAATCACGAGACGAAACTCTGCGACACGCGTTTGACCAAGTGAGAGTAATCGATGGTCAAACGCTCCAGCCGAATGCCACCCCGACCTTCTCCTATTTTTCCATTTTAAAAGATAGGTTATACCAAGTGACGCAGGACACTCAGACGAAGGAGCGTGTCACCCAGTTGTTAATTCCAAAGAGCCGTCGGGAATTGGTATTCCAGGCGGCTCACTTTAATCCCATGGCGGGACACCTCGGGCAGGATAAAACACTCGCCCGGATAATGGCCCGATTCTATTGGCCGGGGATTCGCGGCGACGTCCGTAAGTGGTGTACGGCGTGCCGCAAATGTCAGTTAGTAAACCCAGCGGCCATTCCAAAAGCGCCCTTGCGCCCCCTACCATTAATCGAGACCCCGTTTGAACGAATTGGGATGGATCTCGTCGGGCCATTAGATCGGTCAACACGAGGGTACCGCTTTATATTGGTTCTGGTGGACTATGCAACGCGATACCCGGAAGCGGTGCCTCTTCGCAATATCTCCGCACGTAGTATTGCAGAGGCTCTCTTCCACGTCATCTCCCGGGTCGGAATCCCGAAAGAGATTCTGACTGATCAAGGCACCTCGTTTATGTCACGAACACTGGCCGAACTGTATGGGCTACTGGGTATTAAGCCGATCCGCACCAGCGTGTATCACCCACAAACGGACGGTTTAGTCGAACGGTTCAACCGCACCCTCAAGAATATTATCAAAAAATTCGTAAGTGAGGACGCACGTAACTGGGATAAGTGGCTCGAACCCTTGTTGTTTGCAGTGCGAGAGGTCCCCCAAGCCTCCACGGGGTTCTCCCCATTTGAATTACTGTATGGGCGTAAGCCGCGCGGCATCTTAGATGTACTGCGGGAAAATTGGGAGGAGGGACCTTCGCAGAGCAAAAATGAAATTCAATACGTTATGGATCTGCGCGCAAAACTCCACACGCTCACCCACTTAACTCAGGAGAATTTGCGGCAGGCCCAGGAACGGCAAACCCGCCTGTACAACAAGGGCACGCGCCTTAGAGAGTTCACTCCGGGAGATAAGGTACTCGTCCTGTTGCCCACGTCGAGCTCCAAATTAATCACCAAGTGGCAAGGGCCCTTCGAGGTCACACGGCGAGTCGGGGATGTCGACTATGAGGTTAGGCGAACGGACAGGGAGGGGGCGCTACAGATCTACCACCTCAATCTGCTGAAGCTCTGGAATGAGGAGGTCCCCGTGGCGTTGGTGTCGGTAGTTCCGGAGAAGGCGGAGCTGGGGCCGGAGATCCAAAAAGGGTCATTGGCATCTCGCACCTCTCCGGTCCCCTGTGGAGACCACCTCTCCCCGACCCAACTCACGGAGGTCGCCCAGTTGCAGGCCGAGTTTTCGGATGTGTTCTCGCCCCGGCCCGGACGCACCAACCTCATAGAACACCACATAGAGACGCCCCCGGGGGTGGTAGTGCGTAGCCGACCTTATAGATTACCCGAACACAAAAAAAAGGTGGTTCGGGAAGAACTTCAGGCCATGCTCGAAATGGGCATCGTCGAGGAGTCCCACAGTGACTGGAGCAGCCCGGTGGTCTTGGTTCCCAAGGCCGACGGCTCGGTCCGGTTCTGCGTGGACTATAGAAAAGTCAATGCGGTGTCTAAATTCGACGCGTACCCAATGCCTCGTATTGATGAGCTGCTTGATCGACTAGGCACGGCTCGCTTTTACTCGACACTGGATTTGACGAAGGGATATTGGCAGATCCCCTTGACTCCATTATCCCGGGAAAAAACGGCCTTTTCCACACCGTTCGGCTTACACCAGTTCGTCACACTTCCGTTTGGGCTGTTTGGGGCGCCCGCTACGTTTCAGCGGCTGATGGACCGGATCCTCCGGCCCCACGCCACCTATGCGGCCGCTTATTTAGACGACATAATCATTTATAGTAATGACTGGCAGCGGCACCTGCAACACCTGAGGGCCGTCCTTAGGTCGCTGAGGCGGGCGGGGCTCACTGCCAACCCGAAGAAGTGTGCGATTGGGCGGGTGGAAGTACGGTATCTGGGCTTCCACTTGGGTAACGGGCAGGTGCGTCCCCAAATTAATAAGACAGCAGCGATTGCGGCCTGCCCGAGACCTAAGACCAAAAAGGGGGTGAGACAGTTCCTGGGGCTGGCTGGCTATTATCGTAGGTTCATACCTAATTATTCGGACGTCACCAGCCCGCTGACTGACCTCACTAAAAAGGGGGCGCCAGACCCGGTCCAGTGGACGGAGCAGTGCCAGCGGGCTTTCTCTGAGGTAAAGGCTGCACTGTGTGGGGGGCCACTTTTGCACTCCCCTGACTTCTCTCTCCCCTTTTTGTTGCAGACGGATGCGTCGGACAGAGGGCTGGGGGCCGTTTTGTCCCAGCAGGTGGGGGGAGAGGACCGCCCAGTGTTGTACATCAGCCGGAAGCTGTCAGTGCGTGAGGGGCGCTACAGCACTATCGAGAAGGAGTGCCTGGCGATCAAGTGGGCGGTCCTCGCCCTCCGTTACTACCTGCTGGGGCGCTCTTTCACCCTCTGTTCGGACCACGCGCCCCTCCAGTGGCTCCACCGCATGAAGGATGCCAACGCGCGGATCACCCGTTGGTATCTGGCGCTCCAACCTTTCAACTTCAAGGTGGTCCACAGGCCGGGGGCGCAGATGGTCGTGGCGGACTTCCTCTCCCGTCAAGGGGGGGGGGGAGTCGGCTGCGGGCCGGACGGGCGCCCGGCCTGAGTCGGGCGGTGGGGGTATGTGGCAGCGGGGGCGTGGTCAAGCACCGGTCTGTGACAGGAGAGCGGAGTTGGGGAAGGTAAGTGGCAGAATCGCTTCACCTGAGTGTCATTAACCTGTGTTTTGTGTGTTCTCCCCAGTAAACCGCCCTATTTAAGGAGGGAGAGCGAGAGCAGAGGGAGAACCGGACGAGACGCTGTGTGTGTGTGTGTGTCTCTCTCGCGCTAGTGAAAACAGTGTTGCAACTCTGAAAAGTGTGGCAATAAAGCCGGTTAACAAACCTGATCTCTGTCCTGCCGTCCTCTGTGCTCCACCCACACGCGATTCACTCTACAGTGTGAAATCGCAAAATGGTATTCTAGCGAACAACAAAATAGTAAAGATTCAGAAAAACACATCATTCAGTGATCATTTTAATAGTGTAATTTCATCCGAACTAGGCCTAACGGTCGATTTAGAACTACAAAAAGTCCGTGTGTCGGACATTTTAAGTACCTTTGTAAAAGTTTTGCAAATGTTCCAGTCAGCATTTAAAATGCTAACAAAGTTTTTGTACAAGTTTCAGTTGATTAAACTGTGTCATATTTTATTAAATGTGTCTGCTTTTGTAATAAAAAAGTACTGAAAGAAAAAGCAAAACACAGCATTGCGATTTCTTATCCATCCATATATATATATATATATATATATATATATATATATATATATATATATATAAAAATCCCTCCCTCCCAACTGAAAATTTTTTTGCTCACCCGGTGGACAGGAAACGGATTTTTTTTAAGGATGGCCTAATAGGAAAAGTGCTGATGTGAGTGTAGAGCTGGGCAATATGGCAGTCCTCTCACTAACTGCCAGCAACCGGCGATTTTGCCGCCTACAAACGCTCCATTGCCAGCTACTCACAGTGGTTTTTCAAAGAATTGAAATTCATAAGTTTTTACTTCATAATTTATACTTCATAAAAATAAAATTTTGCATTCAGGATCACTCAGAATTCACCATTTAACGTCTACATTTTCAAAATTTTCCAGGGGAGGACCCCCCTCTTTTTTAAACATCGTGGCGGCGGCTAACGCAGCCTCCGCTCAGTTTACACTTAACATGGATCCCAGATGTCCACTATTTAGCGGAATTCCGCTATTTTTCTAGCCAAAGTGTTTTTTTTTTTTTAAATCTCTTGTATATCCATTAAAAATATGCTTAAGTAAAATGACCAGCTGAATACGTTTTGTTTTGGTTTGCTTGTTTAGCGATGTTTTCGTCAGCTCTGTTTGTTCTCGCTGACATTCAGGAACACTTGGAAGTTAAATTGATGTAAATAGTAAATTTACTGTACTCACGAGACTGTATGCGATAGAACGAGAAAACAAATATGGCTGCGCCCATTTGCTATAAAAAGTGTTTTAACTCCATTCGTGCTTTTGTTTCTAATGTGTTGAACTTAATTCAATATGTCGTGGAAAGCGTAGTTGCGCTTAGCCAGAGAGGAAGTTGAATCCAAGAAGAGATTAATGAATGTGGTGAATACAGAACTTGAAACAAAAGCTCATGCAAACAGAGTAGCCAAGAAACTATCCAAAAGAGCACTGCAGGAACATCAGAAAAAGCAGAAGGAAAGATCAGAGAAACAAAAGCAGAGAAAACTGGAGGAAAGATCACAGAATGCACCCCAGAAAAGAGCATTAAATTCCTCTGCAGTGAAACCTTTCAAAAAGAGAAAGGTTTAAATCAAATATCTCCAATATTTGCTGTATATACACTACCGTTCAAAAGTTTGGGGTCACTTTGAAATTTCCTTATTTTTGAAAGAAAAGCACTGTTTTTTTCAATGAAGATCACTTTAAACTAATCAGAAATACACTCTATACATGGCTAATGTGGTAAATGACTATTCTTAATTTCTAGCTGCAAATGTCTGGTTTTTGGTGCAATATCTACATAGGTGTATAGAGGCCCATTTCCAGCAACTATCACTCCAGTGTTCTAATGGTACAATGTGTTTGCTCATTGCCTCAGAAAGCTAATTGATGATTAGAAAACCCTTGTACAATCATGTTAGCACAGCTGAAAACAGTTTAGCTCTTTAGAGAAGCTATACAACTGACCTTCCTTTGAGCAGATTGAGTTTCTGGAGCATCGCATTTGTGGGGTCAATTAAATGCTCAAAATGGCCAGAAAAATGTCTTGACTATATTTTCTATTCATTTTACAACTTATGGTGGTAAATAAAAGTGTGACTTTTCATGGAAAACACAAAATTGCCTGGGTGACCCCAAACTTTTGAAGGGTAGTGTATGTATATATCTAATATTACTGAATCATTGATTTCTGCTCATATTCATGATTTTTGAAAAATTAATGTGGCTTATATTAGACTAGTACTGACATTAACTCAAAACAAAAAATAAACAAATGAGATGAACTATGGATACTATTGTTATAACAAAATCAGTGGAATATTTAGGCAAGTATATTCTTCAAAGCTACATTTTTGTCTAATTTTTATAAATAATTCTTTTTTTGCCACTTATGTCATACATTACAAAATATGGCATCAAATAGATACACATTATTGTTAAATTCTGTTGCTTTTCTATGTTAAATCTATGTAAAAAATGTGTTCTATAGCATCTTTAAATGTTAAAATCTCAACAGCTTCAGGGGGCTTTGCCCCCTATACCCCCCAGCAGGGGCGCTGCCCCTGCACCCCGCAAAGGGCTTGCAGCCCCCTTGACCCATGCTGATAGTTTCTTACATTCCTCTATTTTTTTCAATTACTGCTGGGATCCCTGGCTTAACCTCTGCCTACTACTCTTTCTTACTTGCCCCTTTCTCAGAAATATATTAAAAGGGCTGATATGGTGATGTATTGATATCGTGATCAATTACACCACAGCACACTTTTCTGTAATATTGCAAGTACTGTCAGTATTTTTATAATAATTATATACCAAGTAGCTGATTTAAATTAATATTTTGTACTTTAACTTGTAAAATGTTAAAAATGTGGTTGCACTCACTCACACAAAACACACAGCCAGCCTCTGGAAAGTTTTCACTCCCCAATGATTATTTCTCTTTTTACTCAATTGCAAGATCAAATTCAAGTATAGCAGAAAGAGATTTTATTCAAAATGAGAACATTTACAACCCCGATTCCAAAAAAGTTGGGACAAAGTACAAATTGTAAATAAAAATGGAATGCAATAATTTACAAATCTCAAAAACTGATATGGTATTCACAATAGAACATAGACAACATATCAAATGTCTAAAGTGAGACATTCTGAAATTTCATGCCAAATATTGGCTCATTTGAAATTTCATGATAGCAACACATCTCAAAAAAGTTGGGACAGGGGCAATAAGAGGCTAGAAAAGTTAAAGGTACAAAAAAGGAACAGCTGGAGGACCAAACTCATTAGGTCAATTGGCAATAGGTCATTAACATGACTGGGTATAAAAAGAGCATCTTGAAGTGGCAGCGGCTCTCAGAAGTAAAGATGGGAAGAGGATCACCAATCCCCCTAATTCTGCGCCGACAAATAGTGGAGCAATATCAGAAAGGAGTTCGACAGTGTAAAATTGCAAAGAGTTTGAACATATCATCTACAGTGCATATCATCAAAAGATTCAGAGAATCTGGAAGAATTGCTGTGCGTAAGGGTCAAGGCCGGAAAACCATACTGGGTGCCCATGATCTCCAGGCCCTTAGACGGCACTGCATCACATACAGGCATGCTTCTGTATTGGAAATCACAAAATGGGCTCAGGAATATCCAAAGGACATTATCTGTGAACACAATTCACCCTGCCATCCGCCGTTGCCAGCTAAAACTCAATAGTTCAAAGAAGCCATATCTAAACATGATCCAGAAGTGCAGACGTCTTCTCTGGGCCAAGGCTCATTTAAAATGGACTGTGGCAAAGTGGAAAACTGTTCTGTGGTCAGACGAATCAAAATTTGAAGTTCTTTATGGAAATCAGGGGCGCCGTGTCATTCGGACTAAAGAGGAGAAGGATGACCCAAGTTGTTATCAGCGCTCAGTTCAGAAGCCTGCATCTCTGATGGTATGGGGTTGCATTAGTGCGTGTGGCATGGGCAGCTTACACATCTGGAAAGACACCATCAATGCTGAAAGGTATATCCAGGTTCTAGAGCAACATGCTCCCATCCGGCCGAGGCTCTTTCAGGGAAGACCTTGCATTTTCCAACATGACAATGCCAAACCACATATTGCATCAATTACAGCATCATGGCTGCGTAGAAGAAGGGTCCGGGTACTGAACCGGCCAGCCTGCAGTCCAGATCTTTCACCCATAGAAAACATTTGGCGCATCATAAAATGGAAGATACGACAAAAAAGACCTAAGACAGTTGAGCAACTAGAATCCTACATTAGACAATGGGTTAAACATTCCTATCCCTAAACTTGAGCAACTTGTCTCCTCAGTCCCCAGACGTTTACAGACTGTCGTAAAGAGAAAAGGGGATGTCTCACAGTGGTAAACATGGCCTTGTCCCAACTGTTTTGAGATGTGTTGTCATGAAATTTAAAATCACCTAATTTTTCTCTTTAAATGATACATTTTCTCAGTTTAAACATTTGATACATCATCCATGTTCTATTCTGAATAAAATGTGGAATTTTGAGACTTCCACATCATTGCATTCTGTTTTTATTTACAATTTGTACTTTGTCCCAACTTTTTTGGAATCGGGTTTGTGTGTATGTATATTTTACATGGTAGTGTGAAGATATGAAGTTTATCTTTGAGTGGGGAATATGTTTATTTATATTTATGAACAAGATAATAACAAGCAGCAGACACTGGGGACAACAACATTATAAATTGGCAAAGGGCGAAAACGACTCACCGCTGACCAGGATGATTGTCAACACCTTCAAATGTCACAAACAACCATAGGAAGCCATCAAGTGACCTTTGAAATTTTGAGGATGGAAGCAACGTGACACTCACTGTATCCCTTTGTCAGTAAAACCAGAACTGAACCCTTTTTCCTAACTCAAAACTTTTCTTTAACTCTTTTGGCATGATAAATATATATTTTTAATATTCCAATTAAACTGAAGGTACTACTAGCACTGTTTTTGCCACCCAAACTGGTCATATTGCAAGAGGATAGTGATAAAAACAGCAGTGGTTTTTATACTTTCCTCGTTAAGATTTGGTGAATCTTATTTAACCTCTGAATCACCTCTATTCTATAGTGTTATGTATGCTGGTGAATTGGGGATTTATATGTAGCCTAGAGTTAGCGCGCATCTATCAAAGTCTGATCTCCAAAACACATTTGTTGAAGTGTATCAGCACAAACAAAGGAGATTTCTGAGGAGCTCAGAAAAAAAAAGTGTTGTTGATGCTCATCAGGCTGGAAAAGGTTACAAAGCCATCTCTAAAGAGTTTGGACTCCACCAATCCAGTCAGACAGATTGTGTACAAATGGAGGAAATGTAAGGCCTTTGTTACCCTCCCCAGGAGTGGTCGACCAACAAAGATCATTCCAAGAGCAAGGAGTGTAATAGTTGGCAAGGTCACAAAGGACCCCAGGGTAACTTCTAAGCAACTGAAGGCCTCTCTCACATTGGCTAATGTTAATGTTCATGAGTCCACCATCAGAACACTGAATAACAGTGTGCATGGCAGGGTTGCAAAGAGAAAGCCACTGCTCTCCAAAAAGAACACTGCTGCTCATCTGCAGTTTGTTAAAGATCACCTGGACAAGCCCAAAGGTTATTGGAAAAATGTTTTATGGACAGATGAGACCAAAATAGAACTTTTTGGTTTAAATGTGAAGCGTTATGTTTGGCAAAAGGAAAACGGTGCATTCCAGCATAAGAACCTTATCCCATCTGTAGGTGCATTTGGGTAATTGAGTGATCAATCTCATTAAATCTGAAGGTTAATAATTAAATTGAACCAGTCTCATTTGAATCGTTTTCAGTGAATCATTTTCATTGAATCAGTCTCATGTTATCATTAAATCACTCATGGAATCAGTCTCATTAATTAATACCATTAATTTTGGTGCTTAATAATAAATTACCAAACAGCTAAATTATGGTATATTCCAAATTGTTATGATCACTTACCATATTACATAAATCATATGCACCTTTTAGAATTCTTTGGAGATTGGGGACTTCAGAGATATTGGAACACAAATAAACACAGTTTCAATAATAAATGAATTTATTATAACAAAGATAAAAATTAATAATAGCAGATGAAATATATACAAACAGTGAGCTATACTTGATGAGCGTGTGTGTGTGTGTGTGTGTGTGTGTGGGTGTGAGTGTGTTATGGTGAAAACAAAAGATTAGCTTTGTGTGCTAATTAAGATGTGTTTGTGTGTGTCAGGCCTGGTGAGGCCTAGCTTGGTTGCTAGCTAAGGAATGTTATCTAAGTAAAACAAAGAATTAGCACTTGTTGCTAATGTGTGCTTGTGTGTGTGGCCTGTGTGTGTGAAAGACCCTATGGCCTGAGCAGAAGGCTAGCGTGGGATGCTAGCTAGGTATGTCTGTGTGTGTGTCAGGCCTGGTGGGGCCTGGTGACCACGTGTTTGTGTGTGCTTAGATTAACCTTGTGTGGCTAAGCTAAGACAAAGGAATGCTAGCTAAGGAGGGCGTGTCACCACGTGGGGTTTGAGAACAAAGGATTTAGGTCTGGTTGCTAGCTAAAGGTGTGTGTGTGTGTGGGGGGGGGGGGGGGGGGGGGGGGGAGGACCACCACGTGTTAGAGACAAAAGATTAGCTCTGTGTAGCTAACTCCAAGTGGTGGAGGCTTTGTGATCCCTTGAGACAATACAATTAGCCCTGGAGGCTAATGGAACAAAAAAAATTAGCCGTGTGTTTAGCTAAGGTGTTTGTGAGGCCTGGTGAGCTAGCTTTGGTTGCTAATTAGACAAAGAATTAGCCGTATGTGGCTAGCTAAGGCCCAAGGATCCTACCTCGTGGAGTTAAGACAAAAGGAATTAAGAGAAGCATGCAAAGCCTATCTATTAAACAACTGAGAGATTAAACAAAACAGAACAATCAACACGCTGTGTGTCGAACAGTGTAAACAAAACGTTCCTGAGTTTAAATTCACACTGGTTCAATAAAAGCTAATTCCTCAGACTAGGTTTATCTGCCGAAATGCCAGTCTTACTCAGTATCTTGCCTTTAGCAAAATTATGAAGAGATGTTCCGAGACTTTTGAGTTTCACCATTGTGGAGGTCTCTGTGAATCGATTCCGTGGAGCAGAGGATCCCTTGGTTCGATGCGTGGTCGCTCGTAAGGAGAAGAGAGTCTCTGATCAGAATAATGTGCACAGCTGTTTAATTAGGAGGAATTCCGTCGCTCCTAATTTTTAATTGAACTGTTGGGCTGCAGTCCGTACGTACTGATAATGAATAAACCAGTTGTAACTCAAGCGGAGTTCAAAATCGCGCGATCCGAGAATCTACCATGGCCAAAGGTGAAAGGAAAGCGATTCTTGTTTCTTGATTCTGATTCTTGAGGAAAAGAAAAGAAAAGACGTCTCTCTGGGGTTTGCTCGGCAGAGCAAACGATCCTCCCTGTGTCCGTGTTGGATTCACGGCGCCGAAAGAGGAGGAGCTAGGAGTTTCTGGGTAGTTTATGCCTTCCTGGAGGATGTGACGTAGATGATCCAGTCAACGCGGAAGTTGGCTGATGGGAAATGTAGTTTCTTTAAGAGACGGACTGAATGTACCTACACAGCTGTGAAACATGCTGGTGGTAGTATCATGGTTTGGGCCCGTTTTGCTGCATCTGGGCCAGGATGGCTTGCCATCATTGATGAAACAATGAATTCTGAATTATTCCAGCAAATTCTAAAGGAAAATATCAGGACATCTGTCCATGAACTGAATCTCAAGAAAAGGTGAATCATGCAGCAAGACAACGACCCGAAGCACACAAGTCGTTCTACCAAAGAATATTTTTTCTATATTTTAGATTAGATTCACTTTACTGATCCCACATTGGGGAAATTCACGTGTTACAGTAGCAAGAAAATGTCATACAGATAAAATAAAACTGAAATAAAAATTAGACAAATGAAAGATTCAATACAGAGGGCTATTTGCATCATCTACCATGAAAAAGTATAGAAATATTGCCTTATTGACGGGCTCGGAAAAAATTGCACATTACAGGTAGACTCTATAATGTACAGGTGCTGGTCATATAATTAGAATATCATGAAAAAGTTGATTTATTTCAGTAATTCCATTCAAAAAGTGAAACTTATATTATTATTCATTCATTACACACAGACTGATATATTTCAAGTGTTTATTTCTTTTAATTTTGATAACTGACAACTAATGAAAACCCCAAATTCAGTATCTCAGAAAATTAGAATATTGTGAAAAGGTTCAATATTGAAGACACCTGGTGCCACACACTAATCAGCTAATTAACTCAAAATACCTGCAAAGGCCTTTAAATGGTCTCTCAGTCTAGTTCTGTAGGCTACACAATCATGGGGAAGACTGCTGACTTGACAGTTGTCCAAAAGACAACCATTGACACCTTGTACAAGGAGGGCAAGACACAAAAGGTCACTGCTAAAGAGGCTGGCTGTTCACAGAGCTCTGTGTCCAAGCACATTAATAGAGAGGCGAAGGGAATGATAATAATAATAAAGTTAAATTTATATAGCACCTTTCAAAAAACCCAAGGACGCTTTACAATTATAGACAAGGAAAGAAAAAAAAAAAAATATATATATATATATAAAATAAAAAGTAAAAAGTCCACCAAGTAGGGGTCAGGATGTAATTCCCGTGGTGTAGCAGCCACAGTTCCACCAAAAGGCGCACGAAAACAAGTCCCACATCTCCAGCACCACCGCCGTGACGCCGTCAGCAACATCGCTCGAACACCATGCCGTGGATCCACACAGCGAGCAGAGAAGCTTCGCCGCGCAGAGCGCTGGTGTGTCCCAAACCGCCTGCACAGCCGCCGTGACACCACCGAGCAACATTGCTCAGAACATCACGCCAAGCGTTAAAGCACAGAGCGCTGGACAACCACGATGTAAATTGAGCAACAGGCTCACTGCAGTCCATAGCTGGGAGCACAGGCATCACCCACAGCGAACCAAGGCCTGGAGGGAACCGACACCCCAAACTGGGTCCGGAGCTACACCACAGCCGGCGGACAAAACACTCAAACAAACACCAAACTACACAAACACACAGGAAAGAAAAAAATAGAAAAAAGAAATAAGAGCTCCGGTGAGAAGCGGCAACCAGAACGCGCACGACGTACTCTCAACCGGCAAACAAAAACAAACAAAAAAAAATGTGGTAGAAAAAAAAAAAAAAGTGTACAAACAATAGAGATAACCGCACCCTGGAGAGGATTGTGAAACAAAACCCATTCAAAATTGTGGGCGAGATTCACAAAGAGTGGACTGCAGCTGGAGTCAGTGCTTCAAGAACCACCACGCACAGATGTATGCAAGACATGGGTTTCAGCTGTTGCATTCCTTGTGTCAAGCCACTCTTGAACAAGAGACTGCATCAGAAGCATCTCACCTGGGCTAAAGACAAAAAGGACTGGACTGCTGCCGAGTGGTCCAAAGTTATGTTCTCTGATGAAAGTAAATTTTGCATTTCCTTTGGAAATCAAGGTCCCAGAGTCTGGAGGAAGAGAGGAGAGGCACAGAATCCACGTTGCTTGAGGTCCAGTGTAAAGTTTCCACAGTCAGTGATGGTTTGGGGTGCCATGTCATCTGCTGGTGTTGGTCCATTGTGTTTTCTGAGGTCCAAGGTCAATGCAGCCGTCTACCAGGAAGTTTTAGAGCACTTCATGCTTCCTGCTGCTGACCAAATTCATGGAGATGCAGATTTCATTTTCCAACAGGACTTGGCACCTGCACACAGTGCCAATGCTACCAGTACCTGGTTTAAGGACCATGGTATCCCTGTTCTTAATTGGCCAGCAAACTCGCCTGACCTTAACCCCATAGAAAATCTATGGGGTATTGTGAAGAGGAAGATGCGATATGCCAGACCCAACAATGCAGAAGAGCTGAAGGCAACCTGGGCTCTCAGAACACCTGAGCAGTGCCACAGACTGATCGACTCCACTGATCGACTCAATTACTGCAGCCGGATTGCTGCAGTAATTCAGGCAAAAGGAGCCCCAACTAAGTATTGAGGGCTATACATGCTCATATTTTTCATGTTCATACTTTTCAGTGTGCCAACATTTCTAAAAATCCTTTTTTTGTATTGGGCTTAAGTAATATTCTAATTTTCTGAGATACTGAATTTGGGATTTTCATTAGTTGTCAGTTATAATCATCAAAATTAAAAGAAATAAACATTTGAAATATATCAGTCTATGTGTAATGAATGAATATACAAGTTTCACTTTTTGAATGGAATTACTGAAATAAATCAACTTTTTCATGATATTCTAATTATATGACCAGCATCTGTATACAAGTATGTATAAAAATAGTTTAAGACCTATATCATTGCACATAATTGCATTGATGAGAGATGGCAGAGGTAGGCCCAATCCCAATTCTAATTTCTACCCCTACCCCTCCGCCTTCCCCTTGGCCCTTCCCCTTGAAACTGAGCTACAAGGGATAGGGCTTGAAATTCAACCCTTACATATTGGGATAGCCCTTCAACGATCGCATACGTCATCGCGTACCTCCGTCAGCGTTTACGTTAGCAAAACGCGACGCGTCATTGGCTGCGACCAGCCACTACAGTCAGAGCCAGAGGCAGAAATCTCTGCTGGCAGGGTGTGATTTGTTAACTAACACCACTGAATGGGATATCTTTGGCGCTTCGTGCACCACATCCGACAGAATGAGGTGTCAGAACACTCATGTAAACAATAAAAGCGAGAATAACAGAACAAAACGTACGCAGTCAAGCAACCGAAAACAATACTCACTCCCAAAGCTTTTTAGCAGCAGCTTGGATTTCAGAAATCGCTGCTCATTCTCAGCTCGAAAGCGAATCAAGCGGCGTGTTTCCTCTGGATAACAACTTAAAACACGTAAATAATGGAGAAAATACATTTATGACAATCTTTCGCCGCGGGAACCGCCATCTTTCTGAAATCCGCATGAAATCTCGCTGAAATCCGCATGGCATTGTGGGAAATCACTCAAACCCCTTCGTTCGGAGTCAGCTCCAGGAAAATCTCCGTTTGGAGGGGTACAGAAGCCCTACCCCTTCCCCTCCCCCTCCGCGTTAACTGGGATTGGGATACCCCTACCCCTTCACGTGAATGCGCAAAATGGAGGGGAAGGGCCAAGGGGTTGGTCCAAGGGGTGAAATGGGATTCGGCCGTAGTAGTGGTGAAGTAGTGCAAATATAACAAACAGGTTATTGGTGCTACATTACAAGTTGTGGGTGTTATACAGTATGACAGCAGTAGGTATGAATGACCTGCGGTATCTCTCCTCCTTACACCATGGGTGTAGCAGTCTACTACTAAAAGAGCTGCTTAAGGCCCCCACAGCCTCATGTAGGGGGTGAGAGGGGTTATTCATGATTGAGGTCAGCTTGGTTAACATCCTCCTCTCACCCACCTCCTCAATGGAGTCCAGAGGACAGTCCAAGACTGAGCCAGCCCTTCTGACCGGTTTATTAAGTTTCTTCCTGTCCCTCTCTGAACTTCCACAGCCCCAGCAGACCACAGCATAGAAAATCACTGATGCCACCACAGAGTCATAAAAAGTCCTAAGCAGTGTCCTGCACACACCAAAAGACCTCAGTCTTCTCAGCAGGTGGAGACAACTTTGGCCCTTCTTGTACAGGACATCTGTGTTTGTCCAGTCCAGTCTGTTGTTGGGGTGAACACCCAGGTATTTGTACTCATCCATGATCTCAATGTCCAAACCCTGGATGTTCACTGGTGCAATTTGAGGAGCCATCATTCTGAAATCGATCACCACCTCCTTTGTCTTGCTGGCGTTGACATGAAGGTGGTTCAGTTCACACCAGGCGACAAAGTTGGTGATGACCTCTCTGTACTCCAGATCATCCCCCTCTGACACACGTCCAACGATGGCTGTATCATCTGAGAACTTCTGGAGGTGGCAGCTGTCCATGTTGTAGCTGAAATCAGATGTATAAAAGAGGAAAGGAGAGAGCACTGTACCCTGTGGAGCCCCCATGCTGCAGACTACCACATCAGACACATGGTCACGGAGCCTCACATACTGCGGTCTGTTAATGAGGTAGCTGATGATCCATGCAGCCGGGTGGCAGTCGACACCAGCTCCCTCCAGCTTCCCCCTAAGCAGTGATGGCTGGATTGTGCTGAAAGCACTAGAGAAGTCAAAGAACATGACTCTCACAGTGCTCCCAGTGCCCTCCAGGTGTAAAAGTGACCGGTGTAGCAGGTAGATGACAGCGTCATCCACACCAATGCCTGGTCGATATGCGAACTGCAGGGGGTCCATCTCGCTGTTCACCAGGTGTCGGAGGTGGGAGAGAACAATCCTCTCCATGATCTTCATCAGGTGAGACGTTAAAGCTACTGGCCTAAAGTGGTTGAGCTCCCTGGGGTGTGCAGTCTTGGGAACTGGAACCACACATGATGTTTTCCACAGAAGAAGTGGAACTCTCTCCAGACTGAGGCTCAGGTTGAAGATGTACAGAAGTATCCCACAGAGCTGATCTGCACAGTCCTTAAGCAGTCTGGAGTTGATACCATCAGGGCCAGCAGTTTTCCTCGTCTTGATCCTCCTCAGCTCCTTCAACACCTGACCAGCTGTTATGGAGAGGCAAGAGGTGCAGCCGAGGTATGACTCCTGTAGACTGAGGTCAGGGGTGGAGTGCGTGGATTGGTCTGGCAGGGAGCGGAGGGGGGTGATGTGGTGTGAGGAGGGAGCTGTTGGTGTCGGGGTATTATGAGGGGAGGAGGTGGTGGTGGAGTGACATCACAGATAGGTCAGGACTATGGTGAGGGTGGGGTGGCACAGTCAAATCTGTTGAAAAAGATATTCAACTCATTTGCCCAGTCCTGGCCCCCAGATACAGGGCCCCTCCCACTGTCCTTTGTGTGGCCAGGGATGGTTTTCAGGCCTCTCCATACCTCTCCGGCGTTGATCCCCTTGAGGCGCTTCTCCAGCTTCCTCCTGTAGCTGTCCTTGCCTCTGCTATAATTACGCACTAAACAAATAAACTGAGAACTGAAACTAAAGATGAACACCCGAAAGGCTACCAAAACTTCATTGGGCGGCATGGTGGTATAGTGGTTAGTGCTGTCACCTCACAGCAAGAAGGTCCTGGGTTCAAGCCCAGCGGCCGACAGGGCCCTTTCTGCGTGGAATCTGCGTGTTCTTGTGCTTGTATGGGTTTCATCCAGGTGCTCTGGTTTCCTCCACAGTTCAAAGACATGCGGTTAGGTTAACATGGGGCGGCCTTAGGCTGAAGTGCCCTTGAGCAAGGCACCTAACCCCCAACTGCTTCCCAGGTGCTATAGCATTGCTCATTGCTCTGTGTGTGTGTGTGCTCAGTGCTCACTGTGTGTGCGTGCATGCATGTGTTCACTGCTTCAGATGGGTTTAATACAGAGGATGAATTTCACTGTGCATGTGACAATTGAAGGCTTCTCTTCTAGATATTCTTCATGCATATGTACAAGTATTGGCAGACCATGACTATTAGACTTCAGTTCAGCCAAAACCTAGCCAGACACACCAAAAGAGCAACAAAGCAAAAGTTTTTGCAAGGGATTAGCAGGAGGCTGCCAGGTAGCTCCATTGAGTGTACCGTAGCTGTCAATGTTGATTTTAAAAGTAGCTAAGTAAATTACATAGGGAAATTAATACTTAAGTATGAGTCGAAAAACACTGGGGCGCACGTGCATGGAAGAAGGAGTTTGGAGACAGAAATCTTAGTTTCTCGGCCATTAGCCTTTGCTGCTTGCTCTCGATAGCACTGCCTTGACCACTTTATTAGCATTCGCTAACATTACTGATGAACGCTATAGCAACTGGAAGGTGACTTCACTGCTGCGCTAACTGCGCCAATTCACAGTCAAGTTCGCATTGGCCTTCAAAAAATTTTTGGTCCCTCTCACCAGAGATGCCTACCCCAAATTTTGAATTTCAGTATTCTTGAAAACATTTTTCAGTATTTTGGAATGACTTTCAGTAACATTAATTTATAAGCATTTCCATTATGAAGAGGTGCATATACCAATATGTTTAACATATAAATTATTAAAAAGTACTGTTTTGTGTGAATTGAATAAACAAAACACTAGCAGCCATCTCAATTGAATTTCCACTCAACAAATTTCTAGAGCATACATCACATTTTTCTAAATACAATAGGTGTTCCCTGTTTGCAGACATTACGGTTGACTACCAATCACTGGTACTGAATGTAACTCCTCAAAAGTATTATATTATATTGCCTGGCAAAATGTTCTACCTGTTAACGGATTCTAATAAAAAAAAAAAAAAAAAATTATTTCATGCCAAAGAGAGTCCGACATTATCTTAAATGTCCCAATATATATCCATGCAGAAACATAGAGCCATTTGAAATCAGCTTTTATCGGTCTTTGAAGTTGAATAATAGCTAGAAAAGAAACAAAACAAATCATGCAAAATTAACTTTATAAAGAAAATCAAAACACAACTTTATCAGTTGTTAATAACGTAAAAGTTAACACAGAAGTCTTAACAAAAACCATAAACAGATCTAAAGTACCTGTTGCTGAACCTTCACATATGGGCACCGCTACTGAATCTGATCGAACAGTATGTGTTACAGGATCCACAGTCCACACAACGAGGGGAAACAGCTTTTCTGTATCATTGCTGCCATCAGTGGATATAGTAAATGGTGAACTTCTCATTAATTTGATCAATCCACCCCTCGTGTCTGCCGCCATCTCCACAATCATGGCTGTCGCCTTTGAACGCGAGTGCCGAAATGCTTTCACTGTGTCAGAGTCCTTGAAAGCGGTTTTCACTGCAGACGTTCTCCCGTCCATGGCACTAATCGGCAAGTTCAACCATCACCGCTTCAGCACGTGTCACGTTCCGTGTCTTTTCATCCATAGACTTTGTAAAAAACTGCTGGATACACCCAGATTTACTTTCCGCCTGACTCGCCATTTCAGCATACTCCATGTGTTTTTTGGAGTCGACATGCCGCCTTCAGTCATCGCGACCACCATGAGTGATGTTAATGTCAGTTCTACACAGTTTGCAGTGCCCTTTTGACTGGGTGGAATGCACGGCCATTCTACCGTATATCGTGGGAGGAACACCTAAGACCTGTGTTTCACTTGTCCCGATACGGAGCGTTTCACTATTGAGAAGCGTGTGTGATGTCGAGCGAAAATAGCGCGAACAAATGTGCAGTATCTGCGCATGTCACACACAGCATGTGTGGTTGTCGTAAAAATAAATAGCCGTGAATCACGCATGGATTGAAAAGGTCGCTTGGACATTTAAAAACAACTCACTGGAATTTAAGACTTTATAATAATTCCGTACAGAATAACACTGTTTGCCGTAACATCGTATTTACGTAACTTTTCCGTACAAAATACGGCCAATCCGTACTGGTAGGCATCTCTGCTCTCACTATAAATCAAAATCTGATTGGTTAATTAATCTGTCACTTCCTACATAAACATGCACTGCCATGGCCTTCTGTCCCAGCAATGAAGTCCTAACCAATGGGTGAGCCAGTTCTAAACTCTTCTCAGCCTAGATACAAACAAAAACATATCATTGGATAACTCTAGTTTAAAGGGTTACAGGACAGTAACCCTTTCATTTCTGAAACAAATTTGATAGAAAATGAAGCCAAATTAGAAGAGAATAATAAATTGCTTTCATTCTTTCATAATTTCATTATAAAAGAATGCAATAAATTAAATATACATTTGAAAAAAGTTGATATGTTTGGGCCTTCTCTGTAGGCCTATAAGGCCCTGACAATTTCTCTCTCTTTACAACAGAAAAACATACCAATGGACATTGACAAACTGTGTGTGTGGATTATTATAATAAACAACATTGGCTAGCTTTTTTTCATCATATATCAGATATTTCCATTCAGCTAGCACGATATTGACTCGTCTTTGACTCGTTCAATATCATGCTAGCTGAATGGAATATATCTGATCTAGCACTCTCAACCAGCCAATGTTATTGAAATATGTCACTCAGATCCGTGATGTTTTTTTTCAACACGAGAAGACAAACTTCATATGTTCACACCAACGTATGATTTTTCTTTTTATTGTCTAGACATATTCGCAAACAAAGTATGCAAATTTATCAAAATAATTCATTCAAAATATGTCATGGTTATACAGTGCTCAGCATAAATGAGTACACCCCCTTTGAAAAGTAACATTTTAAACAATAGCTCAATGAACACAATTTCCAAAATATTGAAAAGACAAAAAGTTTAATATAACATCTGTTTAACTTATAACGTGAAAGGTTAATAATATAACTTGGATTACACATTTTTCCCAGTTTTACTCAAATTAGGGTGGTGCAAAAATGAGTACACCCCACAACAAAAACTATATCTAGTACTTTGTATGGCCTCCATGATTTTTAATGACAGCACCAAGTCTTCTAGGCATGGAATGAACAAGTTGGTGACATTTTGCAACATCAATCTTTTTCCATTCTTCAACAATGACCTTTTTTAGTGACTGGATGGAGACTTGATGGAGAGTGATGCTCAACTTGTCTCTTCAGAATTCCCCATAGGTGTTCGATTGGGTTCAGATCAGGAGACATACCGTACTTGGCCACTGAATCACTTTCACCCTGTTGTTCTTCAGAAATCCAACAGTGGCCTTAGAAGAAGAAGTGTGTTTAGGATCATTGTCATGTTGGAAAAGTGCACGACAATCAAGGGCATGGAGTGATGGTAGCATCTTCTCTTTCAGTATAGAGCAATACAGCTGTGAATTCATGATGCCATCAATGAAATACAGCTCCCTCATACCAGCAGCACTCATGCAGGCCCACATAAGGACACTGCCACCACCATGTTTCACTGTAGGCACCATGCATTTTTCTTTGTATTCCTCACCTTTGCGATGCCATACAGTTTTGAAGCCATCGGTTCCAAAAACATTTATCTTGATCTCATCACTCCAGAGTATAGAGTCCCAGTAGTCTTCATCTGGTACCCCTTTTCCACCAAATCAGTTCCAGGGCTGGTTCAGGGCCAGTGCTGGTTCACAACTCATTCAACTTGCGAGCCAGCTGAGAACCAGTTTGCTTTTCCATAGCTCGTGGTGCTAAGGGAAGCCACGTCATTACGTCATTGTATACGCCAGTTACATCACTGTATACGTCAGTTACGTCGCTACATTTGCATAAACCTTGGTGCGAATATCGAAGCAAAAACAACATGGAAGAAGCAGCAGCAACAACAATAATAATAAATGACTTCGTGTTTGTACAGCTGCTGCTTCTCATCGCTTAAAAATGGCGATCTTTCGTGGTCTTGTTATTGTTGTTGGTCTTAACAACTCCGCCCCCCCGCTGACATAAGTGGTTCTTTCCTCTGGCCCAGCAAAGAGCTGGTGCTAGCCTGGAACCGTTTTTTCTGGCCCCAGAGCCAGTTCTTTGTCAGTGGAAACAGAAAACCCGGTTCCAAACTAAGCACTGGGCCCCAACCAGCCCTGGAACTGCTTTGGTGGAAAAGGGGCATTTGTCAGCATGGGCCCTGGCAAACTCTAGGCGGGCTTTTTTGTGCCTGGGCTTTAGGAGAGGCTTCTTTCATGGACGGCGTCCATGCATGCCATTCCTCTACAGTGTACGTTGTATTGTGTCATGGGAAATAGTCACCCAATTTGGCTTTCTACTTCTTTAGATAACTGCAGTGAACTTGCATGCCAATTTTCTTCAACTCTTCTCATCAGAAGACGCTCCTGTCGAGGTGTTAACTTCTGTGGACGACCTGGACGTCTCTGTGAGATGGTTGCAGTTCCATCTTTCTTTAATTTTTGTACCACTTTTGCTACAGTATTCTGACTGATAAGTAAAGCTTTGCTGATCATCTTGTAACCTTCACCTTTGTGGTGTAAAGAAATTATTTTCCTTGGGGAATTCTGAAGAGACAAGTTGAGCATCACTCTCCATCCAGTCACTAACAGAGGTCATTGTTGAAGAATGGAAAAAGATTCATGTTGCAAAATGTCACCAAACTTGTTCATTTCATGCCTAGAAGACTTGGTGCTGTCATTAAAAATCATGGAAGCCATACAAAGTACTAGATGTAGTTTTTGTTGTGAGGTGTACTCATTTTTGCACCACCCTAATTTGAGTAAAACTGAAAAATGTGTAATCCAAGTTTATATTAATAACCTTACTTTCATGTTATAAGTAAAACAGATGTTATATTAAACTTTGTCTTTTCAACATTTTGGAAATTGTGTTCATTGAAATCGTTTAAAATGTTACTTTTCAAAGGGGGTGTACTCATTTATGCTGAGCACTGTAGTTCTCAAATGTCCCGGATGTAGGTCATATGAAAAAGACGAGTGGCGTATTTACCATTAAAACATGCGCGTGTGTGTATGGAGCCACAAGAGTGACAGCTAGTTGCAGCAGCTCCGAGCGTGTTTGTGTTTTGGTATGAAACACTTTTTTCGTATTTCTTTCTGCACTAGTCTCAGTCGGAAGTGTGCACCTAGGGATGTACTACTCCTGAGACTGTGCATTTGTATTTTTCTCTTTTTCTTTCTGGGGCTACTTAAATCGGCATCAGCGGACCCTTTCAGCCACGGCTCCATTGTTTACACTCAGGAGCAGCTGTTAGCACTGTGCAACACCAAGGTACTCCCCGTAGAAATAAGGAGAAGGAGATGCAGAGCTGAAATGAAGTGCCGGGAGAAGAAAAGACAGTATAAACCATGCATACCGTCTGTCATCATGGGAAACGCAAGATCTCTCCCTAATAAGATGGATGAGCTAACAGCGCTAATCAGGCTGCAGAGGGAGTACCCGGAGTGTAGCCTTATGTGCTTCACAGAGACTTGGCTGAATGAACTCTCACCAGACTCACACGTCACTCTGAACGGATTTCAACTTGTGAGAGCGGACAGGAAAGCCAAGGAGAGCAGTAAGAGGAAAGGAGGGGGTATAGTGATGTTTGTGAATGACAGATGGTGTAACCCGGGGCACATCAGGGTAAAGGAGCAGTACTGCAGTAAAAACATTGAACTGCTAGCGGTTAGCATTCGGCCATATTACCTCCCGAGGGAATTCTCGCACATTATCGCGATAACTGTGTACATCCCCCCCCCAGCGGCTGATGCTGCTGCAGCCTGTGAGCTCTTACACATTGTAGTGTCAAAGCTTCAGACATCGTACCCCCAGTCCCTGCTCCTAATCTCCGGTGACTAATCATGCTTCCCTGTCCTCCACCCTCCCAACCTTCACTCAGTATGTGAAATGCCACACCAGAGACAATAGAATTTTGGATTTAATGTATGTGAACACCAAGGACGCATATAGCTCATCACCCCTCCCCCTGCTGGGCCGTTCTGACCACAATCTGGTTCACTTGTCCCCTACATACATACATACATACATACCTACGGTGAATAAACAACAACCCACCAAGAGGTGTGTAAGAAGCTGGTCTGAGTAGACCAGTATGGCACTGAGGGACTGCATGAACCTCACAGGGATGACAATGATAGCCTGACAACCTGCATCACGGATTACATTAATTTCTGTGTTGAAAATACTGTGCCTATCAGGAAGGTACGGTGTTTTCCTCAACAATGAACCCAGGGTGACCTCTGAACTAAAGGACCTATTAAACAAGAAGAGGGTTTTTAAATCTGGCGATAAGGAGATGAGAGTGCAGAGGGAGATGAAGAGGGGGATAAGGAGAGGTAAAGACAGCTATTCGGGTGTTCATCTTTAGTTTCAATTCTCAGTTTATTTGTTTAGTGCGTAATTATAGCAGAGGCAAGGACAGCTACAGGAGGAAGCTGGAGAAGCGCCTCAAGGGGATCAATGCCGGAGAGGTATGGAGAGGCCTGAAAACCATCCCTGGCCACACAAAGGACAGTGGGAGGGGCCCTGTATCTGGGGGCCAGGACTGGGCAAATGAGTTGAATATCTTTTTCAACAGATTTGACTGTGCCACCCCACCCTCACCATACTCCTGACCTATCTGTGATGTCACTCCACCACCACCCCCTCCCCTCATAATACCCCGACACCAACAGCTCCCTCCTCACACCACATCACCCCCCTCCGCTCCCTGCCAGACCAATCCACGCACTCCATCCCCGACCTCAGTCTACAGGAGTCATACCTC
Source organism: Neoarius graeffei (assembly GCF_027579695.1). Classification (NCBI taxonomy): domain Eukaryota; kingdom Metazoa; phylum Chordata; class Actinopteri; order Siluriformes; family Ariidae; genus Neoarius; species Neoarius graeffei. The sequence goes on along the minus strand of NC_083589.1, from coordinate 15,666,689 downwards.
GGCTACACCTCTCGTCTCTCCATAACAGCTGGTCAGGTGTTGAAGGAGCCGAGGAGGATCAAGATGAGGAAAACTGCTGGCCCTGATGGTATCAACTCCAGACTGCTTAAGGACTGTGTAGATCAGCTCTGTGGGATACTTCTGTACATCTTCAACCTGAGCCTCAGTCTGGAGAGAGTTCCACTTCTTCTGTGGAAAACATCATGTGTGGTTCCAGTTCCCAAGACTGCACACCCCAGGGAGCTCAACCACTTTAGGCCAGTAGCTTTAACGTCACACCTGATGAAGATCATGGAGAGGATTGTTCTCTCCCACCTCCGACACCTGGTAAACAGCGAGATACCACCTGCAGCTCACATATCGACCAGGCATTGGTGTGGATGACGCTGTCATCTACCTGCTACACCGGTCACTTACACCTGGAGGGCACTGGGAGCACTGTGAGAGTCATGTTCTTTGACTTCTCCAGTGCTTTCAGCACAATCCAGCCATCACTGCTTAGGGGGAAGCTGGAGGGAGCTGGTGTCGACTGCCACCTGGCTGCATGGATCATCGACTACCTCATTAACAGACCATAGTATGTGAGGCTCCGCAACCATGTGCCTGATGTGGTAGTCTGCAGCATGGGGGCTCCACAGGGCACAGTGGTCTCTCCTTTCCTCTTTACACTTTACACATCTGACTTCAGCTACAACACGGACAGCTGCCACCTCCAGAAGTTCTCAGATGATACAGCCATCGTTGGACGTGTGTCAGAGGGGGACGATCTGGAGTACAGAGAGGTCATCACCAACTTTGTCGCCTGGTGCGAACTGAACCACCTTCACGTCAACGCCAGCAAGATAAAGGAGGTGGTGATCGATTTCAGAAGGATGGCTCTTCAAATTGTACCAGTGAACATCCAGGGTTTGGACATTGAGATCGTGGAGGAGTACAAATACCTGGGTGTTCACCCTAACAACAAACTGGACTGGACAAACACAGATGTCCTGTACAAGAAGGGCCAAAGTTGTCTCCACCTGCTGAGAAGACTGAGGTCTTTTGGTGTGTGCAGGACACTGCTTAGGACTTTTTATGACTCTGTGGTGGCATCAGTGATTTTCTACGCTGTGGTCTGCTGGGGCTGTGGAAGTTCAGAGAGGGACAGGAAGAAACTTAATAAACTGGTCAGAAGGGCTGGCTCAGTCTTGGACTGTCCTCTGGACTCCATTGAGGAGGTGGGTGAGATGAGGATGTTAACCAAGCTGACCTCAATCATGGATAACCCCTCTCACCCCCTACATGAGGCTGTGGGGGCCTTAAGCAGCTCTTTTAGTAGTAGACTGCTACACCCACACTGTAAACCCGAATAAGTTGAGTTTACTTAAAAAAAATTGAGGAAAGTGGTTGCCTTAAAAAAAATAAGTAATTATTAATGATTGAATTGAGTACCTTAAACTTACAATCTTCTGGTAAGTTTAAGGTACTCAATTCAATCATTAATAATTACTTATTTTTTTTAAGGCAACCACTTTCCTCAATTTTTTTAAGTAAACTCAACTTATTCGGGTTTACAGTGCACAGTGTAAGGAGAGATACCACAGGTCATTCATACCTACTGCTGTCATACTGTATAACACCCACAACTTGTAATGCAGCACCAATAACCTGTTTGTTGTTATATTTGCACTATCTCTGCCATCTGTCATCAATGCAATTATGTGCAATGATATAGGTCTTAAACTATTTTTATACACACACTGTGGCAGCGGGGGCGTGGTCAAGCGCCGGTCTGTGACAGGAGGGCGGAGTCAGGGAAGGTGAGTGGCAGAATCACTACACCTGAGAGCAATTAACCTGTGTTTGTGTGTCTTCCCAGTGACCACGCCCTATACAAGGAGGGAGAGCAGACAGCAGAGGAGCTCTTCCCTGGACAGACACCCGTCGTGCGTGTGTCTGTTTGAGTGACTGTTAGACTGAAAAGTGTGACAATAAATGCTAAATTGGAACCTGATCTCTGTCCTGCCGTCCTCTGTGCTCCACCCACCTACTCCGAACTGCCACACACACATATATTATACAGAGTCTACCTGTAATGTGCAATTTTTTTCCGAGCCTCTCAATAAGGCAATATTTCTATACTTTTTCACGGTAGATAATGCAAATAGCCCTCTGTATTTAATCTTTCATTTGTCTAATTTTTATTTCAGTTTTATTTTGTTATCTGTATGACATTTTCTTGCTACTCTAACACATGAATTTCCCCGATGTGGGATCAATAAAGTGAATCTAATCTAATCTAATCTAATCTAATTATAGCATAGCTAATCCTAGCACTGGATTAGCCTAGTCTCTCTCTTTCCCAGTGAACAGAGAAATAGTTCTGCGCATGCGTAGCTGAAGACTCTCATTGGATATTCACATCAGCTCTGATGTGCAACATGTTGTCTTGACAATGTGCAATATCGTAAACCACATTGCACGCTCATTCTCCATTGGGTAGTGTGGCATAATACACCTAGGATAAGCAATATGCTAACAATCTTGCATGCGAATCAAATGAATGAAACCTGTTAGAAGGGAACAGAATGCATGTTTTTATTCCATGGAAAAAGCGTCCTGTATGTATAATAATTTCCAATGTTTCAAGACGATGTCACTCCCAGTGTTTTCCCGCTGACTTGACAAGCATTGTCAAAATCAGTGTTGTATAGTAAAGAAGTAAAAATACTTCACTACTGTACTTAAGTACATTTTGGGAGATTTTGTACTTTACTTGAGTTTTCAAATTTTTGAGAACTTTCACTTTTACTTCACTATATTTAACTTAATTGCATACTTTTACTCCAATACATTTTCAAAGAGCCGTTTAGTTACTCGTTACAAAAAAAGAAAGAAAAAAAATGTGTGTTTTAACCCCACTGACTGCAACGAAGTCAGGATGTGCCTGGGCTTGTTCACCACTTGCGCATGACAACCAATAGGCTACACCTGTTGGCTTCACACAGTAAGCAGAAAGCTAGCTTCGCAATCAACAGCCCTGATGGAAGAGGAGACGGAGACAGCAGCTACTTCGGCTACAAATGAAGAGGAACCTGATGATGAGCACCCCTGGCCATATTTGAACACAATGTTCTCTTACGTTGATGTGAAGGATTCGTCCTATCGAATGAAGTGCCTCTTATGCCTTCAAAAAACGTTGAAATTCTCTCTTATAGAAACTCCCTGTCCAATCTAAAGAAACACATCGAGGTAAGTTCTAGGTTTATGAAATTGTTACAGTATATTCCCATTTCAGCGACCATAGTATGAATATTCTAGACAATTGTGAAACCTTGAGCATTCCTGTACAAACGAATTTTGTTCTTCGGTTCCACACGGTTTTGGCATTTGTTGGCTGTAGCAGGCTACCTAGCTGTGAGCCTTTTCAGCTCAAGGAAAGGCATAGCTGTAAGTGTAAGGAGGACGAATAGGGAAAACTGGCATACAAGTTCAAAATGGAAAAAAAAACATTAATGGGAGGCCATCCACATCGGATCTGCTTTAATATCAACAGATCTTCGTTTAAGGTACGTGAATCTTTTCATCATGGCACACCTTCAGCCTGTTCAGTGTGCTGAGTGCAGGATATTTAGTCATTCTTCCTCCGCCGCTAGCGATAGCTTTATTTGTGATAAGTGCAGATTAGTTAGCTCTCTGATGGAGAAGATTACAGTGCTAGAAGCACGTGTCCAGGCTTTAGAGCAGGTTAGTGAGCGTGAGAACAGTGTAGCTTCTGTAGGGGAAAGTCTGGATGCCCTAGGTGGAGTTAGTAATCCCCCAACTCCGGCATTAGAGCCCTTACAGCGGGGCGAATGGGTGACGGCTCGGCGGCATAAGCGTAGAGCCAAAGCTACCGCTGAGGCTCGCCCACGGGAGCAACACTCCTCTACGCATCACGTGCCGAACAGGTTTGCTCTCCTTAGTGATGCACCCACTGAGAAACCTGAAAGAGCTCTGGTTATAGGGGACTCTATCATACGGCATGTGAAATTAGCTCAGCCTTTAGGGGCACCAGCAGCTTTAGTCAGGTGTATACCGGGAGCCAGGGTGCCGGACATAGCAGGTAATCTTAGGGTCCTAGGCAAGCACAGGTTCTCAAAAGATAGTTATCCATGCAGGAGCTAATGATATACGCCTTCGTCAGTCTGAGGTTACTAAGAGTAACTTTGTAGAGGTGTTTAAATTAGCGAAGGCAATGTCCGATGCTGTAGTATGCTCTGGCCCCATCCCAATGCGGCGTGGCGATGTAGCTTACAGCAGGTTATGGTCGCTGAACTGCTGGCTGTCCAGGTGGTGCTCTGAAAACAGTGTGGGCTTTATAGATAATTGGGCTAATTTTGAGGGCACTGCTGGCCTGTTAGGGCGGGACGGTATCCATCCCACTCGGGAAGGTGCTGCTCTCATATCCTGCAGCATAGGTCATAGTCTCAGAACAGGCCTAGTTAATTTCTGACAATCCAGAGCCAAGGCCAGGGAGCAGACGAACAGGCTAAACCGACTGTCTGCTAGCTGCACAGAGTCCTCACTCAGGGTCCACTACATCGAGATTGTGTCTGTTCCCTGAGCTCAACAAAAAGGTAGAAATTTTCAGAGAGTTTGTTCCAGTAACCTAATCAATATAAAATTAGATCATACTGGCCGTACAGCTGCTGCCAGCACCTTTGATCTAAAGGTGGGGCTATTAAATATTAGATCTCTTACATCTAAAGCGCTAATGGTTAATGAACTCATTACTGATCAGGAGTTTAATGTACTTTGTTTAACTGAAACATGGATTAAGCCAAATGAATATATAGCATTAAATGAAGCGAGTCCTCCTGGATACAGTTATATACACCAGCCTCGTCTAACTGGCAGAGGAGGAGGCGTTGCGGTTATTTATAACCATTATCTAGGTGTAACACAAAAACCTGGTTATAAATTTAATACATTTGAAGTTCTTCATACTCATATAATGTATGTAGCCTCGAAAAATAAGTCTACCCAGTTAATTCCATTGCTTATTATTTACAGGCCCCCGGGGCCATATTCTGAGTTTCTTTCTGAATTTGCAGATTTTATCTCAGATCTGGTTATTTCCTTAGACAAAGCTTTAGTTGTTGGAGATTTTAATATTCACTTCGATAACCCAGAAGACCCTTTAAAAACAATGTTTGTGTCCATCTTAGATTCAGTCGGGATTAAGCAGAATGTCATAGGACCGACCCATAATGGTGGTCACACCCTTGATCTAATACTAACATTCAGATTAAACGTAGACAATATAGTCATACTTCCACAGTCTGAAGTTATCTCAGATCATTATCTCATCTCATTCAAACTATGCCCGAGTAATAATATATGCACCTCACCACGCTACTGTATTAAACGTACTTTCACGTCAACTACTACACAGAGCTTTATAAATGATCTCCCAGAGTTGTCAACTTTGACTGGGTCACTGTCAGCCCCTGCAGAACTTGATCAGGCAACTGAATGCTTAGAGTCAACATTCTGCCATACTTTAGATAATGTAGCTCCTCTAAAAAGGAAAATGGTCAGAGACAAAAAATTAGCACCCTGGTATAATGATGACACTCGCACATTAAAACAGACCACTCGAAAATTGGAACGTAAATGGCGTCAAACAAAATTGGTAGAGTTCAAATTAGCTTGGAAGGAGAGCTTCCTGAAGTATAGAAAAGCTCTTAGTGCTGCGAGATCAACATATTTCTCCTCCCTAATAGAAGATATGAAAAATAATCCTAGATTCCTATTTAATACTGTAGCAAAATTAACCAGGAATAAGTCCACTATCGACACCTGCACACCTGCAGTATGTAGTAGCAACGACTTCATGAATTTTTAATGACAAAATTGAGAATATCCGACAAAAAAATTCAAATTACTAATTTAAGGTCAGACAATGAAAATGACCTTGTAGTTAACTATATAACTGTATCAGATCATCAGTTAGAATGTTTTACTCCCCTTAAAGAAACTGAATTACTTTCATTAATCTCTACATCAAAAGCCTCAACTTGCGTACTAGATCCCTTACCTACACATCTATTCAAACAGATAATACCTGGAGTAATTGAACCGCTTCTAAAAATAATAAATTCTTCTCTTACGATTGGCTATGCACCCAAATCCTTTAAACTAGCAGTTATCAAACCCTTGATTAAAAAACCTAACCTTGATCCCTGTCAGCTGTCCAATTATCGGCCAATATCAAACCTCCCCTTTATCTCCAAGATCCTTGAAAAAGCTGTGGCACAGAAGTTATGCTCATATTTACATAGGAATAACATCCATGAAATGTATCAGTCAGGATTTAGACCTCATCATAGCACAGAGACAGCACTGGTTAAAGTAGTAAACGACCTACTGTTGGCATCTGATCAGGGCTGTGTCTTGCTACTTGTGTTGCTTGACCTTAGTGCAGCATTTGATACCATTGATCATTCCATTCTTCTGGATAGACGAGAAAATGTTGTGGGAGTTAAGGGAACGGCTCTCTCCTGGCTCAGGTCTTATCTAACTGATCGTTATCAGTATGTTGATATAAATGGTGATATTTCTAGACGTACTGAGGTAAAATTTGGTGTTCCACAAGGTTCTGTCTTGGGTCCACTGCTTTTTTCTCTATATATGTTACCTCTGGGTGGTATTATTCGTAAACATTGTATTAGTTTCCACTGTTATGCTGAAGACACACAGTTGTATGTCTCTGCAAAACCTGATGAGAGACACCAGCTTAATAGAATTGAGGAATGTGTTAAGGACATTAGACACTGGATGCTTATTAATTTCCTTCTGCTTAACTCTGACAAGACTGAAGTACTTGTACTAGGACCACATACAGCTAGAAGTATGTTTTCTGATTACATAGTGACTCTGGATGGCCTTTCTGTTTCTTCACGTGCAGTAGTAAAAGACCTCGGAGTGATTATTGACCCCAGTCTTTCATTCGAAACTCACATTGATAACATCACCCGGATAGCTTTCTTTCATCTCAGAAATATTGCAAAGATAAGAAATTTAATGTCATTGCGTGACGCAGAAAAACTAGTCCATGCTTTCGTTACCTCCAGGTTGGATTACTGTAATGCCTTACTGTCTGGATGTTCCAATAAGTGCATAAATAAGCTCCAGTTAGTTCAAAATGCAGCAGCAAGAGTCCTTACTAGAACTAGAAAATATGACCACATCACCCCTGTCTTATCCACATTGCATTGGCTCCCAATCAAATTTTGTATTGATTATAAAATACTACTATTGACCTTTAAAGCACTAAATGGTCTCGCACCACAGTACCTGAGTGAACTTCTGCTCCTCTATGACCCACCACGCCTACTTAGATCAAAAGGTGCAGGCTATCTGCTGGTACCTCGTATAGTGAAAGCTACATCAGGGGGCAGAGCCTTTTCTTACAAAGCCCCACCGTTATGGAACAGCCTTCCAAGTAATGTTCGGGAATCAGACACAGTCTCAGCATTTAAGTCTAGGCTGAAAACATATCTGTTTAGTCAAGCCTTTTGTTAATGGTGTTTATGAGGTAAAAGGTGTAGATCTAGAGGGTCCTCAGACATAGAGTGTTTTGGTAAACTGGGATGTATGGATGCTGTCAGTCCCCAGTCGCTTGCTCACTCGAGTTTGTTGACGGTGTAGTGGCTGGCTGCTTTATATCCCGGGGCTCCCTCATGCCTGTGTTACCTTCTGGCTCTCTCCTTTTAGTTATGCTGTCATAGTTAGTTGCCGGAGTCCCTGCTTGTACTCGGTGCAATATTTATACTGCTCCTACTTATTCAGGTGACATTGGGCATACCTAACAACCTGTGTTTCCATCCCCTCCCCTCCCCCACCCCACCCCAAATCTGTCCCTCTGAGTTACATGGAGTCAACAGGAAATCTTTTGGTGGAGAGGGTGGAGAGCTCGACTGGCTATCGTAGCCTGCAGGGAACTGGCCGTCAGACTTTCTGTCGCATGTCCCAGACCCGGTGAAATGTAACTGAATTGTCTTGGCCAGCCCCAAGGGTCCCATCTGCATCTCATCATTGCTGAGGAGTGTGCTCCCATCACCCAATCAAGCATCCAGCCAGAGCAGGTCATGATATATTTTTTAAGGGAATGGCTCTCTCCTGGCTCAGGTCTTATGTAACTGATCGTTATCAGTATGTTGATATAAATGGTGATATTTCTAGACGTACCGAGGTAAAGTTTGGTGTTCCACAAGGTTCTGTCTTGGGTCCACTGCTTTTTTCTATATATATATGTTACCTCTGGGCGATATTATTCGTAAACATTGTATTAGTTTCCACTGTTATGCTGATGACACACAGTTGCATGTCTCTGCAAAACCTGATGAGAGACACCAGCTTAATAGAATTGAGGAATGTGTTAAGGACATTAGACACTGGATGCTTATTAATTTCCTTCTGCTTAACTCTGACAAGACTGAAGTACTTGTACTAGGACCACATACAGCTAGAAGTAAGTTTTCTGATTACACAGTAACTCTGGATGGCCTTTCTGTTTCTTCACGTGCAGCAGTAAAAGACCTCGGAGTGATTATTGACCCCAGTCTTTCATTCGAAACTCACATTGATAACATCACCCGGATAGCTTTCTTTCATCTCAGAAATATTGCAAAGATAAGAAATTTAATGTCATTGCATGATGCAGAAAAACTAGTCCATGCTTTCGTTACCTCCAGGTTGGATTATTGTAATGCCTTACTGTCTGGATGTTCCAATAAGTGCATATACAAGCTCCAGTTAGTTCAAAATGCAGCAGCAAGAGTCCTTACTAGAAAATATGACCACATCACGCCTGTCTTATCCACACTGCATTGGCTCCCAATCAAATTTCGTATTGATTATAAAATACTACTATTGACCTTTAAAGCACTAAATGGTCTCGCACCACAGTACCTGAGTGAACTTCTGCTCCTCTATGACCCGCCACGCCTACTTAGATCAAAAGGTGCAGGCTATCTGCTGGTACCTCGTATAGTGAAGGCTACATCAGGAGGCAGAGCCTTTTCTTACAAAGCCCCACTGTACTTGGAAGGCTGTTCCATAAATGTTTGGGAATCAGACACAGTCTCAGCATTTAAGTCTAGGCTGAAAACATATCTGTTTAGTCAAGCCTTTTGTTAATGGTGTTTATGAGGTAAAGGAGTAGATCTGGAGGGTCCTCAGACATAGTGTGTTTTGGTAAACTGGGATGTATGGCTACCGTCAGTCCCCACTCGCTTGCTCACTCGAGTTTGTTGACGGTGTAGTGGCTGGCTGCTTTATGTCCTGGGGCTCCCTCATGCCTGTGTTACCTTCTGGCTCTCTCCTTTTAGTTATGCTGTCATAGTTAGTTGCCGGAGTCCCTGCTTATACTCGGTGCAATATGTATACTGCTCCTACTTATTCAGGTGACATTGGGCATACCTAATCACCTGTGTTTTCTTTCCCTCCCCCCCACCCCAAATCTGTCCCTCTGAGTTACATGGAGTCAACAGGAAATCTTTTGGTGGAGAGGGTGGAGACCTCGACTGGCTATCGTAGCCTGCAGGGAATCGGCCGTCAGACATTCTGTCGCATGTCCCAGACCTGGTGAAATGTAACTGAATTGTCTTGGCCAGCCCTAACAGTCCCATCTGCATCTCATCATTGCTGAGGAGTGTGCTCCCATCACCCAATCAAGCATCCAGCCAGAGCAGGTCATGATATATTTTACCATATTAACATGCCATTGTTGTGTGTTATGCCTGATGTAAAGACTCTCGTCTCTGCGAGCCTACCACACAGATTTAATACTTGACATTTTTAGGGCATACCTAACAACGTGTTTTCTTTCTCTCTCTCTTCCCCCCCCCAATCTGTCCCTCTGAGTTACATGTTGATCCTGGGATTGAGATGCTGGCCTCTTCTGCCCCTCGGACCTGCTTGATCCATCCTGGTGCCCTGTGTCTGGTCGGAGTTTTATCGCACCGCTCCTGTGAAGGACGGCCCCATGAGGACAGTTGAGGGTTATACCTGTTAATATTATAGTCAGGCTGTCTGTTGTTGCCCAAATGAGGATGGGTTCCCTTTTGAGTCTGGTTCCTCTCGAGGTTTCTTCCTCATGTCATCTGAGGGAGTTTTTCCTTGCCACCGTCGCCACAGGCTTGCTCATTGGGGATAGATTAGGGATAAAATTAGCTCATGTTTTAAGTCGTTCAAATTCTGTAAAGCTGCTTTGCGACAATGTTTATTGTTAAAAGCGCTATACAAATAAACTTGATTTGATATATTTTTTACCATATTAACATGCCATTGTTGTGCGTTATGCCTGATGTCAAGACTCTGGTCTCTGCGAGCCTACCACACAGATTTAATACTTGTCATTTTTAGGGCATACCTAACATGTGTTTTCTTTCTCTCTCTCTTTCCCCCCCAATCTGTCCCTCTGAGTTACATGTTGATCCTGGGATTGAGATGCTGGCCTCTTCTGCCCCTCGGACCTGCTTGATTCATCCTGGTGCCCTGTGTCTGGTCGGAGTTTTATCGCACTGCTCCTGTGAAGGACGGCCCCATGAGGACAGTTGAGGGTTATACCTGGAGGATGCTCTGGACTCTTACAGTAATGCTTTTATGGCTGAGGACTACAGTTGTCTTGCTAACTTTAGGACTGCAGTTATCATGAACAGTTTTGCATTCAAGTTTCCATCAATGAAGAGTTATAACATCAACGAAACTGTCCTCATGTTAAAACTGTTAATATTATAGTCAGGCTGTCTGTTGTTGCCCAAATGAGGATGGGTTCCCTTTTGAGTCTGGTTCCTCTCGAGGTTTCTTCCTCATGTCGTCTGAGGGAGTTTTTCCTTGCCACCGTCGCCACAGGCTTGCTCATTAGGGATAGATTAGGGATAAAATTAGCTCATGTTTTAAGTCGTTCAAATGCTGTAAAGCTGCTTTGCGACAATGTTTATTGTTAAAAAGTGCTATACAAATAAACTTGACATTAACACAATTGAAACGAGCTTTGTGTGTGCTTCTTGCTTGTCATGAACCATTGTGACAAATTACCTTCAGTTTACCAAAATATTAAAAATATTAAAATTCAGATTGCCTTTGCTTGTTTACTTTTATGTGTACTTTTAATTACATTACTTGAGTACATTTATTTTTGCATTACTTGTCATACAAAGTGCAAGAAATGTCAGATACTTTAAGACTTTAACTCAAGTAATATTTCAGTCAGTGACTTTGACCAAAGTCATTTTTTGGAAGGGTACCAATACTTTTACTGAGTGTGATTTCCCAGTACTTTATACAACACTGGTCAAAATACACGATCGCATGAAGATGTGAAGTTAATCTTCTCCTGTTCACCACTTAAAGGTAAACTTCATATCTTCACACGACTGTGTAAAATTCTCTCTATGATTGATCAATTTTTTTTCCACACAGTTGTGGAAAAATTAAGAGACTACTTCAATTTTTTTCTTCAAATCAGCATCTCTATGTACAGCAGCCATTTCATTACACTGTGCTGGAATACCAACACCAGCACACCTCATTTTACTTAAGGAGGTAGTGATTAGGTGATCACCAGAACCAAGTTTTATTTAACGAGGAAAAGTATAAAAACCACTGCTGCAATCATCACTATCCTTTTACAATAGGACCAGTTTAGATGGCAAAAACACTGCTAGTAGTACCTTAAATTTAACTGGAATACAAAGATATCAATTCCTCATGCCAAAAGAGTTAAAAAGAAAAAAAAAAGATTTGAGTAAGAAAAAGGTTCAATTCAGGCTTTACTGGCAGAGGGATACAGTGAGTGTCAGGTTGCTGCCATCTTCAAAACTTCAAAGACGGCAGTTCATAAGAACAAGGTCAAGCAGCAGACACTGGGGACGACAAAGTTACAGACTGGCAGAGGGCAAAAACGCCTCTCCAGTGACTGGGATGATCAACTCCTTCGACTGTCGCTTAACAACCACAGGATGACATCAAGTGACCTACAAAAAGAATGCCAAATGGAAGCTGGGGTTAAGTGCACAGCCAGGACAGTTTGAAACAGGCTCCTTTGGGTGGGGTTGAAGTCGTGCAAAGCTAGAAAAAAAGCCCTTCATCAATGAGAAGCAAAGAAGAGTCAGGCTGAGGTTTGCTAAAGCCCATAAGGATTGGACCATAGAAAACTGGAGTAAGGCCATCATCTCTGATCTCCCCCCCCATCACCTGGTCATCTAATGGTCAGACAGAGACCTGGAGAGGCTACAAACCAGTGTCTCACACCAACTGTGAAATTTGGTGAAGGATCAGTGATGATCTGGGGGTGCTTCAGTGAGGCTAGAATGGGGTAGATTTTTGTTTGTGAAGGACACCTGAATCAAGCCATGTACAAGGTTTTCCTGGAAGATAACTTGCTTCCTTCTGCTCTGACAATGTTCCCTCACTCTGAGGATTAGGTTTTCCAGCAGGACAATGTTCCATGCCACACAGCCAGGTCAATCAAGTTGTGGATGGAAGACCACAAGATCAAAATCCTGTCATGGCCAGCCCAATCTTCAGACCTGAACCCCAGTGAAAATCTCTGGAATGTGATCAAAGGGAAGCAGGACAGTCACAAGCCATCAAACAAAGCTGAGCCGATTGAATTTTTGCACCAGGAGTGGCATAAAATTACCCAGGAACAATGTGAAAGACTGGTGGAGAACATCCCAAGACACATGAAAGCTGTGAGGAAATGCCAGGGTTATTCCACCAAATATTGATTTCTGAACTCATCCCAAGTTCAAACATTAAATTTTAAAAAATGACACGATACTAATGTTCTTGATTTCTATGCGTTATTCAAGGTCTGAAAACACTTGATTTTTTTTTGATGAAGTCTTTAATTTTGCAGTGGTCTCATTTTTTCCAGAGATGTACATGTCATTTTTTTTCTGGGAAAAGTCCAAATATATATATCAGAGTGGTGCTACTGATGTGGAGACCCAGCCTGGAGGGCTATGAAGGCTGGTAGGGGGGATCTGGGGACATGCTCCCCCAGAAAAAAATTTAGCAACTTCAAATGGTGCATTCTGGCAGCATCTAGGGCTGATTTAGGCACAATTTAACATTAATAAATTTGCTGTTTTTTTACCTTGTGAAATACAGTGGGGCAAAAAAGTATTTAGTCAGCCACCAATTGTGCAAGTTCTCCCACTTAAAAAGATGAGAGAGGCCTGTAGTTTTCATCATAGGGACACTTCATCTATGAGAGACAGAATGGGGGGGGGGGGGGAAAGAATCCAGGAAATCACATTGTAGGATTTTTAATGAATTAATTGGTAAATTCCTCAGTAAAATAAGTATTTGGTCACCTACAAACAAGCAAGATTTCTGGCTCTCACAGACCTGTAACAACTTCTTTAAGAGGCTCCTCTGTCCTCCACTCGTTACCTGTATTAATGGCACCTGTTTGAACTCGTTATCAGTATAAAAGACACCTGTCCACAACCTCAAACAGTCACACTCCAAACTCCACTATGGCCAAGACCAAAGAGCTGTCAAAGGACACCAGAAACAAAATTGTAGACCTGCACCAGGCTGGGAAGACTGAATCTGCAATAGGTAAGCAGCTTGGTGTGAAGAAATCAACTGTGGGAGCAATTATTAGAAAATGGAAGCCATACAAGACCACTGATAATGTCCTTCGATCTGGGGCTCCACGCAAGATCTCACCCCATGGGGTCAAAATGATCACAAGAACGGTGAGCAAAAATCCCAGAACCACACAGGGGGACCTAGTGAATGACCTGCAGAGAGCTGGAACCAAAGTAACAAAGGCTACCATCAGTAACACACTACGCCGCCAGGGACTCAAATCCTGCAGTGCCAGACGTGTCCCCCTGCTTAAGCCAGTACATGTCCAGGCCCATCTGAAGTTTGCTAGAGAGCATTTGGATGATCCAGAAGAGGATTGGGAGAATGTCATATGGTCAGATGAAACCAAAATAGAACTTTTTGGTAAAAACTCAACTTGTCGTGTTTGGAGGAGAAAGAATGCTGAGTTGCATCCAAAGAACAGCATACCTACTGTGAAGCATGGGGGTGGAAACATCATGCTTTGGGGCTGTTTTTCTGCAAAGGGACCAGGATGACTGATCCGTGTAAAGGAAAGAATGAATGGGGCCATGTATCGTGAGATTTTGAGTGAAAACCTCCTTCCATCAGCAAGGGCATTGAAGATGAAATGTGGCTGGGTCTTTCAGCATGACAATGATCTCAAACACACCGCCCGGGCAATGAAGGAGTGGCTTCGTAAGAAGCATTTCAAGGTCCTGGAGTGGCCTAGCCAGTCTCCAGATCTCAACCCCATAGAAAATCTTTGGAGGGAGTTGAAAGTCCATGTTGCCCAGCGACAGCCCCAAAACATCACTGCTCTAGAGGAGATCTGCATGGAGGAATGGGCCAAAGTACCAGCAACAGTGTGTGAAAACCTTGTGAAGACTTACAGAAAACATTTGACCTCTGTCATTGCCAACAAAGTATTGAGATGAACTTTTGTTATTGACCAAATACTTATTTTCCACCATAATTTGCAAATAAATTCTTTAAAAATCAGACAATGTGATTTTCTGGATTTTTTTTTTCTCATTTTGTCTCTCATAGTTGAGGTACACCTATGATGAAAATTACAGGCCTCTCATCTTTTTAAGTGGGAGCACTTGCACAATTGGTGACTGACTAAATACTTTTTTGTCCCACTGTATGCAAGGAGCAAAATTTAGATTTCAAATGAAAACTCTTCGGAGCACGCCGCTATCTTTTCCAATTCCAGGATGCCAGGAACAAATCACGCAGCACCGCCATCTAGTGACCAGCACATAGAACGTGGTTTTATGGTTGCGAATGGCAATCAGAGCATGCAGCGAAATCCTTTATTTTCACTTCTGGATTGAGTACCAGGATAGTCTAGACCTTGATATTAAATTATCTTCCTATTTCTATAGTTATTACTCATTTTCAGAGGGGAATAGGAGATATTTAGGTGCGGAAAGTACTCTATTGGTCAATTTACGGTCTTGATTTTTTTTTTGTGCGCACGCAAGTGACAGCATGGCGCTGACTTGCACAGCGTGGCAGAAAGCTGTGTATCCACACTTTGGGGAAAGCCCTGTAAAAAAAATAAATATTACATACACCCCATTTTTTTAACGTATATATCGTCAAAAGTTTGAGCACACCTAATTTTCTACAATGAAAGTTAGGTGTGTTCAAACGTCACCTCACCTCTCATATTATCATCCATAAATGCTATTTCAAAGTTTAAACCAATATGGAGGGGAAAAAAGGAAAAATGTGTTTTTAGCCTGATAAATGCCTCCTATAGCCTGTGCTCCTCCCAGCACTGCAGAAGAGGGTCCTCTACTCTCAAGAGAATTCAACTTTTTAGCTCCATGTTTGGACACCATCCTCACCATGAAGCACAAAGGTGGTAGCATCGTGTTATGGGGATGCTTCTTTATCAATAAGGACTGAGTGACAGGTCAGAATTTGGGGTAAGATGGCTTGAGCCAAATATAGGACAATCCTAGAAGAAATATGTTCCAGTCTACAAGAAGCTTGAGACTGAGGCATATTTTCTCCTTCCAACAGGTCAATGACCATCAACATGTTTCACAATGAGGAAAAGAAGCTAATGAGGGTAAACTGACCCTCTGCTAAAAGTAGGCTTTACTGGCTGTTTTGGATAGTCTTTGCCAAGGGCATTTAAAAAAAAAAATCCATGCAACCCAGATTTTGTAGTATCTGGGTACATGTCTGCATGAGGATGTGTCCAGATGCTCTTTTCCCTGTGTGACTACTGCAATCCTTTAAACATAATGACAGTGAACCACTCTGATACTGTGGTGTGTTAAGTCACAGCATATCTGACGCTTCAGCTTGAAAAATTAAAAAAACTGAATGAAGGGTTGACAAAAGAGTATTGTATCTACATAATGAGCCCTACACTGGCTTCGTCTTGGACAGCCTTATTTTGCACTGCTCATTTTAGTGATTTCCCTGTTCTAATATTCCTTTTTTAACATGATTAAATCACGATTATTAAGAAACTGATAAGGTTCAGAAGGAATCAGCAAGGAAAATGTAAACTGTGCAATAAAGACATA
Source organism: Neoarius graeffei (assembly GCF_027579695.1). Taxonomy (NCBI): domain Eukaryota; kingdom Metazoa; phylum Chordata; class Actinopteri; order Siluriformes; family Ariidae; genus Neoarius; species Neoarius graeffei. Next base: position 15,650,544 of record NC_083589.1, on the reverse strand, counting down.
AAATATAATTGTATTATAGTTTGACCAGCTCAATTACCTCAATGTAGGGGATAACTTTACAGGTGAAGTGGCCCAGCAGATAGGTTTTAGTCAGCTCATGGAACACCACAAGGGGCATGCAGACCAACAACACAGCCAGATCCCAAACAGCCAGGTTAGCTAAAAGGGCGTTGGAGATGCTCCTCATGTAATAGTTATGGCACACAATGCACATGACTGCAACATTTCCAGTGATCCCTATCATGAAAATGAGTGCAGAAAAACATGTGATGGCGTAGGCTGTGTACGTCTCACTCGTGACCGGATAGAATGGGTTAGGGAAATATTCATGTTCCTCATCTTCAGGGTATGGCGGGGTCATAGGTGTTGCATCCCATGGGTTATCTGGGGTCATGCGCCGGGTGTAAAACTCCATGTGTTTGGTTATATCAAAAGGGAAATCTGTGGAGGTGAGCGCCAAAGGCTTGGGCATCGGTTCCCACCACGTTAAAGGAGAAGTGAGGGTATTTGCAGACATTTTCATACCTCCAGTTGCTCTGTTCTTTGCTTCCCATGACAGTTTCTTGTAACGTTCCTTTGCACCTCTTCTGTGCCGGTGGTTTCTCTCATGTTCAGTGAACTTTCTCCATATCTTGTACTGACTGTGTACCACCCTATCACCATGGGTGGTCCTGTCCATCCTGTGTGACAGAAAGTAACATCCTAACTTTTTAGTTTTGCATCTTCGACTGAAATAGGTAGCATTACTTCTGTTCAATAAAAACGGAATCCTGACATCCCGTGTGAGAGTCCAGTGAGGTGGACCTGTGGCTTGTCGCCGCTCATACCGCATGGCACTGGATGCCTTGGTATGAATATCATCCCCGTCTGCCAGAGCCACAACAGTGACAAAGAAAAATATATTTATAATAAAACAAACCTGCATTGTCAGTGTCACTTTCTGGTGCTGATGGTATTTAAATCAACACATTACATCGTGTTTTGTCCTTTTTTTTTTTTTTAAACAAGCTGCTTTTATTCACCAGCCAACAAAGTGTCAAAATTTCCAGGCATAGGCTTCACCTTCATCTAAACAGATGCACCATGCATGCAATCATCAGTCAGTCCATGCCATTCCATGCACCTGAGCACCTCGTTTAGTATCAGATTCGTTCTCCAAACACATTTTGCTGTAAACGGAAGGTGTTCACACAAACATCCACGCCAGAGGAAAGCGACAAGTAGTCCATGTATGCATCCCTCCTGTCTGTGTGCGTGTGTGTCTTTCTTTCTTGGGCGCGCCCACCTGAATCCTTTTAGATGTTTAGATGAGCAAAAACCGGCGAGTTCACAGCGATTGAGTTTCTTTCTGCACTAAAAAAAATACATTTAAAAAAAGGTACACTAGCAGACCTGTAAAAGGGTGTTGCTTTCACCGAGCAGTTCGACTGTATATACATGAAGGTGAACCCCGCCGATAAAATCGCAGCTCTACACTTCCTCGGTTAACTAACCCCGAACCGCCATAGCACAGCCACCAGCAGCAGACCACTCCCCCGCGCCACCACTGCTGCCAGGCAACCACGCCCACCCGATGTAGAATTACGTTTTTCAGCGTGATAAATGACTCAAGTCAACAGTTGCCATACGGTCCCATACTGATGGGTCTATTATTACCGTATGCATATCAAAATTAATCAAAAACATTATTCACTAAAGAAAATTTACCAAAACGAGGCAGGAATACTTAATTATCTTCCATGCGCAAGCTCCACTACACTATAAATATACTATACTACAATATCACTAAACTACAAGAAGACCCTGGACTCAAGCCCAGCGTCTGATTGGGGCCTTTCTATGTGGAGTTTGCGTAGGTTTTCTCTGGGTGCTCCGGTTGCCTCCCACAGTCCAAAGACATGCAGATTAGTTCACTAATTAGTACTCGAAATTGCTCATCAGTGTGTTTGTGACCCACCCACCCACCAGATGAGGGGTTGGGTCCCTCTGGTGTGCTATAATCACCCAAGAGAATTCATGGAAGCTCATTGTGAAACTTGCAGAACGACTTCCTGGATCACCGACTCTCAACTATGAGGATGGTGACAGACACTATAATTACACTACGCTACAAATTAACTACACTATACTACAGTATAACCACTGCATGTCTTAAAGTGTATATAGGGAGAAATTTCACTAATTTTTTTAACTTTTAACAAGGCAAACCTGTTAATTGAAAAGCATTCCACGTGACTACCTCATGAAGCTGGTTTAGATAATAGAGTGTTTTGGTAAACTGGGATGTATGGCTGCTGTCAGCACCTCACTCGGGTTTGTTGACGGTGTAGTGGCTGGCTGCTTTATGTCCCAGGGTGCCCTCATACCTGTGTTACTGTCTGGCTCTCTCCTTTTACTCCCTGCTTACACTCAGCGCAAAATGTATACTGCGCTTACTCATTAGGTGACATTGGGCATACCTAACACAACCTGTCATCCCCCCCAATCTGTCCATCTGAGTTATAAGTTGCTCCTGAGATGCTGACCTCTTCTACTCCTCAGACCTGCCTAATCCATCCTGATGCCCTATGTCTCATCACCTTGCTCCTGTGGAGGATGGCCCCAGATGAACAGTCAAAAGTTGCACTTAGAAGATTCTCGAAGTCGGACATCCGGGTCACTGGTCATGTGACTTCCATGACAACCCAGCCGCCATATTGGTTTAGGTGAAAGGGAGGGAGAAGCCTGTTTGTGTATTGTAGCAATTTAGTTCAAATTTGAGAGGTTTTTTTATGCTATTAGCATGCCTAAAGGGTGTTGTGTAGCAGGCTGTACAGCCAATTCAATAAAAAAAAATGAAGGTTTAAAGTTTCATATGATACCATTATCGGGTAAAAGGAGAGAAAAATGGTTGAGGGCTGTAAACAGGTGTGAAGTGAGAGCTGATGGATCTGTTAACTATGGAAAGTTATGGAACCCAAATCTAACTATACATATGTATGTGGTTATCATTTCATCAATGGTAAGTGAAGAAAAGAATTTATAATAGACATGAGTTTTTAGTGATAGTAACAGCTCTGTTATTGTATGAGTTAATTGCCGAGCAGTAATAGGTGAATTTGCCACAATAAACATTTTGAAAACTTGCTGACACTTCATAATATAAATTTGTCTGCAAAAACCCATAAGTCACCATTGTTTTGACACCTGTCCCACCCTTGCTTGTACGGACATAACTCCAGTCCAACAACACTGATTTTCAATTTATAACGAGCTAGATCCTCAGCAACTAAACTATCTTGATACTGGTAGGACATTCTACGAGTATATTAAGCTAAAACTAACAAAATCTTACTAAAATCTTACTAAAACACTGAACACTAACAAAGTTGGGTAAAACATGTTTTCACCTAGTCAAATATGGCGCCTGTTGTCATGTGTTCGTGACATCACGCCGACTACGAGAATGGCTCTGGACACTTACAGTAACGCTTTTATGGCTGAGGACTACAGTTAACTTGCTAACTTTAGGACTGCAGTTGTCATGAACAGTTTTGCATTCAAGTTTCCATAAATGAACAGTTTATAGCTTCAACAAAACAGACTTCATGTTAATAAAACTATAATGAATTTCCTGTTTTCACAGTTATAGTTTGTGACTATATAGGACACTATTACAGAAGCAAGTTATTTATAATCACGTTGTCTGTCATCACCCAAATGAGGATCGTTCCTCTCGAGATTTCTTCCTCAGGTCATCTGAGGGAGTTTTCCCTTGCCACTGTCGCCACAGGCTTGCTAACTGGGGATAGATTAGGAATAAAATTACCTCATGTTTAAAGTCTTTAATTTTCTATCAAGCTGCTTTGCAACAATGTCTATTGTTAAAAGCGCTATGAAAATAAACTTGAAAACTTGAAATGAGAAACTACTCATTGTATCAGTTAGGGTTACAATAATTTTGCCAACTGAAACACAATAATCACTCATTTAAATCCTAATGGTGACTTTATTTTGGTCAGGCAGTGCATATTGCATAGTTTATTTCAAGGATTTGATGGGTTGACCTGCATATATCAGTTATGTGCATATGTCATTGCACAACAAATATAATCTATGGAAAGAACATGATTTTTACACTTTGTAAAAATCTATATTATTCACTCTGTTACCCATTTTGAAACAGGGAGGGATTGCTAGAAGAGATGCTGCTATCCATCAGCACCACCTGGCGGTTTAGAGTGGTGTCACATTAGCTCTGTTTTCTTTTAATTCATAGAAAAACAATTTGTGAAAATCTTCTAAAAGTAAAAGATAGAGAATCTATATGCACAGGTAACAATAACAACTCAGTAAACACACACACACAAAACCCAAGTAAATAGGAACATAAGGTGTTGTTAATTACTGGTGTTTTACCAACTATTTGTGCTTATGTCAGGTCAGCATTAACATAGACTGTATATTTTGTACTTCATTTACAGCATTCCCCCTGGGTTTTGGGGAAAAAAAATCTCTACTTTTTCCTTGAAAAATCAAGTCAAAGAAGTATTCTTCACTTTTTATTTTTCTTCACTTAATCCATTTTTTCAACCAAACTGGCACAATTCAAATATTTGTGCAGGCCTCTCCATTACGTATTAAATTTGGTCTCCACTTCAGCCTCTAATAAGAAAGACTTGATTTTGGGCACCCTATACACCATCAAGTTCAAATAAACCTCTTTAGTTTGAGCTTACTTCAGGTTATTTTAGCATGGAATTATTCAAAAGCGGTATAAAGAGGTATATCCCTTTAGCCTTTACTTCAACATAAAACCTGATTTACAATTGAACAGAGTCGAGAAGAGTCTTGGTGCCAGGAACAACGTTGAGAGTGACAGCTTGAAATGGGCTATAAACATGGACTCTTAGCCACAACTCCCAAGACTCATAGCACCCCCTGTCACCTGAGTTCTAATTTAAACCTGTTTCTCATTCCACTAATTACTATCCCTGCAACTTAAACCACTTTCTCACACCTCACAGATGCGAAGTATTGTCCAGTGTTCACTCTTGTGTACTAAGATGTTTGCTTACTCTGTTTGCCTTCTAGTTGCCTCTACCCTGTTTCTTGTTATTTTCACCATGCTCTCTAGTCTAATCTGTATTGTTGTTTGATGATCGAGCAACCCCTGCCTGTTTTCTCAACTACAATTCTCGTTTTGTGATTTGGCTTGGTCTCCAGTTTGCTTCCCTACTCTCCCCTGCACATACATCCGTAAGTGCCTGCACCCTGACAGGAAACTTTGCCCGCATGGATGCAGCAGAGGAGGTGAAGCAGACTGCTCTGAGTGCTCAGGGACACTTATTGGGAGAACATCAGCAGATGCTTGCTGGCCTAAACACCCAGATGGCTCAGCTCACTGCTGTAATGTTGCAGGCCCTCCTAATGTGTCCTGAATCCTCCACCATCTCCGTTAAACTTCTCCCGCTGCCTAAGAAATATGTTGGCGATGCATTAAACTGTAAGGTATTTTTACTTCAATGTTCTATGTAGTTCTCGGCACTCCCTGCTATTTCATATGAACAGAAAATAGCAAAGTTGATCTCACTTTTAACAGGCAAAGCACTGCAGTGGGCAAGCACCGTTTGGAAGAGTGAAAGCAAGCACACCATGTCATATGATAACTTCCTTGAACTGTTTAAATGAGTTTTTGATCATGAACCAGAAGGTGTAGAGGTCGGCAAAAGTCTCCTCACCATCAAACAAGGTTCAAGAAAAGTTGTAGAATATGCATTGGACTTCCGAACTCTGACCACAGCCAGTGGATGGAACAAGCTGGCTCTAAATGCAGTGTTTTGTCAAGGTCTACACCCAGAGATCCTCAGTGAACTTGCATGCAGAGACGAACATCTCTCTCTTGATTCTCTTAACGATCTTGCCATCTGTCTGGACCACCTAATTTCCAGCTGCCCATCCTTGAAGGAGAGCAGATCGAGTTCACCTACTGATGCTCCAACACCCATGGAGGTTTATCATACATGGCTTAAATGCACTGAACGGGAAAGACGGAAGTGAGATGGGGTGTGTTTCTACTGTGGGAGTTCCAGTCATCTTATTACTCAGTGCCCGGTATGGCCACCTCACAACAACCCTGCCAAGACCATGTCCAGCCTGGTGAGTCCAGTGCTCCTATTTCAAAAACAATCTTTCAAAATACCCGTATTGTTAAAGCTGCCCTCCTTGACCACATCCTCTCTGCCTTTGTTGATTCAGGTGCGGAAGGCAATTTCATTGACAGCTCGATTGTCAAGAGGTATAATCTGCCCACAGACTCCTTGCAGAACCCACTCACTCTCAGAACCATCGACGGAGGCCCAACAGGGGAGGGTCTTGTAACCACTCAAACTGCTCTCCTGCACATACAGGTGGGGGCCCTGCACTCTGAGCTTTTGTCACTCCTTGTAACTTCAACTGCTCATCACAACATAATCCTGGGCTATCCATGGTTGCAACTGCATGACCCCCTAATCTTATGGCAGAATAAGGAGATATTACAGTGGTCACCTGCTTGCTTTCAAAACTGTCTCCTACACCCTCAGTTGAATGTCTCCTCCACCTCCATGGAGAGTCCACAGCCTGACACCCTTAAAAATGTTCCAGAATGTTACATGGACTTAAAAGCAGTTTTTAGCAAAGGTTAAGTCTGTGGTCTGCCCCCTCACCATATGTATGACTGTGTGATTGACCTCCTACCAGACACTTCTCCACCTCACAGCTGAATTTACAGAGCCTTGAAAAAGTATTCATACCCCTTGAACTTTTTCACATTTTTCCACCTTACAACCACGAACTTAAAAGTTTTTTATTGAGATTTTATGTGATAGACCAACACAGAGTAGCGAGATCAACATATCTCTCCTCCCTAATAGAAGATAACAAAAATAATCCTAGATTCCTATTTAATACTATAGCAAAATTAACCAGGAATAAGTCCACTATAGACACATGCACACCTGCAGTATGTAGTAGCAACGACTTCATGAATTTTTTTAATGACAAAATTGAGATTATCCGACAAAAAATTCAAACTACTAATTTAAGGTCAGACAATGTGAGTGACCTTGTAGTTAACAATATAACTGTATCAGATCAGCAATTAGAATGTTTTACTCCCCTTAAAGAAACTGAATTACTTTCATTAATCTCAGCATCAAAAGCCTCAACTTGCATACTAGATCCCTTACCTACACGTCTATTCAAACAGATAATGCCTGAAGTAATTGAACCGCTTCTAAAAATAATAAATTTTTCTCTCACTATTGGCTATGTACCCAAATCCTTTAAACTAGCAGTTATCAAACCCCTGATTAAAAAACCTGACCTTGATCCCTGTCAGCTGTCCAATTATAGGCCAATATCAAACCTCCCCTTTATCTCCAAGATCCTTGAAAAAGCTGTGGCACAGCAGTTATACTCATATTTACATAAGAATAACATCCATGAAATGTATCAGTCAGGATTTAGACCTCATCATAGCACAGAGACAGCTTTGGTTAAAGTAGTAAACGACCTACTGTTGGCATCTGATCAGGGCTGTGTCTCGCTACTTGTGTTGCTTGACCTTAGTGCAGCATTTGATACCATTGATCATTCCATTCTTCTGGATAGACGAGAAAATGTTGTGGGAGTTAAGGGAATGGCCCTCTCCTGGCTCAGCTCTTATTTAACTGATCATTATCAGTATGTTGATATAAATGGTGATATTTCTAGACATACTGAGATAAAGTTTGGTGTTCCACAAGGTTCTGTCTTGGGTCCACTGCTTTTTTCTTCATATATGTTACCTCTGGGTGATATTATTCGTAAACATTGTATTAGTTTCCACTGTTATGCTGATGGCACACAGTTGTATGTTTCTGCAAAACCGGATGAGAGACACCAGCTTAATAGAATTGAGGAATGTGTTAAGGACATTAGACACTGGATGCTTATTAATTTCCTTCTGCTTAACTCTGACAAGACTGAAGTACTTGTACTAGGACCACATACAGCTAGAAGTAAGTTTTCTGATTACACAGTAACTCTGGATGGTCTTTCTGTTTCTTCACGTGCAGCAGTAAAAGACCTTGGAGTGATTATTGACCCCAGTCTTTCATTCGAAACGCACATTGATAACATTACCCGGATAGCTTTCTTTCATCTCAGAAATATTGCTAAGATAAGAAATGTAATGTCACTACATGACACGGAAAAACTAGTTCATGCTTTCGTTACCTCCAGGTTGGATTATTGTAATGCCTTACTGTCTGGTTGTTCCAATAAGTGCATAAACAAGCTCCAGTTAGTTCAAAATGCAGCAGCAAGAGTCCTTACTAGAACTAGAAAATATGACCACATCACGCCTGTCTTATCCACACTGCATTGGCTCCCAATCAAATTTTGTATTGATTATAAAATACTACTATTGACCTTTAAAGCACCAAATGGTCTCGCACCACAGTAGCTGAGTGAACTTCTGCTCCTCTATGACCCGCCACGCCTACTTAGATCAAAAGGTGCAGGCTATCTGCTGGTACCTCGTATCATGAAGGCTACATCAGGGCACAGAGCCTTTTCTTACAAAGCCCCACAGTTATGGAACAGCCTTCCAAGTAATGTTCGGGAATCAGACACAGTCTCAGCATTTAAGTCTAGGCTGAAAACATATCTGTTTAGTCAAGACTTTTGTTAATGGTGTTTATGAGTTAAAGGTGTAGATCTGGAGGGTCCTCAGACAGAGAGTGTTTTGGTAAACTGGGATGTATGGATGCTGTCAGTCCCCACTCGCTTGCTCACTCGAGTTTGTTGATGGTGTAGTGGCTGGCTGCTTTATGTCCTGGGGCTCCCTCATGCCTGTGTTACCTTCTAGCTCTCCCCTTTTAGTTATGCTGTCATAGTTAGTTGCCGGAGTCCCTGTTTGTACTCAGTGCAATATGTATACTGTTCCTGCTTATTCAGGTGACATTGGGCATACCTAACAACCTGTGTTTTCTCTCCCTCTCTCTCTCCCCCCCCCAAATCTGTCCCTCTGAGTTACATGGAGTCGACAGGAAATCTTTTGGTGGGGAGGGTGGGGACCTCAACTGGCTCTCGTAGCCTGCAGGGAATCGGCCGTCAGACATTCTGTCGCATGTCCCAGACCCGGTGAAATGTAACTGAATTGTCTTGGCCAGCCCTAAGGGTCCCATCTGCATCTGCCTGCACTCGTTCTGATCTATAATTCCAACTGTCTCATTGCTGAGGAGTGTGCACCCATCACCCATTCAAGCATCCAGCGAGAGCAGGTCATGATATTTTTTAACCATATTAACATGCCATTGTTGTGTATTATGCCTGATGTCAGGACTCTTGTCTCTGCAAGCCTACCACACAGACTTAATACATGTTATTTTTAGACATTGCCTACACTTATTCAAGTGACATTGGGCATACCTAACATCCTGTGTTTTCTCTCCCCCCCCCCCCCCCCCCCCAAATCTGTCCCTCTGAGTTACATGTTGGTCTTGGGATCGAGATGCTGACCTCTTCTGCTCCTCAGACCTGCTTGCTCCATCCTAGTGCCCTGGGTCTGGTTGAAGTCTCATCGCATCACTCCTGTAGAGGACGGCCCCATGAGGACAGTTGAAAGTCACACCTGGAGGATGCTCTGGACTCTTACAGTAATGCTTTTATGGCTAAGGACTACAGTTGACTTGCTAACTTTAGGACTGCAGTTGTCATGAACAGTTTTGCACTCAAGTTTCCATCAATGAAGAGTTACAACAACAACGAAACTGACTTCATGTTAAAACTGTTAATATTATAGTCATGCTGTCTGTTGTTGCCCAAATGAGGATGGATTCCCTTTTGAGTCTGGTTCCTCTTGAGGTTTCTTCCTCATGTCGTCTGAGGGAGTTTTTCCTTGCCACTGTCGCCACAGGCTTGCTCATTGGGGATAGATTAGGGATAAAATTAGCTCATGTTTTAAGTCGTTCAAATTCTGTAAAGCTGCTGTAACAATAAACAATAATGTTTATTGTTAAAAGTGCTACACAAATAAACTTGACTTGACTTGACACATAATTGTGAAGTGAAACGAAAATGATAAATGGTCTTCAAAATTTTAAACAAATAAAAATCTGAAAAATGTGATGTGCATTAGTATTCAGCCCCCCTGCATTAATACTTTGTAGAGCCACCTTTTGCTGCAATTACAGCTGCAAGTCTTTTGTGGTATATCTCTACCAGCTTTGCACATCTAGACACTGACATTTTTGCCCATTCTTCTTTGCAAAATAGCTCAAGCTCAGCCAGATTGGATGGAGAGCATCTGTGAACAGCAATTTTCAAGTCTTGCCACAGATGCTCAATGGGCTTTAGGTCTGGACTTTGACTGGGCCATTCTAACACATGAATATTATTTGATCTAAACCATTCCATTGTAGCTCTGGCTGTATGTTTAGGGTCATTGTCTTGCTGGAAGGTGAATCTCCTTCCCAGTCTCAAGTCTTTTGCAGCCTCCAACAGGTTTTCTTCCAGGATTGCCCTGTATTTAGCTCCATCCATCTTCCCATCAACTCTGACCAGCTTCCCTGTCCCTGCTGAAGAAAATCATCCCCATAGCATGATGCTGCCACCACCATGTTTCACAGTGGGGATGGTGTGTGCAGGGTGATGAGCAGTGTTAGTTTTCCGCCATACATAGCGCTTTGCATTTAGGCCAAAAAGTTCAACTTTGGTCTCATCTGACCAAAGCACCTTCTTCCACATGTTTGCTGTGTCCCCTATGTGGCTTCTGGCAAACTGCAAATGGGACTTCTTATGCCTGTGTTTCAACAATGGCTTTCTTCTTGCCACTCTTGCAAAAAGGCCAGATTTGTGGAGTGTATGACTTATGGTTGTCCTGTGCACAGATTCTCCCACCTGAGCTGTGGATTTCTGCAGCCCCTCCAGAGTGATCATGGGCCTCTTGGCTGCTTCTCTGACCAGTGCTCTCCTTACTCGCTCTGTCAGTTTAGGTGGACGGCCATGTCTTGGTAGGTTTGCAGTTGTGCCATACTTTTTCCATTTTTGAATGATGGATTGAACAGTGCTTCTTGAGATGTTCAGAGCTTGGAATATTTTTTTATAACTTAACCCTGCTTTAAACTTCTCCAGAACTTTATCCCTGACCTGTCTGGTGAGTTCTTTGGTCTTCATGATGCTGTTTGTTCTTCAGTGTTCTCTAACAAACCACTGAGGCCTTCACAGAACAAGTGTATTTATGCTGAGAGTAAATTACACACAGTAGGACTCTATTAACTAATTAGATGACTTCTGAAGGCAATTGATTGCACTGGATTGTATTTAGAGGTATCAGAGTACAGGGGGCTGAATACTAATGCACATCACATTTTTCAGATTTTTATTTGTTTAAAATTTTGAAGACCATTTATCATTTTCATTTCACTTCACAATTATGTGCTACTCTGTGTTGGTCTATCACATAAAATCTCAATAAAAAAACTTTTAAGTTCGTGGTTGTAAGGTGGAAAAATGTGAAAAAGTTTAAGGGGTATGAATACTTTTTCAAGGCACTGTATCCCCATCTCAAACTGAACAAAAGGCAGTGGAGGAGTACATTCTCCCCTCCACGTCACCAGCGTCTGCAGGGTTTTTCTTTGTGGAGCGGGGGGGGGGGGTGTCTTTGTCCTTGCATTGACTATAGAGGTCTCAACCAAATTTCAGTTAAGTACCCATATCCTCTTCCCTTGGTATCTTTGGCCCTAGAGCAACTGTGCTCACCCGAGATCTTTTCAAAATTAGATCTACACAGTGCCTATAACCTGGTCTGAATTCATGAGGGGGATGAATGGAAGACAGTGTTCAGTACTATGGCCGGCCATTTCGAGTGCCAAGTCATGCCTTATGGCCTTTCTTCAGCCTCAAGTGTTTTTCAATGCTTGATTGATTAGATTAGATTCAACTTTGTCATTGCACATGTCACAGGTACAAGGCAACAAAATGCAGATTGTATCTAACCAGAAATGCATAGCAGTAAATAACATAAGTGTAATATACATAAATATAAATGTACAGGAATTACAGGGTATGGAATGGTATAATGATAGATATTTACAATACGTTCAAAATGTGCAATATGAATGAACTGTAGTGCAATGGTATGATACATAGATATTTGCAGTATATACAAAACACAGTATGAATAAACAGTAGTGCAAATAGTGATAGTGCAATGAAGTCAGTTCAAGTCAATTTAGTTTGTTTGGGGAGGCGGTTGTTGAATGTGTGTGTGTGTGTGTGTGTGTGGAGGGGGGGACCGTGGGGGGGGCAGAGTTCAGCAGTGAGACAGCTGAAGGAAAAAAACTGTTCCTGAACCTGGTGGTTTTGGTCCGAAGGCTCCTGTAGCGCCTTCCAGAGGGCAGGAGAGTGAACAGTTTGTGTGCTGGATGGCAGGAGTCTTTGTTGATGTTTATGGCTCTCCTGAGACATTGATTCCTGTAGACATCCTCAATAGCAGGAAGTGAGGCTCCTACAACACGCTGGGCGATCTTCACCACCCTCTGCAGTGTCCAAGACAGAGCAGTTCCCATACCACACTGTAATACTGTTGGTTAGGATGCTCTCGATGGTACAACGGTAGAAGTTCACCAAGATGTCTGAAGAGAGATGTTTTTTCTTCAGAATCCTCAAGAAAAAGAGACACTGGTGAGCCTTCTTGACCAATTTGGAGCAGTTGGTTGTCCAGGTGAGGTCCTGCAATGACATGACGTCCTTCATGACATGTTGGGGAGATATGTAGTAGCATACATTGACGAGATCCTGATATACTCCCCTGATGAAGAGAGTCATCTGAAGCACGTCAGGTCAGTACTCCAACACCTGCATGAGAACCGTCTATACGTCAAAGCTGAAAAGCGCAAATTTTACCTGCGTCAGATCTCATTCTTATTATTATTCATATTATCAGTGCCAAAGAAGTCAGCATAGGCCAAGCAAAAGTATCTGTAGTAACTTCCTGGCCTGTACCTACCTCGATTAAGGAACTCTAACATTTCTTGGGGTTCGCCAACTTCTATTGCCGTTTCATTCGAAACTTCAGTTCCATTGCTGCCCCATTGACTTACCTTCTGAAAAAGGGTCCCAAACACCTCCAGTGGACACCAGCAGCTGAGGAGGCCTTCACTAAGCTCAAGACAGCCTTCACTACAACCCCTATACTTCAGCATCCCAACCCAACTAGACCATTCATTGTGGAGGTAGATGCCTCTGTGTAATGCAGCTGTATTATGCAGATTATGAATGAATTATGCAGATTATGAATGAACTCAAGATTTTAATGAGCACAATGGAAAAAGACAATGTACAAAAGCCAGGCCAGGTCAATACCGAGAGATCCAAAACAGTTAGACAAATCATGGTCAGGAAATGGGCAATAGTCCAAGAACCAGGAATCAGAAAAACACAGGCAATCTATACACAAGGGCTAGGCAAATTGTAATCGGAAAACAAGCGAGGCTTGAGAAACCGGGCAGCAAGAGAAATGAGCAAACAAACACAAGGGGAAAAAATGGGGATAAACCAGAAGGCAAAAAGGATCATACACAGGAATACAATCAGAATGATAATGCTCAATAGGCTCACAAAATGTAGTGGCAATACTATGTGATGAACAAAACAAAGGGGTATAAATACAAACGGAAACAAAAAGGTACAGGTGATGGTGATTAGAACTCGAGGGAGCCACTCCTAAGAAGTGGCTCTGGGTTGGCTGACGGAGTGCACATGGTAGTGACTGGTGTGTGAGGGGGATTGTGGGAAGTGCAGTCCTGAGTATTGGGTGAGCCCGGGAGTGGGAGCATGATACTCTGAAACCGGGGTAGGGGGTGTCCTCTCACAGTGTTTTGGAGAAAAACCCAAACTCCATGTGGTGGCATTCTTTTCTAAGAAACTTACTTAAGCAGAAAGAAACTATGACATCAGAAACCAGGAACTGCTAGCCATCAAGTTAACCCACGTCAAACCAGATGGGCATTGTTTTTTACACAATTTCATTTCCCAATTCTTTACCATCCAGGCACCAAGAATACTAAGATGGATGCTCTGTCTAGGATCCACAGCTCTTCCCCACAGAATCCTGAACCACATCCCATCCTAGCACCTGAATGTTTCATCCAAGCAATTTTGTGGGATCTAGACAAAGAAATAAGGGACTCTCAACCAATGGCTCCTCCTGAGAACTGTCCTCTCAGCCTCCTATCCATACCTAACAACCTTAGGGGAAGACTTATCACTTGAGCACGTGCATCACTAGCCACCAGTCACCCTAGCAGTAATCGTACACACCAGTTGTTACGAACTAAGTACTGGTGGGAGAACATGCAGACTGACAATCATTTCATCTCATCCTGCACTGAATGCACCCAAGCCAAGGTACCAAGAGTTCCACCTGCCAGAAAGTTCTGTCCTCTCCCAGTACCACAAAGACCCTGGTCTCACCTGGCCATTGATTTCATCACCCCCGTCACAAGGCAACACAACCATCTTGGTTATAATAGACAAATTCTCCAAGGCTCTTAGACTGATTCCACTACCTGGCCTCCCCACAACCTTCCAAACTGCTGAGTTATTATTTCAACATGTATTCCAATATTTTAGGCTCCCAGAAGACATTGTCAGCGACTGGGGTCCTCAGTTCATCTCCTGTTTCTGGTCCTGTTTTATGGAGTGGCTAGGAGTATCTGTGAGCCTTACTTCTGGTTATCATCCCCAGTCCAACAGCCTGGTAGAGCGAGCCAACCAAGAAGTGGGGTGCTTCCTGAGAATATTCTGCATGTGGAACCAGGGGGACTGGGCACGATTCATCCCGTGGGCCGAGTATGCACAGAACTCCCTCAGACACTCAGCAACATGACTTACACCTTTCCAGTGCATGCTTGTTTACAAGCCTCCCCTGTTCTCATGGGATGACACACCTTCACGTGTTCAAGCAGTTGATGAATGGTTCTCGCAGAGCCAAAAGGTATGGGAGGAGGTTCACCAGCGTATCAAAGCTGTCAACACCAAGTACAAAAAGTATACAGATAAGCATACCGGTAGAAGCAAGAATCCTGAATTTTCCCCAGGAGACAGAGGTTGGGTCTCCACAAGAGATCTCAAGGACACCAACACATGCAAAAAGTTACAGGCACGGTATATTGGACCATACAAGATACTATGATGCATTAATGAGGTCTCTTACAGGCTGGAACTGCCACCTCACAGCCACATCTCACCAACATTCCATGTCTCATGCCTGAAACCTGCTATACATGGTCTCCTGTCGGAGAACATTCCCACCCAAGATATCCCCCCATGCCCTGAAGGAGAGCCCATCTACCAGGTAAGCAGGATCCTAGACTCCAGACACAGAAGGGGTCAACTAGAGTATCTGGTGAACTGGGAGGGCTATGGACCTGAGGAAAAAAGCTGGGTGGGGGCCAAGGATATTGTAGACCCTCTCTTAACCCAAGAGTTTAATTCCCAGCACCCCAACAAACTGACACCTAGAGGGAGAGGGTGTCCCAAGAAGTGTGAGCTCCTGGGGGCGGGGGAGTCTGTCAGTAACAACGTTGAGAGTGACAGCTCAAAATAGACTACAAACATGGACTCTCTTAACTACAACTTCCAAGACTCACAGCACCCTCTGTCACCTGAGTTCTAATTACACCTGTCCCTCATTCCACTAATCACTATCCCTGCAACTTAAACCCCTCTCTCACACCTCACAGATGCATCCAGCGTTCACTCCTGCATGGCTCACCATTTCTTTACTCTGTTTGCCTTCTAGTTGCCTCGACCCCATTTCTTCTTATTCTTACCATGCTCTCTAGTCTAGTCTGTATTGCTCTGTTTGCTGATCGATTGACCCCTGCCTGTTTTCTCAACTACAATTCTTGTCTTGCGATTTGGCTTGGTCTCCAGTTTGCTTCACCACTCTCCCCTGCACATACATCCGTAAGTGCCTGCACCCTGACACTTGGAACAACCAACAGTGAAGGAATTCGGTTTTCCCGTCAATTAATGAACCAAACACAGAATGACACCACGTTTTTCATCATACTTTAGCTACAGGGACCCAACATGTTTCCATCAATGAAGAGTTATAACATCAGTGAAACTGTCTTCATGTTAAAACTGTTAATGTTATAGTCATGCTGTCTGTTGTTGCCCAAATGAAGATGGGTTCCCTTTTGAGTCTGGTTCCTCTCGAGGTTTCTTCCTCATGTCGTCTGAGGGAGTTTTTCCTTGCCACCGTCACCACAGGCTTGCTCATTGGGGATAGATTAGGGACAAAATTAGCTCATGTTTTAAGTCGTTCAAATTCTGTAAAGCTGCTTTGCGACAATGTTTATTGGTAAAAGCGCTATACAAATAAACTTGACTTGACATGCCATGCCAATAATAATAAGAAGACGACGACAACTGTGTCATGCTCCGCCCTGCACTTCCACTCTGGAGATTTCTTATCTCCTAGGTCAGCGCTAATCCAGATCCGGGACGGGAATTCCATCTAGCCTGCATTTCACTTCCTGGTTCTCTCTGCTGTGTATAAATAAGCCGTTCTCAGACCCTGACTTTGCCAGAACATCTCGTTTTGCTATTCTAGCTGTTTCTGTGCCTTTATTGCGTTTCATGGTTTTTGCTCAAGCTATTTTTCTAGTTCATGGTTTTTGCACTAAGGGTTTTTTCTAGTTCATGTTTTTTGGCACTTGGGTTTTTTTCTTGTTTATGGTATTTTTGGGGCGGCACGTAGTGGTTAGCGCTGTCGCCTCACAGCAAGAAGGTCCGGGTTCAAGCCCCGTGGCCGGCAAGGGCCTTTCTGTGCGGAGTTTGCATGTTCTCCCCGTGTCCGCGTGGGTTTCCTTTGGGTGCTCCGGTTTCCCCCACAGTCCAAAGACATGCAGGTTAGGTTAACTGGTGACTCTAAATTGACTGTAGGTGTGAATGGTTGTCTGTGTCTATGTGTCAGCCCTGTGATGACCTGGCGACTTGTCCAGGGTGTACCCCGCCTTTCACCCATAGTCAGCTGGGATAGGCTCCAGCTTGCCTGCGACCCTGTAGAACAGGATAAAGCGTCTAGAGATGATGAGATGAGATGGTATTTTTGCTCCAGCATTTTTGTCCTTGTCTGTCTTGTGTTTTTGTCAAGTTTTTTGTCTCTTTTTACCTGGACTATTTTTGCCATTTGTTTTTGTCCTGTTTTTGCCACGCCCTTTTCCCTGGATTAAAGCACCTTATTTATTGGATTACTGTCTGTGTTCTGCTTGTGGATCCTTATCTCACCACACCTCCACCACCCCAACAAACTGCGTCTGTGCTTCACTTTCATTCCTGTTGTACTTAATGCCTGTCCATATATCCAGTGTACTCCTAAAACAACAAACAACTCTTCATTTTTAAGAACAAAGTAATGAGTACATCCAACCCTATTTCTAAACATATTTACAAGCAAAACTGTACAACATACAAATAAGCCAAGAACAAGAATTTGAGGCTTTCATGGGCACAGACTCACAAACTGGACAGTTGAAGATTAGAAAAAAAATCACCTAGATGTCTGTTCTTGGCTGACAGGAGTGGAACCTTATTTAGTCTTCTCCTGTTGTAACCCATCCACCTCAATGTCAATGTTTTGTGCATGCTGAGATACTTTTCTTCTCACCACAATCATACAGAGTGATTATATGAATTACAATATCCTTTTTCTGATCTTTCTTATCAACAAGACATTTCCAGCCACAGAACTGTTGCTCACACAATGTACAGAGTGTTTCAAAAAAAATTTGATATTATTTTTGATGTAAATATCCCAGAATTATATCAAAATATTGAAACACCCTGTATTTTGTTTTTTGCACCATTCTGTGTAAACTCTAGAGATTATTATGTGTGAGAATCTCAGGAGTTTCTGAAACACTCAAATCAGCCCATCTGGTACCAACGACCGTGCCATGATCAAAGTCACAGAGATCACACTTTTTCTGTATCTGATGTTTGATGTGAACATGAATTGAAGCTCTTGATCTGTATCTGCATGATTTTTTTACATTGCACTGCTGTCATATGATTGGCTGATTAGATAACTGCTTGAATGTGTTCCAATGGAGAATGAGCGTGCAATATTGTGACAATATTGCATGCTCATTCTCCATTGGGGAGAGTGGCATAATACATGTGGGATAAGAGATATGATAACAATATTGCCTGGTATCGAATCAAATGAATGAAACCCCCTGGAAGGGAATAGAATACATATTTTCCATCCAGTATCCAATAGAATACCTGTCTTCCATCCATCCATCCATCCATCCATTATCTGGAGCCACTTATCCTGTACAGGGTTACAGGCAAGCTGGAGCCTATCCCACCTGACTATGGATGAGAGGTGGGGTACATCCTGGACAAGTCACCAGGTCATCGCAGGGCTAACACATAGAGACAAACAACCATTCACACTCTGATTCACACCTATGATCAATTTAGAGCCACCAATTAGCCTAACTTGCATGTCTTTGGACTGTGGGGGAAACCAGAGCACCTGGAGGAAACCCATGCAGACACAGGGAGAACATGCAAACTCCACACAGAAAGGCCCTTGTCAGCCGCTGGGCTCAAACCCAGGACTTTCTTGCTGTGAGGTGACAGTGCTAACCACTACATCACTGTACCGCCCTGCACAGGTCTTTTAACCACAAATTTTGAATCATTGCAATGAAAAGCAAATACATTGCTTTGTTTTTATTTTTCATACAAAGTGGGATGTAACGTCTGCCCTATAGTGTCCTGTATTGACAGTGCGGAATTTGCTGTGATTTCAAAATCAGATTACTCAACCAGGGGTGTAGGAAATAGGTGGGACATATCAGCAGATCCATCCCCTCCTTCCCCAAATCATAAAATCCTCCAACAATGACAAAGTTATGTCAGAAAATTTCTGATTATGATGAGATTGTTATTTGACAATCTGCAATGTGCTTCCTTCCGGTGGAATTCCATCTATTCCACACACATCTAAAAGTTAATGCATTAGATCATGGACAGTTCTCCCATTAAGAAGAGAAACATATGTTTATTCTTTGTGGTCAAGAATGTAAGTGTTGTGTTGTAGGTCACACCTGGTAGGTTTTGAGATAGTGACCCAAATAATCTTAAAATTCTAGATAGCTTCATAAGATAGATACGTATCCTAAATTAGCATGCCTGTTACTGCTGTAAATGTTAGCTGCTATGAGTGCTGGAGTGTGTGGAGGCAGAGCCCTAGCTGTCCAGTTTATGAGATAGCAAGTTTTAGACACTGCGCATTGCAATAATGCACTCAATAATGAATTAAAGTCAAAGGTGCCTCAATAAATGGGGAAGGAAAAGTTACATTGGTGTCTTGCAGGCATTGTACAGGCACTGATTAATGCATTAATTGTATTTAATTGCAATGCTTGTACTCAGTGCAATATGTATACTGTTCCTACTTATTCAGATGACATTGGGCATACCTAACAACCTGTGTTTTCACTCCCCCCCCCCAATCTGTCCCTTTGAATTACATGGAATCGAGATGCTGACCTCTTCTGCTCCTCGGACCTGCCTGATCCATCCTGGTGCCCCTGTGTCTGGTTGGAGTCTCATTGCATTGCTCCTGTGGAGGACAGCCCCATATGGAAAGTCACACTTGGAAGACACTCTGGACACTTACAGTAGTGCTTTTATGACTGAGGACTACAGTTGACTTGCTAACTTTAGGACTGCAGTTGTCATGAACAGTTTTGCACTCAAGTTTCCATCAATGAAGAGTTATAACATCAACGAAACTGACTTCATGTTACAACCCCGATTCCAAAAAAGTTGGGACAAAGTACAAATTGTAAATAAAAACGGAATGCAATAATTTACAAATCTCAAAAACTGATATTGCATTCACAATAGAACATAGACAACATATCAAATGTCGAAAGTGAGACATTTTGAAATTTCATGCCAAATATTGGCTCATTTGAAATTTCATGACAGCAACACATCTCAAAAAAATTGGGACGGGGCAATAAGAGGCTGGAAAAGTTAAAGGTACAAAAAAGGAACAGCTGAAGGACCAAATTGCAACTCATTAGGTCAATTGACAATAGGTCATTAACATGACTGGGTATAAAAAGAGCATCTTGGAGTGGCAGCAGCTCTCAGAAGTAAAGATGGGAAGAGGATCACCAATCCCCCTAATTCTGCGCCGACAAATAGTGGAGCAATATCAGAAAGGAGTTCGACAGTGTAAAATTGCAAAGAGTTTGAACATATCATCATCTACAGTGCATAATATCATCAAAAG
Source organism: Neoarius graeffei (assembly GCF_027579695.1). Lineage (NCBI taxonomy): Eukaryota > Metazoa > Chordata > Actinopteri > Siluriformes > Ariidae > Neoarius > Neoarius graeffei. The sequence continues at coordinate 15,630,206 of NC_083589.1, read as the reverse complement.
ATTCAGAGAATCTGGAAGAATCTCTGTGCGTAAGGGTCAAGGCCGGAAAACCATACTGGGTGCCTGTGATCTTCGGGCCCTTAGACGGCACTGCATCACATGCAGGCATGCTTCTGTATTGGAAATCACAAAATGGGCTCAGGAATATTTCCAGAGAACATTATCTGTGAACACAATTCACCATGCCATCCGCCGTTGCCAGCTAAAACTCTATAGTTCAAAGAAGAAGCTGTATCTAAACATGATCCAGAAGCGCAGACGTCTTCTCTGGGCCAAGGCTCATTTAAAATGGACTGTGGCAAAGTGGAAAACTGTTCTGTGGTCAGACAAATCAAAATTTGAAGTTCTTTATGGAAATCAGGGACGCTGTGTCATTCGGACTAAAGAGGAGAAGGACGACCCAAGTTGTTATCAGCACTCAGTTCAGAAGCCTGCATCTCTGATGGTATGGGGTTGCATTAGTGCATGTGGCAAGGGCAGCTTACACATCTGGAAAGACACCATCAATGCTGAAAGGTATATTCAGGTTCTAGAGCATTATGTTCCCATCCAGACGACGTCTCTTTCAGGGAAGACCTTGCATTTTCCAACATGACAATGCCAAACCACATACTGGATCAATTACAGCATCATGGCTGCATAGAAGAAGGGTCCAGGTACTGAACTGGCCAGCCTGCAGTCCAGATCTTTCACCCATAGAAAACATTTGGCGCATCATAAAACGGAAGATACGACAAAAAAGACCTAAGACAGTTGAGCAACTAGAATCCTCCATTAGACAAGAATGGGTTAACATTCCTATCCCTAAACTTGAGCAACTTGTCTCCTCAGTCCCCAGATGTTTACAGACTGTTGTAAAGAGAAAAGGGGATGTCTCACAGTGGTAAACATGGCCTTGTCCCAACTTTTTTGAGATGTGGTGTTGTCATGAAATTTAAAATCACCTAATTTTTCTCTTTAAATGATACATTTTCTCAGTTTAAACATTTGATATGTCATCTATGTTCTATTCTGAATAAAATATAGAATTTTAAAACTTCCACATCATTGCATTCCGTTTTTATTTACAATTTGTACTTTGTCCCAACTTTTAAAACTGTTAATGTTATAGTCATGTTGTCTGTTGTTGCCCAAATGAGGATGGGTTCCCTTTTGAGTCTGGCTCCTCTCGAGATTTCTTCCTCATGTTGTCTGAGGGAGTTTTCCTTGCCACCGTCGCCACAGTTTTGCTCATTGGGGATAGATTAGGGATAAAATTAACTCATGTTTTAAGTCGTTCAAATTCTGTAAAGCTGCTTTGCGACAATGTTTATTGTTAAAAGTTCTGTACAAATAATCTTGACTTGACTATTTTAGTATCAGAAACGTGGCCAGCAGCCCACCAGGGATTGATATTCAGAACTTCCTCTCTTAGATTTGCTGACTGATGTTAGGCTACATTATGTTAATCTTAATAGAACATAATGAACCATAACTTGCACCAAGTTCTGTCTGAGTTTTGCATAGCAGCTTCTTGCCAATTGTTCAGTTGTTCAAATATGACTAAATACCTATTAAGGACCTCTTTTATTAAACACACACACACGCACACACAATCTGAAGGACTAAAGAGAAAGAGACACTAACAGACACTTTGGTTTGTGATGACATTATCAACCTCTTCAATTCAAAACACCAATGATGAGGTAAGCCAATACGGTTTCCTTTTTTGAATCTGGCCTGCCGTGGCATTTGCTGGTACCTAAACCAGAGTAGCCTGTCACCTAACAACTAAAAGCATTTCTGTTGTTACTGGCAAAGTAAGAGTCTGATGATTGAATTTCAAAACAAAGCCCTTTACGATTAGCTTGGATAGTTTTAGCTTTGTGGGTAAAACATTTGGGCTGACTGTTGTCGTGAGCAGGTAAAGAGCCTTTTTTCTAAAACTACTGATTAAGTCATAACTTATTTCCAGTGCATATATTCTAGATAAAGGTTTCAATCTAATTAATGAACAATTTAGGCTACAACCAGTAGGCTGCATCCTCCTGGGAACCAATAAAAAAAAAGTGTCTCTCAATTTCTCTTTTGTTGTGATCTCATCTCATCTCATTATCTCTAGCCGCTTAATCCTGTTCTACAGGGTCGCAGGCAAGCTGGAGCCTATCCCAGCTGACTACGGGTGAAAGGCAGGGTACACCCTGGACAAGTCGCCAGGTCATCACAGGGCTGACACATAGACACAGACAACCATTCACACTCACACCTACGGTCAATTTAGAGTCACCAGTTAACCTAACCTGCATGTCTTTGGACTGTGGGGGAAACCGGAGCACCCGGAGGAAACCCACGCAGACACGGGGAGAACATGCAAACTCTGCACAGAAAGGCCCTCACCGGCCATGGGGCTCGAACCTGGACCTTCTTGCTGTGAGGCAACAGTGCTAACTACTACACCACTGTGCCACCCCTGTTGTGATTTCCTTACTAGGAATTTTCCAGCAACCTTCCTAGTCACATGATATATCATTGGAAAGCCCAGGATGTACTCTTTACAAGACACCAGGATTCAAGTGAATAGCTTGAAAGAGTAAGAGGGTGTGTGCATAAAATACAGAGGATAAGTCTATGGGTTGGGTCTCAGAAGGATATAATTCCTAGAGCTGCAATGAATGAATGAATTCAATGATTCCTTCTTTGAGGATCACTAGGAAGATGGTGAAATGGCTTGTTTTTGAAAAGTTAATTTATGCATTCCAGGGCACAATAATTGTATATCATCATGACAAAGTCAGGGCGGCACAGTGGTGTAGTGGTTAGTGCTGTCGCCTCACAGCAAGAAGGTCTGGGTTCGAGCCCCATGGCTGGCGGGGCAATGAGGACCTCAGAGACAGGAATGACAGTTCATGGTTCGCTTTATTGTTTCCTTTACTTTCACTTGTCAGTGACTACACTTCTGTGCATACACATAAACTAACAACTCTTGGTGGTTCGACTCTCTCTCTCTCTCATTACTAGCTATCTGAAAGACACACAGAGACACACATTAGACAGCCAGTAATTAGACACAGGTGTAACTTGTCACATGTTACTTGTCACAAGTTACACCTGTCACAACATGTGACAAGTTACCTGACTCCTCACTGTTCACAGCCAACACTCGACAACACCCTCGCTGCCACATACCCCCCACCACCCGACTCAGTCTGGGGAGCCATCTGGCCTGCAGCTGACACCCCCCTGGCGGGAGAGGTAATCCACCACCACCATCTGCTTTGCCAGCCTGTGGAACACCTCAAATTTAAAGGATTGAAGGGCCAGATACCAATGAGTGAGCTGTGCATTGGCATCCTTTATGCGGTGGAGCTTCTGGAGCAGGGCATCCTAGCAGGTAGTGCCGTAAAGTGAGGACCACCCACTTGATGGCCAAACACTCTTTCTTGATGGTGCTGTACTTAGACTCTCACACAGAGTTTGTGGCTGATGTACAGCACTGAGTGCTCCTCCCCTTCACCACCTGGGACAAAACTGCCCCCAGCCCTCTGTCCAATGCATTGGCCTGCAAAACAAAATGGAGAGAAAAAAGTCAGGAGAATGCAACACCAGGCTCCCACACAAAACCACTTTAACCTGTGCAAAATCCCATTCACATGGCTCCATCCACTGGACTGGATCTGGTGACCCCTTTTTAGTGAGGTCAGTCAGCCGGCTGGTTACATCTGAAAAGTTAGGCATGAACTACCTATAATAGCCCCAGTTTGTTGGCCAGCCCCAGAAACTGCCTCACCCCCTTTTTGGTCTTAAATCTTGGACAGGCTGCAATTGCTGCGATCTTATCAATTTAGGGATGCACCTGTCCAGGACCCAAGTGGAAGCCCAGATATCATACTTCCACCCATCCAATTGCACACTTTGGGTTTGCCATGAGCCCAGTATGCCTCAGTGACCTCATGACAGCCCTTAGATGTTGTAAATGCCACTGACAAATCATTAGTATGAATAATAATGCCATCTAAATAGGCAGTGGCATACGCACTTTGGGGACAGAGGATTCTGTCCATGAGATGCTGAAACATCGCTGGGGTTCCAAAAAACCCAAATGGAAGGGTGACAAATTAGTGTAAACCAAACAGAATGGAAAAGGCTGTTTTTCCCCCAGGACAATAGAATCAAGGATATCTGCCAATATCCCTTTGTCAAAAATCCAGTGTCAAATAAAAGCGATCTGTCCCTACCTGATCAAGCAGCTTATCAATGCGAGGCATTGATACGTGCATTATACACCGGCACAAAAGCCTGTATTAAAGGGAGCACACGATTCTTCAAGATGCTGGCAGGGTGCCATCAAGGAGACTTGAAGTTGCCTCTCGTTTTCAACATATACATGGACTTTGTGGTACAAATTGCACACAATGAAGTACTGAAGAAACATCCAAAAGCAGGCCTTAGAGTACTACATACCTAATGATGTGTCACCAAGGGAATATCATAAGGCGGCCCCTTAAGCTGGTGTTACTCACGTCACTGAACTCCTGTATGCAGATGATGAGGTCATTTTGCTATCTCTGTCCAGGAACTGAAGAACATCCTTGAAATTTATGACCAAATGTTTACACGATTTGGGTTGCACATGTCATACAGCAAAACTGAGACAATGGCCTTCAATGTTGATGATGAAGTCAAGAACCAGGAATGCCTGATAACTGTTGTTAACAATAAAATAAAGAATGTGCAAAGTTTCAAATACCTTTGCTACACTATTACAAACAATGAAATAGATGCCTCTCATTTCCTGTATGCCAGGATTGGAGCCTCCTTCCAGACATGGAATGAGCTTAAACACGTGTTGGCAGACCATAGAATACAGTTATCTACAGGACTGGCATTTCTGACCACATGTGTGTGGTCTTGCCTACTATATAGCATCCAAGCATGGCCTCTAACAGAGAAGGAACTGGATAAGACTGGAGACCAGGACTGGAGACCAGGGGTTTGAGCTGTGATATGCAAAAGGTGGGGTGAACACATTGCATGGTGAGTGGTAATGCCAGTCTAACAGAACATGGGTCGATTACCTTCTTGACGAGAAAGGGTCCAAGGAACCTGGGTGCTAGCTTGCGGGAAACGGTTCTAAGTGGCAGGTGGCATGTGGAGAGCATGACTCATTGTCCTACCAAGGTGGGTAGGTGGGTGCCTTGGAGCAGTGTTTGTTGGCCTGCCTCTTGGATGCGAGGGCGGAGCGAATGAGTCTTCTCTGGGCCAATGTAGGATGCATGTGTTGCCATCTGAGTTGGGGAGTCCTGTGACGAAGTCCAGGGCAATGTGAGACCAAGGTTGATGCGGAGTCAGGAGGGGTCTTAGCAAGCAGCAGGGGGTTGATAGGCTGTTTTGTTCCGGGAGCATGTGTCACAGGCTGCCACGAACTCCTGGACCACCAGATGGCCACCAGAAGCACTGCTGGAGGAGTGCCAGGGTTCGGGCAGCTTCCAGATGACAGGCCAGCTTGGAGCCATGACCCCACTGCAGCACCTGGGTTTGCACAGGACAGGGAACAAACAGATGATTACATGGAATGTCGTTGGAGTTACCTTCTCCGGGGTCCTGCTCCAGGGCCTTCTGCACTAGTGTCTCAACCTCAAGTATGGCGGCCCCCACCAGGCAGCATGGAGGAAGGATGGTTTCAGGCATTTTGGACTCCTCCTGGCAGGAAGAGAACATCCTGGACAGGGTGTGAGGTTTGCCATTCTTGGAGCCTGGGCAGTAGGAGAGCATGAATTTGAACCGGGAGAAGAAGAGAGACTATTGGGCTTGTCGAGAATTGAGGTGTTTGGTGGACTTGAGGTACTCCAGGTATTTATGGTTGGGCTACACTAGGAAGGGGAGAGCAGACCCCTCAAGCCAGTGCCTCCACTCCTCCAAAACTAGTTTCACAGCCAGTAGCTCTCTGTCGCCAATGTCGTAATGACGTTTGGCTGGGGACAGCCGGCAGGAGAAGAAGGGCACAGGTGGACCTTGTTGTCACTAGCCCTCTGGGAGAGAATGGCTCTGACCCCTGACTCGGAAGTGTCGACCTTGACAATAAACTCCTTGGTTGGATCGGGTATGGTGAGAATGGGTGCTGTGGTGAACCTGTGCTTGAGCATGGAAAAGGCTTTCTCTGCTTCCTCCCCCCACTTGAACTGGGTCTTGGTCGAGGTCAGGGCTGAGAGAGGTCTGGCCACCATGCTGAAGTTGCAGATGAAACACCTGTAGAAGTTGGCAAACCCCAGGAAACGCTGGAGCTCTTGTCTCGAAGATGGGGTGGGCCAGTCAGCGACTGCTTCCAGCTTGAGGGGGTCCATCTGAATCTTTGCAGGAGAGATGATTAACCCCAGGAATGAGACAGAGCTTTGGTGGAACTCGCTTTTCTCTGCCTTGACGAACAGGTTGTTTTCTAGCAGGCGTTGGAGGACCTGCCGGATGTGACCTCAATGTTCCTCCAGGGAGCGAGAGAAAATCAGGATGTCATCCAGGTACACGAAGACAAAGGTGTTAAGGAAGTCCCTCAAGACATCATTAACTAGTGCCTGGAAGACCGCGGGCGCATCGGTCAGGCCAAAAGGGACCACGAGGTACTCGTAGTGGCCTGTGGTGATGTTAAAGACCATCTTCTGCTCGTCCCCTTCCCTGATCCTAACAAGATGGTAGGCCAGTTAAGTAAACACTTTGGCTCTCTGGAGTAGTTCGAAGGCTGTGGTAATGAGCGGTAGTGGATAATGATTTTTGATAGTGATAGCGTTGAGACCCCGATAGTCAATGCAGGGGCGGAGTGACTTGTCCTTCTTTTCAATGAAGAACCCTGCCCCTGCTGGGGAGGAGGAAGGGCGGATGATCCCAGCTGCCAGTGACTCAGTGATATATTTTCCATGGCTTGTCTTTCGGCGGGAGAAAGAGAGAAGAGGCATCCCTTGGGTGGTGCTGTCCCAGGCAGGAGGTCGATACCACAGTCATAGGGTCTGTGAGGAGGGAGGGACACTGCTTGGGTCTTGCTGAAAACTACCTTAAGGTCCAGATATTCCGGGGTCACATGAGAGAGGTCGGGAAACTCGCTGGCTGAGGGCTGTGGTGGTTTGGCAGGAGGCAGAGTGGAGTTCAGGCAGGAGGCCAGGCAGGAAGGACTCCAGCCTAGGATGGTGTTATTAGTCCAGTTTAGGTGGGGGTTGTGCTGCGTTAACCAGGGTAATCCTAAGGTGATGGGTATGTGGGGGTTGTTCATGATGTGAAATTGAATAGTTTGAGTGACTGCCTGAAATCCTTAAGGTGAGCAGGGTGGTAAGGTGAGTGATGGTGGTCAAGCCAGTGCCATTGAGTGTCAGGATGGTGAGAGAGACCTTGAGGGTGAGTTACCAGATTCCGAGATCCTTGGCGGTAGTGGAGCAGATCAGGTTCCTGTCCGCCCGAGTCGACAAGTGCCTGAAGATGGTGATGCTAGTTGTTGTGGGTGATAACAGGGAGCAATGGTCAGTCAGCAGGGGACTGGTTCCAAGCATTGCCCACCAGGGCCCCTCGATTCACTGGTGGGCTTGTCCTTTTAGCGGGCAGGCTTGGCAGATGAGTCCTTGCTGACTGCAGTAGAAGCAGGCCCCCGTGCTCCGCTGGCACAGTCATTCCTCCGCTGACACCCGTACCCAATCTACCTGCATGGGTTCGACGGACGAGGCGGAAGGTGGAGAGGTGGTGAAGCTGGGGCGGCTCTTCTCTCTCTGCTATTGTTGAATCCGAGCATCAATGCGATCGGCAAGGTCCGATGCTCCGACGGCAGTTCCCAAGACACTAGTTCATCCTTAATGGTGTTGGACAGGCTATCACTCCCTCCATGAAATAAGCAATGCTGGTTCTTTATACAGATGGATTTATTTTTCTCTTCATTCCAATTCACCATCAACAATCCACCATCAAACTGTTATAAGACAATATACAAAAAAAAACACACATTCATTTAACATAAAATTGACATGCCAAAGACTAATTAACATGACAAGCAACGTAAATAAACATACCTCGCTGGCTGCATACAACACAGGGGGAATGAGTCTTGAACAAAAAAAACCTCAAAATCAAAATAGGAAATACTAGGATCACCTTGAAAACAGAGGATAAACAACTTCTTGAAACTTTCTTGGTGGATTCCCACAATTAATTGCATCCTGTGATCCCACCAGATGTGGTGCTTTCCAGCAGAAATTAGTACTGTTTGTCCTCACATGGTTCTCCCTCAGCACCTGTTACTCACTAGACTGCAGAAGTGTCTTAAATAGTCTCACATCTACATGTAAACCCTGAGACATGTTCAAACATGTAGAAAGAAGGACTGAGAAGGCTTGGGCTTGAGTTGCACAATACAAATAAATCTTCACAAGAAATAAACCACATAAATAACATATGTAAACAAATTATTATTAATTATTGCAAATAATATCCACAGCAGTTACACAGGCTATGTAGGAACGCATCGATCTGAGCACTCTCATTCCAACCACATGACACAGCCAACATCTGGAACTCGATGGCATAATCTGAGGTAGATCGGGACCCCTGCTGCAGCTCCATGAGCTCCCTAGCTGCCTCCCAGCTGGACAGAAAGCAGTTGAATGGTCACCTCATTTTGTCAGAGAATTCTTTGAAGGTAGAACAAAAGGATGCATTGGCATCCCAGACCACTGTTCCCCATTCCCTGGCCTTGCCAATGAGGAGTGTGATGGTATAGGCTACCCGGGAGCGTTCTCTGGGGAAGGCCAGAGGTTGTAGCTCCAAGATCAGTGAATATTGAGAGAGAAAGGATCTGCAGGTACCTGGTTCTCCACTGTAAGGCTGAGGCGAAGGGAGTCTCAGTTTGTGGAGAGCGGCAGTGGCAGGAGGTGAAGGAGGTGGCTGGGCAGGGGTAGGCACAGCTTGGGAGTGCTGGAGTTGCATGGCTAGAAGGTTGAGTGAATTCGACAGGGTGGAGAGGTTCTGGGTAATTTGTTGGAGCTCCTGTTGGTGGGTCCCGAGGAGAGCCCCTTGCTGCTGTATAGCCACTCTCAGATGGGTCAGTTCTGCTGGATCCATGTTGGCCAGAACGTACTGTTATGGGTGATGGAGGTGTGGCAAGATCAGGATCCAGAAGCAGAATGCGCATACAGTAATCCAATAAATAATGAGATTTAATCCAGGGAAAGGGCATGGCAAAAAATGATAAACAAACAGTATAGAAAAAACAAATAGCAAAATAGTCCAGGAAAAAAAAGAGACAAAAACTTTGACAAAAAAAATGAGGTGGGTAATGACAAACACTAGTGCAAAAGACATGGAAAATAATAGTCCAGCCAAAAAAACTGAGACAAAAAAATGAGGCAGGCAGGACAAAAAACACTAGCACAAAAAACATGAAGACAAAATGTTAGAACAAAAACCATGATAAGAAACAAGCAAGCTCGAGGGCAAAAAGGCATGAAAGCATAAAGGGCACAGAAATGGTGAGAAAAAACTGACAAGACATTCTGGTGAAGTCCCTGTCTGAGAACGGCGTTTATATACACAGCAGGAAAACCAGGAAGTGAAATGCAGGCAAGATGGAATTCCTGTCCCGGATCCAGATTAGCGCTGACCTGGGAGATAAGTAATCTCCGGAGTGGAAGTCCGGGGCAGAGCATGACATTTCCAATCTCAAACCAATGCCTGCGGGAGATCACCAACACACTGCCTATCTGCGAGTTCTGCTACCGCCAACATTTGAAGTATATTGGCCATATCTGCCGACTTGACCATGATGCCCTGCAAAAAACAGGCACTCTGATGTAAGAACATCGAGGAGAGTATGGACGAACATTGAAAAACTACTGGGAGTTGATGCCCAACAAGCAAGAAAAGCCATGATGGAAAAGGCAGCCCTCCTGCAACTGATGGATGTCAGATTTCCACCTCCATCCTATTCAGAAGTGCCCCAAGGCTGGAAATGCGCTGGGCAGGAAACTATGATGATGATGATGATGATGATTGGATATGTGTCAAATTTTCACACTGCATTGACTTTTCTATAGTCAACACAGAACTGGACTGTCCTGTCGGTCTTGGGAACTAAGACTACCGGGCTGCTCCAGTCACTGTGCAACTCCTCAATTATGCCTCGATCACAACCAGCCGTACATGCTCCTACGGCCGGTCTACGTGCAAAAAACGCAAGAAACGCATGGAGGGCGCGCGTGAAACACACGGAGGGCGCGCGTGTGATGTGCTGATTTTCGAGCCGTAGACTGGCTGCAGACTGGCCGCAGAGGTTCTTTGTCATGTCAAACAAACTCTACGGGTGCTTAAATTTTTTTCAGGTTGCAAGACAAACTTATGGCCAACGTGCGTCTTTCTCCACGAACAAAAAAAAAACGCAGCAATTTGGGAAATGCCAAAAATCGCACGGCCAAAAAAATCGTACGTCCGGTTGTGACCTAGGCTTTACTCCCATGTCAAGCACTGCCTTGAGTTCATCCCAAACCACATTTTTTGTGCTTGTGGAGCTGATATAGGTGGCTGTGCACCACCACCCCTGGGGGAGTCTCAATGTGGTGCTCTATGAGATCAGACGGACCATGGAGGAGTGAAAAAACACATTGCAGAAGTCCTCCTGCAACCTGAAAACCTGTGCTCTCTAGGATGGTGAGAGGTGGGCTCCACAGGGGAATGGGGTAAATTGGACCATCCCTTTTGGACTTACCTCCGGTCCCAAGATAGTTCAAAGTTTGCTTTATTGCTTCCTTTACTTTCACTTTTCAGTTACTACACTTCTATGTGTACACACAAACAAGCACAACTCTGGGTGTTCTCTCTCTCTCACGTTACTGGCCATCTGCATGACACACAAAGACACACAGAGACACATATTCATTAGACAGTCAGTAATTATGCACAGGTGTAACTCATCACATGCTACATGCTGGTTCAACCTGACTCCTCACTGTTCACAGCTGACACTCGACCACACTTTCACTGCCACAGTCTGATACTATTATAAGCCATGTTTCATGGTGAACAATGTAATATCATAACTATAATAAAATTTTGGAAATAACTTTAACAGTATACAGTTTTAGATGTTGCAGTGATTGACTATCCTTCACACATAAACTTACATACTTACATCTGACCGCCACAGGAAACCTTCTGGCTTTTGTTATCCCCATATCCATTGTTGGGGAACTAAATAAGATATAGTACCCCATCAAGGGATTACCTGTTGGGGGTACAACCAGATGGAAGATGCCTGGTATCTCATCCATCTGATTTTAGTGAGGTCAGTCAGCGGGCTGGTGATGTCTGAAAAGTTAGGCATATAAAGTATCACGTTTCTCTTTAAAATGAATAAACCGGATAACCTACACTGTCCTAGTTCATCCCAACAGTTTGGTGAACATTGTGATCACTGTAATAATCTGATTAATCTGTTTAATCTGTTTACTGTTTAGTCAATTATTAGGACTATGATGATGTCAACACATGACCCTCCCTGGATCACACCACTTGTGAAATATCTTTTGAAGAAAAAGAAGAGAGCTTCAACTCTGGGATGTTGGTGGGTTTCCTTACATGAACTGCTCACTTCAGGTCCTTCCACAACATTTCGATTGGACTTTGACTTGGCCATTCCAAAACATTAACTTTATTCTTCTTGAACCAGTCTTTGGCAGAATGACTTGTGCTTAGGGTCGTTGTCTTGCTGCATGACCCACCTTCTCTTGAGATTCAGTTCATTGACAGACGTCCTGAAATTTTCCTTTAGAATTTGCTGGTATAATTCAGAATTCATTGTTCCAACAAAGATGGCAAGCCATCCTGGCCCAGATGCAGCAAAACAGGTCCAAACCATGATACTACCACCACCACCATGTTTCACAGATTTGATAAGGTTCTTATGCTGGAATGCAGTATTTTCCTTTCGCCAAACATAACACTTCTCATTGAAACCAAAAAGTTCTATTTTGATCTCATCCATCCACAAAATACTTTTCCAAAAGCCTTCTGGCTTGTCCATGTGATCTTTAGCAAACTGCAGATGAGCAGCAATGTTCTTTTTGGAGAGCAGTGGCTTTCTCCTTGCAACCCTGCCATGCACACCATTGTTGTTCAGTGTTCTCCTGATGGTGGACTCATGAACATTAGCCAATGTGAGAGAGGCCTACAGTTGCTTAGAAGTTACCCTCAGGTCCTTTGTGACCTCACTATTACACGCCTTGCTCTTGGAGTGATCTTTGTTGGTCGACCACTCCTGGAGAGGGTAACAATGGTCTTGAATTTCCTCCATTTGTACAAAATCTGTCTGACTGTGGATTGGTGGAGTCCAAACTCTTTAGAGATGGTTTAATAACCTTTTTCAGCCTGATGACCATCAACAACGCTTTTTCTGAGGTCCTCGGAAATCTCCTTTGTTTGTGCCATGATGCACTTCCACAAACATGTGTTGTGAAGAACAGACTTTGATAGATCCTTGTTCTTGAAATAAAACAGGGTGCCCACTCACACCTGATTGTCATCCCATCGATTGAAAACACCTGACTCTAATTTCACCTTCAAATTAACTGCTAATCCTGGAGGTTCACGTACTTTTGCCACTCACATATGTAATATTGGATCATTTTCCTCAATAAATAAATGACCAAGTATAATATTTTTGTCTCATTTATTTAACTGGGTTCTCTTTATCTACTTTTAGGACTTGTGTGAAAATCTGATATTTTAGGTTATACTTATGCAGAAATATAGAAAATTCTAAAGTTTGTGAACCCTTTCAAGCACCACTGTATAATGAATTTGCGATTGAATACTTAGTCTACAAAAATAGCCTGGATTCTTTGGAGGATGCTGTAATTGCATTCAAGAGAATGTTTATGTTAAATATAACTTGTAATAACAAACTAGAGGAATGCATCTGCAGATTGACAGTTTTGCACAAGAGACAAAACTCAGTCCCCCCAGGATTTCGCGGGCCTTTTTTGTGATTGTTGCGGGCTAAAATGTCTGATGTTGCGGGGTTTTTTCCAAAAAATTGCGATGAAAGTTTCGGTGTTTTTTAGGTTTTTGTTGCGATTACATTGCCGGAGGAAGTGAAAGTTGTGAGAAATTGTTGCGATTTTCTCTTTTTATGATTAAAATTGAGTGATATGTTCAATATTAAGTTATTACTGAAAAACTATTGATTAAAAAAACAAAGACACTGAGAAATGGTCCTATAAACAACTTTACCAATATAAAAGATTACCAGGACTACAAAAATGCAGAAAATAGGCTTTACTTATCCAAATGCACCTGTTGGTTCAAAAGTTAAAGTGCATAGAACCTCACAGCACAACATGAAGCTACCTTAAAATATAATATAAATGCCTCAGCTTTCATGTAAGAAAAAAAACCTATTAATACTAGTACTGTGTGCAGGCAGTCTCTCCTGAAGACTAAATTAAACAATAATTATAAAGTAATAAAATAAATGACTTAGGCTTCATAGAGGAAAAAAAACAATTTGAACAGAATCTCACAGTATGATGCTGAACCTGCCTAAAAAATGGAAAATAAAATACCATTTTGGCAAAAATGTTGGCATCCATTAATTTCTTGTATAAAGTAAAAAATAATGTAAAGTGCACACAGTCCTTCACTGTAAACATAACACGCTTTCAGTAACAGAATTTAAGCCTATATAAACACTGACTTGCATATGCTGCTTCTCTTGAACGTATACACGGAAGTAAGGCGGAAGGTAATTTGTCGACATCACCTCAAGACAACGCCAATGATTGTTCAAATTTGCGGGAAAGTTGTGGTGATTGGATATAATTGCAACACCGCCCTGAATTTGCGGGGATTGGTTGAATTTGCATTGATGTTGCAAATCACAACATCGTGAAATCCTGGAGGGTCTGAAAACTGAGCAGAGTACAGCATTCAATGAACACAGTGAAAATACACAGCGAGTTTGAAAGCTACTGTCATGTAAATCCTCTTTGCACAGAGTTCACTGCACCATGGCTTGCAGCACACATTGCCAGACTTCCAGATCAGACACTGTTTTCACTGCCATATGTTTTTGTTTTTATACTTGTGTTGTCTCCTCCCATATCCTGTCATTGGTTGTCTTCCTGGTTGTTGTGTTCTGTAATGCTGTTATATTGGAGTGCCACTAGGCATGTTTATTCTTGTGCTGTACGTTGCTGAGAAGAGTCTGGAGGAGCTGTTGGACTGGTTTAGACTTCATGGCAGCATTTGTTCCTCAGTTCTGGGTATGGGCACCAGTGTAGCACTCTTGTGGGTGAGAAAATGAGGAATTGGGAGACAGGCTTGACAATTCAAGATACAGTTTATTCTTTGGTGGCTTTCACTTTTCAGTGACATTAATGCATGCACATGCACACGTGCACACACACACACGGTACCCAGTACCTTAGTTCTCTCTCTCCAACTACTGTCCATCAGAAAAACACACAGAGATGCATATTAATAGATGGCCAGTAATTAGACACAAGTGTAACTCATCACATATTACGTGCTGGTTTGACCTGACTCCTCACTGTTCACAGCCAGTGTTCAACCATGCCCTCACTGCCACACGTGTCTATGCTTCAGTAAACAAGCTTCAGGGATTGTGGTTTAAGAACTAGTTTTATCTAGCTTGCTTCTATGAATCATTACCTATTCTGGTTAAGAACTAGTTTAATCTGCTCTGCATTTCCTAATGCTTGCAAAGGCAAATATATAATATCACCATTGTGATGGTGGCTCCAGAAAACCATCATCAACACAGTACTCCACTCCTCACCCAACCGCTCCCACTGTGCTGAAGAAACAACACCGCTTCAGCACTATTGTTTTGGACAGCCAGAAGCAGTGTTCCCAGGGAGTGGGGCCTGCTGATCACACGTGCCTGGAGCAGCATAATCAGTACCTTAATTCACCCTCCTCAAGCAACCAGGAGAGTATAAAAAGGTGGCACGGTTCTCAGAGGTTAGTTGATTTGCAGATGTGTACTGTGGCTCATGCTGCCTCTCCCTTTCTGTCTTCTGCCAGGAAACCTCACAAACAATGAGGAAGAAGACGACGAGCTCAAGTCTGTTGCATGCATCACTTGTGAATGCCCCCGCGCTCCCCACCTCTGGTGCAGTCAGCTGCTGCCAGTGACTCTGTTCTAGGCTGGCTTGGGCTGCCCGCACCCTTCATGGACTGGACTGCTCTCACTCTATACTCCTCACTCACTTCCAATACCCCATTAAAATTCACCAGATTTTTTGTAATAAGATTTGGGTTTTGTGTCTGTGTTCTCCCCACTCTGCAGCATGAGGCTCACACCATCTAATGTGTGAAATCTCCAGTGACTGTAGGTATGCTAATAATCAGTACCTTAATTCACCCTCCTCAAGCATACCTACAGTCACTGGAGATTTCACATATTTTCCAAATGCATGTGATCTAATCACAGCTTGGTATTCTAATCATGCTTGGCTGTTTAACCATAAAAGACACCAATAAAACCCATTGTATTAGGAGTTAGGATGCTGAGAACTTAGGTCCTTATTATCCATCTTATGTAAGCTTTCATGATATAGAAGCCTTTTGCTGACAGTCAATCAAACAATCTCCTCTGAGAGATTATGTTTAGTTGATCACAGGTTTACTGTTGATAAAATTGCTGATTGTAGCTAAATTTTATTTCATTTATTTTACTCTTGGGTCAGATTAATCTGTACTCAAACATTATATGCTAACTGATTTATACTTTTAATCAACCAAAGCCCTTTAAGGGTGATTTGTTAAAAGGCAAAGCTTAGTATTTTGAGTCTATTATTTAATCTGAAGACTTCACTGAATAAGAAGACCCCATGGACATCCCTTCAAAGAAACTCTGCACTCAGGTAAGAACACATTCTCTTCTTCACCCCGTCTCCTAGCTTCGGGGAGGACATTGTCACTCCACCTCCTGGCTTTGGGGCTTAAATGTAACATGCTGTAACAAATGAGAGAAAAAAATGACATTTTGTAATCCATCCATCCATTATCTGTAGCCGCTTATCCTGTTCTATAGGGCCGCAGGCAAGCTGGAGCCTATCCCAGCTGACTATGAGCGAGAGGCGGGGTACACCTTGAACAAGTCGCCAGGTAATTGCAGGGCTGACACATAGAGACAAACAACCGAATGGTTGTTTGTGTCTATGTGTCAGCCCTGTGACACACTCATTCACACCTACGGTCAATTTAGAGCCACCACCTAGCCTAACTTGCATGTCTTTGTACTGCGGGGGAAACGGGAGCACCCGGAGGAAACCCACAGACATGGGGAGAACATGCAAACTCCACACAGAAAGGCCCTTGCTGGCCGCTGGGCTCGAACCCAGGACCTTCTTGCTGTGACAGTGCTAACCATTACACCACCGTACCACCACTCAGAGATATTTCTCAGTTTATTGTAGGACAAACATGAGTATATATTCACATTAAAGAGTGTCGTGTCGCAATGTGATTGGATGATGATGATTTAAGAAGCTGAGTTGTCTGTGTGTGATAAAGTAACATAAATGGGTGATGAAGCAGTACATCACTGATTTAAACTACACTACTTTATGAAAGGAGACATTATGTACTGTACTATGACATCATCAGTCAGGAACATAATCTTATGAAAGAAAGAAAAACATTACTGGTCAAAGTAACCATAAAGCAGAGAGCAGAATGTGTGAGCAAAGATAAATCATCAAGGATTTAACTCACCAAAACAAGTAGCAAATCAGAACAGCCTTTTCCAGTTCCAAGCATGCCAAACATATATTTCTGCCAGGTACACTGAAGGGCACTCAGTGAGTAGGGCATTTGGAAGAGGGTTCCGTATTGTAAATCCTCCTCGTGCTGAATTCCCTATGCCATGTCTTTAGGGGCACCAGCAGCTTTAGTATACCAGGAGCCAGGGCACCAGACAGAGCAGGTAATCTTAGGGTCCACAGGTTCACAAAGATAGTTATCCATGTAGGAGCTAATGAGAGACGCCTTCGTCAGTCTGAGGTTAAGAAGAGTAACTTTGTAGAGGTGTTTAAATTAGCAAAGGCGATGTCCGATGCTGTAGTATGCTCTGGCCCCATCCCAATGAGATGTGGCAAGAGAGCTTACAGCAGGTTATGGTTGCTGAACTGCTGGTTGTCCAGGTGGTGCTCTGAAAACAGTGTGGACTTTATAGATAATTGGACTAATTTCAAGGGCATTGCTGGCCTGTTAGGGTGAAACTGTATTCATCCCACTCGGGAAGGTGCTGCTCTCATTTCTTGCAGCATAGGTCAGAACAGGTCTAGTTAACTTCTGGCAATCCAGAGCCAAGGCCAGGGAGCAGACGAACAGGCTAAACCGACTGTCTGCTAGCTGCACAGAGTCGTCACTCAGGGTCCACTACATCGAGACTGCTGCGTCTGTTCCCTGAGCTAAACAAAAAAGTAGAAATATTCAGAGAATTTGTTCCAGTAACCTAATCAATATAAAATTAGATCAAATAAACTGTACAGCCGCTGCCATCACCTTTGATCTAAAGGTGGGGCTATTAAATATTAGATCTCTTACATCTAAAGCGCAAAGAGTTAATGAACTTATTACTGATCAGGAGTTTGATGTATTGTGTTGAACAGAAACATGGATTAAGCCAAATGAATATATAACATTAAATGAAGCTAGTCTTCCTGGATACAGTTATATACACCAGCCTCGTCTAACTGGCAGAGGAGGAGGCGTCACGGTTATTTATAATGATTATCTAGGAGTAACACACAAACCTGGTTATAAATTTAATACCTTTGAAGTTCTTCATATTAAGATAATGTATGTAGAATTGAAAATTAAGTCTACCCATTTAATTCTGTTACTTATTATTTACAGGCTCCCGGGACCATATTCTGAGTTTCTTTCTGAATTTGCAGATTTTATCTAAGACATGGTTATTATCCTTAGACAAAGCTTTAGTTGTCAGAGATTTTAATATTCACTTCAATAACCCAGAAGACCCTTTGAAAACAGTGTTTGTGTGCATTTTAGATTCAGTAGGGGTTAATCAGAGTGTCATAGGACGGACCCATAATGGTGGTCACATTCTCGATCTAATACTAACATTTAGGTTAAACATAGAAAATATAGTCACACTTCCACAGTCTGAAGTTCTCAGATCATTCTCTCATCTCATTCAAAATATGTCTGAGTAATAATATATGCACCTCACGATGCTACTGTATTAAATGTACATTCACATCAACTACTGCACAGAGCTTTATAAATGATCTCCCAGAGTTATCAACTTTGATTGGGCCACTGTCAGACCCCACAGAACTTGATCATGCAACTGAATGCTTAGAGTCATGTAGCTCCTCTTAAAAGGAAAATCAGAGAGAAAAAATTAGCACCCTGGTATAATGATGACACTGGCACTTTAAAACAGACCATTCAAAAACTGGAATGTAAATGGCATCAAACAAAATTGGGAGTGTTCAAATTAGCTTGGAAGGAGAGCTTCCTGAAGTATAGAAAAGCCCTTAGTGCTGCTAGATCAACATATCTCTCCTCCCTAATAGAAGATAACAAAAATAATCCTAGATTCCTATTTAATACTGTAGCAAAATTAACCAGGAATAAGTCCACTACAGACACATGCACACCTGCAGTATGTAGTAGCAGCAACTTCATGAATTTTTTTAATGACAAAATTGAAAATGGCCAACAAAAAATTCAAACAACTAATTTAAGGTCAGACAATGTAAGTGACCCTGTAGTTAACAATATAACTATCATATCAGCAATTAGAATGTTTTACTCCCCTTAGAGAAATTGAATTACTTTCATGAATCGCTGCATCAAAATCCTCAACTTGTGTACTAGATCCCTTACCTAAATGTCTATTCAAACAGATAATACCTGAAGTAATTGAACTGCTTCTAAAAATAATAAATTCTTCTTTTAGGATTGGCTATGTACCCAAATCCTTAAAACTAGCAGTTATCAAACCCCTGATTAAAAAAACCTGACCTTGATCCCTGTCAGCTGTCCAATTATCGGCCAATATCAAACCTCCCCTTTACCTCCAAGATCCTTGAAAAAGCTGTGGCACAGCAGTTATGCTCATATTTACATAGGAATAACATCCATGAAATATATCAGTCAGGATTTAAACCTCATCATAGCACAGAGACAGCTCTGGTTAAAGTAGTAAATTACCTACTGTTTGGCATCTGATCAGGTCTGTGTTTCACTGCTTGTGTTGCTTGACCTTAGTGCAGCATTTGACACCATTGATCATTCCATTCTTCTGGATCAGGGCTCTCAAGTTTTGAAGTTTGCTCAGAGTGAGATTTTTTGTTTGTTTGTTTTTTGGTGGGGTGGGGGGGTCCCTCCTAGTGTCCCATCGACCCTCCCTCCCTCCCAGTGTCCCATCAACCCGGCTACTTAAAAAAAGAACAAATTCGATTAGATCAATTACACTGTTTGTTTATTCTATAACAAATAATAATACAGTAAAATATGTTTTGTTCTTTATTGTGCATAAACATTTGCATTTCAAATTAAATAAAGGCAAAAAACACAAATATAGCCCCAAAGGGCCCCACTGAACAATGGTGGATATTGTGTGTGTGTGTGTGTGTGTTTATGAGTGATGCTGTGTGTTGTAAGGCAGCTGGGCCATAGAAGGTTCACGCTGCACGCTGCATGCTGCACGCTACACGCTACACGTTCACGTGAAGAACCGGACCCTGGGCCATTAAACTTCATGCTTGGATGTTCACGTGTTGCGTCTGTTCTACTTTGACCGAGTAACCAACAATATGGACTCTTCGGATGACGACGATTGCCTCATTCTGCTTTTACTGAGACAGAGGAAGAGAAAAAGGAACAGAATTTGGAGCCGAGAACACTTCCTTCTGAGAGAAACCCGTAGTGAATTTCACCGAACATTCTATAATCTGCTTGACAATCCTGATGAAGAACTATTTTTCAATTATACCATTCAATTATATTTTTTCTTTAGTTTTCCCCTGAAAGCATAGAGTTATCTCCCTAGACCCGTTCTGATTGGCTGGCGCGGCGGTGACCGCATGCATTGACTGGAATTTCCATCTTCACGCCTAGAAAAAAGTATGCATGTTCATTTCACGCTTCACGCGTGAAGTGTGCAGCGTGCAACGTGAACGCCGTTCTATGGCCCAGAGCAAGTCATGCTACGTTTGTCCACTTTTCTTTACACGCGTGTAGCGTGTAGTGTGCAGCATGCAGCGTGCAGCGTGAACCTTCTATGGCCCAGCTGCCTAAGTGTTTGTGGCAGATTTAGATGCCTTAATTACTGACACTGGGGGCTCCCATTTAAAGCAATGAGGCTCAATGCCAACCATTTTCACTGTCATGACTGAGAGGGTTCCATCCAGGGCCAAGGCATTTCTTGTTTTGGTCTTGTTCAAGCCCACCATGGAAAAAACCCTCTCAGCATCTGCATTGGAGTGGGGGAGAATTAAAACTAATTTGGCAATTGCAGACAGCCTGGGAAATCTGCTCATTCCAGTCACCTTTGGGGGAAAAAAAACAAGGAAGCCTAATTACACCACTACATATTTTATACTTATTAAATTGCTCATGTCAATGTGTGTGCGCTGGATATTTATTACCCTATTCTTAAGTGAACTCATGCCTTCCCAGAAAGCCTCAATGTCAAATTCCATTTGGTGTTCGGGCATTGGGACCTCCATTAACTGGTAGTCCTGAAACTCCTCTGCAAGTTGGTCTTGGGGTTCATGATATGGAAGCAGTTTGGTGAACCTAAAGAATACAATGTGTACTTAACCAGGAGAAACAAAGGGCTAGTTTTTCAGCAAATGTGATCAAACTTTGCAATAGATTTGAAATGTTAAACCCTTACCGATCCACAAAGTATGCAGCATCATTGACTTCACAGTCTGCCCTCTGCTGCACATCCTCAAACCTGGCGTGTTTCAGGAGACTCTCTTTAAGGGGCAGTTTTGCCATGGCATATTCAACTGCCCCTGTCAAAAATGTGACGAGTCATGGAATCCACGGACACATGTCGGCCGAAACGAATCCGAGAAAATCTCAAAAGAAGCATTTTTTTTAGATGACATTTTTATTGACATTATACAGAATATAAAAACATTTAAAGCTGCTCCATAAAGTGCACACAAATATACTGTTCAATAAAACTACTAACTACTGTACATAGACTGCAAACATATACAGTAAACATCAGACACTTAAACCACAAAGG
Source organism: Neoarius graeffei (assembly GCF_027579695.1). Classification (NCBI taxonomy): domain Eukaryota; kingdom Metazoa; phylum Chordata; class Actinopteri; order Siluriformes; family Ariidae; genus Neoarius; species Neoarius graeffei. The sequence continues at coordinate 15,608,944 of NC_083589.1, read as the reverse complement.
CAAACACCTCCCACAGTTTTAACAGAATCTTTACAAAGTATCATAAAGTAGTGCTGTCAAGCGATTAAAATATTTAATCGCGATTAATGTCGCGACTGTCATAGTTAACTCGCGATTAATCACAATTTAATCGCACATTTTTGTCACACGAAAAAAACGTAATTCTCTTATCAGCATAAAAAAGTGAATGGGCTTGCTTTGTACCAATGTTTTTTTTTTTATTGCAGAGCATAACACGTCTTGTCACAGCCAGTGACATCCATAACTTCCATACTAGATGAGAAAACCAAGGGATGAAAAATAAAGTGCATATCACTGTGAAAATAAAAAAATGTTTTATTTTACTCTTCATTAGTTTCTTTTGAAGAGAAGTATTTGCCATAAAAGAAGAAAAAAACAGATAACAAAAATAAAAACATTCATCATATGTTCAAAAACGTTCATCATAGTGTGGCACTGTATTATCTAATTCTCACTGCTTATAACTATACACCTACCCGGTGGAGATGAGCTGGGAAACTGAAGACTGAAGGTTGAAAAGTATTTTTCCAGTCTCACCTGTGAAAGGTAATCCCATGTGATCTCGTTTGGACGGTAAACCTGTTGGTACAGGTAAACGCAGCACATGAATGAGGCATCTTTATTCTCGGCTACTGTCTAGACGCTATACCAGAGACGGTTGAAGAATCTCCACTTTGCCCCATCCAATATGGCGGCGAGGATGTTTATATGTCTATGCCTTTCTCCATCACTCACACATACTCTTATTGAAGCAGCGCGCGACAAGCCTCAACAGGAACTACGGGTGACTCGCAGGGCCAAATTAGAATTTGCGTTAACGGCACTATTTTTTTAAATCTCGTTAAATTGAGATTGCGTTAACGCGTTATTATCGCGTTAACTTTGACAGCACTATCATAAAGTATCTCTGCTTTCACATTGGTGACATCCTCACTGTCAAAACTGAATAAGTCATTTGTGGTCAGTAAACAGAGAGTTTATGTATTTGCATAGGGAGAAACTTGGGGAGCATTACCAGACAGTTGGTTGGATGGGTCTGTGTAATTGATGTCCTCCACCGCTCTGCTCTGCAGTGCCTGAACTTGCAGGAATCTTCCACACAACTTGCGAATGAACTTGGTCATCTACAAAATTGCAATTCATTACATTACATTGAAGAGACGGTTTTATCCCAAGCGAGTACACAAGCATAACAAGGCTAGTGAAGATGAGTAGGGTTAGTAGTTATGAAGGAAAAATTCACTGAAGATGTTAGTGACAGCAGATGAAAAACCAATGGCATAAACAGAGCTGAACCCTCATATATTTTACCTCTTCACAGAGAAGGAAGACAAATGATTTCTCTCTCTGAAGGAGGAGATTAAGGGAGGAGAAGGCTGGCAACATTGCCTGATAGAAAAGCAGGTAGACTTCTGTTATTGGGTTGGAGAATGCATGCGCAAGCCATGTGAAGCGTGGTTGTTTCTCATCTGAAAAGGATTGAAAACACAATTATACATAGTATTCATTCACATGGCAATCTCTTAAAGAACCTCAAATTCATGTTAGTAAAATATGCAACTTACTTGCTGACTTGAAATAGCTGGAGAGTGGCTTGTATTGCTGCAGAATCCAATTCGAGCAGCGTTCCAGGCTCAGCTAATGGATGGAGATATGTGAAAGTATCTCCATATACTCCGACTCGTGCAAGTCACAGAATTCTGCAATGCGAATATTACATTTCAGTGTCATGAAAGTTTTTGCATTGCATTCACACACTATAGTACTGCTGAAAATCACAAACCTGTTAGGTAACCTTTACAGTTCGTACTGCCTCTGAACCAGTGCCCAACATCTACTGCCAGATCTTTGGGGTCAAATCCAGTCACCTACAAATTAGATTATGTTACAATTTGATCACAAATTCATGACACCACAGCACAACAAGCTATCTAAAGGTTACTGAAAGAATGCAAACTTACTTCCAAAAAACCCTGCCCAGCATGTTTTGCTGTGTTATGCAGAATATGGCATGGGCACCCATGGATGTACACGCTGGGATTCTCTGCCAGTATCCTAGAGGCAATCGAGTTTCATGCCCCCGTATTGACTGGGGCATTGTCAATAGACAAAGCAACACAGTTACTCCAAGGTATGTTGTGTTTTTCGAGGACATCATTGATCTTCTGGAAAATGGCTTCGGCAGTGCCACAGCGTTGCCCGCTTGTTGGGCACATGTCCAGAAATCGGTGAACAACCTTGCCGTCAAACACCCTGACAGTAAGGGGGTTCATTTTCTCACGTCCTGCAAGGTAAAGGTTTAAGCATCACATTAGAAGCATCACATTTCTGAGCCTTGGCTTCCCAGAAGGAAAGGAGGCTCTTCTGTTTCTTCCCTGACATGCTAAAATAAATCACACAAACGATTAAAAAATGAAAAATGCCTCTCTGTTAATGACAGCTCCTAGGCGACTTAACCAAAGTTATTCCTTCTATAATCCCCAGAAAAACAGTCTTTGACTAAACAAACATTTAAATCATCGTCAGCACAGTATGCGGGGCGGCACGGTGGTGTAGTGGTTAGCGCTGTCGCCTCACAGCAAGAAGGTCCTGGGTTCGAGCCCCGGGGCCGTCGAGGGCCTTTCTGTGTGGAGTTTGCATGTTCTTCCCGTGTCCGCGTGGGTTTCCTCCGGGTACTCCGGTTTCCCCCACAGTCCAAAGACATGCAGGTTAGGTTAACTGGTGACTCTAAATTGACCGTAGGTGTGAATGTGAGTGTGAATGGTTGTCTGTGTCTATGTGTCAGCCCTGCGATGACCTGGCGACTTGTCCAGGGTGTACCCCGCCTTTCGCCCGTAGTCAGTTGGGATAGGCTCCAGCTTGCCTGCGACCCTGTAGAAGGATAAAGCTGCTAGAGATAATGAGATGAGATGAGATGAGCACAGTATGCTATTTTAGCTGGTTTACATCTAGCTTGCTAGTTAGACAGTTATCTACGATAGCTTGAAATGGACAGGTTTTCGATACTGAACAAGGTGTAGACCAGAAATATTGGTCTATAGAGTAAAACTACAAAGTAACTAAGTAAATATTGATATAAATTAAGTTATTACCTGATGGTCCTGAGTCCCGACAATTCTCCAGTTCTTTCAATTCTCTCGTTCGCTCCAGGTCGTTCTCTAGTTCACTCACAATTTTTCAGGTGCAGTGCGCGCTTGTAGCTGAAACTCACGTCTCCCCAACAACAGAACAATCTATTTCCTGATTGGCTGATGCTGCTCCAAGCACAGGGGCGAGTTCAAGACACATGAAACGTTTCAACACAGTTGCAGAACGGTGCACGTTTCGGCCAATCAATAAGGAACAATTAGAAAAATGTAGCAAACCGTTGTAGCGGTTGAACTTGCCCCAGGAGCGCTGTGACCTATGGCTGTGGTGTTTGTAGATAGCTTGAAGGAATTTCTGTGCAATTATTGGAGAAGCTCAGAGTGAGAAATGCCATGTGTGGCGTGTGAGTGTGTGAACTCGTTGAAATGCGTGTGTCTCACTCTCAATGCGTGAGGCTTGAGAGCCCTGTTCTGGATAGACTAGAAAATGTTGTGGGAGTTAAGGGAATGGCCCTCTCCTGGCTCAGCTCTTATTTAACTGATCGCTATCAATATGTTGATATAAATGGTGATATTTCTAGATGTACTGAGGTAAAGTTTGGTGTTCCATAAGGTTCTGTCTTGGGTCCACTGCTTTTTTCTTTATATATGTTACCTCTGGGTGATATTATTCATAAACATTTGTAGCGGTTCTCGTATAACGGTGGAGCACAGAAGACGGCAGGACAGAGTTCAGGTTGGTACAGTGTTTTATTGCTACACTTTTCAGTGAACACTTATTTTGAATTCAAAGACACACACAATCGGCATCTGGTTCGGGGAAGAGCTCTCTCTGCTCTCGCTCTCCCTCCTTAAGTAGGGCGTGGTCACTGGGAAGACACACAAACACAGGTTAATTGCCCTCAGGTGTAGTGATTCTGCCACTTACCTTCCCTGACTCTGCTCTCCTGTCACAGACCGGCGCTTGACCATGCCCCCGCTGCCACATACCCCCACCGCCCGACTCAGGCCGGGCGGCTGTCTGGCCTGCAGCCGACTCCCCCCCCCCGACGGGAGAGGAAGTCCGCCACGACCATCTGTGCCCCCGGCCTGTGGACCACCTTGAAATTAAAGGGTTGGAGTGCCAGATACCAACGGGTGATCCACGCGTTGGCATCCTTCATGCAGTGGAGCCACTGGAGGGGCGCGTGGTCCAAACAGAGGGTGAAAGGGCGTCCCAGCAGGTAGTAACAGAGGGCGAGGACGGGACACAGGAGGAGAGGGAGAGAGAGAGACAGAGAAGAGGAGAGAAGAAAAGAGGCTGCCTGCTGTCCTGTTGCCGGGACAGCCGCCAAATGGTCCTCCGCCAGCTCGATGGCCTGATCCAGCGATGCCGGGCGGTGGCACTGGACCCACTCCACGGTTCCTGCTGGCAAACGTGCAATGAACTGTTCCAGTACCACCTGGTCGACGATCCCCTCGATGTCGCAGTTGTCGGCCCTCAACCACCGCCAGCAGGCGTCCCGGAGTTGCTGGCCAAACGCGAACGCCCGGCCAACTTCCTCCAAGTGCAAAGCACAGAAGCGCTGGCACTGCTGTTCGGGGGTGCACCCCACATGCTGGAGGACGGCCCGGTGAAGGTCCGCATAGGCCAGCCGGCAGTCGGCGGGGAGCTGTAGCATGGCCAGCTGCGCCTCTCCCGTTAGCAGGGGGAGGAGGCGCGCCGCGCACTGATCCACCGGCCACCCCGAGGTCTCTGCGACTTGCTCAAAGAGCATGATGAATGCCTCGGGGTCGTCCTGCGGGCCCATCTTTGTTAGGGTGAGGGGGGACGGGCCCGCGGTGGGAGTGTTGTTAGACCCCGCCGACGCGAGGAGGTGCCGGAACGCCTGTCGATCCTCTTGCTGGGCCAACACCAGGGCCTCGAACCGCTGTTCATGCTCCTTACGGAGAGTGACTAATGCCTGGTGCTGGCTTTGCTGGGCTGTGGCGAGGGCGTGGACCAGGTCGGCAAACGGGGAAGACTCCATGGGGCTGTTCGGCTTCTGCGCTCCAGGTCCCGGGTTTCAGCACCACTGTAGCGGTTCTCGTATAACGGTGGAGCACAGAAGATGGTAGGACAGAGTTCAGGTTGGTACAGCGTTTTATTGCTTCACTTTTCAGTGAACACTTATTTTGAATTCACAGACACACACAATCAGCGTCTGGTTCGGGGAAGAGCTCCCTCTGCTCTCGCTCTCCCTCCTTAAGTAGGGCGCGGTCACTGGGAAGACACACAAACACAGGTTAATTGCCCTCAGGTGTAGTGATTCTGCCACTTACCTTCCCTGACTCCGCCCTCCTGTCACAGACTGGCACTTGACCACGCCCCCGCTGCCACAACATTGTATTAGTTTCCACTGTTATGCTGATGACACACAGTTATATGTTTCTGCAAAACCAGATGAGAGACACCAGCTTAAGAGAATTGAGGAATGTGTAAAGGACATCAGACACTGAATGATTATTAACTTCCTTCTGCTTAACTCTGACAAGACTTGTACTTGGACCACATGCAGCTAGAAGTAGGTTTTCTGATTACATAGTAACTCTGGATGGCTTTTGTTTCTTCACATCCAGCAGTAAAATACCTCGGGGTGATTATTGACCCCAGTCTTTCATTCGAAACTCACATTGATAACATTACCCGGATAGCTTTCTTTCATCTCAGAAATATTGCTAAGATAAGAAATTTAATGTCATGACACGATGCAGAAAAACTAGTTCATGCTTTTGTTACCTCCAGGTTGGATTATTGTAATGCCTTACTGTCTGGATGTTCCAATAAGTGCATAAACAAGCTCCAGTTAGTTTAAAATGCAGCAGCAAGAGTCCTTACTAGAACTAGAAAATATGTTCACATCACCCGTCTTATCCACACTGCATTGGCTCTCAATCAAATTTTGTATTGATTATAAAATACCACGACTGACCTTTAAAAGCACTGAATGGTCTCGTGCCACAGTACCTGAGTGAACTTCTGGTCCTTTATGACCCGCCATGCCTATTTAGATCAAAAGGTGCAAGCTATCTGCTGGTACCTCGTATAGTGAAGGCTACATTCAGGGGGCAGAGCATTTTCTTACAAAGCCCCACAGTTATGGAACAGCCTTCCAAGTAGGGTTTGGAAATCAGACGTAGTCTGAGCGTTTAAGTCTAGGCTGAAACATATCTGTTTAGTCAAGCCTTTTGTTAATAGTATTCATGAGGTACAGTGGTGCTTGAAAGTTTGTGAACCCTTTAGAATTTTCTATATTTCTGCATAAGTACTGTATAACCTAAAGCATCATCAGATTTCCACGCAAGTCCTAAAAGTAAATAAAGAGAACCCAGTTAAACAAATGAGACAAAATTATTATACTTGGTCATTTATTTATTGAGGAAAATGATCCAATATTACATATATATGGTGGTGCGCGTGGTTGCAGTGGCTTACGGCTCTCCTTTTCAGTGCTCTTTTTTTTGTTGTTTTTGTATTTCTTTCTTGCTTGTTTGTGCACCATCGGTTCTGCGAACATCCAGTACACCTGCCAGACACTTTTAGCCATCGGTGAGCAACACCAGATATTTGTTTTGAGTGATTTTCTCTTCACACATAACATCCCAGATGACATAGCGAGACAGCCGGGCTCTCTGTGGATTGTTGTCGGGTCTAGGAGGCGGCACAGACGGAGGAGGGAGAGGAAGCAGAAGCGGGGCTGCAGGTCTAAGGCTAAGAAAACAACCACACAAGCCACCTCTACCGAGCCTGTATCTCTCCAATGCTAGATCCCTGGTACATAAAACAGATGATCTGGAATTACAACTCGCTGGAAATCGCTGTTCGGGACTGCTGTGTTTTAATTATCACAGAAACCTGGCTTCATCCGGAAATACCCAATGCTTGCTTGCAGCTAGCAGGCCGCACTCTGCTCCGCTGGGATAGAAATGAGAACTCCGGTAAGAGTAGAGGAGGGGGGCTCTGTATTTACGTGCATGACAATTGGTGTAACAACGGAACAATTATCGATAAACACTGTTCCCCAGACCTCGAGTACATGTCTGTAAGATGCCGGCCTTTTTTTCTACCGAGAGAGCTAACTGTGGTGATTGTCACAGCTGTATACATTCCACCTGACACCAGTGTAAACACAGCACTCTCTCTCCTGCTGAACACCATTAACAAACAGCAGCGGGCCCACCCTGACGGTGTTCACATAATAGCAGGAGACTTTAATAAGGCCAACTTGAAGACTGTACTGCCGAAGTTTTACCAACATGTTAAGTGTTCTACTAGAGGGGAGAACACTCCGGATCATGTTTACTCCAACATCAAGCATGTGGACAGAGCCATACCCCTCCCCCACCTCAGCCAGTCAGACCATCTTTCCCTCCTGCTCTCCCCAGCCTACACCCCCCTCAGACGCAGAGCCAAGCCCACCACAAGGACTATCACAACCTGGCCTGACAATGCACTCTCCAAACTACAGGACTGCTTTAAACAGACAGATTGGGACTTATTTGAACACCAGGAGCTGGAGACATTCACAGGAACGGTGCTGGACTATATCAAGTTCTGCATCGGGAATGTGACAGTGGATAAAAACATCCGGGTCTTCCCAAACCAGAAACCCTGGATGACCAGCCAGGTCCGCTCACTCCTCAGGGCTCACGATGCTGCCTTCAGGTCAGGTGATAGAGCTCTGTACAGAGCTGCTCAAGCTGATCTGAAAAGAGGAATAAATAAAGCCAAGGCAGACCACAGGTTGTGCATAGAATCCCACCTGTCCAGCAACAACACACAGGAGGTGTGGCAGGGCATTCAAGACATCACAAACTTCAGAGACTGTGATGCGCCAACAGGAGATTGGAGTGCGCCACTAGCAGAGGAGCTAAATCGCTTCTTTGCTCACTTTGAAACATCTCAGCAGCACTCATCTGCTCCTGCCCTGCCCCCACCACCACACAGTTCCTACACCACTCCTTTCACTGTACAGGAGCACGATGTCAGACGGGTGCTCCTGGCAGTGAACCCCAAGAAAGCTGCCGGCCCAGATGGTGTACCTGGTAAGGTGCTCAGAGTGTGCACCCACCAGCTCGCCCCTACCTTCACCAGGATCTTTAACCTGTCCCTGGCTCAGGCAGTCATCCCGCCCTGCCTAAAATCTGCAACAATAATCCCAGTGCCGAAGAAGTCTCCCATCACCAGCCTGAATGATTATCGTCCTGTGGCCCTCACCCCGGTAATCATGAAGTGCTTCGAGAGACTAGTTCTTCAGCACATCAAGGACCACCTCCCCCCAGACTTTGACCCCTACCAGTTTGTATATCGCACAAACAGATCCACAGAGGTCGCCATCGCCGTAGCTCTCCACTCTGCGCTAAATCACCTGGAGCAGCAGCAGAGCTACGTCTGCATACTCTTTGTGGATTACAGTTCAGCTTTTAATACAATAATCCCGGACATCCTTATTAGAAAACTGGACACTCTCGGCCTCCCCCCCTCACATGTGCCTGGTTAAAGGACTTTCTTACTAACCAGCCCAAGACTGTGAGACTTGGCCCCCACTTCTCCTCCACCTGCACGTTGAGCACCGGCTCTCCACAGGGCTGTGTGCTGAGCCCCCTCCTGTACTGCCTCTACACCCACTACTGTAGTTCGACCCACAACAACAACCTCATCATCAAGTTTGCTGACGACACCATAGTGGTCGGACTCATCTTAAAGGGAGACAAGGCAGTCTACAGAGAGGAGGTCCTGAAGTTGGCAGCCTGGTGTTCAGAAAATAACCTTGCTCTGAACACCAAGAAAACCAAAGAGCTCATTGTTGACTTCAGGAAGCACATCACCGACCTAGCCCCCCTCTACATCAACAACGTGTATGTGGAGAGGGTCCACACCTTCCGGTTTCTTGGCGTCCTCATCTCCGCTGACATTTCCTGGTCAGTAAACATCACAGCAGTTATTAAGAAGGCTCAGCAGTGGCTACACTTCCTGAGAGTCCTCAGGAAGTACAACCTAAACTCCAACCTGCTGCTGACCTTCTACCGCTCATCCATCGAGAGCCTGCTGACATGCTGTATTACAGTATGGTACGGCAGCTGCACTGCTGTAGACAGGGAGAGGCTCCAGAGGGTAGTTAAGGCAGCACAGAAGATCATTGGCTGCCCTCTCCCCTCCCTGATGGACATTTACACCTCCCGCTGCCTTAGCAGAGCTAAAAACATTATCAAGGACAGCTCCCACCCTGGCTTTGATCTGTTCGACCTGTTGCCCTCAGGGAGGTGCTACAGGTGCATCAGGACAAAGACAAATCGATTCAAAAACAGCTTCTTTCCAAAAGCCATAACCTCCCTGAACTTGGATATGCTCTGACTTTATAGTCTATTTATTTTACTATATGACTCTCCTCGTGCAATAATTTATAATGTGCAGTACTTTATAAGGGACTCTCTCTGTGCAATACTTTTATAATGTGCAATACCTCACTCCATAATGTGAAACACAACACATTCACCTCACCTCAGGACTGTGCACCTTACATACAGCACATGCACCTCAGGACTGTGCGCCTTACACACAACACATACATCTCAGGACTATGCACCTTACACACAGCACACACACCTCAAGTCTGTGCACTTTCCTTACCTTGCAATACTTCATAAATGTGTAATATTTTATTTTATTTTATAATGTGAATCTCTCATGCAATAATTTATAATGTGACTCTCTCTGTGCAATAATTTATATGTGCAATGAGCAATACCTCACTCCATAATGTATAACACAACACATACAGTACACCTCAGGACTGTGCACCTTACCCCCCTTACACACTCCCCTCCTTTTTCCCCTCTCTCTCTCTCTCTCTCTCTCTCACTCTACATGCTGTTTTTCACTGTTATTGGACATGCTTTAATTTCATTGTACATGTGTATAGTGACAAAGGCATTCTATTCTATACTGTATGTGAGTGGCAAAAGTATGTGAACTTCTAGAATTAGCAGTTAATTTGAAGGTGAAATTAGAGTCAGGTGTTTTCAATCAATGGGATGACAATCAGGTGTAAGTGGACACCCTGTTTAATTTAAAGAACAGGGATCTATCAAAGTCTGATCTTCACAACACGTTTGTGGAAGTGTATCATGGCACAAACAAAGGAGATTTCCGAGGACCTCAGAAAAAGCGTTGTTGATGCTCATTAGGCTGGAAAAGGTTACAAAACCATCTCTAAAAAAGAGTTTGGACTCCACCTATCCACAGTCAGACAGATTGTGTACAAATGGAGGAAATTCAAGACCATTGTTACCCTCCCCAGGAGTGGTCGACCAACAAAGTTCACTCCAGGAGTGAAGCGTGTAATAGTCAGCAAGGTCACAAAGGACCCCAGGTAACTTCTAAGCAACTGAAGGCCTCTCTCACATTGGCTAATTTTCATGAGTCCACCATCAGGAGAACACTGAACAAAAATGGTACGCATGGCAGGGTTGCAAAGAGAAAGCTCTCCAAAAAGAACATTGCTGCTTGTCTGCAGTTTGCTAAAGATCATGTGGACAAGCCAGAAGGCTATTGGAAAAATGTTCTGTGGATGGATGAAACCAAAATAGAACTTTTTGGTTTAAATGAGAAGCATTATGTTTGAAGAAAGGAAAAACACTGTATTCCAGCATAAGAACCTTATCCAATCTGTGAACCATGGTGGTGGTAGTATCATGGTTTGGGCCTGTTTTGCTACATCTGGGCCAGGACAACTTGCCATTATTGATGAAACAATGAATTCTGAATTATACCAGTGAATTCTAAAGGAAAACATCAAGACATCTGTCCATGAACTGAATCTCAAGAGAAGGTGGGTCATGCAGCAAGACAACAACCTTAAGCACACAAGTCATTCTACCAAAGAATGGTTAAAGAAGAATAAAGTTAATGTTTTGGAATGACCAAGTCAAAGTCCTGACCTTAATCCAATCGAAATGTTGTGGAAGGACCTGAACCGAGCAGTTCATGTGAGGGTTCAGACAGGGTTCGGGGGAACCGGCCTGTCCTGCCGGAACGTTCACAGCTGGCTACACGATGGACACGTGGGAGAAGTGGCGGGTCGTGTGCCTGGTGGTTCTTTCTGTGGAGGACATTGAAGACATCTACCTATTCGGAACCATAATTACAGGTCTTTTGCTGATTGGATTAGGCATTGCCCTGGTTTATCGAGGAAATCAGAAAATGGTGACAGCTGTCCAAAGCTCCATAAAGCTGCCCGACATGATTGAAGCAGTGGGCAGAGCTGTCGGCACTCAGACTGTGGCTATTCAGAACTTGAACCACAACATGGATAACATCATGGAGAAGCTCTTGGCTTTGCAAAGGAAAATGGATCGATTCGGAGACCAGAATGGACAAACAGAGTAGTCATGTAAAAGAATGCGTCTACTCGCCCCAAGACCAAGCAATCCTAATCTTATCTGCTTCTGGACCCCTCAGACAGCACTGGCCTTGGTCAAGGCCATTGCTGGAACAACAACTCCCCCTGAAGATCACTGCAGTGAGATGCTCTTGCATTCCTTCCCCTACTTCTCACAATCGCCGCTTTTTACCCCCAGTGTGACAAGCGGGTGCATGACCAGCGCCGTCATGGCTGCAGGAATGGACGGCTGCTTGCTTGCACTGGGTTACCTCCCCCCCTCCACCCCCTACCCTCCTTCCCCCTCAAGTCCTGAGTTTTCATGTTGTAAAGTGTACTTTTGTGCTTATGTGCTGAGGTCTTTTTTTAATGTTCCCACATTGTACTCCCCACAGGAGCATAGTGTGGGGGTTGCTTTATCTCCTACCCTCTCCTCATGTTACTCTGTATTTTTTCCATCCCTGTCTTCCTGTCCTGTCTACTACCCCTTTGTAAATTGTATGTATGTGTATATGTACGGACGGGTTGATGGCCAATTTTGCTGGTACTTGTGACTAGTGACAATAAAGGGTACATTCATTTCATTTCATTCAACATCCCAGAGCTGAAGCTGTTCTGTATGGAGGAATGGGCTAAAATTTCTCCAAGCCGGCATGCAGGACTGATCGACAGTTACCGGAAACATTTAGTTGTAGTTATTGCTGCACAAGGGGGTTACACCAGATACTGAAAGCAAAGGTTCACATACTTTTGCCACTCACACATATGTAATATTGGATCATTTTCCTCAATAAATAAATGACCAAGTATAATATTTTTGTCTCATTTGTTTAACTGCGTTCTCTTTATCTACTTTTAGGACTTGTGTGAAAATCTGATGATGTTTTAGGTCATATTTATGCAGAAGTATAGAACATTCTAAAGGGCTCACAAACTTTCAAGCACCACTCTTTGCCCCACCAATGACAAATGAGGAGCCAGTTAAGGAACAGTTCTACTCCATTCTTTGTAACCTGATCAACAAGATGCCTATTGAGGAGAAGTTGACTTTACTTGGTGATTTCAATGCTCGTGTTGGCAGGGACAATCTAGCATGGCCAAAAACCTTTGGACCTCATGGTATCAGGAGGTGCAACTCAAATGGTCTTCTTTTATCTCTATGCCAAGAGCACCAGCTTACCATCACTAATACCCTATTCCAGCTACCTGAGATTTACAAGAATACTTGGATGCATCCAAGATCCAAACATCTGCTTGACTATGTCATTGTAAGAACTCACGATGTACAAGAAGTAACTCTCACAAGGGTTATGAGGGGTGCAGAATGCAATACAGATCACAGGATGGTAAGATCCTCACTCAAACTTGTCATCAACCCACTCATGATGAAATGCAATGAGCAGCCTGTTAGGAAACTAAATGTTTCCCGTCTTAATGATCAAGTAACCAGGGCCTGTTTCCAGCACTGTCTTCATGAGATGCTGGTTACAGTAGACACCATGCAATACATCTCCTCAACTGACAAGTGGAACCATCTACAGGCCTCGGTGGAAATGCAGCTGTAGAGCTCAGTGTTGCTCAAAGAAAGCAGCCAGACTGGTTAGCTGAAAATTTTGAGGAAATGCACCTTCTTATTGAAAGGAAGAATGCTGCTCACCTTAGATACATCACTCGAAACACCAAAGCAGCAAAAAAGGAATTCGCAGTGGCTAGGGATTCCCTACAGCAGAGGACAAGGCAGTTGAAAAACAAATGGCTCATAAATAAAGCTATGCAAATCACAACATTATGCTGATACTCAAGATATGAAAAACTTCTTCCACTCACTTAAAGAGCTCTACAGTCCTGCGATGCGTGGTGCTAGCCCCCTTTTTTCATCCAAGGGTGAGCTCCTAACAGAAAAGTCCAATATCTTGAAGCGATGGGCAGAGCACTTTAACAGTCTCTTGAACAAGCCATCCCATGTCCAACAAGGTAGCATTGATGCAATGCAGCAGAGAGAAATCCTGGAACACCTCACTCATCCTCCTAGAATAGAGGAAGTCGTCCATGCCATCCGTACTCTCCAGACAGGCAAGGCTGCTGGTGAAGATGGCCTACCAGCTGAAGTCTTTAAGCACGGAGGCCAATCCCTGACCATCAAGCTTCATGACCTACTGCTGCACATGTGGTACAGCGAAGACATCCTTGACCAATTCAAGGATGCTATCATTGTAATTATCAACAAGCATAAAAAAGACTCTTGCAATTGCAGGGCTCAACATTAAGCACTGCCCGATTGCCCGGGGCAAGTGAAACACGCATTTGGGCAAGTGGGATATGTCCCCGACATGCCCAATCGGGCAAGTTGGAATGAGCATATATTTTGAACTAACACCACAAAAATTAGACTTTTTGATCTTTTATTTCAGTTCCTAAAAGTGTCCCTCACTATGTATCTGCCATTATGTCTAGGCTGTTTTCTTAGTCTTGGTTTCATTTACTACTTTGCAAGTTATTTTATATACCCCTGCTGTTGAAGTATGGTACTCATACTGTTTATAGACCCCTTGTGTATGATGTCACACATCACATGATAATTACAGCTGGGGTCAGACAGACACCGTCTTTCATGTAAGCAAGGCTTAGTCTGTCTTCAATATGGTTAATTTTTGCACTGTTTTTGCTTGTTCAAATAGATAAAAGGCATTACCGTCTCCCCGCTATCAAGATAAATGTTAACAAATAGAAGCAAATGCTTCAAGAACAATGAGGAAATGAGTGGTTAAAGAATACGATGAGAGGAGCTTAGCCTGAAAACTCCAGAGAAATTCAAGATTGTATTTAAAATGTATTTTATAAAAACAAAGTCAGAAATGAGGATGGAAGAGTTTGCTTAAGAATCTCATTTTATTTTTTCTGCTTGCATTTGAGTTAGCCCCTTCATGAAAGTGTTTGATTTTCTTACAGGTCAAGCAGCTTCCTTATTCAACACAGAAAACCCAGATTGGTTTCAAACAACTCGGGCATAAAAACTCAACAAGGAGCAACATGCATGATAAATCCTGAAAGAGCAGAACAGAGCAGAGAGAGATGGAGCTTTGTTTCTGTTATCAGAGGAACACAGTCCTGTGCAAAATATTTGTCAGTTTTTTTGTTATATCATCCACCTCTAGGTTTATTTAAACAAAAAAAAAAAATGTGCTGCTTCATGACAGAGCAGGCTGCACTAATTCAGTTGCAGATTGCCAGATCTGTATAAAAACACCCACAACCTACACACTAAATTTTAAACTCAAACATTATCCTGTCTGTCATGACGCAGTGCGGGTTTTATTGTATTTATTTATTTTTTTTTACCTAGAGGTGGATGATAGAACAAACAAACAAAAAACATATATAAAGTATCTGCAGGGCATTTACAATGCTGGGCATCACAGGGCAGGCTAAGAGAGCCATGAGGAATGCAGCAGAAGCTGCAGAGAAAGCCACAAGGTGGCTTTGGATTAAGAGGGCGGATCTGTGGACAAATGCTGCTGGGACGCATGCTGGGGTTTGATCAACCCTGGCTGGGTTGCCTGGGAGAGGGTGTATGATGTTGAAAGACCTGAAACACCCGAGGAGTCCAGGCTACATCACTGATGATGCGTCCCAGCGCATCTAAGAGATGCATCTTTCATCTATTCCCATCTGGCAGAGCCAGTGACACCCAGGAAAGGCTGGGTGACAACCAAGAACAGTTTGGTGAACAACTGGAAAGACAGTTGGCAGGTCAGGAAGATGGCAATCGGGGCAGGAAGGGTTAGCACTCCAGCCTGTATCTCCTGTGAGAGAGAAACCCAAATAAGCTATGGAAAAGCCTTCTCAAAGATACCCCCAGGGAGCCGGGGGGGGGGGGGGGGATGAGAACCCCACTATGACAGACGCAAGGTTATCAAATCAGAATGGAAATTCGATGACGAGTGAAAGATGCATCTGTGGTAAAGTCTGCTAGAATCTGCGAGGCCTCAGA
Source organism: Neoarius graeffei (assembly GCF_027579695.1). Classification (NCBI taxonomy): domain Eukaryota; kingdom Metazoa; phylum Chordata; class Actinopteri; order Siluriformes; family Ariidae; genus Neoarius; species Neoarius graeffei. Next base: position 15,593,447 of record NC_083589.1, on the reverse strand, counting down.
ATACATCAGGCTAGGATGAAGTGCAGGGAGCAGGAGAATGAGCTGCAGTGCACAGGACTTGGTCCTGGTGAGATGCAGGAGGAGCCCAGCCAGGAATCACCCCATAGAGCCCAGTCCCTCCAGGCAGGGAAACCTCCCAACCCATGCACAGCAGTCCCACAGAAGTGGATCAAGTGGCCTCCAGCTAACAACAAGACCTTGTGGTTACAGTTTGAGGCAGATATATGCAAGATCTTAGAGACAGTAGCCAAGGGAGGAGTGGATTGCCAGCTCAAGGCTATGACATCTATCATAGTTAGCTACGGAGCAGAAAGGTTTGACCATATTGAGAGAAACAACACTCAGCCACCCTATTTAATGAACCATTGGTCCACCAAGATACACCAGCTGAGGAAAGAGCTCTGCACCCTGAAAAAGCAACACAAAGTGGCCAGTGAGGAGGAGAAGCAACCACTCGCCAAGCTCTGTAAAATCTTAAGGAAGAAGCTCATGACACTATGTGGGGAAGAGAAAGGGCAAGAAAGTGTGCTATGTTCATTTCCAACCCATTCACTTTCACCAAGAAGCTATTGGGGGACAAGCACATTGGCAGCCTCATGTGCTCAGCAGAGGAGATAAATGCCTTTCTGCACTCTACCCTTTGTGATCCAGAGTGGGACCAGGAGCTTGAACCTCATGTGGCCCTCATAAGGCCATTACCACCATCAGTGGAGTTTGTCATGAAGGAGCCCAGCTGGAAGGAGGTTCAGGAAGTCATCAGAGGAGCAAGATCAGCCTCTGCCCCAGGTCCAAGTGGAGTCCTGTATGCTGTGTACAAGCATTGCCCACAGCTCTGTCACTTGTGGAAAATCCTAAGGGTGATCTGGCACAGGGGAAGGGTGGCCAACCAGTGGAGGTGTGCTGAGGGGATCTGGATTCCTCAAGAGGAGAACTCAATAACCAGTCAATCGGTTCAGGTTCATTTCACTGCTGAGTGTGGAAGGAAATATATTTTTCAGTATTGTGTCATGTCGACTGACCGAGTTCCTTCTAAAGAATGGGTATATTGACAGAGCGGTTCAGAACGATGGGATCGCTGGAGTGCCTGGCTGTTTGGAGCACACTGGTGTGGTCACTCAACTCATCAGAGAGGCCAGAGAAGGAAAGGGAGACCCAAGTGTTCTGTGGCTGGACCTGGCAAATCCATATGGATCAATGCCACACAAACTCATCGAGCTTGCCCTGCTTAAGCACCATGTTCCCACGAAAATTAAAGACCTTACCCTGGGCTATTACAGCAACTTCAGGTTAAGAGTCACTGCCGGGTCTGGTGCATCAGACTGGCATCAGCTTGAGAAGAGAATAACAGGCTGTACAATTTCAGTTATTCTTTTCACCCTTGTCATGAACATGGTAGTCAAGTCAGCAGAGCCTGAATGCAGAGGTCCCTTGACTAAGTCTGGAGTCTGTCAACCACCTATAAGAGCCTTCATGGATGATCTGACTGTGACTACAACATCAGTCGCAGGCAGCAGGTGGATCCTTCAAGGCCTAGAGAAACTCATTTCCTGGGCAAGAATGAGCTTCCAGCCAAGAAAATCCAGATCTCTAGTACTAAAGAAGGGGGGAGTAGTGGATAAGTTCCAGTTGTAAATCACTAGAACCACCATCCCATCCATTATGGAGCAGACAGTCAGGAGCCTCAGGAAAATCTTTGACTGCAGCCTGAAAGACACTGCATCCATTAGAAGGACCAGCGAAGAGCTCGAGACTTGGCTCACCAAGGTGGACAAGTCTGGTTTGCCAGGGAGGTTCAAGGCCTGGATTTACCAGCATTTGGTGCTTCTCCAAATCCCGTGGCCCCTGCTGATATACACAGTACCGATCTCCATGGTCGAGTCTCTAGAAAGGAAGATCAGCAGCTACTTGAGGAGGTGACTTGGACTTCCATGCAGCCTGAGCAGTGCAGTTCTGTATGGCACCACTAACACCTTACAGCTCCCAGTCAGTGGCCTCACTGAGGAATTCATGGTGAGGCAGACTCGGGAAGCTCTGCAGTACAGAGAATTCAGAGACCCAAAAGTGGCAACATCCAGGTTCAGACAGGCAGGAAGTGGAATGCAGCCAGATCCTTGGAGGTGGCAGAGTCACACCTGAGGCAGAGGACACTGGTGGGGTCCATTGCAGTAGGGCAGGCAGGCACCAGCTACGTCCCGACTACCAGAGTTGATAGAGCCCAAGGCAAGGAGTGGCAGCACCTCATCCAGGAGGAAGTCCCAGAAGGTGTGGAGGAAGTCTGGGCCAGCAGGATGGTGGGGCTGGGACAGCAAGGGGCATGGACGAGATGGGAAAATGTCCTGCAGTGGAAGATCACATGGCCTAACATATTGCACACAGACTACCATCGTGTAAGATTCTTGGTCCAAGCTGTATATGACACCTTACCAAGTCCAGTAAACCTCCATATCTGGGGCAAGAGCAAAACACCTACCTGCCCTCAGTGCTCTGGAAGAGGTTCCTTGGAACATCTCAGCAGTTGCCCAAAAGCCCTGGGAGATGATCGCTACTGTTGGTCCCATAACCAGGTCCTCAAGGCAATTGCAGACAGTGTAGCCACAGCCATTAACAACAACAAGGGCCACCACCAGTCCAAGAGGATTGTCTTTGTAAGAGCCGGTCAGAAGCTGCACCCACATTCAGGACCAAAGGCTGGCCTCCTTACCACCGCCAGTGACTGGCATTTGGAAGTGGATCTTGGCAAGCAGCTTAAATTCCCAGCCCAGATAGTACCATCAAGTCTGCGGCCAGACATGATAATTGTTTCAAGATCCACCAAGTAACTGATCATGTTGGAATTAACTGTACCCTGGGAAGAGCATGTGGACAAGGTCAATGAGAGAAAGTGCGCCAAGTACCAGGAGCTTGTGGACACATGCCAAAGGCAAGGTTGGTGGGTCCGATGTACAACCCCGATTCCAAAAAAGTTGGGACAAAGTACAAATTGTAAATAAAAACGGAATGCAATAATTTACAAATCTCAAAAACTGATATTGTATTCACAATAGAACATAGACAACATATCAAATGTCGAAAGTGAGACATTTTGAAATTTCATGCCAAATATTGGCTCATTTGAAATTTCATGACAGCAACACATCTCAAAAAAGTTGGGACGGGGCAATAAGAGGCTGGAAAAGTTAAAGGTACAAAAAAGGAACAGCTGGAGGACCAAACTGCAACTCATTAGGTCAATTGGCAATAGGTCATTAACATGACTGGGTATAAAAAGAGCATCTTGGAGTGGCAGCGGCTCTCAGAAGTAAAGATGGGAAGAGGATCGCCAATCCCCCTAATTCTGCACCGACAAATAGTGGAGCAATATCAGAAAGGAGTTCGACAGTGTAAAATTGCAAAGAGTTTGAACATATCATCATCTACAGTGCATAATATCATCAAAAGGTTCAGAGAATCTGGAAGAATCTCTGTGCGTAAGGGTCAAGGCCGGAAAACCATACTGGGTGCCTAGGATCTTCGGGCCCTTAGATGGCACTGCATCACATACAGGCATGCTTCTGTATTGGAAATCACAAAATGGGCTCAGGAATATTTCCAGAGAACATTATCTGTGAACACAATTCACCGTGCCATCCGCCGTTGCCAGCTAAAACTCTATAGTTCAAAGAAAAAGCCGTATCTAAACATGATCCAGAAGCGCAGACGTCTTCTCTGGGCCAAGGCTCATTTAAAATGGACTGTGGCAAAGTGGAAAACTGTTCTGTGGTCAGACGAATCAAAATTTGAAGTTCTTTATGGAAATCAGGGACGCCGTGTCATTCGGACTAAAGAGGAGAAGGACGACCCGAGTTGTTATCAGCGCTCAGTTCAGAAGCCTGCATCTCTGATGATATGGGGTTGCATTAGTGCATGTGGCATGGGCAGCTTACACATCTGGAAAGACACCATCAATGCTGAAAGGTATATCCAGGTTCTAGAGCAACATATGCTCCCATCCAGACGACGTCTCTTCCAGGGAAGACCTTGCATTTTCCAACATGACAATGCCAAACCACATACTGCATCAATTACAGCATCATGGCTGCGTAGAAGAAGGGTCCGGGTACTGAACTGGCCAGCCTGCGGTCCAGATCTTTCACCCATAGAACACATTTGGCGCATCATAAAACGGAAGATACGACAAAAAAGACCTAAGACAGTTGAGCAACTAGAATCCTACATTAGACAAGAATGGGTTAACATTCCTATCCCTAAACTTGAGCAACTTGTCTCCTCAGTCCCCAGACGTTTACAGACTGTTGTAAAGAGAAAAGGGGATGTCTCACAGTGGGAAACATGGCCTTGTCCCAACTTTTTTGAGATGTGTTGTTGTCATGAAATTTAAAATCACCTAATTTTTCTCTTTAACTGATACATTTTCTCAGTTTAAACATTTGATATGTCATCTATGTTCTATTCTGAATAAAATATGGAATTTTGAAACTTCCACATCTTTGCATTCTGTTTTTATTTACAATTTGTACTTTGTCCCAACTTTTTTGGAATCGGGGTTGTAAGCTAGTGGAAGTGGGTTGCTGAGGCTTTGCAGGGCAGTCGCTCTGCAGGGTATTTACAATGCTGGGTATCACAGGGCAGGCTAAGAAGAGAGCCATGAGGAATGCAGCAGAAGCTGCAGAGAAAGCCAGAAGGTGGCTTTGGATTAAGAGGGCAGATCCATGGACGAATGCTGCTGGGACGCATGCTGGGGTCTGATCAACCCTGGCTGGGTTGCCTGGGACCTGGGCGTATGATGTTGAAAGACCTGAAACACCAGATGACTCCAGGTCTCAGTGCATCCAAGAGATGTATCTTTCATCTATTCTCAAACACAGTACTGTTCAAAAGTCTTGTCACCCTTTTGTTTTCTTCATACAAACTGTTATAGATTTCCATTTTATGATTTCTACATTATTGAGGATTGAACCTACAGTCAGAGAGAGTTCTACACAAACACACTGAACTTTACAATAACTGTATAAATTGACTAAGGCAGGGAAAAACTAGTTTGGATAAAACTGTTATTGTCTGTTACAAGTAAAAAGTAACCAATACCCAAACTTAATAATAAACTTAATCAATAACCAAACTTCAACTGAATGTGTGATCTTCATTTTATGTTGCAATTCACAACTATTCTCTGGTTTTCCTAAAAAAAAAGTAGTACTCGCAAAATAGGGGGCCATTGATAATACTGGGGGGGGGGGGGGAGTGGAAATTTACCCCCAAGGGCAAGTGGGTTTAAAAGTTAATGTCGAGCCCTGGATTGTGACAACCATTGCGGTGCATCACTCCTTGTCATCACTTCAAAGATCCTCACAAAGGTCATGCAACACTGACTCATGCACTCCATCCTTGATTATGTCATTTCTGAGTCGCAATGTGGCTTTAGAAATGAGAGGGGAACAATTGATATGATTTTTGCTGCCAGACAGTTGCAAGAAAAGTGTGTCATGCAGAACGTTGCCTTATTTGCGGCCTTCATTGATCTAACCAAGGCCTTCGACTCTGTTCCATGTGCTAGCCTATGGAAGATCTTAGGAAAAAATGGTGTCCCAGACAAGTTTATCAGAGTACTGATGAAGCTTCATGATGGTATGCATACTCAAGCATGTGCTGATGGTCAGCTTTCTGACCACTTCCCAATAACAACTGGTGTTAAACAAGGCTGCATAATCACCCCAATATTGTTCAACATCATCTTCGGAGCTATACTTGAAGAGTCAATGACCAGTTGCAGAGATGAAAGCATCTATATCAGGTTTAGAACCGAATGAAATATCTTTAACATAAGACTGTGTGCAAAAACCAAAGCAAAATATCAACTGGTCCAGGACCTTCTTTTCGCTGACGACTGTGCTCTATTCGCTCATAGCAAAGACAGTCTACAAATGCTGGTGAGCAGTTTCTCTGTAGCCTCAAAACAATTCTGCTTAAGCATGAGCATCAAGAAAACAGAAGTCCTTGATCAGCCTCCACCCATGACACAGTACGCTGACCCTGCAGTCTTTATCGATGGCAAGCAGCTTAAGAACACAGATGCCTTTGTGTACTTGGGGAGCATTCTGTCAAGGGATGCCCAGTTGGACAGAGAGGTATCCAACCGCATCACAAAAGCTAGCGCATCCTTCGGGCGTCTGCAAAAATGGGTGTGGAGTAGCCACACCATAACCCTAACAACCAAGATGACTGTCTTTCGAGCCGTCATTTTAAGTACCCTGGTGCTGAATGCTGGACAACATACTGCTGCCACATCAAGCAGCTCGAGGCCTTCCAGCAATGTTGTCTCAGAAAAAAAAAAAAAAAAAAATATATATATATATATATATATATATATATATATATATATATATATATATATATACACACACACTAGTGCATCTCAAAAAATTTGAATATCATGGAAAAGTTCCTTTTTTCATAATTTAATTCAAAAAGGTAAACTTTCATATATTCTATATTCATTAAATGTAAAGTGAAATATTTAAAGCCTTTTTTGTTTTAATTTTGATGATTATGGCTTATAGCTCATGAAAATCAGAAATCCAGTATCTCAAATTATTAGAATATTCCCTAAGATCAATCAATCAAAAAAAAAAAAGATTTACAATACAGAAATGTCCAACTTCTGAAAAGTATATTCATTTATACACTCAATACTTGGTTGGGGCTCCTTTACCATGAATTACTGTATCAACGTGGTGTGGCATGGAGGTGATCAGTCTGTGGCACTGCTGAGGTGTTATTGAAGCCCAGGTTGCTTTGATAGTGGCCTTCAGCGTATCTGTATTTTTGGGTTGGGTGTTTCTCATCTTCCTCTTGACAATACCCCATAGATTCTCTATGGGGTTCAGGTCAGGCAAGTTGACTGGCCAGGCAAACACAGTAATATTATGGTCAGCAAACTATTTGGTAGTAGTTTCGGCACTGTGGGTAGGTGCAAAGTCCTGCTGGAAAAGGAAATCAGCATTTCCAAAAAGCTTGTCAGCAGATGGAAGCATGAAGTGCTCTAAAATCTCCTGGTAGATAGTTGTGTTGACTTTGGACTTGATAAAATACAGTGGACCAACACCAGCAGATGACATGGCATCCCAAATCATCACAGACACTGGGCTTCAAACACCTTGGATTCTGTGCCTCTCCACTCTTCCTCCAGACTCTAGAACCATGATTTCCAAATTAAATGCAAAATGTACTTTCATCTGAAAAGAGGACTTTGGACCACTGAGCAACAGTCAAATCAAATCAAATCAAATCAAGTTTATTTGTACAGCGCTTTTAACAATAAACATTGTTGCAAAGCAGCTTTACAGAATTTGAACGACTTAAAACATGAGCTAATTTTATCCCTAATCTATCCCCAATGAGCAAGCCTGTGGCGATGGTGGCAAGGAAAAACTCCCCCAGACGACATGAGGAAGAAACCTCGAGAGGAACCAGACTCAAAAGGGAACCCATCCTCATTTGGGCAACAACAGACAGCCTGACTATAATATTAACAGTTTTAACAGGTATAACCCTCAACTGTCCTCATGGGGCCGTCCTTCACAGGAGTGGGGCGATAAAACTCCGACCAGACACAGGGCACCAGGATGGATCAAGCAGGTCCGAGGGGCAGAAGAGGCCAGCATCTCAATCCCAGGATCAACATGTAACTCAGAGGGACAAATGGGGGGGGGGAGAGAGAGAGAGAAAGAAAACACGTTGTTAGGTATGCCCAATGTCACCTGAATAAGTAGGAACAGTATACATATTGCACCGAGTACAAGCAGGGACTCCGGCAACTAACTATGACAGCATAACTAAAAGGAGAGAGCCAGAAGGTAACACAGGCATGAGGGAGCCCCGGGACATAAAGCAGCCAGCCACTACACCATCAACAAACTCGAGTGAGCAAGCGAGTGGGGACTGACAGCATCCATACATCCCAGTTTACCAAAACACTCTATGTCTGAGGACCCTCCAGATCTACTCCTTTACCTCATAAACACCATTAACAAAAGGCTTGACTAAACAGATATGTTTTCAGCCTAGACTTAAATGCTGAGACTGTGTCTGATTCCCGAACATTACTTGGAAGGCTGTTCCATAACAGTGGGGCTTTGTAAGAAAAGGCTCTGCCCCCTGATGTAGCCTTCACTATACGAGGTACCAGCAGATAGCCTGCACCTTTTGATCTAAGTAGGCGTGGCGGGTCATAGAGGAGCAGAAGTTCACTCAGGTACTGTGGTGCGAGACCATTTAGTGCTTTAAAGGTCAATAGTAGTATTTTATAATCAATACGAAACTTGATTGGGAGCCAATGCAGTGTGGACAACACAGGCATGATGTGGTCATTTTTTCTAGTTCTAGTAAGGACTCTTGCTGCGGCATTTTGAACTAACTGGAGCTTGTTTATGCACTTATTGGAACATCCAGACAGTAAGGCATTACAATAATCCAACCTGGAGGTAACGAAAGCATGGACTAGTTTTTCTGCATCATGCAATGACATTAAATTTCTTATCTTTGCAATATTTCTGAGATGAAAGAAAGCTATCCGGGTGATGTTATCAATGTGAGTTTCGAATGAAAGACTGGGGTCAATAATCACTCCGAGGTCTAATCACTCAGTCCATTTCTCTCTCTCCTTAGCCCAGATAAGACACTTCTGACATTGTCTCTGGCTCAGGAGTAGCTTGATATTAAGAATGCGAAAGTTGTATCCCCTTTCTTGAAGATGTCTGTTTGTGGTGGGTCTTGATACACTGACACCAGCCTCAGTCCACTCCTTGTGAAGCTCTCCCAAGTTCTTGAATCAACTTTTCTTGACAATCCTCTCAAGACTGCGGCCATCCCTGTTGCTTGTGCACCTTTTCCAGCCACCCTTTTCAGCAATGACCTTTTGTGGCTTACCCTCCTTGTGGAGGGCATCAGTGATCATCTTCTGGACAACAGTCAAGTCAGCAGTCTTCCCCATGATTGTGGTTGTGTGTACTCAACTAGACTGAGAGATACACTGTGTTCATACTGTTTTACTCAAACTCGAAATGAAATATTCTAATATTTTGAGATGGTTTTTTTTATGTTTTTGTACTGTGTGCCATACTGATTAAAATTAAAATAGAAAAATGCTTGAAACATTTGAGTTTATGTGTAATGATTCTATAATATATAACATTTTCACTTTCTTAAATAACTGATGGGAAAATATTGAACTTTTTCACAATATTCTAATTTTTTGAGATGCACTAGTGTATATATATATATATATATATATATATATATATATACACACACACATTATCTGTAGCCGCTTATCCTGTCCAGGGTTGCAGGCAAGCCGGAGCCTATCCAAGCTGACTATGGGCAAGAGGCAGGGTACACCCTGGACAAGTCACCAGGTCATCCAGACAGAGACAAACAACCATTCACACCTATGGTCAATTTAGAGCCACCAATTAGCCTAACCTGCATGACTTTGGACTGTGGTGGAAACCGAAGCACCCAGAGGAAACTCACACAGACACAGGGAGAAGCTGCAAACTCCACACAGAAAGGTCTTCGTCAGCCACTGGGCTTGAACCCAGGACCTTATTTATTTATTTATTTATTTTATATATCTCGTGATTATGTATCATTCCTATTGACTATTGTTCAGGAGTTAATCCAGACATATAAATTCCACTCTGAAATATTTGTAAATTTGTTTCTATTAGTTTTTCTATCAATTTATGTTGTCTTTTTTCATGTATTTTCTCTGTTTTCTGTAAGTTTGTGAAATTTTAACATTATATAGGTGCAGGCTCAAAGCCCATTTGGACTTTATGCCTTTTCCTGCACTGTATATTAACTGTTTTTTCTGTTTTTTTTTGTCATTTTAAATAGAATGGCGGCTACAATTATTGACAGTCTATAATTATCAACACCTTTTCCGATTTCTTCTTCTGTCAGGTTTTATGGCAGTTTACAGGCAAAGTGTATTACCGCCATCTACTGGACTGAGGTGTAATCAAATGGATGTCATTTCAAAGAAAATAAATAAATAAATAAATAAATAAAAAGAAAACCACAAAACAAACTAAATCATATTTGCTAATTTTGTTCCTTTGATAAATGTTATCATAGCACGAGTGATGTTTCCTAATCTAGGCTCACCTAATAAGGTGTCTAAAGAAAAGGCTTTCTTAACTGCGTTCACTTCCCTCTTCAGTTTTTCTCTTTGTCTGTAGAATTTTAAGCACCTTAAAAGAACATGATCTACATCCTCTCTCACTCCACAAAGTTCACATTTTCCAGATGGATGTTTGTTTATAACATATAAGCTGTTATTTAATCCAGTATGGCCTATTCTTAGTATTGTAATCCAAACCTCCTCCTGTCTGTTTGGGTAACTAGATTTGCTACTTGAAATATCTTTTTGTATATTATATCAGTGTCTACTTTTCTTCTCCTTATCCCATTCATCTTGCCATATTATGTTAACTTTATGTTTAATGAGTACCTTAACTGATCTACTGAGTGGAATATTTAACTGAACCTCCTTTTCTTTGGTTGCCTCTTTTGCCAGCTTGTCTGCTTCCTCATTATCACCAACTCCTTTATGGGCTGGAACCCATACAAACTGGATTGATATTCCCTGTTGATTGATTGAAAATAAGATATTATTAATTTCATTCAATAAGTCCTGTCGGCATGATGATTCTCCACTTTGAATGGATGTGAGAGATGACATAGAATCAGAACAAATAACTGCCTTAGGGGGCCTAGCTTCTTCTATCCACTGTAATGCAATAATAATGACAGTCATTTCAGCTGAAAATATGGACAGATGATCTGATGTTCTCTTTTTTTTAAGAGATTTTGTAATCAGGGATATAAACTGCAATACCTGTTTTACCCTCTGAATCTTTAGATGCATCTGTATAAACCTGTGTTATATTATAGTACCTACTTCCTAAATATTGCTCTACATTCTGATAGATAAATCTGGAGGAGTGTATCTCTTTGGTTTCCATGATCACAGTAGGGGAGCAAAACAACCAAGGTGGAGTGGAATATTTGAATATTGGAATATTATGAATAGTGGAATATTGGAGGGGCACAGTCTTGCTACAAATTATATCATCTATTCCCAATTGATTCACTAATTTATTACCATCCCATCCAAAGCTACAAATCTGGGATCTACCATACTCCCAACACTCATTGAGAACTTTTTTTAGTAGGGTGTGATGCCTCATGTCCATTTAAATTAATCCAGTAAGCCATACTCAACTTAAGACATCTGAGGCTTAAAGGTATTTCTCCTGATTCTACTTGCAACCCTGGTATGGAAGAAGTTCTAAATGCACCACAACACATCCTCAGACTTTTAGTCTGCATTCTATTGAGTTCATTAAGCAATGTCTTAGATGCTGAAAGATACACAATACAGCCATAATCTAAAACTGATCTTATCAGTGCAATATAAATTATTTTTAGGGACATCCCTGAGGCTCCCCAGTTGTACCCTGATAAACATTTCAAAACATCAATGCCCTTTTTGCATTTCTCAATTATTTTCTGAATATGCTCCTTAAATGTTCACTTGACATCAAACCAAACTCCAAAGTACCAAACAATATTAACTTGCTCAAAGGATTGGTTATACAACTTAACCTCTAGTGTGGGACTTACTCTTTTCTTTGAAAAACAAATAAATTGAGTCTTTTCTACAGACAAATGAAAACCCCACTCACATGCCCATTTTTCTACCTTATTGATAGCTAATTGCATTTTAGTTCTAATATTATCAATATTTCGTCCTTTTACCCACAAAGCTCCATCATCAGCATATAATGCTCTATTGAGTCTAATGTCATTCAAATCAAATCAAATCAAATCAAGTTTATTTGTATCGCGCTTTTAACAATAAACATTGTCGCAAAGCAGCTTTACAGAATTTGTAATTTGAATTTGTCATTGTAGGTGTATTATGTTTATGTGTATGTAGATTGGTGTTAAGTGATCAATCATTAATAGTTAAATTGAATCAATCCCATTGAATCATTTAATTTGAATCATTTAAATTGAATCATACCATTGAATCAGTCTCATTGAATCATTTAAATTGAATCATTTAAATTGAATCATACCATTAATTTTGATGCTTAATAATAAATTACCAAACAGCCAGATTATGGTATATTCCAAATTATTATGGTCACTTACCAAGCTGCAGCTAATAGTATTCATATACACCTTAGAATTCTTTTGAGATGTGGGTGACTTCAAGAAATATCGGAACAGCAAACAAACACACACAGTTTCAATGATAATGGAATTTATTATAACAAAGATAAAATTGAATAACAGCAGATGAAATCTTCAGCAGTGTGTGTGTGTGTGTGTGTGTGTGTGTGTGTGTGTGTGTGTAGACAAAAAATTAGCTTTGTATGCTAATTAGACAAAGGAAGGCTAGCTAGCATGTGCTTGTGTGTGAGCAAAAGATTAGCTTTGTGTGCTAACTAGACAAATGAAGGCTAGCTAACATGTGCTTTTGAGGCCTAGTGGCCACGTGGTTGTGTGTGAGCGTGTGTGTATGTGTGATAACAAAAATTAAATGTTAACAATTAAAATACATTCAAATGATCATCCGTGATATATGTGGATTTGAATGTGGGCACAGGGAGTGCGCTATAAAGGTTGAATTGAATCAGGACTTAGAATATTATCTAAAGTTGAGACAAAAGACCTCGTGATAAACAACAAAGGGGGGGTCACCACGTGTTTCCTTACAGAACAAAGAGAGTTAGCTTTGGTTTGCTAGCTAAAGTGTGTGTGAGGCCTAGTGTGTGTGTGACCACGTGTTGATGCCTGGTCCCTGGAGACAAAAGGCTTCCCTAGACAGCTAACCCACTAGTGTTATAGTATTATTAAATCCCCTGAAATCTTGATGAGGTCGATATATGTATAAGAATGAAGTTAGAGTGTTAGAGAGGGAAAAGAAGCATGCACAACCTATCTATTAAACAATTGAGAGATTAAATCAAAATTGAACAATCATACAGTGTACACATTTAAACCGTTCCTGAGTTTAAAATTCACACTACTTCAATAAAGCAAAATTCCTGAGACTAGCTTTATTACTATGCCCAAAAGAATGCCAAGTCTTACTTCCGTATTTCGCCCTTCTGCAGAGGGCCGAGAGTTTTTGGAGAAGGTGACTTTCACAGGAGCTCCTGAGAAGAAAATCTGTGGAAAACAAAGAATTCTTGGAGAAACTTCGTAGCTCGTGGGAAGAAAATCTCTGTAGAAACAAGGTGCACAGCTTTGTTGAAGAGGTCCAGCCGCTTCTTTGTCTTCAGACTAAAAACCACTTGGGCTGCAGTTTTGCATGTGCTGATGAGGAATAGATGAAACTGGTTATATTCAAGTTGAGTCAAAATCGCACAATTCTCGAGTCTACCGTGGCCAAAGGTAAGTAAAAGAAACAGCGCGAAACTCTGATTCTAGACAAAAAGACTTTTCTATCTAGTTTGCTCGGCCGAGCGGATCTCTCTGTGTCCAGATGGATTGAAGTCCAGACGGAAAAGAGGAAGAAGGAAGCGTTGTTCAGTTGCTTATAGAATTGTAGAGGAAGTGACGTAGATGATCCCGCCCATGCGTAGGTCAACGCGGAATTTGGCTGGGAGTTGTAGTCCTTAGATGGACTGTGTATTGTACCCACAATCCCCCTTTTGGTCTCAGGGGTATGATGGATTCGTATCACTGAGAGCACAGTACCGTACTGTTCACATGTCCGTAGTCCTTGAGTTAGCCTTGCTCTGTACAGTCCATGGTATCCTGTGAAAACTGGGTAAGCTCATGAGTCCCAGTAAGACAGTTGGAGGCAGAGGCATTTGGGCATATAATCACTATCTAACTAGGTCAGAGTTACATCAAAAATTTTAAACAGTAAACACTACATATATACTTCATTTCCTACTCAAAAAAAAAACAAGAAAAGAGAAGTGAAGGAAAGGAAAGAGATGTTAGTGTTTGGGTTGTTAAACCTAATCTTCTGGCAAGGTAACAGCAGCAGGTGGTCTGACCAGAAAGCGTGCGCTACTGTGGCCAAAGCTGTCAGGGATGCAGACCACCTTATCCAGCTTGGCGTGTAGTGTGGTTATGTATTTGTGTAGCATGTATGCGATGCCAGCAGTTAAGACCCAGCCACTGAGAAGAAGTCCCAAAGCAATCAGACCTATGTTAGATCCTAGATCAGATGACTCTTTGACCCGGTATCGGGAGACCATAGTTGAAATTCCAGTCTGATCTAAACTAAATTTCACCGTTTTGGTCCCTTCAACCAGTAGTTGCTGTTGGAGGGTGTTATTGATCTCAAGATCATAACCTTGGAATGCGTCTGTCATTTCAATCTCAGAATCGTACCTGTCAGTACTAAAATGGTGGAGGGTGATATCACCTACATGAATGGTGGCTCCCTGTGGTACACTAAGGAACACCGTTTGGTTTGGGATTTTCATTCTGGTGGCTGTGTCGTGCTGGTCGTATGACATCAAGACTTCAGTTTTTGGAGTGTTAACAACCCACCGACTACCGGCTCTCTCTACTCTAGTTTCCATATCCTCGTCCTTTGCGGATATTTGACCTACACACTTTTGTTCGGGCGCTTTCGCCCTCAAACCACACAGGCGATCTGTAGTGTCTCTAATGAATGGGTTGCTTGGGCAGACCCAGTGGATGTCCTTAGTGGCGGTGCACATCTCTAGGTTGGGAATAAAGTAGACAGAGGGGTTGTCGTCATGGAATGCTACCATGGGTGGTGTCTGTATGCGTATATGGACATTGTTTTTCCAGAAACCCACGTTGAGGACAGACTTGAGTCTATATATGTTGGTTTTCTCAATGACGGGTAGATTTAACATGAAACCTATCTCTAAATCTTGTGGACTCACAAAAATGGGGATAGCACTGCCAAGACTATAGGCCAGGTGTATTTGCAAGGAATGCACGTTAGTAGTAGTAGTAGTGGATTTTAGTATATTCTCTACCATGTTAAGGGGTATGAGATACGGTGGGATCTTGCCACTACTCAGGGTACTGATCGAGTTGCCAATTTCTCTAAGCAGGTCTTGCATTAAATCCCTTACTATTCTGACGTATTTGATCTTGCTCTTGATTATTTCGGCCAATTTGTCTACGGCATGCACAGTGTTATAGATTAGATCAGAATGCATGTTAACGGTTAGTATAGTTCCCTGCAGGGTTTTGCCTAAGCCCTGCAGCTCTTCTTGTTGAGAAAGCAGTTTCTCTCGGATCTCTGGCATTTCCTCTTTCAGAATGCTAACTTCTCTTTTCACCATACTCAGACTGACTGAGTTGGCTGCAGAGAGACCAATAGAGAACAAGGACCCAATGGCAGATGCAGCGGTAAGTAAACCCCCAATGAACCTTTTCTGACGTGTTTTACAGCTCAGCTCTTCCTCGGTGACTAAGAATTTTTGTAACTGCTCTAGCATGTGGATAGTGGTGCATTTAGCGTGTTCAACTGTATTCCAGATATCGCTATTTGGTCTGTTATCATCGATCAAATGTGGCAGTGACTTGAGGTGTTTACAGTATACGTCCCATGGGTCTAGTTGGGCGTATACTCATTGAGTGTGAATGTGACAGTTTGTAAGAAGGAGCCCAGGAGCCTCCTGCAGGATGATGCCAGCTGGGGGGCCAGGCTCCACCACCTCACTTGACTGACTCAGTTGTAGGGTGAGGAGGATGCACAGGATCCCAGGTGAATCCATTCTGTAACATACAGAAGGGTTTTTATTTACTGGGTTGGTAAATGTGACTGGGGTGTTAGTGGACGCTTATGGGTGAGTGAGGCGTGCAAGCTGGGTGGACCGGATGGGACTAACTATCGTCTACCCCTTTTGGAGGGAGGACTGTTCAAAAGGTTTGATTTGGTTGCTATGGACCCATCGGTAGGAGGGCGTTTGATTAGGCCTGGATGTCCTGATACACTACGCGACGGGGGACAGTTTTCCCACGATTTTGAAAGGTCCCGACCAGTGTGGTAGGAACTTCTTCGAGACTCCTACCGGCTTGGTAAAGTTGAAATAGAGGACTTTGTCACCTATTTGATATTCGTGATGGGAGGCTTTTCGGATGTAGTAGGCCTTTTGTACTTTCACGCTCGTTTCGATATTCTTTTGGGCCCATGCAAAGATTGATTGTAGGTGGCGTTGTAGGTCGGCGATATATTGATGTGCAGTGTATGTGGTTGCAACGCTCATGTCCTCTGGTCTGTACAGGAGATGCAGTGGGAGAATCATCTCCCACCCAGTCATCATCTCAAAGGGTGTGACTCCAGTGGTGCGATGAGGAGTGGACCTAATGGCCATTAGCACCAAGGGAAGTTTCACATCCCAATCTTTACCATGGTGGGTGACATACTTTCACAGCATGCTCATGATGGTTTGATTTGCTCGCTCAACCTGACCAGAGGATTGAGGGTAGTACGCTATATGGAATTTCGCCTCGACACCTAACATGTTCCACAGCGCAGCCATTACACCAGCAGTGAAATGGGTGCCTTTGTCTGAGTTGATGGATAGGGGAAGGCCCCAGCGGTTTGGATGGGTGAAATTGGCAGCAGACCAGGCATCCCTTGACACACTCAGTTATGTCTCTGATCATGAAAGGCCAATAGACTATTGGCTGAAGGGTCTTGTAGGTGGCCTTAGCGCTCTTATGGCCTCCACATGGGCTGTCATGAGCATATTGCAGGACAACCCCCCTGTGGTCCATAGGGACGGCCCAACGGGGTTGTCCTTGGCCACGAGGCACATATACCAGGAGCCCTTTCTCAAGTTTCAGGCAGTGCTGGAGGTTATGGAGGTGTTTTAGGTCTTTTAACTGTTGTAGCGCCACTTCTGTTATGGGGAATGCTTTTGGGTCTGCAACAAAGTTGCGAATCTGGCTGATAGTTGGGTCCCTGTTCTGCATAGTTACCAGGTCTGCATTGCCTGGTTGTCTACCTAAATGGACGGTCAACGACTGGTGTGTTAGGTCTTCGCGCCTTTCTCTAGCCTGTCGGCGAGTAATGGCGTTCACGACGTGACACGGTTTCTCAGGGAGCCATCCCTCCTGGAACTCCCAGGGGGGACTGTCCACAGCACCTGCTTTGGCAAGGCGATCAGCCTCATCGTTGCCAATTTTATCAGGTCCAGGGACTTGAGAGTGCCCTTTCACCTTTTTCCAATACACGGTCATTCCCTTGCCTGCCACCAGTTTGTCACATGCCAGGAAAAGTTCAGAGTGTCTCACTACTTTTCCTCTAGCATTTTTCATGTCATTCATTTTTTGAAGCTGTGACGGGCATAGTTGGAGTCAGTGCAGATGACTAGTTGCTCAATGCCCACTTCGCTGGCTTGTTGCAAAGCGATGAGCACTGCTGCTATCTCTGCATATTGGCTTGTCCTGGCTCTGATTTGGTATTGGTATTGTCCTTCCAGAGGGCCTGTTGTCCAAACAATACCAACGCCGGCTCGTAGTTTATTCTTATGACGGGAGGAACAACCATCTACGTAGACCACGGGAAGGTCTTTGCACAAGTTATCATCATAATAGTGGTGGTCTGATGGAAGGGAGGGTGTAGTTAAGAGGACAGGATTCTGTCCTGCCTCCTGCTCGCAATCACAGTGCTGGCAGTCGGCTAAGCCTTGGCCCAGTGCCATTTTATGGTTTTGGGCATACTTCACCTCAATGTCGTAGCCCTGTAAGGCCATGCCGCGATGCGGCTATTGGGCACCCTTCCGTCTCTTAGTCTCTGACTGTTTAAGAAAGCGACAGGTTGGTGAGATGTCTCTATCACCACTTTCTGACCACCAATGTAGCTGCGGAAATGTTTGACGGCCCAAATAGTGGTTAACAGGGCTTTCTCGCAGTTTGAGAATTTAAGCTCCACACTACTAAGTGAATGGCTAGCGTATGCAACGACTCGCCTGTCCTTATCATACTGCTGTGATAAGGCAGCACTTAGGCAGTGAGTGGAGAAGCTGGCTTCAAGGTAAAATGCTTTGTCCTTGTCTGGATAAGCGAGGCAGGGGGTGGAGCACAATTTCTGCTTCATTTCTCTGAAAGCCTGTTCTTGAGGACTGTCCCACTGGAACTCCTTATCCTTTTGGAGAAGCTCTGTGAGTGGTCTCGCAATTTCTGCGTAGTCCTCAATAAACTGCCTGGAGTAATTGCAGATGCCTAGGAAGCTCCTAAGTTCTGACACATTAGTGGGGACTTTAATGTTTTGGATGGCTTGGATCCTCCCCGACTGGGGTTCGATGCCATCAGGCCCCACGAGCAGGCCAAAGTATTCAACTTTTGTGCGGCACCACTGGCCCTTAGTAATGGAGAGCTTGGCTCCAGCATTAGCAAGCTGAGTAAGGACATGTCGAATTTTGATTAAATGAGCTTCGAATGTTTGCGATCTGATCAGGACGTCGTCAACATAAATCAAGTTTCCGCAAGCAGCAGCATCACTCATGGCCTTGTGTAGGAATATGTTGAATTCCGCTGGTGAGTTGGAGTACCCAAAAGGGCACTGGTTCCAGGTGAACTGTCGATTTGCGAAGGAGAACGCCAGTTTATACTGGTCTTTAGGATCGACTTTCATCATCTAGAATCCACTGGCCACGTCGGCAGTGGAGAAAAACTTAGCGCCTCTCACCTTGGCGAGTTCCTGGTCGAGATGGATCATTGGCCATCTTGACAAGGGGACTTGCTTATTCAACTGCCTGTAGTCAATGGTGAGGCCCCATTTGCCGTTAGGCTTCAGCACGGGCCACAAGGGAGAATTGTATGTGGAATTACATTCTCGAATGATCTGCTTCTCTAGCAAAGTGTTTATGATCCCTTGGCTAGAGTCATAAGCTGCTAGAGGGATTTTGTATTGGCGCACAAATGTGACCCCTCACTGGATCCAGGGACACATGTCGGCCGAAACGAATCCGAGATAATTGCAAAAGAAGCATTTTTTTTTCGAAATTTGTGATTTTTATTTTTTTCCATCATGTGCAAGTTGAGATCTTGAAGAATGCAATCAGTATTTCAGATAATAGATTGTTTTGTTGGAAAAGCATACATTTTTTGTTGCAAATTGTCTCGTTTTTGTCAGGACTGTAGCCTGCTGGGGTGTGTGGGTAAATTACCATATGGGCCATTCACATGATGATTTAAGTCTTTTGGGTTTTTTTCGCGAATCAGCTGTATGAGCCGAGCTGAGCGCATGGCTACTTAACTGCATACAGGCATGTAATTTCACTATGGAATGAGTTACTAAACAGAGCACAGAGGAGCCCCACGAAGCAAACAGATGCACAGTACTTACATCGGAGATAACCATTTCTAGCAAAAAAAAAACGCAACCTCGTTTTCCAGATTGAATGGAATACTTGAATGATCAGATGATACACGGACTGTTCTAGGACTACATTCCATCGGAGGCATTGGTGTGTGCAAGGCGCCGTTTCTCTTTCTGATGGGGTAAGTTTATTAATCTAAGGCTGTGTGGTTATTTTTGCATGTAACGGAGAGTGTTGTGGTTTGGTTAAGCCTAGGTCACAACCGGACGTACGATTTTTTGGCCGTGTGATTTTTGGCGTTTCCCAAATCGCTGCGTTTTTTTTTTTTGTTCATGGAGAAAGACGCGCGTTGGCCGTAAGTTTGTCTTGCAACCTGAAAAAAACGTAAGCACCCGTAGAGTTTGTTTGACATGACAAAGAACCTCTGCGGCCGGTCTGCAGCTCGAAAATCAGCACATCACACGTGTGCTCTCGTGCTTTTCACACACGCGCTCTCGTGCATTTCATGCACTCTCTCTGTGTGTTTCTTGCGTTTTTTGCATGTAGACCGGCCGTAGGAGCACATATGGCTGGTTGTGACCGAGGCTTTACATGAAACTAGTGTTGTGTTAGTTGTGTCATCATCGTGCTATCTTTCTTTCTTATGGTGTGAGTAATTTTTCAACCACAAAATGTTAAAGTATACTGTAGCAGTTCGTGTAGGTGGGTGGAGCACAGAAGGATGGCAGGACAGAACTGATTTCACAAAACTCTTTTCTTTATTCAGCTTTTCAGCTTTTATCTCTATTCCCACACACTCAGACACACGTACACACATCAGCCGTCTGGTTGTGGAGAGAGCTCCCTCTGCTCTTGCTCTCTCCCCTTAAATAGGGTGCGGTTACTGGGAAGACACACAAACACATTAATTAACAACAGGTGTAGTGATTCTGCCACTTACCTTCCCTGACTCCGCCCTCCTGTCACAGACCGATGCTAGACCACGCCCCCACTGCCACATACCCCCACCGCCCGACTCATGCCGGGCAGCCGTCCGGCCCGCAGCTGACTCCCCCCCCCCCCCGACGGGAGAGGAAGTCCGCCACGACCATCTGCGCCCCCGGCCTGTGGATCACCTTGAAATTAAAGGGTTGGAGTGCCAGATACCAACTGGTGATCCGCGCGTTGGCATCCTTCATGCGGTGGAGCCACTGGAGGGGCGTGTGGTCCGAACAGAGGGTGAAAGGGCATCCCAGCAGGTAGTACCGGAGGGCGAGGACCGCCCTCTTGATCGCCAGGCACTCCTTCTCGATGGTACTGTAGCGCCCCTCACACACCGACAGCTTCTGACTAATGTATAAGACTGGGCGATCCTCCCCCTCCACCTGCTGGGACAAAATGGCCCCCAGCCCTCTGTCCGACACATCCGTCTGCAACATAAAGGGGAGAGAAAAGTCAGGGGAGTGTAAAAGTGGCCCCCCACACAGTGCAGCCTTTACCTTAGAAAAAGCCCGCTGGTATTCCTCCGTCCACTGGACCGGATCTGGTGCCCCCTTTTTAGTCAGATCAGTCAGCAGGCTGGTGACGTCCGAATAATTAGGTATAAACCTACGAGTATAAAGCCCCAGGAACTGTCTCACCCCCATTTTGCTCTTGGGCCTCGGGCAGGCTGCAATCGCTGCGGTCTTGTTAATTTGGGGACGCACCTGCCCATTGCCCAAGTGGAAGCCCAGATACCGTACTTCCACCCGCCCAATCGCACACTTCTTCGGGTTGGCTGTGAGACCCGCCCGCCTCAGCGACCTAAGGACGGCCCTCAGGTGTTGTAGGTGCCGCGGCCAGTCATTACTATAAATAATGATATCGTCTAGGTACGCGGCCGCATAGGTGGTGTGGGGGCGGAGGACCCTGTCCATCAGCCGCTGAAATGTAGTGGGCGCCCCAAACAGCCCAAAAGGAAGTGTGACGAACTGGTGTAAGCCGAACGGTGTGGAAAAGGCTGTTTTTTCCCGGGATAATGGAGTCAAGGGGATCTGCCAATAACCCTTTGTTAAATCCAGTGTTGAGTAAAAACGAGCCGTGCCTAGCCGATTGAGCAACTCATCAATACGAGGCATTGGGTACGCATCGAATTTAGACACCGCGTTGACTTTTCTATAGTCTACACAGAACCGGACCGACCCGTCGGCCTTGGGTACCAAGACCACCGGGCTGCTCCAGTCACTGTGGGACTCCTCGACGATGCCCATTTCAAGCATGGCCTCGAGTTCTTCCCGAACCACCTTTTTCTTGTGTTCGGGTAACCTGTAAGGGCGGCTACGCACTACCACCCCCGGGGGCGTCTCAATGTGGTGCTCTATGAGGTTATTGCGGCCGGGCAGGGGCGAGAACACGTCCGAAAACTCGGTCTGCAACTGGGCAACCTCCGCGAGTTGAGTCGGGGAGAGGTGGTCTCCACAGGGGACCGGAGAGGGATGTGATGCTAATGTTCCTTTTTGAACCTCCGGCCCCAACTCCGCCTTCTCCGGAACCACCGACACCAATGCCTTGGGGACCTCCTTGTTCCAGAGTTTGAGTAGGTTGAGGCGGTAAATCTGTAGCGCCCCACCTCTGTCCATTCGCTTCACCTCATAGTCGACATCCCCGACTCGCCGTGTGACCTCAAAGGGTCCTTGCCACTTGGCGACTAATTTAGAGCTCAATGTGGGCAACAGTACGAGTACTTTCTCTCCCGGTGCGAACTCTCTAAGGCGCGTACCCTTGTCGTACAGGCGGGTTTGTCGTTCTTGGGCCTACCGCAAATTCTCCTGGGTTAGGTGTGTGAGTGTGTGGAGTTTTGCGTGCAGGTCAATAACGTATTGAATTTCATTTTTGCTTGGTGAAGGTCCCTCCTCCCAATTTTCTCGCAGCACATCTAAAATGCCGCGCGGCTTACGCCCATATAATTATTCAAATGGGGAGAACCCCATGGAGGCTTGGGGGACCTCTCGCACTGCAAAGAGCAAGGGTTCGAGCCATTTATCCCAGTTACGTGCGTCCTCACTTACAAATTTTTTAATTATGTTTTTAAGGGTGCGATTAAACCATTCCACTAAACCGTCCATTTGTGGGTGATACACGCTGGTGAGGATCGGCTTAATACCTAATAACCCATACAGTTCGTTCAGTGTTCGTGACATAAACGAGGTGCCTTGATTAGTCAGAATCTCTTTCGGGATTCCAACTCGGGAGATGACACGGAAGAGTGCCTCCGCAATACTGCGTGCTGAGATATTGCGAAGAGGCACTGCTTCCGGGTATCGCGTTGCATCGTCCACTAGAACTAATATAAAGCGGTACCCTCATGTTGACCGATCTAATGGCCCGACGAGATCCATCCCAATTCTTTCGAACGGGGTCTCGATTAACGGTAGAGGGCGCAAAGGCGCTTTTGGAATGGCCGCTGGATTTACTAACTGGCATTTGCGGCACGCCGTACACCACCTACGGACATCGCCGCGAATCCCCGGCCAATAGAATCGGGCCATTATTCGGGCTAGTGTTTTATCCTGCCCTAAGTGTCCAGCCATGGGATTAAAGTGAGCCGCCTGGAATACCAATTCCCAGCGGCTCTTTGGAATTAAAAGCTGCGTGACTCGCTGTTTAGTTTGAGTGTCCTGCGTCACTCGGTATAATCTATCCTTCATAATCGCGAAGTAGGGGAAGGACGGGGTGGCGTTCGGCTGGAGCGTTTGACCAATTACTCTCACTTGGTCAAACGCATGCCTCAGAGTCTCGTCTTGCGACTGCTCTAATGGGAAATCCGCGAGGGATTCCCCAAGAGAGAGAGGAGGAGCCAGCGGCTCCTCACCCTGACGCGGAGATGACGTAGACGGCTCTGTGACAGCTGCTCCCGCCAAAGCGACACCGGGACCTTCCCCTGTTAAATGGCAGGACCCACTCTTTACTAAGTGTGTCATTAAATCCCGAAATCCCGGCCAATCAGTCCCCAAAATTAAAGAGTGGGTAAGGCGAGGATTAACCGCCGCCTTCACTATAAATTTTTCCCCTCAGAAAAAAATGTGGACTGACACTAAAGGGTAGTTGTGAACATCCCCGTGCACACACAACACCTTCACCAATTGTGCTCCCCCCAATGCTTCGTCTTGCACCAGACTTTGGTGGATTGAGGTCTGATTACAGCCAGAATCCACCACCGCCTGATATGTATCCCCTTGGATACTCACCGGTATGTGATACGCTCCGGCCCGATCGAGGGCGGCTCCTGGCGCGTTGGGGACCTGAACCACCGAGCCCACCTACATTACCGAGCACTGCTGTTGGAGGTGGCCCAGTTCTCCGCAGCGCCAGCAAACCGGCCTGGGCTTCCTCTCTGCACTAGTGCTCTGGGGCTCACTCACCTGAGGGGGGGGGAGAGACAGACACAGAAGGGAGACACAGAAGGGGACCGTGGGTGCGGTGGGCTGGCTGAGGTGGCGCCGGCCCCCGCCTCCGCGGTGGGGGAATGGGGCAAGGAGAAGACACAGGAGGAGGGGAGAGAGAGAGAGAGGAGAGAAGAGAAGAGAAGGGGTTGTCTGCTGTCCTGCCGTCGGGACAGCCGCCAGATGATCCTCCGCCAGCTCGATTGCCTGATCCAGTGACGCCGGGCGGTGGCACTGGACCCACTCTGCGGTTCCCGCTGGTAAACGCACAATGAACTGTTCCAGTACCACCTGGTCGATGAGTCCCTCGGCGTCGCAGCTGTTGGCCCTCAACCACCGCCAGCAGGCGTCCCGGAGTTGCTGGCCAAACGCGAACGGCCGGCCGACTTCCTCCAAGTGCAGAGCACGGAAATGTTGATGTTGTTGCTCCGGGGTGCGTCCCACCCACTGGAGGATGGCCCGGCAAAGGTCTGCGTAGGCCAGCCGGTGGTCGGCGGGGAGCTGTAGTGTGGCCAGCTGCGGCTCTTCCGTTAGCAGGGGGAGGAGGCACGCCGAGCGCTGTTCCACCGGCCACCCCGAGGTCTCTGCTACCTGCTCAAAGAGCGTGAAGAATGCCTCGGGGTCGTCCTGCGGGCCCATCTTCGTGAGGGTGAGGGGGGAAGGGCCCGCGGCGGTGGAGATGGTGGACCCCGCCGACGCGAGGAGGTGTTGGAACGCCCGACGATCTTCCTGTTGTGCCAGCACCAGGGCCTCGAACCATTGTTCTTGCTTCTTTTGGAGGGTGAGCAGCGCCTGGTGCTGGCTCTGTTGGGCCGTGGCGAGGGCGTGGATCAGGTCGGCAAAGGTGGAGGACTCCATGGGTCTGTTGTCTTCTGTGCTCATTCCCGGGTTTCAGCACCACTGTAGCAGTTCGTGTAGGTGGGTGGAGCACAGAAGGACGGCAGGACAGAACTGATTTCACAAAACTCTTTTTCTTAATTCAGCTTTTCAGCTTTTATCTCTATTCCCACACACTCAGACACACGTACACACATCAGCCATCTGGTTGTGGAGAGAGCTCCCTCTGCTCTCACTCTCTCCCCTTAAATAGGGCGTGGTCACTAGGAAGCCACACAAACACATTAATTAACAACAGGTGTAGTGATTCTGCCACTTACCTTCCCTGACTCTGCCCTCCTGTCACAGACCGATGCTAGACCACACCCCCGCTGCCACATATACTTTAGGACTTATTTTTGTACTTCATAATTGTGTTGGGCATACTTTGCATGGAAGGAAAATTGACGTGGTGATCTTTGTTTACATGAAAGTAGTATCGTGCTAGCTAGTAGGGGGTAGGGCTTTCCTTAATGTCATGCAAATGAGCACCATTATGTGCCCGCCCTACACCCAGAGTAGCTGAGATGGAAAACTTTGAGGGCGATTTTCTTCCTTTTTTGTTTTAAGGAGTATACACTTTCAAAAGGCCACACATTCTTCAAATATTGTCAGATCTCCACATGGAAGGCATCATTGGAAAGCTTAGAAACTGTACTTTCTGAATCTGTCAATAACTCAAAATGCCCCCGGGCAGACATGTGTCCCTGGATTCTGTGATCTGCCACAAATGTTGGTTGTGCATCCGGGTCCGTGGGGATCCGTACGGTGTGGAGGTCGGTGACTCCGCAGTCATTAGAGTCCCGTGACCAAGTGTCTTTGAAGTCATAAAACAACTGGCGGAGTTGTTGTTTCTGAGAGTCCAAGGTTAGGCTATCAGCCTTAGTAAGCTGTTGTTGGACTGCCAGGTCGAACCCTGGATATGGTTCGCCTATTGAGGAATCTACAGCGTCTGACGCAGGGGTGTTTTCATCTGGCTGAGAGGAGAGTGCATATACCATCATGCCCTCTTCGGTGTCAACTTTGGCCATGGAGTTTTCAGAAATCTCCACTCTGCCCAGAGTTTGCAAAAGTAGCTGTTTTCAGTGACTGAAACCTCCGTATAGGTGTGAATGAGAGGTGCAACCGAATAAATAAATATGCGTCTTTTTTATCCGGCTACATGTAGGCTATCACTGCGCAAAGCCTCTAATGTTGAAATGGTAGTAATATTTGTTAAAATAATAGTAGGCTAATTTCCACATTAATCGGTAAAATGGCACAAAGGGATGTGATGGGGGGATGGCCGTTTTATAAGGGGAATGATTTGAGATTTTTATTTCAGAAGGGAAATGCCTCCCCCTACACCCCCCCCCCAACTTGAGTACTGCGTATAAGGCCACCGGATAGGCCCTTCGATTTCCATCACTAGAGCGCGTCAAATTACTTTCGGTTTTGCCAGCATGGACGTGCTTCTTTTAAATGAAAGCACAGATGTGTCAGACATCGACAAAACGGTAAAGAATAAGTGGAGATGGGCTTGGCGAAATGAAATGGGCGATAATGGCAAGCCATTTAGTTCATGGTGCAAAAAGATGAAAATGGCAGGTGTGTGCTTTTGTGTAGTTTGCCATAAAAAAAGTCTATGGAAGCAATGGCAAAAAACTAGATGCCTTTGGCTTCACTGTGAAGAAGCAGAAAAAGTGAACTTTCACTTTACTTTTCTTGCAAGTTCTTTCTGTTCCACTCTTTTGAAAGCATGGTTCAAGTTTGACTGCACTTGCACTTTTCTCTTAACCACTGCTGTGCATTACTAAAGTACTGTTGAAATAAATTTGCACTTTGCGCTGAAAACTTGATGTTTCATCATTTATAGCCAGTAATAACAATGGTAAAGTCTTACCTTAGCTTTAGTCATTGTTAAAATTATGTAAATGTACTATAAGTAGGGGCCGAGTGGATAATGGACAACACGGCGTTTAAAATTTGACGCATCGCTGATGTGGTAGGGGCCAACGACATGGAGCTTTTTTTCAGTCAAATGATTATTTTTTTTTTTTGCTTTAATCCATGAGTGCAGACATCCCAAGTCTCCCGGAAGTTCCGGGAGTCTCCCGCATATTGATAGTGGCTCCCTGATGCCCGCAAATTGGAGAATATCTCCCGGAATCTAGAGCAAGTGAGCAAGAGCATGCACGCAAAACATTAATGTCTGCATCGCGCATATGATGGAGTGCACGAGGGAGCCTGTGTGTGTGCCTGTTCATGTAGCACATGCTCGACAAAAAGCATCCTGATTGGTTTACAGACATCCAAACTCATTTAGAACATTGTAGAAATGAGCAGGAGAAAAACAGGGAGGGCTTGGAAAATGACTGAAGGCCAGAATCGAACCTGGGTCCCCAGATTTATGGTGTGGTGCCTTATCCACCTGAGCCACAAAGCTCTGCTGGCATTGCTTTTAAATAGCCTACTTAAATCCTTAAAATGAGTCATGTAACGCATGTCTTGTGTGATCTGATCTCCAATGGTGAAATAAACCAGTTGTGATATGAGTACAGTCTGTTATTTTAGAAGATAAATTTAATATATAATTTAATATATAGCCTAATGAAAAATAATATTTTATAATATAATATCACAGGGCAGCACGGTGGTGTAGTGGTTAGCGCTGTCGGCTCACAGCAAGAAGGTCCGAGTTCGAGCCCCGTGGCCGGCAAGGGCCTTTCTGTGTGGACTTTGTATGTTCTCCCCGTGTCCGGATGGGTTTCCTCCGGGTGCTCCGGTTTCCCCCACAGTCCAAAGACATGCAGGTTAGGTTAACTGGTGACTCTAAATTGACCATAGGTGTGAATGTGAGTGTGAATGGTTGTCTGTGTCTATGTGTCAGCCCTGTGATGACCTGGCGACTTGTCCAGGGTGTACCCCGCCTTTCGCCCATAGTCAGCTGGGATAGGCTCCAGCTTGCCTGCGACCCTGTAGAAGGATAAAGCGGCTAGAGATAATGTGATGTGATGTGATCACAGGGCAGCACGGTGGTGTAGTGGTTAGCGCTGTCGGCTCACAGCAAGAAGGTCCGAGTTCGAGCCCCGTGGCCGGCAAGGGCCTTTCTGTGTGGACTTTGTATGTTCTCCCCGTGTCCGGATGGGTTTCCTCCGGGTGCTCCGGTTTCCCCCACAGTCCAAAGACATGCAGGTTAGGTTAACTGGTGACTCTAAATTGACCGTAGGTGTGAATGTGAGTGTGAATGGTTGTCTGTGTCTATGTGTCAGCCCTGTGATGACCTGGCGACTTGTCCAGGGTGTACCCCGCCTTTCGCCCGTAGTCAGCTGGGATAGGCTCCAGCTTGCCTGTGACCCTGTAGAACAGGATAAAGCGGCTAGAGATAATGAGATGAGATGACTAGAACTGGAGTCATATAGATGTACGTACTTCCTCAATCAACCGCTCTTCATGCTGCTCCATCTTCGCTCATGTTTTTAAAAATGCCGGTCGTGAAAACAAACCAAACTGGGAAAGTAGGGAAGCGGAAGTGCGTGTACAGCAGATGTAGAGTGGACCAATCAGAGCCCTCTTGTCTGCGACGCTGTCTGCGAGGCTGGCTCTTTTGCCAGTAGCGCATCACTTAAGCAGGTCTGGGGTTACCCTGAAATTTTCGGGTTGTTCTATTATTATTAGGCTACCGCATAAAAGCAGTCACATTGTGTGCTCAATACCTGTATACAGCGCTGAAATAAACGTTTTGCAATGAATTAGAAGTGTTTTGAGTTAACAGCATATTTTTAACACTAGAAGGCCCAAAGTGCAGACGTTAGTCTGCAATGAAATCCCCCCCAAATTTGTGAATAAGTCTAACGTACCATTACCTGCCTCCCATTGTTGTGTAAAGAAGCCTAATTATTGTGTTACCTGAGAAATAGCCTCTTTGTTTCTATAGGCCTCTGCATGCTCTTGCGACAAGGCTTTCGCAGATAGCTTTTCGCAGACAGTTGTAATTTATCGTTGAGCGGGGAGTAATAGGCGTGCGCAATGTTATTCACCGGCACAACACAAGGGGGCGCGAAGTCGCTAGGAGTAGTTGGTGGGTGTGGTTAGTGGAGTGTTTATCCTCCGGTTACTTATAATGACTAGAACTTTTTTTTTTAATAATGACTAGAACTGGGCGGCACGGTGGTGTAGTGGTTAGCGCTGTCAGCTCACAGCAAGAAGGTCTGGGTTCGAGCCCCGTGGCTGGCGAGGGCCTTTCTGTGTGGAGTTTGCATGTTCTCCCCGTGTCCGCGTGGGTTTCCTCCGGGTGCTCCGGTTTCCCCCACAGTCCAAAGACATGCAGGTTAGGTTAACTGGTGACTCTAAATTGACCGTAGGTGTGAATGTGAGTATGAATGGTTGTCTGTGTCTATGTGTCAGCCCTGTGATGACCTGGTGACTTGTCCAAGGTGTACCCCACCTTTCGCCCGTAGTCAGCTGGGATAGGCTCCAGCTTGCCTGTGACCCTGTAGAACAGGATAAAGCGGCTAGAGATAATGAGATGAGATGAATATAATATCACGACATATTACTGTCTGTAACTGTTCGTCACTAAAGCATTTTCTAAGATCATAATGTCCGATATCTCATCTTATTATCTCTAGCCACTTTTATCCTGTCCTACAGGGTCGCAGGCAAGCTGGAGCCTATCCCAGCTGACTACGGGCGAAAGGCGGGGTACACCCTGGACAAGTCGCCAGGTCATCACAGGGCTGACACATAGACACAGACAACCATTCACACTCACATTCACACCTACGGTCAATTTAGAGTCACCAGTTAACCTAACCTGCATGTCTTTGGATAGTGGGGGAAACCGGAGCACCCAGAGGAAACCCACGCGGACACAGGGAGAACAGGCAAACTCCACACAGAAAGGCCCTCGTCGGCCGCTGGGCTCGAACCCAGGACCTTCTTGCTGTGAGGCGACAGTGCTAACCACTACACCACTATGCCGCCATGTCTGATATTAATATTATTATTTTTTTTATTACATATTAATATTACAACATCACTTTTAGCGATTTTAACAAAAGGTCTGCAAACATGTTTTTTTTTTTTTTCTCAAGACCACATTTACACCGTAATGTAATCATATGAAAAATACCATTACAGACTGGTGGAGCAGCGTGCTGAAAATAATATGTATTTGGTCCAAGGTGTGGGGTTTTTTTCATATGTCACTGGCTCTTTTGCCAGTAGCGCATCACTTAAGCAGGTCTGGGGTTACCCTGAAATTTTCGGGTTGTTCTATTATTATTAGGCTACCGCATAAAAGCAGTCACATTGTGTGCTCAATACCTGTATACAGCGCTGAAATAAACGTTTTGCAATGAATTAGAAGTGTTTTGAGTTAACAGCATATTTTTAACACTAGAAGGCCCAAAGTGCAGACGTTAGTCTGCAATGAAATCCCCCCCAAATTTGTGAATAAGTCTAACGTACCATTACCTGCCTCCCATTGTTGTGTAAAGAAGCCTAATTATTGTGTTACCTGAGAAATAGCCTCTTTGTTTCTATAGGCCTCTGCATGCTCTTGCGACAAGGCTTTCGCAGATAGCTTTTCGCAGACAGTTGTAATTTATCGTTGAGCGGGGAGTAATAGGCGTGCGCAATGTTATTCACCGGCACAACACAAGGGGGCGCGAAGTCGCTAGGAGTAGTTGGTGGGTGTGGTTAGTGGAGTGTTTATCCTCCGGTTACTTATAATGACTAGAACTTTTTTTTTTAATAATGACTAGAACTGGGCGGCACGGTGGTGTAGTGGTTAGCGCTGTCAGCTCACAGCAAGAAGGTCTGGGTTCGAGCCCCGTGGCTGGCGAGGGCCTTTCTGTGTGGAGTTTGCATGTTCTCCCCGTGTCCGCGTGGGTTTCCTCCGGGTGCTCCGGTTTCCCCCACAGTCCAAAGACATGCAGGTTAGGTTAACTGGTGACTCTAAATTGACCGTAGGTGTGAATGTGAGTATGAATGGTTGTCTGTGTCTATGTGTCAGCCCTGTGATGACCTGGTGACTTGTCCAGGGTGTACCCCGCCTTTCGCCCGTAGTCAGCTGGGATAGGCTCCAGCTTGCCTGTGACCCTGTAGAACAGGATAAAGCGGCTAGAGATAATGAGATGAGATGACTAGAACTGGAGTCATATAGATGTACGTACTTCCTCAATCAACCGCTCTTCATGCTGCTCCATCTTCGCTCATGTTTTTAAAAATGCCGGTCGTGAAAACAAACCAAACTGGGAAAGTAGGGAAGCGGAAGTGCGTGTACAGCAGATGTAGAGTGGACCAATCAGAGCCCTCTTGTCTGCGACGCTGTCTGCGAGGCTTCTGTGGTGGTCACAATTTTTGGGAGGTGCGCGCAGAGCATCTGCGAAGGTGGGGGGGCTACACAGACACTGTCTGTGATGCTATCTGCGAGGACTGCATTGTCAGCATAAATTGGCCTTAACCCTAACCAGACTTCGTCACAACCAAGGCAACCAAGAAGGATCAGTTCTAACCCTAACCCCAAATCCTGGCTCTAACCCCAACCTGAGCTCACCCCTAACCCAACCCCCTAGCCTTAGCCCCTAGCCCAGGGGTGGGCAAACTTTTTGGCTCAGGGGCCACATTGACTTTTGAAATTTGCCAGGTGGGCCGGGCCAACACCAAATTCATACATATCGAACATAAACCGGAAAAGCTTTAGTGTTATTGTAAGGCCTTCACTTACAGAGACCCAAATGCAGATCAGATTGACATTTATTTTAGTTCTCAGTCAACAAAGGCAGAGCAGAAAAATGCTTGCAGTTCAATAGATTGGCACTGGATCCATCCAGAAAAGTAACACACACACACACACACACACACACACACACACACACACACACACACACGTGATAGTACGAAAAGTAGCACACTTAATTCTTAAATTACATCTTTGAGCTGCCAGGATGAGTAGGATGCCAGTGTATTTGTATATTTTTAATCTTTTTATACATACAACTAAATTGCATATCATTAAATTGAACTAAATTACATATCAGTACATATCATTTTTGTACATTTCACTGAACTCATAGATTTACACCTGAGTGGGTTTTTTTAACCATCCACTTCCAGCCTGCCAGTACAACCAACCACCATTAGTAGGAGAGGTACCACACCATTCCAAAATGTTTGCAGTTCAACAGTTTGGGTACCACACCATGCCAACATGTTTGCAGTTCTGTGGTTTGGCACTGGATCCATCCAGCCCACAAAATCAAACAAAACGGCTCAAGAAAGCAAAAAACTCCAAACTGGTTTTCAGGTTCAAAGTCACTCACTGAAATATTTCCAGTCCTCAAAAAATCAAAACACAGGTTCCAAACAGGTTTTCATATTCCAAAAGGCCACTCATAGATCAGAATAACCTCCATAGGCAAAAGTCCAGGAACAGATATAAGCAGAAGCAAGGTCAGCTGCTCATAATACACCTATAATAGCAGACAGGGACATAAATGAGGGGCGGAGCAGACACCCAAAAGCACACGGTACTTAAAAACAAACACCAGCACTACAGCAGCCACCCACGACAACCAGAATTACTAAGAGTTATACTTTTTATATTATTGTCTGTAAACATGTGACTACCATCTTATTACAGCTCCAACATAGTTTTAAAAAGAGAAAGTGTTAATACTCACATTCACTCAGCAACCGCTGAGTTGTATTTGTCCATTCTTGCGCTGACTGGTTGTTAGCATAATTAGCATGCTTGGAGGAAAAGTGCCGTTTGATGTTATATTCCTTTAAAACTGCAACGGTTTCTTTGCAAATAAGGCATACAGCCTTTGATCGGACTTCAGCAAAAAATATTTAGTTGTCCATTCTTTATTGAACACCCTGCACTCACTGTCCACTTTTCTTTTTTTAGGACCACTCATTGTAAAGTTTTATCCTGTGTTCTCGAGATCATCATTGGCATGGGCGCCAGAATGACTTCCATGGCACGCGCTGCACCACTCTGCAAATGTAATCTCGCGTGACTACTACTGACTGGAAAGACGGATCTCTAGAACACCTGTCTACGTGATAACACTGATGCTTATAGTTTATAGATCTGCTCAATTGTGTTTATATGATTGTCTTCCGTGGGCCAGATTAAAAACGCCAACGGGCCGGATGTGGCCCGTGGGCCATAGTTTGCCCACCTCTGCCCTAGCCCAAAACCTAGCCTCAAATAATAATGGAATAATAACCCAAATATAACATGGGGGTGCTGACCAGGCACTTATGGAGCATTGAGGATGGGGCTTGGGAAGGACACCCTGCAATAATAACAGAAGCACTGAACTTTGTGTACACTGCCACAAATACACCTGTGGCAAATGTACCGTAGGAAAGACTCACCATGGGAATGTGGAAACTACTAGATGGGACAACTCTATGCTACATTTCTGTGCTTTGTATAGCCTCCATGTGTAGTGAGTCTGCTTTTCTTAGTGTGAAATAAATGTTTATTTTCTTCCTGAAGTTATACCGTCTGTAGTTTTTCCAAGCTGAAATTGTGTTTTTTGGGGCACTAATTCCAGTCCTCTGTCCTCTGACATTGTAAGCTTGGCAGAGTAAATTGTCACTGAAATTAGGATGTAACCTAAAACCAAATTACTATTCATGAATAGCAACCTCAGTGGGGGGTGGAGTGGCTGTTCACAATACAGTGGAGACAGTTAGCACCTTGAGAGGAATACACAATTTTTGCAGAGAGGAGGGGGCATGCAGCAGAAGTGGGCCTTTTAATGAACCATGCTTATCACATACGGTAACACATTATCAACAAAGAAAGAAAAAACACAATGCCAAGGATCAGGAAAAGAACCACAGTGCTGTGATTACTTGGGCTATCAATGACTGACAGAGCCCCGGCACGTAACTAAGCATTATAAAGTTAAAAATATTATTTTTATTGAAAAAACAAGAATGTAATGATTTCTAAAATTTATAAAATGATTTTACCTAACGCAATTTTCTGCTTTAATCCACATTTGCTGGTGTTGAGTGTTTTTTTTTTTGCTTCTCAAAATCATCTCATTACAGATCACTCGCTGCTGTGTGCGAGCTTCCCTGCCCCCTATTTGTTGAAAATCTTCTGTAGATGTTGGGGTTTTATATTGATTTATTATTATTATAATTGTTAATAATTAAACGTGATAAATCTGGTTATTAGGCACAAAGGAGGGCATAGTGGGAAATGATACGGTAACTGTCTCTTGTCGGTTCAAATACAATACTGTTTTGTGATTACACTGTACCGGTTAATAAAAATAGACAAATGCCATGAACCTCTCTACTGTCTCTTATTACACTAAAGAAAGGGCCTGGCCGAGTCATTGCGTATTACTGAAAAAAAGAAAGAACGAATGATACACGGATTGTGTATCATTTGTTTTTTCCATTTTTAATTGGCAATCAAAAAATGAAAAAAAAAGAATTGTTTTTCATTTCAATTTTAGGCTCATATAAAAAAATTGAAAAAACAGTCATTTTTTCATTTTTTGTGTTAAAATAAAAACAAATAAAATAACCAGTCACTTTTTCATTTTTTGATTTTTGATTGCCATTTGAAAATAGAAAGAACGAATGATACACTGATTCATGTCCTCTAATAAAAAGCAAAGTTGGTCTGACACAATATGTTGAAAGCGACAAAATGAATGCCATGTTGTTATTGTTATCATTATTTATTATTACTATCAGTGGTCGAGTTGTAAAATCAAACCAGGGGGGATGGTGAAATTTTTAGTCGCGTGTCGACCCATCGGTCGGTCCGTCGGTGGGAAACTGGTTTGCTTTTAGGAGGGTTTGCATATAACGTAGGTCTGTGGACCTTGTTCATTTACCAGACATACAGTATTTTGTGCTGATAAAGTGTGTAGTACACACTGTGTACCCTTTTTATTGTTGTAAAAAAACATAATACACTGGTATTTTATTGTAAAACATGCACAGTGTGGATGTCGTGTCATATTTAGTCAGTCTCCTGGCTGACATACCTACCACATTCTCCATATTAGGGTGAAATACAGATGACACATTTGAAGTGCAACTTCATAGTCATGGTAGGCTCCTTTTAAATCATTTGGTAAATAATTTATTAAAACCTCAGCAGGCAATGTAAATGAACAACTGAATCTTTTCATATCAAGTCAATAGAATTTTTATTCAAAGCTGAACATTGGGAACATTGAATTAAATACAGAGGTAGGTAGGTAACCAATAAGCTAAAACAAGCAACAGTAAATTGTAAATCTTCAGCTCTTCAGCTGTTGGTTCTCCTGCTTGCTCCTGCTCCTGTATTGTCTCACACTCCGGGTCCTCCAGCTCCTGTCGCACTGTGTTGCAGTTGCTGCTGACTGTCATCTGGAATAAAGAGCAGTGGATAAGATAATTTAATTAAATATAATTATAATGTTATTTCTGATTTATTTATTATCTGAACGAGGATTTGAGCTTTGAAAAATGACCAGATTCTTTCTGTAACGTTGATTCCCGCTGTTATCTAGGTCACGTGACACCTTAACATTGATGGTTACCAAGGAGCTGCCTTGGATACTTTGCTTCGATACATAGCAGCACTTTGATACATACTGGATACAAGCTAGCAAAATGAGTTAAAAGTAAGCATCTTTGGAAAGTTTCTTTGGAAAGGGGAAAAGGCCCATTGAGGAGACAGAAGAAGAGCCTATGATGAAGAAAAAGAAAGCTGCATTTTAGCAGACACTTTGCCGAGTCCTACACCAATCCTGCTCTGCCTTACATGTTGTGACCGGCTCTCTAATGAGGCAATGAAGCCTTCAAAACTGCTAGTGTCATTTATTTTAGCCTTCCTGTCTTGAATAACACTTTTTGTTGCCTGAAGAATAACAAACGAATGTCCAGGCTGATTAAATTAATGGCCTTAGAGTAGAGTGGGGGAAAAAGCCCCCCTTAAGGAAAATTCAGTTTTTCTCCAAGTTGAAATGAACCATGTGTTTAGTTTTATCATAGTTTTTGACAACAGTGACATGAACAATAATGCCACCTAAAGTTTGCCTAAAGTTAATACTTAATTTTTTTTTTTTAACAAAAACAAAACATTGTGCCAAGGGGGCCTTTTACCCCCCCAGTGGGGGGGTAAAAGGCCCCCTGAGGTGGGGCAATAGGCCCCCTCACTCAAAAAAAGCTGTTTGGATAGCAAAAGTGTTTACTTAAGCCTATAATGTGAAAGAAACAAGAAAATATCCCTGAATTAATGAATAGATGCATTATTTTATTATATTTCGCATTTTAATTTCAATATAATTTTGTGTGGATTGAATATGAATTAACAAAGAACAAGTGCATCAATAAATAATGCTAAAATTAATATTTTTTAATATTAAGTTCAAATTACTTGCTTTACTCAACCAGGTAAGCGAGATGTTATTCAAAACTATGTATCTGCTATTCAGAAATGTATGAAATACAGTAATTATGATAAAAGGAAACGATGCCCCCTGGGGGCCATTTACCCCACCATTAAGGGGGCCTTTTACCCCACAGACTATACTTTTACAAAAAAGGGTCTTACTTTCAAAATGTGATTCAACTTTTTATACCTAATGTATTTTTTTAACGTACTGACTTGTCTACTCATACCACATACACAGCTGTGATATCTGACAAAATAGCAGCTATCTAAATACAGTTTTACTGATATCTGAAAATTATATCACTTACCATGAAATTTGATTTCTCTCCGCTGCGTTGCTGATATGTGATCCACAGTGGATATTTGTATATCCCCGTTGTCAAGCCAGTCCATATCAACAATAGAAATGTAACTTTGCGCCATCTGGTGGTTATTTTGGGTAAAACAGGCCGGGAGCGTATTACCCCACGGGGGCTTTTTCCCCCACTCTACTCTATACAAGAAATCAAAGCTAACATGAACCTGAGTAAGCTATCGATAGCTGGATAGACTCCAAACTAA
This sequence comes from Neoarius graeffei, assembly GCF_027579695.1. Classification (NCBI taxonomy): domain Eukaryota; kingdom Metazoa; phylum Chordata; class Actinopteri; order Siluriformes; family Ariidae; genus Neoarius; species Neoarius graeffei. The sequence goes on along the minus strand of NC_083589.1, from coordinate 15,556,848 downwards.
CATTCATTATGATAGCTGTGTTGTTATCCGCCGCCCACAAATTAGGCTCCATATCGGTAACTTTACAGCATGATAGTGGGCTCACAGAAAGTGTGACTGATATTCGTAACTCTTGACTTACCTCCTGAAATGTTTTTTTCTTGCGATCTTAAAGCCGAACTTGCTTAGGTCTTGCTGTCCACTCTGCTTGGCCATGATGCTGCAATCCACTGCTGTCACTGATGCCAAATGAAATAAAAAATAACGGAACCCCAACTGAATGTCACCTCCTCAAACGCTTCGCTTGCGCGTGCCCTCTCTCGCGGTAGCTTACTGTAATTTTTCTGTTTCATAGACGCAGAGATGATGATGGACTGTCGCTGAGGATCACGGGAAGGCTAATGTAGTGTGGGGAATAGAGAAAATCAATAATCGTAAATTAGAGTTATTATTTCGTTTTGGGGCGGCACGGTGGTGTAGTGGTTAGCGCTGTCACCTCACAGCAAGAAGGTCTGGGTTCAAGCCCCGTGGCCGGCGAGGGCCTTTCTGTGTGGAGTTTGCATGTTCTCCCCGTGTCCGCATGGGTTTCCTCCGGGTGCTCCGGTTTCCCCCACAGTCCAAAGACATGCAGGTTAGGTTAACTGGTGACTCTAAATTGACTGTAGGTGCGAATGTGAGTGTGAATGGTTGTCTGTGTCTGTGTCAGCCCTGTGATGACCTGGCGACTTGTCCAGGGTGTACCCCGCCTTTCGCCTGTAGTCAGCTGGGATAGGCTCCAGCTTGCCTGCGACCCTGTAGAACAGGATAAAGCGGCTAGAGATAATGAGATGAGATGAGATTTCGTTTTGGTTTCCCTGTTTATTATTTGTTCTGTTTTGAGTTGGAAAAAGGAAAACAAACACCAATCCCTCATTTTTTGGTCATACAGAAAAACAGGAAAACGAAATATTGAGTGTTTTTTTTTGTTTTTCAGATTGAATGGAATACTTGAATGATCGGATGATACAAGGACCTACATGTAACACTAAAGAGTGCACAGTGCTTCATTGCAAGAGTCTTTTTTTTTAATATTTATTTTTGAGCGAGTAAACCCAAGGCAAGAATCGAACCATGTTTCAAGAGTTACCGGTACAGGACATGTGCAGTAACCACCAGACTACCAAGACCCACAGTTTTGTCTGCTCCTGCACTGAAAAAAGTAACCTACCGTATAGAATTTACCCAATAAATCTGAGGTAACAATTTGCATTGACTTGTTTGGGGTAGATTTAATTCCATATATTGAGTATAAAATAACTGAAATAAAAAGCTATGAAATACTTAAATTGGGTAAAATTTACCTCACATTTATGTATCTATTCTACAGCTACTTTTTCACTGAAATCGGGAAGTGCAGTACAACAGCTTCACACAACATTTCAAGATTTTTTTTTATGAGAGAAGCGCCATCTAATGGTGACACCGTGGAATCGAATGAATGGGCATGTTTAGAATTAAAATAGGGGAGGAAGGGGGGGTCTGAGCCATTCATGGCAGCCCCCTGGCGTTCAGCTGGGAACTGCACGGCAATCGCATGGCAGTCGCATGGCGTGCGGTTGGAACGGGAAAAATTCAATTGCTGCTACCGTAAGGGGAAAACCAGCCATCTTAGCAGGAATGACAAGGTCAAACTCACTAGCTACCTGGCATGCCTGAGGGATGATTTGTCCAGAGAGCATGCGCTCGAGGTCAGCGAGGAGTGGATGTTTGTTGATGTTGGCTTGAGTCCAGATTACCTGGTTCACCATGTCTATCTGGGCTCCTAGCCTAACCAGAATGTCTACTCCAATGAAGAGTGAATTGGAGAGTTGAGGGACCACGCTCAAGAAATGGAGGAACTCTCTTGTTCCGATTGTCATGGTTACGGCACAGACACCAACAGCCTTAACAGAGTTTTGGGGTTGTTCGGCAGAGAGAAGTCGGTGGCTTTTCCGCCCGAAAATGGGGCAAGAATGGCTTTGACACAGCGTGTCAAACAAAGTCTGGCTGATGGCCGATTTCTCAGACCAAAGTGTTATAGCTGCATTGAGGACTGTGGTCTCGTTGACTCGCACTTCACCTGATAGAATAGGGCAGTACATAGCTGAGGTTGAGTTGCTCAAGGAGCAAAGGAAGGAGGTGTGGTTTTCCAGAGAGTTGTGGCCCCTAGGGGGGTTCGCGATGTTGGTTGTTCTGACACCAGCCTCGGCGTACAGAGGCATGAACTGAAGTTCGTCGGGGATTTGGTCTCCCGTGGTGCTTGGTTGATCGGTGTCTGCACTAATCTCGTCGCAGCAGGCTAGTGCCTGTTTTGAGGGACCCAACGACGGTGGGGTCGTGATTTTGGCCCACAATTGACTGCGAGGACAATCAATGAGTGGCGCCAACCTGTCGAGTAGGTCCTGGCCAATCAGTAGTTCTTCCATACCCACAGAGCTGATGTAGGTGGGATGTATGATTGACACACCTTGGAATGTGAGTCTCAACCATGCCATTCGTGTTACTGGGGCTTTGTTCTGTGTGAAGCTGATTAAGTTTATATTGCAGGGCTTTGTTGGAATTGGGTCACCTTGTGAGAGCTGTGTCTGAGAGATGGTGGCAAAGACTTTAGCACACATGAGCGTGATCTCCGATCCAGTATCCAGGAGGGCGTGGAGGGTGATTGTACCCTTGACCACCACGGTGGTGTAAATGTGCTTAGCATTGCCCCTTCTAACTAGATCGCCTAAGAACTGCATCAGAGGTGCATTTTGTGGGTGTGCCTTCACCACCGGGGGGGCTCTACATCCGGACCATTGCCTGCGGTTTCACAGAAATCTCCCCATTTCACGAGATATACTCGTGGTTCCCGGCCTAGTCATGCCAACGGGCGGCCTTCGTCATCCTTCTTGGGCTCTTTGAAGGCCTGTTGAGGAATTTGACTGTTTTTGTAACAGTCTTCTAAATTCAGCCAAGCAGGCCTTCAAAGAGTCCAGCTCTGAGTGGGACTCATCAGGTTGGTCCAAGTCACTGTGTCGGCTACCTTTGCCCCTACGTTTAGAGCTATGGTCGGCGCGCTCCTGCCATTTCTGGCCAGAGTGGGGATGACGATCTTGCTGCTGACCGCCTTGTTCCTTATGACCCTTTTCGTATGAGGAGCGGTTGCCATAGTCACTATGGCCTTGCCCTCGGTCCTTCTTGGCCTTACCTTGCCACTTCTTCCCTTCACCCTGGTGATGGTTTGGCGAAGGGCGGTTCGGACCGGGATTTCTCCGGTTGGGTCCCCTTTTTGGAGCTTCCCTTCCTTCTAAGGTTAGCGGGGGCCCGTTTGCACCCTAGAGACTAAGGACTCTGGGATCATCATCATTTCTGTCTGTGGGTTTGACGATGGTCTCCCAGGTCATTTGGGCTAGTAATTGCGAAGTTTTGAATAACTATCGTGAACGTTTGGGGGTAGTATCTCTAAAAAGGCACGAACGCTGCTACTGGAGGTCTTCCAGACCAGTTTAAGCTTCTCTCGCATTGTGGCTCTCGGTAGGTCCATCAGGCATCAGTCAATTTCTCGTAAATAATCATTTACGTTGGTTCTTTTATTGTCAGGATCGAATCGCTCAATATCTTTGGCAAGTAGGTCAATTTGCCGTATGCGGAAGGCTTGGTGCGCATCCTTATGTGGCCTCCTTCGTTCTCCTGAGTACTCACTATCTGAGCTACTCTGGAATTGCTCCAGTTCCTCATGAGAGTCATAGTCTGATTCATCCGAAGGTGGATCAGGGAAACTGTAGCGCACTGACCTGGGTGTGCTATGGGCCTGGGCTCGGGATGAGCGCAGGACGACTCCACCCTGGCTAAACGACAACGGAGTCATGTAGCGAGTTGATGAAGTTTGGCGGGATGTCTGGTGCTCGACCAGGTAATCCACGGTGTCCGGTTCAGATGCCTCTTCCCGCTCTAATCTTTGATGCATGGTTGGGGGTCTCTCACGCCCCTCGCGCCCTTCTTTAGGGGTCTGCTCCTTGGCAGCCCTTCTGGCGGCCTTCTCGGCTTTCTCTAGCCTTTCGGCACACTCATCAAGGGAGTCCTTCAAGAGACTACGCTGCCTATATAAATCACTGACCTCGACTGCCAGCTCGGCGTTGCTGGAGGTCAGCCTACCAACTTCTCCATGGAGGGATCTGATCTCTAGGTCAGTATCCTGGAAGTGTAACAGGAATAGCTTACCTAGTGCCTCTTGGACACTAATCATTGTTCTCTTTGGATCTCTCATACAGTATGTTTTATTGAGTTGATTATGTTAGTTTGGCAATCACGCCTACTCATGCCCCTAATGGTTGCCCTTTCAGAGTCAGAGCAGTGAATGAGGTCTGCGATGACCTCAAAGAGAGACACGTCTTGGGTGTTGTCTTCAGTCTCTGAGACACGAGAGGATGCCATTTTTCTTAGGTTGGGTGTTGGATAATTAATCAATCAATGAGTTAATTTATTAATTAATTATTATTAATTAATATTAACTATGTAATTAATTAATTAACAAGGTTTGTTTTGTTTGGAAATGCTCTCTTATCCTAAGTTATCAATAGGTTGTTAGTATTTGTGATATGGTTATCTGTCATAGTCCTACCTGTGGGCTTCTCTCTTCAGGTAACATCTCCACTCAGCATTACCGGCCACGCCCGCACTCACTTCCTCTTATTAACTTCCAGTGGCTGTCATTGGCTGTTGCCGATCACCTGCTTCCCCCCTGTGTGTATTTAAGCTGCAGTCCTCCCAAGCTTCTGTGTCAGATCATCTGCAACTTCCAGCGTGATAACCTGCTCTGTGTTCCTACTACTCTGACTCCTGATGTTATTCTGTTCCATCTGACTCTGTCTGCTCTCCAGCCCCGGTAACCTGATCTGCCTTCTGTCCTGCCGACTCTGCCTCTTGCCTGCCTCTCTTGTACCTTCGCCTGATCTCCAGCCTGCCCAGCCCTGCTGCTCGCCTGCCTCTCCATCAGCCCGGTGTGAGCAGCCCTGCCTGGAGCCCTACTCTCCAGCCCCGGTAACCTGACCCTGCATTTCTGTCCCCTATCTTGCTATCTGATCTGTGACTCTGTGTTCCAGCCTGCTGAGGGACTACTGCTGGGAGACTGCCTGAAACCCAAGTGCTGTCAGCCTACAGCCACACCTCTCTGACAACACCTGATCCTGTCTGATCTCAGAAGCTAAGCAGGGTCGGGTCAGTACTTGGATGGGAGACCTCAGACGTCACCACCACGCTCCCACCAGCCATCCCTGCCTCTCAGTCCTCCTGCCACTGAACTTCACACACACATTCTCCCAACTCCCTTTTCCCCTGTTATTAATAAACTGTGGTTTGAGTGCATTTGATCTCCTCTCCTGTCTAGTCCCTGACAGAACGACCTGACCAAGACATGGAGTCAGCACCTGAACCCTCTGCCCTAGACTGGCTGCAGTGCACCGAAGGAGATGTCAGTCGGATGTCTGCCGACATTGCAGCCCTGATCCAGCTTGGTCAGCAGCAGCAGCAGCAACAATAACCACTGGACCAAGCATTCCAGCTGCTCACCGCCTTAGCACCCCCTGCGCCTCCGAGTCAACCACCGCCGCCCCTCGTTGCATCAGCTCCTGTCATACCTGCCGCTGACTTGCCAGCTCCGGGAGGTGCTCCTACTGCACTCAATGCCCCGGAACCCAAGGTCGGCAGTCCGGAGCATTTTGACAGTGACCCCTCCCAAGTCCGTGCTTTCCTGACCAGCTGCCGGTTGTTGTTCGACCTGCAGCCCAGAACCTTCGCATCGGAAGCAGCGAAGGTGGCCTTCGTCATCACTCATCTGACTGGCCGCGCCTGCCTGTGGGGGACTGCTGAGGATGAACGCCTGACACCGGCGTGTGCCTCCTTCTCCCTGTTTGCAGCGGAGATGATTAAGGTCTTCGACCTGGGCTCGTCATCAGTAGAGGCATCCGGAGGACTGATGAGTATTTGCCAAGGCAGATGTACAGTGGCTGACTACTCGATCGATTTCCGGACCTTGGCCCGGCGCAGCAAGTGGAACATGCAGGCGCTGGTGGACGCCTTTCTGCACAGCCTGGCTGACTACATGAAGGACGAATTGGTCTCGTACGAACAACCATCGACACTCGATGAGGCCATTGCCCTGGCTGTCCGCATTGACCGCTGGGTCCAGACCCGTCGACGAGAGAGGGCCCGCCAGACTCAGTCAGTCATCAGTGCACGGAGAAGCCCGAGCTCGCCGGACATAGGAGGGGCCCGGCTGGGTTCAATGATCCTCCAATCCTCCACCAGCCAGAAACCTATGCTCCAAGTTTGCCTTCGTCTGTCGGATTCCACCCACACCCTGGCCGCCCTGGTTGACTCTGGCACCGAGGCTAACATCATGGAAACCGAGTTTGTGCGCTAGTTGGGTCTGCAAAGCCATCATTTATCCTCTCCCGTTCCAGCCAGGGCGCTGGATGGCCATCTCCTTGGCACCGTCACCCGCCTCACTGCCCCGTCCCGATGACTCTGTCTGGTAACCACCACGAAACCATCCAGTTTCACCTGCTCCATTCCCCCGGCCAACCTCTCATCCTGGGCTATCCATGGCTCTGCCAGCACAGTCCTCACCTCGACTGGGCCACTGGAGTGATAAGAGAATGGGGCAAGGACTGCCACCGGACCTGCTTACAAGCCGCCACTCTAACCTCTCGTACTCCACCTGCCAGCTCTGCCCCCGACCTCACTAATGTCCCAGTGTGTTATCACAGCCTTCGGGAGGTATTCAGCAAGGACAAGGCCACTTCCTTGCCACCTCACCGGCCCTACGACTGTGCCATTGATCTCCCCCCAGGCACTGCACCACCCAAGGGCCGTCTCTACTCTCTGTCCGCCCCGGAAAGGAAGGCGATGGAGGCCTACATCAGTGACTCTCTGGCTGCCAGCCTCATCCGTCCATCCTCTTCTCCCGCCGGCACTGGGTTCTTCCTCGTGGGAAAGAAGGATGGCTCCCTGCACCCCTGCATCGATTACAGGGGTCTCAATGACATCACCGTCAAGAACCGATACCCTCTCCCACTGCTTACCTCAACCTTCGAGCTGCTCCAGGGAGCCACGGTCTTCACCAAACTCGATCTCCGGAATGCCTACCACCTGGTTCGGATAAGGGAGGGAGACGAGTGGAAGACCGCGTTCAACACCCCCACCGGTCACTATGAATACCGGGTGATGCCGTTTGGCCTTACCAACATGCCAGCGGTATTCCAGGCTCTGGTGAATGATGTCCTGCGAGATATTTTGAACAAGTTCGTGTTCGTTTTCCTCGACGACATCCTGATCTTCTCAAAGACCCTGTCCAAACACACCCAGCATGTCCAGCACGTGCTCCGTCATCTCCTTGAAAACTCCCTCTTCATCAAGGCAGAGAAGTGTGACTTTCATGCCAAGTCTGTGGGGTTCCTGGGGTACATCGTGGCAGAGGGGAGCATCCAGATGGACCCTGCCAAAGTCTTAGTTACTTCATGGCCAGTACCAGAGAGCAGGAAGAAGCTTCAGCAGTTCCTGGGCTTCGCAAATTTCTACAGGAAATTCATTCGTAATTACAGCACCGTTGCGTCACCCCTCACCGCCTTGACCAGCACCAACCAGCCCTTCACCTGGACTCCGGCTGCCAACGAAGCCTTTGCCACCCTCAAGGCTCGGTTCACCACTGCTCCCGTCCTCCAGATGCCAGATGCAGAGCGGCAATTCATCGTTGACGTGGATGCCTCAGATGTGGGAGTTGGGGCAGTGCTCTCACAGAGGTCAGTGGATGACAACAAACTCCACCCCTGTGCGTTCTTCTCCCGCCGGCTATCGCCGGCCGAACGCAATTACGACATAGGCAGCCGGGAACTGCTGGCGGTCAAGCTCGCCCTGGAGGAATGGCGTCACTGGCTGGAGGGGTGCGTAGTCCCATTCCTGGTCTGGACAGACCATAAGAATCTGGAATACATCCGCACCGCCAAACGACTCGACCCCAGACAGGCCCACTGGGCTCTCTTTTTCACCAGATTCAATTTCACCCTTTCATACCGGCCCGGATCTCGCAACACCAAGCCTGACACACTCTCCTGCCAGTTCCAGAAGGATGATGCCCCCTCCAAGGATCCGGCTCCCATCCTACCTGACCCCTGTATCGTTGCTGCTCTGACCTGGGACATCAAAGAACAAGTGCGGGAAACCCTCCGTGACCAACCCAGCCCCAGTGCATGCCCTGCAAGTCGCCTCTTTGTTCCTGAAGACCTGCAATCCCAGGTTATACAATGGGGACACGACTCCCGTCTAGCCTGCCACCCTGGTTCCACTCGCACCTACCACCTGCTTGCCCAATGATTCTGGTGGTCTTCTATGAGCAGGGATGTGTGAGACTTCGTCCGAGCCTGCCCTACCTATAATCAGAATAAGTCCTCCAGCCGGCCTCCTGCTGGTTTGCTCCAGCCTCTGCCCATGCCAATGCGACCCTGGTCCCACATTTCCCTGGATTTTGTTACGGGTCTGCCCCCTTCTAACGGGATGACTGTCATACTCACCATCGTGGACTGCTTTAGTAAGATGGCACACATTGTTCCCCTCCCTAAACTACCGTCGGCCAAAGAGACCGCCCAGATCGTCCTGCAGCAGGTCTTCTGCATCCATGGGCTGCCCAGGGACATCGTTTTGGACCGGGGGCCGCAATTCACCTCCTCGTTCTGGAAGGAATTCTGTCACCTACTCGGGGCCACCACCAGCCTCACCTCCGGATTCCGACCCCAGTCCAACGGCCAGTCAGAGCGGACTAACCAGGAGTTGGAGAAGGCACTTCGGTGCATGGCGTCACACAACCCTAGGGCCTGGTGTGAGCACCTGCTGTGGGTGGAATACTCCCACAACTCCCTCACCAGCTCAGCCACTGGACTGTCCCCATTCCATTGCGTGTATGGCTACCAACCACCCCTGTTCCCCAGCCAGGAGGGAGAGGTCACCTGCCCGTCTGCCCTCACCTATGCACGCCAATGCCACCGCACCTGGTCTCAAGCCCGCGCTGCGCTCCTCAAGTCAGTCACCAGCTACTCCATTGGAGCCAACCGGCAGAGGACGCCTGCGCCCACCTACTGGGTGGGCCAGAAGGTGTGGTTGTCAGCCAAGGACCTGCCTTTCCAGGTGGAGTCTCGTAAGCTGGCACCTCGGTTCATCAGACCATTCCTGATCCAGAGGATAATCAGCCAGTCTGCTGTCCGGCTTCGACTGCCCAAGTCTATGAGAGTGCACCCCAACTTCCACATCTCAAAGATTAAGCCAGTGCATGAGAGCCCGCTGGTCCCAGCTGCACCTTCTCCTCCTCCTCCTCGTCTCATCGATGGTGGCCCGGTCTACTCCGTCCGGCGACTGCTGAAGTCATGGCGCAGGGGCCTCCAATACCTGGTGGATTGGGAGGGCTATGGTCCTGAGGAGAGGATGTGGGTTCCTGCTGGGAGAATCTTAGACCGTACCCTCATCAGCACCTTTCATTGCCTGCATCCGGACCAGCCGGCCAACTGGAGAGGTCGACCAAAGGGCCCTGGTTGGAATGACGATGCGCCAACTGCTACTGTCCCCGAGTCCGATTCTGAACCAGATCCTGAGGCCTTGGACATGGACCGGTCAGAGGAATTCTGACCCTCCACTGGTATTCCCCCTCCTCCCGCCCGTCTTGGTGGATCTGTGGCTAGGGACTTCTGGAGCCGTCCCTTGGGGGGGGGTTCTGTCATGGTCCTACCTGTGGGCTTCTCTCTTCAGGTAACATCTCCACTCAGCATTACCGGCCATGCCCGCACTCACTTCCTCTTATTAACTTCCAGTGGCTGTCATTGGCTGTTACCGATCACCTGCTTCCCCCCTGTGTGTATTTAAGCTGCAGTCCTCCCAAGCTTCTGTGTCAGATCATCTGCAACTTCCAGTGTGATAACCTGCTCTGTGTTCCTACTACTCTGACTCCTGACGTTATTCTGTTCCGTCTGACTCTGTCTGCTCTCCAGCCCCGGTAACCTGATCTGCCTTCTGTCCTGTTGACTCTGCCTCTTGCCTGCCTCTCCTGTACCTTCGCCTGATCTCCAGCCTACCCAGCCCTGCTGCTCACCTGCCTCTCCATCAGCCCGGTGTGAGCAGCCCTGCCTGGAGCCCTACTCTCCGGCCCCAGTAACCTGACCCTGCATTTCTGTCCCCTATCTTGCTATCTGATCTGTGACTCTGTGTTCCAGCCTGCTCCCTAACTCCAGCCTGCTGAGGGACTACTGCTGGGAGACTGCCTGAAACCCAAGTGCTGTCAGCCTATAGCCACACCTCTCTGACAATGCCTGATCCCGGCTGATCTCAGAAACTAAGCAAGGTCGGGTCTGGTCAGTACTTGGATCGGAGACCTCAGACGTCACCACCACGCTCCCACCAGCCATCCCTGCCTCTCAGTCCTCCTGCCACTGAACTTCACACACACATTCTCCCAACTCCCTTTTTCCCTGTTATTAATAAACTGTGGTTTGAGTGCATTTGATCTCCTCTCCTGTCTGGTCCCTGACAGTTATCACACTACTGTTAACCGTTTTAACACACCTGGGAATATACCTTAGCAGTTGCTCAATCAAACTGGTAGTTTATCTGTTGTTGCAACAATATTCAAGAAGTCGACAAACCAAATGCCTCACACGGGGCACCAATTTATGTAGGTGTATTATGTTTATGTGTATGTAGACTGGTGTTAAGTGATCAATCATTAATAATTAAATTGAATCAATCCCATTGAATCATTTAATTTGAATCATTTAAATTGAATCATACCATTGAATCAGTCTCATTGAATCGTTTAAATTGAATCATTTAAATTGAATCATACCATTAATTTTGGTGCTTAATGATAAAAGTACCAAACAGCCAGATTATGGTATATTCCAAATTATTATGGTCACTTACCAAGCTGCAGCTAATAGTATTCATATACACCTTAGAATTCTTTTGAGATTTGGGCGACTTCAAGAAATATCGGAACAGCAAACAAACACACACAGTTTCAATGATAATGGAATTTATTATAACAAAGATAAAATTGAATAACAGCAGATGAAATCTTCAGCAGTGTGTGTGTGTGTGTGTGTGTGTGTGTGTAGACAAAAAATTAGCTTTGTATGCTAATTAGACAAAGGAAGGCTAGCTAGCATGTACTTGTGTGTGTAAGCAAAAGATTAACTTTGTGTGCTAACTAGACAAATGAAGGCTAGCTAACATGTGCTTTTGAGGCCTAGTGGCCACATGGTTGTGTGTGAGCGTGTGTGTATGTGTGATAACAAAAATTAAATGTTAACAATTAAAATACATTCAAATGGTCATCCGTGATATATGTGGATTTGAATGTGGGCACGGGGAGTGCGATATAAAGGTTGAATTGAATCAGGACTTAGAATATTATCTAAAGTTGAGACAAAAGACCTCGTGATAAACAACAAAGGGGGGGGGGTCACCACGTGTTTCCTTACAGAACAAAGAGAGTTAGCTTTGGTTTGCTAGCTAAAGTGTGTGTGAGGCCTAGTGTGTGTGTGACCACATGTTGAAGCCTGGTCCCTGGAGACAAAAGGCTTCCCTAGACAGCTAACCCACTAGCGTTATAGTATTATTAAATCCCCTGAAATCTTGATGAGGTCGATATATGTATAAGAATGAAGTTAGAGTGTTAGAGAGGGAAAAGAGGCATGCACAACCTATCTATTAAACAATTGAGAGATTAAATCAAAATCGAACAATCATACAGTGTACACATTTAAACCATTCCTGAGGTTAAAATTCACACTACTTCAATAAAGCAAAATTCCTGAGACTAGCTTTATTACTATGCCCAAAAGAATGCCAAGTCTTACTTCCGTATTTCGCCCTTCTGCAGAGGGCCGAGAGTTTTTGGAGAAGGTGACTTTCACAGGAGCTCCTGAGAAGAAAATCTGTGGAAAACAGAGAATTCTTGGAGAAACTTCGTAGCTTGTGGGAAGAAAATCTCTGTAGAAACAAGGTGCACAGCTTTGTTGAAGAGGTCCAGCCGCTTCTTTGTCTTCAGACTAAAAACCACTTGGGCTGCAGTTTTGCATGTGCTGATGAGGAACAGATGAAACCAGTTATATTCAAGTTGAGTCAAAATTGCACGATTCTCGAGTCTACCGTGGCCAAAGGTAAGTAAAAGAAACAGCGCGAAACTCTGATTCTAGACAAAAAGATGTTTCTATCTAGTTTGCTCGGCCGAGCGGATCTCTCTGTGTCCAGACGGATTGAAGTCCAGATGGAAAAGAGGAAGAAGGAAGCGTTGTTCAGTTGCTTATAGAATTGTAGAGGAAGTGACGTAGATGATCCCCATGCATGACGTAGCTCAACGCGGAAGTTGGCTGGGAGTTGTAGTCCTTAGATGGACTGTGTATTGTACCTACATCATCTATTTTGTTAAAAACATCATTAATCATAATGTTGAACAGTACTGGACTGCATACACTACCCTGAGGTGTTCCATTTTCTATTGAATAGATGTTAGAGAAGTTAACCCCAACTCTTACTTCTATTGTTCTGTCCTTTAAGAAGTCTCTAATCCAGTTAAACATCTCGCCACCAATACCCATCCTATTCAGCTTAATTAACAACCCCTCCTTCCATAGCATATCGTATGCTTTCTCTATATCAAAGAATGTTGCTAAAACTGATTCATTATTGACTTGTGCTTTCATTATTTCAATGTCTAAACATACAATAGGGTCCATTGTAGTACGTCCACTATGGAACCCACTCTGGTGTGGGGAGACAAGACGTCTCTCGTCTCGTCTCGTCTTCTTCCGCTTATCCGGGACCGGGTCGCGGAGGCAGCAGTCTAAGCATGGAAGCCCAAACTTCCCTTTCTCCAGACACCTCGGCCAGCTCCTCGGGAAGAACACCGAGGCGTTCCCAGGCCAGCCGAGAGACATAGTCCCTCCAGCGTGTCCTGGGTCTTCCCCGGGGCCTCCTCCCGAGGGGACATGCCTGGAACACCTCCCCAGGGAGGCGTCCAGGAGGCATCCGAAAAAGATGCCCGAGCCACCTCAGCTGGTTCCTCTCGATGTGGAGGAGCAGCGGCTCTACTCCGAGCTCCTCCCGAGTGACTGTGCTTCTCACCCTATCTCTAAGGGAGCGCCCAGCCATCCTGCGAAGGAAACTCATTTCAGCCACTTGTATCCGTGATCTTGTTCTTTCTGTCATTACCCAAAGCTCATGACCATAGGTGAGAGTCGGAACGTAGATCGACCGGTAAATTGAGAGCTTCGCCTTTTGGCTCAGCTCCTTCTTCACCACGACGGACCGGTAAAGCGACCGCATCACTGCGGAGGCTGCACCGATCCGCCTGTCGATCTCACGCTCCATCCTTCCCTCACTTGTGAACAAGATCCCGAGATACTTAAACTCCTCCACTTGAGGCAGGACTTCTCCACCAACCTGGAGAGGACAAGCCACCCTTTTCCGGTCGAGAACCATGGCCTCGGACTTGGAGGTGCCGATTCTCATCCCAGCCGCTTCACACTCGACTGCAAACCGCCCCAGTGCATGCTGAAGGTCCTGGTTTGAAGAAGCCAACAGGACAACATCATCCGCAAAAGCAGAGATGAAATCCTGTGGTTCCCAAACAGGATTCCTTCCGGCCCCTGGCTGCGCCTAGAAATTCTGTCCATAAAAATTATGAACAGAACCAGTGACAAAGGGCAGCCCTGCCGGAGTCCAACATGCACTGGGAACAGGTCTGACTTACTGCCGGCAATGCGAACCAGACTCCTGCTCCATTCGTACAGGGACCGGACAGCCCTTAGCAAAGAGCCCCGAACCCCATACTCCCGAAGCACCCCCCACAGAATACCATGGGGGACACGGTCGAATGCCTTCTCCAGATCCACAAAGCACATGTGGACTGGTTGGGCAAACTCCCATGAACCCTCGAGCACCCTATGAAGGGTATAGAGCTGGTCCAGTGTTCCGCGACCAGGACGAAAACCGCATTGTTCCTCCTGGATCCGAGGTTCGACTACTGGTCGAATTCTCCTCTCCAGTACCCTGGAGTAAACTTTCCCTGGGAGGCTGAGAAGTGTGATTCCCCTATAATTGGAGCACACTCTCCAGTCCCCTTTCTTAAAAAGAGGGACCACCACCCCAGTCTGCCACTCCAGAGGCACTGTCCCCGACCGCCACGCGATGTTGCAGAGGCGTGTCAACCAAGACAGCCCCACAACATCCAGAGACTTGAGATACTCAGGGCGGATCTCATCCACCCCTGGTGCCTTGCCACCGAGGAGCTTGCAAACCACCTCAGTGACTTCGGCTTGGGTAATGGACGAGTCCACCTAGAGTCATCCGCCTCAGTCTCCTCAGTGGAAGACATGACGGTGGGATTGAGGAGATCCTCAAAGTATTCCTTCCACCGCCCGACAATGTCCCCAGTCGAGGTCAACAGCTCCCCACCTGCACTGTAAACAGTGTTGGCAGAGTACTGCTTCCCCCTCCTGAGGCGCCGGACGGTTTGCCAGAATTTCTTCGAGGCCGACCGATAGTCCTTCTCCATGGCCTCCCCGAACTCCTCCCAGTTCTGAGTTTTTGCCTCCGCAACTGCCCGAGCTGCAGCATGCCTGGCCTGCCGATACCCGTCGGCTGCCTCAGGAGTCCCGGAGGTCAACATGGCCCGATAGGACTCCTTCTTCAGCTTGACGGCATCCCTTACTTCCGATGTCCACCACCGGGTTCGGGGATTGCCGCCACGACAGGCACCGGAGACCTTGCGGCCACAGCTCCGAACAGCTGCGTCCACAATGGAGGTAGAGAACATGGTCCACTCAGACTCAATGTCCCCTGCCTCCCTCGGAAGCTGGGAAAAGCTCTCCCGGAGGTGGGAGTTAAAGACCCCCTCAACAGAGTGCTCGGCCAGACGTTCCCAGCAGACCCTCACCATACGTTTGGGCCTGCCAGGTCTGTCCAGCTTCCTCCTCCGCCAGCGGATCCAACTCACCACCAGGTGGTGATCAGTTGACAGCTCAGCCCCTCTCTTCACCCGAGTGTCCAAGACATAGGGCCGGAGATCAGATGAAACGACTACAAAGTCGATCATCGACCTCCGACCTAAGGTGTCCTGGTGCCACGTGCACTTATGGACACCCCTATGCTCGAACATGGTGTTCGTTATGGACAAACCGTGACTAGCACAGAAGTCCAATAACAAAACACCACTCGGGTTCAGATCGGGGAGGCCGTTCCTCCCAACCACGCCCCTCCAGGTGTCACTGTCGTCGCCCACGTGAGCATTGAAGTCCCCCAGTAGCACAATGGAGTCCCCAGTCTGAGCACCCCTCAGTACCTCTCCCAGGGACTCCAAGAAGGCCAGATACTCTATACTGCTATTTGGCCCGTAGGCACAAACAACAGCAAGAGCCCTCTCCCCAATCCGAAGGCGCAGAGAGGCGACCCTCTCGTTCACTGGGGTAAACTCCAACACATGGCGGCTGAGCTGGGGAGCTATAAGCAAGCCCACACCAGCCCGCCGCCGCTCACCACGGGCGACTCCAGAGAAGTGGAAAGTCCAGCCCCTCTCGAGGAGCTGGGTTCCAGAGCCCAAGCTATGTGTGGAGGTGAGCCCGACTATCTCTAGCCAGTACCTCTCAACCTCCCGCACAAGCTCAGGCTCCTTCCCCCCCAGCGAAGTGACATTCCATGTCCCAACAGCCAGCCGCTGTGTCCAGGGATCAGGTCGTCGAGGCCCCTGCCTTCGACTGCCACCCAATCCACACTGCACCAAACCCCTACTGCTACCTCTGTGGGTGGTGAACCCACAGGAGGTCGGGCCCACGTCACCTCTTCGGGCTGAGCCCGGCCGGGCCCCATGGGCAAAGGCCCGGCCACCAAGCGCTCGCATACGAGCCTCAACCCCGGGCCTGGCTCCAGGGTGGGGCCCCGGCTGCGTCCTACCAGGCGACGTCATGGTCCTGGATTTTTTCTCCATAGGGGGTTTTTGGTGAACTGCTCTTGGTCTGGCCTGTCACCTAGGACCTGTCTGCCTTGGGAAACCCTACCAGGGGCATAATGCCCCCGACAACATAGCTCCTAGGATCATTCAAGCACACAAACCCCTCCACCACAATAAGGTGGCAGTTCTAGGAGGGGGAGACAAGACGTCTTTTTTTCAATTTCATACACTAGCCTTCTAGTGATCATTCTTTCCATAATCTTACATAAATTAGATGTTAATGCTATCGGCCTATAACTTTTAACTTCAGTTTTATCCTTCCCTGGTTTTCCAATCGGAACCACTACAGAATGTTTCCAACACAAAGGCAATCTACCTTGCTCCCAAATCTTATTAAAAAGACTTAAAATTACATATTTAGCCATGTCATTGACTTCATTAACCATTTTAAAACATATACTACCTTTCTATGGTGAAGTGTTCCTAACCCCATTTAACGCTCTCCTCAGTTCAAATAATGTAAAATCCTTATCAAGTACACTCTCACTTATTACCTGCTTTTCCAGTAACCCTTTATTCTCATCTATTTAACTCTCCAAGACAATTCTTTAGCAGTTAAGTTCTGTGAACTATGAACCTTAACAAAACTTTTTGCAAGCATCTCTGCTTTCTCTTGATTAGTTACTGCCTCCACATCATTGTTTTTAATCACAGGTAAGGAAAACTCCCTTCTAATGCCTCCCATCTTTTTAATCATGCTCCAAATATCATCCACTTTGGCTTCCGCCCCTATTTTAGAACAGAAATCATGCCAATATTTCCTTTTAACCTTTGATTGTGATTTTTTTTGTATTTCATTAAATTGGTATAGGAATGGTTTGATTTAACAATTTTGAAAGCTTTATTTCTAGCTTTAATTGCTTCCTTACAATCATCTGACCACCAAGGTACCATTCTCTTTTTCCTCATCCCAGAAGATTTGCCAAGAACCTCTTCTGCTGACTCACATAATGATTGAGTTTAACTCATCAACATCATTACTCATACCTGACATTATTCCCATCAGCCTACCACTTGCCTACATGCTATATAACCCCCAATTTACTTCTCTCATTTTCCATCTTGGAAACCAATTCTCTTCAAAGCACACATTTTGATTTCTAATATTTAACCATATAATATAGTGATGGGCGGCACGGTGGTGTAGTGGTTAGCGCTGTCGCCTCACAGCAAGAAGGTCCTGGGTTCGAGCCCCGGGGCCGGCGAGGGCCTTTCTGTGTGGAGTTTGCATGTTCTCCCCGTGTCCGCGTGGGTTTCCTCCGGGTGCTCCGGTTTCCCCCACAGTCCAAAGACATGCAGGTTAGGTTAACTGGTGACTCTAAATTGACCGTAGGTGTGAGTGTGAATGGGTGTCTATGTGTCAGCCCTGTGATGACCTGGCGACTTGTCCAGGGTGTACCCCGCCTTTCGCCTGTAGTCAGCTGGGATAGGCTCCAGCTTGCCTGCGACCCTGTAGAAGGATAAAGCGGCTAGAGATAATGAGATGAGATAATATAGTGATCACTACCAAGAGAATTTTCATTTACCTCCCACTCACTTACCCCTGCTATCTGATCAGATACTATTGTAAGATCTCTTGCTGATTCTGTTCCATGAGATGCGTCAAACCTAGTGTTCCTTCCATCATTTAAACAAACCAACTTATAATCATCCATAAACTCCTCAATAGTGCTCCCATTTTCATCCACCTTAGTACCTCCCCACATAGTGTTATGTGCCTTAAAATCTCCACACAATACTAAATTTCCATTTATCCCCCCACACATACCATCTACAGTAGCATCTCTCTCAAAATTCTTTGACCAGGGTTATAAAAGTTGACAATTTTAATCTTAGTTTTACCTAACCAAATCTCAACCAGAACTGCTTCAACCTCTTTATCTATATTTAAAGCTCTGTAATTAATCCCCTGCTGAATAAATGTGGCCACTCCACCTCCTGCAGTATCCTTGTCTTTACGCACTGCAATGCATCCATATATTAGAAAATCAAGTGATGGTTTTAACCAGGTTTCCTGTATACAGATAATATTTGGTTTAATAACTTGTTCCTCAATAAAGTGTTTTAGTTCCTGACCATTAGCAATTAAGCTCCTGGCATTCTGCTGTAGAATAGATAAAGTCATTATTTACCACCACATGGTGCTTGACTATCAGATACCCCTAACAATTCATGAATCTCTAGATACTTTTCCGCTGCTTTTTGAACTATTTTTATTCTATCAATTCTACTTGCTACTTGGGCTAAGCAATTAACCACTTCCACCATAAAAGCAATGAATTTTTTCTTATCCATTTCTTATTTTCTTTTCTTATTCTTTCTTATCTCTTCAGTTACTTTACAGCATTTCTGAGTCGTTTGAGTTTGACTCGGGGGTAAAACTACAGGAGTCATACCTACTTTAACCCTTGATTTTGCTTGGTTTTCTTTGTCAACCTTTTTAATAGCTTCAGCAAAAATAACGCTCTCCTTCACCTTAACACTTTGCAATTGAATTGCTCTTTTATACATCTTGCACCCTTTATAGGCTGCACTGTGTTCACCTCCACGGTTACAGCACTTGATTTTTGTTCCTTCCTCACATTTACCATGTTCCATGTTCGCCTCCACATTTAGCACACCTAAGTTTTGACTTGCACACAGAAGAAATGTGTCTATATTGCTGACATTTAAAGCATCTAATTGGTGAGGGGATGTAAGGCCTCGTCATATAACTTATATATCCAATCATGATCCGCTCAGGCATCTTAACCTCATCCAACACTAACAAGACAGACAAACTTGGTTGTTTAGTTCCATTCCTAATTATTGGCATTTGCTTGACTTTGTTGATTTTAACTCCTTTTACATTGCTTTTAATATCGTCCTCTAACAAGTCAGTCGATACACCTGATATCACCGCCAATACTGCTCTGCAACGCATCGTGAGAGCAGCTGAGAGGATCATTGGTGTCTCTCTCCCTTCTCTTATGGATATCTATAACTCCCGCCTCACCCGCAAAACCATCAGGATTGCAGGTGATCCCACCCACCCATCTCACAGCCTCTTCAGCTTGCTGCCGTCGGGGAGGAGACTGTGGAGTCTCCGGGCCAAAACCAGCATGCTCAAGGACAGTTTCTTTCACCAGGCGGTCAGGAGGCTCAACTCCCTCCCTGTTCTTCCCCTCCTCCCCCCTCTGCACCCTGCCACAGATTCTGCCCGCACACCCCCCTGCCCTCCCTTCAGCATATGACATCATGTCACCCTCACAGTTTCCCCCCCCCAACACACACACACACACACACACACACACACACACACACACTCTCAACATTCATTTGCACAGCGAACTCAGGAACTCAGGGACTGCACATTTCACTTTACCTCGCTCATTGCACTATTCCGCACTACCTCACCTTAACAGCTATTGGTTTGTATCTGCTTATTTCATGTTTACCTGCTATACCTCAAGTGACCTTGACTGTTTATTTTATGTCCTTTTGCTCCAATATATGTGTGTGCGTGTATGTGTATATATATATACACACACACACACACACACACACACATATATATAAAATGTGTGCGTATGCATATATATATATATATATACACACACACACACACATATATATAAAATGTGTGCGTATGCATATATATATATATATATATAAATATATATATATATATATATATATATATATATATATATATATATATATATATGTATACCTGTGAGTGTTGTCTGTCTATTTCTTATCTAGTGTTTATACTGTTTATATTGTTTATTTCAGTTATTCTATTTTTATTTATTGCATTGCCTGTTTGCACCGTGGGTCAGAGAGGACTGAAATTTCATCTGTGCTTTATGTCGAGCATGTACAGTGGGGCAAAAAAGTATTTAGTCAGTCACCAATTGTGCAAGTTCTCCCACTTAAAAAGATGAGAGAGGCCTGTAATTTTCATCATAGGTATACCTCAACTATGAGAGACAAAATGAGAAAAAAAAATCCAGAAAATCACATTGTCTGATTTTTAAAGAATTTATTTGCAAATTATGGTGGAAAATAAGTATTTGGTCAATAACAGAAGTTCATCTCAATACTTTGTTATATACCCTTTGTTGGCAATGACAGAGGTCAAACGTTTTCTGTAAGTCTTCACAAGGTTTTCACACACTGTTGCTGGTACTTTGGCCCATTCCTCCATGCAGATCTCCTCTAGAGCAGTGATGTTTTGGGGCTGTCGCTGGGCAACACGGACTTTCAACTCCCTCCAAAGATTTTCTATGGGGTTGAGATCTGGAGACTGGCTAGGCCACTCCAGGACCTTGAAATGCTTCTTACGAAGCCACTCCTTCGTTGCCCAGGTGGTGTGTTTGGGATTATTGTCATGCTGAAAGACCCAGCCACGTTTCCTCTTCAATGCCCTTGCTGATGGAAGGAAGTTTTCACTCAAAATCTCACGATACATGGCCCCATTCATTCTTTCCTTTACACAGATCAGTCGTCTTGGTCCCTGATGTTGATGATGTTGATGTTTCCACCCCCATGCTTCACAGTAGGTATGGTGTTCTTTGGATGCAACTCAGCATTCTTTCTCCTCCAAACACGACAAGTTGAGTTTTTACCAAAAAGTTCTATTTTGGTTTCATCTGACCATATGACATTCTCCCAATCCTCTTCTGGATCATCCAAATGCTCTCTAGCAAACTTCAGACGGGCCTGGACATGTACTGGCTTAAGCAGGGGGACACGTCTGGCACTGCAGGATTTGAGTCCCTGGCGGCGTAGTGTGTTACTGATGGTAGCCTTTGTTACTTTGGTCCCAGCTCTCTGCAGGTCATTCACTAGGTCCCCCCCCCCATGTGGTTCTGGGATTTTTGCTCACCATTCTTGTGATCATTTTGACCCCACAGGGTGAGATCTTGCGTGGAGCCCCAGATCGAGGGAGATTATCAGTGGTCTTGTATGGCTTCCATTTTCTAATAATTGCTCCCACAGTTGATTTCTTCACACCAAGCTGCTTACCTATTGCAGATTCAGTCTTCCCAGCCTGGTGCAGGTCTACAATTTTGTTTCTGGTGTCCTTTGATGGCTCTTTGGTCTTGGCCATAGTGGAGTTTGGAGTGTGACTGTTTGAGGTTGTGGACAGGTGTCTTTTATACTGATAACGAGTTCAAACAGGTGCCATTAATACAGGTAACAAGTGGAGGACAGAGGAGCCTCTTAAAGATTTATTAAGATTGCCAAGCTGAACTACAAGAACAAAGTGGAAGAAAAGTTTTCTCATGGAAACCTCCGCTCAGCTTGGCAGGGCATGAAGAGAATGGCAGCTGTTAACCTTCCTATCAGTAACAACTCTGTTAACATCCCTGGCAGTACACCAGCATATCTCCCCAATGACCTTAATTCCTTCTTCTCCAGATTTGAGATCAACAACTCCACCCAGTTAGAGGACATCAGATCCAACCTCATACCTGATGACCTTTGCATCTCTTTCCCCACCACTGACATAGTGAGGGCCCTTAAGAGGTCTAAGGCTAACAGTGCACCTGGAGCTGATAACATCAGTGGCCGGGTCCTTAGATACTGTGGGGACCAGTTAGGGAGTGTTTTCCAGAAACTGTTTCAGACCTCCATCAACACAGGAACTGTCCCCAAATGTTGGAAACACTCAACAATTGTTCCCATTCGCACGAGAAGCCCCCCCCCCCCATGGCCCTGAATGATCTGCACCCTGTGGCCCTCACCTCCCAGGTGATGAAGGCTATGGAGAGGCTTGTCAGGCAATACATTCTCACTCTGACCAATTCACAACTTGATCCGCTCCAATTTGCATATCAAAGCCATAAAGGTGTCGACGATGCCAAAGCCTTCATCATCGACACTATCCACAGACACCTGGAGCTTCCCAATACCTCCGCCAGACTCCTGTTTGCAGATTTCTCCTCGGCCTTTAATACCCTGCAACTGCATATTCTGGCAGAGAGACTCCACCGGAACTTCAACATGAGCAGCCAGCTCATCCTCTGGATCCTGGACTTTCTAACTAACCGAACCCAGCGTGTCTGGATTAACAATAACCTGTCTGATCTCCTCACCACCTCCACTGGCTCCCCACAAGGCTGTGTGCTTTCTCCGCTGATCTTCATTCTGTACACTGATGATTGCAGATCAACGTACCCCAACTGTCACCTGGTTAAGTTTGCTGATGATACAGTTCTCCTGTCCCTCCTGTCCGGCCCTTCCCTCCATCATGGACCCGCTCTTCAGCAGTTCGTAGAGTGGTGTGACTCTTCCTGCCTGGAGTTGAATGTTAGTAAAACTAAGGAGATGGTGGTGACCTTCTCCAGCAGCCAAAGGGAACTGGCTGCGGCTGTCACCACTATGGTCCACGGTTTTCCGGTCGAGACAGTTGAGGAATATAAATACCTGGGAACCATTCTGGACTGCCAACTGAGGTTCTCTTCCAACACAGAAGGGATCCTGAGGAAGTGCCACCAGAGGATGTACCTACTAAGGAAACTGAACTCCTTTTCTGTCAGTCAGAACATCTTGTTGACATTCTATTATACATTCATTGAAAGTGTTTTAGCTTTTTCTATATGCTGTTTTTTATTACTCCATTACTGTACAGGATAGGAACTGCCTGCATAATATTGTCAAGGTGTGTTCTAAGATGGCACCTTCCTGCTCACCACCTGAATACTGTGTACGAGCAGCAGGCTAGCAGCCTGGCTTGTTGTATTCTGAAGGACTCGACTCATGCTTTGTTCCCGTCATTTGAGCAGCTGTCATCTGGTCGCAGGTTCTGCTGTCCAGCCTGTAAGACCCAGAGGAGGAGAGCAACCTTTGTTCCAAGTGTCATTCTCCTCCTGAACTCTAAGAAGTCAAAGACAGTTACAATAACTTAAGTCTTCTGTACAATAGTCTAGTGCAATATCACATGTCCTGATGTGCAATATTACAATATCACCTTGTCACTTTAACTACAATGTCACTCTAATCATATTGTCATTTTAATTTTATCCACGCTTCATTTTATTTATTTGCCATATTTTATCTGCTGCCTTTTTTTTTTTACTTTGTTACTGGCAGCAGGCCTGCCATTGTACATAATACGCTGGCTTTTTTTTTTTTGTCCACCCAATTTTGTGATTTTATTCTTTTTGTGATTTTATTTTCTTGCTCTTTTTTTTAATGTACCGCTCTTTGCCCTTCTAATTGCCCTTCGGGGATAAATAAAGTTTTGTCTGATCTGATCTGATAAAGAAGTTGTTACAGGTCCATGAGAGCCAGAAATCTTGCTTGTTTGTAGGTGACCAAATACTTATTTTACCAAGGAATTTACCAATTAATTCATTAAAAATCCTATAATGTGATTTCTTGGATTCTTTCCCCCCATTCTGTCTCTCATAGTTGAAGTGTACCTATGATGAAAATTACAGGCCGCTCTCATCTTTTTAAGTGGGAGAATTTGCACAATTGGTGGCTGACTAAATACTTTTTTGCCCCACTGTACAGTGGTGCTTGAAAGTTTGTGAACCCTTTAGAATTTCCTATATTTCTGCATAAATATGACCTAAAACAACATCATATTTTCACACAAGTCCTAAAAGTAGATAAAGAGAACCCAGTTAAACAAATGAGACAAAAATATTATACTTGGTCACTTATTTATTGAGGAAAATGATCCAATATTACATATCTGTGAGTGGCAAAAGTATGTGAACCTCTAGGATTAGCAGTTAATTTGAAGGTGAAATTAGAGTCAGGTGTTTTCATTCAATGGGATGACAATCAGGTGTGAGTGGGCACCCTGTTTTATTTAAAGAACAGGGATCTATCAAAGTCTGATCTTCACAACACATGTTTGTGGAAGTGTATCATGACACGAACAAAGGAGATTTCTGAGGACCTCAGAAAAAGCATTGTTGATGCTCATCAGGCTGGAAAAGGTTACAAAACCATCTCTAAAGAGTTTGGACTACACCAATCCACAGTCAGACAGATTGTGTACAAATGGAGGATATTCAAGACCATTGTTACCCTCCCCAGGAGTGGTCGACCAACAAAGATCACTCCATGAGCAAGGTGTGTAATAGTCGGCGAGGTCACAAAGGACCCCAAGGTAACTTCTAAGCAACTGAAGACCTCTCTCACATTAACATTAGCCAATGTTCATGAGTCCACCATTAGGAGAACACTGAACAACAATGGTGTGCATGGCAGGGTTGCAAGGAGAAAGCCACTGCTCTCCAAAAAGAACATTGCTGCTCATTTGCAGTTTGCTAAAGATCATGTGGACAAGCCAGAAGGCTATTGGAAAATGTTTTGTGGACAAATGAGATCAAAATAGAACTTTTTGGTTTCAATGAGAAGCGTTATGTTTGGAGAAAGGAAAGCACTGCATTCCAACATAAGAACCTTATCCCTTCTGTGAAACATGGTGGTGGTAGTATCATGGTTTGGGCCTGTTTTGCTGCATCTGGGCCAGGATGGTTTGCCATCATTGTTGGAACAAGGAATTCTGAATTATACCAGCAAATTCTAAAGGAAAATATCAGGACATCTGTCCATGAACTAAATCTCAAGAGAAGGTGAGTCATGCAGCAAGACAGCAACCCTAAGCATACAAGTCGTTCTACCAAAGAATGGTTAAAGAAGAATAAAGTTAATGTTTTGGAATGGCCAAGTCAAAGTCCTGACCTTAATCCAATCGAAATGTTGTGGAAGGATCTGAAGTGAGCAGTTCATGTGAGGAAACCCACCAACATCCCAGAGTTGAAGCTGTTCTGTATGGAGGAATGGGCTAAAATTCCTCCAAGCCAGTGTGCAGGACTGATCAACAGTTACCACAAATGTTTAGTTGCAGTTATTGCTGCACAAGGGGGTCACTCCAGATACTGAACGCAAAGGTTCACATACTTTTGCCACTCACAGATATGTAATATTGGATCATTTTCCTCAATAAATAAGTGACCAAGTATAATATTTTTGTCTCATTTGTTTAACTGGGTTCTCTTTATCTACTTTTAGGACTTGTGTGAAAATCCGATGATGTTTTAGGTCATATTTATGCAGAAATATAGAAAATTCTAAAGGGTTCACAAACTTTCAAGCACCACTGTATAGCATATTTGACAATAAAGTTGACTTGACTTGGCTTTCTTCCCAGTCTTGGGCTTTAACTTGTTTCCCCAGTAAAGTTTTAAGCTTCATTAATCCCATTTTCTGATCTCTATCTTGACAAATAACTACAGGTTACCATCTTTTAACGTTCTGATGGAGCGAACTTCACCTACTTGCCTATAAATGGCTTCACTGACTTTCAATGGGTTTAATATACAAGGGGTTTGAAATTGGATCACAACTTTAACATCAGTCCTCAATCTTTTCACTTCATCTTGTTGAGCTTTCACCTTTCTTTTCTTCGATGCTCTTTGAACCAAATTCCATTTACCTGACTTATCTTCACCTTCACTTATATTACTCTCACTGTCATTCTCTTCTGAAAATTCCTCCAAATCATTAGTTTCACACTCATCTAGAACTCCTTTCAATCCATGATCGCACCCCAGTCCACCAAACACCAGCTGCACTGAACCTGGTGGCTCTTTTGCATTCCCGGAAGCACTCATCACCTCCCCTCATTCACAGGTAGTAGCTGTGACTAGTGAAACCTTTAACCTCCTTTTCAGATTTACCAATAAAAAAACGATTTTACAAAGGTGAGTTTCAGTTACAACAGTTATCATTGGTTAATTAATCAACCAGAAGACCCCCTCGCCCTTTGATCTTGTCGTCTGATGACACAACTTGTTACCTGAAATGGAATTTTTTTCAGCACGATCAAGCAATTTGAGAAAAACCCGGATGTTATTGTCACAGGTAAGCATGGTGGAAAGATCATGGACAGCGTTTTACTTATGAAATTCACCGATATTTCATGATGTCATTGTTTAAACTTACTTTATTTCTTACTCTTTCATTTGACAATCATCATTTTGTATCTAAACACACGTTTGAGACGTCAAGTGAAGTTTCGATAATAGTGATCACTTTCACTGGTGTCCAACATTATCGACAATGAATTAAGTGACATTTATAACTGTTATGTATCGATCTTTCGAGCCCCGTGCCCGGCGAGGGCCTTTCTGTGCGGAGTTTGCATGTTTTCCCCGTGTCCGCGTAGGTTTCCTCCGGGTGCTCCGGTTTCCCCCACAGTCCAAAGACATGCAGGTTAGGTTAACTGGCGACTCTAAATTGACCGTAGGTGTGAATGTGAGTGTGAATGGTTGTCTGTGTCTATGTGTCAGCCCTGTGATGACCTGGCGACTTGTCCAGGGTGTACCCTGCCTCTCGCTCATAGTCAGCTGGGATAGGCTCCAGCTTGCCTGCGACCCTATACAGGATAAAGCGGCTAGAGATAATGAGATATTTTGTACTTTATAAGTCTATGTTAAACAACTTTTAAATAAACTGTTTTGTTAACTTAATACCACATACCGATTATTATTATAAAAATACAGTTCGATAAATGTGGACAAAGGTGTCAATACTTGTGGAACGGTGTCACGTAATCTGATGCACTCAGTAATCGGGAAACAACTAATTTTTTTTTTCCCCCAGTGAAAGTTTGAGTAACTATTCATACACAATTTACGTATTGAAAGTCTTTTCTACTTTTGCAACGACCAAAAGTTCGTTAAGGTGTCGATAATTGTTGCCGCTCTAGTAAACAAACAAAAAAAAGAAAGAAAGTAAGTGGAGTGATCGTAATCGAATGATTACTCTGGGAAAATCCTAATCGGGAAATCCTATTCAGAAAGATGGAAAACCCTAATAGATTCTGTCGCTTCCTGAAAACTGCAGCACGCTGTGAAGATTCTTTCACAATACGAGCACTGAGCCCCACAGATCATTGAGGACTGGTGACGCAATCGTAATTCCTAGCTCTGTGATTGGACAGAAGGCTAGCCGTGTTGCTACCGTGTTTTAAAATCAGCTTTAATTCATGGGAAAGATAAAGTAGAGCGTCACCCCAAGTTTACTTGCTAATTCTGCTTCGTTATACACACGCCAGCTTGATCAATGAGGCCCAATGTTTGTTTATTCAAACTTTTATTCTGAAATATTTGCGTCGACGCGAACGGAAGTGATCGCTGTTATTGGAGGCAGTGCACTGAGCTCAATATAAAATCTGGAGAGCTCATAACCTATTCTCTGCTGGAGAGACCAGTGAAGCCATCTGGCCGCCATATTACCACTTCCATCGCGTTCATTTGGCCTGTGTTAAATCGTGGTATCCGATCAAATTTGCCACAAGAAAAGTATCTCCTGACTTTTTACCCCTTTCACTACTAACTCTTATTTTCTCAACTTTACCCACATTACTTACATATCCTTATAGTGATCCCCTTCACTTGTTATTGTTTTTTTCCTTTTCCAATTCAGTCTCTGATCTTTTTTTTTTTGAATGGCTCTTTTTTTATGACTATAATTATTTTTAGGGAGAGTATTTCAGTTTTTCTCTTATACAGTGTACCTTTCTCTTTCATATATTTCTATCCATCCATCCATCCATCCATCCATTATCTGTAACTGCTTATCTTGTTCAGGGTTGCGGACAAGCTGGAGCCTATCCCAGCTGACTATGGGCGAGAGGCGGGGTACACCCTGGACAAGTCACCAGGTTATTGCAGGGTGAACACATAGAGACAAGCAACCATTCACACCTACAGTCAATTTAGAGTCACCAATTAGCCTAACCTGCATGTCTTTGGGGGAAACCGGAGCACCCGGAGGAAACCCACACAGACACGGTGAGAACATGCAAACTCCACACAGAAAGACCTCTGTCGGCTGCTGGGTTCAAACCCAGGACCTTCTTGCTGTGAGGCGACAGTGCCACTACACCACCGTATCTATCTATCTATCTATCTATCTATATATGACAGGATAGATAGAACAGGATAAGCGTCCATAGATAATGGATGTATGTGTGTATATATATCCTGTGCAGGGTCATGGGCAAGCTGGAGCCTATCCCAGCTGACTAAGGGGGAGAGGCAGGGTACACCCTGGACAAGTCATATTTACTTACTTACATACTTACATTAATTATTATACCAACACAAAGGCTGTACAATACTTACTTTCGATTTAGGACAGTTGTTGAAACAGGATTATTTTATCATGTTATTTGCCATTTTCGTTTCATTCTCATAATCATGTCTTAACAGGATTTATTGGTCACATAATTCACTGTCATTTTAGACACAAGCAATTCAGTTTTGATGCCTTTTCTTTTTAAGACCATACAGTGTTTAGCAAATGGGGTAACCTTTAATGTGGTGAACAAATGCTATGAGAAATATAATTTAGTGAACAATGTGACAAACCAATGCAACTTTTATGCAGTGTTCATCTCAGATATCAATTTCAGATTTTCAGCAAAAGCAGACAAGACAATGAGACAGATTATTATTATTATTATTATTATTATTATTATTATTATTATTAAGCGGCTAGAGATAATGAGATGAGATGCGCACACGTGTAAAAATGATCACACACTGGCTATCAATGCTCGCAGGTGAAATGTCCGTCCACACCCTTTGAACTGACGATTTGTACAGTTCACTGGTGCACATGTAGACATTTTTCTTCTATTTTTTTCTCACCAACCACATAAATAACTTGTCCGGGTTTGTTGTAGCTTCCAGTAGTCTAAATGACAGTTCCGCTCCGCGATGGGAGTGGTAAGATGGCGGCCAGCTGGCTTCACTCTGACGAGCCTATGCGCTCTCCAGATTTTATGTAGAGCTCAGTGGGGTAGTGTTACTTGTATTAAAATAAGCCGATTGTTTCAGTTCGGTCCAGTGCTTTCCTTCCGGTTACTAGTGCCATGAGGTTCACATGACGAGTGTGTAAATATTCATCTCTTGTATGATTTCTTTTTCTAGGTGTAAACGGTGTGTCATGTCTTCTGGAAGTGCGGAGTAACAAAGTGTTAGCCATTAATGCTAGCTTTAGCCACAGTATTGTACTGTAACTAGTAAACAAGTCCATCAGCGAGGCAGCGCGCGCAGGTGAGCGATAATGTATGGATAATATACTAATATCCCCACTAACATAGTAATATTATCACTGTCTAAACTTGGTGTCTGATTGACATCAGCTTTGCTATCACGATTTAAATACCATTATAATACATAGGGCCAAATTATTAAATTTTGATTGGTCAATCAAGGAGGGCTTTTTCCCTAACACGGGGCCGTATTTCTGAAATGCTATTGGCTAGTTCGTTGCTTGGTTAAGGTTACAAAAATTAGCAAATTTTGTCAACAAAATGGCTTTTGTGAAGAAGTTCCAATAAAATTTTGTAAACCACTTTCAAAATCCTCGTGCCGTGTCATGATGAAAGACGCTTTAGAAACTGATTCAGACGTGCAAGATAGTCTTGCGCCCTGATTGGTTCAGAAACGTGAATGACAAATGTTGTGAACTTGAATGGCTTACGAAGTATGAATTTGGCCCTATATCATACCTGTCAACTTTGAGGTTTGAAAAAAGGGATATTTCCCAGATTTTTAACTCAAAATAAGGGAAAATTTCGGAAAGTCATACCCTTCACCAAAAGTGGGTGTGTCGTTGAATGGGGGGCAATTTTCTATCTAGTATTTGTCATTTCCTGTACTCTGGTGCATGTTGGTGATAGCCAAGACCCAAACTCAATATGCTTATGGTTTATAGAGTGCATTTGCGAATAAACTATACATTTATTTTTATTTGCTTTCAGTAGTACCAGTTATTTCCCAAATTAAGGGCTAAAATACGTATCTTATGTTAAAATAAGAAAGGTCATTATATAACCAGTCAATAAATTCAATTCCATTGCAATTTATTATGGTTTTACCATAGTCATAGCCTCAGAACACTAGATAGATAGATAGATAGATAGATAGATAGATAGATAGATAGATATTAAACCAAGAGTGATTTAAAATGGGTAAGTTTCAGATAGAAAATAAAATAGACAATGAGTAATACACCAATTAGTTTACACGAGGCTATTTATGAGGTCTTAGCCAGGACATACTTAATGTAAACATGTGTAGCTTACCTTTGATTATTTGGGAGGCTTTCGTTTTCCCCGTGGAAAATTTCTTTGCGATGGAAGAGTCTGGGAACATTCCAGCCACGCACTTATTGAAATCATCAAAGAATGAGAGGCTAATGTTTTTCTTAGCTATTAGCATCGCCATCTTCACCTCAGACCTAATCAGTGTTGCCAGATACTGCTGACGTTTTCCAGCCCAAAATATGTTCAAAACCTGCCAAAATGCACTTGAAACCGCCCAACTTGGGCGGGAAACCGCCCAATCTGGCAACACTGGACCTAATCACTTGTTCAGCCTCGCCTCCGGACGTAGTTATGTAATTACTAATGCCTGAGAGGGTGGGGATGTGAATTCATGGCCCGACTTCCTGCTGTAAACTCCTGTCAGAGGTGCATCATGAATTCTGGACCTACCGACTTTTATATAATGTGAAAATACGGGATATTTTCGAGAAAATAAAAAAAACGGGAAGGCAGCGGGAAATAAGTCAAAATAAGGGATTTCCTGGGAAAAACGGGAGGGTTGACAGGTATGCCCTATATATTATAAACAAGTAATTGTATGGTTCCTCGTAAAATTAAGGATCAATTTCACTCGTGATTTCGAAGTTTTGAAATTGTCCTCATCGTTTTCAAAACTTTGAAATCACTCATGAAATTAATCCTTAATTTTACTCGGTCTCATACGATTACCTATACTAATTACATTAAAAATTTTGTGCGTGTACACCCTGGACAAGTCGCCAGATCATCGTAGTTTTTTTTATATATATATATATATATATATATATATATATATATATATTGTTGTAATTTCCACCATCAATTTCAGTATCAGTAAATTTTAGTTTAAATCATTTTTGGTGGTGGTGTTTTTCAGGTCAAACTTCTTGCTGCTGTACAGGTGAACATTTCATCACTTCTGAAAAGCAAGTAGGTGGAATATTTTGGAGGGAAAAACAGCAAAAAAAAAATTACACTTTATTTTGACTTTGCAAGATTAATTCTACATTTTTTATCACTGTATCTGTTACGGTGCTATACAGTTCATTGCAAATGTTTGCATCCCCATATTTTAACCGTCAAAGCATAGAACACATTTAATGTATTGTATTATATTCATCTATAATATATTACATACACACACGTGTGTACATATTATATCGAGCAGCAGCTAGAATTATTGACACCTTAATGATCTTTTGGCCGTTACAAAAGTAGAAAAGACTTTCTGTATATAAATTGTGCATGAATACTTACTCAAACTTCCACTGGGGAAAAAAATGAGTAGATTCCCGATTACTTAGCATATCAGATCCATGTGATACCCACGCAGACATGGGGAGAACATGCAAACTCCATACAGAAAGGCCCTTGTTGGCTGCTGGGCTCGAACTCAGGACCTTCTTGCTGTGAGGCGATAGTGCTAACCACTACACCATGGTGCCACTTTATTACAAAGTATTTTTTTAGATAAATATATTGATGTCGGGGCGGCACGGTGGTGTAGTGGATAGCGCTGTCGCCTCACAGCAAGAAGGTCCTGGGTTCGAGCCCCGGGGCCGGCGAGGGCCTTTCTGTGTGGAGTTTGCATGTTCTCCCCGTGTCCGCGTGGGTTTCCTCCGGGTGCTCCGGTTTCCCCCACAGTCCAAAGACATGCAGGTTAGGTTAACTGGTGACTCTAAAATTGACCGTAGGTGTGAATGTGAGTGTGAATGGTTGTCTGTGTCTATGTGTTAGCCCTGTGATGACCTGGCGACTTGTCCAGGGTGTACCCCGCCTTTCGCCCATAGTCAGCTGGGATAGGCTCCAGCTTGCCTGCGACCCTGTAGAAGGATAAAGCGGCTAGAGATAATGAGATGAGATATTGATGTCGGTGCTGACGTAAATGAGGAAGTAATTCTAATGTTTTAAACAAATTAACTTATAATTTCTACCTGTGTCAGACAATCTTTTTGTTCTACTTTCTACCCACTTTCTAAGTATTTTCGTAGATCATATTTTGTTAATCATTCATTGTTGTTTGTATTAATTTATACAATTTTGTAGTTTACCAGTAAATGTCAACAGGCAATTGACATTGTAACCACATGAGAACCCAGGTCAAAGGTCACATGTCATTCCTCGAACCAAAATATAAAATGTCTACTGATATTGTAATATGTAGTAGATATTTACAACAAACTGCAAAAAATATATATATTTTTTTGCAGGAATAGAAAATACTGAATATTTCAAGCATGTAAATGTTTATATGCTAGGAATTTAAGCCTCACTCACAACCCGCCGTATGTGCTACTACGGGCGATCTACGGTAAAAAAAAATTTGGCAAAACCGTGCTTGAGACTTGCGTGACGCTTGCGTGTGTTCAGCGCCGTAGAAGATCGCAGACTGCCCGTGGAGACTTTTGGTCCTGCACATGCAAATTCTATGGGTCTTGTGACAAATCAAGAACACATACACTACGTATGGGACCCGTACACCTTTTGTACACCTGAACCAAGTCAGCAGCACGGCTAGTAGGGGTTTTTGCGATGACCGTAAGACGCATGAGTGATGTATGGTCATTGTATGAGTGACGTGCCTCAGAAGTACTCCACACTTGCTATTTGTGTGGCGCGCAAGACAGAAGTACATCTCACTTTCTACCCGTATGTGTGGTCTGCACGCAGCGCACGCGACCTGCATGCGGCACGAGGGGCAAGACTCTGGGTGTGTGTATATATGTGTGTGTGTGTATGTGTGTGTATATATATATATATATATATATATATATATATATATATATATATATATATACACACACAGTGCTGGGCGTAAATGAGTACACCCCCTTTGAAAAGTAACATTTTAAACAATATTTCAATGAACACAAACAATTTCCAAAATGTTGAAAAGACAAAGTTTAATATAACATCTGTTTAACTTATAATGTGAAACTAAGGTTAATAATATAAACTTAGATTACACATTTTTCAGTTTTACTCAAATTAAGGTGGTGCAAAAATGAGTACACCCCACAAGAAAAACTACTGCATCTAGTACTTTGTATGGCCTCCATGATGTTTAATGACAGCACCAAGTCTTCTCAGCATGGAATGAACAAGTTGCTGACATTTTGCAGCATCAATCTTTTTCCATTCTTCAACAGTGACCTCTTTTAGTGACTGGATGCTGGATGGAGAGTGATGCTCAACTTGTCTCTTCAGAATTCCCCAAAGAAAATAATTTATTTCCACCACAAAGGTGAAGGCTACAAGAAGATCAGCAAAGCTTTACTTATCAGTCAGAATACTGTAGCAAAAGTGGTACAAAAATTTAAGAGAGATGGAGCCGCAGCCATCTCACAGAGACGTCCAGGTCGTCCACGGAAGTTAACACCTCGACAGGAGCGTCTTCTGATGAGAAGGGTTGAAGAAAATCGGCATGCAAGTTCACTGCAGTTATCTAAAGAAATAGAAAGCCAAACTGGGGTGACTATTTCCCGTGACACAATACGGCGTACACTGCAGAGGGATGGCATGCATGGATGCCGTCCACGAAAGAAGCCTCTCCTAAAGCCCAGGCACAAAAAAGCCCGCCTAGAGTTTGCCAGGGCCCATGCTGACAAAGATGAAGACTGCTGGGACTCTATACTCTGGAGTGATGAGACCAAGATAAATGTTTTTGGAACTGATGGCTTCAAAACTGTATGGTGTCGCAAAGGTGAGGAATACAAAGAAAAATGCATGGTGCCTACAGTGAAACATGGTGGTGGCAGTGTCCTTATGTGGGGCTGCATGAGTGCTGCTGGTGTCGGGGAGCTGCATTTCATTGATGGCATCATGAATTCAGACGTATTGCTCTATACTGAAAGAGAAGATGCTACCATCACTCCATGCCCTTGGTCGCCGTGCACTTTTCCAACATGACTAAACACTGGCCACTGTTGGATTTCTGAAGAAGAACAGGGTGAAAGTGATTCAGTGGCCGAGTATGTCTCCTGATCTGAACCCAATCGAACACCTTTGGGGAATTCTGAAGAGACAAGTTGAGCATCACTCTCCATCCAGCATCCAGTCACTAAAAGAGGTCATTGTTGAAGAATGGAAAAAGATCGATGTTGCAAAATGTTGCCAACTTGTTCATCTCATGCCTAGAAGACTTGGTGCTGCCATTAAAAATCATGAAGGCCATACAAAGTACTAGATGTAGTAGTTTTTGTTGTGGGGTGTACTCATTTTTGCACCACCCTAATTTGAGTAAAACTGAAAAATGTGTAATCTAAGTTATATTATTAACCTTACTTTTTCCTGTCATAAGTTAAACAGATGTTATATTAAACTTTGTCTTTTCAACATTTTGGAAATTGTTTGTGTTCATTGAGATATTGTTTAAAATGTTACTTTTCAAAGGGGGTGTACTCATTTACGCCGAGCAGTGTATGTGTGTGTGTGTATATATATATATATATATATATATATATATATATATATATATATATATATATATATAAATAAATAAATATATATATATATATATATATATATATATATATATATATATATAATATAAATATGGAAGGAACCGATCTTATAGCGTGTAGCATTGTAGAAAGGAAGAAGACCACCTCATTAATTTCCCATGCAAATGTCAAATCATAAAACATGAGTATAAGGGGAATAATGTATTTTATTACACTGTAAAAAATCCCAACTAAATAGCCCAACAGTTTGAGCACTGAAACACATTTTGACTGTGAGCTACTGTCCTGCTCCTACTTCTGCTGAGTGGTGGGACGGGGTGTCGGGATGTCCTTGTCCTTATCACTGAGCATGGCACAATGGCCTTACAGCGATGATGGGATTGCAATGTCCTCACATCTGGGCATTGTTAGCTGAAACATGCATGAAAATCAGCATAATATTAATTACATAAGTATATAGTTACTGACATGAATGTTTAAAGCATGTGCATTTACCTGTGAAAATCCCTCCAGTGGGGTGCTGTGCCTTCTGCCGGCTTGAAGGCATACTTCTCCCTGTCTGTGCAGGGCTCGCTGGTGCTGCTGCCATCATCATCAAATTCTTCCTCCCCCTCTGCTGTTTCAGGCTGGATTACTTCACTTTTGCTCGCTTCTTCTTGGGTCCCATTTTCTAAACTTTAAACTGAAAATTTTTCCCACAAAATATCCAATGTAGAGGTCTGCGCGGGTTGGATTTTTCAGTCCCGCTCCCGCCCGAGCCTGCATTGTGCAGTCACGCTCCCGCCCGCGCCTGCAAAGAATTATGATTTTCAGTCCCGCTCCCGCCCGCGCCTGCCATGTTTTGTCCCGCTCCCGCCCGCAGATCCCGCATGATGCAGACGTTCGCGTTATTTCGCAGGAAAGTTCTTGTCTTGACACAGCATGATGGTGCCCCGCCCCCTACTTTGAGTGGATTTGAGCATAAATATCTACAGCTCACGTTCACGTTTATTATTTACCTTGTTTCTGAATTCAGCATGTAGTGTCAATAATAATAATAATAATAATAATAATAATTAGTGCTGTCAAGCGATTAAAATATTTAATCGCGAATCGCACATTTTTATCACATGAGAAACCATTGTAATTCTCTGATCAACATAAAGTGAATGGGCTTGCTTTGTACCAAGGTTTTTTTTTTATTTTTTTTATTGCAAAGCAGAGCTAACAAGAGGAGTGAACTTCACTTAGTGAAGTGATTTACTGCTTGAGTTAGTCTACAGCTCTATCAGAGAGACAGGTTACACAGTGACGGTAGGCTTGACATGCTTGATTTAATATAATAGTGAACTTTATATTATACTTTAAGTTGTTCGTTGATAAATATTGCATTGAATCTGATCTTTACTGTTTCATCTCACTTAACACGTTTCGTACTTTTACACTTTTTCTGCCTGTTGATGCGTCGCGCTGTCCAATCAGAGGCGGCCAAATTTGCATATTACAGGAAGGATTTCTGGGATAGCATTGAGTTTACAGACGCTGTCTTCTTAAAACTGAATAAGTATTTAAAAAGAGCCAAATGAGCCAGTCTTCTGAACGGCTCTTTTCAAAGAACGGATCACAAAGATGCAGATCCCATCAAAGAGCCATAAATCCCATCTCTACTAGTTTCAAAAGCTTATGAAAAACTTACACCATGTCACAGAGCATTAATCTCGCGATAAAAAAAATTATCGCCGTTAAAATTGAGTCAAGTTAACGCGATAATAACGTGACATTTTTTACAGCACTAATAATAATAATAATAATAATAATAAAAGACAGGCGAGCACGTAATTCCAAGTGGAAATTTGGTATATTTATTGTTCAGCCATACAAAACATTAGGCTAACCCAGTTTACATTTGTTAAGCATTTCTAACTAGAATATCCTATAGAATACCCTATAAGCATAGCATATATAAATGTTATAACAAACCACAGTCCTAGATTCAGTAAAGGAGCTCTGCTCTTCTGCCATGATCGGAGATCTCAAACACGGAAGAGGAAAAGAATTGAGAAACGAACGAGAGATATTTATCCTCTCCTGAATCAGAATCATAATTCTGATGATCAGCTCATCTAAGGTGTCACTCACTACGTTTACATGCACATCCAAATCGAGCTACTGTCAGTAATCGAGCAGGTCCCAGCAGGGGTGCCAGAGAAATCCAATCCTACATGCACAGTGTTTAAATCGAGCTATTGTTATGAGGTGCATTGTGCACCCGAGCCACAGGTGGCGCTACACGCCCCATCGTGTTGGTACACTTCCGGTTGTCGTCATGAAGTAGAGCTATTCAAGAGTATAAACAAAGTGACTACAGGAGGAAATTAGCATGTACTGCTATAACCTGATACAGACATCTGTCCTTACGACAAGGATAATGTTTAATTTGTACACTGTCCCTTTTAAAAATAAAATAAACTCTAAGAAGTGTGTTTGTAGTTTGTATGTACGAACAGAAGTGTTCCTAATAAAGTGGGCGGCTAAGGTGAAGTGTCATGCCGACCGAGGCTGTTTTTTTTTTTTTCCCGACCGAGGCTGTTGTGTTTCCCGCTTGTGGTCTCGTCACTTGTCACTTCCAGAAGGGGCAGTGCTGAAATAAGTAGCTGGACTGTGTGGCTCGATAGGGTATACATGCACTAAGTAGCTTGGCAAAAATCGCATAATCTAGGTCGTGTACCTTGATTGCGAGAAATCAAGTTCGATTCAATTTCAGCCTAGCTAAGGTGTTTACATGCCATTTAGAGCTTCGATTTCAGACGAGCTACGGCAGAAATTCGATTTTCTCTATGTGCATGTAAACGCACTGATTGAGGCATCATGTTAGTGTGGGTCATTGGAGGCTGGGTGTGAACTGCAAGTCATTAGAGTGATCAAAGGATTTCCTGTTAGGGTGATCAATGGCAAATTTAAGATGCCATTCCTCACTCAATCTGGCAATCTGACTCTCTCTGCAAATTTAGGCATCTTAAAATGTTTTTATTAATGCCAAATAAAATATCCAGCACAAATTATATATGATGGACATAAATTAATAATTTATAAATTTTATTTCAAACAAGTTTTTAGTTAGCGGGACTGCAGCTTATCACAGCTCCCTCCCGCGCTGCATATGTGCACTCCCGCTCCCGCCCGCACGCGCATATGTGCACTTCCGGTCCCACCCGCGCTTTCAAAATTTGTCCAGCGCCGCACTGCTTTGCGGCGGGTCCCGTGGGAGTGCAGGGCTCTAATCCAATGTTCTTCAGTTGAAAGACAGATGCAGAATGCCGCAGACACGCTGGT
The DNA here is from genome assembly GCF_027579695.1 of Neoarius graeffei. NCBI lineage: Eukaryota > Metazoa > Chordata > Actinopteri > Siluriformes > Ariidae > Neoarius > Neoarius graeffei. Next base: position 15,518,939 of record NC_083589.1, on the reverse strand, counting down.
TTTATACCCACGCTTGGATCACACGCAAGTTATGAGTGATTGATTGTCACGTGCTAATCACATGCATCACACATGCTTCACAAGTGCGACCCAAACTCGTAGCGCAGGAAACTGGTAAAATGCAAGTCTCTCACACTCCACACTCACTGAACACACACTGACCACGTGCGTCAGGTATATGCTTTCCACGGGCTAACGGCAGTTTTTCCCCATGCCTCGAGGAAGTCAGGTGTGCAACCTGTACTTGACAAATACTTTGCCCGTACTCCTCCCCCAAACTTTCCCCCGGGTTCACCGTGACCCTGCGGCATGGCTGCGAGCTACCAAACCCTGCGACCCGTGTGTGTCCAAAACACTTATGGCGGGTTGTGAGTGAGGCTTTAATTCTGGTCTAATTCTATTTTTTACAATAGGATTACTTTGTATTTCACAAAGAAATCACAGCACTTTTAAAGTACTCAATCTACTTCAACTACTGCAACAATGGTACACAAAGATTGATACATAACAGTTTAATTCTGTCACTTAATTCCACAGGGTGTCGATACTGGTGGACCCTGGTGAAAGTGATCACTATTATTGACACTGCACATGACTAATTAAACGCGCATTTAGATACAAAATAGTGACTGTCAAATGAAAGCATAAGAAACAAAGTAGGTTTCGACAAGAATATCATGAAATATTGGTGAATTTGATACGTAAAAACATGTCCATGATCAGGGACAGTGCCTCTGGACCTGCAGACTGGGGTGGTGGTTCCCATCTTTAAGAAGGGGGATTGGAGGGTGTGCTCCAACTTTCACTGGATCATCCTCCTCAGCCTGCCTGGAAAGGTCTATGCCAGGGTACTGGAAAGGAGGATTCTTCTGTTGATCAAATCTCATATTCAGGAGGAACAATGCAATTTTTGTCCTGGCCAGGGAACACTGGACCAGCTTTTTAGCCTCACAAAGATGTATTGGAGGGTTCATGGGAGTCCACGTGTGCTTTGTGGACTTGGAAAAGGTCATCCCAGGCAGAGTCAAACGCCCACCAAGAACAAGTCTGACTTACTGCCACTCTCATTTGGTTCATACAGGGACCTAATGGCTCTTCTTACCGGGCCTGGTACACCCCATGCTCCCAGAACAGCTCCCACAAAACTCCCTTGTGGGAGCTGCTCTGGGAGTATGGGGTGTACCAGGCCCAGTGATGAGAGCCATTAGGTCCCTGTATGAACCAAATGAGAGTGGCAGTAAGTCAGACTTGTTCTTGGTGGGCGTTTGACTCTGCCTGGGATGATCTTTGTCTCTAGTTCTGTTTTATAATATTTATGGACAGGATTTCTAGGCACAGTCAGGGGGTGGAAGGTGTCTTGTTTGGGGGCTTGAGGATCACGGCGTTGCTTTTTGCAGATGTGGTCCTTTTGGCTTCATCAAGCTGTGACCTTCAGCATGCTCTGGGGTGGTTTGCAGTTCAGTGTGAAGTGGCTGGAATAAGAACCAGCACCTTCAAATCGGAGGTTATAATCCTCATCTGGAAAAGGCTGGAATGGCCTCTCCAGGTTGGGGGTAGGTCACTGCCTCAAGTGGAGGAGTTTAAAGCATATTTGCAGAACCATGGCCTTACTTTTTATTTATAAATGCCTGAAACCTCAAGAATGGCATAGGAATAGTTTTAAGCGTTAACAATAAATCTAATATTAATTTTTATGATTAAAGTGATTCATATACAGTTAGGTCCATAAATATTTGGACAGAGACAACATTTTTCTAATTTTGGTTCTGTACATTACCACAATGAATTTTGAACAAATCAGTTCAGATGTAGTTGAAGTTCAGACTTTCAGCTTTAATTCAGTGGGTTGAACAAAATGATTGCATAAAAATGTGAGGAACTAAAGCATTTTTTTAAACACAATCCCTTCATTTCAGGGGCTCAAAAGTAATTGGACAAATTAAATAATTGTAAATAAAATGTTAATTTCTAATACTTGGTTGAAAACCCTTTTGGCAATGACTGCCTGAAGTCTTGAACTCATGGACATCACCAGACACTGTTTTTCCTCCTTTTTAATGCTCTGCCAGGCCTTTACTGCAGCGGTTTTCAGTTGCTGTTTGTTTGTGGGCCTTTCTGTCTGAAGTTTAGTCTTTAACAAGTGAAATGCATGCTCAATTGGGTTGAGATCAGGTGACTGACTTGGCCATTCAAGAATATTCCACTTCTTTGCTTTAATAAACTCCTGGGTTGCTTTGGCTTTATGTTTTGGGTCATTGTCCATTTGTGTTATGAAATGCCGACCAATCAGTTTGGCTGGATTTGAGCACACAGTACGTCTCTGAATACCTCAGAATTCATCCGGCTGCTTCTGTCCTGTGTCACATCAATAAACACTAGTGACCCAGTGCCACTAGCAGCCATGCATGCCCAAGCCATCACACTGCCTCCGCCGTGTTTTACAGATGAGGTGGTATGCTTTGGATCGTGAGCTGTACCACACCTTTGCCATACTTTTTTTCTTTCCATCATTTTGGTCGAGGTTGATCTTGGTTTCATCTGTCCAGAGAATGTTCTTCCAGAACTGTGCTGGCTTTTTTAGATGTTTTTTAGCAAAGTCCAATCTAGCCTTTTTATTCTTGAGGCTTATGAGTGGCTTGCATCCTGCAGTGAACCCTCTGTATTTACTTTCATGCAGTCTTCTCTCTATGGTAGATTTGGATATTGATACGCCTACCTCCTGGAGAGTGTTGTTCACTTGGTTGGCTGTTGTGAAGGGGTTTCTCTTCACCATGGAAATTATTCTGCGATCATCCACCACTGTTGTCTTCTGTGGGTGTCCAGGTCTTTTTGGACTGATGAGTTCACCAGTGCTTTCTTTCTTTCTCTCTCAGGATGTACCAAACTGTAGATTTTGCCACTCTTAATATTGTAGCAATTTCTCGGATGTTTTTTTCTGTTTTCACAGCTTAAGGATGGTTTGTTTCACCTGCATGGAGAGCTCCTTTGACCGCATGTTTTCTTCACAGCAAAATCTTCCAAATGCAAGCACCACACCTCAGATCAACTCCAGGCCTTTTATCTGCTTAATTGAGAGTGACATAACGAAGGAATTGCCCACACCTGCCCATGAAATAGCCTTTGAGTCAACTGTCCAATTACTTTTGGTCCCTTTAAAAACAGGGTGGCACATGTTAAGGAGCTGAAACTCCTAAACCCTTCATCCAATTTTAATGTGGATACCCTCAAATGAAAGCTGAAAGTCTGGACTTTGTCAATGTCCATTATATAACTATAACTTGAATATGTTTCAGTAAACAGGTAAAAAAAACAATTTGTGTCAGTGTCCAAATATATATGGACCTAACTGTAGGTAGCGGTCTGAGTGAATGACATTGAGATCTGTGACGTCACAGCAGGAAGTCTTATTGGTCTCATCGCCATTTCCACTATACTAAAACACAGAGCTGACTGCAACTCTGATCCTCCATTTTGAACTAATTTATCGCCATGCCACGTAGATGTGTTTTTGGCGGGTGTAGCAACATGACAGAAGGTGGATTTATGTTGCATTCATGGCCCAAGAATGTTCAAACTGCAAAGGTTCGGATGCATTTTGTGAGAAATTCATGGGCATGTTGGGCGCCTACGAAGTGGTCTCTCCCCTGCTTTGCACATTTTACTGAGGACTTGTATGAAACCTCTGATCTGTTGAGAAGCGTTGGCTATAAGCCTGTATTGAAAGAGGGTGCAGTACCAACAATTAAAGGAAAAGAAAACTACAAGAAAAGGAAAGTAAGTTCAGTTGCACCAGTTCTCCCGGAGTGTGAGCCGAGGGTTGTTGCTAAAACCTGGGACGGAACGGGACGTGTTATCGCTCGGGCAGTTACCGCCCCGCGGTTGTTGTTAAAAGCGGTGATGTCCCGGGTTTTAGTAATTGCCTGAGCCAAGCAGTAATGGCGGAGTACTCAGTATGGAGAAAATGGAGAATGAGTGGACCAACTGTCTGATTTCTCTGCTGGATATGCTTGCCTCAGCAGCAATCTCTTGCCCTTATGTGGAAGAAGCGAATGAACGGAGAGCTTAACGAACAACTAAAAGTCAGATTGTTTCAAAACAATTGGCCACAAGATTGGCCTTCAAGAAGCGAGAACACAGATGGGTAAGCTGCGATTCTCATTTGGATAAAAAACAAAATTGGCAGGGGGATTGGGGGGGATTGGCAGGCGGATTGGTGCAGTGTCCACAGTCGTGGTCATGGAGCTCAACTGATCTGTCATGGTGGGGAGAGAGAGAGAGAGAGAGAGAGCTGAGCCAAAAGGCGAAGCTATTGCAGTGTTTTCCCCAGAAAAAAATTAAAGCCCTAAATTCTGGCATGATAAAACACAGACAATTGAGTGCCAACGGCACGAAGTGAAACTAGGGGGGTCCGGGGGCATGCCCCCCTGGAAAATTTTTTGAAAATAGATGCTCTCTTGTGCATTTTTCAGGGTCTCTGAGAGGTTTTAGATACATGATTATAGGGTAGATTTTAACAGTGCTTCAATGATTTCTGACCTAAATAGTATTAATGTATACACATTTGAAATTTCACCTTAAAGTTCAACATGCAAGTTAAACTGTTTTGTTATAGATTACTTAGGTATACGATAGATTTGAAAATCTACAGGGATACCTTGCACTTAATTATCTATGATCAAGTAGTGTTGTAACAAAAATGTGCATGAAAATATGAACAGTGGTTTGCTCCATCTTATGCAATCCAATGAAGAGAATCGATCATCATGACCTCCTGTTGATCACAAAGGGATCTGAACCTAAGAACTGCCACCTTAAAATAAGTTGCTGTATTACTATAACTGTAATGATTTAGAATGTTTCGGATGCAATTACCATAATATATGTATAACTAGGATGCACTGAAAAGAAAAGTAAGGCAACTGCATATTATAAAGTTTAAATTTTGGCACTTTATTAAATGGACTAGATTAAGATTAAAACATATTTAAAGGAAAAGAAAATTCATACATTTAAGTTTGCAGAAAGATTATGTATTTATAAAAACATTCATGAAGAGAATTTAAGTGTCAAATGTAGCATAATTTCGAATAATAATGATCAGCATATTTGGCAGTGTGAGGTCACTGTGAGCCTTTAACAAAAGAATAATCCGGAGCCTTCTTTTGTTAAATGGATCCCAGGGACATCACACTGCCAAAAATGCTTATGATTATTATTTGAAATTATGCTATATTTGACACATTTGGACAACTTCACTTTGTGAGAGTGTTTATAAGTACATAATCTTTCTGCAAACCCAAACTAATGAATTAAGTTTTCTACTCCTTTAAAGCAGATTAATTCTCCTTGGCCTTTGCTTGGCCCAATGTTGGGCAACCCTCTCATAGTCCATCTCGCCATCATCCATGTTGATGTGGATCAAATTGTCCAGTGAGTCTTCTCCTAGCTTATTAAAGTCAGTCGGCCTTGTCCGTCTGGTGGGGGACAACATTGGCAGCCAATGAGATCGCTTATAATGATTTGGAAACTTCAGGGATGTCTGACGTTTTCTTTCGATATTTTTATTGGACGGTTTGAACACGTGATCTTGACGTAGCCAACAGATTACAGTTTGTTTACATCATACCACGTGGACATATTACTTTGACAGAATCAACACAAACATTGGAAAAAAAAAAGCGCTTGTTTAACACAAATATCAATCAGTATGTAAATGGATCTGTTATTTGCTCTCCTATGTATCTAGTTACTTGTCGGTAGGAAATTTTAACGTATCGGTATAAATCTAAGCGTATCGGATTTTAACTAAAGCGACTAAGCGTATCGGCAGGCAGAGCAAGCGTATCGGGCCCGATACGCAAAAATGCTTTGGGGAAAACCATGCTATTGATTTACCGGTCAGTCTATAGTCCTACCCTCACCTATGGTCATGAGCTCTGGGTATTGACCAAAAGAATAAGGTTGTGGACATAAACGGCAGAAATGAGCTTTCCTCCACAGGATTTATGGGGTTAGCCTTTTTGATAGGGTGAGGAGCTCGGACATTCGGGAGGGGCTGAAAGTACAGCCGCTGCCCCTTCACATAGAAAGGAGCCAGCTAAGGTGGTTCATGCATCTGTTGAGCATGCATGCCTCCTGGATGCCTCCCAGGGGAGATATTTCGGGCATGTCCAACCAGGAGGAGACCCTGGGGCAGATCCAGGACATGCTGCAGGGATTATATTTCTCAGCTGTCCTGGGAACACCTTGGCATCCCACCCAGAGGAGGTGCCGGGGGAGGTTTGGGGATTGCTTCTGAGACTGCTGCTTCCATGACCCGGAACCACATAAGCGGTAGAAAATGGGTGGATGTTCATAGTGAACTGAATCATTCTACCTTCCACTTTCTGTAGAGTTCCAGTGCCTGACACATCCACAAAACATCAGAGAGCCTCACAATGTGTAATTGTGGTGCTCTCTTCAAACGCAATACATTCTTTATTCCAAAACCATGACTGTGTATATGAGTGGACATTGTAACAGGGCCAAAAATTTCTCTGATGCTCTCTTGCAGCTTTTTTGCAGGATGCAAACTTTTTTACAGTGAGCTGTAGATAGATTGAGAGGTTGGTGTACTCGTATTAGTTTGCTTTACAGGTGTTAAAATCCAAGAAGAAATATTTTCTAAATGGTTGTGTGCATTTTGTTGTTGAGGAAACATTATTCCTCATGTAATAATTTTAAGAGCTGTTATTGTGCAATGGTGTAAACATAAACTTGCTCTAGCACTAGTTTCTTTGGAACATTTTTAAAAATGTATTTATTTATTTGCTTGCTTGCTTGCTTACTTATTTATTGTTCTAGTGGCATTCAGGAGAGACAGGAGTATCCGAGACATGTATGAGCAGCGGTTCCATCCAGACAGAGCTGTAAGAGCTGTCCTGATTTTTACTGTTCTCATTCATGCTTTTATTGTTATTTATTTTTTAATACCACCTACAGCACAAACGTGCATGTTCTTGAGCTTGTGTCAGGGATCTAATGGGTAAATACATGTAAATGTATGTTTTAGAAATTAAAAATAGATGATAGTGGGGTTTTTTTTTTGGGTGTACTCATGCATTTTGTGAGGGGGGAATAATCTAAAGACAGTGTCAGAGTTGCCCTGTATGTGGTGATATTTCGTAAAATCTTGGCTGAATTCTATAACAAATCCTCTGTCTGTGGATCCTCTAATAATAGACCTGTGATTAAAGAAAACCAGCAGGATCTGGGCTTGCGCAGAAAATTGTCAGAAACAAGCCTTTAGTATAAATGCAGTGTTATACCTGGAGAAAACACACTTTAAAAGGTGCAGGTACATAAGCTTTGAGCTGTTCATGGCTAGGTAAGAGTATAACATGGAGTGCCCATTCTTCAGACTGAGCTGAAGCTAATGTGGATATATTTTACAGCTCATCATACAAGGGGCCATTCTGTAAAACAATCCATTTCACCTTTTGAGTTTTGTGCAGTCCTCGTATCATAGTTTCACTAAATCGGTCATGAATGAGCCCACCATTATGTATTCTCAGATTGCCAAACGCGCAGCCAAAAAATAATTTTAGGATGTACCTTTTTTTTTTCTGTTATAGCACAATTGGGCTCCAAAACGGACAAGTTTTACAGTTTTATTTTGCCATGTTTAACAGGGGAGTTCCTTGTATTCTGTCCCCTTTTTGTTGTAAAACAAGCTAATGGCGTGCACAAGCAAAATAAAAATTAAATCACATGACCAAAACACATGATACCACTTCTAGTTCGACTGGTGCTTGGTGAATTTCACTTGCTGCATTTTGAGAGCAGTAATGTGAGATAGCAGCCAACATAATTAAAGTGAAAATCAAACATAAATATTTTAGGGGTGGGGGGAAAAAAATCAAAACATTATACAACCATGTGATTGTAAGTGTTCACGCATCTAATACTTCATTTAAAAACCATTTTGCTTGAAATTCAGTGCTCACTTTTTTAGGGTAGAAGTTTATCAACTTAGCGCAACTCTATTTGGCAATTTTATTCTATTCTTTTTTTTGTCAATTCATCAATACCTTTTTTGTCAAATTATCAATACCTTTTTTTGAGATCCTGTACATGCTTTCTAAGCTCTTTGAGCGCAATAGCTTAAGCACTCGGATGACATCAAGGTGATGTCGAGAAACTCGTAGAGAAACGGCTGATCTTTTATCTAGGTTTAATCAGTCTCACATCATTGATGGCAGATGTATGATAATTACTTTTGAATGAGTGTGAAAAGAATTGGTTAATTCTGAGCACGTATCATTATTAAAGGGTGTGTTCATCTCTACAGCCACATTATAATTTCTTCTTTCTCTTTTTTCCCCTAATATTTTTTTTCAATTGAATGATTGGTTGTTACAGTATCTCACATTCAGATTTAAAACTCTGAGCAATGTGCCAAATACACTCATGCCAGCACCACCACACTATCATCTCACTGTAACTACTGAGCTGAGAATGGTCCATCCATATTCTATCTTCTCAGCAGTGGTGCTTGCGTGGTCTCTTTGAATTGAGTGAAATTTGAAAAGGAGTGAAAAACCATGACTGGTAACACGGTCAGTAATTGTATGCCTAGATAGTAGGGCTGAAGTGGAAATATGCAATAATGTTGATAAAAATGCGATGTTTACTGAACTAGCAACACAAATTTAAGAGTGCACAGGCTTGTGTTCCTGGGTAGAATGTAATGCCAGTTTGAAGTCACTGGGGGCAGCACCACATACTGCTGTGCACAAAACTGTTTTCCGGCCCAATGCTGTTGAAGCAGAATGCAAAAAAAAAAAAACGATTGACTAATTTTGTTTGCAAAGCGAGAAGTTTTTGCAAACAAATAATATCAAGTTGCTGAAAGGAGTAGTCACGTTGAATGTGGAAAAAGGTTTGTCGCTCCACATTCATTTTCAGTTCATAGGAATGTGATTGATAGAAAACACGGGTGAACTTTTTCTTGCTCGCTGATAGAACACTGCATGATGGCAGCAACAAGAATGTTTCACTCAGGAAAGTGAAAGGATGGTAGAATAGAATGCAGTATGTGTAAAATGTAAATGCACAGTCATTAAAAACAAAGGCACTTGGAAAACCCCTGCGTGGTGAAAAAAGCAAAATGGCTGCTATTACCTCATGTTGCATTTCATTCAAAGGGGCTTGATATTTTTTCGATGTTGTAGTCAAATATAAGGCTGGCTAGGTTTGCCCTGTTTAACCTTAGCTTATTATAATTAATGATGAGGTAATCTGTATGAAACAGAAGCTATTTGTTTAGTGTCCTTAATTTCAGCCATCTTGGTCATTTAAATTTGCCTGTTTCAGGCCCCTTACCCAAGAGGAGCTGGTGGGGAAAGGAGAGCTTTTGGACGTCCTGATGATGACTATATCCGAAACTTTGAGTATGGCTCTCCTCGCTTTTACCCAAATGGTGGTCCCAGAAACTACCACAATGAAGATAAGAAAGGCTACCATAGTGACAGCCACTACTCTTTCTCTAATGAACCCAGAGGAGGCCCAGCTAACCGAAGGGTAAGAACTGAAGCCATGGCACACAAAATCATCTTGATTTTTTGTAAGAAGTCAGGATTTAAATGAGGGAATAAGAGACACCATGAAATCAGCCTGAATTAAAGGGGAAGAAAGGGCAATATATAGAGTAAATATAACAATAAAACACACATTGACGAACCTTATTCAAGACTTACAAAAGTTTTTTGTTCTAAGGTTGGAAAGTTATAGTGTTTTGAAAGTAGCTCGAGCAAACTATTTCCGCAGTTTGAACAGCCCGCCATGATATTAATTTTATCCAATCAGAATGCACGTTCATTTTCTCTGCATAACACTCATGACATATGTATGTGCCCAGTTGTGTTGGCTCATTGAGGTTGGGAATAGCACGTGTGAATTCGAAAGTAGGATGAATTGTAAGTGATCGGCTACACAATGCCACAGTGTGTTGCTTTCGGGTGTAATAACGGGACCGATGGAAAGCATAACGATCCTCCAGACGTGTCTTTTCACTCGTTTCCACTGAAAAACACCAAGCGAGTTCGAGCTTTCTTCTCTTCTTTCGTCATCACCGGAGTCGGGAGTACCTCTCCTAGGTTCAAACTGGTACCCTTCTAAGCCATAGCAGTGTGCAGTGTGTCTTGCGGGATCTCTTCGTACGATTCGACAGAGCTGTCGCTTTCAGTTGATGCGCCCGACGCCATAATTACACGCTTCTCTCCTAGTGCAGTGGGTAGGGCTGACGTCACGGTCTTTTAAAAATGGCAACTCTTGTGCGGTTTAGCGTACCGACTATTATATTTACAATTACCAAGATATTTCGTTGTTTTCTAGTACATAAATTTGATAGAATACTTAAGAATACGTTACTTTGTCACATCAGCAACCGTATATATTGCCCTTTCTTCCCCTTTAAACAGAAAAATAAAATTTAGCTTTCAACTGTAGAAATAACTAACCATCATTAACGTAGGACTCCATTCTTATGATCTAATAAAAAAAAAAATACCCACATACACCGGGCTTTCCCCAAAGTGCAGATACATGGCGCTCTGCCATGCTGGCGCTCTGCCATGCTGTCACTTGCACACCAAAAAAAAAAAGTGTTGCCAGGCAAAACAAACCTTGCCCAGTAGCACTTGTGATGAATATGAAGGAAGATATCGTGAAAAAATAGGTGCCCTATGGGTACATGTGGCTACTGCTTATAAATAAAATTCTGATACCATGTCCATACAGTAAACGTTGCATACACAGTTAGGCCCAGAAATATTTGGACAGTGACACAGTTTTCATGATTTGGGCTCTGCATGCCACCCCATTGGATTTGAAATGAAACGGCTGAGATGCAAGTGCAGTGTAGACTTTCAGGTTTAATTCAAAGGGTTGAACAAAAATATCCTATGAAACGTTTAAGAATTGCAACCATTGTTCTACAAAGTCTCTTCATTTCAGGGGCTCAAAAGTAATTGGACAAATTAACATTACCATAAATAAAATGTTCATTTTTAATACTTTAAGAATCCTTTGCATGCAATGATTGCCTGAAATCTGGAACCCATGGACATAACCAAATGCTGGGTTTCCTCCTTTGTGATGTTTTGCCAGGCCTTTACTGCAGCTGTCTTCAGTTGTTGCTTGTTTGTGGGTCTTTTTGCAAGTGAAATGCATGCTCAATCGGGTTGAGATCTGGTGATTGACTCTGCAGAATGTTCCACTTCTTTGCCTTAAAAAAACTCCTGGGTTGCTTTCGCAGTATGTATTGGGTCATTGTCCATCTGTACCGTGAAGTGCCGTCCAGTCAACTTTACTGCATTTGGCTGAATCTGAGCAGAAAGTATATCCTTATACACTTCAGAATTCATCCTGCTGCTTCTGTCTTCTGTCACATCAATAAACACTAGTGACCCAGTGCCACTGGAGGCCATGCATGCCCACGCCATCACACTGCCTCCACCATGTTTTATAGAAGATGTGGTATACCTCTATTTTTAATTTGTGTGATGAGTAACTTGTATAGTGGGTAGATTGGTAAAGATTGTTGCCCCGGGGCACCAGGAGCCATTCCAAGCCTTCTCCATACTTTCTTCTTCCCATCATTCTGGTACAGGTTGATCTTGGTTTCATCTGTCCAAATAATGCTGTTCCAGAACTGGGCTGGCTTCTTTAGATGTTTTTTTGGCAAAGTCTAATCTGGCCTTTCTATTTCTGAGGCTGATTAATCAGAATCAGAATTACTTTATTAATCCCTGAAGGGAAATTCATAATAGCTTGCACCTTGTGGTGAACACTCTTTGCTCTCATGAAGTCTTCTCTTTATGGTAGACTTAGATACTGATACACCTACTTCCTGGAGAGTGTTCTTCACTTGGGTGGATGTTGTGAAGGGGTTTTTCTTCACCATGGAAAGGATCCTGTGATCATCCACCACTGTTGTCTTCCATGGACGTCCAGGCCTTTTTGAGTTTCCAAGCTCACCAGTGCGCTCCCCCCCCAGAATGTTCCAAACTGCTGATTTGGCCACTCCTAGCATTTCCGCTATCTCTCTGATGGAGTTCTTTCTTTTTTTCAGTCTAAGGATGGTCTGTTTCACTTCCATTGAAAGCTCCTTTGATCGCATGTTGTGGGTTCACAGCAACAGCTTCCAAATGCCACACTTGGAATCAACTCCAGACCTTTTACTTGCTTAATTGATGATGGATTAATGAGGGAATAGCCCATGCAGCCAATTAAATAGCTTTTAATTGTCCAATTACCTTTGGTCCCTTGACAAAGAGGCTGTGGCTACAGCTAAAGAGCTGTAATTCCTAAACCCTTCCTCCACTTTGGATGTGAATACCCTCAAATTAAAGCTGAGAGTCTGCACTTTAAGCCCATATTGATTTATATAACTATCTTTTTTTTTTTTTTTGACCAAATGTTTTATTTGAACAAGAACATGAGTTGCAACCGAAAACACAACTCGTTAATTGGACGATAGTATAAGAATTGACAGTAACAAGTAATTACTAGTAGTAGTAATAATAATAATAATAATAACCTTGCACATAAATAAGGTGCAAACAAACAAAACCAAAAGGACATGAGGGAGGAAGAAAAGGGCACCACCCCCACCCCAGCACTACACTCATTAGGTACACTCACTCAAGTCTATTGGCATCCAGTAGATTGTATATCTCTAACGCGTACCAACGCACGCACGCACGCACTCAGGGGAAACAAGGAGATTAAGAGTCTCACAAAAAGGCATCAAGTAAGGGAAGAGTTCATCCTATAAGTTCTTTCAGCGAATCAGCTGCTGCATGCCAATTGTTTATGGTAGCCTCACTAGCACCATTAACTCTAGCAGTTGACAGTTCTAAATAAATTACATCCAGGAAAGTAAGGGCCCAGTGTCTGATGGTGAGAGAATGGGGAGGTTTCCATCACAATGCAATCAACTTCTTGGCAGCTGTCAGGCCGGCTAGAACAGTGCGCTTTTTAAGTTTAGTAATATTCATGTCTGACAGATCGTTGAGCAGAATGACTGATGGGTATAGTCACTAGTATGGTCACTGATACTAAGTCAGATAACTTGGCTGCCATTTTAGACCAGAACTGTGAGACAGGGGGGCAATTCCACATCATATGCAAAAAAGTGCCAGAGGCTTTCATAGAACATAGGCTACATGCAGTGGAACTTGCGAGGGGTTAAATATGTTCTGTGTATATAGTTAGTGGATCTGCTGGTGGTCTGGGTTGCAGGAAGCCTCCCTAATATTTGCCCAGACCTGTGACCATTCAAAATCAGAATCATGATTGGAGGTGTGATTGCCCCACATTCTGTCAAGTGGTAATTCATTATAGGAGGCCTCCAGGAAGAAGTGATGCAATGCAGAGACCATACCTCTATTTTTAATTTGTGTGATGAGTAACTTGTATAGTGGCTGGATTGGTAAAGATTGTTGTCCCGGGGCACCATGTGCCAGTAGAGATGATCTAAGCTGCAGATAGAAAAAGAACGAGCATGCAGGCAAATTATACCCGTCTCTAATATCTTGAAAGGTACGCAGCCCAGAGTCACTATAAACATCGTCTGAAGTGTGAATATGACTATTACTCCAGGCAGAACATGAAATAGGTCCTCCTCCAATCAAAAGGCCTAGGTTGTTAAAGATCTGTGCAATTGTATGCCACTTGCAGGAGATCTTGCATTGAAGTTCAGCTGCTCATGTCTGAATAAGTTGTGAAACTATTGGGCCAAAACGCAACCGACATTGCTTATTGGCTATATTAGCAAAGAGAACCTCCTGCAAGTTCTAGGGTCTCATGCAATTTTCCTCTAGCCTACGCCAGGAAACTGAGGCATTAGAGTCATGCCATACAAGTAGTGGCCTAAGCACGAATGACCAGAAATAAAACTTAGTTAGGTACTGATAAGCCACCACTGGCCACTCCTCTTTGTATAGTTGACAGTTTGAGGTCCGGACGCTTCCTGTTCCAAATAAACCGTGAAATACTAGAATATAATTTGTTCCAATAATTGACAGGAGGGGAGAGGGGGAGCATTGAACTGACAAAATTTATTCTGGGTAAACTATTCATTTTGACTATAGAGACACAGGCTCTGAGAGAGTTGGAGAGACTAATCCACCTGTCCAAGTCTGCTTTAATTTTATTCAGTGTGTCTGAGTAGTTGTGCATTACAATGCGATTCAAGGATAGGAAGATTTGTATCCCGGGATACTTAAAGTCCTGGACAACTGGAATGCCAGCTGCAAATTGCAACCTCCTCACCGAACCATTAAGAGGAACAATGAGGACTTGGTCCAGTTGATCTTAAAACCAGAGAGACAACTAAATTCTTCACAAATGGATAGCAAGTAAGGTATAGATTGTAGTGGTTTCTCCATAAAGACCAAAATGTCATCGGCATATAAAGACAAGTGGTGATGAGTGTCGCGAATAGGATGCACATTGGGGGACTGACATTGGGGGAGTGGCTCAAGAGAAAGTACAAAAAGTGCTGGGCTCAGGGGACGCAGTGCAAGCTCAAAATAGCTATTCCAACTGCTCTATAGGAAAACACCCCTGATCAAGAAGGCACAGAAAATGTTGAGGATGTGGCAATGGCTGAAGGATATTGTGTACGCAACTGCAAGTGATGTACTTGGATAGCAGAAGAAATGTGCATCAGACTAGTTTCAAGAACAGGCTGATTCTATCCAAGCTTTGTTAGAAGAAAAATGCAACATTTATAACCTACATCTACAAAGAGAACTTGGATAGAGACATTTAAAGCTTTCAAAGATATTAAAGCAAAAGTGCAATGAGAAATCAGAGATGCGATTCAAGGATAGGAATGCGATTCAAGACAGATAGAAAGACAGATGGTGGTGCAAGAAAGTGGAAGAACTACAGGAACTGGCAGACAGGAAGGACTACCATGGATTATTCGCCAGACTGAAGACTCTCTGTGGACCGAGAAGCAATGTAGTGGTACCAGTGAAAAGTGCTGATGGAAGTATACTCCACACAAATCTGGAAGACATAAAAAGAAGGTGGAAGGAGCATTTCTTTAACCTCCTAAACTAGCAAGGGTCAGCCAATCCTGAGGCATGTTGCTGGCTTGAGAGGAGGCCAACAAGAGATTGCGTGTGTACCCATCACATCAGATGAGCTTGAGAAAGCATTCAAGGATACTAGATGTGACAAAGACCCCAGCCAAGACGGCATCCCAGCTGACATCTTGAAGTGAGGTGGCCTCAGCCTAACAGCTGCACTCTTAAAACTGTACAGTGCATGTTGGGAGAACATGCATCTTCCCCAAGACTTCAAAGATGCACTAATTGTGACCATCTACAAAAAGAAAGCAGAAAGGAGTGAATGTGGAAACCACCGTGGCATACCTCTGCTTTCCATTGCAGACAAAATGCTGGTCAAGATATTCTTAATTTGGTTTAGAACTATCTCAGATGATGTACTTCCAGAAAATCAGTGCAGTTTACCTCAGATATGATCTTTACCCTGAGCCAACTCCAAGAGAAGGCCATCGAGGAACATCAGCCTCTGTATGTGATCTTTGGAGACTTCTCAAAGGTCTTTGACACTGTTGACCGAGAGATGCTTTGGAAGGTACTAGAAGTGTATGGATGCCCGGAAAGACTGATACGGCTCATTAAGCGCTTCCATGAGTACATGTCTGGGAAGGTTTTGATCAGAGGAGACATTAGTGAAGCTTTTCCTGTCAATCACGGTGTCAAACAGGGATGTGTTCTTGCCCTGACATTGTTTTATACTCTGCAGCAGTCTGAGAGACTATGGGCACTAATCTAGATAAAGGGGTCTACATCAGGACTTGATCGGACTCTTCAATCTTGCCAGACTCAAGTACTCAATGAAAACTTGGCAAATTTTGTGAGTAAGAACTGCTGTACGCAGACAACTCTGCATTTGTAGCAGCAGATTTGAACAACATGCGGGAAATCATTGATCGCTTTGCAACAGCTGCAATCTTCTTTGGATTGAAAATCAATCCCACAAAAACAAAACTCTTGTACCAACCCTCACCTGAGCCACAGGCAATGCCAAACAACATTCTTTTGGTCAATGGAATGCCTCTTAGGAGTTCTAAGAGCTTAATCTATTTGAGCAGTGCAGTTACCAACTCTACCGTAAGCACATCAAGAAACTGACCAGACTACAACTCTGACACCTGCATCAAATACTCAAAAAAAAAAAAAAAAAGATGGCAGGACAAGTTAGAAGTCCTCAGGTGAGCCAAAACAGTAAGCGTGGAAGCCCTTTTCAAAGCCTCCCAACTTCGTTGGGCTGGACGCATCTGGCACTTGCCTGAAATGCGACTACCCAAAGCCATTTTCTACGGAGAAATGAGCCTAGAAAAGAGGAGACGAAGAGGACAGAAACTGAGGTACAAAGATGTTTTGAAGAGGAACACGAAGAATGTTATTGATCAGATGCGGGAAAGAGATGCCTTGGATAGAGCAACATGGTGAAGCATAGTTAAAAGCTCAGTGTCTTCAATTTAAGACAAGCGTCAAAGGGAATATACACAGGGTTCCCGCGGGGTTTTAAAAGGTAGCAAAAGGTAGTTAATTAAAATAGGCTAAATTATGGCCAGTAAAAGGTAGTAAACGTAATCTGATGTGGTAGTAAATTTTTTTTGACACCCATCCAACTGGGCCTATGTGTTTTCTAATTCGTTTAATTAACCTGCATGCCATAATATCCATAAATTACTATATTTGGGCGAATTTATTTTTATGTATCGAGGAGGACCGCATTCTTGAATTCCAATAACGGTCGAATCCAGTATAAATTTATACCAGAGATTGTTTAGTACAAGACTGACTTTGTTTATACGGTGCATTTACCTGGTGCGTTTATACGGTGCGTCTACGGTGCGTTTACCAGTTTACCTGGTGCGTTTTTGCGCGCGCGCGCGCCTGGTGCGTTTTTGCGCGCGCGCCATTTGAGGCATCTAAAATGTGATGAGCAAATCTGTTGAACTCTTCAAATGATTAAGATTAACCCTCTAAAACACATCTCTGGGAGGAAGGTGTTGACTCTGCCCACGGGCCTTCACGACTACAGGACTGGTGCAAATGACTATCTTAAGCAAACTTGGCAATGTGTTGAGAGACTGCCAAAATAGGGCTTGGGTTATGTGTGTTTTGTATCTTTAGGGTGTGTGTCTTGTCTTTGTCATGTGTGTGCGCATGCGCCTGGTGCGCTGTGTGTGTGTGGGTTCGTGTTTGCCATTTGACCTGATTTAAATGTAATGAGTTGATGTACCTAAGCACATAAGATTTTTTGTGCAAATCTGTTCACCTGTTCAAAAGATTATTCCACAAACAAAAGGTTGGCCATCTTGAAAGTGTTGGCCGACAAAATGTAATCAGATCTTGTACCTAATGTGAAGTGTTGACACACAAGGTTTAGTGCAAATCTGTGTACCCGTTAAGAGGTTATGGGCCACAGTTTCACAGTTCAATAAAATTAAAACTTATATGTGGAAGTTTGTTTTCTTTTATGCAAATATGCATTACTCCATGTGTAGCCCTAGCAATGGGAGGTTCTATTATGCGTCCAAAGGGAAAGAAAGAGTTACACTACCGGTACGTTCAGATTTTCTTTCTATCTTGTCTCATCAATCCAACTCTTTGGGTAGAGTTGTCACTAACTTATATGTAGCACATTCACTTGGACTAACACGTATACACTCAAAGATTACCTTGTTAAATTGTGAGAAAATGTCCAAATCCAAATTGTCGCTGTGGTAGTAAAAAAAATTGTGAAGGTAGTAAAAAGGTAGTAAATTCAACATAAAATATCTGTAGGAACCCTG
This sequence comes from Neoarius graeffei, assembly GCF_027579695.1. NCBI lineage: Eukaryota > Metazoa > Chordata > Actinopteri > Siluriformes > Ariidae > Neoarius > Neoarius graeffei. The sequence continues at coordinate 15,501,052 of NC_083589.1, read as the reverse complement.
ATACAAGAGCTCATAAAACCAGACATTCCATAGCAGCTCAACCAGGCCATTCATGCCACCGTTGCGGATGACTCTCTCTGTTATAGGCCTCGTGGCCTATCTGCGTTTCTGTGCATCCTAATAAAGCAGTTATCATTGCTAGTAATGGACAGCTGACGACAACCCATATATAAATTGATCACACCTGTGACTTAATTGTGTGCACATCTTTTATTTATTATATAATATATACACACACACGTACTGTAGCAAAGCGAGAGAACAGTCCTCTTATCCTGCCTTGAACCCAGGTCTACAGGATGCCAAACCAAAGAGCCAGGCTTGTTGGTATGGCAGTTAGAGCACATACTCAACTGTAGTGACGGGCACTCCGTCACACACGTGTGTGTGTGTTTTATTTATATATATATATATATATATATATATATATATATATATATAAATAAATAAAATACACACACACACACACACAGTGGTGCTTGAAAGTTTGTGAACCCTTTAGAATTTTCTATATTTCTGCATAAATATGACCTGAAACATTATCAGATTTTCACACAAGACCTAAAAGTAGATAAAGAGAACCCAGTTAAACAAATGAGACAAAAAATATTATACTTGGTTAATTATTTATTGAGGAAAATGATCCAATATTACATATCTGTGAGTGGCAAAAGTATGTGAACCTCTCGGATTAGCAGTTAATTTAAAGGTGAAATTAGAGTCAGGTGTTTTCAATCAATGGGATGACAATCAGGTGTGAGTGGGCACCCTGTTTTATTTAAAGAACAGGGATCTATCAAAGTCTGATCTTCACAACACATGTTTGTGGAAGTGTATCATGGCATGAACAAAGGAGATTTCTGAGGACCTCAGAAAAAGTGTTGTTGATGCTCATCAGGCTGGAAAAGGTTACAAAACCATCTCTAAAGAGTTTGGACTCCACCAATCCACAGTCAGACAGATTGCGTACAAATGGAGGAAATTCAAGACCATTGTTACCCTCCCCAGGAGTGGTCAACCAACAAAGATCATGCCAAGAGCAAGGCATGTAATAGTCAGCGAGGTCACAAAGGATCCCAGGGTAACTTCTAAGCAACTGAAGGCCTCTCTCACATTGGCTAATGTTAATGTTCATGAGTCCACCATCAGAAGAACACTGAACAACAATGGTATGCATGGCAGGGTTGCAAGGAGAAAGCCACTGCTCTCCAAAAAGAACATTGCTGCTCGTCTGCAGTTTGCTAAAGATCATGTGGACAAGCCAGAAGGCTATTGGAAAAATGTTTTGTGGATGGATGAGACCAAAATAGAACTTTTTGGTTTAAACAAGAAGCATTATGTTTGGAGAAAGGAAAACAATGCATTCCAGCATAAGAACCTTATCCCATCTGTGAAACATGGTGGCGGTAATATCATGGTTTGGGCCTGTTTTGCTGCATCTGGGCCAGGACGGCTTGCCATCATTGATGGAACAATGAATTCTGAATTATACCAGTGAATTCTAAAGGAAAATGTCAGGACATCTGTCCATGAACTGAATCTCAAGAGAAGGTGGGTCATGCAGCAAGACAACGACCCTAAGCACACAAGTCGTTCTACCAAAGAATGGTTAAAAAAGAATAAAGTTAATGTTTTGGAATGGCCAAGTCAAAGTCCTGACCTTAATCCAATCGAAATGTTGTGGAAGGACCTGAAGCGAGCAGTTCATGTGAGAAAACCCACCAACATCCCAGAGTTGAAGCTGTTCTGTATGGAGGAATGGGCTAAAACTCCTCCAAGCCGGTGTGCAGGACTGATCAACAGTTACCAGAAATGTTTAGTTGCAGTTATTGCTGCACAAGGGGGTCACACCAGATCCTGAAAGCAAAGGTTCACATACAGGGAGTGCAGAATTATTAGGCAAGTTGTATTTTTGAGGATTAGTTTTATTATTGAAAAACAACTATGTTCTTGATGAACCCAAAAGACTCAAATATCAAAGCTGAGTATTTTTGGAAGTTGGAGTAGGGCTTTCTTAGTTTTAGCTATCTTAGGAGGATATCTGTGTGTGCAGGTGACTGTAACTGTGCATAATTATTAGGCAACTTAACAAAAAACAAACATATACCCATTTCACTCATTTATTTTCACCAGGGAAACCAATATAACAACTCAACATTCACTAATATACATTGCTGGCATTCAAAAACAAAACAAAAAATCAGTGACTAATATAGCCGCCTTTCTTTACAAGGACACTCAAAAGCCTGCCATCCATGGATTCGGTCAGTGTTTTGATCTGTTTGCGATCAACATTGCGTGCAGCAGCAACCACAGCCTCCCAGACACTGTTCAGAGATGTGTACTGTTTCCCCTCCTTGTAGATCTCACATTTGATGAGGGACCACAGGTTTTCTATGGGGTTCAGATCAGGTGAACAAGGAGGCCACGTCATTAATGTTTCTTCCTTTAGACCCTTTCTGGCCAGCCATGCTGTGGAGTACTTGGATGCGTGTGATGGAGCATTGTCCTGCATAAAAATCATGTTTTTCTTGAAGGATGCTGACTTCTTCCTGTACCACTGCTTGAAGAAGGTGTCTTCCAAAAACTGACAATAGGACTGGGAGTTGAGCTTGATGCCATCCTCAACCCGAAAAGGTCCCACAAGCTCATCTTTGATGATACCAGCCCATACCAGTACCCCACCTCCACCTTGCTGGCGTCTGAGTCGGACTGGAGCTCTCTGCCCTTTGCTGATCCAGCCACGAGCCCATCCATCTGGCCCATCAAGACTCACTCTCTTTTCATCTGTCCATAAGACCTTAGAAAAATCAGTCTTGTGATACTTCTTGGCCCAGTCTTGACGTTTCATCTTGTGTGTCTTGTTCAGTGGTGGTCGTTTTTCAGCCTTTGTTACCTTGGCCGTGTCCCTGAGTATTGCATACCTTGTGCTTTTTGACACTCCAGTGATGTTGCAGCTCTGAAATATGGCAAAACTGGTGGCGAGTGGCATCTTGGCAGCTTCACGCTTGACTTTCCTCAGTTCACGGGCAGTTAGTTTGCGCCTTTTTTTTTCAACGCGCTTCTTGCGACCCTGTTGACTATTTTGAATGAAGCGCTTGATTGTTCGATGGTCACGCATCAAAAGCTGGGCAATTTTAAGAGTGCTCCATCCCTTTGCAATATATGTCACTATTTTTGACTTTTCTGAGTCCGTCAAATCCCTCTTCTGACCCATTTTGCCAAAGGAAAGGAAGTTGCCTAATAATTTTGCACACCTGATATAGGGTGTTGATGTCATTAGACCACACCCCTTTTCATTACAGAGATGCACATCACCTGGTATGCTTAATTGGTAGGAGGCTTTCAAGCCTATGCAGCTTGGAGTAGGCCAACATGCATAGAGAGGGTAATGTGGTCAACATACTCATTTGCCTAATAATTCTGCACTCCCTGTACTTTTGCTACTCACAGATATGTAATATTGGATCATTTTCCTCAATAAATAAATGACCAAGTATAATATTTTTGTTTCATTTATTTAACTGGGTTCTTTTTATCTACTTTTAGGACTTGTGTGAAAATCTGATGATGTTTTAGGTCATATTTATGCAGAAATTCAGAAACTTCTAAAGGGTTCACAAACTTTCAAGCACCACTGTGTGTGTGTGTGTGTGTGTGTGTGTGTGTGTGTGTGTGTGTGTATATATATATATATATATATATATATATATATATATATATATATATATATATATATATATATATATAAAATTTATTTTGTGTGTGCATGCGCGCGCATGTTGCTGGCACTAAATTCAAAATGTGCATGTATTTAAAAAAAAAAAAAACTTCTCAGTTTCATTTGATATGTTGTCTTTGTACTATTTTCAATGAAATATCGGATTTCTGTGATTTGCAAGTCATCACTGTAACAGTCTCTCTAAGGGGGCCGAACACTGAAGCACTTGAGAGGTAGGATAATTTCAGGCACTTACTTTTATTTAAGCTTTTCACCATCAAACTTTGCTTTCACACACACTTGCGCGCGCGCGCACACAAACACAGTGCGTTGGGAAGCCCCCTCCTACTGCTTCTTTCCTCCATATAAGCCCTCTGCTCTCACTGCAAGACATACACACAATTAAGCCACCAGGCCTTGCCCTCCATTCACAAACTGACGCTTGACCATGCCCCTGCTGCCACAATGCTGCCACAATTGTGTTCTGTTTTTTTTATTTGCAGTTTACACAGGGTCACAACTTTTTTTGGTAATGGGCTATGCTGCCCTGAGTATATCAGTTTTGCCCGATATACATAGGATATTTGTGCAGTTTAAACTGCTAGAAATAGCATGGTCTAATAAAGGAATATGTTCACATCCATTCATTTTATCATGCTAATGTGTACAGAATCACTATAAATAATAGTTTAAACTGCGTGTCCCCACCGCCCAACAGGATGACTACCCTTATTACAGAGGACCCAAAGATGATTCTCATTCTGGACGCCAGGTGGATTTCAGGTATTTACAGTGTTATGCAGTCCTATGTAACTTGTGCATGTATATGAAATGTCTTCTGAAAGTATTGTAATCAGTGCTTTCTCACAGTAATTAGGTGACGTTTGTTTGTTTGTTTTAACATGAAGAAATCTGTTTAAATTCTGTTGGTGCTGTAAATAATCTGTCCTCTAAAGCCAGTAATTCTGCTTCAGAGAATGCATTTTTCATAACTTTCTCATGATTTATAATGACACTGTATGGAATTCACTGTGCTTTAAGGTAGAGAAGGGACTGACAGCTCAGCTGTGTCCAGGTTCCAAGCAGACCTGGTCTATAGTACTATCAGATCACTGCAACATGTTTCATTGTTCCAGTACTCACAAAAGTTTGTTTGGCCTTGTGTAGGGAAAGTCATGCTGATGGGCCTCCCCACTTTAATAAAAAAAAAAAAAAAGGATTTACAGCTGAAAACAGAACATAGAATAGAATGCTTTTATTGTCACTGCACAAATGTACAATTAAATTTAGTTTATCATAGGAGAGCAAAGCCACTGCATATGTGCGTGCCGCCACTCTTGGGCACTTCAGCCCATAGCCATCCCATGTTAACCTAACTGCACATCTTTGAACTGTGGGGGAAACCAGAGCACCTGGAGGAAACCCACGCAGACACGGGGAAAACATGCAAACTCCACACACAAAGGTCCTTATCAGCCGCTGGGCTCAAACCCAGAATCAAATCAAGTTTATTTGTATAGCGCTTTTAACAATAAACATTGTCGCAAAGCAGCTTTACAGAATTTGAACGACTTAAAACATGAGCTGATTTTATCCCTAATCTATCCCCAATGAGCAAGCCTGTGGCGACAGTGGCAAGGAAAAACTCCCTCAGACGACATGAGGAAGAAACCTCGAGAGGAACCAGACTCAAAAGGGAACCCATCCTCATTTGGGCAACAACAGACAGCCTGACTATAATATTAAGTTTTAACAGGTATAACCCTCAGCTGTCCTCATGTGGCCGTCCTTCACAGGAGCGGTGCGATAAAACTCCGACCAGACACAGGGCACCAGGATGGATCAAGCAAGTCCGAGGGGCAGAAGAGGCCAGCATCTCAATCCCAGGATCAACATGTAACTCAGAGGGACAGATTGGGGGGGGGGAAGAGAGAGAGAAAGAAAACAAAGGTTGTTAGGTATGCCCTAAAAATGACAAGTATTAAATCTGTGTGGTAGGCTCGCAGAGACGAGAGTCTTTACATCAGGCATAACACACAACAATGGCATGTTAATATGGTAAAAAAATATCATGACCTGCTCTGGCTGGATGGGTGATGGGAGCACACTTCTCAGCAATGATGAGATGCAGATGGGACCCTTAGGGCTGGCCAAGACAATTCAGTTACATTTCACCGGGTCTGGGACATGCGACAGAATGTCTGACGGCCGATTCCCTGCAGGCTACGATAGCCAGTTGAGGTCTCCACCAAAAGATTTCCTGTTGACTCCATGTAACTCCGAGGGACAGATTTGGGGTGGGGGGGAAGAAAACACAGGTTGTTAGGTATGCCCAATGTCACCTGAATAAGTAGGAGCAGTATACATATTGCACTGAGTACAAGCAGGGACTCCGGCAACTAACTATGACAGCATAACTAAAAGGAGAGAGCCAGAAGGTAACACAGGCATGAGGGAGCCCCAGGACATAAAGCAGCCAGCCACTACACCGTCAACAAACTCGAGTGAGCAAGCGAGTGGGGACTGACAGCATCCATACATCCCAGTTTACCAAAACACTCTGTCTGAGGACCCTCCAGATCTCCTCCTTTACCTCATAAACACCATTAACAAAAGGCTTGACTAAACAGATATGTTTTCAGCCTAGACTTAAATGCTGAGACTGTGTCTGATTCCCGAACATTCTGATTCAGAACCTTCTTGCTGTGAGGCAAAAGTACTAACCACTTACACGACAGTGTTGCCCCTTTTTATACAGATATAAAATGGACTGTTTATTTGAAATATCATAGGATATGGATTTTACAATATCTTGCAATTTGCTACAATAAGAACAAAAATGATTAATGCACAAAGTGCCCTGCAGTTGAAGACTGAAAGCTAAAATTAAATCTATATGACTCTCCATTTGCTCTTCAGCCTTTTAGCAGGACATATAGGTTAAAAAATAAACATCAAAATTTGGAATTCAGAACTATTTATTTGTTTTAACTTATCCTTCAATTTTACAGAAACAGCAATAACTTTTTTTTTTTTTTTTAGTAGCTGTTGCAGAATTGTTCTGTATTTATACTCAAGCCTCATTCACGTAACAGGACAGACATTTTACAAGTAACATGTAAATCTATTCAGCTACTTTACAGAATCTTTAATTTTACAGCAAATGTAATGCATTATGATACCTCAGCACCATATATCCCCATTTATCAAAAACTAACCCATCATGATGCATTTTTGAAAGACATTTATTTTAATATACAGTCCTTCAAATCTGAAATGCGCCACCGAAATGCAACCTCCCACTTGCATGGCGAATGCTCTACCACTGAGCCACCATGGCAGTCTTCAATCTAGTATATGCAAACATCTCAGGAACAATCATAAGCTATTAACATAACAAGGACAGATATAGCAGCGTCTGTCAAGGTTACATGAGCGTTTCGTACATGTCTGTCCACTCTGCAATATTTAAAAGAAAACCCTCGGGAATCCCCATTCGTTGAGTCATACTCCTGCAGTAACACCTATTCAATAAGTTTTTCATGGATTCTGCATGTTTGACTTCTATTTCTAATAACATAACAGAATATAACGGGGAAAATTCTTGCGAATCAATGTGTTTAACGTAACTTACCTTGTTCATGTAACATCGAGACCGACATTAAGATGGCCTTTTATTATCCCACAGAGGGAAATTTACATTGTTACAGCAGCAAAATATATAAAGAGAAAAAGATAAGGCAGTGAAGGAGTAGTACAAAAGTACACAAAAAAGGGATATATAAAAGAAATAAACTACAAATTTAGAGCTAAAAATGAACAAACTTGCATAAATTTATTTGCATATATACAGTTAACATAATTGTATTACAAACGTGGAATTGCACGTGTAAGTATTGCACAGGTAGTATTGCACAAGTAAGTAGGTATATTGCACGAGCCATTTTAACAATGTGTAGCTAGAAGTTCGCAGTAAAGTACTGATGCTAATAGTCCGTGCACGCAGTATACGTTCAGAGCACAGATACACTTCCATTCAAAGTGCACATATAAAAATGGCTGCGGGGCAGCCTGTTTATGTTCACGCAAAAGACTTGGATAATGATGTAGGACATGCACAGGTGAGCTTCAGAGGGGGATTTCCAACCAAAATAAGGTCAGATAAGGTTTCGTGACCTGAGTCGAAACAAGTCGACAGACGTTTGACATGTAAGCAAATACAACAAATTTTTCTTTTTGTATAAGCGAAGTTATAAACACACACCATATTTTTTTATTGATTAGAAACTATTTCATTCATTAAAACACCTTTTCTTGTTTTTTATACATTGTTTTCTTTATATTTAAAAATTTGCTCATGATCACTGCACTTGGACAGACAGTTACGTGAAAACTGTCACTGAATGGCTTTGTTGTTGTTTTTTTTAAAAACCCTCAAACTTCCAATTTGCAAAAAGGTGTATTTGTATTCCTATATAACTTTTATATTGTGAATAAAGTTCAAAATTGTACATTATTTACATTTAAAAGGTTAGGAAAGCTTTAAAGATGTGTGTCCCATCGCTCATGTCCAAATTTTATACCATGACATTCTGCAGATTCTTGCACTTTCATCTGCAAATGAGTGCCACAAATGAACTGACAATTTTAGTATTGTTTATTTTATCTCTTTGAAATATTCCAATAATAATTTGCACATACAGTGCTCAGCGTAAATGAGTACACCCCCTTTGAAAAGTAACATTTTAAACAATATCTCAAGAACACACACAATTTCCAAAATGTTGAAAAGACAAAGTTTAATATAACATCTGTTTAACTTATAACAGGAAAGTAAGGTTAATAATATAACTTGGATTACACATTTTTCAGTTTTACACAAAGTAGGGTGGTGCAAAAATGAGCACACCCCACAACTAAAACTACTACATCTAGTATTTTGTATGGCCTCCATGATTTTTAATGACAGCACCAAGTTTTCTAGGCATGGAATGAACAAGTTGGTGACATTTTGCTCTTTTTCCATTCTTCAACAATGCCTCTTTTAGTGGCTGGATGGAGAGTGATGCTCAGCTTGTCTCTTCAGAATTCCCCATAGGTGTTCGATTGGGTTCAGATCAGGAGACATACTTGAATCACTTTCATCTTTTTCTTCTTCAGAAATCCAACAATGGCCTTAGATGTGTGTTTAGTCATGTTGGAAAAGTGCATGACGACCAAGGGCACAGAGTGATGGTAGCATCTTCTCTTTCAGTATAGAGCAATAAATCTGTGAATTCATGATGCCATCAATGAAATGCATCTCCCCGACACCAGCAGCACTCATGCAGCCCCACATAAGGACACTGCTACCACCACGTTTCACTGTAGACACCATGCATGTTTCTTTGTATTCCTCACCTTTGCGAGGCCATACAGTTTTGAAGCAATCAGTTCCAAAAACATTTATCTTGGTCTCATCACTCCAGAGTATAGAGTCCCAGTAGTCTTCATCTTTGTCAGCATGGGCCCTAGCAAACTCTAGGCGGGCTTTTTTGTGCCTGGGCTTTAGGAGAGGCTTCTTTCGTGGACGGCATCCATGCATGCCATTCCTCTGCAGTGTATGCCGTATTGTGTCATGGGAAATAGTCACCCCAGTTTGGCTTTCTACTTCTTTAGATAACTGCAGGGAACTTGCATGCCAATTTTCTTCAACCCTTCTCATCAGAAGGCACTCTTGTCGAGGTGTTAACTTACGTGGACGACCTGGACGTCTCTGTGAGATGGTTGCAGTTCCATCTTAAATTTTTGTACCACTTTTGTTACAGTATTCTGACTGATAAGTAAAGCTGATCATCTTGTAGCCTTCACCTTTGTGGTGTAAAGAAATTATTTTCTTTGGGGAATTCTGAAGAGACAAGTTGAGCATCACTATCCATCCAGCATCCAGTCACTAAAAGAGGTCATTGTTGAAGAATGGAAGAAGATTGATGTCACCAACTTGTTCATTCCATGTCTAGAAGACTTGGTGCCGTCATTAAAAATCATGGAGGCCATACAAAGTCTCATCTCATTATCTCTAGTTGCTTTATCCTGTTCTACAGGGTTGCGGGCAAGCTGGAGCCTATCCCAGCTGACTACGGGCGAAAGGCGGGGTACACCCTGGACAAGTCGCCAGGTCATCACAGGGCTGACACATAGATACAGACAACCATTCACACACTCATTCACACCTACAGTCAATTTCAAGTCACCAGTTAACCTAACCTGCATGTCTTTGGACTGTGGGGGAAACGGGAGCACCCGGAGGAAACCCACGCAGACATGGGGAGAACATGCAAACTCTGCACAGAAAGGCTCTTGCCGGCCACCCTAATTTTGACCTAAATCTTAGTCTCATCTGAAGAGTCATGAAATATCCAACCAGAATTCTGCCAGAAGCTTGTTCATGGTAAACAAAAGTTTGGTCAAGGTGAAATCTTGCAAACAGACATTTTACCAAAATATTAGGTGTGTCAAGTTTATTTATATAGCGCTTTTAACAATAGACATTGTCACAAAGCAGCTTTACAGAATTTTAATGACTTTAAACATGAGCAAATTTTATCCCTAGTCTGTCTGCAATGAGCAAGCCTGTGGCGACAGTGGCAAGGAAAAACTCCCTCAGACGACATGAGGAAGAAACCTTGAGAGGAACCAGACTCAAAAGGGAACCCATCCTCATTTGGGTGATAACAGACAACATGACTATAACATTTAACAGTTTTAACATGAAGTCAGTTTCGTTGATGTTATAATGATTCATTGATGGAAACTTTAGTGCAAAACTGTTCATGACAACTGCAGTCCAAAAGTTAGCAAGTCAACTGTAGTCCTCAGCCATAAAAGCATTACTGTAAGTATCCAGATCATCTTCCAAGTGTGACTTTCAACTGTCCATATGGGGCCATCTTCCACAGGAGCGATGTGATGAGACTCTAACCAGACACAGGGCATCAGGATGGATGTATCAGGCAGGTGCAAGGAGCAGAAGAGGTCAGCATCTTGATCTCAGGATTGACATGTAACTCAGAGGGGTGGGGGGGAGAGAGAGAGAAAACACAGGTTGTTAGGTATGCCCAATGTCACCTGATAAGTAGAAACGGTATACATTTTGCGCTGAGTGCAAGCAGGGACTCCGGCAACTAACTATGGCAGCATAACTAAAAGGGGCAGAGCCAGAAGGTAACACAGGCTTGAGGGACCCCGGGACATAAAGCAGCAGCCAGTACACAATCAACAAACTCGAGTGAGCAAGCAAGTGGGGAATAACAGCATTCATACATCCCAGTTTACCAAAACACTGTCTGAGAACCCTCCAGATCTACTCCTTTACCTCATAAATACCATTAACAAAAGGCTTGACTAAACAGGTTGAAAACATATATCTAGACTTAAACGCTGAGATTATGTCTGATTCCTAAACACTACTTGGAAGGCTGTTCCATAACTGTGGGGCTTTGTAAGAAAAGGCTCTGCACCCTGATGTAGCCTTCACGATACGAGGTATCAGCAGATAGTCTGCAGCTTTTGATCTAAGTAGGTGTGGCAGGTTATAGAGGACCAGAAGTTCGCTCAGGTACTGTGGCATGAAACCATTCAGTGCTTAAAAGGTCAGTAGTAGTGTTTTATAATCAATACGTAATTTAATTGGGAGCCAGTGCATTGTGGATATGATGGGGTTGATGTGGGCATATTTTCTAGTTCAAGTAAGGACTCTTGCTGCTGCATTTTGAACTAACTGGAGCTTGTTTATGCACTTATTGCAACATCCAGACAGGAAGGCATTACAATAATCCAACCTGGAGGTAACAAAAGCATGAACTAGTTTTTCTGCGTCATGTAGTGATATTAAATTTCTTATCTTAGCAGTATTTCTGAAATGAAAAAAAGCTATCCGGGTAACGTTATCAATGTGAGTTTCGAATGAAAGACTGGGGTCAATAATCACCCCAAGGTCTTTTATTGCTGCACGTGAAGAAACAGAAAGGCCATCCAGAGTTACTGTGTAATCAGAATACTTACTTCTAGCTGCATGTGGTCCTAGTACAAGTACTTCAGTCTTGTCGGAGTTAAGCAGAAGGAAGTTAATAAACATCCAGTGTCTAATGTCCTTTACACATTCCTCAATTCTATTAAGCTGGTGTCTCTCATCAGGTTTTGTAGAAACATATAACTCTGTGTCATCAGCATAACCGTGGAAACTAATACCCTGCTTACGAATAATATCACCCAGAAGTTACAGTGGACCTAAGACAGAACCTTGTGGAACACCAAACTTTACCTCAGTATGTCTAGAAAAAATCACCATTTACATCAACATACTGATAGCGATCAGTTAAATAAGACCTGAGCCAGGAGAGGGCCATTTCCTTAACTCCCGCAACATTTTCTAGTCTATCCAGAAGAATGGAATGATCAGTGGTATCAAATGCTGCACTAAGGTCAAGCAACACAAGCAGCGAGACACAGCCCTGATCAGACGCCAACAGTATGTCGTTTACTACTTTCACCAGTGCTGTCTCTGTGCTATGATGTCTAAATCCTGACTGATACATTTCATGGATGTTATTCCTATGTACCGTAAATATGAGCGTAACTGCTGTGCCACAGCTTTTTCAAGGATCTTTGAGATAACGGGGAGGTTTGATATTGGCTGATTGGACGGCTGATTGGACAGCTGACAGGGATCAAGGTCAGGTTTTTTAATCAGGGGTTTGATAACTGCTAGTTTAAAGGATTTGGGTACATAGCCGATCCTAAGAGAAGAATTTATTATTTTTAGAAGCGGTTGAATTACTTCAGGTCTGATCTGTTTGAATAGTCATGTTGGTAAGGGATCTAGTACAAAAGTTGAGGATTTTGATGTAGAGATTAATGAAAGTAATTCGATTTATAAGGGGAGTAAAACATTCTAATTGCTGATCTGATAGTTATATTGTTAACTACAGGGTCACTTAAATTGTCTGACCTTAAATTAGTAGTTTGAATGAATTTTTTTTTTTTTTTTTGTCAGATATTTTCAGTTGTGTCATTTAAAAAAATTAATGAAGTCATTGCTACTACATACTGCAGGTGTGCATGTGTCTCTAGTGGATTTATTCCTGGTTAGGGCCCGAGCCCTATGGGCGAAGGCCCTATTGTTCTTGTAAGAGTTCACTATTATTATTCTTCCGTCTTCTTCTTCTTCTTTATTTTTCTCCGCTGTTGGTCCATTTTCGGGGCGCTTGCCATGGGCGAAAACGCACGAAATTTGGCGCCACTTCCGAGAATTGCCACCGCTACTCAGAACCAAAAGCCCAAACTTGGCCGGGGCTCAGGGCCTCTATAGCGCCCCCTAAGTCGTTGTGATTTTGGCCTCCCGCATTAAGGTGCCTGGTTGCCATATAGTTTGTAGTACTGGCATGCCATTTGGTACGCATATGTATCTCACTAAGCCGGACAAAAATGTAATGCCAATGCATTAGCCACGCCCAACAGGAAGTGAGGTAATTTCACTTTTTTGCGAAATGCATGGCCACGAAGACGGCGCAACTCCTCCTAGACCGTTCATAGGAATGTCACCAAAATTGAGACACATCATCTACAGACATGGCTGACAAAAGTTACTAAATACGTTTCACGTAGGATAAACCGTTCAGAAGTTATACGTCAATCAATTTTCACTTCAAAATTTTACATGCTAAAAAATTCATAACAAATCTTCTAATTGCTCAAAACTGCTCATTCTTCACACGCTAATCACTCATTGGGCTTCTGACATGTGACCCAATTTCTGTGATATTTCGCCACTGGGGGCGCTATTTTTGGGCAAAAATTCCAATCTTTCCTCAAATTTGGTCAAACTTCACGGCCACCCTCTTATTACCTCCCATGTCATGTATACCACATTTTGGGAATTTTCATCCATGGTGGGCGCTGTTTTTGGCCGACGCAATTTCTCCAAAATGGGTTTTTGGTTAATAATTCCATAATGCTTTTCCTTCACACCACTTCCTTGTGATAGTACGTTGCTGTTGTAGACACTTATTTTTCCAACTCATAATCGCTCATGTACAGCATAGCGCCACCTACTGACATGGGCAAAAACAAAAAATTTATTCTTCAAAAATCTATATCTCATCTTCTATTTACTCAATTTTCATCACTCTTCATACGCAAACTCTTCATAGCTCACCTGACATATACGCCAAATTTTGTGCACTTTCGCCCCTGGGGGTGCTGGTTATGGCAGAAATGATATTGCAGCTTCTGATTTGTCAACCTTGGCAAGCAAACTCTTTACAAGACCCTTATTGGGGCGCTTGCCATGGTCGACAACGCTCGAAATTTGGCTCCTTTTTCTTAGACTGCCACCGCTACTGAGAACCAGAAGCCCAGATCCAGGCGGGCCTCAGGGCCTCTATAGCGCCCCCTAACGTGTTGTGATTTTTGCCTCTCGCATTAAGGTGCCTGGTTGCCATGTAGTTTGTAGTAGTGGCATGCCCTTTGGTAGGCATATGTTTCTCACCAAGCCGGACAAAAATGTACTGCCAATGCATTAGCCACGCCCTACAGGAAGTGAGGTAGTTTCACTTTTGTGCGAAATGCATGGCCACGAAGACGGCGCAACTCCTCCTAGACCGTTCATAGGAACGTCACCAAAATTGATACACATCATCTACAGACATGGCTGACAAAAGTTGCTGAATACGTTTCACGTAGGGTTAACCGTTCAGAAGTTGTACGTCAATCATTTTTCAATGCAGATTTTTACATGCTTAAAAATTCATAACAAATCTTCTACTTGGTCAACACTGCTCATACTTCACACGCAAATCACTCATTGGGCTTCTGACATGTGACCCAATTTCTGTTATGTTTCGCCACTGGGGGCGCTATTTTTGGGCAAAAAATCCAATCTTTCCTCAAATTTGGTCAAACTTCACGGCCACCCTCTTACTACCTCCCATGTCATGTATACCACATTTTGGGAATTTTCGTCCATGGGGGCCGCTGTTTTTGGCCCACGCAATTGCTCCAAAACGGGTTTTTGGTAAATAATTCCATAATGCTTTTCCTTCACACCATTACCTTGTGATTGTACGTTGCTGTTGTAGACACTTATTTTTCCAACTCATAATCGCTCATGTACAGCATAGCGCCACCTACTGACATGGGAAAAAACAAAAAATTTATTCTTCAAAAATCTATATCTCATCTTCTATTTACTCAATTGTCATCAAACTTCATACGCAAACTCTTCATAGCTCACCTGACATATACGCCAAATTTTGTGCACTTTCGCCCCTGGGGGTGCTGATTATGGCAGAAATGATATTGCAGCTTCTGATTTGTCAAACTTGGCAAGCAAACTCTTTTCAAGACCCTTATTGAGGCGCTTGCCATGGTCGACAACGCACGAAGTGCGAGACCCTATTGTTGCCATGTGTCCAATTCTGTGCTTTGTCGCCATTGTGGGAGTAATGTCTCTTGCCGCAGAAGCTGTGGAAGGTATTTCGCAGGGACGCATGCCCCCGCCCCCCTTGGCCGCTGGCGCGAGGGCCCGTCGAGGCCGCTTGCGGCTTTAATTAATTTTGCTACAGTATTAAATGGGACTCTAGGATTATTTTCATCTTCTATTAGGGAGGAGAGATATGTTGATCTAGCAGCACTAAGAGTTTTTCTATACTTCAGGCCACACCAATTTAATTAGTTGGTTCTCGGATTTTTTCAGGAAAAATATGAAACAAGCAAAATAAAAATAAAATTAAAAAATGCTCTGATTGTAAAATTAGCGGTGGAAATAGAGGGCTTTCATAATGGAGAAACAAAAAGACAATACATTATTGTTACACATTTCATATGGCTCTTTTAATAGCTTATTTCCACCCATATGCATTAAGGATAATTGAAAATAAAAGTCTGAAACAACGGTCTTCATTTTTTCCTTTTATTTGTGTAAACAAGCCCCCAAGGGGAACTCAAACAACTGTGCCTGACAAGTCAGAATGCCATCTCTTGGCAGAATTTTTCACCCTGAAAGATATGGATGTTGTATTCACAGCATTTGTGTGAAGACTGTAACTTTCACCACGGGTGACTAATAGCATTAGAACGACAAGATCGTGCTGTTTCACCAAATATGCGGACGGTAGCTTATGTGACTAAAACTCCGCGATCAATTTAACCGAGATGAATATTCATCAACGTGCAGTTAGGTGAATCGGGCTAGAGTAAGAGCAGATTTTTTTTGCATGAGAAACAGGAGGTGTGTTGCGTGAGGGCATGAGAGGGCAGTCATACGCATGTGTCTCACGCTCACTACATAACAATCAGCAGCCCTGCTCAAGAGGGATGCTACCCAGAAAAAATGAACAAGGGAATAAACCCAGTAGGCCTACAGTAAATTTGTCATGTATTGTCCTTGTCAGCAGGGCTAGCTCTGGCTGCACGTCTTTTATCAGGCAAACCAGTAAACAGATAGGCTAAATAAACAATTATTCAATCGTTTATTTAGCCTATTTATTTACAGTCAATCGAACATCTACAATGCACAGGAAAAAAGATTTGACCAGGAGTAGGCTACTTCTGATGGCTAAATACTTAGAATGATTTTTTTTTGTTTGCCCCTCACATCAATCAATGAAATATATAAATCAAACCCACCTCCACAGAGTTGTTGTCCAAGTTGGAACATCGCAGGGTAACAAGCTCATGGCATCTTGAGTACGACTGTGCAAAGTTTTCCCCCTCTTGAATTTCGACACACCTGGCAAAGATTTTACGCTTCTGTTCACTGAATATCCTAACAATCACAAACACAGGCTTTGCAGGATTCCCCTCCACAGGCATGTTTCTTCCACAAGTCTTTATCTAAAGTGAAAGGGGCGATTTGATTGGTTTTCGACGTCACGTGACCTCAACCTGCAGTCTTCAGTATTTTGAAGCCACAATGTTTTTCTGTTGGTGGGAGTTTGATTTTGATTTTTTTTTTTTCCATTTTGCATTTTCTTCAAGTGGCGATTCCGAGAACCAACTAATCGAATTGGTGTGGCCCCAGGAAGCTTTCCTTCCAAGCTAATTTGTACGCTACCAATTTTGTTTTGACGCCATTTACGTTCCAATTTTCGAGTGGTCTGTTTTAAAATGCGAGCGTCATCGTTATACCAGGGTGCTAATTTTTTCGCTCTGATCATTTCCCTTTTAAGAGGAGCTACATTATCTAAAGTATAGCGGAACATTGACTAAGCATTCAGTTGCCTGATCAAGTTCTGCAGGGGCTGACAGTGACCCAATCAAAGTTGATAACTCTGGGAAATCATTTATAAAACTTTCTGCAGTAGTTGATGTGAATGTACATTTAATACAGTAGCGTGGTGAGATGCATATGTTATTATTCAGACATATTTTGAATGAGATGAGATAATGATCTGAGATAACTTGAGACTGTGGAACTGTGACTATATTTTCTACATTTAACCCAAATGTTGGTATTAGATCGAGGGTGTGACCACCATTATGGGTCGGTCCTATGACACTCTGATTAACCCCTACTGAATCTAAAATGGACACAAACACTGTTTTCAAAGGGTCTTCTGGGTTATTGAAGTGAATCTCCGACAACTAAAGCTTTGTTGAAGGAAATAACCATGTCTGTTATAAAACCTGCAAATTCAGAAAGAAACTCAGAATACGGCCCTGGGAGCCTGTAAATAATAAGTAATGGAATTAACTGGGTAGACTTATTTTTTGAGGCTACATACATTATATTAGTATGAAGAACTTCAAATGTATTAAATTTATAAACCAGTTTGTGTGTTATGCCTAGATAATCATTATAAATAACCATGATGCTTCCTCCTCTGCCAGTTAGACAAGGCTGGTGTATATAACTGTATCCAGGAGGACTAGCTTCATTTTAATGCTATATATTCATTTGGCTTAATCCATGTTTCAGTTAAACACAGTACATTAAACTCCAGATCAGTAATAAGTTCATTAACCATTAGTGCTTTAGATGTAAGAGTTCTAATATTTATTAGCCCCACCTTTAGATCAAAGTCAGTACAGTCAGCTGTACAGTCAGTATGATCTAATTTTATATTGATTAGGTTACTGGAACAAACTCTCTGAATATTTCTACTTTTTTGTTTAGCTCAGGGAACAGACAGTCTCCATGTAGTGGACCCTTAGTGACTACTCTGCAGCTAGCAGACAGTCGGTTTACCCTGTTCGTCTGGTCCCTGACCTTGGCTCTGGATTGTCAGAAATTAACTAGGCCTGTTTTGAGACTATGACCTATGCTGCAAGAAATGAGAGCAGTACCTTCCCGAGTGGGATAGATACCGTCCTGCCCTAACAGGCCAGCAGTGCCCTCAAAATTAGCCCAATTATCTATATAGCCCACACTGTTTTCAGAGCACCACCTGGACAACCAGCAGTTCAGCGACCATAACCTGCTGCAAGCAATATCGCCACACCGCATTGGGATGGAGCCAGAGCATACTACAGGGGGTAGGAAGGATTCTCCATAATACTGAGAAGTTCCTTCAGCATCCTCCTCTCTGGCACCTCCACCAACAACTCTAGTTTCACTCCCAGGACAGACCCAGCTTTCCTGATGAGCTTGTGGAGTCTGTTAGCATCAGCTGCCTTCACCCTGTTGCCCCAGCACACTGCAGCATAGAAAATGACGCTGATCACCACAGAGTGATAAAATATCTGCAGCATGGTTCTTCAGACATTGAAATACCTGAGTCTCCTGAGGAAATACAGGTGGCTCTGATCTTTCTTCTATAGGGCATGTGTTTTTTGTTTTCCCCTCCAGTCCAGTTTACTGTCTATGTGGACACCCAGGTACCTGTATTCCTCCACAATGTCCACCTCCATTCCCTCAATGATGACTGGGCTCAGACTGGTCCTTTGCTTCCTAAAGTTCCCCACCAGCTCCTCAGGCTTTGCAATGTTGAGTTGCAGGTGGTTCCATCTGCACCACTCCACAAACCTGTCCACCACACTCCTATACTCAGCCTCCTATCCCCTGCTGATACAGCCCACAATGGCAGAGTTGTCCGAAAACTTCTGCAGGTGGCAAGACTGTGAGCAGTATCTGAAGTCTGTAGTCTGTGAACAGGAAGGGAGACCGGACCATCCTCTGAGGGTACCCCATGCTGCTCATGATAATGTCCAACATGTTGTTTTCCAGCCTCACATACTGTGGCCTTCCTGTGAGGTAGTTGGTGATCCAGACCACTAGAGGAGCATTCACCTGCATCTTCAGAAGCTTATCATCAAGCAGGGCAGGTCTTATTGTGTTAAAAGCACTGGAAAAGTAAAAAAAAAAAAAAATGACTCCCACAATGCTGCCTTTCTCCTCTAAATGAGTGTAAGCCTTGTGTAGCAGAAAGATGATGCCGTCTTCCACTCCAATATGGGGTTTGTAGGCAAACTGCAGGGGGTCCAGTGATGCTTCTACTACTGAACGGAGGTGCTTCAAGACCAGCCTCTTCAGTGACTTTGTGACTTGTCTCCACTCCTGAAGGCAGCCTTCTTCCTGTTCAGTAATGCCTTTTAAAGGTCCCCTTGCATCGTTTTTTCATTAATTGTGCGGTGGTCTCTAGTATGAATGAATGCCCTGTGAGCCGGTTTTGGTGGGAAAAAAAAATGCTGTGGTTCTCCTGTTTCAGGCTGTTCTAGTTTGGTGGAGGAGTGGGTGGCAGGAGAACGACAGGATTTTAGCTCTTACTCATTAATATTCATGACATGTAAACATGTTACCTCTGATTGGCTAACAGCACTGTGATGCTACCTCCAGTGGGTCAGAACAAGCGGATGTGGGTGTCTTTTTGTAAAAACTGTTTCGATTGGCTATTATGGTCTTGACATCGATGTTTTGACCAATAACAATGTGGATGTGGCAGCGGGGGCGTGGCTGAGCGGCGGTCTGCACCGCTCCGCGCCTCGGGGCGAATTACGTCTCTCTCCTCGTGCTTTCTTCCCGTGGGTGGTCGTAAGCCAAGGTGGGCGAGGCGATGAATACTAATTTTTGAAGTGACGTCACTTCGTATGGCTTTTTCTGATCCGCTCGTTTTTCGACTATTTTCTTTCATAAGCTAATACAGGGAATGGGAGTAGAATTACATTTTCACATGCAGCATACATATTCAACTTGGAGTGAACTATGGTATTTCAAAAAGAGCCAGTATTAAATGTTTTTGGTGGAAGGGCACCTTTTAATGTCCTTAGTCGCCTATGGTTTATTATTGGGGAAACAGTGTACCATGGAGATAATACTATCCATGCAAAAAATTAATTTCATCTATTATGCAGTCTGGAATTCTGCAGGTCCTCCCCATGTGCATTACAGAGAATGTCTCGGTCATTTGCCTTACAACAGCCCTGTAGAGTCACCTCAGCTTCCTGTGACCACATCCGGACAGTTCTAGTGATCACTGGTTGCCTTTGGACTACAGATATATAAAGGGCTTGAGAGAGACCAGGTTGTGATCTGATCTGCCCAGGGGAGGGAGAGCTTGCCCAACTGGTGGAGAAGATTACAGCTTTAGAGGTGCACATCCAGACTCTAGAGAGGATTAGTGAGTGAGAACCCTGTAGTTTTTGTAGAGGACAGTCTGTATGTCCTGGGTGGAGTTAACAATCTCCCCACTCCAGCATTAGGGCCTTCACAGTGGGGCAAATGGGTGACAACTCGGTGGCATAACTGCAGGGCCAAAGCTACCGCTGAGGCTCACCCACGGGAGCGCCACTCCTCTCTGCTTCATGTGTCAAACAGGTTTGCTCTCTGCAGTGAAGCACCTGCTGAGAAACCTGAAAGAGCTCTGGTTAGATGAGACTTTATCTTATGGCATGTGAAATTATCTAGGCACCAGCAATTTCGGGGCACCAGCAGCTTTACCCAGGAGCTAGAGCACCGGATATAGCAGGTCCTAGGCAAGCACAGGTTCTCGAAGAGTTATCCATGCAGGAGCTAACAATATACAACTTTGTCAGTCTGAGGTTACTGAGAGTAACTTTTTGTAGAGGTGTTTAAATTGGCAAAGGCGACATCCGATGCTGTAGTAGGTTCTTGCCCCATCCCAATGCGGTGTGGCGATGTAGCTCACAGCAGCTTGTGGTCGCTGAACTGCTGGTTGCCCAGGTGGTGCTTTGAAAACACTGTGGATTTTATAGATAATTGGGGTAATTTTGAGGGGAAGGT
The DNA here is from genome assembly GCF_027579695.1 of Neoarius graeffei. Classification (NCBI taxonomy): domain Eukaryota; kingdom Metazoa; phylum Chordata; class Actinopteri; order Siluriformes; family Ariidae; genus Neoarius; species Neoarius graeffei. The sequence goes on along the minus strand of NC_083589.1, from coordinate 15,480,113 downwards.
TGGCCTGTGAGGGCAGGTGCTCTCTCATTTCTTGCAGCCTAGCTCATAGTCTCAGAACAGGCCTACTTGTGACAATCCAGAGCCGACTGTCTGCTAGCTGCGCAGAGTCGTCACTCAGGTTCCACTATATCGAGTCTGTCTGTCTGTTCCCCGAGCTATACAAAAGTAGAAGTGCTCAGAGAGTGTGTTCTATTAATTAGATTACTAGAACATTTGATCGTACTGAATATACAGACACTGCCAGCTCCTTTGATTGATTGAAAGGTTTTGATTAAATATGAGATCTCTTGCATCTAAAGCGCAAATTGTTCATAAACTTATTACTGATCAGGAGTTTAATGTATTGTGACCCCTCACCAAATCCAGGGACACATGTCGGCCGAAACGAATTCGAGATGATCGCAAAAGAAGCATTTTTTTTTCGAAATTTGTGATTTTTGTTTTTTTTCCATCATGTGCAAGTTGAGATCTTGAAGAATGCAATCAGTATTTCAGATAATAGATTGTTTTGTTGGAAAAGCATACATGTTTTGTTGCAAATTGTCTCATTTTTGTCAGGACTGTAGCCTGCTGGGGGGTGTGGGTAAATTACCATATGGGCCATTCACATGAAGATTTAAGTCTTTTTTTTTTTTTTTTTTTCCGCGAATCAGCTGTATGATATGGGCTGAGCGCATGGCTACTTAGCTGCATACAAGCATGTAATTTCACTATGGAATGAGTTACTAAACAGAGCGCAGAGGAGCTGAAACACTCGGTATTTACATCGGAGATAAACATTTCTAGCAAAAAAAAACGCAACCTCGTTTTCCAGATTGAATGGAATACTTGAATGATCGGATGATACACGGACCGTTCTAGGATTACATTCCATCGGAGGCGTTGGTGTGTGCAAGGCGCCGTTTCTCTTTCTGATGGGGCAAGTTTATTAATCTAAGGCTGTGTGGTTATTTTTGCATGTAATGGAGAGTGTTGTGGTTTGGTTAAGCCACAACACGGACTTACGATTTTTTGGCCGTGTGATTTTTGGCGTTTCCCAATCGCTGCGTTTTTTTTGTTCATGGAGAAAGATGCGCGTTGGCCGTAAGTTTGTCTTGCAACCTGAAAAAAACGTAAGTGCCCGTAGAGTTTGTTTGACATGACAAAGAACCTCTGTGGCCGGGCTGCGGCTCGAAAATCAGCACATCACACGCGCGCTCTCGTGCGTTTCATGCGCGCACTCTGTGTGTTTCTTGCGTTTTTTTGCGTGTAGACCGGCCGTAGGAGCACGGTACGGCCGGTTGTGACCGAGGCTTTACATGAAACTAGTGTTGTGTTAGTTGTGTCATCATCGTGCTATCTTTCTTACGGTGCGAGTAATTTTTCAACCACAAAACGTTAAAGTATACTTTAGGACTTATTTTTGTACTTCATAATTGTTTTGGGCATACTTTGCATGGAAGGAAAATTGACGTGGTGATCTTTGTTTACATGAAAGTAGTATCGTGCTAGCTAGTAGAGGGTAGAGCTTTCCTTAATATCATGCAAATGGGCACCATTATGTGCCCGTCCTACACCCAGAGTAGCTGAGATGGAAAACTTTGAGGGCAATTTTCTCCCTTTTCTGTTTTAAGTATACACTTTCAAAAGGCCACACATTCTTCAAATATTGTCAGATCTCCACATGGAAGGCATCATTGGAAAGCTTAGAAACTGTACTTTCTGAATCTGTCAGTAACTTAAAATGCCCCCGGGCAGACATGTGTCCCTGGATTCTGTGATCTGCCACTATTGTGTTTAACAGAAACATGGATTAAACCAAATGAGTGTGTAGCTTTAAATGAAGCTAGTCCTCCTGGATATAATTATATACACCAGCCTCTTCTAACTGGCAAAGGAGGAGGCATTGCAGTTATTTATAATGATTATCAAGGTGTAACGCAAAAACATGGTTATAAATTCAATACGTTTGAAGTTCTTCATACTAACATACGTAGCCACAAAAATAAGTTGACCCAGTCAATTCTGTTACTTACGTTACAGACCCCCTGGGCCATATTCTGAATTTTTTTTTCTGAATTTGAGGATTTCATCTCAGACCTGGTTATTTCCTTAGACAAAGCCTTAGTTGTTGGAAACTTGAATATTCTCTGAGATAATTTGGAAGACCCTCTGAAAATGGTGTTTGTGTTCATTCTAGATTCAGTAGGGGTTTATCAGAATGTCGTATGACCTACCCATAATGGTGGTCACACTCTCGATCTAATACTAACATTCGGATTAAATATAGTCACACTTCCACAGTCTGAAGCTATCTCAGATTATTATCTCATAAGATAAGATGGCCTTTTATTATCCCACAAGGGGAAATTTACATTGTTACAGCAGCAAAATATATAAAGAGAAAAAGATAAGGCAGTGAAGGAGTAGTGCAAAAGTACCAAGTATACAAAAAGGATATATATATAAAAGAAATAAACTACAAATTTAGAGATTTAAAAATAACAAATTTGCATAAATTAACAGGTTTGTAGATATGTAGTTAACATAAGTATATTGCACATGTACGTATTGCACAGATATTATTACCAGTATTACCCAGATAGTATTGCACAAGTAAGTAGGTATATTGCACAAGAGCCATTTTAACCATGTGTAGCTAGCAGTTTGCTGTCAAGTACTGATGCTGACAGTCAGTGCACACAGTATACAGTGGTGCTTGAAAATTTGTGAACCCTTTAGAATTTTCTATATTTCTGCATAAATATGACCTAAAACATCAGATGTTCACACAAGTCCTAAAAGTAGATAAAGAGAACCCAGTTAAACAAATGAGACAAAAAATATTACATTTGGTCACTTATTTATTGAGGAAAATGATCCAATATTGCATATCTGTGAGTGGCAAAAGTATGTGAACCTTTGCTTTCAGTATCTGGTGTGGACCCCCCTCGTGCAGCAATAACTGCAACTAAACGTTTTCGGTAACTGTTAATCAGTCCTGCACACCGGCTTGGAGGAATTTTAGCCCATTCCTCCGTACAGAACGGCTTCAACTCAGGGATGTTGGTGGGTTTCCTCACATGAACTGCTCACTTCAGGTCCTTCCACAACATTTTGATTGGATTAAGATCAGGACTTTGACTTGGCCATTCCAAAACATTAACTTTTATTCTTCTTTAACCATTCTTTGGTAGAACGACTCGTGTGCTTAGGGTCGTTGTCTTGCTGCATGGTCCCTCTTGAGATTCAGTTCATGGACAGTTGTCTTGACATTTTTCTTTAGAATTCACTGGTATAATTCAGAATTAATTGTTCCATCAATGATGGCAAGCCATCCTGGCCCAGATGCAGCAAAACAGGCCCAAACCATGATACTACCACCACCATGTTTCACAGATGGGATAAGGTTCTTATGCTGGAATGGAGTGTTTTCCTTTCTCCAACCATAACACTTTTCTCATTTAAACCAAAAAGTTCTATTTTGGTTTCATCCGTCCACAAAACATTTTTCCAATAGCCTTCTGGCTTGTTCACGTGATCTTTAGCAAATTGCAGACAAGCAGCAATGTTATTTTTGGAGAGCAGTGGCTTTCTCCTTGCAACCCTGCCATGCACACCGTTGTTGTTCAGTGTTCTCCTGATGGTGGACTCATGAACATTAACATTGGCCAATGTGAGAGAGGCGTTCAGTTGCTCAGAAGTTACCCTGGGGTCCTTTGTGACCTTGCCGAATATTACATGCCTTGCTCTTGGAGTGATCTTTGTTGGTCGACCACTCCTGGGGAGGGTAACAATGGTCTTGAATTTCCTCTATTCGTACACAATCTGTCTGACTGTGGATTGGTGGAGTCCAAACTCTTTAGAGATGGTTTTGTAACCTTTTCCAGCCTGATGAGCATCAACAATGCTTTTTCTGAGGTCCTCAGAAATCTCCTTTGTTCATGCCATGATACACTTCCACAAACGTGTGTTGTGAAGATCAGACTTTGATAGATCCCTGTTCTTTAAATAAAACATGGTGCTCACTCAGATTTTACCTTCAAATTAACTGCTAATCTTAGAGGTTCACATACTTTTGCCACTCACAGATATGTAATATTGGATCATTTTCCTCAATAAATAAATGACCAAGTATAATATTTTTCTCATTTGTTTAACTGAGTTATCTTTATCTACTTTTAGGACTTGTGTGAAAATCTGATGATGTTTTAGGTCATATTTACGCAGAAATGTAGAAAATTTTAAAGGGTTCACAAACTTTCAAGTAGCACTGTATGTTCAGAGGGCTTTCTATGGATGTAGAAGTCATCTGGACAGTATTGCTCATTATTGTGAGGAGTGTCTGGTGCTGTGCTTGGTGAGGTGCCGGTTGTACAGTCTCACAGGAGTAGGGAGGAAGGAGCTGCTGTATCTCTCCTTAACACACTGCAGATGGACTAACTGCCCAGTGCTGCTACTGTCTCCTGCAGTGGATGGGAGGTGTTTGCCATTAAGGATGACAACTTTGCCAACATACTCCTCTCCCCCACTACATCCACTGAGTCCAGTGCACAGCCCAGGACAGATCCTGCCTTCCTTATCAGTTTGTTCAGTTTTTTCCTCTCTGCCTTTGATACTGCTTCCCCAAAAGACAACTCCATAGAATATGGCTGATGCCACCACAGAGTCATAAAGAGTTCAGAAGTGGACCCTGTACTCCAAAGGCCCTGAGCCTCCTCAGCAGACTCAGTGGAGTCTGCTCTGGCCTTTCTTATACAGGGCGTGTGTGTGTGATCAGTCCAGTTTATTGTTCAGATGAACACCCAGGTACTTGTAGCTCCTAACGTTCTCAATGTCCTTTCCTTGAATGTTCACTGGGGTAGGTGAAGAGAACCTCGTCCTGCAGAAATCCACCACCAGTTCCTTGGTTTTACTTTGTATTGATCTGGAGGGAGTTCCGTTGGCACCAGTCCACAAAGTTCCTTGTTCTTTCTCTGTACTCGCCATCACCATTTAGGATATAGCCCACAATAGCAGTGTCATCAGAGAACTTCTGTAGATGGCAGGTATTTGTATCTAAAGTCTGCAGTATAAAGTGTGAACAGAAATGGGGCCAGGACTATCCCCTGTGGAGCCCCTGTGCTACAAAGAATGGTGTCTGACACACAGTCCTTTAGTCTCACGTACTGTGGTCCGTTTGTGAGAGAGTCCATAGTCCACAAGGTAAAATGATGGTCCACCCCTGTGCTCTCCATCTTGCTCCTCAGAAGAGTCGACTGGATGGTGTTGAAGGCACTGGATAGATCAAAGAACATGATTCTAACAGTACTTTCTGCCTTTTCAAGATGAGAGAGAGAGAGCTCTATGAAGATCTATGACTGTCGTATGAGATCTATGACTGCATCTTCCACCCTGATGCCTGGCTGGTAGGTGAACTGCAGGGGATCCATAGCTGGCCCCACCAGTGTGCGGAGATGTGCCAGAACAAGTCTTTCCAGAGCCTTCATCAGGTGAGAGGTCAGCGCCACTGGTCTATATCCGTTTATCTCAGTGGGGTGTGCAGTTTTTGGTATCGGAACTACGCATGACGTCTTCCAAAGGACCGGCACTCTTTCCTGTTCCAGGCTCAAGTTGAAAATGTTCCCGCATTATTCCACACAGCTGGTCAGCACAATGCCTCAGGAGCCCAGGGTTGATGCCATCAGGACCTGCAGCCTTTCTTGCCTTCATCTTACTCCATACCCTCTTGACTTGTCCTCTGTCGAAAGGCAAAGAAGAGCACAGCTGAGTGCTTGGTGTTACGCATGGAGGTGTGAAGCACTGAGCTGGGGGTATGATGGTTGAGGGGTGCTGAGAGGGTGAGAAGGAGGTCTGTGGGCTGGATGACAATGACCAAGAAGAGACAGAAGCAGTAACAGTGGGCTGATCTGGGGGAAGGGCCGGTGCCTGATCAAATCTTTTAAAGAAGTTGTTCAGGTCGTTTGCCCATTACAACTCCCCTCCAAGCTGCCTATTGGACTCCTTCATCCCTGAGATGGTTTTAAGGCCCCTCCAGACTTCACTCACATTGCTTTGCTGCAGCTGGTCTTCCATCCTCCTCCTGTAGCGGTCTTTGCCTTCCCTGATCTTTCTTCTCTGGTCCTTCTGTACCCTCTTCAATTCCTCTCTGTTTCCTGATCTGAATACTCTCTTCTCATTCAGGAGAGCCTTCAGCTCAGGAGTGACCCAGGGTTTGTTGTTTGAGAAGCACTATACTGTTTTAGTGGGCACAGTGTTCTCCACAGAGAAATTTATGTAGTCCGTGATGCAGCTCGTGAGGCTGTCTGTCCTCATGGGGCTCACGGAGAACATCCCAGTCTGTAGTGCCAAAGCAGTCTTTCAAAGCCTCATCAGTCCAGCTTTTCACCTGTTGTGTATTGACGATGTCTGTGAACAGTTTGTAGACTGGCAGGAGATGCACCAAGTTGTGATCTGATTTTGCCCGGGGAGAGGGGTGACGTACGAAATGCTTCCTTGGTGTTGGCATAAAACAGATCCAGTGTCTTATTGTCTCTTGTGCTGCATGTTATGTACTGTTTGAAGTTGGGGAGAGTGGAGGACAGGGAAGCATGGTTAAAATCCCCAGAGATCAGGATGAGAGCCTGTGGATGCTGTGTCTGCAGTCCACTTGTGCTGAGTGGATGATGTCGCATGCCGTGTTCACGTCAGCAGAGGGGGAAATGTAAGCAGTTATCGCAATATGTGAAAATTCCCTTGGTAAATAATACGGCCTCATGCTAATGGCTAACAGTTAAATATCCTTATTGCAGATTTTATCTTTAATAGTGATGTGTCCCGGGTTACACCATCTATCGTTGATGATAAACACAGCCAGTCCTCCTCCTTTCCTCTTACCGCTCTCCTTTGTACTATCTGCATGCCAAATTTGGAAGCCATCAAGCGCGATGTTAGCATCCGAAGTTAGCTCAGTTAGCCATGTCTCTGTAAACAGCATCAGACTACACTGCCGGTATTCCCGCTGGTGCTGAGTCAGCGCTGATAACTCATCCATTTTATTAGGAAGAGATCTTACATTCCCCATGATAACAGCTGGAAGGACTGGTTTGTAGCGTCTCTTTCTGGCACGACGCTCCGCACTGGCATGTTTTTCCCCTTCTCCGCCTCAATTCCCATGGTATGTCTGGAATCTCCTCGGAGATCACAGCAGTGTTACTGAGTGCTAGCAGCTGTTCCCTGGTGTAAACAATAGACCCATGGCTGTGTGCCGGCTCCCCCGACGTGAGCGCGAACAAAAGTCCACAAACAAGCAGAAAAAACACAAGTGTTCCGAACATAGTTCGTGTAGTAAAATAAATAGTAGCTAAAAGAAACTAAGTAAGCTGTGAAAAACTTAAAAAGAACATTAAAAAAGGTAAAAAAAAAAAGTAAGAATGAAAAGTAAGGGAGGAGCTGCTGTAACTGGCTGCCACTCTCGAGGGGCACCGGAAGAGAGTGGCAGCCATCTTTCATCTTATTCAAAATATGTACAGTTGTGTTCAAAATAATAGCAGTGTGTTTAAAAACGTGAGTAAAGCTCAAAATCCTTATAATAGTTTTTATTTCCATGCATTGGGAACACTGCACATTATATTCTACATCAAAACATGAAGAAAAATGTATGAATATGTGGCAGATCACAGAATCCAGGGACACATGTCTGCCCGGGGGCATTTTGAGTTATTGACAGATTCAGAAAGTACAGTTTCTAAGCTTTCCAATGATGCCTTCCATGTGGAGATCTGACAATATTTGAAGAATGTGTGGCCTTTTGAAAGTGTATAGAGGGATCCCGCATGATGTCACCACGCTGCGAGATTTCGGTAGTCGCCATATTGGAAGACCAAGTACACATCTATGCAAGTACATACATACATAAAACAAACTACACCTGAAATGTAGCCAGGGCCGGTTCTGCCCTAATCTGGACCCGGGTGCAACATCGCGCACCCCCCCCCCCCCCCCCAAAAAAAAAAAAAAACAAAACACACCAGTCTAAATCAGGACAACCAGTGTTCGAATTACGGGGGTACTCGGGGGATCCGAGATCCCCTGAAACAGACATGAGATCCCTTGAAAACATGATTTGGGAAATGTTGAGGGGTCTCTAAAATATTGGCAAAATGATTGTTTATTGACATAGCAATTGTGTGTAACGGGAAGCATTTGCATATCCGAAGTGTTGTGTTTACATCAAAGATAAAATAAACCGATATGACAACGACTGCTGCTGCCAGGTTGGTTGTTGAATAGCCTGACTGTTTTTTTTTTTTCTTGCGTGTGGTATCATTGTTGACGCGAGGTTGTTTTTTGAACATGCCAATGCGGACACGATTTCCCCTGATGAGTTATGACTTCAGATGCGATGCGTGTGTGGAGGTGTGGAGTCCGCGTGATATGTGCATAAGATAGGCTTCTCATGTGTTTGGAGATCCGCGGTCCAAGACAAGCGCAAGCACCTCCCAGGGAAAAAAGGGACCCCCCGAAAATATCGGCATAGTTCGAACACTGAGGACGACCATCACATAACTATAAACATTTTAGATCAACTATTTTAACTAAATAGTTGATCTAAATAAATAAGCCTGCAGGCAGCCATGGCGGGCTGCCTCAGAAAAGTAACCATTCAATGACACAACTGAAAGCCTGCAGCCACGGCGGGCTGCCTCAGAAAAGTAACCATTTGTCCTACCTTAAAACTCGTTTTGCATTTTCTGCCTCCTTTTTTGTATTTTCGACCCTGCGTTTATTTTCTGTCCTTTTCTGAAAACCTGATTTGTGTCCAGACATTTTGTTCTGCTACCAACGAACTAACTCATCAGGTCTCGTCTCTCTAGTCCGCGATGAAGGGCAACAATTGATACATTTTTATAAACAGCCAATAGGGAGGTTGCAACGTTCAGGCTCTCCTTTGCTCGCAGACACTCAGTAATGCACTTATTCTCTGTCTCCTGGCAGAAAGCTCCTTAGTTTGCTCCCCTTGTGTCTCAATCACAGCTGGTATTCTGAAGAACGACTTCTTTTCACGTTTCCCATCAGCTTTGTTGGAACACCCTAACACAGCACAGGTTTATGTAGGTTTATGATGAATCAAGTGCCTCGTGGGTTTAAATTCCGTGCGCTGCCGTTATTTCCCCCTGATCACGAGTTTGTTGGTCTTCCAATATGGTGCAGGGTCTGTTTACTTCCGGTTTCCGGTGATGTCAGTGGGAAGGGTCTATACTTCTTAAAACAGGAAAGGGAGAAAATCGCCCTCAAAGTTTTCCATCTCAGCTACTCTGGGTGTAGGGCAGGCACATAATGGTGCTCATTTGCATGACATTAAGGAAAGCCCTACCCCCTACAAGCTAGCACGATACTACTTTCATGTAAACAAAGATCACCACGTCAATTTTCCTTCCATGCAAAGTATGCCCAACACAATTATGAAGTACAAAAATAAGTCCTAAAGTATACTTTAACGTTTTGTGGTTGAAAAATTACTCACACCGTAAGAAAGAAAGTTAGCACAATGATGACACAACTAACACAACACTAGTTTCATGTAAAGCCTCGGTCACAACCGGCCGTACCGCGCTCCTACGGCCGGTCTACGCACGAGAGCGCGCGTGAAAAGCACGAGAGCGTGGTGGGATGTGCTGATTTTCGAGCCGCAGACCGGCCGCAGAGGTTCTTTGTCATGTCAAACAAACTCTACGGGCGCTTACGTTTTTTTCAGGTTGCAAGACAAACTTACGGCCAACGCGCATCTTTCTCCATGAACAAAAAAAAAAAAACGCAGCGATTTGGGAAACGCCAAAAATCACACGGCCAAAAAATCGTACGTCTGGTTGTGACCTAGGCTTAATCAAACCACAACACTCTCCGTTACATGCAAAAATAACCACACAGCCTTAGATTAATAAACTTACCCCATCAGAAAGAGAAACGCCGCCTTGCACACACCAATGCCTCCGATGGAATAATGTAGTCCTAGAACGGTCCGTGTATAATCCGATCATTCAAGTATTCCATTCAATCTGGAAAACGAGGTTGCGGTTTTTTTTGCTAGAAATGTTTATCTCCGATGTAAATACCGTGTGTCTGTTTGCTTCGCGATGTGTCAGGTCCTCTGCACTCTATTTAGTAACTCATTCCATAGTGAAATCACACGCCTGTATGCAGCTAAGTAGCCATGCGCTCAGCCCGGATCATACAGCTGATTCGCGGGAAAAAAAAAAAAAAAGACTTAAATCTTCATGTGAATGGCCCATATGGTAATTTACCCACACCCCCCAGCAGGCTACAGTCCTGACAAAAACGAGACAATTTGCAACAAAAAAAATGTATGCTTTTCCAACAAAACAATCTATTATCTGAAATACTGATTGCATTCTTCAAGATCTCAACTTGCACAACATGATGGAAAAAAACAAAAACCACAAATTTCGAAAAAAAATGCTTCTTTTGCGATTATCTCTGATTCGTTTCGGCCGACATGTGTCCCTGGATTCGGTGAGGGGTCACATATTTTAATTACTTTACAGAAAATGAAGAAAAATGAACATTGGGCTGTTCAGAAAAATAGCAGTGTCTGCATTTTTCATTACAAACTCCAAATATTTACTGTATAAACTGAAAAAATCTTAAGGATTTAGTATTCCTGTGAATCACTAAACTAATATTTAGTTGTAGAACCACGGTTTCTGAGAACTTCTGGCACCTGTGAACAGGTATTCCAGCCCAGGATGATTTGACAACATTCCACAATTCCTCTGCATTTCTTGGTTTTGCCTCAGAAACAGCATTTTTGATGTCACCCCACAAGTTTTCTATCGGATTAAGGTCCGGGGATTGGGCTGGCCACTCCATAACTTTCATTTTGTTGGTCTTGAACCCTGATGCTGCTCGCTTACTGGTGTGTTTGGGGTCGTTGTCTTGTTGAAACACCTATTTCAAGGGCATTTCCTCTTCAGCATAAGGCAACATGACCTCCTCAAGTATTTTGATATATGCAAACTGATCCTCCCCGACAGAGTGCTCGGCCAGACGTTCCCAGCAGACCCTCACCATACGTTTGGGCCTGCCAGGTCTGTCCAGCTTCCTCCTCCGCCAGCGGATCCAACTCACCACCAGGTGGTGATCAGTTGACAGCTCAGCCCCTCTCTTCACCCGAGTGTCCAAGACATAGGGCCGGAGATCAGATGAAACGACTACAAGGTCTATCATTGACCTCCGACCTAAGGTGTCCTGGTGCCACGTGCACTTATGGACACCCCTATGCTCGAACATGGTGTTCGTTATGGACAAACCATGACTAGCACAGAAGTCCAATAACAAAACACCACTCGGGTTCAGATCGGGGAGGCCGTTCCTCCCAACCACGCCCCTCCAGGTGTCACTGTCATCTCCCACGTGAGCATTGAAGTCCCCCAGTAACACAATGGAGTCCCCAGTCTGAGCACTCCTCAGTACCTCTCCCAGGGACTCCAAGAAGGCCGGATACTCTATACTGCTATTTGGGCCATAGGCACAAACAACAGCAAGAGCCCTCGCCCCAATCCGAAGGCGCAGCGAGGCGACCCTCTCGTTCACTGGGGTAAACTCCAACACATGGCGGCTGAGCTGGGGAGCTATAAGCAAGCCCACACCAGCCCGCTGCCGCTCACCACGGGCGACTCCAGAGAAGTGGAGAGTCCAGCCCCTCTCGAGGAGCTGGGTTCCAGAGCCCAAGCTGTGCGTGGAGGTGAGCCCGACTATCTCTAGCCGGTACCTCTCAACCTCCCGCACAAGCTCAGGCTCTTTCCCCCCCAGCGAAGTGACATTCCATGTCCCAACAGCCAGCCGCTGTGTCCGGGGATCAGGTCGTCGAGGCCCCTGCCTTCGACTGCCACCCAATCCACATTGCACCAGTCCCCTACTGCTACCTCTGTGGGTGGTGAACCCACAGGAGGTCGGGCCCACGTCAGCTCTTCGGGCTGAGCCCGGCCGGGCCCCATGGGCAAAGGCCCGGCCACCAAGCGCTCGCATACGAGCCCCAACCCCGGGCCTGGCTCCAGGGTGGGGCCCCGGCTGCGTCATCCCGGGCGACGTCACGGTCCTCGGATTTTTCTCCATAGGGGTTTTGGTGAACTGTCGGGGAGGTCTTTAACTCCCACCTCCGGGAGAGCTTTTCCCAGCTTCCGAGGGAGGCGGGGGACATTGAGTCTGAGTGGACCATGTTCTCTACCTCCATTGTGGACGCAGCTGTTCGGAGCTGTGGCCGCAAGGTCTCCGGTGCCTGTCGTGGCGGCAATCCCCGAACCCGGTGGTGGACACCAGAAGTAAGGGATGCCGTCAAGCTGAAGAAGGAGTCCTATCGGGCCATGTTAACCTCCAGGACTCCCGAGGCAGCTGACGGGTATCGGCAGGCCAGGCGTGCTGCAGCTCGGGCAGTTGCGGAGGCAAAAACTCGGAACTGGGAGGAGTTCGGGGAGGCCATGGAGAAGGACTATCGGTCGGCCTCGAAGAAATTCTGGCAAACCGTCCGGCGCCTCAGGAGGGGGAAGCAGTACTCTGCCAACACTGTTTACAGTGCGGGTGGGGAGCTGTTGACCTCGACTGGGGACATTGTCGGGCGGTGGAAGGAATACTTTGAGGATCTCCTCAATCCCACCGTCATGTCTTCCACTGAGGAGACTGAGGCTGATGACTCAGAGGTGGACTCGTCCATTACCCAAGCCGAAGTCACTGAGGTGGTTTGCAAGCTCCTCGGTGGCAAGGCACCGGGGGTGGATGAGATCCGCCCTGAGTATCTCAAGTCTCTGGATGTTGTGGGGCTGTCTTGGTTGACACGCCTCTGCAACATCGCGTGGCGGTCAGGGACAGTGCCTCTGGAGTGGCAGACTGGGGTGGTGGTCCCTCTTTTTAAGAAAGGGGACCGGAGAGTGTGCCCCAATTATAGGGGAATCACACTTCTCAGCCTCCCAGGGAAGGTTTACTCCAGGGTACTGGAGAGGAGAATTCGACCAATAGTCGAACCTCGGATCCAGGAGGAACAATGCGGTTTTCGTCCTGGTCGCGGAACACTGGACCAGCTCTATACCCTTCATAGGGTGCTCGAGGGTTCATGGGAGTTTGCCCAACCAGTCCACATGTGCTTTGTGGATCTGGAGAAGGCATTCGACCGTGTCCCCCGTAGTATTCTGTGGGGGGTGCTTCGGGAGTATGGGGTTCGGGGCTCTTTGCTAAGGGCTGTCCGGTCCCTGTACGAACGGAGCAGGAGTCTGGTTCGCATTGCCGGCAGTAAGTCAGACCTGTTCCCAGTGCATGTTGGACTCCGGCAGGGCTGCCCTTTGTCACCGGTTCTGTTCATAATTTTTATGGACAGAATTTCTAGGCGCAGCCAGGGGCCAGAAGGAATCCTGTTTGGGAACCACAGGATTTCATCTCTGCTTTTTGCGGATGATGTTGTCCTGTTGGCTTCTTCAAACCAGGACCTTCAGCATGCACTGGGGCGGTTTGCAGTCGAGTGTGAAGCGGCTGGGATGAGAATCAGCACCTCCAAGTCCGAGGCCATGGTTCTCGACCGGAAAAGGGTGGCTTGCCCTCTCCAGGTTGGTGGAGAAGTTCTGCCTCAAGTGGAGGAGTTTAAGTATCTCGGGATCTTGTTCACGAGTGAGGGAAGGATGGAGCGTGAGATCGACAGGCGGATCGGTGCAGCCTCCGCAGTGATGCGGTCGCTTTACCGGTCCGTTGTGGTGAAGAAGGAGCTGAGCCAAAAGGCGAAGCTCTCAATTTACCGGTCGATCTACGTTCCGACTCTCACCTATGGTCATGAGCTTTGGGTAATGACCGAAAGGACAAGATCGCGGATACAAGCGGCCGAAATGAGTTTCCTTCGCAGGGTGGCTGGGCGCTCCCTTAGAGATAGGGTGAGAAGCACAGTCACTCGGGAGGAGCTCGGAGTAGAGCCGCTGCTGCTCCACATCGAGAGGAATCAGCTGAGGTGGCTCGGGCATCTTTTTCGGATGCCTCCTGGACGCCTCCCTGGGGAGGTGTTCCAGGCATGTCCCCCCGGGAGGAGGCCCCGGGGAAGACCCAGGACACGCTGGAGGGACTATGTCTCTCGGCTGGCCTGGGAACGCCTCGGTGTTCTTCCCGAGGAGCTGGCCGAGGTGTCTGGGGAAAGGGAAGTTTGGGCTTCCCTGCTTAGACTGCTGCCTCCGCGACCCGGTCCCGGATAAAGCGGAAGAAGACGAGACGAGACGAGACGAGGCAAACTGATCCATGATCCCTGGTATGCGATAAATGGGCCCAACAGCATAGTAAGAGAAACATCCCCATATCATGATGCTTGCACCACCATGCTTCACTGTCTTCAGAGTGTACTGTGGCTTGAATTCAGTGTTTGGTGGTCGTCTGAAAAACTGTCTGCGGCTCTTGCACCCAAAAAGAACAATTTTACTTTCATCAGTCCACAAAATGTTTTTCCATTTCTCTTTAGGCCAGTCGATGTGTTCTTTGGCAAATTGTATCCTCTTCACCACGTCTTTTTTTTAACAGTGGAACTTTGCGGGGGCTTCTTGCCGATAGATTAACTTCACACAGGCATCTTCTAATTGTCACAGTACTCACAGGTAACTTCAGACCGTCTTTGATCACCCTGGAGCTGATCATTGGCTGAGTCTTTGCCATTCTGGCTATTCTTCGATCCATTCGAATGGTAGTCTTCTGTTTTCTTCCACGTCTCTCTGGTTTTGCTGTCCATTTTAAAGCACTGGAGATCATTTTAGCCGAGCAACCCATCATTTTCTGCACTTCTTTACAGTATACGTTTTTCCCTCTCCAATCAACGTTTTAATCAAAGCACGCTGTTCTTCTGAACAATGTCTGGAACGACCCATGTTTCTCAGGTTTTCAGAGAGAAATGGATGTACAACATGTGCTGGCTTCATCCTTAAATTAGGGCCACCTGATTGACATCTGTTTTTTCACAGAATGAATGACCTCACTAATTGAACTCCACACTGCTATTATTTTGAACACGTCCCTTTCACTTAATTATTTGATTACACAGACTCAGGAGCATGCATATCATGAATGTTGGGTCTGTTGGTTTTCTATGACTCTACTACACCTACTGGTAAATTATTTGCCATGTAGTAATATAATTTCCACCAAAAACAGTGATTGATCTGGTTAGTCGTGTTGGACTGCTATTATTTTGAACACAAGTGTATTAGCAATAATATATGCACCTTACATTCAAGTCAACTATTCAAAGGTTTTTTTTTTTTTTTCCCTTCTCTAAATAGTTTCCCAGAGTTATCAACTTTGATTGGATCACAGTCAGTTCCCACAGAACTTGATCAGGCAACTGAATGCTTAGAGTTAATGTTCTGCAATACTTTAGGTAATGTAGCGCCACTTAAAAGAAAAAATGATTAGAGAGAGAAAAATAGCACCCTGGTATAATGATTACACTCGCACTTTAAAACAGACCACTTGAAAATTAGAATGTAAATGGTGCCAAACAAAATTGGTAGTATTAAAATTGGCATGGAAGGAGAGCCTCCTGAAGTATAGAAAAACTCTTAGTGCAGCTAGATCAGTGTATCTCTCCACCCTAATAGAGGATAACGAAAATAATCCTACATTCTTATTTAATACTGTAGCAAAATTAACTTGGAAAAAGACCACTATAGATGCATGCACACCTGCAGTATGTAGTAGCAATGACTTCATGATTTTTTTTTCAATGACAAAATTGAAAATATCTGACAAAAAAATTTCAGACTACTAATTTAAGGCCAGACAATTTAAGTAACCCTGTAGGTACTTACCCTGAAAATATAACTATCAGATGAGCAATTAGAATGTTTTACTCCTCTTCAAGCAATCAAACTGGTTTCATTAATTTTCACATCAAAATCTTCAACTTGTGTATTAGATCCATTACCTACATGACTCTTCAGACAGTACCAGAAGCAATTGAACCTCTTCTAAACATAATCAGTTCTTCCCTTAGAATTGGCTATGCACCCAAATCCTTTAAACTAGCAGTTATCCAACCCATGATTAAAAAAAAAGACCTGACCCTGACTCCTGTCAGCTGTTCAATTGCAGGCCAATATCAAACTTCCCCTTTATCTCCAAGGCCCTAGAAAAGGCTGTGACACAGCAGTTATGCCCATATCTACAAAGGAATAACATCCATGAGATGCATCAGTCAGGATTTATCCTTCATCATAGCACTGGTTATGCACAGCACTGGTTAAAATAGTAAATATCTAATCTAAATGACCTACTTTTGGCACCTGATCAGGGCTGTGTCTCCCTGCTTGTAATGCTTGACCTTAGTGTAGCCTTTGACACCATTGATCATTCCGTTCTTCTGGATAGACTAGAAAATGATGTGGCAGTTAAGGGAACAGCCCTCTCCTGGTTCAGTTCTTAGTTAACTGATCACTATCAGTTTGCTGAAGCAAATGGCACTTTTCCTATGTAAAGTAAAGTTTGGTGTTCCACAAGGTTCTGTCTTAAGCCCTCTGCTTTTTTTTTCTTTTGAAATGTTACCTCTGGGTGATATTATTCCGAAACATGGTATTAGCTTCCACTGTTATGCTGACGACACACAGTTGGATATTTCTGCAAAGCCAGATGAGAGACACCAGCTTAAAAAAAATTGAGGAATATTTTAAAGGACATTAGACACTGGATGCTTATTAACTTTCTTCTGCTTAACTCTGACAAGACAGAAGTACTTGTACTAGGACCACATGCAGCTAGAAGTAGGTTTTCTGATTACATATTAACTCTGGATGGCCTTTCTGTTTCTTCATGTACAGCAGTAAAAGACCTCGGGGTGATTATTGACTCCAGGCTTTTGTTTGAAACTCATCTCGATAACATGATGAAGATAGGTTTCTTTAATCTCAGAAATATTGCTATAATAAATATAATGTCACTACACGACAGAAAAATTAGTTCATGCTTTTGCAGAAAAATTTGTTCATGCTGTCTGGATGTTTCAATAAGTGCATAGACAAGCTCCAGTTAGTTCAAAATGCAGCAGCAAGAGTCTTTATTAGAATTAGAAGATATGACTAAATCACCCCTATCTTATCCACACTGCAGTGGCTCCCAATCAGATTTCGCATTGATTATAACCTTCGGATATAATGTGTACAATTGTACACATTAAGTTCCATAGCATGAAGTTCCATGGCATTTTTCATTGTGTCCAAAGCGGATAAAATGGTACTATTGACCATTTTATCCCCTTTGGACACAAGGAAAAACGCCATGGAACTTCATGCTATGGAACTTAATGTGTACAATTGTACACATTATATTCAAGGGGTTATAATCAATGCGAAATCTGATTGGGAGCCACTGCAGTGTGGATAAGATAGCACTGAATGGTCTCTCCCGACAGTATGTAAGCGAACTGCTGGTCCTTTATCACCTTTTGGATCAAAAGGTGCAGGCTATCTTTTGGCACCTCATA
Organism: Neoarius graeffei; assembly: GCF_027579695.1. Lineage (NCBI taxonomy): Eukaryota > Metazoa > Chordata > Actinopteri > Siluriformes > Ariidae > Neoarius > Neoarius graeffei. The sequence goes on along the minus strand of NC_083589.1, from coordinate 15,462,646 downwards.
TAGTGAAGACTACATCAGGGGGCAGAGGCTTTCCTTACAAAGCCCCACAGTTATGGAATAGCCTTCCAGGTAGTGTTTGGGACTCAGACACAGTCTCAGTGTTTAAGTCTAGGCTGAAAATGTATCTGTTTAGTCAAGCCTTTTGTTAATAGCTTTTTATTCTGTAAAGGAGTAGATCTGGAGGGTTTTCAGGCATAGTATTTTGGTAAACTGGGATGTATCGATGCGTGTGCACACACACACACACACACACACACACACACACACACGTTCACTCAGGTTTGTTTGATGGTGGAATGGTTGGCTGCTTTATGTCCCAGGGCTCTCTCATGTCCATGTTACCTTCTTGCTCTCCCTTTCGGTTATGCTCTCAGTTAAGGCCTCTGCATGCTCTTGCGACAAGGCTTTCGCAGATAGCTTTTCGCAGACAGTTGTAATTTATTGTTGAGCGGGAGTAATAGGCGTGCGCGATGTTATTCACCAGCACAACGCAAGGGGGCGCGAAGTTGCTAGGAGTAGTTGGTGGGTGTGGTTAGTGGAGTGTTTATCCTCCACTATAACTTTATATCTATATACTTATAATGACGAACTTTTTTTTTTTTTTATAATGACTAGAACTGGAGTCGTATAGATGTACGTACTTCCTCAATCAACCACTCTTCGTGCTGCTCCATCTTTGCTCGTGTTTTTAAAAATGCCGGTCGTGAAGAAAAACCAAACCGGGAAAGTAGGGAAGCGGAAGTGCGTGTACAGCGGATGTAGAGTGGACCAGTCAGAGCTGTCTTGTCTGCGGCGCTGTCTGCGAGGCTTCTGCGGTGGTCACAATTTTTGGGAGGTGCGCGCAGAGCGTCTGCGAAGGTGGGGGGGCTACGCAGACACTGTCTGCGACGCTATCTGCGAGGACTGGGTTGTCAGCATAAATTGGCCTTTAGTTTTGCTGGATGCTTACACTCAGTGCAAACTGTATCCTGCTCATAACCATTAAGCAACACCAGGCATATCCAACAACCTGTGTTTTAGGTTTTGTTTTTTTTCCTCCCTCTCTGTCTCTTTGTCTCTGTTGAGTTACATGTCGATCCTGAGACACCAGTGATGCTGGCCTCTTCTGCTCTTCGGACCTGCCTGATCTATCCTGATGCCCTACAACTGGCTGGAGTCTCATCGCATTGTGACTGTGGAGGATGGCCCCATATGGACAGTTGAAGGATGCACTTGGAAGATGGCTCTGGACACTTAGTTTTGCTATGATGACTGAGGACTACAGTTGCCATGATAACTTTAGGACTGCAGATGTCATGAACAGTCTTGCACTGAAGTCTCCATCAATGAACAGGAGATAACTTCTACAAAATAGACTTCATACTAAAACTATGATTTTCCTGGTCACACAGTTGTACTTCGTGACTATCTCGGGCACAGTTATAGAAGCAAGTTATTTACTGTATAATCATGCTATCTGTTATCACCCAATTGAGGATGGGTTCTCTTTTGAGTCTGGTTCCTCTCAAGGTCTCTTTTATATGTCATCTGAAGGAGGTTTTCCTTGCCAATGTCGCCACAGTCTTGCTCATCAAGGATGGATAAATTTTTTTTTTTAAGGGATAAAATTAGCTCATGTTGTAAGTCTTTATTTTTCTGTAAAGCTGCTTTGTGATGATGGCTTTTGTTAGAAGTGCTATGCAAATAAACTGGCTTAAGTGACTGACTTAAATAGTGTAAGCAGTCAAGCTAATTTTCAATATACTTTCAATAAATGCATGCAAAGTATTTTTGTTTTTCTAGAAATGTTTGAATATGAATGTGTGCAATTTCTGTATTAATTCCTCACTACATACAGTACGTGTCTATAGAAGCTGAGAACAGCCACGTTTGCAGTAATTATTTTAATGCTGTTTTCTCATGATAGTGAGAAAATTATCTTGAGATAACAAAGCTCATTTTCTTGTGATAAAAAGTTAATAATAAATTAATTGTTGGTAATTACATTTTATTTAATATTTATTCATTTTGTATTATGTGGTTATTTATTTATTTATTTATTTTTCATTTCTACATTTTTGACAGCCTGAATGAATGAAATCATGTGTGATGTCCTTAGAAATCCAGGGCTGCATGTGTGCCACACTGATTGGATCAGCGTGTATCTCCCCTCCGCCAAGAGGTGTGGGAAATCCGCTGAGCTCCATTCAGGATTAGGACTGGGAATTGCAGTTATTCCCCATGAACAAGGAATTCCCAGTAAGCGCAGATAATAAGCCTTAATCAAGTCCCTACCCTTTGCACACAATATCTGTTGCTAATACTGAGCATGAATGAATGGAAAAAAAGATAAATAAAAATAGATAAATAACAAGGCTACATAACAACAAAATAAATATATTTTTTAAAAGCTATTAAGAATGAATGATTATTAAATAACTATATCACAAGAAAATAAGCTTTCTTATCTCGACACAACAAAATTATCTTATCGCAAGAAAACCATTAAAATTTTTGCACGCACGACCATTCTTGGGTTTCGTACATATCTGAATATCTCTATACGAATGTATTATGTGTAACAGTGAGCTAGTTTGCTCTTCATTGGTATATTTTTATGGCCATTAAAGTTTGGATTTTTCTAAAGCTTCAGTGTCCGATAAAGCTAGTTCAACAAAAGGTGGATTTTTTTTTTTTTTAACCCATTTTACTTCTCTTTCCAAGGGGTGCCAATAATTGTGGAGGACGCTGTATGTTGGTCTTTGGTGTAAAGATTTTACAAGGGCACTTTTTGGTACTGACCTCAGTAACATGCTGTAAAGGCCCTAAATGTTCAATTTTATTGTCTTTTGTACAAAATTTCCATTTGCTCGTTTTCACTGCTGTGTGTCTATATGCTTCTGACCCACAGGGAAGAGAGGGAAGGTCTGCGGCGCAAAGCACCCTTTCCTCCAGTCCACGAATGCTCCCCTACTCGGCAGGATGTGTCTCCTTCCCCACACAGCCGCTCCGGATCTAGCATTAGCAGTCGAAGCTACTCTCCAGACCGGGGCAAGAGCCACACATACCAGCCTCCTCTGGGAAAAAGTATGCTCTGTCTAGATTGTTCTAGGCTACACTTGAATGTAGCTCTTGGCATATACTAATGGAAAAAAGACACTTTTCCCACAAAATAAGATAGGGCAATGTAACTTAAAAGAAAGCATTTAATATTTTCAACATCGAATATGTTCTTGGCTCATCAGTAAAGGCAGTAGGGTCATTCCGTGTGAAATCATCAGATTTTCCAAAATCTTCCTGGGTCACCGACTCGGATTCTCATGATTATTATTATTTTTTTTTACAAGTACCCACATATGTCTGATGAACACATGCAAAATATTTCTGCTTAATTCCAAGTAGTTTTTATATATATATATATATATATATATATATATATAATATTTATTTATTTATTTTTTTTTTTAATAAGGGTACCCACAATCCTATTTTACACTCGCGAATGCATTTTGAGCTTTTTTTTTTTTTTTTCATTTTTAAAAGGCATTATCTCAGCTAAAAATGCAGATATAAAGCTCAAATTTGGAATACACCCTATTTGGGCACCCCAGATACAGTAGTAAATTTAAAAAATGGGATACAGAGCTAATTTTTCATTCTGTAGCATCACAAAAATGACAGTTTGTCCATTCTCGCAAAAAATTACAAAATTTCAAAGAGCTGTACTAAAGAAGGGAATCAGTGGATAATCTTCATATTGTAGAATACACATATCTGGGGTACTAGTTATATGTGTGTAAAACATTGTGGTCATAACTTGAAGGGTTTTTGAATTATTGACTCTTGAAAATTGAACATGATCGTAGAATGTCAAAAATAGGCCTCCAGTCTCTTTATGATTTGACCATGTAGGCAAGTGCTCAGCCACTTCATAATTTTTTTTATGGAGGAGAGCATATTGATATACCAACTTTGTCAATTTTTTTTTATCTAGCTCAAATGCCTTCATAGTGAAAAAAATTTGCAAAGTAGGGTACCGTAACATGGCACAAACCAATTTTGAACCTGTATTTGCATATTCAGAAAGCAATATATCAGCTCTGAATGGAAGCATAAAGCTCAAATTTCGTATTTACAATATTTGGCACCCCAAAATAATGGATCAACTTTGAAAGACAGATTACTGAGCTTATTTTTTCTTTCATGGCATCATAAATTTAGCAATTCAGTCATCATCGCAATATTCAATTGATATTATAGAAACAATATGCCTGGTAAAAAGAAAGGGTTTTTATTCTACAATTAGCATAAAATACGCATTAATAACCATCATCAGATTTACTTTGTATAATTACAAAAAAACAGCAAAAATACAAAGTTTTTAACAGTACTTGACAGTACTTAAAATTCTTCACCTTCAAATCCATATCCAAAGCACACATGTACATGTATATCATGTGTCTAATGGGAAGATTTTTCCAAGAATTTCACAGTAGTTTTCAACTTTTGAATTTCAGGAAAATATCTTTAACTTTTTTTAAGTCTGTTTCAGCAAGCTTGTATCGCCTGCCACTAGCGTTACACATAATATACTGGAATGGCACCCAGCACTCGTCCTTTTGGTTTTCTGGAGGCCAAGAAAATTTGTTTCCTCTGTGTTCTTTCATAAAGTTAACATAAACATCCTGTTCATCATCATTCCTTTGCATGATGTTTCCTATAACTGGCAACAACCCACGCAGTCTTGTATATGTCTTCTTATGACATTCTCGTTCTAACTTTTTTTCCAATACTGCATTCTTTCAATTCAATACTTCCTGATTCTTCCTCCATAATTGTTAATCAGAACTGCATAAGCTGTAATTAATTACTCCAAACAAAGCAATACATGCACTCCTCACTGATACAATATATACACTGGCAAGTGAACAGGTGACTCCAATTTCTTTATGTGCAGCAGCTGATTACATCATCAGCCACATTTAAAACAATGAGCAGTTACTCTTGATATCAGATCTATTTTTAAACTGCAGTGACTCATGATCAGCTTGTCTAAAATTGTTATAACAACAATTCCCTTGCCCTATTAATGCCTCTAATGAAATGAACAGATTAAGAAAAATACATATTGCCTAAGTTGTTTTAGCTACTGAACTAAGCACTATTAATTTAATACTAGACTAAGTATACGCTTTACTGCACCATGCAAGATTTCACCTGCTTTGAGAGAGAAACCCCCATCCTGATAAATATATTTTACTTAGAGAAAGTAAATTCTGAAATATCAAAATTATCTCTCAATTTACTCTCGGAGTACAGCTCTTCAAAACTTTGTAACAAAATTGCGTTGATGACTGAATTGCTAAATTTATGATGCCATGAAAGAAAAAATAAGCTCAGTAATCTGTCTTTCAAAGTTGATCCATTATTTTGGGGTGCCAAATATTGTAAATACCAAATTTGAGCTTTATGCTTCCATTCAGAGCTGATGTATTGCTTTCTGAATATGCAAATACGGGTTCGCGCCATGTTACGGTACCCTAATTTGCAAATTTTTTTCACTATGAAGGCATTTGAGCTAGATAAAAAAAATTTTGACAAAGTTGGTAAATCAATATGCTCTCCTCCATAAAAAAATTATGAAGTGGCTGAGCACTTGCCCACATGGTCAAATCATAAAGAGACTGGAGGCCTA